>NC_135479.1:40939435-42334693 GCF_052094955.1 Ictidomys tridecemlineatus | reverse complement strand
TGAATTTTAACATTCCCACCTAGCTGAAAAGGGTGGAAGAGTTATCTTTACCAAGATATGGAAAGAACTTGAATTAAGGGTTCATTCCTGATCAACTAGTAGAGTCAGATCTTTATTCTTGGAGAAGGGCAAATAGGCAAGATATAGACAGGTTAAAATCCAAAGATATTTGCAAGGGTGTGTGTTTATTTATCTTTGATAACAGAGTCTTGTTGTGTTGCTCAGGCTGATCTTGAACTCTTGGGCTCAAGCAGTCTTTCCATGTTGGCTTCCTGAGTAGAGGGGGACTTCAGGTATATACTAGCTTCAAGGCCATATTTTTAAGCAGTGGATATAACATTTTTTTTTAATTTTAATATTTTTCGGCAGACACAACATCTTTGTTTGTATGTGGTGCTGAGGATCAAACCCGGGCCACACACATGCCAGGCGATCGCGCTACCGCTTGAGCCACATCCCCAGCCCCCAGATATAACATTTTTAACTGGGATTTTCTAACTCAATAAACTGACCTCTAGAAATTTGTTTTCTTTCTCTGGTTGTTCAACTCATCAGTAGGTAATGTAGCCAAGAGCTTTTTTTTTGGGTGTTGGTTCTGGGGCTTGAACCCAGAGTCACTTTATCATAAGCTATGTCCTTTTTAAATTTTTTTTTTTTGAGACATGTCTCACTAAATTGTTAATGCCATTTTCAAACTAATGATTCTGCCTCAGCATCCTGAATAACTGGGATTATGTTTTTTCTTTTGGTACCAGAGATTAAATCCTGAGCCACTGAACCACATCCCCAGCCCTTTTCATTTTTAATTTTGAGACAGGGTTTCACTAAGTTGTTGGCCTTAACTTGTGATCCCCCTGTCTTAGCCTCCCACGTCTTTGGGATTACAGGTGTGCTCCACCACGCCTGGTATAACAAAGATTTTAAAAGGCAAGGTTTCTGTGATGACCAATCACTAATTCTTTGCATTAGCAAAATGCTTTTGAAGATGAGTTGCTAAACTAAATTAAAATCAGACTTGATGCCATTTGCAGAAATTAGGTAATTTAGATAACATCTGCATTGCTTCAGAGAAGCATATCAGTCATAAATTTTTTTTTGATTCTTCTACAAGTTTAAGTTAAAGCACCTTTTACCTTTGCCATTTTGTCTTCACACTTCCTATGTAAGAAATAGGTCTTAATTTACACTAAAAGGAAAGGGGTGGGCTGAGGTTGTGGCTCAGCGGTACAGCACTCACCTCTCACGTGTGAGACTCTGGGTTTGATCCTCAGAACCACATAAAAATAAATAAGTGAAATAAAGGTATTATGTCCAACTACAACTAAAAAAAAATATTAAGGGCTGGGGCTGTAGCTCAGTGGCACAGCACTTGTCTAGCATGTGTGAGGCACTGGGTTCGATCCTCAGCACTACATAAAGATAAAGAAATAAAATAAAGGCATGCTGCCCCTTTGCAACTACAAAAAAAAAAAAAAAAAGAAGAAGAAGAAGAAAAGAAAAAAAAAAAAGGAAAGGGGTATCAAAGAGATGAAAAGTTAGAGGCAACTAAAACCTTTTCCATCATTCTTGATGAATGGTCATTGCTTTTGCTTCAGTACTTCTAGTGTTATGCTACTGTTGAACTTTCAGTGACCTGTGTTATTCTCTTCTTAATCACTAGTCCCTTGAAGTATGTTTCATTCTTTGGATTTTTTTTCTTTCTTTCTTTCTTTTTTTTTTTTTTTGGTAGTTGTAGATGGATAGAATGCCTTTATTTCATTTGTTTATTTTTATGTGGTGCTGAGGATCAAATCCAGTGCCTCACGCATGCTAGGCAAGGGCTCTGCCCCTGAGCTACAGCCCCAGCCCCTCATTCTTTGGATTTTCAAACAACTTTTCACTAGGGATTTTGTCATATTTGTTTTCCCAGTACATGGTATTATCACAGTACTAATGCATAGTAGGTAATTGGGGAGTGAATGAATAATATCCTTAGTTAAGTTTTTTTTTTTTTCAGGCTAAACTGTTTGCCTTTTCTATCCATATTAGAGTTTCTAGATCCTTGACTATAAAAATTGTTTTGTATCTTTTACATCTTAAGTGAGCTAGTCCTATATTTTTCCATATTTCACATGGAGAGTGTCCCCCCTCCTTTGGTGCTAAGAATAAAACCCAGAGTTTTAGGTGAGAGTACTCTGCCACTGAGCTATTTCTCCTGCCCACAAGTGTGTTTCTATTAATGACCAGAAAACATGACCTTGAACCTTCCAAAGTAACTTACTGAAAGCGTACTAAGTGGGTCTCTGATTAGTTGCTTCTATGGAAAAGTTCTGATTGTATTAATATCTGGCAATCTTGTGCCAGAATAGAGTTCAAACCACCCAACAAAAAATAAGTGGAGGTAGCATTTTGTACCTGCTTTTCTGTTTTACCTTCTGTCCCCTCAGTGTAGGGCACCTGTCTTCTGCCTATATTGCAGGTAACTGTTGATAATAAAGAACATAATTGGCTGAGCATGGTGGTACATGCCTGTAATCTCAGTGACTCCAGAGTTTGAGGCAGGAAAATCATAAGTTCAAATCCAACCTCTGCAACTGAGCAAAGCCCTAAGCAAGTTAATGAGACCCTGTCTCCAAAAAAAAAAAAAATAAAATAAATAAAATTAAAAAAAAATAAGGGCTTGTGATGTGACTCAGTGGTTAAGTGCCCCTGGGTTCAGTCCATAGCATACCCACCCAAGAAACTTCCCAAAACAAAAAATTTTTTTTTTAAAAAAAGCAAGCCATAATTGCCCTGTTCTGTAAAATTGGAGAGAGTGCTTGAGACCTACTATACCCTTAGTTCTCTAGGGCTATCGACACAGTTGAAAAAAGAATGTATCTAATACTAAATTCCATGAGAAAGGGCATGGTTTTGAGTAGAAGTGGAGGTAGATGAGCCAGGCAGCAGGAATCTGTCATATCCAAAGTCCACTCAAAATTGATTTCGAGTTTTCTTGTTGAAGCAGATTAACAATGCCACTTGCCTATCTGACAGTGAGATTATCCAGGATTCTCTAAAAAAAAAAAAAAAAAAGAGAAGATGTATTATTATAGTATCGTCTGTTCTTGCATAATATGTCTTCTTTCTATAGTACACAGTAGTGGCACAGGGGTGCATACAGTACATAGTACTAGGGCATGGGAATAAGACTGCAGTGCCTTACTTAGGGTGTCCTGGGGGAATTTACAATTCTTAACAACCCTCAGCCTTAATGTGCTTGGTTATTTTTAAAATTCATCTTTTTTTTTTTAAAGATGTTGATGGACTTTTATGTTTTTCATTTAATTTATATATGGTGCTGAGAGAATCAAACCCAAGGCCTCACACATGCTAGGCAAGTGCTCTACAACTGAGCCACAACTCCAGCCCTCATCTTTTTTTTTTTTTTTAATATTTTGTCTTAGTTGTAGTTGGGCACAGTACCTTTATTTAATTTTTATGTGGTGTGGAGGATTGAACACAGCGCCTCTCATGTGCTAGGCAAGCACTCTACCACAGAGCCACAACCCTGGCCCAATATTCATTTTTATCAAAGGAAGTACTGGTTAATGATTTTTCTCCTGCTAACATGCTAGGCATTAGCTGGAATTGCTGAGTGATTTCAGTGAGAAAACTATGAGAGCAATTTCCTGTTCATCCACAAATTATCATTAGCAGTTTCATTTACTATCAGATGGAAGGAGCAGGAAGAATGGGCTTTTCACCAGTTGCAGTCTCCCTCCGATTAGGGCATTAGTTCAATTACCTTCAATTAACTTTTATTGCAGATATTGGTAATAATTACTTGCAAGTCAGTTTTTGGCTGCAGTTATCTTAAAGCTGAAGTAGGAACTTGATGGATTTTAATAACCAGTAGGACACATTTCAATCCTTCCCTCACTGCCATTCTTTCCTAGATGTCTTTTAGACAGGAGGTCAAAGCACTATAAAGATCCATCACAAAATTAGAACACATTCTCCTTTTGGAGAGCTGTGCAGGATCATATTAAAACAAATCTATTAGGAATCCATTAGCCTTAATGGAGTTTTATATTTTGAGATCATAGCCTTCACTGTTGCTCATCACAAAAAAAAAAAAAAACAATGTATGTGCTAATTGTATTTTGTTATTTATTGTTTTAAAATTTTGGGGTGCTAGGAATCTAATCCTGGGCAGGCCTTTGGACATGTCAGGCAAGCACTCTACCACTGAGCAATCCCGAATACCTTTTGATTGTACTTACTTCCTTTTTTTGGGGAGAGGTGGGTACCAGGGATTTAATTTAGGGGCACTCGACAACTGAGCCACATCCCCAGACAGGATCTCACTGAGTTGCTTAGCGCCTCACAGTTGCTGAGGCTGCCCTTTAAAATAAGTAGGATGCTAAGGACATTTTTCGAGCTCCATAGCAATATCAGAACCTTCTTCTAGTACATAGTTGCAGATATCTTTGGAAAAAACTGTTGGTAGGTAGAAGAAGGATAGAAGAAGGGAAATAACTTGTCTTTTCTTTAAAGCTGTCTCATAGGTCCCTTTGTTATTTTCTTAAAAAATTTTTATTAATTATAGATGGACACAATACATACATACATACATACATACATACATACATACATACATATATTGCTGGGGATTGAACCCAGGGCTTTGTGCATGGGAGGCAAGCACTCTACCAACTGAGCTATATCCCCATCCCTTATTAATTTAGTTTTTATGTGGTGCTGAGAATCAAATCCAGTACCTCACATGGGCTAGGCATGTACTCTACCACTGAGCCACAAACTTAGCCCCCTTTATTATTTTCCTTTAAACTTTCTGTTTAGTATTGGTTTTTAATGGTTATCATGCAAAGTAATTAGTTTTTAAGCAAAATCTTATCTACTTAAAGTGCAAAAGACAAAGTTTATTTCAGCTGAGACTTTTACTAAATCTTCCGGTGGTTTGCTGCTACTTTCATTTCAGATGTTGCTCGCCTTAAGTGTCTTTTGTTGCTAAGCTATTATCCTAAGGATTTATCAGTTTCCTTGTACATAATTGCATAAAAATTTGAGAATAAGTTGCCAAGGAGTGTGGCAGTGTATTTTCATTTCTTTTTTAATCTTTAATTTATATGTCAGTGTATTTTGAGAGCCTGTTTAGTTAGCGTTTATTTAAAGTAGGGGAATTAATTGTTCATGACTGCTTGGGGAATGGCCTAGTACACTTGTTCTTCCTCCAAAACTTCCTAGATCACACTAAATACAAAGGAAGGGGAAAGAAGGAGTGATAAACATCATCCTTGTACTACTTTTAGCTCTTCATTGGCTGTTCCTGAAAAACATACTGCTGTAGAATAGCCAAGACCCTGCTGGCCACCTGCTGTTGGTGTGAAAATGGAGAAGCCAGCTATAATGGGTACTTTTTAGAAAATTGAAGATAAAGTTCCTGAGTTTATTTGAAACTTTTGTGTAATAGGAGGAATAAGTCAAAACTCTGTTTTACTCTTGTTATTTAGCAGACTTTCTGAAACTTAAGAGCAGGGAAGTTTGCATGACAATTCATGAGGTTCTGTATATGGTTACAAAGAGAAACCTTGAAAAGTTCTTATTAAAAAAGCTGGGCTTGTGGCCCAGAGGAAAAGCACTTGTCTAGCATGCATGAGGCACTGGGTTCCATCCTCAGCACCACATAAAAACTAAATAAAGGGGGCTGGGGATGTGGCTCAAGCAGTAGCACACTCGCCTGGCATGTGTGTGACCCGGGTTCGATCCTCAGCACCACACACCAACAAAGATGTTGTGTCTGCCGAGAACTTAAATAAATAAATAAATAAATAAATAAATAAATAAATAAATAAATAAATTCTCTCTCTCTCTCTCTCTCTCTCTCTCTCTCTCTCTCTCTCTCTCTCTCTCCCCCCCCCCCCCCTCTTTAAAAAAACAAAACCTAAATAAAGGTATTGTGTTCATCTACAACTAAAGAATAAATGCTTAGGCCCTGGGTTCCACCCTTAGCATCTTTCTCTCTCTCTCTCTCTCTCTCTCTCTCTCTCACTCACACACACACACACACACACACACACACACACACACACACACACACACAAAATGTGAACATATCAGGTAGAGATGGTATTGAATATCAGGTGTAAAGAGGGTCATTGATAGTGATTCCTTCCGGATAATCCTTTCTTTTAGAACATTTCCAGTGGTGACATTCTTTATCACAAGGATAAAATAAGGTTTGTGCATGTCTCACAGTGAAGAATTGCCAAATCACATAGGTGGAGGTGGGGAGAGAATTTGAAGTATAGACCCTGTAGAAAATGTTATTCAGGTAAGCATAGAAAAGAAATAGGAAGTTAATGAGGCAGGAAGATGCAGGAAACCTATTCCAGGTGGGAAGACCCCCAGTGTGGATACTCACCAATTCTGAAATAAGATATTTCCATTAAGATCCATGAGAATTGGGCAAGGTGGCTCATGCCTGTAATCCCAGTGTTTTGGGAGGCTGAGGAAAGATGATTACAAGTTCAAAGCCAGTCTCAGCAATTAGGAAAGCTCTAAGCAACTTGGTGAGACCCTGTCTCTGAATAAAATACACAAAAAAGGCAGGGGATGTGCCTTAGTGGTTAAGTGCCCCTGAATTCAATCCTCAGAATACTACTACTACTACTATTACTACTACTACTACTACTACTACTAGTAATAGAAAGTGATAATAATAAATGAAAATAAAAATGGATGAGAATTGGCCAGGCATGGTGGCACATACGTCTGTAATCCCAGCTACTCTGGAGCCTGAAGTAGTAGGACTATAAATTGAAAGCCTGCCTCAACAATTTGGCAAGACCCTGTCTCAAAGTATAAAGAGGCTGGGACTGTAGCCTGGTTGTAGGTTGCTCATGGGTTCAATCCCTAGTACTCCCCCCATAAAAAAAAATAATTATTAATATACATTCTCTCCTACTCTTCTTTATGATCTATAGCTCCCTTTCTAGAACTCAGCATTGTTTTTATATATTTAAAATATTATTTTGGAACAGTCTCAGTTTTTTTTTTTTTTTTTTATATTGAGGATTGAACTCAGGGGCACTCAACCACTGAGCCACATTTCCAGCCCTATTTTATATTTTATTTAGAGACAGGTCTCACTGAGTTGTTAAGCACCTCACAGTTGCTGAGGCTTTGAACCTCCTGACTCAGCCTCCCTAGCCACTTATTACAGGCGTTCATCACCGTGTCTGGTGAAACAGTCTTACTTTTGTAGAATGGTTTTAAGTATAGTACAATTTTTTTTTCTCTTGAATCATTTGAGAGTCAGTTACTGACCTTTATTGTTCTGCCACCCCTGAAAATGTTAGTTTGTATTTCCTACAAATAGAGACATTCCGTAGTATTACCATAATACAACTGTGAAAATTGGGAAGTTAACATTGATACATGACTGCCATATATGAATACCAGAACCCCTTCAAATGTTGCTATTTTTATCAATATAGTATTTTATAGGAAAAGCTTGCAGTTCAGGATCACATATGGCATTTACTTGTAACTTATTTTTTCTCTCCAGGTACTAGGGATTGACTCCGGGGTCACTTTACCACTGAGCTGCATCCCCAGCCCCCACCCCCCTTTTACTTTATTTTCAGACAAAGTCTTGCTAAGTTACCTAAGCCTTGCTCAGTTGCTGAGGCTGACCTCAGACTTGTGGCTTCTCTGCTGTTCTCTTATTTGAAAGAATTGATCAGTGTTATCCAAAATAACATATTAACAACAGTGGTAGAAAACAGGAGCTTATGACTTCTCTTCTTCAAACATGAAACATGCATGTCCCAATTCATTGCCCTCTAATTTCCACTGTGTAAAATTCTCTTTGAGGTTTCCCCCCACCAGTTGAGCATCTTTATTTCTGTCTTTTGACATGTCAGTATTATTCTTTGAATAGTTGGTAACTTCCTTTTCTGTATAAGAAGATGTATTTTCTCTGCCTCTACCATTTCTCCAGGGGGTCATGGTTCCTCTTAGTAGAGAATGTAATAATTAGTAGCTAAGATCTGAGTGGGCCTTATTGGGGCTCATTCTATTTTACGGGAGTGATTACTGTATCCTATCTAGGGATGTGATCCTCAAACTACTTAGTTTCTGATTTCCTGCAATTATTCCTTTGTGGATATCTACCTCACTTTCACTTAGTTTGGGATTTATTGTTTATTTATTCATATATTTATTTTGGGTACTGGGGATTGGACCGAGGGGGACTTTACCACTAAGTACATCCCCAGTCTTTTATTTATTTTTTTTGACACAGGGTCTTGCTAAGTTGCAGGGCCTTGTTGAGTTGCCAAGTCTGGCTTGGAACTTGCAATCCTCCTGCCTCAGTTTTCTGAGTCATTGGGATTACAGGTATGCAATACTGTACCTGGCAATTTTTGTTTGTTTGTTTGTTTGTTTTGAGATGGAGTTTTGCTGTGTTATCCAGGATGGCCTCAAATCCTGGGCTCAAGTGATTTTAGCCAGACCATTGTGTCTGGCTAGGTAGTTTCTATTTCTAATCCAATTAAAGTAAAATAACAGAAGGCACTGGAGTCTGTAAGAACTCTCAGTTGGTAAGGGACATCCCACACTGAGAAGAAATTAGTTTAGAGCTGGTGGCACAGATCTGTAATCCCAGCAACTTGGGAGGCTAAGGCAGGAGGATCACAAGTTTGAGGTCAGCCTCAGAATTTAGTAAGACCTTGTCTCAAAATTAAAAAATAAAAAGGACTGGGGATGTAGCTCAGTGGTAGAGCATTTTCCTATCATGTGTAAGGCACTAGGTTTGATTCTTAGCCTGCATATAAATAAATAAAATAAAGGTTCATTGAAAACTAATAAAGTAAGAATAATAATTTATTCTAGAGAAGATAGTGAATGGATATATGGAATGAAAGAGACATGTTACAGTAATAAAATAGAGTTGTGAACTTTTGTTTTCTACCATTGTTCATAAGACTAATTTTTTTTTTTTTGAGAGAGAGAATTTCATTATTTATTTCTTAGTTTTTGGCGGACACAACATCTATATTTGTATGTGGTGCTGAGGATCGAACCCAGGCCACACGCATGCCAGGTGAGCACACTACCGCTTGAGCCACATCTCCAGCCCTCATAAGATTAATTTTGGATGAGGAATATTCAGCCTGTTTTAATCTCGCTTTGTCCTTGTCCTAGTACTTTAAAAATCTGCCTGTTGGTAAATTAGCTCTATATGGCAGAAAAATAGAAGATGGCAGTCAGTGTGTTTATTAGTTATAAATAAAGCTTCATTCTCAACCTGCACGGAATTTACTTGCCTCTCTGAAGCTTCCCAATAGAAATACAGGGCACATAAGTTCAAGGCAAGTTGCACAGAGTGCTCCTTCTACAGTGATAGACCAAATGAACACATAGTATGTATGTGACCAAGGATAAGTATGAACTCCTTTTTGCTAAGAAATTTAAAATAACTCGGGGAACAGAGGAATATTTCCTTATAGAGATCTTGGCAGGCTCTTTGATGCCTCATTTCTGAAAGATGACACAGCACAAGTGTCCAAAAGGAAACTGACTCAGAAAAGATAAGAGTTGAGAGTAGATTCAGAGTTAGTCAATGTTTATTTCTCCCATTCAGGAAAGAACATGAGGGTAGGAGGGGGGAGAGTTTTCTGTGCTAAGACTGGAAACTGTATTATTTATTTGTATTATTCTCTGATACAGTTTACTCTGTGTGAATGATACAGTTTTGCCCTGGGAAAAACTTGAACTTAAAGCTTTTCTTTGCCTGTGTGTAGTTTTCCAGTACATTCTTGGTTTGGTTATAGTTGCTGGCTTATTGCTTACCTTGAAAGGATTTTCACTAAGAACTACTTCCAAAGCATTAGGCTAGGGCTGGGGTTGTGGCTCAGCAGTGGAGTGCTCACCTCACATGTGTGAGACCCTGGGTTCGATCCTCAGCACCACATAAAAATAAAAAAAGATGTTGTGTCCACTGAAAACTGAAAAATAAATATTAAAAAATTCTCTCTCTAAAAAATAAATAAATAAATAAAGATATTGTGTCCATTAAAAACATTAGGCTAATTTAATAGAGTTATAGTGCGTAGTGCTGATCTGGGAGAGGTAAATAATGCTTAATGTGCATCGTTGAATCTTCATAGTAATCTCATGAAGTAGGGTACATTTTCCAAATGATGGTAGGTTACTTTGGCAAGGCACAGCTAATAAATGGCAGAGCTGGGATTCATACCCAGCCAGTCTCCTGCCTAATTGAAAGAAAGCCAGTAATTACATTCACATGTATAAGTAAAACCATGGCTTAGAATGTTTTTATTGTATATAATGGTGTAATAAAAGGCATAGGATATGATAGGAGCTTGATAAATATTGACATGATTGGCAGCCATTGGATAGTGTGGTATTTTTAAAACATTTTATCTATGCCTACAATAAGGATTACAACCCAGTAAACACTCTTATAATACAGGTAATTGAAGTAGTTAGTTATGAAACAGTAAACATTGTTACTATGTTACTTTGTGATATTTCTCATTTCATTTAAAAGCTATAGATTGGAAATTTTTTGTTTAATGGAATGAGCATAAGTCTAGGAGTTAAAACAGAGATTGAATACCAGAACCACTATGCTGACTATGTAATACTGGACATGTAACTTAATTCTTCTGAGTCTGGGCTTCCTAATCCAGGGAAATGATATTTGTTTCATCTAGTTTAGAAGATGGCTTTTTAAATGTAAGATGAAACAACATGTCTGAACATGATTCAGAGTATAAAGAAATTGGCCAAGTGTGGTGGTACGTGACTCTAGTCCCAGCTGCTTGGGATGTTGAGTTGAGAGGATCACTTGAGCTCACAGGTTGGAGACGATCCTGGGTAACAGTGAAACTCTGTCTCAAAAAAACTAAACATAAGAAACTGTCAAACAAAAAGTGGTGGTTTGCTTCTGTTGACAAAAAAGAAAGTGACCTATATTTTAATAGATTCAGAAAATAATTGTAGCCATCATAAAAATAGTCTTTACTATATACATCATTGAATCTTCATAATAGTCTTCTGAAGTAGGGCATGTTTTATTTTATTTATTTAAACTTTTTTTTTGTTCTTTTTATATATACATGACAGTAGAATATATTTTGATATCTTTTTTAAAAAAATTTTTTAGTTGTTGATGGACCTTTATTTTATTTATTTGTATGTGGTGCTGAGAATCAAACCCAGTGCCTCACATATCCTAAGCAAGCTCTCTACCACTGGGTTATAATCCCAGCCCCTATTTTGATATCTTATACAAGTATAGAATATATCTTACTCTAATGAGGATCTCAGTCTTGAGAATGTACGTAATGTTGAGAGTAGGGTACATTTTACAAATGATGGTTAATTAAAAAATTACACAGTTAATAGGTGACAGATTCAAACCCAGCCAAACTTCTTTCAAAGTCTTGTCTTTTTTTGTTGTTGATTTGCTTTTTGGTACTGGAAATGGAACCCCAAAGCACTTTTAAGTCACATCCCTCCTTTCAGGCCTCACAAAATTGCTGAGGCTGGCCTCAAACTTGTGATCCTCCTGTCTCAGCCTTCCAAGTCACTGGGATAACTGGCATGTGCTACTGTGCCTGGTTTCATAGTTAACTACTTAAGTATCGTTCTTGTCAATTCAGGTTTCTTAAGGTGATCTGATTTTGGTTGATATTTATCTAAACGAGGATTCTTTTCCAAAAACGACTTACTCTTGCCATCTAGTTTTTCCTGGTTACTTCCTAGTCTGTCAGCTTTATATTCAAGGAACACAAGCTATATAGAATGTCTTTCTAAACTAAGTAGTCCCGTAATGAGAATTTATCTCCACAAAATGATTTTATGCAATTAATGGTGAAATAGAAATGACTTCATAATTTTTACATATATTTAATAAAGTTTACAAAATTTTTATTATGCGGGGAGTATAACTGAACTATAGAATGTTCTCTGGATATAAATGCCCTCAATCTTCAGCAATAAAAGACTGGAATTGATATTATTATGTACCATATTTACTTTTTTTTGGTGGGGGGGTAACCAGGGATTGAACCTAGGTGCTTAACTACTGGGCCATATCCTAGCCCTTCTTTTGTATTTTATTTAGAGTCAAGATCTTGCTCAGTTGCCTAGTGCTTTACCAAGTTGCTGAGGCTGGCTTTAAACTTGCAAATCCTCCTGCTTCAGCCTCCCGATTTACTGGGATTACAGGCATGCACCACTGCACCTGGCTCCTTATTTACATATTAAATATACTTTTATACCTAGGATTCCATCATAGACATTTTTCCTTGTCTGTGTATGTTCTTTTTTTTTTTTTTTTTTTTTTTTTTAAGAAAGAGTGAGAGAGAGGAGAGAGAGAGAGAGAGAGAGAATTTTTAATATTTATTTTTTAGTTCTCGGCGGACACAACATCTTTGTTGGTATGTGGTGCTGAGGATCGAAACCGGGCCGCACGCATGCCAGGCGAGCGCGCTACCGCTTGAGCCACATCCCCAGCCCGAATTTTTGGTGCTAATGATTGAACCCAGAGGTGCTAACACTGAGACACATCCCCAGCCCTTTTTATTTAAAAAATTTTTTAGTTGTAGATGGACACAATACCTTTATTTTATTTATTTATTTTTATGTGGTGCTGAGGATCAAACCCAGTTATAAGGCAAGTGCTCTACCACTGAGCTACAACTCCAGCCCTCCCCTCCTTTTTAAAAAAAAATTTTTTTTTTAAATTTTTTTTTTAAAGAGAGAGTGACAGAGAGAGGGCGACAGAGAGAGAGAGAATTTTTAACATTTATTTATTTTTTTCTTAGTTCTTGGCGGACACAACATCTTCGTTTGTATGTGGTGCTGAGGATCGAACCCGGGCCGCACGCACGCCAGGCAAGCGGGCTACCGCTTGAGCCACATCCCCAGCCCTTTTAAAAAAATTTGAGACAGGTTCTCACTACTTTGCTTAAGGCCTCACTAAATTGCTGAGGCTGGGTTGAGCTTTTGATCCTTCTGCCTTAAGCCTCCCAAGTTGCTAGGATTATAGGCATATTCCACTGCATCCAGCCTGTTTTATTTTTTGAGACTGGATCTTGGTAAGTTTCTGAGGCTAGTCTTTAACTTGTAGTCCTCCTGCTTCAGTCCCTGGGATTACAGGTTTGCATCACTGGGCCTAGCTAGTACGAGCATTTAAAAAACTGTTGATATGATCCAAGAAGAATGGATCAGTTTGATATCTCACTGTAGTTATCCTTCACTATGTCTTCAACTTGGGGTGTTTTAGATTTTTTTAAAAAAACATTTGTTGGTGTTATAAGGTTAAAAAAAATGATTTACACTGTATTTGCAATTTGCATTATTTAAAAATACAGCCAGGCACAGTGACGCATGTCTGTAATCTTAGCGGCTTCGGAGGTTGAGGCAGGAGGATCGAGAGTTCAAAGCCAACCTTTGAACAAGCGAGTTCAACAGCGAGTGCTAAGCTACTCAATGAGACCCTGTCTCTTAAAAAAAAAAAAAATAGGGCTGGGGGACATGGCTCAGTGTTCAGCTGCCCCTGAGTTCAATTCCTGGTACCTGCCCCCCTGAATATAAATAGTAACTGCTTACATTTCTGTACGAATACCTTTAGTGGGAATAGTGTCTACACTCCCCTCAAATGCACTCCTTGTTGCTATAAATCCTCTCTCTTTCACTGTTCCCATTTATATAATACTTTACCTATGCAAAATTTCATCTAAACTGTTCTTTTTTTTTTTTTTTTTAAATGTTTTAGATGCTAAGCTACTTGGTAAGTTTTTTTTTTTTTTTTTTAAAGAGAGAGTGAGAGAGGAGAGAGAGAGAGAGAGAGAGAGAGAGAGAGAGAGAGAGAGAGAGAGAGAGAATTTTTAATATTTATTTTTTAGTTCTCGGCGGACACAACATCTTTGTTGGTATGTGGTGCTGAGGATCGAACCCGGGCCGCACGCACGCCAGGCATGGCGCGCAACCGCTTGAGCCACATCCCCAGCCCATCTAAACTGTTCTTAAAACATTTTTTAAACATTGCTTTCTTGCAGTGTTACTCTCTATGTATTTATTTATTAGTTGTGGTGGACACAATACCTTTATTATATTTATTTATATGTGGTGCTGAGAATAGACCCAGGGCCTCAACACATGCTAGGTGAGCTCTCTACTGCTAAGCCACAACTCAGCCTTCAGTGTTACTCTTTATAAAGTAAAAATATAGACTTACTGCCTCTTAAAAATTTTAAGCCCAGCCAGGCATGGTGGCATATGCTTGTAATCTCTGTGACTCAGGAGGCTGGGGCAGGAGTATTGCAAATTCAAGGCCCTAAGCAATTTAGCAAGACCTTGATTCAAAATGAAAAACAAAAGATCTGGGGATGTAGCTCAGTGGCAAAGTATCCCTGGACTCGATCCCTAGTACCAAAAAGAAAGGAAAAAAGCCCAGCAGTGTACAATGATTATAGACACTTTAGTCACCAAAAAGGAACATTATCTATGTACCAGTACTTCATCAAAGTAATAGGATCAGAAAATGGAGGTATATAGAACCAAAAACTTTGATTTAGACTTGGTTCAGAATAATTAACTAGGGGGCTGGGGATGTGGCTCAAGCGGTAGCGCGCTCGCCTGGCAGGCGTGCGGCCCGGGTTCGATCCTCAGCACCACATACCAACAAAGATGTTGTGTCCGCCGAGAACTAAAAAATAAATAAATAGAAAAAAAAAAGAATAATTAACTATAAGTTGTAAACTTAGAACAGGCAAATTTGGGTGGGTACAGGGACCAATCTCAGCCATTTAGTGAGAACCTGTCTCAAAAAATAAAAAGGGGGCTGGGATGTAGCCCACTGGCAAAGCATCTCCCTTGCATTCACAATGCCCTAGGTTCAACCCCCAGTTCCAAAAAAGACAAAAGAAAAGAAAGAAAAAATCAAAAGGAATGGGGAGGTATTCAGTACAGTAGCAAGCACCTCTGGGTTCAATCCCCAGTACAAGGATAGGGGGAAAATAGAGCAAGTTTGCTTACTTTCCTTTTTTCCTTTTCCTTTTCTTTTCTTGTCCTTGTACTGGGCATTGAACCCAGAGGTGCTTCTACCACCCAGCTCTATCCCCAGCTGCTCCTCCCCCACACCTCTAATTTTGAGATATGATCTTGCTAAGTTGCCAACACTGACCTCGGATGTGATGACATCCTCCTGCTCAGTTTCCTGAGTATCTGGGATTTCAGGTGTACAGCATTGAGCCCTGCTAGAGCAAATTTTCTAAATGACTCTAAGTTTTAAATTTTTATTATCATTTCAACTTGAAATTCTAGACTCTGGACTAGGTTTTAAGGTCCTTACTTTCTGGTAAGGTGACTCTGAAGCAAAGGATTCTATACTGGGGAAATTTAGCCTCTTGTATGTTATGTAGTTAAGGGAGGGAAGGAAAGGACATAAATTATTTATTTAGTATTCTCTAAACACATGACTTCTGAAATCTAACATCTTGTTAAATTTTAAAATTATTTTTCCACGTTGTACCTACAATTTATAAGATTATAGAAGCTATACTGGGGAACTTTTTTCCATTTTTATCAGAATGAAAACCTGTCTCTGGTCTTTTGGGAGGGGCGCAGGGGGAGTGTTGGGAATTAGAACCCCAACCCTCAATGCCAGATAGGCACTCTTATCACTGAGGCACATCCCCAGTCCCATGGTCTGACTTGCTTTTGACCTCACTCAGAGCCTATTAAAGAACTCTCTAAACACACTGAAGCTTAAAATTATGGTCAACTTTGATATCTTTCCTACAGATTTCCTTTAAAGAAAAAAAAAATCTAGCTCAGTGGTAGAGTGCTTGCTTAACTTGAAGTTTCCCAGGCTGAACTCAAACTTGGAATCTTCTTGCTTTAACCTCTTCAGTAGCTGGGATTTACAGGAGTTCACTGTTATTTTAAAGAAATATAGCTTATTTTTGTATGTTTATTTTGTATCCTGCAACTTTATTACTTTTGTGAGTCTGTGTGTGTGCTGGGGATTGAACCCAGGGCCTTGTGCTCAAGGCAGCCCCTCTACCAACTGAGCTATATCCCCAGCCCTATTATTTTTTTTTCACCCCCCCCCCCAGTACTTAGGATTGAACCCAGGACTTTGTGCATGGTAAGTAAGTAAACACTCTACCACGGAGCTACCTCTCCAACTAGCCTCCAACTTTATTGAACTTTGACAGTTTTTTGATGAGCTTTCAGGGCTTTTCTGTATATAAGATCATGTCATGGGCAAACATAATTTTACTTCTTCCTTTCCAGTTTGGAAGCCTTTCATTTCTTTTTCATGTTTAATTGCTCTGGCTAAGACTTTCAGTACTATATTGAATAGAAGTGGCAAGAGTGGCCCTGTATTACTTCTGACATTAGAAAAAAGCTTTCAGCTTTTTACTGTTAAGTATGATATAAGCTGAAATCTTGTCACATATGGCCTTTTTATTTTGAGACAGTCTTGCTAAGTTGCTGAAGCTGACCTAGAATGTGTGATCCTCTTTCCTTCAGCCTCTGGAGTTGTTGGGATTACAGCGATATCCCATTGTACCTGGCTTTCTCTTTCTGTTGACATGATCAGATATTTTTCTTTAATTCTGTTAGTTTGATTCATCACCTGTATAGATTTGCCTATGTTAAACCATCCTTACATCCTTGGGATAAATCCCACTTGATCAAGTGAATTATCCTTTTAATGTGCTGTTCAATTCAGTTTTTAATCATTTTGTTGAGGATTTTTGTGTCTGTATTTATCATGGAATTTTTCTGTAGTGTTCTTGTCTTGCTTTGGTGTTACAGTAATGCTAGCCTCATAAAATGAATTGGATGTATTCCCTCTTCAGTTTTTTGGAAGAGTTTGAAAAGCACTGGCAGTATTCTTTAAATGTTTGGTAGAATTCTCTTGGTCTCTTGTTTTCATTGTCTTTCTGGGCATAAACCCAAGTATTTATGAGCAAAATTGTTTCCAGTTTGAGAACTCTGCTTGTGATTATGATTGTGATTAAATATTAAGGTCATTCTACCCTTCTGAGGTGGAGTTATAGTGATTCATCCCTGATAGGGCATCTGAAACTCAAACCTGTTATGTAACAAAATGAAAACTTGAAAGTTCTGGGTTAGCTGCCCTCAATAAATACAGCCTGCTTATTTACATTTTTAGGAATACTCATTTTTACTAGGCTGGGGATTAAATTACAGAAAGCAAATGATACTTTTTTTTTTAAATATTTTTTTTAATTGTAGTTGGACAAAATATCTTTATTTAATTTTATGTGGTGCTGAGGATCGAACCCAGTGCTCCACACGTGTGAGGCGGGCACTCTACTAATGAGCTACAGCCCCAGCCCCCAAATGTTACTTTTCAATAAAAATACCCAGGCATGTTTATGTTCTCTCACTCCTAGAGTGAAAGTACACACACACTAGTTAGCACTTCTGTTATGTGCTTCAATGGTAAGAATTTAAATAAGTTGCAGTGCTGGGTACCTCACATAGTTGTTGAGCACCTGTTCATTAGCATGCTAAGGCCCTGGGTTTAAACCTCATCACTGCACTCCACCCCCCCACCCCCCCACCCCCGAAAAAAAAAAAAAGTTCCAGCTGATCATGGTGGCTCACACCCATAACCCCAGCAACTCCTGGTTAAGGCAGGAGAATTACAAGTTCAAGGCCAGCCTCAGCAATTTAGTGGGACCCTGTCTGGGGATATAGCTTAGTGGTAGAGTATCCCTGGGCTCAATCCCCAGTACTGGGGCCAGGGGAGTGCGGGGGAGTATCAGAACCTGAAGTTCAGAAATATGAGCCAGTAACATGTATTATATGAATAATCACATTTCTGACCCTGTAACTTGGAAGGATAATTAAAAGGTAGGCTCTGCATTTCTCTCCAGGTCTTTACCATTGAAGTAAAAACTGTCTGCTTTCCTCTTTTGTTTTGTTTTGTTTTGTTTTGGGGTACTGGGGATTGAACTCAGGGGCACTCAACCACTGAGCCACATTGCCAGTACTATTTGTTTTGGTATTTTATTTAGAGACAAGATCTCACGGAGTTATTTAGTGTCTCACTTTTTGCTGAAGCTGGCTTTGAACTTGCAATCCTTCCATCTTAGCCTCCTGAGCTGCTGGAATTACAGGTGTGCGCCACTGCACCCAGCACTTCTACTGTCCTTTCATAAAACAGACTGAGTGCATTGCAAGAATTGAAGGGAAAACAGGGTTGAGACACACAAATTTTACCAAGACAACGGGACAACTTTGAAGGGAAGAGTCCAGACTGTAACTTCTTGATATATATATTAGCCTCTATGTTTATTTTCATAAAACTACTCTGTGGATGAAGGACTAGAATTCTTATTGAATTGCACTGCAAAGGGATCCACTCTGATCTTTCACACCTTCATTCATGAAAGGAGGCAACAGCTATTCACTTCTTAGACCTAGACCAATCCAGTTTAAGATGACACTTTTTTTGGTGGTGATGGGGTGGTATTGGATATTTAACTCAGGGATACTTCACAGTCATATCTCCAGACCTTTTTTTTAAAAAAAAAAATATATTTTTTTAGTTGTAGATGGACATAATACCTTTATTTTATGTATCTTTATATGGTGCTGAAACTCAAACCCAGGACGTCAGATATGTGAGATGAGTGCTCTACTGCTGAGCTCCAGCCCTCCAGATCTTTTTATTTTATATTTTGAGATAGGGTCTTGCTAAGTTGCTGAGGCTGGCCTCGAACTTGCAATCCTCCTGTCTTAGCCTCCCAAGTTGCTGAGGCAGGAGGATTCTAAGTTCCAGGGCCTCAGCAACTTAATGAGACCCTGTCTCAAAATAAAACAGAAGCAGGGATGTAGCTCAGTGGTAAAGCACGCCAGGGTGAAATCCCTACTACCTCTAACCCCCTGCAAAAAAAGTCACATGTTTAAATATATGTGACACATATCTCTGAAAGAACTTAAAAGGTGACACAGTTCCAAAAGAGGGAGCATGACCATTTTTTCTCCCTTATTGATAATACATTTGTCATGTTTTTTAAAAAGTTTAGATAAGCACCAGTCTTAGGAATTTCACATTCAAATCAAAAGGTTAAAATGTCCAAGGGAAGAGAACACTTTTTGGTACTTGAATAAGAATTCAAGAGATAGCACTGGGTTAGAAATAAGTAGTTAGTGATCCATAGAAGAACAATTTTTTGCCACCGAAAGTACTTTGAGGACTAGGGTAGGGATGGGAAATAAAGTGAGGACCTGTGTGATAAATTTTGTAATGGTAGAATTTTGAAGTAGATTTCCAAACCCCTAAAGTTGGTTTGTAGCAGACACAGTCATGGAGTCTCAGAAAGCTAAGTCCAGAGTGAACATCCATTCTTTCCCTAGCCTAGAGATGTAAGGTTAAAATTGCCAGTGGCTTTTAGGTCCCCTGTTAGGTTCATAATAGAGAAGAAAGAGGCCTTTAAGCAGTGTCTGAACATTATTAAGCTTGAGCAAATAGTGAAAGGATAATTTTAGCAGGGATTTCACAGTTACTTGGGTGACCAAAGTACCTTTTGCATAGATTATAAAACACCTTAAAGAATGACTGATTTGCTGGGTGTGGTGGTGCAGGCCTGCAATCCCAGTGACTCAGGAGGCTAAGGCAAGAGGATCTCATGTTTAAAGCCAGCCTCAGCAATTTAGTGAGGCCTTGAACGACTTACTGAGACCCTGCCTCAAAATAAAAAGTAAAAAGGACAGGGAATGTGGCTCAGTGGTAAAGAGCCCTGGTGACCCCCCCCCCCCAAAAAAAAGATGATCATGCAGAATCTAATTCAATAAACTTATAATTTTTTTTTTTTTGCCATCTTTGGTGCTGCTTATTTTTCCAAGAGAAGTATTTTGGTCCCTCTAGGTTTTATTATTATTATTTTTTATTTTTAGATGGACCCCAATACCTTTATTTCATTTATTTATTTTTATGTGGTGCTGAGGCCTCACACATTCTAGGCACGCATTCTACCAATGAGCTACATTCCCAACCCCTCTAGGTTTTATTTTATTTGTGGAGTGGGTACCAGGGATTGAACTCGGGAACACTCAGCCACTGAGCCACATCCCCAGCCTTACTTTGTTTTTTATTAAAGACAAGGGTCTCACTAAGTTGTTTAGTGCCTCAACTTTTGCTGAGTCTGGCTTTGAACTTGTGATTTTCCTGTCTCAGCCTCCCCAAGCCACTGCAATTACAGGCATGTGCCACCACGCCTGGCTCCCTCTTGGTGTTTTTTTTGTTTGTTTGTTTAATTTTTTAAAAAGATGTTGATGGACCTTTATTTCATTTACTTATTTATATGTGATGCTGAGAATCGAACCCAGTGCCTCATACATGCTAGGTAAGCGCTCTACCACTGAGCCACAACCTCAGTACTCCCTCTAGGTTTTAATAACTCACATTTCTTGGACTGCAGGAGTAAAAGAATAGGATAAAACATTCACTGACTATCAAAAATTCTCAAATTTTTAGTTAAGCCTTTGACTTATGAATGACAGGGCTTGTCAAAGATACTGGTAATAATTATTTTAATTAATTTGGTTTTTTTCCTTCTTTCTTTCTTTCCTTTCTTTCATTATAAATGGACACATACCTTTCTTTTATTTGTTTATTTTTATGTGTGCTGAGGATCAAACCCAGTGCCTTACATGTGCTAGGCAAGCGCACGACCACTAAACCACAACCCAAGCCCCTAATTGAGTTTCTTAATCATAATCTCTTAAAATGAATGTGTTTAGGAGTCAGATAAACAATGGATGTAACATTCTCCCCCCCCCACACCCCCGTACGTGGGGTGTCAGTGATGCTCTGATTTGGGAACTACTCCCAATTCCACTTTTTTTTTTTTTTTGAGTTGTACTGTGGATTGAACCCAAAGCATTGCGCTTACTAGGCAAGCACTCTACTACTGTGCTACGTTCCCAGACACTTTTCTGGGTTTTGGACTCGGGCACTCAACCGCTGAGCCATATCCCAAGCCCTACTTTATTTTTATGTGGTGCTAAGGATCGAACCCAGTGCCTCACACATGCTAGGCAAGTGTTCTGCCAACTGAGCTACAGCCCCAGCCCTTTTCTTTTCTTTGAGACAGGGTTTCACTGAATTGTTCAGATTGGTCTCAAATCGAATCCTCCTTCCTCAGCCTCATGAGTACCTAGAATTATTGGCATGTGCTGCTGCACCTGACTTTTTTTTTTAAGTTGTCGATGGACTTTTATTTTATTTATTCATATGTTGTGCTGAAAATAAGACCCAGTGCCTCACATGCTAGGCAAGTACTCTTCTGCTGAGCCACAATTAAAGTCCATAAATGGCAGATTTAAATTTTTGAGTCACAGCGTGAGTCAGAAGCTGGGCTGATCAATCTGGGTTTTGGGGTGACCAAGGAGGGTTTTTTTGGTTTGTTTTCAAGGTGGGGGTTGAAGGCAGATTAAGAAAAACAGGAAAAAACTGGTGAAGTAGCATTGAAGGCACTAGATAGATGGTGGATGGTAAGACTGTCAGGGGAAGTTGAGTTGGCTCATCATATGCCTCCCCAAGGAAGTTTTCATTTAATAGAATGTATCTTTTCCCACCAAATCATGTATGAGGAATGTTCTTGCTCTTTTACTTATCCTTTAGTTGTCTTAAACCTGAGTAGGGAAGGCTGGGGTTATGGCTTAGTGGTAGAACACGTGTGAGGCCCTGGGTTCGATCCTCAGCACCACATAAAAATAGATAAAATAAAGGTATTGTGTCCAACTACAAGTAAAAAATAAATATTAAAAAAAAAAAAAACTTGAGAAGGGAGAAACAGTACAAATGCAGATGGAGGTTTCCCTACCAGCACGGATCCCCCACCCCAGGCAAAGATGACCCTTTATCAGATTTTACCCAGGAGAGCAGAGAAAGTCATATCACAACTCTAATGAAATATCTAATATTCTTCTGAATAGAGGCAAGGCTCAGGAGAAAGAGATGAAAGTACATTTGAATTTTTCCAATGGGGAAATTAGGTTTATTCCTTAATTAGTGGTAGCCTGGGAAATGCCAGCCCTTGTGCAGATGCCTCAGGAGAACTTGAACACCCTAGTTCTGTGCTGTGATACCATAACTCTGGCCCCTCAGGTAGCAGTCCTGGCTTACCAGCTGGTGGAAGCAAAGCTTGCTGAGAGCTCACAGAGAGGCCAAGGAAACCATTCTGTTTTTGCTGTGATGTCTGCAGCATTACTACTTGATCTGTTCTGAAGGCAGGAGTTGAATTTTGAGGCCCTTTCAGAAGATAATGCTAGTGTTAATTTTCTGAGTCTAATTGTGCTCCTGGAAATATGAGCTGTAAAATTATATTGGGATTTATGTTTAAGAAAAAGCAGATGTGATAATAATGTGGAGGTGATTTAAAGTTTTTAAATAAAAGGCCTGTGTTTAGCTGCCATACCTCTAGAGGAATACTTTATACTGACATCTCAGCTTTCTAGAATGAGTTGTGGAGGAAACTTGCTTTATTCCTTTTTTTTTATTGTTGTTATTTTTTTTTTTTTTAGTTGTAGATGGACACAATATCTTTGTTTTACTTGTTTATTTTTTATATGGTGCTGAGGAACAAACCCAGTGCCTCATGCATGTGAAGCAAGAGCTCAAACATTGAGCTACAACCCTAGCCTACATTTTTCCTTTTTAATCACAGTCCCTATAAACTTCAGTCTTGAGTCCATTCCATTTCTTCCCTGACCTAGCAGGATTTGATTCTTGACATGAGTAAAACTGGTCAAGGGGCTTGAAGCCTCCCTTAGCATTGAAGGCAGTCTTTTGGAAAGGATGGCAGATGGATCCCAGAACTCTTAAAAATGGGGGAGGGGGTGTCACAAATTAGAATTTCTATATTTAGCAACCCAGAGGGATGCCAGTGAGAACTCAAAAGTATTCTAGGGTTGCTCTCTCCCTCTGGGAATGGTCGATATTCTCCCTTGAATGTGGATTCTTTGCTTTACTCCAAAAGCTTCTCACTCTCAAGATGACCCACATTCTTCTTTGAACATGTATTTCTCATTTTACCTCAAAATATATCTCTTCCTTGAGATAGCTCGCAAGGGAGAATGCTTTATACTGACATCTCTGCTTTCTAGAATGGGTTGTGGAGGGAAGTTGCTTTTTTCCTGTTTGATTACAACCTCCGCAAGCCAGGAAGCTTCAAGGGATAGATTCTGCCTTAAATATATATCTGTTTTTCTAAATAGATGTGTCTCTGGGTTGTAGGAGGAGAGAAACCTAAGAAACCCTTATTCTGTTATTGTATGGAATGAAGTGTTGTCTTTAATTCTAGGATTAAAAAAATAAAGCCAATTAGGATCATTAAACTAAAAAAAAATTCCCAATATTGGAAAACAAATTATTAAAAAGTGCAGGGGTGGGGCTGGGGTTGTGGCTCAGTGGTAGAGTGCTTACCTAGCACGTGTGAGGCCCTGGGTTTGATCCTCAGCACCACATAAAAATAAATAAATAAAATAAAGATTGTGTGTTCAACTACATCTAAAATATATATAAAGTGCAGAGGGGATACATGTATGAACAAATGAATGGTGTGATTCTACTATTTGTACAATAGAGAAATGAAAAATTGTGCCCCATTTGTGTACTATGAATCAAAATGCATTCTGCTGTCATGTATAACAAATTAAAACAACAACAACAAAAAAGTGCAGGGGGGGGAGGTTTGTGGCTCAGTGGTAGAGCTCTTGCCTAGCATGTAATGAGACACTGGGTTTGATTCTTGGTATCAAATAAAATAAATAAACACACAAAAAATTGTGCAGGGACAGAGTGGTATCTGCAAGACTGCTGAGTGAATGTCTGAGCAATCCACATGTGAACATTGCTTTAGGTTTGAGGGTTTGAGTTTGGTAAATTTTTCTTTATTTGTATTTATTATTATTATTTGGTACTGAGGATTTAACTCCAGTGCACTTTACCACTGCTCTACATCTTTAGCCCATTTTAATTTTTTATTTGGAGACACGGTCTAAGTTGCTGAGGGTCTCCTTGATTTGTTGAGCCTGACCCAGAACTTCTGATCTTCTTGTCCTAGTCTTCTGAGTCATTGGGATGGTGCATGCACAGGTGTGCACCATCATGCCTGAAAATTTTTCCTTATTTTAAACTTATTTATAGAAATAATGTGCCAAAGTATAAAGAAAAATTTCTGCCCAAATAATAGCTACGGTTTAAGTATTGTTTTTCTCCAGTCTTCCCTTCCTCAATTGGTACAGTGCTTGTTTTGCATGCATAAAGCCCTGGGTTCAATCCCCAATACCACACACACACACACACACACACACACACACACACACACACACACACACACACACACACACACACTGTGTGTGTGGGGGGTGTGTGTGCCAGGCACAGTGGCACATGCCTGTAATCCCAATGGCTTGGGAGTCTAAACCAGGAGGATAGGGAGTTCAAAGGAAGCCTTAGCAAAAGCCAAAAAAAAAAAAAAAAAAACCCAACAACAATAAAACCAGTTAATTGGATGTCCTAGGATTCTTTGTTCCTTCTTGGTTTTATTTCTTTGTTTTTGATTTTCATTCATTTATTTTGATACCAGGGTTTGAACCCAAATATGCTTAACAACTGAGCCACATCACCAGCCCTTTTGATTTTTTTATTTTGAGACGGGGCCTTGCTAAAGTGCTGAGGCTAGCTTTGAACTCACAATCCTCTTGCCTCAGCCTCCCAAGCTATTGAGATTATAGGCATGCACCACCATGCTCAGCCCAATCTTTTTTTTTTTTTTTTCCCCTTATTGAGGATTGAACTCGGGCACTCGACCACTGATCAACCACTGAATCATGTCCCTAGCCCTATTGTTTTAGAGATCTGGTCTCAGTGAGCTGCTTAAGCGCCTTGCTTTTGCTGAGGCTGGCTTTGAAGTTGTGATCCTACTGCCTCAGCCTTCTGAGAGGCTGAGATTACAGTCATGCACCACGACACCTGGCCCCAGTCCCTTTAAAGTTGTAGATAGACACAATACCTTTGTTTTATTTTTTTATTTTTATGTGGTACTAAGGATCGAACTTAGCAGTGCCTCACATGTACCAGGCACACACTCTATCACTGAGCTACACCCGAGTCCCCCTTTTATTTCTTTTATTTTGAGATGGGATCTTGCTAAGTTGCTGAAGTTGGCTTTCAATTTGTAATCCTCCTGGGTTAACCTCCCTAGTCACTGGGATTATAAGCGTGATCCATTGCACCTGACTCCTTTATTTTAAAAGTGAGTTAGGATTGATTACCAGATCAAGTTGGATTTTGGGTGCCTTTGTTAGTCATCTTACTGTAAGTTCTAGTACTTGTTAAGAAAGTGGAAACTTTACAAATATACCTGTATTTTCCAATTATTTGTGTGAATAGGTATTTTTTCCACTTGTACATCTATGCTGAATGAAATAACATTTTAGCCATCAGAATGGTTGGTGCTACAAATAAACATGTAGATACATTATTCAGCAAACATACTGTTAATTAAATTGTTTATCTACCTAAACTTGGGCCTGTGCTGCTCATATCTGATTTCCTTGGTATCTTCCCTGAATGAATTGCCTTGTGTTCCATGACCTTGTTTTTTTGTCATTACAGTGTGAGCCACTGCCCCATGTTGTGTTGATGCTGGTCTGCCATGCTAGCCTGTTTACCAGGGCCAGGTGACCTGTCCTTTCAGCTTCTTTCTCACACGCAGATGAACACTGGACTTCAGAAATGTAAGTAATCTGGATCCCCAAGAAAAGATGTGTGATCCTTTGTTTAGTCCCTACATGTGAGTTATCTCAGAGGCATATCTGGGGCATGTTGATTTTGAATTTTGTACCTCCAAGGTATTTGTCAGGAGAGCAGTTGCAAAAGCCCTTACCTGTCAGCAATGTGAGATAACTTTTATATCTTACAGAAATCCTCTTAAATACTACAGTTCTCCAGTTTATGTGATCTTAATTGTTACTAAGGTGCTTTATAAGATACTTACCCTTCAAAAACATGTTTCAGTTAACCCCCTGAGGAACTGGATGAAAACTTATAGTCCAGATTACTTACAGTATCTCTGAAGTAAACTATTTACATTGTTACGTTGTTTTGACCTGTGTACACTTTACCATGGAAACAGATAGTTCCCTTTGGTTTTGTTGTCTGCCTTCTGAGCCAGTGTGACTTCAGTTCACAGTAAGTAAAGGAACTCTTGTCCTCTGAAGAGTTGTGAGCTAGCTTTCTCAGCCTCTCTGGGCATTTGCCTGCTAGTATAATTCCCATAAGATTGAGCCTTTGAGAACTGTTAGATTCCTGTCTTAATTACTTAAATTGGATCATTGTAGTTCATAGTTTCCCAGATTCTTGCCTTCTATCCCTGCACTACATGACATGCAAGAAAAATATTCCATTCTTGGCTAATTATTACATATAATATCAGATATAAAAACAGCTTTGAATTTAGTGCGAACCCTCCCTTCAGAACACAAAAGGGAATATCAATGAGATAGGTTTTCCTTTAATAGAACAGAGTGCTTAAGCATCTTAGCTGAATCCTTTACAAGAATTAGCAAGGTGGGTGTGCTAGTGCATGCCTGTAATCCCAGCAATTGGGGAAGCTAAGGCAGGAAGATTGCAGGTTCAAGGCCACCCTGGGCAATTTAGCAAGACTCTGCCTCAAAATAAAAAGGTCTGGGTATATAGCTGAGTGGTAGAGTGCCCTGTGTCCAGTCCCCAAAACAAAACAAAATTTACCAAACTTTTTTTTTTTTTAATATATTTATTTTTTAACTGTAGTTGCACACAATACCTTTATTTTATTTATTTTTATGTGATGCTGAGGATTGAACTCAGGGCCTTGCACATGCTAGGCGAGCACTCTGACGCTGAGCCACAAACTTTTTTTTTTTTAATAAAGGCCAGATTGAAAATAGTTTTTGGTTTGTGGGCCACATAGTCTCTGTATATTCAGTTCTGCCATTATAGGGCAAAGACAACCATAGACAATATGTAAACAAAGGAATATGTATGTTCCAATAAAAAAATGTTTAAAATTATTTTTTAGTTGCTGATGGACCTTTATTTTTATTTTATTTATTTATTTTTTTAGGTCTTTAAATTTTTTTTTAATCATGTGATTTATTTTTATTTTTTTTAGTCATACATAACAGCAGAATGTATTTTGTCATATAATACATACATGGAATGTACATACATCAGTCATAATGTCTATTCTATTCTGCTGCCCTTCCTATCCCTCCTACTCCTCTCTTCCTCTCCCATCCTTTGTCTCTATCCAATCTAATGTGACACACTTTTTTTTTTTCTTTTTCTCATCACAACATCATATATGTATTCTGTATAACAATGAGGTTCTCCTTCCATCTTCTGTGCAACTCCCCTTCTCCCTTTTTTTCCCTCTCACCTCTCTTCCCTATTTAGTGGTAGTCTTCTTCTCATGCTCTTCCTTCCTATCCCATTTTGAGTCACCCCCCTTATATCAGAGAAGACATTTGGCATTTGTTTTTTAGGGATTGGCTAACTTCACTTAGCATAATCTGCTCTAATGCCAACCATTTGCCTGCAAATGCCATGATCTTGTTATTTTTTAGTGCTGATTAATATTCCATTGTATATAAATTCCACATTTTTTTAAAGTTTATTTTTTTTAAAGAGAGAGAGAATTTTTTATTTAATATTTATTTTTTAGTTTTCGGCGGACACAACATCTTTGTTGGTATGTGGTGGTGAGGATCGAACCCGGGCCGCACGCATGCCAGGCGAGTGCGATACTACTTGAGCCACATCCCCAGCCCTCCACATTTTTTAATCCATTCATCTATTGAAGGGCATATTTTTATTTTTATTGTTTTTTTTTAGAGAGAGGAGAGGGAGAGAGAGAGAGAAAATTTTATTTATTTTAGTTTTTTTCGGAGGACACAACATCTCTCTTTGTACGTGGTGCTGAGGATCGAACCCGGGCCACACACATGCCAGGCGAGCGTGCTACCGCTTGAGCCACATCCCCAGCCCCATATTTTTATTTTTTAAAAAAATATTTTTTAGTTGTAGTTGGACACAATACCTTATTTTATTTATTTATTCTTATGTGGTGCCCAGGATCAAACCCAGGGCCTCACATGTGCTAGGCGAGCACTCTACTGCTGAGCCACAACCCCAGCCCCTGTTTTTATTTATTTATATGAGGTGCTGACAGTTGAACCCAGTGCCTCACATACACTGAATTACAACCCTAGCCCTCCAATAAAAATTTTTACAAAAACAGCTGGAGTTGGTATACAGGCTGTAGTTTGCCACCCCTGTTCTATGAGATCATCAGAAGTTAAAAGTGGTCTAGTTTTGGACTGTATAAGTCAGAGAGAGAGTATGTGCCTAGCGTGGGCAAAGTCCTAGGTTCAATCCCTAGCACCCCATATACACATTGGGGGGTGGGGGAAACTAGCCTTTTGAGAGAGCATAGACTCAGAACCTGATAGTTTTGAATTTGTCTGACAAATCCAGTTTTGTGAAAGGACAAAGCTGAAGGTGACAGTTTTCTTCTACAACTCCCTAATATATAAGCCAGTTCTCTAATACCAGCTTTGATGAACTCAGCCTTTCTCTCACTTTCCAAAAAAAAAAAAAAAAAAATTGTTTTGCAGTGCTGAGGACTGAACCCAGGACCTGACTCATCCTAGTAATTGCTCTAACTACTGAGAGGTATACCTAGCCTGAATGATAATTTAGTGATGAAATTTTGTTTTCCATCGTCGTCCAAATCATCACATTAACTTCATTGTGCCTAGTTTTAGGCTTTTAGGCACAATTGGAGAGGAAATATACTTGGATACATACAATAAGATGACAAAGAGAAAACTCATTTTTTTCTAGATTGCTTAACACACTACAGCAACTTCACTCAGAGATATATCTAGGGAAGAGCCATTTAAGGGAAAATGCAAATGGTGTTGACTATTTATTTATTTATATTTTTTTGAGAGACTGGGGATTGAACCTAGGGGTGCTTTACCACTGAACCCTAGCCCTTTTATTTTTTATTTTGAGACAGGGTCTTGCTACATTGCCAAGGCTGGCTTTGAACTTGTCTTCCTGCCTCAGCCTCCCAAGTTACTGGCATTACAAGTGTGCACCACTTGATGCTGACTTTAGATCTCCACTTTGTTTTCCTAAAAGCAGCCCCAAATAGCCTCTGATAACCACTGTCTTCAGCTATGGATTTAAGAATTGAGATGTTGGCAGGGTTCAAGGGCTCTGGATGCTGAGACAGAAGGATCGCAAGTTCAAAGCCACCCTCAGCAACAGTGAGGCACTAAACAACTTGGTGAGACTCTGTCTCAAAATACAAAGTAGGGCTTGGGATATGGCTCAGTGGTTTAGTGCCCCTGAGTTCAATCCCCAGAACCCCTCTGCTAAAAACAAAAAGAATTTAAGATATGGACATGCAAGAAGCTCTGGTTTGATCCCCAGCAACAGACACACACATACTGAGATATTATTTTTTCAGGCAAATACATATCCTCCATATTTCATATGGAGGATATGTATTTGATCCCCTCTAGCCTTCTTGTTACTATCATTAAACATACCCAACCTTTGCAGAAGAGGTGATTTAATAGTGCTTAAGCTTACCTGCTTTCTTTTTTCACCCCTCAAAGAAAACATCCTATAATGTGACTTATACCTGCTACCATTAAACAGTTACAGTTAAGGTAATATGGAGCCCAGTAACCAAAGCCCAGGCCCATTAGCTGTAGTAAATAAAAATAGTTTTTTTTTGTTTTTTTTTTTTTTTAGATATTTATTTTTTAGTTGAAGTTGGACACAATACCTTTATTTTATTTATTCTTATATGGTGCTGAGGAGCAAACCCAGGGCCTCGCATGTGCTAGGCAAGCGCTCTACCACTGAGCCACCACCCCAGCCCCCCATAAAAATAGTTTTGTGGTTTGGGCTGGTTGTATTGCTCAATAATAGAATGCTTGAATGCTTATAGCATGCTGGAGGCCCTAAGTTTATTTAGTCCACAGCACAAAAAGCAAAAATATTTTTTAGACTCTGCTATTTATCCTTTTTCTGCCCTACATCCTTAGGAGGGTGTGAGGTTTTTTTTGTTTGTTTGTTTGTTTTTTCCCCTCCTTTTGGGGTATTAGGAATTGAATTCAGGGCTTCACACATTCTAGGCATGTACTCTCCCAGTGAGCCTCATTCCTAGCCCTTCAGACAGGTTTTACAAATTGCTAGACATAGAAGTTGGTGGAATAGAATGGTGCACAGGTGTTTATAGCTTAAGGTACTTTATATTTTGATTTATCTTGGGCTCAGGATTTAACTCAGGGATAGAGCACTTGCCTACTATGCACAGGGAGCCAGGTTTAATCCCCAGCACTGCAAAGGAAGGAACGAAGGGAGGGAAAGGAAAAGGAAAAAATGAAGAAACATCCGAAGGTAGCAAGGTAGTGGAGGTGGACAAAGTGTCAGGAGATGTAGTATGTAGTTTCTTGGCCCAGCATGTGAAGTCATTTGGCTAAAGGCTTTTCTCCAGGCTTCAGTGCCCTTGTGTTCAAAATGGTAGGACTGATACTTTCTAACTCTTTTCTTCTCCTTCCTTTGTCCTTTTCTCCCCTTCCTTTTCAGTATGTGTGTGTGAATATAAAACATTTCCCATCATTTTATGTGTGTGTTTGTGCAGGGTACCGAGGACTGAACCCAGGATCACTTCCCCATTGAGCTATATCCCCAGTCCTTCTAATTTTTATTTTGAGGCTGGTCTTGAAGTTGGGGTCCTCTGCCTTAGCCTCCTGAGTCACTGGGATTATACGTGGATGCTTTCATGGAACTCTTCTAGAAATGCCATAGTGTCATTTAAGAGTCTTCAGCTATTTTAGAACTCTGTACTTTTTCTCTGACTATCTTCTAAAATGGCCAATAAAATGTGATTTTGAAAGTTTTTCTTCCTTACCCTTGCCAAACCTCTGCTCATTTCCCCAGCTCAGGATCCAGGTATATAATAGTGGCTCATAAAGTATTCACTGTGAAAATGGCTGAAATGGTCAAAAGTCCTTGGTCCTCACTCCATCTTTTAGATAATATAACTGATCCCACTTTATAGCAGAGACTTAGAGGTCTTGGGACAAATGCCCAAGTTACCTTTTACCACTTTAGATGCCTGTCTACCCCCTAGTGGAGGGCCCTGGAATGGGTTATTTACCCAATGACTGGATAAATTCATTATTGTTAGAAATAATAGCTAACATTTGTTGACTGCTAGACATGTGCCACATGCTATGTTTAATGTCTTCAGAACAGATTCTTGTTCATTTATTTGGTTTGATTTGGGGGGTGTTTTGGATGGTACTAGGGATTGAATCCAGTGTGTCACACATGCTAGGCAAGCACTGAGCTACAGCCCCAATCCTTTTTAAATTAAAAAGAAAATAAATTATTTTTAAATTTTTTTGGTACTGAGGATTGAACCCAATGGTGTTTTACCACTGAGCACATCTCCAGCCCTTTTTAATTTTTATTTTGAGACAGTATCTTGCTAAGTTGCTTAGGGTCTCACTGAGTTGCTGAGGCTGGTCTTGAACTTGGAATTCTCCTATCTCAGCCTCCCAAGCCTTTGGGTTATAGGCATACACCACCAAACCCAGCTTTTTTTTTTTTTTTTAATTGATACAGTGTCTGCTCCTTGCCTGACCTCCCAGGTTACTGTGATGGAACTACAGGTGTGTGCCAACACATCCAGCTCCTGTGTGCAGGCTCTCGCCCTCCCTCCCTCTCTCTCTCTCTCTTTTTTTTTTTTTAAAGATGAGGAGACACTGTGTTGCTCAAGCTAGTCACAAACTCCTAGGTGCTCAAGCTATCCTCCTGCCTTACCCTCCCAAGTAGCTGGGATTGCAGGCATACATCACTGCACCTAGCCATATGTTCTCATTCATTCCTTAGTATTATTATATAAGAGACTTTCCTTCCTTCCTTCTTTTTTTCATTTTGGTACTAGGGATTACACTTAGTGGTGTTTTACCACTAAGCTACATCCCCAGACTGTTTTTGGAGACAGGGTCTTGCTAAATTGCTTAGGGCCTCAATAGGTTGCTGATACTGGCCTCAAATTTGCAATCCACCTGCCTCAGTCTCCCAAGTCACTGGGATTACAGGTTTTCACCATCATATCCAGCAGTGTTCTGTTTTGAAACAGGGTCTCACTAAGTTGTTTAGTTGCCAAATTGCTGAGACTGGCCTTGAACTTGGAATTCTTTTGCTTCAGCCTCCCGAGTCACTAGGATTACTGGTTCTCTTATTTTTCTTTTAAGGATTTGTCATTTGTCTATGTCAGTGACTAAGCCAAAACTTAATCAGATCAGTCTCCAAAGCCTGTGTTTAAAACACACTTGCCTGTTTCTCTCCAGTCGTTTGGCCTTTAGAATAGATGAGTAAGCAGAGCAGTCTCTTTAGGGAAGATTGGATTCAAGATTTTTGTTTTAATTTTTTTTTTAAGTTATCAATGGGGGCTGGAGATGTGGCTCAAGCGGTAGCGCGCTCGCCTGGCATGCGTGCGGCCCGGGTTCGATCCTCAGCACCACATACCAACAAAGATGTTGTGTCCGCCGAGAACTAAAAAATAAATATTAAAAATTCTCTCTCTCTCTCTGTCCTCTCTCACTCTCTCTTTAAAAAAAAAAAAAAAAGTTATCAATGGATAGCATAGTTTTGTCTATTTATTTATTTATTTATTTTGTGTGGTGCTAAGGATTGAACCCAGTGCCTCACATATGTTAAGCAAGAGCTCTGCCACTAAACTACAGCCCCAGCCCCAGCCCCGGATTCAAGATTTTTTTTTACTCTAGCTCCTGGACAAAACTATAGTGTTTTCTAACCATGGAATCCCAATTCATAGTCCTATTTTATATATCTATTAATGACACCATTGGTTCCAGATATTTAACTAAATTTCTCACAGAACTGTGGTATTTGTGTTGATTATATAAAGGAATATTTTACAGAAGGAAGGTGCCAGCATGCTTGTGTGGGATGTGATAAGAAAGTTTTGAGAAAGAAGTTGGTTGTGGTTGAATGCTTCTGTAGTTCCAGATACTTAGAAGGCTGAGGTAGGAGTATCGTGGAGTTCAAAGCCAGCCTGGGCAACATAGTAAGACCCCATCTCAAATAAAGAAAGAAGGAAAGAAAGGTTAAGTACCTTTAGGTTTAACCCTAGTACCGGCAACCCCCCCCCAAAAAAAAAAAACCCTAATTTGATATGAACATTTTTCACATAATAATGGAATATCTATTGTATACCCAGCATTCTTCTTTTTTAATTTGGTGAAAATTTCAACAATTTCATGACCTAAGAATTCTACTCCTCACTCAATCCCTGGTTCCAAGAAAAAGGGTTAGAGGTGCTAGGGATATGGCATAGTGGTTAAGCACCCCTGGGTTCAATCTCTGGTACAAAATAAAACAAAAAAGAAGAAGGAAAAAAGAGTGGCTCAGGAGGCTGAAGCAGGAGGATTCCAAGTCTAAGGCCAACCTGGGCAACTTACTGAGGCACTATCTCAAAACTTGAAAGGACTGGGGTTGCAGCTCAGTTGGTAGAACACCCCTGGGTTCAATCATTCCACCTTACTGAGGGTGAGGGGAAGGATTCTGTAAGTACCTCGTGCGCACCTTTCCCACCCTTATTTTTCTTTATTTCTGATTGCTTCATTTGACTGTCCTTGTTACCACTGCCAGTATCAGTGAAGATAGGAGAGAGAGAACTAATCAGTATCATTAAGTATCCTTTCCATATTCCTGAATGAGGCCAACCTGACCTCTTTCCTCTCACAGAGAAAACCAACCTGAGAGTTGGAAGAAAGGAACTCTTATTCAAGAAGCTACTTATTGTACCTCTGCCCCCTAATTGGATTTCAAGGAGAAAAGCCCACCTACGTGGAAGTGGTGTTGAGGACCCGAAGGCAGACCTGTATTTCATGTCTGAACTAATACCCAGCAGCTTCTGCCTTCCATTCCTCAGCTGAGCCCCTCTTGTTCAGTCATGCAGTACCTATACTAATTGTGTCTGCTTCGGGTAAGGCACAGTGCTAGGATTATCTCATGATTCTGACCAGTCAGACTCTTATGTACAGTGGCTAATCGGGGCAACTTGTGCTAGAATTCTTTTTTTTTTTTTTTTTTTTAAGAGAGAGAGAGAATTTTAATATTTATTTTTTAGTTTTCGGCGGACACAACAGCTTTGTTTGTATGTGGTGCTGAGGATCGAACCTGGGCCGCATGCATGCCAGGCGAGCGCGCTGCCACTTTAGCCACAGCCCCAGCCACATCCCCAGCCCCTGTGCTAGAATTCGGCTGCCCTGAGTTTAGCTCTTAGTGATCCCAGACTACTACTACTACTACTACTACTACTACTACTACTACTACTTTTTTTTTTTTTAATTATATTCTTGTCCAGGAGACTAAGAAGGGACAGAAAATAGCCACTCTGAATGGTGACTGAAGCCCATTTAGGGTCAGTGGCTTAAAAGAAATGATAGAACTGAAACCCTGATTTTAGGGCTTTATACTCTGATCAGATAGTGCTGCCTTGTGGATAGGAGATTTCTGGGCCTCCCTACCTTCCCCTTCTTCTTGCCCTCAGTTGTCACCATTAGTTGTTTTGTACTGTAGACTGAACCCAGATGTGCTAAACCGTTTTTTTTACTTATAAATAGGGTCTCACGAAGTTGCTGATGCTGGCCTGGAACTTGTGATCAGCCTGTTAATCAGCCTGCCTTAGCCTCCTGAGCTGCTGGTATTACAGGCGTGTGCCACCAAGCATCACCTCACGTTTATCTTTTTTTTTTTTTTTTTTTTTTTTTGGAGGAGGGTACCAGAGATTGAACTCTTAATCACCAAGCCACATCCCCAGCCCTTTTTTATATTTTATTAGAGACAGGGTCTCACTGAGTTGCTTATGGCCTCGCTAAGTTGCTGAGGCTGGAATTAAACTTGCAATCCTCCTGCCTCAGCCTCCCAAGTCACTAGGGTTACAAGCGTGCGCCACCACGCCTGGCATATTTATCTTTTTAATGACCATTCCCAAAGCAGATATTCACAACATTTATTTCATTTATGCATGAGCATCTATCCTATCCTCAGCAAGTAAAGCAAGTCCTTAAAGCAGGTCCTTAAATATATAGGAGACATCTATTAAGTATTTGAAGGAACAGACCTTTTTCCTCTCTGTATGCTCTCTTTTCACTTACGACTGTCTCTTTTTTTTTTTTTTTTGAGCATGAGACCAAATTTCCCCGTCCCTCCTAAACTTGAGCTTTCTTTTCCTGCTTCAGAGAGCAGCAGTTTCTAAGCAGTTGTTGCCAGCTAACCAGCAATGTCACCAAACATAGGCAGCTGTGCCCTTTTCCATTTAAGACATTCACTAGTTGGCTCTTGTTGCAGTTGGTACCCAGTGACTTGAATGGGGTCTACTTTGGGCCAAGGCCAGCTGAGGCCACAAGCTGGGCATTCAGCAGATGAGTCCTTGATCTGTCCTGTCTGTCTTCTGCAAGGGAGGAAACAGGGAGGGAGTCGACTATCTGAGCCCAGGCCCATAGCCAAGCACTTTCCTTCTCCTTTGGGCAGTCAGTGTGTGTACTTTCTCATTCAGCAAGCATTTATTAAGCACCTTTTGTGTATACTCAGGGGAGTCCCTCCTTTGAGAGAGTGAGCACTGAGCAGAGACCTCTTGCAGGAGCCAGGCATCCTTAAAGAGCTATTGTTCAGGGAACCTTTTCCTTTTTGGAAGCCCTACATCCGCTGGAGCCTCCTGATGGGAGGCCCTGGGAGATGGGAACAAAGAGACTGTTAACATTAATGAGGCACATTGAGTGGGTATTTCCGCAGTCTCCAAGGGAAGGCAGGTTTTCCTCTTTCTTTTTGGAAAGTGACAGTTGCTGTGGACCAAAAAGGAACTATTTTTGGCTCCCAGGACTTAAAGATGCTCAGTTCCCTCCCTGCTGCCCTGTCATTTATTATCACCCTCCACACAGGGAAATAAATAAAGCCTTTTGATCTTCACCCAGTAAGGCACAGAATAAACTTAAACAAAAGTGAACTTGTGACATGGATGAGGAAGAGACGTTGACAGCTTCTTCCTCTGCTCCTGAAAAAGAAGCATCCTGTCAGCTGTGCCAGATGGACATGTCTACCCATGGCACCCCAGCTGCCAAGGAAGGCACAAGGGAAAGTTTGATGCCTCACTGGCCACTGCAGGCTGAACAGTAGCCACTGTGGGTACCCTTTTTACCAGAGTGTTATAGGAAGGGACTTGAGTATTCCTGACATGCTACTCTGCTTAGAACCTTCAACCCCCATATCAGCTTGGAATGGTAGGAACTTAAAAGTTCCATGTAGGGGAAGAACTCTTGGTTAGCTATGTGAGAATTGGTTAGGTTCTGGCTCTCTACCATGAGAATCTTAGAAAGCTGCTTTGCAGTTTTTCATTTATAAAATGGGGACATGATAGTACTTATCTTCTCCAACAGTCAGGAAGATCATTGAGATAACCTATCGCTTAACACAAGGCCTGCCTGGCCCACTGTACTATACTAAATGTCAGCAGTGCCTATGATTGTGAGGGCTGAGGCTAAATCTGCAGTGAAAGCTGCAGATGACAACCTAATCCCCACCCCTTTCCTAGGATCTCAACAGGGGAGTCTAGAAGGGCTAGTTGGCTTGGCACTGATGAGCTCCCTCCCTCTTTGCTCTCCTTCCCCTCTCTTTCTCTCTAGGGGACACTACACAGAAAATGAGAACTGCTCACTATCCCACCCCAGCCGAATTGGATGCGTATGCTAAGAAGGTCGCAAACAACCCACTGACTATAAAAATCTTCCCCAACAGTGTGAAGGTTCCCCAGCGGAAACACGTTCGTCGTACTGTGAACGGCCTCGACACATCAGCTCAGCGCTACAGCCCCTACCCGACTCAGGCTGCCACCAAGGCAGGCCTGCTTGCCATTGTCAAAGTGCCAGCCAAAAGCATACTCAAGGACTTTGACGGCACCCGAGCCCGGTTACTCCCTGAGGCCATCATGAACCCCCCAGTGGCACCCTATGCTACTGTGGCACCAAGCACTTTAGCCCATCCCCAGGCCCAGGCTCTGGCCCGCCAGCAGGCCCTGCAGCATGCACAGACCCTGGCCCATGCCCCTCCCCAGACGCTGCAGCACCCTCAGGGTATCCCGCCACCACAGGCGCTGTCTCACCCTCAGAGCCTCCAGCAGCCTCAGGGCCTGGGCCATACTCAGCCCATGGCCCAAACCCAGGGCTTGGTCCACCCTCAGGCCCTGGCTCACCAGGGTCTCCAGCACCCCTCCAATCCCTTGCTGCATGGAGGCCGGAAGATGCCAGACTCAGATGCCCCCCCGAATGTGACCGTGTCTACCTCAACTATCCCCCTTTCAATGGCGGCCACCCTGCAGCACAGCCAGCCCCCGGACCTGAGCAGCATCGTGCACCAGATCAACCAGTTTTGCCAGACGAGGGCAGGCATCAGCACTACCTCAGTGTGTGAGGGCCAGATCGCCAACCCCAGCCCCATTAGTCGCAGTCTGCTCATCAATGCAAGCACTCGGGTATCAACCCACAGCGTCCCCACACCAATGCCTTCATGTGTGGTCAATCCCATGGAGCACACCCATGCGGCTCCAGCCGCATTGCCTGCCACAGGTCCTGTCAACTTGCCCACAGGCATCTCTCGAGCCCCCACTGGCTACTCTAGCGACCTCAAGCCAGTTGCCTGGAACCAGCACCAGCTGGCCCACCTACAACAGATGTGCAGCGAGGCTGGTGGGACACCAGCTCCTGGCCTGACAGGCAAGCATGCAGCAGGACGTGAGTTGGCAGGGCCTGGCTTTGTGGGTAAGGCCCCTGCCTACCCGCAGGAACTCTGCCTGGCACAGTCGTTCCACCTGAAGCCACCCCTGGAGAAGCCGACCCCATCCCCACCAGTCAACGGCCTGGCAGCCCCATTGGCCTACCCCAATGGTCACTACTTCCAACCCTTATGGAACAACATTCTGCCCACTCCCAATAGCGACAGCTCGGGGTCTCAGGACCTTGCCATGCCGTTCCACGGTGGGCAGCCCACAGGTGCACCCCTCGACTGTGCGGCAGCTCCTGGGGCCCACTACCGAGCAGGGACTGGGGGCGGTCCAGTGGCAAGCCAGAACACCTTGATGCAAACGGTGGATTACCTGAGTGGGGATTTCCAACAGGCCTGCTTCCGAGAACAGAGCCTGGCCATGCTGAGCAAGGCCCACCGAGCCCCTGGCAGCCGAGCCCCTGATCCCACTGATAGTCGAAGTCTTCATATTCAGCACCCGGGGTATAGATAGGGAGCCATGGTGCCCTCCTTAAGCAACACTTCATACATCACCCTTCTAGGTTTAGTCTTACTTTAAGTAACTGGATAGTTTCAAAGTTTCACTGCTCCAATGTGATCATTCTAAGACATTTAAGGGAGGGAACTTGACAGAATCCAATTAGGGGAAGAAGGGGTTCTCTTGTCCTCCCTTTCAGCAACTTTTGTTTTCATGTTAACAATGTATCCCTGAAGACAGGATTTTATCATCTCCACTGCCTGCCTATTAAGTCTGACTTCACCTTGGCCATTTCCCACCAACCTCCTTCCATCTTTTCCTGAACCTCTACCTGTTTCCCTTAGGGCTGAAGTGTGACTAAGGGAAGGGGCCCCTAGGCCCTAAGCTAGGCCTCTCCCTTTAGAACTAATAAGCAAGACTTTGCAAGTGCTCTGGAAGCTCAATCCTTATTCACCCAAAGATCTCAAATCAAAACTGACCTATTCCATCTCCTCCCCACTCCTTACTAAAGGCTTTGGTTTGCCTTTTTTTTTTTTTTTTTTTTTAAGAGAGAGTGAGAGAGAGGGGGACAGAGAGAGAGAGAGAGAGAGAGAATTTTAACATTTATTTATTTTTTCTTAGTTCTCGGCGGACACAACATCTTTGTTGGTATGTGGTGCTGCTGAGGATCGAACCTGGGCCGCACGCATGCTAGGCGAGCGCGCTACCGCTTGAGCCACATCCCCAGCCCCTGGTTTGCTTTTATATTGCTTTCTATAGCCACTGCACTTGTGTTTGCCTTTGCCACACTGGACTCAAGGCCATCTTGCAGGTATTTGGCCATAGTCTTTGCTACATGGAGAAAAATGTCTTTGTCTTGGCATCTTGTTTCCTGACTTTGCTTCCAGACCTGGAGAAATTCAGTGGCCATCTAGCAAACCCCTTCTCACTGTTGCCTCTCTCCTAACTTAACTGTGTCCTTATCCCTCTACCCTCTCCCCTCTGCCCTCCAGAAAAGCAGAACAAAAACTACCTTACTCAAGGAATTAGGTGGGTAAGGGATGATCACATTGGAGTTTGAAATTAAAAACACCAAAAACAAAAAGAAAAAAAAAAAAAGCATTTGGTTCTCTCTACACTGGCTAAGAATATTGTTCTACACTGTAAGTTTTAAATGTCATGTTTCTGTATGAATGTAGTGTGGGTTTGAGTAGCATTGTGTATGAGTGGCCCCACAGGTACATTCACCCTCCTAATCACCTCCTTTGCAGCCCCTCAGTTTAATGAAGAAAGGAGAGAAAAGAAAAAACAAACACAAAGCCTTAAAGCTCTTTGAATTCTTCCTCAACCAAATGAGCATGGTTTTAACTAGTGGAGATGGGCTTATATTGGAAACAGCCCCTCCTACCACAGTCCATTCTCAGAGCATCCCCCACCTACTCCATGCTCAACACATCTCATTCCCAAGTGACAATTAGTTGGCTAGAAACTTAACACTTTTATGTAACTTTAAACTTAGATTTTTGTTTTGTTGTAAATTATGCACCCATCTTCTGTTAAAGATGCACAATGGGCTTTTTTTTTTTTCTTTAACCAAATAAGCCCTTACCTTTTCTCCTGTCTCTGGGGAATGTAAGCTGATATTTAAGATTTTGGGTTCTGTTTACTATCCACTGTTCCTTAGCCAGAAGTTCTCTAGTGATCTGAAGCAATGTGACTGAAGACCAGTTTTTAAATTATGTGTTGGCAAGTTGCCTTATATTTAAAAAGAAAAAAAAAAAAGGAAAAAACTGCCTGATTGTGTTATGCCAAATGATAGCAACATGAAGTCCTAATTTATTGTTCCCAGTTGTTTTCCTACTGTCTGTGTACACTGGTACCCCCCTTATCCCTGAGCCCTCAGGAGCCCCTGCAGCTTCTGGTGGATGCCTTCTCCCCAGGTGTTGGCCACTGTCTCACCCAGGGCCCCCTTCCAGTCCTGCTGTTCTGAGTCAAGTTTAATGAGCACTACTGTTTACCCTTATCTCTTGCTTGATTTCCAAATCAGATATTCTTGCTGTAACCCCCTTCCCCATCTCTCTCCCCAAAAGGTGAGCTGCCATTTTAGGAAACCGGACCAGACACCAATTTGGGGGCTTTAAGTCCAAACAACCTCAAACCCATTTCTTCCTGTGTAGGGGTGCAAGTCTCTGAAGCTCTCACTCCCACCCCTAGTCTGCATGGAAAATGTACTGTGATCCCCCACCCCCAACGAACTACCCTCGCCTTTGGTGTGAGATGTTTCCTAGTTCAACCTGAGTCCCCTGCTCCTCTGCCAGCCAACCCCCAACCAGCAATAAGGGTCCAAGCCAGGGCCTCCTACCCACACTCCCTGCCTCCTATCCACACATCCCATGCCACCCCTAGGGAATACCTGGATTCCCCACTCTATATCCACATACTGTAGCATTCATTCTCCATCTCTCACCTCACCTGTGGTGGTTTATGGGTGTGATGGGGTTTTTAAGATTATTATAAACCAGTAAAAAGAAAAAACTCACCTTTTGACCTTGTTCTATTCGTTTACTGTGGTGAATGTTTGAGGTGATGTTTTCTTATGTCATTTTCTAACTTGTCTCCCTACTTGTGCTGGTGGTAGTAGGGTCCTGTAATATTAATTCCACTCAAACCGCCGTGGTGACTCCCCCAGGGGGTTGAGAGAGATGGCAGCCCTCCATCCAAGCTGGGCTCCTAGGGCCTGTGAAATTTGGGGGGTAAGTATGCCTCTCGCTAGCAGCCCAAAGGATTCTGCCACTTTCACTATAAAGACCATGAGTTGTTAAAAATGGAGATCTGGTTTGCCCATAAGAGAACCAAAAAATTTTAGGCTTCTCTCCTCCTTGCTTCAGCATTGCGATTTCTGAGGGCCTCTGACAGAGGTGGAGGTAATAGGTGCAACATGAAAGCTCCTTTGGTGAATTAAATTTCCTCATGTTGACTACTAGAGAACTTTACCTCATTTATGTGCAAGAGGGTAAACACCACTGTGGATTACAGGCAGTGGTGCAAATGCTAGCCTTAACAATTAATGTAGCTTAGTGATAAGAGTGCTTACCTAGGTCCTGAGTTCAGTCTCCAGTACAAAAAGGATGCATTGCCCCCTTTACTCCTCATGTTACCGTAAGAAATCCTCAGAAGAGTCTTGGCAGTCCACCAACTCATGTGGAGCTAAGCAGTGGCAGGTGAGACAACTTGGGAGTTAGGCACACACTGATGCAGAACCTGGCCCAAGTTTCACAAAGTAGAGCGAGCCAGCCCTACCAAGCTGATTGGAGGAGTCAACTGCATGATTTGTTCTAGAGGCAGTTCATATCAATGTGCCCCTCCTGGAATCGTGCAATAGCTGCGTCCTGGCAGCAGAGAACACCCAGCTTTGATTCAGGCTTTCTAGTTTCTCTGAGATGCTGGAAGGGCAGTTTCACCTGTTGCCTGGTAGAGGCATTTCCTCTGATAGTTTTCTCTACCATTTTCCAGGTATCACTGTACTACGCTGATTTGTCTCCTCAGCTAGGGCCCCAACTTCTGGTAGTGAAATGTACCTTCTTTGAAAAGATGGTTAGGGGAGAGCTCCCAGGCTCTGGCTTAGTCCTTCCCTGTCAGCTGATAAATGGCTTTTTCACATTACCCTTTGACAAAAATAATTCCTTAACTTTACTAGGTAACAGTTTCCACAATTTGGGCTTCTTCCCAAGGCTAAACAAGACCACTAAGGCAGGTTTTGATTAGTTCATTTAATCATTTCAACAAAATCTAGAATTGAGCAGAATTAATCCCCATGTAGCTAAGAAACTTGCCAAATGCAAGCCCAAGTGTATTGCCAGAATTGGAGCTATATTTCTGGAGTTTTAAAAGAATCTTGGGGCTGGAGTTGTAGCTCAGTAGAGCATATGGGTAGCATGAACAAGGATACCCAGCACCAGGGGGAAAAAAGAAATTCAGCCCTGTCCTAGACCAGCTGAAAGAGTACTGATAATTCACTAATGTTCCTAGCTGGTAAAGTATGGGTGACTGCAGGTGGCCACTGAGGCCTATATGAAGGATGGACAAAAAGGTTCAAGTGCCTTGTATCTCTTTTTTCTTTTAGTTGTAGACCTTTGTTTTCTTTGTTGCCAAGGATCAAACCCAGTGTCTCACACACGCGCTCTACCACTGAGCCACAAACCTAGCTTGCCTTGTACATCTTGAAGACACCTCTAGTCAGTCCCCAGGTATAGGCTGGCTTCGGTTAGGTTAACATTTGTTAAGCACTTAGAATAAATGTCAGGAACATGTATTGTCTCATTAACTTCAATAAGACCCACTTAGACAGGTCCTTTTACTATGATGTAAAAGTTAATTTAACTTGACTGCTACATGGAAAGAAATATCTTGCATCAAGTTCATGGCAGTGTCTGTAACCAGAAAGTACTAAATGAATGACAGTTGTCATCAGGAGACAGGCTTGATGATACAACTCAGGAGGCAGAGGATCACAGTTCAAGGCCAGCCTCAGCAACTGAGACCCCTCTGAATAAAAAAGGGTTGGGCATGTAGCTCATTAACAGAGTGCCCCTGGGTTCAATCCCCAGTACCAGAGGGCTGGGGGTGGGGCTTATGACACAGCATTTGATTTTTGGTGAGTAAAGAACTGGGGATTCCAGCCTTATCCTGCACCTTTCCCATTTAACCACCAGGAGGCAGCAACAAGTCTTTTCCAAAGTCTGCTGTGGTCCCCCCTGGTGCCCACCAGAGGGCGACTCAGCAGGGCAGCTGATCTTGGGGTCATAGTGGCAGCACTTCTCTCAGTGGTCCTTTGCATAGTTAGCCCCAACCTCCCAGGGACTTAACTAACTCGGAGGAGACAGGCTGGAACCAAGTTAATAAATACAATTCAGGATTTATTAAAAATCAGGGCTCCCCTGTTGTGCCTTCCTGGTGCTAAGGAAATAAATAACCAGAAGGGACACAGCTGGGGAAAGAAAAATCAAATCTCAAGACAGATTTTTTTTTTTTTTTTAACTACCCCTCCTTTTCCCAATCCCTCCCCCTATGGCTCTTGGGACAAAGCACCTGAGCAGGTACCTCAGTCCAGGTAGAATGTGGTTGGCACCAAGGCATACCTGCCCTGCCCAGGAGGGGAGACAGGCCCTGGGATCACTTGTTTCCAGCCCTTGATAACCCAGAGACCTGCTCCCCGCAGGGGCCAGGGCTGAAGCACCAATTGGAGGCACCTGAGGGTGGTAGTGGTAGGGGGAAAACAGGGTAACAACCCAGGCAGCATAAGCAGCTGAAAGGAGGTCCCGCCCCCTCTCCAGGTTCAACCAGTGCCTGATAAATCATGTCCCATCCATGCCCCCTTCTCCCCTTGAGCCTGCCAGCTCTGCACTCAGCTGAGGATCTTCCGGGGCAGTTCAACAGAGGCACGGATGAAGACTGCATCATCTCGCACGTAGTTTCGCTTTCGGATATCCTGGTGGGAGATGAACTTGGGGTATCCAAAACCCAGAGAACTCTCATCCAAGGAGCCTCGCCAAGTGCCTGGCTTTTGGAAGTTTTTCCAGTTTGGGTCAGGGTGGAAAGTCTCAGTGACATGCTGTGGCTTAGCAAGCCCTGGGTCGCTCTGATCCAGCAGGGAGAAAGTGACACGACGGGCAAAGGGCCACTCAAGGAGATTGTCAAAGGCGCCTGGTAGCACACGAATGTACAGAGAGAGATGTGTACCCTCACCACTGCCATTGCCATTAAGGAATGCAGACACCTGTAGCTTGTAACCATACTTATGTGTATAGAAGGCTGGGCTGAAGCACTCGAGGTTGGGCTTGGCCTTGGCCTCTTGTAGCCGCCGCCCATAGCTGCCAATCTTCCAGATGAGCACGCCATCACTGCCTACTGATAGTTCCTCCAGTTCTCGACGCAGCTCCTGCAACTCCTGCCGCTGCCGGCTCACCAGGGCACACATCATAGCCAGATGTGGCTTCACACTCTCCTCCACGTGCCGCGCCATTGCCAGCTTAGGGCACTGTTGGCAAAGCCCCAGGCAATGAGGGAAAGGAGGACTGTTACCAAAAGGGGAAGGCGCAGGGGTAGCAGGCACCCAACTCTGCATGAGGAAGACAGGGTGCTAGGAAGAACCTGCAGCTGATCAGCAGGGGGAAGGACCTCAAAGAAATGAACTGCCAGGAAACCTAGCCTTCATCTAGGACTTCATGGGCTAAAGAGGGGTTGACAGGAAGAAGGGGCATCTCACCCTGTGCTTGCAACCGGAGTCTTTGAATGGGCATAGCACCAAGGCAGTGCTACAGCTGTCCTTCAGATGATTTGGCAGATCCTCCCGAGCCACAGTGCCCACGCCACACTGGTTAGGGCAGGGCACAGGCAGCCTTGGGCACTGGTACTGGTGACTCTGGGACCACAGAGATAGCAGTCAATAGACTGACTCCTATATCTTCTACCCCACAACCCACAGCTCAGGAAAGGGCTTACCTGGATGGTGTCAAAGACAAATTCCTTTGTGCAATAGGTACAAGGCTGGGTGCGCTTGGGGCACTCAGAAGTGGCATGCTGGGCCAGTAGTCGCCGCATCATGCGGGCACCACACTTGTTCTCACAGTACACACTCTCTTGGGGGCACATACCCTCATGGCTCTGTAGTGATGATGGAGGGGTTGAGTTAAGGGATGCCTGGGCCATCTGCTGCCCCACCCTCCCTTCACCCTCAGCCAGGACCCACTCACCTCATAGGCTTCCCCACTGAAGTCACAGCCACAGAACTCGCACTTGAGGCGCCGCTTTGGGCAGTCGTGTTGCAAATGTGCAGGCAGATCACGGCGACTCAGCTTGGCAGGACAGCGATTGGGGCAGGGAACTACATTGAAGCTGCAGGTATTCAGGTGTCCCTGGTGGGAAGAACTGCAGTCAGCATCTGCCGAGGTTGGGGTAGTTCCACCCCCACCAATAGAACCTCACCTGTAAATGACGAAGTGGCCCACTCCAGCGGCAACCCTCCTCACTGTGGATGCAGCGGATGGGCAGGCCTAGCACCTGGACCTCCAGCTCTGGGTCTGGGTAGATCTGGAAGCGAGAATGGGGAGAAATGGCCAGGGTCAGAATCTGTTATAAACCCCAAGTCTCATCCCATTCCCCATCCCCAGTTTCTTGGCTCCACTTAGAGCCAGTAACAGCCTCTCTTGGGCTATTTGCTGCTCTGTGCCCAAAGATAAAAGGCACAGCAGGTGGTGTCTGCTTTGCTGTTGGATCCCAGGGTCCCTAACATGCCTTTGGCACCCTTTGGAGAGACAGCCAATCAGCCTGCTCAGTCCCAGGCTGTAGCACCACCCACCTTCTGCTTCCTTCCCCCTGATACAGGGGTCTTGGCCCTCAGCCACAGGTCTAACTTGCCACCGGAAAGGGAAGGAACACTTCTTAAGCGCACAGAGCAGCTCTGTGCACCCCCATAGGCTGGGCATTGTGCCTGCCCTCCAGGGCAAACACAGGCCTCCGTTTGCAAACTGGCCTGGTGGGAGAGAACAGGCTACCTTTGTGGGGGCACGCGATCCCAAGATTCTGGGTTGACACTGGCCCTGAGCCCACTGGCTGCCAGTAAGTTCCAGCCTCCACCAAGGGCAACAGCCTGAATCTGGGCTTCCGACTAGCCTAGCTTTGCAGGCTCACCTTGGCATAGTCCAGGGGAAGTTGGTCCTCAGGGCATTTGAAGACTCCTTCACTGAAAAGGAGAGAGGGCAGTGTCAAGGCTCTTTATTATGGGAAGGGAGATCCTTGAGCCCCACCCCCCAAACCAGAGGAGCCTCCATCCCTTACCAGACCGGTTCCCAACCAGCCATAGCTGAGACAATGAGGCAAGCAGAGGCCTGAGGGAACCCACTTCTCCAGCGCCTCAGAAGACCCTAGCCCTAATCCTGGGAAAAGGGGTTCAGGGTCCAGTGAAGGCAGAGAGAGCTGCCTCAGACAGCACTTGGCCAACAGGTGGCAGCTGGCACCTCCTCCCTGGATGGCAGCTGGACTGGGAAAAAACAAACTGCCCAGCTACCTCCTCCCCCCTGGGTCATTTTCATTGGCTGGGCTGAAGCTGATGGGGAGGGTGAACAGGGATGGGCTGAGATTAAGTGCCAGGGCTACCCAGCCCCCATGAAGGTACCAGGCCAAGAACCAAGGCAAAGGTCAGCTTGGGGCCACTTATGCCATCCTTCCCCTCCTCTTTGAGGGTGTGTCTCCTAAAAGAAAAGGGAGGAAAGACAAGATCCCTGGCACTGTGTTTACATTCCCACCCAGTCCTCACCACCTGCTTGAGGAGTTGAAATGTTCTCATTTGCAGGTGAAAGAACGGAGGCTCACAGATGAAGTAGCACCTCGATATGTCTATATCCGTTTCAGCAGCCCAGACAGGCTCTACTGTACCATAAGGCACAGAGGAGGCCAAAATGTCCAGGCAAACACAGCCAAGACTTGGGTCACAGCTGTCTAGGCTTCCGACCCACCCTCCTTTCAGTTGTCCCCTTCTCCACCAATCCCTACCTGGCTATTAGTATTCAAGGACTCTGGTGGCACACTTCCTCCTGCAGCATGCCCTTGCTGACCCCAGCCTGGACCCGTCACACATGTCTGGTAGGACTGAAGGCCCCTAGGCATGGCATTCCTGGCAGGTCTGAGTCAGGTGGGTGGGAGGCAGGCAGGCAACAAGGCGGAAGCAGAGGCCTCACAACATCCTGTCTTAAAGGCACTTTCCAGGCCTGGGCAATCCATGCCCCAGGTGCCCAGAATGATTTCTAGCACCCATCTCCTCCCTGCCTTCACTACCACTGGCCATTCCACCAATGCCAAGAACAATATGTGCCCAGCCTTACTGGCAAACCTGAGTAATGGCCCTGGCAGGAATGGGGAAAGAAAGAGGGGTGGACAAAGGGGGAGGGGTCCACTTGGCTGATTCAGGAATGTGCTGACTTAGTGGTTTTGGAAATGGCTGGGGGGCGGGGGCGGATGGGACACAGGGCAGACAATGTAACACAAGTTTCTAGGCTTCAGGAAGAAGCTTACCCTATAGCTTGGGGCCCAGCCAGGACAAAGGTTTGGCTAGGGCTATGGACAACCTAGCTTGTACAGTAGGAGTGTCGACCAGGGGCAGAGCCTGCCCAACCACCTTTTCCCTCCAGAAGCGCGGGCAGCAGAGCTCCTAGCGCTGAGGGAAGGGGGGAAGCAGGGACAGAGCCTGCTCCAGGCTGTGCAGTGGAGGCCCAGGCCCAGGGGAGAAGACAGGATGGGGGGAGGGGGCTGTGGGAGAGGAAGAGGGGATTTCCGGGAGGGGGGGAGGGGCAGAAGCAACGGAGTGGGGCCAGAGGAGTAGATGGGGAGGGAGGGAAACGGGTCTGACAGTCCCCATCCCCCTCTCCTTCCCCAGGCTTGAATCACAGTTAAGGGTGGGTCAGCTGGAGGGGGCTGGCTCAGCTGGCCTCATCTGGAAACCAAAGGGCTGGGGAAGGGCTGCGGAGACAATGGGCCCCGTGTGTGTCTGTAGGGGAGTTAAGTGTGTACACCACAGGGAGGAAGGAGGGGGAAGGGGAGGAGGGGGCAGGACAGCAGCTTGTGCACGAGCGTATGTGAGGGCAGGGGCTGAGCGGCTTGCGGGGAACAAAAAACAAAGGGCCTGTGGAGATTTCCGCCAGCTAGGGGCTGCGGAGAGCCGAGGGTGGGATAACTGCAGCCGGAGCCCCAGACATGCTCTCCCGGTCTGGGCCCCTCCGCACAGCAAACAGCCTCCTGAACCGTGGCTGAAACCCCGAGCTCCGACGGCAAGACCTAGCCAGGAGTCCCCACGCTCTCTCACTTCCTCTCCCCACACCCTAGCCTGATCAGTTTCCAGAGTGGACAGGTTGGATTCCAGACCGCGCAGGGCGCCCAGAAACTTGACGGATGCCCAAGAAACAAGGAGTGATCTGGGTTCTGAGTGGGCAGGGGCGTTCAGGGGTCGACCCCCGCCTTAACAGTGTATTGCCCACCCGCTGTACTCAAGACCGCCCCTCTCCAAGAGAAAAGAGACACCCAAAGGGCACCCGCTTCAGGGAAGGGTTGTAGCATCACAATGCTCCCTCTATTGTGTGACCACAAGGAGCCCATGCCCGAATCACAATCAAGCCCTCGATTGTGTGACCCCGGGCAAGTCGCGGCCTTTCTTTGAATCTCTGGTTTCATCATCTGTGAAATGGGAGAACAATAGCGACCGGTATCTGAGCGCCCGAAGGATCACAGAAATTAGAGCGACGGACTCTCCAAAGGCTTAAAGTGCAGTGGGGGAGAGAGGGTTTTTGTCCTTCTCTTGTTGAAAGATGTAAAGTTCAAGGATAAGGCCGCTCCCCTCAGGTGAGGGGGAAGGGCCGGCCATAGGTCAGGAAAAGCGTCTTTCCCTTGTCGGCATGGCTGGGAGGCTCGGAGTTCTTCCCACCTGGCGCCTGGCAATTGGGATCAGGGACCCTACGAATAAGTGCGTGGGGTCTTCCCCTGGGGTATGACAACATCGCCGCCCTGTGACGTCACGGTGGGCGCCCCTGAGGTCACGGGCCCGCGGCGTAGACAAAGGCCCGGCGTGCTTTGGGACTGGGCCCCTCCCCAAGTAGTTCCCTCCCTCTCCGCCACCGGCGATCCCTGGATGCCCCCGAGCCGCACCTGAGGAACTCCTGCAGGCAGGTGTCGCAGAAGCGGTGGCCACAGGTAGAAACCTGCACGGGCTCGCGCATGGGTTTCCCGCACAGCGGGCACAGCAGCCGCCGCTTGGGCTTCTCCAGGAACTTGTAGTCGAAGCCGGGCATGGCGGGAGAGCGGCGGGCACGGGCAAGCGGGGCCGGGCACGCGACGGCCCCACAGCCCGCGCCTCGCTCCGGCCGCGCTCGCGGCTCCGGGCGGCGCCGACTGGCAGCCCCGGCCAAAGCCCGGCCCGCAAGGCCGCCCGCCGGAAGAGGGGGCGGAGCCGCGCCCGCGCGGTCCTAGTGCCTGGCCCGCCGGGCGCCCCGCCCACACCTTAAGCCTTAGTTCTGGGGTTAGCTGTGAGTAGACTGACTCCCGGGCCATGTACGTGAGCCGTGCTCGTCCACTCCCGGGAACCGGGGCTTCTTTCCCTTAGCACCAAGCTTCCTTTCTCCCTGGCGCTGGGTTGAAGCGCAGGGCCCTGGGGGAGTGGGGCTGTGCTACAAAAGTTTGCTTCTCCGGAGGCCACAGCTGGGCTTCCAGGGCCACGCACCACCCAGGGACCGGGGGCCCCAGGTGCTAGGCAGCCGAAGCCTGGCAACCAGATCACAGGAGCCCCACTGGGCTGGGATGAGGAGGACGGGCGCTGGGCCAGAGGAACCTCAGCCCCAGCCCCTGGCGGCTCCCACATTCCTCCCTGGGCCTCAGCTTTGGCCGTGCAATGGCAAGTAGTTGGGCCCAACCCAGTACTGAGGTTTCTGGCCACCATCACCCACCCCTGAAGAGACCATGCTCCAGGCAGGCAGTTGATAATTTTTATTAGAGCTACTTCCAGTCTTCTGGGAGACCTGTCTAGTTGAGCCAACTACCTTTTCCCCCAACCAGGGTTCGGGGACAAGCAGGGGGTGTTGGGCAACTTTCTGCCCTGATTGTCTTCATGACTCTTGCACTCCCCTAAACGAAGGCTCTCAGAGTTTGTGCAGGAGGGGTTGGGGCAGGCAGGAGGGGTTGGGGCAGGCAGGAGGCTTCCCTCAGACACTCCTGTCTCAGGCCATGCAGCGACTAGGCAGGCCCAATGGCCAGTCCAGGCAGGTTCCAGCTTGCCCTACTCAAGCTTGGAGTTGGTCTCACAGGGGTCATGAAGGACTTATTTATGAGCGGAGGGAGAGGGCAGGAACTGAGTAGAGCCATAGGGATGGCTTTTTTAGGGATGGCTTTGGAGATCACCCTGCTTCCAAAGACTAGGTCTGGCTGCCAACTCCAATGAGGCTGGACCACTATGAATATTGAATAAGGAAAGAGGTAAAGGAGATGCTGGGGAATAGAGGTGGCTGAGGTTTCCCTATCTAGGGTCAAAAGCAGAGCAGGACTTCACTGTCACTTCCATCCTGATGATATCACAATCCAGAAGGCTGGTGGGAAGTCATGCCTTAGGCACCTAAACTTTTCAGAATACTCAGAAGAGAAGCAATATCAGGGTGGTCCAGAGGTGTCCTGGTGCCTCAAGGGGGGACTGGCTCATCTGTGACTGCTGGAGAGTATTAAAGAGAAATCCCTGCAGCTTCCCCGAGGGCAGTGCCTCCAGCTAGCATTGCATCCACCTCCACTCCTATTGGGCCTTGGAATGTCCAGGGCCAGGAATGGATTTTCAACATCAACTTGACCCAGGGTGTAGGAGGAGAAAGAATGCATGTGAGCTCTGGGGAGCAGTGGAGGTAACCTTTTCAATGAGGCTCAAAAACCCAGTCCTTGCCCACCCAAGCAGAAAGCTCAGACTTTTACCTGGAAGCTTCTGCTTTCATTTATCCTGGGGGCTTGTGGTATAACTGCAGGGGATAGGTTTGTGGGGAGAGGACAGTTGGGTTAACACTTATGTGTATAAGGTGGGAAAAGATAACTCACGTCGAATAGCCAGGAGAGTGTTTCCATGGCAACAGGACACAGACGTCACTGTGTAAGGGTGTGTCTCATCCAGCTGCACTGGCCGAGGGAGCCCAGCATCTTCATCCTTCCTTCCTAGTCGTCCTCTGGCTCCTTTGCCCCAAGAGTAAACTTCACCCTCTGCCAGAGAGAATCCCAAGGTGGGAAGGGGAAGGGAAAGGGTACAGCCTAAGCAAGTACTATATAACCATACTGATTCCAACAGGAGATTGCTGAGGCCAGTGGTCCTGAGCATGATAACTCCCCACTATCTATACCTCAGTCTGCCCCATCATGCCTACGCTCACCTGCACCAATGGCTACTGTGAAGGCATCTCCACAGGCCACTGTCACCATCTTGATGCCCTCAAGGCCCTGGACTCGACATGGTGCCCGGCTGCCCCGGCGGGCATTAGTACCCAACTGCCCATGCTGATTGCTGCCAAAAGTGTAGCAGTCACCTGAGGCTGTGGAAAAGGGAAGAGGAAGGAAAGGGACACCTTAACAGAGGTCCCAAGGAGACCAGGTGAGTCCCCCTCAAGTACTACTCACCAGTCACAGCAGCTGAATGAGCAGTACCTAGGTCAACACTCAACAGGGGCTCCCGATCCAGGGGTGCAGAGCCTAATGGAGTAAAGGTCAGGGCTTCCTCTACTTGCTGGTGGGGTACAGACTCCTCTCCAAGGGAGTGATGGTCTAGGCCCAGCTTATTGAACCTAAAGGCAAAGCCACAAACCAATGCAACTGACAGTTTGTATACACTGCCTCCCCCCACCTCTCTAGGCTAGGGCTGGTAGGATCTATCCCATCAGAAGACAGATCTCATCCTGAGGTGAACCAGGCAGCACCCTCAACCCCCTTCAGTTCCCTTGGTGGGAGAGAGCAATGAGGCACGGGACATGTGGCAGCCAAGGAGGGCAAAGGAACATGGTAATCATCCTGATGCATCTGTTCACCTATTGCTCCCACAGGCCAGGGCTCTGCCAGGCACGGTGAGGATCATGGAAGAGTCGATGCCACATACAACCCGCTGGGCTTCCAATCCTAAGGGAACCAGCACCTGCTGAGGACAGCTATGGGACTCTCTGGTGCCTAGTCCCAGCCTGCCTAAAAGAAGAAACCAGGATGGGGTTAGTTTGAGCTCTAGGATTGGTGATGCCAGAATGAGGAGAGGCCTACTGAGGAGGGAACAAAATGAGTAGAGGCTATTCTCAGCCTGAAATGGCTTTCCTAGGCCCCTCTGTTGGTCAAAATCTTCAGGTGCCACCTCTGTCCTTTCCAGGTGACATTGCTGTTCTTTGAATTCCCATACCTCTGAACCTTGGATGTAGCCCTGACACTGTCTATCCTCTAGCATGCTAGAGTACTCATAAGACTGAGTACTCTGGGCTGGGGATATAGCTCAGTTGGTAGAGTGCTTACCTCACATGCACAGGGCCCTGATTTCAATTCCCAGCACCACACACACAAAAAATGACTGAGTACTCTCCCAGCACAAGGGTGCATACTTGTAATCCTAGCAACTGGAGAGGCTAAGGTAGAAGGATCTCAAGTCTGAGGACAGCCTGAGCAACTTAGTGAGATCCTGTCTCAACATAAAAAGCAAAAAGTAATGGGGATGGGCTGGGGTTGAGCTCAGTGGTAGAGCGTTTGCCTTGCATGTATGAGGCCCTGGGCTTGATCCTCAGCACCACATAAAAATAAATAAATGAAAATAAAGATATTGTGTCCATCTACAACTAAAAAAATATTTAAAAAGGAATGGGATGTAGCTCAGAGGTAACATCCCTAGGTTTGATCCTCGATCCCAATAAGTAAAAATTTAAAAAACAGGCTGAATCCTCCAGGAGAACAGGACCCATCTATGTCATCCCTAGTCTAAGTGCCAAGCCTGACGCTTGGCATAGAAAGAGCCTCAATAAATATAGCTGCACGGGCTATAAGTAGTTCAATGGTAGAACATGTTCTTAGAATGTGTTTGATCCCCAGCCCTGCAAAAAAATAAATACTGTTGAATAAGTGGAATCTCTCCATCATTATTTTTTTTTTTTAGAGAGAGACAGAGATGAGAGAGAAAGAGAGAATTTTTAATGTTTATTTTTTAGTTTTCAGCAACATCTTTCTTTGTATGTGGTGCTGAGGATCGAACCCGGACCGCATGCATGCCAGATGATCATGCTACATCCCCAGCCCCGAATCTCTCCATTATTATGTTGTAAGCACAAGAAAGAAGCCCCATCATTTTCTTTTTTTTTTTTTTTTTTGGTACTAGGGATTGAACCCAGGGGTACTTAACCACTGGGCCACATTCCCAGCACCGCCCCCCTACTTTAAAATATTTACATATTTTTAGTTCTCAATGGACCTTTATTTTATTTACTTATATGCAGTGCTAAGAATCAAACCCAGTGTCTCACACATGCCAGGCAAGGGCTGTACTACTGAGCTACAACCCCAGCCCTTTTTATTTATTTTTAAAATTTTTATTTTATTATTTTTGGGGATACCAAGAATTGAATTCAGGAGCACGTGGCCACTGAGCCACATCCCCAGCCCTATTTTTGTATTTTATTTTTTTTAAAGAATTTTAATATTTATTTTTTTTAGTTTTCTGCAGACACAACATCTTTGTATGTGGTACTGAGGATTGAACCCAGGCCGCATGCATGCCAGGCGAGTGCGCTACCGCTTGAGCCACATCCCCAGCCCCCCTATTTTTGTATTTTATTTAGAGGCAGGGTCTCACTAAGTTGCTTAATGCCTTGCCATTGCTGAAGCTGGCTTTGAACTCTAATTCCTCCTGTCTCAGCCTCCCAAGTCACTAGGATTATAGGCATGTGCCACCTTATCCAGGAATTTTTTTATTTTTAAATACTTTTTTCATTGTAGATGGACACAATCACAATACCTTTATTTATTTGTTTATTTTTATGTGGTGCTGAGGATTGAACCCAGTGCCTCGCACTTGCTAGGAAAGCACTCTACCACTGAGCCAAAACGTCCACCCTTCTTATTTTTTATTTTGAATCAGGGTCTCACTAGTTGCTGAGAGGCTGGCTTTGAACTCGAGATCCTCCTGTCTCGGCCTCCCGAGCAGCTGGAACTACAGGCGTGTGCCACCATGCCCAGCATGGGAAGCCACATCTTATTCATCTTGTCTCAGTACCCAGCACAGGGTGAGCATGTAATGGGCATGAAATAAAAATTTGTTGAATTAATTAATAGAATAGAAAAGCTGGGCACATCCTAACGCAATGACACACACCTATAATCCCAGTGGTTCAGGAGGCTGAGAAAGGAGGATCACAAGATCAAAGCCAGCCTCAGCAACTTAGTGAGGCCCTAAGAAACTTAGAAGAACCCTGTCTGAAAAAATAAAAAGGTGGGCCTGGGGATATAGCTCACTTGGTAGAATGATTGCCTTGCATGCACAAGGCCCTGGGTTCAATTCCCAGCACCACAAAAAAATTAAAAAATAAAAAAAAAATAAAAAGGGCTGTTGGTTGTAGCTCAATAGTAGAACACTTGCCTAGCATGTGTGAGACACTGGTTTTGATCCTCAGCACCACATAAAAATAAATAAAATAAAGGTACTAAAAAATAAATAAATAAAAATAAAAAGGTCTAGGACATAGTTCAGTGATATATCACCACTATGTTCAATCCTCAGTACCACTGGGAAAAAAAATTGAGAGAAGAGAGAATGGACCATGGGGTGGAAGGTGGGTACAAAGGGGAACAAACCATGGCTAAAGAGACAGAACCAAGAGGCTAAAGCCAGAGTAGGGAGCTTACCACCATCTCCACGACCCCAGGCAAACAGTTCTCGCTCAGTGGACAGGGCCAGCACATGGGAGGCACCACAGGCCACTTGTACCATCTCATAGCCAAGCAGGGCCTCCACTATGGTGGGCTAGAAAAGGGGAGAAAGCAAGGGGAGACTGGGATCTGACACTAAACACACACATACACTCTGCCACAGCACCCACTGTGCAGAGAAAGAGGCTGCAGATTCTAAGTGCTGTCTAACTCCTGTCATATAAGGCTCAATGCCACATGAGACACTGGGGAAGCCTGGTCTCTTTTTTTTTTTTTTTTCCCTACCAGGAATTAAACCCAAGAGCACTTAACTGCTGAGCCACATCCCCAGCCCTTTTTATTTTTTATTTTGAGAAAGGTTTTCACTAGGTTGCATATAGCCTTGCTGAGTTGCTGAGGCTGGCTTCAAACCTGCAATCCTCCCGCTTTCAGCCTCCTGAGCCACTGGGATTACAGGCATGCACCACCGTGCCTGGGAAGTTTGGTCTTTCTGTACTTCCCCTAAAGCAGCCCAGAGCAGGTGCAGTTTAGGAGCTACAGAGACTTTATGCACCTGGGGACTTCCCTGCCCTCAGCCTGATGTCAACATTCATCCGTGGATTCCCTGCCATCCTCTCACTTCCTCTCTCTAGAGTACATGTGACACCTACCTGGCTGATATCAGTGAGGCTGCCATGGCCTAAGCACCCATTGCTGCCACTGCCAAAGGTCATGATGATGCCTCGGTCTGGAGAGGTCAGTAAGGAAAGAGGAGGGACAGGAGTTAGACTGTTCTCTAAGTCACTAGGTCACTCGTGGATTGGAGGAGCAAGATGAAGCTGGGGTTACAGGCCTTCTCCACCACCTTGTGCAGTGTGTGACTTTGGACAAGTGACAGCCTCTCTGAACTTTAGTTTCCCCATCTATCAAATGGGGATGATTCCATGCCTGTTTTGTAGAGTAAAGGAGATGGTATAAATAAATCTCAACAGCAAGTAGAAACAATAACTTAACAACTAAGAGATGGAAGCATTAATTGAGCAATGAGGGAAGTTGCTCTTTGTGGTCTTCTCCTAAATTCCCATGGGGTAGTCCCCCCGGTGAGGCTTACCAGTCAAACAGGCTGTGAAGAGGTCCCCGCAGGCCACATGCTTGATAGTCACACCTGACTGGCCCTCCAGGAAACGGGAGATGAACTGGGGCTGAGGCTGCTCCACTGCCCCTGGGAGGAGGGCATTTCCAAGGGCACCTACAGGTGGGGCCTGTGGGGGGGGGGCGCGCTGAACACCTCTCATCCTCCTCAGGGACCTCCCACCCTCTACCTAGTCCAGGCCCCCAGCCAAACTGCTTGCCTCCCACAGGATTAGGCGCCCAGAACGTGTGATCCCGGCCTTCTGCGTGCGCCCAGTGGCCACCTGAACCACCTCTGTGTTAAGCATCGGCAGCTTCAGTGGGGTGCTGAGCCCGCCACCCCATGTGTACACGGATGATAGTGGTGGTGGGATGGCCGGCCTCACAGGTCCCCGGGGGATACCTGCCAGTACAGGACACTGGGTCAGTTAAACTGGCAGGCATAGTGGGGAACCATGGGCCCAAGCACCCACTTCAGCTTACCCCTGCAGCGGGTACTAGTGGTTCTGCTCCCTGTGCTGCCCGGGGCCATGGGTGTTCCTGGGGCCAGGGATTTCTCTGCTCTGCAGGACAGATAGGGACCTCAGACACAGAACCTCCCTGACAATCCTACACACAGGCATAGAAGCCTTGCTTGAGGTCTCCTGTGGCCCACAGGGTGCTCCCAACCTCTGCCACCCAAGATCTATCCCTTTTTTCCCCACAGCACAGGCCTCCTCATGCGGATGCTGCCCACATCGGTGTGCAGGTTAAGTAGGGCTCGGATGCAGAGGGGCTGTGCCATGATGTGGCTCAGTGGTGGCCGATGTGCAGGCTCCAGGCTGAGCAGACTCAGGACAAGCTGGCGTAGCTCAGGGCTGTACCGGTCAGAGATGGGCGCAAAGGTGCCACTCATGATCTTTAACACTAGCGCTGGCAGGTTCTGTGAAGGTGCCAAATTAGGGATGGCCTGAGTGTTGAATTGGGCTTTTGAGCATCCTTGTCCCTCAGCCCCTTGTCTGATGGTGAAAGAACAACCCTGCCTTCAGACGACTTCATTCTCATTAGGGGACTCCCAGGATGATAGGGGAGCCAAACCCTGCTTTCAGGAATCCATAAGGGAGCTGCTCCAAGTTTCTTAGGAGCTGCTCCTGTGAAACTCCATTTTGACAAAACTCACGGGCTTGCTCTTGGTAGTGTCCTAATCTCATGGAAGAGACATAACCATGCCATCAGGAGCTCTCTAAAGGGGGGAAACGAGCCCTACCCTCAGAAATTCATAGTCTGAGCAAGAACCACAGCTCTGCCCTGGGTAATCCACCAGTCTGGATAAGGTAGAGACAGATGGGATTCTCACAAAAAAAAAAAAAAAAGAAGTGGTTGGAGCTGAGGGCTGCGGTGAGGGAGGGATTTCCCAGTTCCCTCAGGGGTGCTTATACTCACTGCAGCCTCAAAGGCCCTCTTGAGGCTGGCCAGCTCATAGAGGACACAGCCCAGGGCCCAGATGTCGCTCTTCTGATTGTAGGGCTTGCCCTCACACAGCTCAGGGGAAATATAGCATGGAGTACCTACCACCTGCAGGAGAGAAATCTCAGTTACAACCTGGAGGGGGAGGAAAAACAGAGGCTCTGGTCATGGGCCCAGTGAGAGACAGATTCTCCCTGAAGCAGGCCAAGGGGTTTCCTCCTGCAAGACTCTACAGCCAGGGGCCAAGGAGCCAAGGTCTATTGAGCCCAGAGGTGCTTTACTTGAGAGCTACATCCCTAGTCCTTTTTATTTTCCATTTTGTGACAGGATCTTGCTAAATTGCTGAAGCTGGCCTCAAATTTTCCATCTTCTTGCCTCAGCTTCCTCAGTCACTGGGATTACTAGCATGTGCAACCACACCTGGCTGAGCCAAGGTTTTTGGAGGGGAAAAGGAGGAGGCAGGGATGTAGAATAGGCCTTGGCCCTCAAGACCTCTAGCACCCTCAAGGCTCCCTCCAAGTTCAGGTACCGTGTAGGCCTTGCTCTTGCTGCTAAGGATCTTGGAGATGCCAAAGTCGCCAATCTTGACAACCATGCGATGTTTGTCAAGAAGGATGTTCTGGGTCTTGAGGTCCCGATGCAGGATGAGATGGGTATGCACATGATGCAGGGCAAGCAGAATCTGCACAAAAAAGTGCAGAATGGTCTCTTCCTCCAGCAGGGAATTGCAGCGCTTTTGGATGAACTCAGCTAGGGTACCACCTGCGGCCCAAGAAACTAATCAAGATCCAGTCTTTTCCATACCCAGGACAATCCCTTTCCTTTTACTGAATAGGTCACTAGAACCAGAGAGGACAAGAAATCTGCCAGGGTCACAAAATTGGGGCCAGAACTCTATACCTCTGACCCTCAGCCAAATCCATTCTAAGGGGAGAAGCCGCCTGATCCTGGAGGTAAAGAACCCCTGCAGCCAGGCCAATGCAAGGAGCTGACTTACCTGGTGCATATTCCATGGCAATCATGAGGGCCTTGTCCTCTAGGAAGTTCTCATAGTACTCAATGACATTGGGGTGATTTAGCAGCTTGAGCACCTGACACTCATTCTGGGCTGCTTGCCGCTCTTCCTTGGTCATCTGCTCCACTGGGATTTGCTTGATGATCACTAGCTTCTGGTCAGCTTTACGGAGGCACAAGTGCACAATCCTGGAGACAAAGTAGAGGGCGGGTACTAGCTGAACTTCCAGCCATATATCAGACAGAGCAGAGCTAGTGACTGGATGTTCCTTAGAGACTGGGTTTGATCCTCAGCACCACATAAAAATAAAAATAAATATAAAGATACTGTTAAAGTACTTAATGGGTGGAAGTCATTCATATTAGTATTTCATTAGTTTTATGTGTGTGTGGGGGGGTATTAGGGTATTTTACTAGGAATGCTCTATCACTGAGCTATAATCCCCATCCCTGATTGTGGTGGCACACATCTGTAATCTCATCAATTTGGGAGGCTGAGGAAAGAAGATTCCAAGTTCGAGATCAGCCTTAGCAATTTAGCAAGGCCCTAAGCAATTTAGCAATATCCTGTCTCAAAAAACAAAAAGGGAGCTGGGCATGGTGGAGCATACCTGTAATCCCAGCAGCTCGGGAGGCTGAGGCAGGAGGATAATGAGTTCAAAGCCAGCCTCAGCCAAAGTGAGGCACTAAGCAACTCAGTGAGACCCTGTCTCTAAATAAAATACAAAATAGGGCTGGGGATGTGGCTCAGTGGTTGAGTGCCCCTGAGTTCAATCCCTAGTGCTCCCCCCCCCCCCCCCGCAAAAAAAAAAAAAAAAAAAAAAAGGCTGGGAAGGTAGCTTAGTGGTAAAACACCCCTGGGCTGCTGGGTGTGGTGGCCCATGCCTGCAATCCCAGCAGTTTGGGAGGCTGAGACAGGAGGATCACAAGTTAAAAGCCAGCCTCAGCAATTTAGTGAAGCCCTAAGCAACTTAGTGAAGCAAGACTTAAAAAATAAAAAGGGATGGGGATGTGGCTCACTGCTTAAGCACCCTGGATTCAATGCCCCCCACCAAAAAAAAAAAAAAAAACCCAATAAACAAAAACCCCACTGAACATAGGAACAGGAAGAACTGGTAACAAACTCTATGCAGGCCCTCATTTTTACCCTTGGCACAATGAGATTGAGTTCTGGAGTTAACTGCCTGGGTTTAAATCCTGGCTCTTCCTAATTAACTGGTGTTAGATACATTATATGACATCACCATCTGGAAAATAGAGTTGTTGAGAGAGGATCAAATGAGTAAATGTATGTAAGGAATTTAGCACAGTGCTTGGCCCATAGAAAGTGCTTAATGGGGGCTGGGGTTATGGCTCAATTTGAAGAGTGCTTCCTTGCATGCACTAGGCCCTGGGTTCAATCCCCAGCACTACATTAAAAAAAATAAGGCAGGGGCAGGGCTGTGGCTCAGGGGTAAAGCACTTGCCTCTCATGTGTGAGGCACTGGGTTTGATCCTCAGCACCACATAAAAATAAATATAAATATAATGTGTGTTTATCTACAACTAAAAAAATGTTTAAAAAAGTACTACTGGGTGGAAGTCATTCACATTAGTATTTCATTAATTTTATGTGTGTGTGTGGGGGGTGGATATTGGGGTATTCTACTAGGAATGCTCTATCACTGAGCTATAACCCCATCCCTTTTAATTTTTTTTCACTTTGAGCCAGGTCTCCCTAAGTTGCCCAGGCTGGTCTTGAACTTCGGATCCTCCTGCCTCAACCTCCCCAATTCCTGGGATTATAGGCATGAGTCACCATGCCCAACCATATTAGTATTTGACTTCAACTCTCTGTCAGTGTCCATAAATTCAGGAACTACATTTTTCTTGTTGTACAATAAGAATTTGTTCTAAAATATAGCCCAGTATTTTGCACACAGTAGGAGTTCTGTAGATATTTGGTAAATGAATAGACTGTAATCTTATCACTTAAGTCTTAAATTTTTATCTCCCTCTCCTATGAGTCCCAGACTGATATATCCAACTCTATCTGCATATCTCACAAACATCCTAAATTTTAACAAATACAAAACAAAATTCTTGATTCTTGTCCCCAAACCTTTCCTTCACCTGTTTCTTCCATCTGGGTAAATGACACCACCATTTCCGACTTATTAAAATCAGACATGTTGGGGCTGAGAGTAAAATTCAGTGATGGAGTGCTTGTATAGTATGTGCAAGACCCTGAGTTCAATCCTCACCACTGCAAAATAAAGTTGCATACCATTCAATGACTAACTATAGGACCACACCTAAATTCATTAAAAAAAAAAAAAAAAAAAAAAAAAAGCCAGGTGTGGGGCATATCCCAGTCTCAGGAGGACTGAAAGTTCCAGGTCAGCCTAGGCAATTTAGTGAGACCCTATCTCAAAATAAAAAAAATTAAAAGGGCTGGGGGGTGTTGCTCAGCAGCAGTAGAGTGCCCCAGGGTTCAATCTGCAGTACCCTGTACTGGAGAAGAAAAAAAAAAAAAAAAAACACCCAACACAGAGCCTGGGGATACAGCTGAGTGGTGGAAGAGTGTTTGCCACATGAAAAAGCAAGAAGCCCTAGGACCAATCCCCAGCAATACTCCCCCCACCCCCACCAAACAAACAACAAAGGCAGGCTTTCTTCAGTCTGTAATCCCAGCTACTCTAAAGGCTGAGGCAGGAGGATCACTTACAGTTGAACAGTTTTCCTTTTTCTTTTTTATTGAGTACAGGGGATCAAACCCAAGGCCTTGAGCAAGCACTCTAACACTGAGCTAAATCTCCAGCCTTTGGTTTTAAACAAGCTCTGATGGCTGGTTGTGACATGTGCTTGCAATTCCAGGAGGCTGAGGCAGGAGGATCCCAAATTCAAGGCTAGCCTCAGCAATTTGGCAAGACCCTTTCTCAAAATAAAGTAAAATAAAAAAGAGGTGAGGGAGATGGGCATGCTGGCACACACTGTAATCCCAACAACTAGGGAGGTTGAGGTAGGAGGATTGCAAGTTCAAAGCCAGCCTCAGCAATTTAATGAGGCCCCCAGGAACTTAGCAAGACAATGTTTCAAAATTATAAAAAGGTCTGGGGATGTGGCTCCGTGGTTAAGCGCCCCTGGATTCAATCCCTGGTACCAAAAAAAAAAAAAAAAAAAAAAAAAGAAGAAGAAGAAGAAGTTAGGGGACCAGGCATTATGGCCCACACCTATAATCCCAGCATCTTGGGAAGGCCAAGGCAGGAGGATTGTGAGTTCAAATCCAACCTCAGTTGGGCTGGGGATGTGGCTCAAGCGGTAGCACACTTGCCTGGCATGCGTGAGGCCCAGGTTCAATCCTCAGCACCATATACAAAGATGTGTCCGCTGAAAACTAAAAAATAAATATTAAAAAATTCTCTCTCTCTTTAAAAAACAAACAAACAAACAAAAAAACACAAATCTAACCTCAGCAATTTAATGAGGCCCTAAACAACTTAGTGAGACCATCTCAAAAAATAAGAGATGTGGATGTGGCTCAGTAGTTAAGTGACTCTGGGTTCAATTCCTGTACCAGATAAAAATAAATAAATAAAAACTCTTCCTTGGGCTGGGTGTCTATGTAGCTCAGTGATAATGCATGTGTTTGGCCTTTGGAGGCCCTGGGTTCAATTTCCAGCACAAACAAACGCTCTTGCCCTTGCCCTTATACTAAATCAATTAAACCCCTTTCCATGACAATCAAATTTTACACAATTCTTTACCTTGCCCACTACATTCCAACTACACTAATCTTTTTTCAGTTTCTTTTTTGGTACTGGCAATTGAACCCAAGGGTGCTCTGCCACTGAACTACATCCCCAGCCCTTTTAACTTTTTAAATTTTGAGACAGGGTTTCGCTAAATTGCCAAGAGTGCCTTGGAACTTGCAATCTTCCTACCTCAGCCTCCCCATCAAGCTTGGCATCTGTTTCTTGATTGTTCTCAACAATTCTTTCCATGTGAGGACCTTTGCATATGCTGCTTCCTTTGCCTGAAAATCTTCTTCCTTCAGAGTACTGGTCTTCATTCTTTATCTTTACATCTCATCTCCCAGAGAATTCCTCCCTAGCTACCCCAAGTAATTATTCTCTACCGTTGTACATGTTACTTAATAACCTTTCATTACTGCTATAACATAACTCCTTTAATAATGTCTTGTTAAAGGAGTGAGACCCTATCTCAAAATAAAAAATTAAAAGGGCTAAGTTCCTAAAGGGAAAAGACTAGTCCTTTTTTTTTTTTTTTTTTTTTTTGGTACCAGGGATTGAACTCAGGGGCTTGACCACTGAGCCGCATTCCCAGCCCTATTTTATATTTTTTTTAGAGATAGGGTCTCACTGAGTTGCTTAGCAGCCTCGCTTTGGGTAAGGCTTGCTTTGAACTCGCAATCCTCTTGCCTCAGCCTCCCAAGCCGCTGGGATTACAGGAGTGAGCCATCACACCCGGATACCCGTCCAGTTTTGGTCATATCTATATACACACAGCCCAGAATCTGAAGACCTATGCAGCCTGTGTACAAGGGAACCAACAGAAGAATGCCACCCGAGCGCTTAGGAGTGTGGGCGTGGCCTCATTGAAGACGGATCTCCAAGTCCAGACTGAGACCGGAAGCCTGGGCGGGGCTTCCCAGATAGTCGCTCACGCCTAGGAGGCGGAGCTATCCAGGTAGCAATTTCGCGGTTAGTTTTGGGACTTATTTTCCCACTCCCCAGCAGTTTTCTTCCCTCTACCCTTGGCTCACCCGAAGGCACCTCTGCCCACCACTCGGATCCGCTCGTACTTCTCCATCTCATTTCTCAGAACACCGTTTCCGGAACACCCCTTTGAGGCGCGTGCGCGGACCTGCCCACTCTGGAGCCCCGCCCTTTACGCTATAAAACCTTTGCGGGGCGGAGCAAGCAGAGTTTAAGTCTGTTTGCATCTGAGTTGAACTTCAACGTATTACCCGCACAAAGTCGTTTTTCCCTCACCCTGTCACTCGTAGGGCCCAACAAATACGGCTATACCTCATTTCTTAGTGTGTCCCCCAATGGCCAGCACGATACCAGCCACTTCTCACACCCATGGCCCCATTGGACTCTTGCAAAGTTTGTGAGACCGGAGGGAATGCCTCACGCTCAAGAGTTGCCCACTAAAGTCCGGATGGGGTGGGAAGCGAGGACTGAGTCCCCAGCTTCCCATGACTACGCTATTTCAGAAGAAGGATTTTCATTGGCAAGCAAATGATAACCATAACTGAACCTAGGGCAAGCTCTCGTTCTGTGTGTTTCTCGTTTGACTCGCAGTGAACGCGCCAAGCTGTGCAAATTGATTCATCTAGGGCTATTGCCACGAGTAAGCACGTGCTAGTCCACACTTTCAGTCTCCCCACCACCAGCTTCATACCCAGGATGCTGCAGTAGGGGAATCCGTCTTAGATGCTTATACACGCCCCCCCCCCCATATTCTAGAACACAGATTCTGTTTGTTTGTTTTTTAATACATTTTTTAGTTGTAAATGGATACAATATCTTTATTTTATTTTTTACATGGTGCTGAGGATTGTACCCAGTGCCTCACATGTGCTAAGTGGACATTCTACTACGGAGCCACAAACTCTAGCCCTCCTCTTTAGGAGAAGCTGGGAGTGGAAGCAGACCACTATCCTAAAGCGAAAGCGTCAGGGAAGGAAAGGAGGGAGACCCTCCGGTTTCCCACAGATGGATTCAATGCTTCTGCCCAGAGGTAGGGGGATTGGTTAGTAGGACTGCTGGATCTGAAAGACCCCCGTCCAATGAAAGACCCCCGTATCCCTGTCCAAGGAGAATCACACGAAACACTGGCTGCAAAAGCAAGAGGTTGGTTTATTGGGACACAGGCGCCTGCGGGTGCCCAGCAGATCCTCAGCCGGAGCTTTGGTGAACTGGCACACTGGACTTGGGGATACAGAGATTTTTATAGGGTTTGGGACAGGTTTCCCGCGCGCGGGAAGCAACAGGTTTCTTATTGGTTTGTTTAAATCTAGCATATAGGCCACCTAGGGGGTACAGGTCTGCATTCCAAAAACCACAGGTCTGCATTCTATTCTTTCTGTTCCTGCTTATCTGTTCCGGTTTATTCATTTATGCCTCATGATGCAGGTGCTCTGTTCTTCAACCGGTTGTCCGGAGAGCATGCCTGGTGCCTGAACCTGTTTATGGCCTGCCTGGTATCTTGGTTTCATATCTTGGCCTTAGGTAACTAGGCTAACTGGGCTAGGGTCTTTCAGATCTAAACCAGAAGTGAGTATAATCCTAGCAGCTTCCTGGCATCTGTGCTTTGTGGGAGCTCCATAAAAACTCAGTACAAAGGAGAAGGGTAATTATTTAGCTAAAGGTTAGCGTCCCTATTTTTGAGTGGGCGAGGAATGTGGGGAAAGGGGTGTTTTATCTTCTGTCTTCGTCCCACCTCTTGAAACTACCCCAAACTCGCCCATGTGAAATGAACGCTGAAAGAGCCCCCCGAAGGCCCCTGGAATCCATGGCCCAGGCCGATGTCAGCTGGCTGACAAGCTGCCCTCTGAGCAAAGGAGGAAAGCCACTCACCCAGGACATCATGTCCTCACCTGGAAACCGACTGGACCTTGAGTGACCCAGGAGTCCCATAGGGGTTAATATGTAACCTTGGAGCCATTAGGGGAGACATAATAAACACCCAAACGGTTTGGTTCCTGGGTCCCTGTGCCTCAGGATTCTAGCTTTTCCTCCCTCCCTCGCTCCCACTTCTACTTTCCCCTCTGCTTCCACCCCTCAGCACAAACACCTCTTCACTTCCTCCACAGGCTTTCAGCTTGCCTCTTTTTTTGCCCAGGGTCTGCCTATTTTCCTCCCAAAGCAACTGCCTTACACCTTTGGAGGGCGAAGGAGACCCTCGCCACAGTGAGGTCAGGCTGACACCTAGTGGCCCGTATCCGCAACTACTTCAGACACTGACTGGCTTGGAGAGAGGGTCACCCCAGCTGTCTGGGCAAATCCGCAGTCTTCCCCGCCCCAGCCTTCAGGGAGCCAGGAGAAGAAGGCTGAGACTGTCTGTGGGAGGATTGTGACAGCCGCTTGGCCCCAGGAACCCAAGAGCGGGCTTAGAGGATAAGTGATGATGGGTGACTCAACAGTTCCTAAGCGCCACTTGTGGGGGGCGTGGGAGAGGTAGGTAAACACGTCGGTCTCCAGACAGTGGAGGAACAGGGTTTGGGCGGAGCCATCACCCGTTGAGGGGCTCCGACCCCTTCCCAGGACCAATGTTTAGAGGGTGTGTGTGTGATGATTCCCGCCCTGCTCTGCCCAGAAAGGAGTTGAGGGCGGAGAGTTCTCCCAGTACCCGCCCAGGGAGCTGCTGGCCTCGGAGAAAGTGGGGATGCGGGTTAATTGAGGCCGTGCGAGCGAGGGCGGCTGGGGACTCCTTTCGCCAGTCGAGAGGCGCCAGTGAGGGGTGCCTCTCAGGCGGCATCCCCAGGACAGCCCCTTCCCGCCTGAAGTAGGCAGGGCCCGGGCGGGGCCGGGGAGGCCCGGGGGAAATGGGGCTCTGGCCCTCCGCGCAGCAGAGGCGCCGGAGGGGCGGGGGCAGGCGGGCGGGGCGGGGCGGATGGGGGCGGGGGCAGAGGCCTTGCCGGGAGGGCGGGGAGGAGCGAAGGGGCCTAGACGGCTCCGCGAAAGCTGTGGCTCCTGCTGCCGGTGAGAGAGGCGGCCGGGGTGGACTGGCCGGACAGCGAACCCTGTTCCCAGAACAGCCCGAGGAAGCGGCCTAGAGGGTGGACAGACAGAGGGCAGGAAGGGCCATCATGCTCCCACTGCTGCACCCCGCCTTGCCGCTGCTCCTGGGCGCCACGCTGACCTTCCGGGCGCTCCGGCGCGCGCTGTGTCGCCTACCCCTGCCTGCGCACGTGCGCACCGACCCCCTGCGCACTTGGCGCTGGCACAACCTACTCGTCTCTTTCGCGCACTCTATTGTGTCAGGGATCTGGGCGCTGCTGTGGTGAGTGAGCAACTGGGGGAGTGAGGTGGCCAGGGGATCCCGTATGGGGTGCTGGGACTGGCTTCCGAGTTACTATTCTCATCACTCTCGGCCAGCAGAGGCCTTGGTGCTCACCTGATTCCCTGTTTGGAAAACTACCCAACCAGGAGCAGCCCAGGGAAACCAGAGGCACCTGGGTTTCGGCCAAGCCCCTCCTCGTTGCCTAGTCAGCCAATAGCGCGAGTCCAGACTGCCCTGGGATTGGCAAGGGTTTCGGGGAGGAGGGTCTTTGGGGATGCCTAAATGGAGAGACCTCCCTTTTTCTCTCCTTCCCAGTTTATGGCAGACCCCGGAGATGCTGGTAGAGATTGAGACAGCATGGTCACTTTCAGGCTATTTGCTTGTTTGCTTCTCCGCAGGTAAGTCTTGCCCATGAAACCTCAGGTAAGTGGAGAAAAAGAGTTTCTTTTCTGCCCCTTGTGACCTCTTCTATCCCTCCATTAGGGTATTTCATCCATGACACAGTGGATATTGTGGTTAGTCATCAGGCTCGAGCTTCTTGGGAATACCTTGTTCATCATGTTATGGTAAGTGAGAAGCCCTCAAAGTGTTATAGGCCTGGTGTTGGTAACCTAGCCTTGTATTTCTAAACCTAGGAGAGAAGGCCATTCCCAGCCTAGTCCCTAGCCCTGCAACCTGCTTCTTTAGCTAGAATGCCGAGGTTGGCTCCTTCTTTGTATCCTTGCTCACCCAGTCAATTCCTGGGTTCACCTGTTAACTCAGTAAATAGACTGGAAACTCATAGCCAGAACTAATGGAGAGGGATCAAAATCTAATTGTATTTAATGAGAAAAAAACATCCATGCAAGCTTTTATTCCACAAGAAATTGGGAATCATTTTCCAATTCCCATTTTGGTTGGTGGTCTTGTAACACCAGGAAAGCCCTGGCACCCAGATTCCCAGCCCTTTCCTCTCACTTGTCCTCTAGGCCATGGGTGCCTTCTTCTCAGGCATCTTTTGGAGCAGCTTTGTAGGTGGGGGTGTTCTAACACTACTGGTGGAAGTCAGCAACATCTTCCTCACCATCCGCATGATGATGAAGATCAACAATGCCCAGGATCTTCTCCTCTACAGGGTCAACAAGTATGTCAACTTGGTCATGTACTTTCTCTTCCGCCTGGCGCCTCAGGCCTACCTCACCAATTTCTTCCTGCAGTATGCAGGTCAGAGGACCCTGGGAACCTTTCTATTGGGCATACTGCTCATGCTGGATGTAATGATCCTCATCTACTTTTCCCGCCTCCTCCGTTCTGACTTCTGCCCTGGACTGGTCCCTGGCCAGCAACACAAAGACAAATTTTTGACTGAATGAGGTGTAGAGCTTGGAACCTGTGACAAGGACAGCAAGCAAAATCAAGGACAGAAGCAGCCTCACACATAAGCAGACTCTGCACTAAGTTTGGGGCCAACCTTTCCACCTCAAATCAGCACCTGCACTATTGAAAACACTAATGAAAACACTCCTCTGAAGTCGTGATTTCTTGGGCAAGGGGTGAGGGAAGCAGACAGACTGGTTGGACATGTAGGTGGTTGTGAAGACTAGGCACTACCCCAGTTGCAGCCAACCCACATTGCCCTGAAATGGATGCAACTCTATTATAAAAATCCTTCTCTCCCTGTGGTACTGGTTTCTCATACAACCTTTCAGGGATAAGAGTCTCATTATAACAAGTATGGTGGCTTGATAGGCCAAGGGTTCAGGTTATCCCTGGAGACCTGTTACCTTGGTGTATTTTACTATCTGACCTTCCCCAGCCCAAACAAAAGACAAGAAGCATATATATGTTGGAAAAAAGAAAGTATATTTAGAATTAGACAGCTGGATTTTGTTTAGATGATCCCAATCTGAAAAACAAAAGGGAGCTTTGTTATTGGAACTGAAATGTCATGTTTTTAAAAAGGAGGGTAGGGCTTATCAAGGATAGGGGTGCAGTCAGTCAGTTGTCATAACTAATCAGCAAGTCAGGCTTTGGTCACTAACAGACACATCACTTACACCCAGGGAATGGGTATTACAGTTTGTAGCAAAAGAAGCAAGCTTACTTTGTTGGCAACGTCCAAAGCATCATAATCAGGAGCCAGTCGAACATATGCCTTTTTCTCTCCATCAGGCCTGGGTGGAGAAGGAAGTCTTAGTCCTTGCTGATCTCATGTCCCTACCTCCCCACATACCCTTTCCCCATCCCCTAATCCTCTGGTGCATCAGTGGTTCCTTTGTTCATGTCATTCTTTTCCAAATAGTGAATTTTCCATCATTTGCACCGAGGGGTTAGAAAAGCCAAACAAAACAAAAAACAATTCTTTTTATTGGAAACACTACATTCAAGACATAAACCAGGTAATCTGACAAACTGCTTTGTCTCCTCTACAAATTGATGTAGGGAACCAGAATTTGACTAACCTCATGAACAATATCTTAAGATAATTTCCTCAGGTCTACACTCCATAAAAAGGATTATAATTATAGCAGGGAGTTTGTACACTGTAAAATCAATGTCTGACCTCCATAGCTCCAGCCTCCTCCCTCCCATTCCATGGGGCACCACTCACCTGATCAGGGTGTTAACCTTGGCCACATCGATGTCATAGAGCTTCTTTACAGCTTGTTTGATCTGGTGTTTGTTTGCCTTGACATCCACAATAAACACAAGTGTGTTGTTGTCTTCAATCTTCTTCATGGCTGACTCAGTGGTCAGAGGGAATTTGATGATGGCATAGTGGTCAAGCCTAGGGGAAGAAGCAAACTGCAGTCACCTGGCCTAGGTAGGCCCAGTATGAGAAAGGATGGGCCTTCCTTTGGAACCCTAGGCCAATACAGCATAGGTGCATCAGACAATAAGTAGCAATCAGTTTCATCAGACTTTGGTCGCTAAATGCTGTCATCAGCTGCACCCTGAATCTTAGGGATCTTAATTCTCAGCCTGTAGGTAGATCCTTTATGCATTTTGTTTAACCGGAGGGCTTGCATCCTTAAATGACTGAAGATTCACCTTTTACTTGAACCCTTTCATTTGATAGTTTCATATTGGTGCTTCACTATGAGCCTGGACCAAACATTTCATCTACCTCTGTTTGCTAAAAAGTGGCAGTACTCAAGAGTTAATCTTTTTCTTTTTTTGTATTTGGGATTGGAACCAAGGGTGCTTTACCACTGAGCTACATCCCCAGGTGGCATGGAACTTGCAGTCCTCCTGCCTCAGACTCCCAGAATTGCTGGGATTTTTGTTTGTACCAAGGATTGAAGCCAGGGGCACTGACCAGCCCTTTTTGAGACAGGATCATGCTAAGTTGCTTTGAGTGGTCTCAATCTTGGATCCTCCTACCTCAGTCTCCAGAGTTGCTAAGACTTCAAGCATGCACAACCATGCTGGCTGGGAGCTACTTAAGACCAACTTTTTATTGGTTAAGTGGACAAAACCAGGCTCTGCTCAGCCAGTCACTATTTTCCTGTTTTGAAGCAAGGTCAGGACTCATCTCTTATCACACTAAATTCTTATCTCTTAATTTGTTTTTCTTTTTTTTAAAATTGTGGTATATATGTGTAATAAGTCTTTTGCCAATTTTTTAAAGATAGAGAGAATTTTTTTTAATATTTATTTTTTAGTTCTCGGCAGACACAACGTCTTTGTTGGTATGCGGTGCTGAGAATCGAACCCAGGCTGCACGCACTCCAGGCTAGCGCGCTACCAGTTGAGCCACATCCCCAGCCCTTAATTTCTGTTTTTCAACAGCTTTTACCCCTTCCCCAGAACCTTTCCTGAGCCTAGCCTGAACTTTGGGAGTGAATGAAATTCCTTTACACTGCTGGCAGGCTATCACTGCCACAAATAAAAATTACTGAATTCTTCTGGGCACACTGGCACACACCTATAATGCCAGCAGCTCAGGAGGCTGAGACAGGACGATGGACATCTTAAAGCAAGCCTAAGCAATGGCATGGTGCTAAGCAACTAGGTTAGATTCTGTAAATAAATAATATAATCATTCTATCTACTAAAAAAACAGCACACATTCTCACTCTTAAGCAATAGGTCACCCAGGACCACACACACCTGTAACCACACCAACTTGGGAGGCTGAGGCAAGAGTTGTTCAAGGCCAGCCTCAGCAGCTTAGCAAAAACCCAATCTCAAAAAAGGGCTAGGATATAGCTCAGAAGTAAATTGGCCCTGGGTTCAACAACAACAAAACCCCCCATAAGTAATAGGTGTCACCAGCAAGTAACTAAAATTGGAACTACAAAATAAGAAGCACCTCTCTAGTTCTACTTCATACAACCAATAAAGTGGTCTTTCAAACTCTGACCACATGTGAAGTGATAAGTGATTCAAATAAAAATTGATTGATTGTATATTGCCTTAATTCCCGTCAATAATGCAAAACATCTCTTGTTCTGAGCCGGATACAGTGGCAAATACCTGCAATCCCGGCTACTTAGGTCGTGGAAGCAGGGGGACCACAAGATCGAAGGCAGTTTTGGCAACTTATCAAGATCCTCTCAAAAATAACAATAAAGGATAGGCATTGTAGCTCCGTGGTAGAGGGTTTGCCTAGCAGACAAGAAAGGCCTTATGTTCAATTCCCATAAAACAGTTTCCTCGTTCTTAGTTAGGGCAGAAAGAAATCTCACATCAGAGGAGCACACCGAATATCAATGTGTTGGAGAGGCCATACTCCAGGTTGCCTAAATCACCAATGAAAAATATTCTCATGGGTGTAGGAGCAGTACTGACTTGTTTCTCCTGGGGGCGCTCTTCCGAGGATATTTGGGCTGCCTCCGGAGCCTCAATGTCTTGGGTCGCCGGAAGGTAGGTGACGTGCGGATCTTCTTCTTTTTATGACTGTGGACACCCTTCAACACTGCTTTCTTGGCTTTCAAAGCTTTTGCTTTGGCTTCAGCTTTGGGAGGGGCAGGAGCTGGGAGAGAAGGAAAAAAAAAAAAAGGGTGCTAATTCAGAAATTGGTCACTTCCGGCCTCAGGACGGGTGCCTCTGTCAACACGTGCATCAGTGGTTCCTTTGAAAACTTCATAAATCTCAGGAGATCACGATTTTTCCATCATATGCACGATACCAGAAGCGAAGATAATCAACTTGGAACAACTTAAAGGATACAAGGGAAAAACCCAACTAGTACTGATCGAACGCCCAAATTTTGCCGAGATCTGTGTTAAAGAGTTTTATACATACCATCATGTAACTCCGAAGGAGAGGGGCATATAGCCCCGCTGAATACGTCAAAATAATGAGTAATGCTGAAAAAGCTTAATTCCTTATATATCTGTGACTGCGTGTAGCTCCCCAGAGTCAATTGTCTGGCCTCACTGGCGGATGATGCGAGAAATGTTCTCTCAAACCCCCTTACTGGAATCCAGCCCATGCGGCTTGGTCCACGCGGCCCACATACGCTTCAGTTTCGCCCAACCCCAGGAAGCGGCTCCGGGGAAAGTTCTCCAGGAGCTTAGCTCAACCACTGTCCTCCCAGGCCGTTCGTTCTGCTCACATCCCAGGAAAACCCACCGCGGTCCCCAGCCCTAACACACACCTTCCTTCTTAGCTTTCGGCGCCATCTTGGTGAAAAGGGTCTACGAGGCCCGGTCCCATGGGCTTATAGTGCCAAATCTCATTGAAGACTCGCGATGCTGTTTACTTAGAGATTATTGGATAACCTGTGCAGTATGGCCTTCTGGGAATTATAGTTGGATGTCCTTGCTGGCAGAGATACGCATGCGCCACCCCGCCCCTCGTAAGGCCGCAAAGCTTCTTGGAAGTTGTAGTTTTTCAGATGTGTGTTTCTTTGCTTGGCCTGTGGATAGGTCCCTGGTGCTTTCCATCTTGAGCAAATAACAATGTCTGCTGAAGAGGTTTGCAGCGCCAGGAGAAGAGTAACAACTGCAAACTAGATGAAATATTGTTAGACTGATTAAGGAGCGGGTGAGGGCTGGAGATGTGGCTCAAGCAGTAGCGCGCTCGCTTGGCATGCGTGCGGCCCGAGTTCGATCCTCAGCACCACATACCAACAAAGATGTTGTGTCCGCCGGGAACTAAAAAATAAAAAAAATAAAAAATTAAAAAAAAGGAGCGGGTGAAGCAAAGTTCTAGAATATCAGAGCAGGATTTGCCTAAAATTAACTCCTTCAGACAATATTCCTGGAAAATTGAGGCCCTGAGAGGGATGTGCTTCAGCAAATACCCCAATGATTTGCAAAGTATGGGAGGAGGTACACATCTACCCTGACAGTTTTTCTCGATAATACTTTTTTCGTTTTTTCTCTTCTTGTCGCTGGGGATTGAACCCAGGGCACTTTACCACTGAGCTACATCCTCAGCACTTTTATATTTTATTTTGAGACGGGATCTAACTTGCTAAGGCTGACCTAAAACTTGTGATCCTCCTGCTTCAGCTTCTCGAGTATGCTGGGAATAGTCATGCACCATCTGTCCAGGCTCTGATAATATTCTTTCTTTTTTTTTTTTAATATTTATTTATTTATTAGTTATTGGCGGACACAACATCTTTGTTTGTATGTGGTGCTGGAGGATCGAACCCCGGCCGCTCGCATGCCAGGCGAGCGCACTACCGCTTGAGCCACATCCCCAGCCCCTCTGATAATATTCTTTAAGCATATCTGTGAGCACCCAGACACAGGTTTCATAATGCTCGGATATTCTTCTGAGAGTCTGTGTCTAATCTTCCTCCATTTCGTAGTTTCTGTCTTCACCCTTCCCTTCTGGAGCCAAATGTTCCTTTGTTGGTGAAATTGGCCTCTCCTCTATCTGGCAAGACTTTGCAAAAAGAAAAGTCCTGGTTGGGGGCGGAGAGAAGACTGTTCCAAAGGGGACAGCAAAATGAACCCTATCAGAGGGGTGTCCCCGCGTCCCAGAATGGTGACAACTCGAAGGGCGAGGTTTCTCAGTCCACGTAGTCCTTCTTTCCCATCCAGGGAGGCAGTTTAGTCATCAGCCCTACTACCCCTCGATCTATATAGCAGCCTTGAAGGAAAAGACATCGGACTTCTTACGACTGCCCACTGGGCAGTTTGTTCTGATTCTGGCACCTTTACGTGTTCCCCCTCTACACACACCTCCCACGGCATAAGGGCGAGTAGGGGCAGACTCTGAGTCATGTCCCGGGCCAGGAATCGAGGAGGGAAGCGCCGCCTCTCCTTGGGCCCCTTCTCTCCCCCTTTCTCCTCCTCGCGGTCCTTGCCAGATGCTGCGCAGCAATCACTGATTCCCCATCACCAATTCAGCTGGGTAAGGGTCTCCAGGAAGACGTAACCCAGCACCGAGGTGCAGGCAAAACGGTCTAGGGGATCCCGATTTGGATGCGCTCCAGTCTGCGTGGGGGCGGTCCTGGTGTGGGGTGAGCGTCTGAAGGGGTAGTCCGAGTCTGGGCGGTGGGGAGGAGAAGAGAGGGGGAGGCGAGGGCGGGCAGCGAGTCTAGGAGCCGCTGGGAGAGGGGTAGGGGGCGGCCCTTCTCCAGGAATTTCCGGGGATCAGGTTACAGCAGTAGCTGAGCGCGAGCAAAGTGGGACGCGAGGCCCTGCTGCCGGACCTGGCCCCTCGCCCCTTCCTCTAGCGGCCTTGGCAGCGCCGCCCCTTCCCACACTGACCCCGTGTGGCGGGGCCGCTCCGCGCCCCCAGGCCGTTCTGTTATGGTAGGGCCTCCTCAACCCCGAGTTGTCGTCGGGTCTCCGCGGCCCCGTGTTGTCGTAGGAACTCTACGGCCCCGCGTTATTGTAGGATCAGCGCGGGTTCGGGCCTCCCCGGACGGGACTCCGCGTCCCCATTTGGCGGCCGAGGGGTCTCCCCGCCCCCGAGTCGTCTTTGGGACGCCTCGGGCCCGGGTGATTGTGGGTTCTCCCCGGCCCCAGGTGTTCGTTTCATCCCCGTGGCCTGCGGTGGTCGTAGCGTCTCCGAGGCCTCGGGCTCCCGTCGGCTCCCCGTGGCCCCGAGTTATAGTCGGGACCCCTCGGCCGCGGGTGATAGTCGGGTCTCTACGGGGCCGAGCCGTCGGGTCGGATCAGGCCTCGGTGCCGTCTCAGGGTGCCCCGCAAGTCCGCAGGCAAGATGAACATTCTGGCGCCGGTGCGGAGGGACCGCGTCCTGGCGGAGCTGCCCCAGGTAGGAGCCAGGGCCACGTCGGGATTCTGGCTACTATAGGGCGTGGGCGGGGAATAGGCGGCACCAGACCAGTTAGACAACGGCCCAGCCCTGCTGCCCAGCAAGGCCTGTAGCTTCTGGGTGGTCCGCTTCCCACCCCACCCCCACTCGAGTTGTTTGGTTGCGGGACTAGAGTCTGGAGTGGCTGAGCCCCATTCTCTTGCCTGTGTTTCAGTGCCTGAGGAAGGAGGCCGCTTTGCACGTGCGCAAAGACTTCCACCCCCGCGTCACTTGCGCCTGCCAGGAGCACCGGACAGGCACCGTGGGGTGAGTTAGGGATATCCTCCTATACAATGAAAAAAAGACCACACCCCCCAAACCCTGAAGACATACCAAATGTACACCACTGCACTCGTGGAGACCCATTTCAGTCCTGCCAGCTAATTGTTAAGCCTGCTTTCCTCCCAACGTGTTTTCCTCACAGGGTTGTTGTGAGTTGTAGGAAATGGGGTTGCTGGATTTCAGATATAGAGAAGGTATTCAACATGGAGAAATGGTCACATACCATCCATTGAACCCCAGGGCAGGGACGAACGCTACCTAATGGGACAAGTCTCATAGTGGATTTAAAAAGGTTAAATAGTAGGGGGGCTGGAGTTGTAGCTCAACAGTAGAGTGCTTGCCTCATACATGTGAGGCACTGTGTTCAATTCCTAGCACCACATATAAATAAGCAAATAAAATAAAGGTCCATCAACAACTAAAAAATATTTTAAAAATAAATAAATAAAAGGTAATAGTAGCTCTGCGTGGTGGTACCTGGAGGCTGAGGCGGGAATATCACAAGGTCAAGGCCAGACTTAGCAACTTTGTGAGGTCCTTAGCAACTTAGCAAGACCCTGTCTCAAAATAAAAATAAACAGGGCTGGGGATGTAGCTCAGTAGTAAAGCCCTTGGGATCAATTCCCAGTACCTCCCCCCCCCCAAAAAAAAAGGAGGGTAATACTAATGAGTTGCCATCATTAAAAGAGCCTTTTTCTGTGTGGGAGGCAGTGTGTTGGATGCTATTGTCTTTTTTTTAAACTGGAGATTGAATCCAGAGGCACTTTACCATGCAGCTACATCCACAGCCCATTTTCTATTGTACTTTTTATTTTGAGATAGGATCCTGCTAAGTTGTTTAGGGCCTTGCCAAGTTGCTGAGGCTGGCCTCAACTTTTTCTTTTTTTTTAAAAAACATTTTTAGGGCTGGGATTGTGGCTCAGTGGCGGAACACTTGCCTTGCACCTGTGAGGCACCGGGTTTGATCCTCAGCACCACATAAAAATAAATAAACAAAACAAAGACATTAAAAGAGCCTTGTATAACTAAGAAAAATTAAAAAAATATTTTTAGTTGTAGATGGATAGATCAACACAGTACCTTTATTATGCCCAACAGATGCTACTGTCTTTTATCAAATAGAAAACACTACCACTAAAGATGGATTCTGATTTAAGAGATATTAAAATGGGGAGAAGATGTAGATATTCCCTAGAATATATGACATAAATCTCATTTTAACCTTCACGATAACCCATTAAAATATATGTTAAATCTCCACTAATCAGTGTTGAAATTGAGGCTCAAAGGGGCTTAAGTAACTTGTCCAGAGTCACATGGCTACTCAGTGTTGGGGGTGTAGCTCTATGGTAGAGAGCATGCCTAGCATGTACAAGGTCCTGGGTTTAATCCTTATTAAAATAACAGAACAGGAACAAACCCGTTAGGGTAAAAAGCTGGTGTTTACTCATCCTGTTCACTCTTGTGTTCAGCAGATTTAAGATCTCCAAGGTCATTGTGGTGGGGGACCTGTCAGTGGGGAAGACTTGCCTCATTAATAGGTAAGGGTGCTGGGCAGGGTGGAGTCAAGCCTGGTAAGATATGCTGGGCTATAGGTCAGAGCATCGGATGTTTCCTCAGGTTCTGTAAAGACACCTTTGATAAGAATTACAAAGCTACAATTGGAGTGGACTTTGAGATGGAACGATTTGAAGTGTTGGGTGTCCCCTTCAGTCTCCAGCTGTGAGTAATTCCTTCATTCTTTCCAGCTATCTTGCCCCAGCACCTATAACCATGCCCCCACATTCCTGGGTTCTGCTCTTCCTCCAGTTGGGACACTGCTGGTCAGGAGAGGTTCAAATGCATTGCGTCAACCTACTACCGTGGAGCTCAAGGTAGGGACTGGGCCATATGGGGCAGGTGGGTCTAAGAGTGCTCCTAGAATCTGATTTAGAGTGTGGAGGGTGGGGGATTGATCCAGTGGTGTCTTTCTTGTCAACCTGGGATTGTTTCTGCCATTCTTCCAGCCATCATCATTGTCTTCAACCTAAATGATGTGGCGTCCCTGGAACATACCAAGTATGTGAGGATGCTAGAACACAATGGGAGGATCAGGAAGGGAGGGTGGTCAGAGGAGAAGAAGAATGCATCTGGGGGGGCTGAAGGTATAGTTTAGTGGCAGGGCACTTGCCTAGCACAGGCAGGGCCCCAGGTTCAATCCCCAGAACAAGTGGGTATTGGAGGGGCAAAGAGAATGCATCTAGGATCAGAGAAATAAATTAGGCATATAAATATATTGGTGGGAGGAATCTGTCAGGCTCACTCATTCCCCACTCCTGTCCACCATCTGTGGCAGGCAGTGGCTTGCTGATGCGCTCAAGGAGAATGACCCTTCCAGTGTGCTTCTGTTCCTCGTGGGTTCCAAGAAGGACTTGAGTGTGAGTGTGCTAGTGGGGGGACTTCCCAACTTGGTGATGGGACCCCCCACATCTAACTCTGACCTTCCTGCAGACTTCTGCTCAGTATACACTAATGGAGAAAGATGCTCTCAAGGTGGCCCAAGAGATTAAGGCTGAATACTGGGCAGTCTCATCTCTCACTGGTGAGTGGAGGCTTCAGGCTTTCTATATTCCTGCCCACCTGTCCTCTCACTCATATACCTCTAGCTGTGCCCAATGCCACAGACCTGGCATTGCCACTAAGCACCCATCTGCTTCCATGTCAGGTGAGAATGTCCGAGAATTCTTCTTTCGTGTGGCAGCATTGACATTTGAGGCCAATGTGCTGGCTGAGCTGGAGAAATCGGGGGCTCGGCGCATTGGAGATATTGTCCGTGAGTGTCTACCTGGTTGAGGGTGGCAGAGAGCCAGGGGAACTGCAATCCCTACTTCACGTATTTCTCATCCTTCTTTAGGCATCAATAGTGATGACAGCAACCTCTACCTAACTGCCAGCAAAAAGAAGCCCACGTGTTGTCCCTGAGGGATGAGAAGACTGTCCAGTGACTGCCCATCCCTGGGGCATTGTATCCCTCTGACCCACAGAGCTTGACCCCTGGACATGCACACAAACTGTCTCTAGACCAAAGAGCTGCCCCTTAGTGGCAGTACCCCTCCAGAGGGGTAGCTGGGACCATGCTAGTTACTACCTGCTCCCCAGGCACCATGCCAAAGACTGGATCCCCTTACTCTTCTGGGGGCTCTCCAGGGTGTCCAGCAGTGGGGAGTGGGGCAGCATCTCTGCTGCTTTTGCTCTGCCTGCTGGGCCCTTTGGGTATGAGGATGCCTAATGATTTCAGACTTATACTGTGCCTTATGCATTAAAATCTCTTTGTTATTAGCATTTTGGGGGCTGAGTCCTTTGCTGGTGATGCACAATGTAGAATGAGCCAAGCTATATGGTCACTGGGGCCTAGAGTCCCCTATGGGAATTCTGGTCAACCCTAGGTAGGATTCAGGGATTAGGTAGGCTGAGACCTCATATAAAAGATTTGGGGAACTGACTAGACTCTTACTATATAAGTATATAAGTTATGACTGGCTTTGAGAATTCTTTCCTTTGATTCCATCTCCCCTAATGCCTCCCATTCCAAATTTCCATCATTGGATTGGTGTGTGTGTGTGTGTGTGTGTGTGTGTGTGTGTGTGTGTATGTGTGTGTGTATGTTGCCTGTCTTGTGTTTGAATTCTTGCTCCCACTTTCACTAACGATGAAAGCACAGGCAAATCATCCTCTGTGCTTCAATTTTCTTACCTTATAAAGTGGCATTAATAATACTGAATTCATGAGGTGATGTGAATAAATCACTAACATATACATAGAAAGAACTCCAAAACCTTAATTATTAACTTGTCCCCTAACCCCCCTGTACTGGGGATCAAACTCAGGGCCTAGTGCATGCTAGGTAGGTGAGGTAAGTGCTCTACCATTGAACCATTCCTCTTTATTTTGAGATGGAGATTCATTTAGTTGCCCAGGCTGGCCTTCAACTTTTTGTTTCTTTTTTTTTTTTTTTTGGTACTGGGGACTGAACTCTTGACCACTGAGCCACATCCCCAGCTCTATTTTGTATTTTATTTTGACACAGGGTCTCACTGAGTTGCTTAGTGCCTCGCTTTTGTTGAGGCTGGATTTGAAGTTGCAATCCTCCTGCCTCAACCTCTGGAGCCACTGGGATTATAGGAATGTGCCACCAGGCTCAGCTGGCCTTGAACTCTTGATTCTTCTGCCTCAAATCAGGCTCAATCTCCCCAGTAGCTGGGATTACAGGCTTGTGCTACCAGGCCTATCTAACTATAAACTGTTATTATATGGGAGATGGCCACCAGCACATTGCATGTAATCCCTGTGACTCTGGAGACTGAAGCAGGAGAAGCACAAGTTCAAAGCTAGTTTCAACAATTTACCCAACACCTTAGTGAGGCCCTAAGCAGCCTCAGCAATTTAGCAAGGCCTTATCTCAAAAAATAAAAAGGGTTGGAGTTGTGGCTAAGGAGTTGAGCACCTGCCCCCCCTTCAATCCATGAGACAAAACTAACAAAAAAACTATATATGGGGAAGAGTGACCAAGACCCTGGCTCTCTGTTGACATCTGACCTCAAGTCAGATTGGCTGAGAGTATTTCAGATATCCAGGCCAACAAAGGGGGACATGAAGACTAGTGTCATCCTGAAAGGCCAAGGAGGATGATTCAAACAGATTCTGTTTCCCATTCAGCACGGGCTCAGTTCATCCCATGCTTCCATTTCCACCCAGCTACACTTTCCAGGAAGGGTTGGCTGTTCTCACACACCTTCCTCCTGCTTCCCCTTCCCTGCTGGTCCTAGACTCTATAACTACAGTGAGGAGAACTTGGGCAATGGCCCTCCCTACCCACTCAGGACTTGGGTCTGGAGGATGACCCTGGCCGGGAGAAAAGGTTTAAATACCATCTTTTCCCATCCTCTCTGCCCTTTGAGGCACACTGTGGCTTTGGAAGATGGTGCCAGAAGAAACTGGGAGGTGTGGTGTGTGGAATGTCTGAGCCAACTCTGATCTGCACACTGGACTATAATTGGTTTTTCTCACACAACACTGGGCTCCTCAGCCTTGCCTTGCACAAAGTCTATTAACTCTGTGCACAAAGCCTGGACCACAGCGCTGTTTATGCTGTGTGGGTTGGGGGGAATTTCGTGTTCTGTACAACGTATGAGGGGTGTGTGCATGTTGTGTAAGGTTTGTGTGTGGCGAGTGGATTTTCTGAGTTGTTGTGTGTGATAAACATGTATACTGTGTAATGTATGTAAGGATGTGTTACTTGGTTAAAGTTACCATAAATGCAGCCTGTCCTACTCTCGGGACCAGAAAAGATTGGAATACAAGCCAACTCTTTATTGGTCAGTTTGGTAAGACCTGGTTCTCCACCTCAGCTGGGAGAGGTGGACCTGGGGTGGCCGAGCTGAGTGACCCTGAGGCTCGGCTGCCATAGGGAGGATGGGAGCCATCATGTCCTCCAAGAGTCTTCGGCAGGGAGAGCCTGCCTCCTGCCCGAGCCGGAGAGACCCGGGAGAATCCAGGATGCCAGCGGGGAGAACTGGGTGCTCCGAGGCAGGCGGGCAGGGGCGGGGCTAAGGGCTGCGGCTGGGTTCGCAGGGGCGGGGAGGGGCGGGAGAGTGAGGTTCCGAGAATGGCTGGGTCGGGGCCAAGAGCTGGACTACCGGCGGGGCTACGGTTTCGGGCGGCGCTAAAGTCTGGGTCTGGAGAAGCTAGGGTGGGATTGAGGGCTGGGCCTGTAAGGTAAAGGCCTGAGGTAAGGGGTTGGCTGGGGGGTGGGTAACTGGCGTTAAAGGTGTGACAAAGAGGTGTCTGGGAGGAGCGGAGGCCCCGGATGAAGAACGCGGCTGACGCTTAGACCCCGGCGGGGAAGACAACGCAGCCGAAGGCCGGGAGGGGGGAGGCGGGCGGGGGGACTGGGCAAGCATGAGGCGGAGTTAGGGCCTGAACTGGGGCAAAGCTGAGACTGGAGCTTACGACTGGACAGAGGGTTCCGCCAAGCTGAGGTTCGAGGTTGGACTCCACAAGCAAGAGTCCCGTGGAAGAACCAAGCTGAGAGCGATGTGGGTCAGGACGACACTGACAATTGAAAGATGGACTGAGGAAAAGACTGGCTGCGAAACCCACGCCTGGGACAAAAGCGAGAGCAGCGGTAAGGAGGTGCGGGGCAGAAGATCAGGACGTGCCTCAGGGGCTGGCTTGAGGACCCTAAGAAGGTGTAGAACCGGAGGTTGGGTCTTGACGAGGGAGGCGGGGCCAAAGCCTGGACTGGGGCGGAGTTAGAGTCGGGGCGGGCTCACGTCGAGCCGTGAACCAGTGATCCTAAGGCCCTAGAGGCTTGCTAGCGGAATTGGCGGGAGCCAAGGTTGGAAGGTACGGGTGCACTGAAACCCCAGGCCCAAGCCGCCGCTCTTGAGGCGCTCGGTTTAGCTGTAGCCCAAGGTCCATTGCCCACCCAGGAGCTGGGGCGAGCGGTTCCATTGACCTTAAAGGCGGGAAGGCGTCTGTGGCTTCCACATGTGACATCACAATTGCCTCTAGATGGGGGCGGGGCCGGGAGGCATTTCCTAGGAGACCGGGCGTACTGTCCCTCCCTTGTTTTCTCCTCTTCCCTCCTTTCCTTATTCCTTCCTTCCTCCCTCCCCCTCCCTTACCCTTTCGGCTGCTCTGGTGCCAATTCCTTGTGCCTCTAAGGCCGGGGAGCTCTTCGGCCCCAGGACCAGGAGGATACTTTACAAATGAGCATCATCTGTGAGTTGAGTTAGGCCTCTAATTCAGATTAATGCCCCACCAAGGAAAAGACCAATAGCAACACTTTTTCTTTCAAGCTATCATCTCTCCTCATTCCTTAGGAGGTTCTTTGTGTGTCCAACCACAGCACAGAGTCCAGCTGTTGCAGGAGCTCTGCTGCTTCAGTAGGAGTTGTCCTCTGTTTTCTGTGGGACTAAAGAGCAGTTCCCAGATCTGGGGGTGTAGCCCAAAGGTGCAGTGCTTGCCTAGTGTAGTACAGGAGACCCTGAGTACCAACTCCAGCACCGCCATAAAAAAAGAGCAGCCAGGCGCCAGTGGCTCTTGCCTATAATCCTGGCTGTTTGAGAGGGCTGAGGCAGTGTGAGGACAGCCTGAGCAATTTAGCGAGAACTTGTATCAAAATAAAAATTAAAGGTCTGGGATATTGCTCAGTGGTAGAGTGCTCCTGGGTTCTGCCCACAGTGTAGGGAAAGGGGAGAAAAGAGCAGATTGCCTTTCTTAAATCTGAGTTACTTAATTCCTCTCTCACTTTGGCCTTCACCGCTTCCAGAAACAAGTGATAGTTATTAGGGCTTGTTGCAGGGAGTTAGTGGAGAATAAACAGGTTCTTTCATGATGACTCTGGATAGAGCAAGCCCAGTGAAGTTTAGAGCAGAGTTTGATCCTGATCTAGACTAACAGAGAGGAATTAGCAGTGTTGGAGTTGAAAAGCAGCTGTTGTAGGAGGTGAAAACAGATTTTGGATAAGGAGCTGAACTGGTTTTAAGAATCAGCTATGGCTGAGTGCGATGGCATATGCCTATAATCCCAGTGACCTGAGAGGCCGAGGCAGGAGGATCATAAGTTCAAAGCCAGCCTCAGCAACTTACTGAGGCCCTAAGCAACTTAGTGAGACACTAAGTTTATTTTTTATTTCTCTCAAAATAAAAAATAAAAAGGGCTAGGAATATGGTTTAATGGTTAAGCGCTCCTGGGTTCAAACTCTAGTTTAAGAAAAGAAAGGAAAAAAAAAGACTTGGCTGTGGAGTTCATGTTTGTGTCTCACCCAGCTAACAATTAAGTAGACAGGGCTGAAAGAATGCAAGCTATGTAGCTGGGAAGAACTGAGTTTGGACCCTACTGCTGTGTTCTATTAACATATCTTTTGGACTATTAGAGTCTCTGTATCCTCATCCATAGAATTCAGAATCAAAGTCTGTCTCCCCTGCTTCTGTTCCTGCCCCAACTATACAAAGGATCAAATCCAGGGCCTTACACATTGCTAGGCAAGCACTCTATTATTGACTATTCCCAGTCTCCAAAGGCATCTTTTTTTGGTATTGAGAATTAAGCCCCTCGGCTCTTTACTACTGGGCTATATCCCCAATCCTTTTTATTCTTTTTGCAGTGCTGAGAATTGAACTCAGGGCCTTATGCATGCTCAGCAAGAATTCTACTTCTGAGCCACACCCCCTAGCCCTTTAATTTTTTGAGACAGGGTCTCACTAATTTGGGCTTCAAACTTGTAATCTTTCTTCCTCAGCTTCAGGAGTTGGCAAGACTTTAAGGGCATATTTTAAAAGCTGTGTGCAGTGGCACATGCTTATATCCTAGTGACTTGGGAGACCGAGGCAGAAGGATCACAAGTATCAGGCCAGCCTCAGTAACTTAGACCCTGCCTCAAAATAAAAAACAAAAGGGCTGAGGATGTAGTTTAGTGGTAGAGTGCCCCTGGCCCCTGGATTTGATCCCCAGTAACGTACACACACACACACACACACACACACACACACAGACACACACACACACACACACACACACACACACACACACACACACACACGGCGGGGGAGGCATTTCCTAGGAGACCTGGGCGTACACACATACAAACAGCCCAGCTCAGAACTTGTCATTGTGAAGGTGTGCATCCTGAGTAAAGTATTTTCCTCCAGAAAAGTCCCCAGTGCGGTTGGGGATGACACTTAATGGTAGAGTGCTTGCCTAGTATGTGTGAGGCCCCAGGTTTGATGTCCAGCACCTCCTTCCCCCATGGACAGCATCTCCAATCCTCTTTGTGGCTCCAAAATGGGCTTTTCTTATTCTCTCATGTATTCATTCAAGTAACATTTTCTTTTTTGGTATTGGAGATTGAACCCAGGGTCATTTAACCACTGAGTCACATCCCAGCTATACACACACACACACACACACACACACACACACACACACACACACATTTTTGAGACAGGGTCTCAATAAATTTATTAAGGCACCTCAGTAAATTGCTGAGGCTGGCTTTGGCTTTGAACTTGAATCTGGATTACAGGTATGTGTCATTGGGTCTGGCTTAAAACTAACATTCTCTAAGCACTTTCCATGGCTCTGTGGCAGATGAAATATGGGCCTTGGTTTCAAGAAGCAAATACATGAATGTCACAAGTTCAAGGTATTATGATAGTAGGTTAAAGGGGCAAAAGACATATGTGACCAATTGTTTTTGGATAGTATTTTCCTTCTCAAGATGAGCAGGTGTTTCTTGGAGATTTTATATATATATAAATTTTTTTTGTAGGATTGAACACACAGGGTTACTTTACTACTGAGCTACATTCCCAGCACACCCCCCTTTTTGTGTGGTGCTTGGGATTGAACCCAGGGCCTCACGCATGCAAGACAAGCACTCTACCAACTCTCTACCAACTGAGCTATATCCCCAGCCCCCCAGCCTTTTTATTTTTTGAGACAGGGTCTTGCTAAGTTGCCAGGCAAGTGCCACCATGCTTGGCTTTATTTTTTATTTTAAGACAGGATCTCACTAAATTGCTGAGGGCCTCTGAAGTTACTGAGGCCAGTTTTGAACTTGCAATCCTCCTGTCTCAGCTTCCTGAGTCACTGAGATTACAGGCTAATGCTACCATACCAGCTGAGTTTTAAGATATTTTGGAGAGGTGTGCCTGATGGTCCATATCTGTAATCCCAGTGACTCAGGAGGCTCAGGCAGGGGGATCGCAAATTTAATGCCAACTTTGGAAATTTAGTGAGACCCTGTTACAAAGATATTTTGGGAACATCCAAGAGAATATTGGTTGTGCATGCTCAGGAAAGCAGCCTGGGGTTGGGGGTGTAACTCAATGGAAAATACTTGCTTGGCATGTGGGAAGCTCTGGGCTTGACCCAGTACCACACACACACACCAAAAAAAAAAAAAAAAAAAAAAAAAAAAAAAAAAAAAAAAGAAGAAAGAGAAAGGAAAGGAAAGAGAGACAGGTCTAAATTAGAGACCCAGATTTATTTTTTGGTGAATGTTGAAATCAGAAGTGGATGACATTTTCTAAGATAGACTTCTAGACTCTTCTGAGGAAGTAGCCAAAGACAGAACCTGGTAATCACCAATATAATGGGTATAGCAGAGGAAGAGAAGACAGCATGGGAGGGATGAACTGAAGAGTTAGTTGAACAAAGAGAAAAGGTAAAAGGGATCTGTCATGGAAACCTAAGGAACAGTGTTTGCAGAGATTGATTGGGTCAAGTGAGAATAAGGCCAGTGGGCTCTGCTACTAGAAAACTGCTGGTGACCTTTGTCTAGGCTATTCTGATAAAGGGGCAGATGACTGTCATGTTGTAGGTGGCTTAATTGGAAGGAAAAGACAGGAGTCATTGAGCTCCCTGAAGGTAGGGCCTGTGCCTGGTGCCTATTGGAGCTATGCAATACAGGTCTGTTTAATGAATGCACAAATAAACTTGGGTTGAAAAGGAAAAGGGGGAGCGCTAGGGTTGTAGGTAAGTGGTAGAGCGCTTGTCTAGTACATGTAAGGCACTGCGTTTAATACTCAGCACCAGATAGAAATAAAATAAAGTGTATTGTGTTCACCTACAACTAAAAAATGTATTTAAAAAGAAAAGGAAATGGGGGAATATACAGGGGTAGGAGAAACCGGGTTGGTAGAATGTTTTATTTAAAGATGATCATAGTTTGCAAGGGGGGGAAAATAAAAGCCAGTAAAGAAAGTGATGTTCTGGCTCAAAGACCTAGGTTATAGATGTTTGGGCAGGAAGAAGAATTGATGGGGATGGGGTAGAAGCAGTCACAGAAAAGGATTGTGAAATTATCTGCTGGAGAGGAATAGTAGTGGTACAAGATTTTGAAATAAGTGCTTGAATTTATTCATTCTATCCTTTTAATAAATTCTGAGTATTTTGGGGGCTGGGATTGTGGCTCAGTGGTAGAGCACTTTCCTACCATGTTTTCAGAACTTTTCAGGAAATGTTTGATAGATGAATGGCATGGGGAGGGGGCTGTTGTAGCTGCTGCCACTCTATACCTGGCACCACATAAAAACAAATAAAGGTACCGTGTCCATTATAACTAAAAAAAAAAAAAAAAGATAATAATAAATAAATTCTCAGTACTTTGCTGTGGCAAACAGGAGCTGACCAGGGACCTACAGAAGGATGACTAAGTGCCACTGAAGACTTGTTGAAGACCCTAAGCAATCAGCTTCTTTTCCTTAAGCAGGGCTCCAATTTAGTGCCTCAAAGGACAAAACTGCAGTTGAGGGTGAAGCTTAGTGTCTAGCATGCAATGAGGCGCTGGGTTCTACTCCTAGCACTACAAAAGTTGGAGGTCTGCCCAGGGACACCCTCTGACCAGGCTCCACACTCTTGAGAAAAGTTCTGGAGCTGCCCCTTTTTGCCTAGACCCCAGCCCATTCCAAGTAATTTCCTTAGGTAGCCCTTGTTCTGTGCTCCCTGCTCTATCTACATCTCTCTTCTCACCCAACTCCTCAGCCCCTTGGAGCTGGGACTGTTTTTTCCTTTTAAATATCTGCATCTCCAGGATGTAACTGGGCCCTGACACCCAGAACTTCTCAGGAAATGTTTGATAGATGAATGGCATGGGGAAGGGGCTGTTGTAGCTTCTGCCACTCTGTTCTCTCTCAGATATAAACAGGTTACCCGGCTGGGAGAGAGGACATCTGCTGGCTCGTGTAGCATCCAGCACTGATGCATCTACCTTATCTTCTGAAGGTGGGTTCAGGGGATCTTTGGCTCCAGGGGTCTTTGCCACCCCTCATTTGGGAAAGATGACACGCTGGTGGAGGGAAGGATGTGGTTGGTCCTGAAGCAGGAAGGGAGGGAGGTGTTTGGTCCTGATGGGGTTACCCAACTGCCCATTCTTCATTCCATATCAAAGAGGCCCCTTTCCTGTATAGAGCATGTTATGGTACAGGAATATTTTTAACACATGTGAATTGATCCCCCTACCCCAACAACCCTGCAAATAGGTATTACCACAATCTCTTTTTGTGAATAAGGAAACAAAGACTCAAGAGAAGTAGTTTTGCCCTAGGTTACTCAGCTAGTAAGTGACACACTTGAATCTAGGCTTGTCTGACTGCAAGTTCAAGTAGGCCATGTGCCACTATGCTCTCCTTTGTTCCAATTCAGCAGTGTCAAAGAAACCTGAAAAGGGGATGATGTTTCAAGGTCATGTCATTTATATCTCCCTTAATATCTCCTAGGGTAGAGAAAGGGTATGAGGAGCAAAGAAGGACACCAAGTGGGTCAGCGGAATGGTGGGGACCTGGGAGCCTCATAGCCTTGCGGGGGGGTGGGGGGAAGGAAAGAGGAATGTGGTAAAAGCCTACTACCATGGTCTTATCTCAAGCACTTTATGACCACTTGGACTTCTATACTCTTAGTGTGGGTTAATTACTGAATTCCTGGTGGGGACCTGCATAAGGTCTCACCCAGTTCCACCCTTTCTAAGAGCTGGATAAAGTCACAATCCTTGTACAGTGACCCCTGCTGTGCTGCCTTGAGATTCATCCATGGAACCCACATGGGTTGTAGCCCATTATAGAGGAACCTACAGTAGGTCCCTTGTCCTCTGTCAGGTTGGGGAGACCTTTGGCTTCTGAACTGTGAGCATGTGGAGCCACATGGAATGGCTTACTTTTTAGACAGGGCCAAGGGGAGAGCCAATGGTGGACTGGAGCCCTAGGCAGTGTCGAACTCCATAGCTAAGCATCAGAGGAAGAAGTGTTTCCAGCATGTTTCCCAGCCCCAGGTCCCACCCCAGCGTCTTCCCTCTGTGCCCTAGTAAAGGGGGATTTGGCATCTGTAATGACTAACAGGATGGAGGGGCAAGGCTAGGGTGGGTTGCTAGGAATTCTGTGGTTCTAGGGGCTGGGAAGGAAGAACGGGAACTTGAGTAACAGAGAAGAATGGAGTGGGATGCTGGAGATACAGTAAGAAATCAGGAGGCAGAAGAAAAGAAACGTGTGGGGGAGGGAAGTGGCCACAAGAGAGGGATGAGTAGAAGGATCAGGCAAGGGCCATGTTGCACAGTTATCAGGCCTTGGGACTGGAGTGTGTCAGAGATCATGAGGGTCAGGTGGAGGTTGTCTGGACCTAGGCAAGGAAGGCACAGGGACTGAGGTGATGGCTGTGGGTTCTGATTGCGGCCAAGGCTCTATTCTGCCATAGCAAGAGGACCTTGCAATATCTGGCACCTTGTGGATTGCTATGGAGGGCCCTGGAGGGTAGATGAGCTCCCATGGAAGGAGGGGAAAAGGAAGAAGTATGGTGTCACAGAATAGAAAGGGAGACTGGGGAGGACCTCCTTCATACCAGATGTAGCACCACACATTTTTCAGGGAGTTTGTAGGGGCTTCATGTAGTGGATGGTGGACAGGGCAGTGTTTGGGGCCTGTGGTGACTACTGAGCAGGCTGAAGGACTGACCCTCTACCAAAGTAAAACAGTTCAGGGTGGGAGTGGCGATGAGAACAAGCAAGTTTGGTAAGGGCTTCTAGACTGAAGTGTGTATTTTGTGCTATCTGAGTGACTCAGAATCCTCCTCTCTCAGGTGAAGGCAAGGAGACTGACAGCTGCTGCTGGAACCACAAGCAGTGTGCTGGGCACATCATCCACCCCTTCTCTGACTATGGGCACCGCAACCTACACGTACATGCTGTCAGCCACTGCGACTGTGATTCTAGGTGAGGATCCCTTCTTGAAGGAGAATCATGGCAGAACCAGGTTCAAATTTTCATTGTGGCTCCCTACTTTAGCCTTAGATTTCCCTCTTCAGCTTTGTGTGCTGCCAGCCCAGACCTAGCTTATAAAACTTGCTGTGCTCCATATGTAATGGGGAGATCTTTTGGCAGTCTGAGCCAAGTCTGGAGGAAGCCCACTATGCCCTAGCTTGGTCCCTCTGGGTCCTTGGGGAGTTGTGGAGATGTGTGGGAGTCAGGCTGAGAGTCCTGTGTGTGGCAGGCTGAAGGACTGCTCAGAGAAGACAAATAGCAGCAGCTCCCAAGACACGGGCCCAACCTGCTCCCGTGATGTGGAGTCAACCGGCTTCAACATCATTCAAAACCCTTGCCTTGAGTGCATCCCAGAGGAAGAATGTATGGAACGATTCTGGTATGGCTGGTGAGTGCTGGCAGGCTAATGGGGAAAGGGTTCCAGAGAGCACTGACCCCCTCCCTGTCAACCTTCTGTTTTGGTCCCCTTCTTTCCAGGTGCAAAAGCTATAGGCCTGTTTCTGTAGCAGTAATCCACCATCCCATCCACCATGAATGTGGGGCAGATGACCTAAATGAAGAAGAGGAAGAGGAGGATCAAAGTAGGCCTCCCATCCCAACTCAGGTGGGACCCACCACAGCGCCCACTGAACCATGCACCAGCACAGTCACTGGGACCCCTGACTCAGCAGCGCCCATCACCATCTGGCGCTCTGAGAGCCCCACAAGAAAGAACCAGGACATCAAGGTGATTAAGAAGATAAAGAAGAAAAAGGAAAAAGACAAGGAGGAGGAGATGACAGATGAGAAGACAAAGCTGAAGAAAAAAGTCAAGAAGGGCAAGTTGACTAAGAAGAAAAGCCCAATGAAATCAGAGTCTGCACCTCCAGACTTGAGCCGAACATTAAGCCCAAGAATGTTGGCCAGGATGTCGGAGTCCAGCCCAGAAAGCCCAGAAGACCTGGAGAGTGAGGACAGTTACAATGACCGGGGTCAGCAAGAGCCCTCCAGTGACGACATCGTAGAGTCATCATCACCCAGGAAGAGAGAGAAATGCATTGCCCATGTCAAGAAAAACAGGGGAAAGACCTCACCAACCAGGAAAGTGATCAAGAGGAAATCTCCCCCAGTGTCCAACCCAAATCTCAGTTGAGGCCAGGGTGCCCAGGGTGAAGAATAAATGCCATCAAGCCTGACACTGACCCACTCTTGTTTGTTCTCTCACTCTGAAAGGGCTACTTTGGGGGGAGGTGGTGGGCCCTGGGTGTACTGGAATGAAGGGGCTGGGGGTTACAGGGATTTTGAAGGGCAATCTGGCTTTCAATGAGGAAGTCCATGGGGAGGTGGGTGGGAGGAAAAGGCAGGGGCATAGCACTCTTTCTTCCTAACATCCTAGGACCAGTTTGGAAGAGTACGTCTAGATAGGTTGGGGGTGGGAGGACTGGGTTCCTGCCCTGGGGAGACTGGTGTGTTTGAAACTCAATTCTGGGATAGGCAACACTATGCAGCAATATCTCAAATAAACTGACCTTTTCACTTGCTCTGCCATTATATCTAGACTTTTTCTCTTCAAGTGGTTCTGGGGAAGGTGCTTATAGTATCACAAGGACATGAACTTCCCAGCTGTGGTCCTGCTCCTGCTAGAGTCTTGTAGACCTTTTATGAGAAATGAAGAATTGAGTTCTCAAGTCCCTTCCAGTGGCTCTTGCCTACACACAAAATGATCTTGAATGAAGAAAAGTAGAGAGAGGGAATTCACCAAGTCTGGGCAATAGTGGTCTCATTCTGACTCCTGCTGAACCCCCAAGTAGCAGGGAGAGAGGGGAAAGCCTCCATCTCTCAGCACTGACTCAAAGTTGTGAGATGAAGCCCTTGTGAAGAAACAGGGCAATCAGGAGCGTGGGACTGTAGGAAGGGACAAGAGTCAGTGGCTGGCTGGTGCCAATTGGGGGGGAGAGAGGACGATGGGAAATGGCCTCTTCTGGAATGTGCCAGCTCCTACTTCCAGGGCCTTTATGACTATAAACAGATGAGCTGGGGACCCATATTGGGAGAGACCAGGGCCCAGTTAGGAAAGTGGAATAGAGGGAGCTGCAGGGGCTCAAGTTGAGAAATTCAGATTTACTTGTGGCTTTTTAATCTATAAGCCAGAGAAGAGACTGGCCCAGTGAGGCAGCTGTTCAAGGGGAGTAACAGCAAATTGACATTTATGAGGTGTCAGGCACTGGGCTGAGCAGTTCATACTGCCCCAGCTTGGTCCTTATAGCAGACTGATGAGGTAGGATTCAGAGAAGTCAAAGCCAGTTTTAAGACAGCAGGGATGGCACAGGTTACAGGGCTCAGAACGGGGGAGGAATGTGACCTCAGGCAGACTGAACAGGCTACCTGCTCTTCTATGAAACTGCCTCTCAGATGTATCAGGAGTTGTCAGGGGAGCCCTTGGAGCCCCAAACTGCTTTGAAAGCTACCCCTTGAAAAGCAGAGAGCTGGAGAGAGAGGGTTCAGCAAGTGCTGTGTAGAAACACTGTTTATTCAAATGACAGGCAGGAAATGTGGCAGCAGCAGGCGGGTAAGGTCAGCCAGGCAGGGGCTAGCAGGTTAACACTGCTCCCTTTATGTCCCCTGCAATCCTGCTTTGAGAGCCACAATGATGTTGATATCAGGATCAAAAATACTTTCCCTCCTCTCCCTCCTGCCCAAAATGAATAAATAGCATCCCTCTCCCCACAAGAGCTGGGGGAGACACACATGCTGAGCTTGGTACCCTATCATAGCCCAAAGTCAGGTGAGGGCAGAAGCTCAAAATGGCTTGTAGGGAGTAGAATACAAAACTGCTCACTCTCATCCTCATCTTCCCCTCTCCTCCCACCATACCCTCCTCCCAGCCTGATCCTAGGACAGGTGGTTAATGAGGGTCTGGAGTGGGTGAACTGCTGCCTGGCATATACTGAGCTCAAGCTCACAAGGACATTTAGCCTGTTACCTGTCCAGGCTAACAACCAAAGAAAATGTCATTTAACGCCATTTTATGGACAGAAAAGGATGGGCAGGGAGTGAGGCAGTGGGCGACCAGGCCCTCAAAGCCTCAGAGGTAACCAGAGTCTGAGGAGCAGGCCCCCTACCGATCCATCTCGTCCAGGAGCGGGGTGGCATCGCCAGCAATGGACATGGGGGTGCTTTCGATCATGGGACTTGGGGAGGGCCGAGGTGTCAACCGCTGCTTCTGTTTCCGCCGTTCTGCCTCCTTCTCCTGTAGCCACTGTTCTGCCATCTTCCCCCAGTCGATAGCTGCATGGCTGTTGGACCTGGGAGATGGAAAGAAGGGACTTTAAGCCCCCAACTCAAGACAACATCTGTCCCTTCTAATAACCTTGCCCTGTGCCTCCACCTTATACTTACTTTGGCTGTTGCTGCCGTTGCCTGGAGCTGGAAGAGGGCTGGGGCTGGGGCTGGGCAGACTGTGGGGTGGTGCTGGCCTGGAGCTGGTGGTATTGCGGTGTGGTGATGGGCTGGCTCGGGGTTGTGTAGGAGTAGCTGGGGGTCATTAGTGGTGTGGCCACTGGCTGTTGAGCTGGTGTTGGGAATACCTGGAAAGATGTGGACCAGTCAGTGGGGATGGGCTCTGGGCCTGTTTGGTCACTGTGAACTTCTGGCAAGCTGAAAGGATGGGCTCAAAACAGAGCTTCCCAGGTGACCCAACCCTGAGCAGCATGTGATTCCAAGAAGCAGAAGGAGGCAAGAGGGTTGACAATGGCACATGAGGCCCACTGGTTTTGAAGGCCTTAGGATTCTAGTTGCTTGAGAGTTCCCCCAAGATCTCAAAGGACCCAGTTGAAAGGTCAGGTCCCCTCTATTCCCTTTCCAGTCAAGTGGGCTAGGGAAAAGGAACATCTGTTGGTAATGGTTCCTAAGGTTAAGGAAGCCGTCTCTGCATATGAAGCCCTTTGTTGTGGGCACAGCCAGAGGTGTCTATAGGACTTGGGTTGGTAAAAGATGTCTGTTCCCTCTTGCTATTCCCCACACTGTATAGATAACCCCTCCCCAAGCCACGTACATGGTAAGCGCTGCTGCCCCCTCCACTGCCTCCATAGCCATACTGGCTGGAGGCCCACTGGGCTGGGGTGGCATTAGGGTTCTGTCCCTGGCCTGTGACAGCAGCAATGGCACTGAACATCTGCGAAGTCATGTTCTGGGGTAGGGCATTCACAGCCCGTGTCAGATCTGTAAGCACATAAAGAAGAGGATGGCATGTAAAAAGTGAAAGTTCCTCTGGTTCCAGCCCTTCCATAGACCCAGGCCCGAGTGCCCCACCTGCAAGGTTGATGTTGGCAGGAGTAGCATTGATAGAGGCAGGTGTCCTTGTTCTGCTGCTGCTACTGGGGGTAATGCCTGTAAGGAAATGGCTATTGTTAGTTATGTCCATCCAGAAACCTATTTCTGGCTTCCTAATTCAGGGGCTAGAAGAGGTATTAAGATAGGTGAAGGGGAAATTGCACAGGCCCATTGGAGAACCTTGCAGTCATAACATTCCTGCTCCCAGCTACAATGACAGCCTACCCTTCCCCTCTCCCCTAGAGGCCAGTGATCACTTGAGTCATGTTCCTCCAACTATACCCTATAAGTCAGGAGACACAAGAACTCACCTGGCACAGGATCCTGGTAATGATCCTTAAACCATCTGAAGAGCCCATTTACAGTTGGGAAAATTTGGCCTCGGTACCGGAATCCTTCAGGAGTCACCGTTACATATTCTATCCTGGGGTTTTAGATGGAAACATATATTAGATTCCACTTGCAGCCCTCTATGAGAGAATGACCAGAACAGATGTCCACCATGTGAAGTAGCCAGAATGGGTGCTGAGGGAAAGGAGAGATGACAAAGCCTGTTCCTGATCCTGTGAGGGGAGTTACACATAGCAGAGTGCAGTCAAGGCCAAGGAGTCAGCAGCCCCTGTGTGCTGCATATAGGCTGTGAAGGAAAGTTTAATGGAGGAATGACATATGGGCTGCAGTGTGAAGGGAAGGGTGAGACCGAGGTCACAGAATGTTAGGCAGATGGGGCTTTCCTGGGTACCAAAGTGTGGGAATTTCTGTAGTGCTCCTGGAAAGTGGTTAATCTGCCCTTATCAGATACTTCCAAGAACAGCAAAGTGGTTAAGAGGAAGGGCTTTGGTTGGGAGGCCGAGGCAAGAAGATTCCAGTTTTAAGGTCAGTCTGGGCAATGTAATGACACCCTATCTCAATATAAAAAATAAAAGGGCTGGAAAGGATTGGGGATGTAGCTTAGTGGTAGAGTGCCCCTGGGTTGAATTTTCAGTACTGGGGGCAGGGGAAGAGAAAAGGAGGGACTCTGGGTTCAGTTCTGACTTGAACTTTGCCACTTGTTACCTAAGTGATGCTGTACCAAGATACTAAACCTGAGTTTCTACTTCATTTATAAAATGAAGACAACAGCACTGAAATCCACAGGGTGGGTCTAAAGACTAAATGAGCTTACCACAACACTAAACACAGGTTATACTCGGTCAAGGAGAATTTCTCAACTGCCCAAAGACAATGTTTAGTGTGGCAAAGTTCTCACTTAACTCAGTTGAAATCTGCTTACTAAATCTTCTCCAAGTGTGAACTCTGTCACATAAGGAGAATGTGCAAGGAGTCCACAGGAAGCTATCACACCAAATATGTACCTAGATATATGTCTCCAGCTTGCTCAACTGTTCTTAATGAAACAGTTTTAGTTCCAGAGCCCTGCCCGCCATCTTCTGGAGGCATGTTGGTGAAATCAGAAATGGCTTCTCAGAAAAGAAGCACGACACTCTGGATATGTCCAAATGCAGGGCCTAGAATGTAGGGCTCTTTATCACTTGGCCAACGAGACCCATTAATACAGTCAAAGCAGTGCATCACATGTGGTCAGTAAGGGCATAAGAGCAGAAATGTCCATATCTGGGTGGAGAGCCAAGGGGAGGATGGGGCAGGGCCTGTGCAGAGAAGGCTGGTGTGCTCACCAGCATGTGCAACAGATTAAACAAAGCAGACTAAAGAAACCATTTATCCTTCAGGTTCAAAAAGAGCTAGAGGGACACAGTAGTAAAGGATGCCTTGAGGAAGGCAGCCTGCCAGTCATGTATAGATGGGAGCACAGCAGGAGACACAGAAATGCTCCTGACCCACACCTTCAATGTGGGCACAAGAAAGAGTCAACACATTGCAGCATCGAGTGCTGTATATTGAGAGCCCTAGGGAGGGTAAAGCAGGGAGAGAGGAGACCACTGTGCTACTCCAGTCTTGCCAGTCAGGTCAGAGTGCCTGGTATTGCCCATCGCTCTTTGGCAAGGAAGTGAGGTGAAGGAAACTTCTTTTTCAGTGCTGTTGAATATGTCTTTCTCAGTTTTTTTTTTTTGTCTCTGTTTTTTTTTTGTGTGTCTGTAAATCATCACCCTTACTCCCCACCTCCAACCTCCACCTCCTTTCTGAACAAATAAGAGGAGAAAGGCAGGCAGAACCAGTGGGATACAACTCCCTTCTAGCCTGTTTGTGGACCCCAGCGGCAGCACCTCCTCAGCACCAGTGCTCACCTGGGTTTACCCCGGGGCTGGTATCCCAGGAGGAACTTGCCGGGCAGTTCCTTGCAGGCACAGATGAAATAAGGGATGAAGGTGGGCTTCTCCTTCTTAGTTTTGATGAGCAGCTCCTCTAATTTCTGGGGGTAAAATGAGGGGGAGAGGTTGGGACAGCAGCATGCTTGGTACAAAATGTCTGGTGCATATATATGTTCACTTCCTTCACCATCTGAGCATCCCCTACACTTAAGGGAAAACATACATCCTTAAGAGCCTGTAAGGTGCCATCCCTCAGAGGTCCTGGGCTCACCTTGCGGTCCCCACCACTGCAATCCTGATAATACTTGTGGTTAAGAAGGTCCCGGGCAAAGGATGCCATGGGTTGAACATAGCGGGCAACAATCTCATCCAAGTCTTCAAATTCCTGAGGGAAGAAGATAAAGACCCCGCATGTCACATTCAGAGGTGAGACTCCTGGCCTTTCATCAAATTCACCCTAAATAAAAACCATGGCAGGTGGTGGGCTTTCTGGTCCTGCCAAAGCCTCACTTCACTACAAGGTCCCCTTGACTGATCCATAGTTTTGAATCATGTCCAGACACACTGGCTTACGGGACATTATGTCCTTTAGGTCCTGACTGAAAAAACAGGGAACATCACTAGATTTCTCTTCCTAAACACAGGAACAAGAAATCTGGTATGTGTATGCGTACATATACTGTTATCTCTGCTTCCTCACTGGCTCTCTCCAAGTAGTTCATTCTACAATGTGGAGGATAGGAAGGAAGGGAAAAATATATAAAAACCAATAAAACGATTCATTCTACCAAACACCTCCTGTTTTGCTGTTCTACAGCTAAATTATGTACAATGCATCCAAGTTACAACTATCAGGTGAAAGTAACCAGGAAGGGCTTGTTTCTAGAATCAGGAATGGGGCTTACAGGTGGCCAGGTGTGGCTCTCACCTCACTATTGATCCAAAGAGTAGCGCCAAGGCTGAAGGCATTTTCCTTGCCCTCCTCCCGCACATCCACATGCTGGTAGATGCCGTCACTGACTTTCCAGGTCACTGTCAGGTGGTTCTCACCCTTGCTGCTTGGTCGGATGATCACGTCACCCTGATCCATGGTTTCCATCATCTTTTCTGCTTGTTTGAAATTGATATTATGGAAGGATGGGTGTGCAATCACTCGCTTGATGTATGCTGGAAAGGGCAGGAGAGAAGTACAGATCAGGTGATGGAGATAAGAGGTAGCAGCAATGGGACACACCGGATTCTGACTCACTATGGGATTCTGAAACTCTTTCACCCTTTCTGGGCCTGAATTCTCTGATATGAATGATATGTTAGCCTGGGTTCCTGGGATTCTGAGACAATGATGCTTTGAGAGTTACAAGCCTTTACAAACAAAATGTAATCCAAGAGACTCTGGATCATGCTACCCATGACTCCTTTTCATGATGACTCCAGACCTCAGTATCCTGAAGCTGAGACCCCACTCCTATTGGGACAATGATATACACGCACCCTGTGGCCTGAGTCCTATAGCAGCATAGCTGCCAAGACAAAGGGTATGGTGGTAGGCAAACTCACTGGTCCGTTGCTGCTTCCGTTTCATGTCTTCCTCCTGCTTGTGGTCTGCTGCTTCAGCATCAAAGTCATAGTAAGTGTCCTTGGGCAGTTTCCATTCATTGTTCCTGTCCACAAGGTCCGAGGTACGGCAGGTCAAGTCTGCACTAAACTTCTCAATGTCAATCTTCATGATGCGGCAGTGAACAGTCATTCCCACCTACATCCACAGAATATGTGAGCTGGAAGGGACAAAGATTATCTGGCCCTATGCCCTACTTCACATATGAGAAAACCAAAGTCCAGGCAGGAAGGTAGGACCTGCTCAAAGATAGCCTGCTACTAAATGGCAGGGGAGTAGTCAGGGGATGAGCATGCTATGCAGCCTACAGGCCAAGCCCGCAATGGCCCTTCCCACTCTAGGCAGGAAAAACAACTGGAGCCTGCTGGAATCTATCCTGTCACTTGTACTCTTCCCTTTTTCCATGAAGTTGGCTGGTTACTGCTCCCAGGGTTTGTCCTTTTGGAGGGGAAGCAAAGTAATAGCTGTTTTCTGAGAGCCCTATTATCAGTCACTCTGCATGGCCCTCCTCATGTTGAAAATCTTCTAAGATTTGTTATTAGGAATGTTTTTCCCTAGCCCTTCTGAGCCCAAACATTTCCCGGTTTATAACACTTAAAACTGGAGAACTAGGCAGATCTGGCCCTACCCATGTCACTGACTGGATGATCTTGAAAAGACACCTGAATTTCTCTGGGGGGGGGAGGGAATTCCCATCAGGTTGTAGGACTAGAGAGAGCAAACACCAATGTGGAGTGCTGATGTTTAGTGGGTATATAATAAATGGTAGCTATGGCAGGATAATACTAAGACCTAAAGAACTTAGAAATTTACTTCCAATCCTCTTGGGCAGAAACCATTTGAAATTTTCTGCTGTGTTTTCTGGTTCTGCTGTGAAACCCCAGAAGTGCTCTGTACATGGGCTATGCCACACTTCCTTTCCCATCTCCCAGAGGAGTATTGCCTGGCCTTGGAGAAACAGGCAGAGACTTCCTATTTTGCAGCACATGACGCTGGGCCCTGTTTTCTGTTCTCTGCCTAAGCTGCAGTTTCCCACAATGGAAAAGAACACTCTCTGAAAGGGCTCACAACTGGCAGAATTGCACAAAAGCAGTGAACAAAAGCTGCTACTCATTCAGATGCTTCTCACCCTGGCTTCTGCAAGCTAGTTATAAATCCTCCCTGACACTCTCTCCACCAATAGCCACTGGGAACAGAGCTTAACTTCTAGTGGGGACAGCCCAAAGTAAGTCTAACTAGGGTGGCTAAAGACTGTCCTATATCCCTAGGCCAATCATTTACCTTCACTCGCTCCTCTGGCCGCTTTACCACTTTGTCACTAAGAAATTTGGTGGGGATGAAGCCAGTGACACCATTGTCCAGCCGGGTTTTGACACCAATGGCCTGGCCTGGGCATGACCCGCTGTCAAAATGATTCCAGACCTGAAGAAGCACAAGGAGAGAAGGTTCATTATTAAGATTCACATGTTCAGAAAAGAGCACTCAGGGGTGCTATAATTTATTTTACCACTGAGGTCTGGCACCGGTCTGAAAACTTGACTCCTGCTAGGACACAACTGTAACATCTACAGCATTCTTTGACTCATAGCTGATGCTTGGTACCATGGGCCATGCTTCTCTAATCTACAACCCTCTAGCTCCAACCAAGGCCACTCCTATTGTGTTCTGCCCTAGCAAGCATCAGAACTGTCTGTGTCAGACTTCTCAGAACAATTCACTAAGTGAATCAGACATCCTTTGGTTGTCTCTTGGATAATTCATATCAGCTTCTTCTATTGGGTAAAATTGAGAAAATCTGCCTAATAGTATATGAAGGCCCAAAAAAGTCTTTGGGTGGTTTCAATGACATCAGAAAGGCAGATGATGTCTAGTAGAATATGGGGAAAAGTTAAAAATGTTGAGAATATAAAAACTGAACCTATTGATAATATAAATATTTAAGAGAAAAAATAGATTTCTCTTTTTTTGCAGTACTGGCAATTGATCCCCAGCACGTTTCATTTTTTACTTTGAGAAAGGGTTAGGCCCATGCTAGACTTGAACTTATGATTCTCCAGCTTCAGTCTCCTAAATTGCTGGGATTACAGACACATTCCATCACACCCAGTTTTTACAGATACCTTCTTCTTTTTTTTTTCTTAAAGAGAAAGAGAGAATTTTTAATATATATTTTTTATTTTCGGCAGAAACAACATCTTTGTATGTGGTGCTGAGGATCGAACCCGGGACGTACGCATGCCAGCCGAGCGCGCTACCGCTTGAGCCACATCCCCAGCCCTACAGATATCTTCATTTTTTTTTAAATATTTTTTTTTAAGAGAGAGTGAGAGAGAGAGAATATTTTTTTTTAAAGAGAGAGTGAGAGAGGAGAGAGAGAGAGAGAGAATTTTTTTTTTTTATATTTATTTTTAGTTCTCGGCAGACACAACATCTTTGTTGGTATGTGGTGCTGAGGATCGAACCCGGGCCGCACGCATGCCAGGCGAGCGCGCTACCGCTTGAGCCACATCCCCAGCCCAAGAGAGAGAGAATATTTTTAATATTTATTTTTTAGTTCTCGGCGGACACAATATCTTTGTTGGTATGTGGTGCTGGGGATGGAACCCAGGCCGCACGCATACCAGGCGAGCACGCTACCGCTTGAGCCACAACCCCAGCCCCCTACAGATATCTTCTAACAAGAAAGTATGGGGAGGCTGGGGATGTGGCTCAAGCGGTAGCGCGCTCGCCTGGCATGCGTGCGGCCTGGGTTCGATCCCCAGCACCACATACAAACAAAAGATGTTGTGTCCGCCGAAAACTAAAAAATAAAATAAATATTAAAAAAAAAAAAGAAAGTAAGTATGGGGATGCTAAGACTACTGTATAGGCAAGAAATACAAATCCTTACTTCCATAATAGGGTGGAATGAGCTGATCAGAGAATGAGACTAAGGTGACTGCTTAGGGCTAGGTGACTGCTCCAGAATAAAGGAAAATATATAGCTCAGAAGCATATAGAGGGACTTCATGTTAAACACCTATAAATACTCTACCCCTGCTTTCTTTTTTGTGTACTTGTTTGGTAAAAGCATGATCTAAAATACCATTTTTGATTCCTTTGTAGATCAAGCCATTCAATTAAAGAAGCCCAATGATTATAATTATGATAACAATGCAGTTTATACCTCACTTAGTTCAGGGAAATTGTCTTGCTGACAGAAGGGGCACTGCCACAGCCCTGTCTCATCATTGCGGATTGCCTGGTCATAGCTTTCACCCTGTGGACGCCTGTGAGCAATGCCAGTGACGTTGCAGATAATGAGCTTTCCTGGAGGCAAAGGAGAGAACAGGTAACAGACTGAAAACAAGAGAGGTGACTCCTTCCCACCAACCTTTTAGTGACAGAACTTTTTTTCCTTTTGCCATATTGGGATTGAACCCTGGGGTACTCTAGCTGGGACTATAGGTGTGTGCCACCATGTCAGACTCTTGCATTATTATTATTTTTTTAATATTTATTTTTCAGTTGTAGTTGAACACAATACCTTTATTTTATTTATTTATTTATTTTTATGTGGTGTTGAGGATTGAACCCAGGGCTTTGCACGTGTTAAATGAGGGCTCTACTGCTAAGCCACGATCCCAGCCCCAAACCCCTACATTCTTTTTGGCGGTGGGGGGGGGGGGGAGCAGGAGCAAGGGGTTCTGGGGATTGAATCCAGGGGTACTCAACCCCTGAGCCACATCCCTAGCGCCTTGTTTTTGCTGAGGCTGGTTCTGAACTTGCTATTCTCCTGTCTCAGCCACCTGAGCTACTGGGATTACAGGCATGCGCAACCACTCCCGGCTCCTACTTTCTATTATTTTAAAAGATTTTCTGGTATTCCCCACCTATAATATAGATCTGCCTTGTTCTAATGGAACCACTGCTTTCACTGCTTGGTTTGATGTATACTGTAAGTGTTCTTTCATTCTCCACTGTATCCTCCTCCCCAACAAAAAATACAGCCCCAGAACTTACCAATGTAGAAAGTCTCTGGAGTTTCTTTGGTTAACATATTAAAGATCTCTTCGGTGTTGGGAGAGCGGTAGGCTGTTCGGAGGTCCTTGTACCGACAGCTCAGCTCTGCCCGGATGTCATATAATGTGATGTGTTTGTCGCCATAGCCCTAAGGAAGATGCTCATCAGGAAAAGCCTTGCAACTGTTCCCCAACCTAAACCAGGGCAATGAAGGGAGTAGGCTAGCTGGGATTCTTCTCTTCTTTCTTTTAGACATTTAGTAAAGGTTACTTTCTTTTTTTCCTTTTGAGATGGGGTTTTACTATGTTCACTATGTTGCCCAAGCTGGCCTAGAACCCAGTAGTAGGTAGGATTACAAGTATGTACCATATGCTTAGCTCTATTTTTTATTTTGAGAAAGGGTCTTGCTAAGATTCCTAGGGTGATCTTGAACTTTCAATCCTCTGGCTTCTGACTTCCAAGTAGCTGGGATTATAGGCATGTGCCACCATGCCTGGCTAAAGGAAGTTTTTAAAATTAGGCAAGGGGCACTGTTGTGTACTGAAAATGCTTCATGAAATCCTGTGTGTAAAACAGATATATGCAAAGTTGCAGTCAGAAAGGAGGAAAGAGGCCTAGAAGGAAACTGTAGTGATGATACTCTGATAATTCCTACCTGCTCTTCATAATTATAGTTACCAACATCAAAGACTTCTGTGGCTCCTTAAGAAGCAGGCTAAAACTTTCCTTGAGAGACCTGATAGCACATGCTCAGGGATAATAGAGGATCAAGTCTGCCATTCTACTAACATAAGGTTTCTCTGGCCACTTGTGATGGGTTTTTCTGCCAGGTTTTCCATACTTTCACCCACCTGCCTCTCCAGTTCTTCTGCAAAGGCATCAAGGTCCAAGTCCTTGAGTCGCTCTGGGTTTTCCAAGATTTCTTCAAGGGCTCCTGCAGGATTGGCATCCTCAGCCGATTCATCATATTCCAGGGCATCCACAGCCATCTTCCTAGCCCACTCATAGGTCTCAGGGTGGACACGAGAACCATCAAGGACTTCAATGTATGAGTCAGTGCTAAAGGAAAGGCAGAAAAGGAGCAGGATATAGAAGGAGAAGCTTCTAGTAGCAACCCAATGTCCACCAATGGGGAACTGGTTAAATAAATCAGGGCACCTCCATACGATGGAACACCATACAGCCATTAAAAAGAATGAGGTAGATCTATGTGTGCTGATATGGGAAGATGGCCACGATATACTGATAAGTGAAAAATGCACTGCAAAACACTATGAACCATATGATCCCATTTTTGTAGTAAATGGGTAGTTAGTAAATGCATAGCAAAAATAAAATTTAGAAAAACTATAATATACATAAAAATTGTTATGGTAGTTATCTCTGGGGGGTGGGATTATGGGGGACTTCCACTTTCTGCATAATATTTATATATGTTGAATTTTATATAATGAACTTTTATGAGTCTTAAGATAAAACCAGAAGGGGGAAAAAAAGACCTCTGAGAATTTTCTGACAGCTATTTTCCCCCATAAAGCCTTCCCAGGCTGGTCTTGCCCGTGCACTCACATGGACCTATGTTATTCGTGGAGTGTTACAGCAAAGCTGAGTGGAAAATGAAGTTTTAGAACTTGAAGCCTATTTCCCCACTGACTTCCATTACTGAATGAGGAGCTATGTGCCCGTGGAAAAGATCCTCCAAAGACTGAGTTGATAACTTCTGGAGAGGAAGAGGTCAATAGTGAAGTCCAAAGTCCAAGTGAATAGAACTTTCTCTCAATAACATCATCTTAAAACATAACAAATCTCTCTCCCCCTTCCATATCTGTTCATACCCACACTTTTTCCATTGCCCCTGCTATTCCCACCCTTATATGGCTGCATCAAACCATAATAACAAAATAAGTTTGTGTTCACTGAACAGAATCTGTGTTTTCTGTCCTTAATTTATAAACTAAATTGGACCTTTTATGTTTCTGTCACATGAAAAAAGCCTCATATAATTGAGCTGATCTTTTCCATAGGTCAGGGGCTCTTGACCAAATAAAGACTCTTTATCTTTAAAACATTTCCTAATTTAAATGTTTTGGGGCCCTTTGGCAGCCCTAATTCCCTGAAACCCCAAATCAAAGTCCAAAGGGAATTCCTCTTGGCCCATCTAGGCAGAGGGCATCACCTGTCCCCCAGGGAGGCTGTATCAATCTTGAGGAAGCCAGCACAATTCATGAAGACTTTGGGACCCATGTGGCACATGGTGACCAACTGGGTGCGGCTTTCAAGGCGTGTGTTGTTCTGCTTCAGAATCTGGGGGAGAGAATTCAAGTAAGTCAGGACGGTAAGCATGCCCCACCTCTTTAGTTTGCTTTCAGGTCTCTCTATTAGCCCTCCATGACTCCACAAAGGAACTCTGTCCCCACTCAATATCTAACTATACACAAAACCACATTATCTACCACTAAAATCATTTCTTTAATGAACTAGGTTATACCCATCAGACTATCTATAATTAGCAAACTTGAAAGTTTGACACAATATGTACTCATCTTAAGGAAAAGAATATTACCAATACTTTTGAAGATCAAAAAATGCTAAATGCTTTTTCTTCCCACTGGAAAAATTATTCCACTATCCTGAGATTCACGTCTAGCATTCCTTTGCTTTCTTCTCTTTAAATCATGGCATATGGCCATCTATTCTATGAGCCATTAGAGTACAGTACTGAAGAAGATAGCTTTGGCAACCTGGGTCTGAAGTGGTAACTCTCACTAGTTGAGTGATTCTGAACAAGATGCTTTATCTTTCTGACCATGGTCTTCCTGATCTGTCAAATCATACTGATAAATATGTCTTCATGTGTAATGAAATGGTAATTTTTGAATTTTCTAATTTAACACAATCCTACCTTCAGGAGGTGGGTCCCTTTTCGAGGTCCCAGGCCACAGACATACTGGATCAAGGCCTGGCTGTAAGGATGAGCAATGGCACGGTTGACATCAACCCCAACTTCATTGACCCGGTTGATAAATTCACAGTATAAGGCATTCAGCAGCTCCTCTTTCACAACATGTTCCTATTGACATACAGCAGGCAGGGATAAGGTTACTGTGCTTTTTTACTCAACAGTCGGCCTGTCAAATCTACTCACCTGCAAGGGGTGAAATTTGAGACATAGGATGTCTTCATCAGAGCTGCACACTTGAGCAAATTCTATCAGAGGGTCTTGGATGCGCCGAGCCAGAGAGACTGCCTGTCTCAGTACAGGAGGATAATCCCGGAACTCTGCCTAGAGTCAAATGAGGGTTAGCAGGGCCTTAAAGTCCCCTCATACCACCACCAAGAGGAAATCCAAACCATTCTGGCTTGAAGCCACTTTCTTTTTTCTTCTAGGACCCTTTTTCCTAGAACCAATTTAACCTCAGGGGCTCCCCAAATGAATATAACTGGCAACATGGAAAACTTCTGCAAATGTTAAGTGAACAGGTAGAGTGCGATAATCTTTCTTTTTTGTGTGTGTGTACCGGGGGTTGAACCCAGGAGACTTAACCACTAACTCACATTCCCACCCCATTTTTGTATTTTATTTAGAGACAGAGTCTTAAAATAAAGACTGAGTTGCTTAGGGCCTCACTAAGTTGCTGAGGCTGGCTTTGAACTCATGATCCTCCTGCCTCAGCCTCCCAAGCTGCTGGGATTACAGGCATGCGTTACCGTGCCTGGCAATAAATATAGACTTCGTCTTTTAAAAAGAAAAGTACTAATCTTATTTTAAAAGTATTTATCAGAGTGGGCTTTCTTTTCCTATTAAATATCTCTGAGATTAATAGCACTTATCTGGGTATGCCCTAAGGGTGGGGCTGCAGCATTACCTCTGATTTCTTGCTGTTCATATAGAGAATAGCCAATTCGTTGTCAACCAGCTCCACCCCAATGGAAGACAGCTGTTGGCCCTGGTCCAGCTCATGCACGATGCGCTTCACATCTTCAATCAACATTTGGGCATCCCTGAAGAGATGAGGAATATTGGTCAATGGATATATTTTCTCAGGAATGGGTGGTCTCTCATCTGGGATGGGGTGAGGAGGAAAGAGCTTTAAAAACAAAAAGGAACAATATCCCCTGGGGATATCAAAAAACTCTGTAACCATTATAGGCAAATGCCAAATTCAACCATAAGGGATGAGTTACTTTTGGTCATGGCCTTCAACCAGGCCTAGCCCAGTGCCTCTACCTGTTCTCTCCTGCAATTGTCACCACATGAGGCTTCTTGTTCAGAAGAAACTTCTTTAGGGTTTCAATGTCTTGAGCCTGGATTGAAAGAAAATCAGAGCTAATTGGCTCTGAGCATGGAGATTTCAGGTAGTTCTTTCTCCCTATGTAGCTTGAGATCTTATAAGACTGGAGAACAGCAAAAGCTAGAAGAGTCTCAGAGAACATCTGGTCCAAGTTGCTATCCCTTGATTATCCATTTCCACACACCTGGCCAGCCTGCTTCTGCTTAACCCTTCTACTGACTAGAACTCACTCTGATGACATTAGTAACCACTGTCCAGATATGAAGAATGGAGAGGTAGGAAACTGTTCTCTTTTATTGTGAACCAAAACCCATCTCCCTCCAACATTTAGCCATTGGCCCTAGTTCTTCCCCACCACCCACTCAGGTCCTAGTTTTTATCAAGGAAAACAAAGAACTGGAGTTTGCCCTCTTTTGGGTGAGGACCTCTTGAAAAGGTCAACATGGTAAATATGTCTCCTCTTCTTTAGTACAAAAATGTGGAATCCCTATTACAGTTCTTATGTCCTAACTTCTTGACACCTTGATATCCTACAGTTTTTTTGTGGATTCCTATTTCGTTTCTTTTATTTATTTATCTTTAAAAAATTTTTTTTAGTTGTAAATAGACACAACATCTTTATTTTGTTTATTTACTTTTTATGTGGTGCTGAGGATTGAACCCAGTGCATTACACATGCTAGGCAAGCATTCTACCGCTGAGCAACAACCCCAGCCTCCCTATTTCATTTCTGGTATAACTTTTTCTTTCTTATTTCGGGTTCCGGGAATTGAACTCAGGGGCACTTGACCACTGAGTCACATGCCCAGACCTATTTTGTACTTTATTTAGAGACAGGATCTCACTAAATTGCTTAGTGCCTCACTTTCGCTGAGACTGGCTTTGAGCTCTCAATCCTCCCACCTCAGCTTCCAGGTAGGTATCACCGTGCCCCACTCTGGTGTGACTTCTGCTGAAAATCTAAGTATAACATAGTGAAGGGGGGCAGCAGTGTTAACAAAAAGCAAAATCTGGCACATGATAATGAGATTGATAAGCAGGCTTATCTGAGCCCCAGGGAACTTCTCATTGGTGACGTTCCATAAGTCCCTAGATTTCTAACTCTAGTGTCATTTTGTTCCTCCTTTCTAGAAATGTTGTACATCTCTTCTTTTCTTGGCCAGATCTGAAGAATGGAGAGGCAGAAAACTGTTCTCTTTTTTTTATGAACCCAAACCCATATCCCACTAATACTTAGCCATTGGCCCTCATTTTCTTGGGCTGCTCCCAACTTTCCAATATCTCTTAATTTCCTAGGTAGAATAATTCAATACCTCTGTCATCCCCCAAATATAGCTGGGCAAGGTTCAGATGGTCTCCAGAGTAACTACATGCCCAGTGGGGTAAGTTTCTAAATAGTTTTTGTCCTTCTTAAAATAGATATTTAATGTTAGACATGGTGTCACATGCTAATATAAGCAGAACACAAGACAAGGAGTTTGGGGCCTTTTGTTTGAGTACTAAGCATGTGTTAATATTTCTTAAGATTATTATACTTCTGCCTTAAACTTGAGGTGTGGTATAAATACACTTGGGCCATATTTATATAAATCATGGCCTATTAGGACTATGCTGATGTTCTGATTTCCATTTTAAGATTTAAAAAAAAAATTTTAAATAAGCTTCTGTTATTTTTTTTTTTTTTTTGAATGAGGCTCTGACAATTAAATTGTAAGATACTGTTATGGGAGAAAAAATAATTCAGAAGTATACCAACGAGATGAATTTAAATCCTCTTTCCCTAGCAAAAGAAGGGTTGAAAGGATAAAGCGGGAAAAGTTTGGCTGCATGTCCCAGTGGCTTTCAGCTCCTGGAACAATCTGACCTAGATGCTAATGAGAAAAGAGGTAACAAAGGCAGCCCAGAAGCACACAAGGTCTCTGAAAATTCTGAATCAGATAACATGAGTGCCATCTACTGCCCATGGAATGAGAATGATCTCAGGATGTAAAGTCAGTGACCAGATCAGAGATAATCAGGGTCTTGCAGGGAATGCTGCTTAACACTTATCCCACTGAATTATAGGATGTATACTTGCTAACAAACCCCCATCCTGGAGACTTGCCTTCTTTTCCCGCTCTTCTTCTCTCCAGGCAGTTCGCCGTTTGGTAAAATGGGGCAGCCGGAGGAAGTCTGTCACTTCTCCTTCACCATTGACCAGAGCACAGAACACAGGGTGATCTCTGCAGCCCCCAGAAAAAGAACAGAGCAATATTCAGTCATGTAAAGCTATGAAAAAGAGAATAAAATGAAAAGCCAGATAAAAGACTGTGTAGAGCAGGCAGGAAGGAAGAGTTAGGTACCTGGCAGAGGAGAAAGCAATGCCTAGGACTCTAATGCCTTTCCCTTGATTCTCATCCATGAAGTCATCATCTTCCTCTACCTGCTGATCTGGTCGGTAGGGCGCCACCCTCAACCAGTTATAGAGCTTCCGGCTACAGGCCTGGGAGGAGACACACATTAGTCATCAGGGTCATCAAGTGTGCCAAAGAAGAACACACATATGCAAAGAAGTGCATTCATTATGTGCACATCCTCCTACTTTTTTATGCAGACTTACAACCCAAAAGCATATTTTGCTTTTGGAGACAAGGCAGTGCACAGAGACAGTGACACAAACAAGAATGTTTTGATGTGGGCAAAGGGAGGAGAGGGTCCTTAGTTGGAGAGCTCACACGCCCTGCTTCCACTGCCTCTGAGATTATATGGTACATTGCCTCAGTATTTCTACATTGGCCACAGGATGACTAAGGGATTCCTTCATTCTTAGTTCTTTTAGAGAAATCACACAACTACAGAGAATGGACAAGTCTTTATTTATTTATTTTTGTGTATACGGTACTAGGGATTTTTCCTAGTGCCAAGCGCATGCTAGGCAATTATTCTACCACTGTGCCACATCCCTAGGCTTTTAAAATTTTTTATTTTTAGACAAGGTCCTGCCAAGTCATCTAAGTTGGCTTCTCCTGCCTCAGCCAAGTAGTGGGGATTATTGGAGTACGCCACCATACCAGGCTTATATCCTCACCTTTATGACATATTCCTTGGCCTCAGACAGCAACTTATTCTTGAGCTCTTTGGCCATCTGCACATAGAGAAACTGCTGTAATGCTCGTTCAATGGCCATGGTGCGTTGCCGGTTCCACTCCTGCACCTGGTGGCTGAACTCATCTCGGTAGTAAAATTGTTTGATCTCTTCAAAGTATGTCTGGTCATTGCCATAGCTGGGGAGAGATACAAACTACATAAGGGATGGATAAAGGTGACACCCACATGTCCATGAACACTGAGTGAGCCAGGGACAATGGCTTGCTCAATTCTGAAATGGTGGTTCATGAGGCACCCCTGCTTCCATCAGTCTTCCTGAAAGATGCCAGACCAGGGCTCTGCTTACCCTTCTACTCCCTTCATATCTATGCTGATGTCAATGGTGAGTAGTCCTTCTTCTTCTGCCAGGCCTATCTTGAGGAACTGGTCATCTCTCAGTTCTTTAACAGGCTTGTTCTTTAAGTACTTAAAGGAATAAGCGTAGTGGGCCTCATCCACATCCTGTATACATTGAGAGGGAATCATTAGTCTATGGATAGGCAGGTCCTAACCCTTAAAAAAAAGACTGCCACTTTTTGTAGGCAGACAGCTCAGCTAAACAGAAGACACAAGATTCAATTTGATCAAACAGAGAGCAGAGCCAAATCTTGGATCAAAGCCCCTTGCCCAGCTCACCTTTCTACCTTTCTTGGTAGGCGTTATATTTAACTTGGCTCTCTCCTGGAAAGTTTGTCTCAGCACCTGCCGGACAAGGGGCTCACGTGCAATCTGTAGTGCTACCATGTAGCGGGCACCTTCCAGCACAGCTTCTGGAGTAGGAAACTGGCTGTGGGAAAAATAGTGGAGCTGAAGGATAACGGTATCTTGACCCTCAGGCGCTTGTCCTACCAGTCACCTGTTACATGCCTACCTGCAAACATAATCCTTGGCCAGCTCCAAAGGCTCTGCCGGAAATTGTTCTGTCTCATGCCGCTGGTAGCTATCCCGGAGGTTCTCCCCAAATTGCTCAGGAGTAAGGCCAAACTTTTTGGCCAGGCCATCTAATGAAACAAACAAGAGAGTAAAATGTAAGGAAACACCAGGACTGATAAGCCTTTTGGCTTTCAAAGTACAGAATAGCTGCTGTGGGAACCAGACTTTAAAAGGGCCATGAATGAGCAGAATTGGACTTGTAAAAGGACAATGAAAAAACTGACTTTAGGGGCTGGGATTGTGGCTCAGTGGTAGAACGCTCACCTAGCACATGTGAGGCCCTGGGTTCAAACCTCAGCACCACATAAAAATAAATGAATGAAACAAAGGTATTGTGTCCAACTACAACTAAAAAATATTAAGAAAAAAAACTGACTTTAAGCACACGAAAAGCTTTTATTAGACACATGAAATAGGACAGATTCTTCCTCTGAGTGTGAATTTCTCATGACTTCAGGAATTCAGGGAGAGGATGGACCATTAGCATAGAGTAGAGGTAGGTGAGAGGGAAAGTGCTTATGGGGACCCTGTAGTAGGTTGGTTTGGCAATGGATTGGTGATTGACTTTAGATATCCTTTCCTTTTTCTACCCACTAGCCCTCCTCTTGGGTAACTCCCTTGCTCAAGGGTAGAATGCCCAGGCTGGTTGTTACCTAGCCCTGCGCTCTGGCAAATGGTATACATGTCTCGGCGGGAAGCCTGCTTGAGCTCTGGGCCCCTCTGCTCCTCGTCTTCTGCTTCTTCACCTTCACCTGGAAAGATAATTCATAGGTCGTTAGGCTTTAGCTTTCAATCACTCCCAAGAATCTGACATATGTTGAGAAGCCCAGAAGGGCACCCAGCCAAGGGCACCCTTGGAAATGCTACAGCCATCAAGTATCCTGCATTTTCTTTTCTAGTACTCACCTTCTTCATCTCCCTCCTCCCTTACACGCTTTAGCTTCTTGCGGCTAGCTTTGGCAGCATTCTGCATCCTGGGGATATCACGGCCATAGTAAAGCAGGAAATGGTTATAGACATCTTTTAACTCATCCATTGATTGTACGTCCTTGAGCCTGAAGGGAAAGGATAGAAGATCTCAGTTATCACTGAGAAAGTTACTCAGTTATCGCTCAAATCAGTTTTTCTGTAAGACATCCAATTCTCAGGAGGGAATATCCCAAGTAGGATGGGTACCTGCATTAGTGGTGCATGCCTGTAATCCCAATTATTAAGAAGGATAGCAAGTTCTAGGCCAGTCTCAGCCACTTAACCAGACCCTCAGCAACTCAGGGAGGCCCTACCTCAAGATAAAACAATACGAAGGGCTGGGGATATAGTTCAGTATTAGAGTGCCCCTTAATTCCCAATACCTGGAGACACACACACACATATACAAGCTCCAGACCATAACTTAAGTGCAACCAAGGTATCTTAAAGGAGTATATCAAACTGAAGATGACTGGTGGTGGTCAGAAATGAAATCATGAAAGGAGAGGCAGATGAGGCAGATATCTCGCAAAGCTGAAAAAGTTCTTGGGTCTTCTCCTCAACTTCATAATTTGGATACTAATCCCATATATTCCCCCACTATCCCATACCCTGACTACAGCTTGCTTATTATAATTTGCTTTCCATATAGCTTTATCTACATGGAATAAATGTACAGATCACCAAATGTAAGTACCTGAAATTCTAATAGGTAAATTGTTGGTAAATAAATCAAGAGTTTATCTTTTTCTATATCAACATGGATAACTAAGGTTAATTTGGAGGAAGACCACTTTTAATGTGTTGACAAGTTGGATTTCTAAGGGGTAAGGCCCTGACCCATGAATTCTGCAAAGTGACATTGCTGAGGGTCAGGGGTGCCTTTGGTGTGAGGGCTCCCTGTAATGAAACAAACCGTGTGTGCTACCTCTCCATGTCAGTGGTGTCCAGAGCCCGGATGCCATCAGCAAGAGGTTTGTCAGGATCAGCAGAGATTTGCTCATATTGATAAGCTTGCATCTTCTCAAACAGTCTTGTTAGGTTTTCTTTGCGGATCCTCAACTGGGTCCACTAGGGAGGGCAGAGCAGAAGTAAGGATTGTTACTCAGCCCTGAAGACCCAAGGCTGCTATTCCTTCATCAAGAGATCCAGTGGGGGAGAGACCAGCAGACCAGGGAGGCAGACCAGGGAGTGGGGCACTGGATTTATAGTACCCTGGTAGTAGTGGTGACCAACCCTGCCCATAGTGCCTTCGGGGCCATGTATTCATGTTACCTTTTCATCCCACTGCCATACTCTCCATAGGTCATTGATATGCAACTCAGGTTCCACATACTCTTTTCGGTAGAAGGCAATAAAAGGTACCTAGGGTAGCAAAAAGACTGCAGTCACCTAGAAGATCTGCAAGGATCTCCTCTCCCAGAGGATAATCTTTTTTTTTTTTTTTTTCACTAACAGCTCCAAGAATTTGAAGTCAGAAGCATGACCTTCCCAAAAGGGGAGGATAATATTGCAGACAGGGTAGACTGTCCTCTGTTCATGAGTCTGCTAGTTCTAACACTTGAGTTAAGGGACTACATCTGGGGAAGGGGAAGAGGGGGGTCCCTTCTGACTTAGGTAGCTAACTTTTCTCTCATCCTCTAACTGAATTTCTAACCAATGACTACTAAAGCTTGAGTCAGCTACCTCAAAATGCTGGTTTCGCATGAAGCCCAGGGCTTCTTTAATTTTCTGAATTGTACTGGGTCCTTTTCGACTGAAGCTGCTTGTTGGCTGCCCTCGGTCCAGGTAATCACAGCTTTCCTATAGTAGGAAAAGAAAAAACAGGAAGATACCATTACTTGCTTTGCCTTATCATACAGAACTGTTTCATAGCACAAGATTGCCTTACTTGAGATGAAATCTAGAAAAAAAATCTCTCTCTCTCTCTCTCTCTCTCTCACACACACACACACACACACACACACACACACACACACATACATTTTCAGTATGAGGCACACAGAAGCATAGGTCAGGGAAGGAGCACACCTCCCATCTTAATCAAGTGACTTCTATTTCATGTCAAGTCATCTTTTTTTAGCTACCTGTAGAGAAATGGTTGGCGTAGCAAAGGCATTCCTATAGATCCAGTCAGCTTCTTCCTCTAATTCATCATCTTCGGCCCCCTTGACTGGGATGGAGCGGAGCTGTAGCAAATAAGAGGGTGAGATTGACTTTAACTTGTATCCTTGGGCTGGGGATATGGCTCAAGCGGTAGCGCGCTCGCCTGGTATGCGTGCGGCATGGGTTCGATCCTCAGCACCACATACAAACAAAGATGTTGTGTCCGCTGAAAACTAAAAAATAAATATTAAAATTCTCTCTTTAAAAAAAAAACAACTTGTATCCTGTTTATGAAAACATACACTTCTTCTAGAGAGAAACTGTGATACTTTGGTACATATTTCCAGTACCCAGCAGTATTGTCTGTCACGAAATAAACACTTCATAAATTTGCTAAAAAGCCCCATTTCAAGATCCACGAGCAGGGTGATTGTATATTTTCTATAAGAGCTAGACTCCCTGGACCTTGGTCAGATGGGGTTAACAGGTTACGTAATTTCAGATTGCTATGAGATTGTTTCATGGCCTCAAAATGATGGTGAATCAGCAGAAGGCAGAGGCTGGTGGTTTCTTACCTGGAACCTCTCAGGCAAGTCAGTGGCTCGGATTTCATTGTCTTGATCTGTGAGGTGGCTGCTTTCCAGCTCACTGGGCTCGTACATCTCAAAGATGCTCCTGCGGCTCACACGCTTCTTGGTGGTCTTCTTGGGGCGCACTCTGATTTCACCTTCGGCCTCATCATCCTCATACTCATACTCTTCCTCCAGTTCTTCATCATACTCATTGTATTTCTCAAACTCATCATAATCAAAATCCACGCCAAAAATCTCCTGGGCTTCTTGCAGTGCTCTGCGGGTGAGAGGAGAGAAATGTAGACTCTGTACAGATCTTTGACTTGCTCCAGGTAACTAAGAAAATTAGAAGAAGAATAAAAATAAAAGAACCATATTCACTATGGAATAAAGGCTTAGCTAGGGGATATTTCTGGGCAAACTATTGTTTGTCAGAGAATAAAAAGCCCACTTTTGGCACCTGTCAGTGACAGAAATCAAATAGCAATAGGACAGATGGGTCTAACACTCTACTTGGCAGATCTATATTCCACTAAGGTATTACTGTATTTCCTCAGAGCAAAAGCATTCAAAGTTACTTTTTATTATTATTTTTTTGATACTGGGGATTAAACCCAGGGTTACTTAACTCCTGAGTCACATCCTTAACTTTTTTTTAATATTTTGTTTAGAGATAGAATCTCGCTGAGTTGCTTACGCTGGCTTTGAGCTCATGATCCTCCTGCCTCAGCCTCCCAAGCGACCAGGGTTTCAGGCATACACTACCATACCTGGCAAGCTTTCTAACTTGTAAACTTTGATGCAGGTACCCTTTTCCCACAAAAATCACATTTAGAAGACATAAATATAAATGAATAAACATGGAGCTGCAGGAAGAAGAGGGATGCTGGAGCCTTGCCCATATCTTAATTCTTTAAGAAGCCCTAAAATGCAAAGTGACCTCTCAGGGCTTAAAGGAACAGTCTGAAATCACTGCCAAACAGAGGGTATCTAAGACACCGAAGCAAAATAGTTGAGAGCTGGGGATGTGCCATTTTGGGGGAGGCAAAAATAGTTGAGAGCTGAGGATGTGCCTTGCCGGGTGGGCATATTCAATGCCTTTATCACCACTTTGTATCAGACCCCCACTCACGCATCTGTGTATCCGGGAAGTTTTTTCCGCCATTTGGGTTTTTTCAGAGGCTGTCCATCGTCATCCACAATGAAATCATCAATATCTGGGTAGAGAAGTAACAGTTTAGTACTCAGGGTCAAAGGCTGATGCAGGACTAAATGGTTTTAGTTCCTGCCAGTAAGAAAAGTACAAAGACTGAAAAAAACAACTTTTGTGTCAAATGCAAGGCCCTGTAGCTGAAGAATGGCCTCCTATTCTGCTCCTAGGGGCCAGGACATCTCAATGACTATCTAAACATTGTTTTCCCTGCCCAATGCCACATACCTGATTCTTCATCATCTTCCTCTTCCTCCTCTGGAGGAGCCATGGGGGCCTCCACAGCTTCCTGTCCTTCTTCCCCTTCCCCATCTTGGAATATTTCTTCTGCAATAGCCTCTTTTTCATGTTCCTCCTTGCCATATTCCTCTTCATCATCATCTTCATCATCTGACATTTTTTTGACACGCCGGTACTTTTGCTGGTGGTGAGAAAACCTGCCTCATCAGGATCTGAAGATTCTATTGTAAGAATGCCTGCTCTTTAGTCTCATTCTCATCTTCCTACTCTAGTTATATTAGCCAAGGGAGACTAGAAAGAACATGCGTGTGATGCTCTTTTGGCCCCATGACCCACCCTTGAAACTGACAAGCCTCAGATCTGGCTCTACAGCATGATACCAACATCTTTTTCTTTTCTGAAGTTCCCCAAACTGTTCTGGATCTATCTCCTCTCCAAAAGATATAATTTCAAGGGCTTTCCTTCACACCCCCAGGACAAAGACAAAGAATACACTTACTCCTCGTTTCACTTTGACACCCAAATTCTCCTCAATAAGGTCAAAATCATCATCCTCCAGGCGGTCATCAAAAGATGCTAAAGAAAACAAAGTGTTACCCATAACAACGGGAAGGCCCTTTCCCCACTGCAACTTCTACCCAATCCTCATCTAACCTGAGGAAACACTACTCACTGCGTTTTCTCTTCTTGTGGCCAACATCATCTTCTGAATCACCAGAGTCACTGCCTTCATCTTCCTCCCCATCATCTTCATCATCATCATCATTGATAAAGCCTTTTAAATTGCCTTGTTCATCTTGATCATCTAGATTCTCCTCCTCCTCCTCCTCATCTGGAAAACATGTATATTTGAGGCATGGAGTTCAGGGAACAGGATGGATGGTGGTGCAGGGCCACCTGCTTAACTATAATTTTTCATCCACCCTGAACCTAATGATGGTACAGGTGCCACAATAACTCTTCTGTTCATGTAAAGGTACAAAACATAGCTATCAACCAGGACAGTTTGTTTTCTACATTGACCATTTGTCTTTAGAAAACACCATCTTAATTACTTTGGCTCTACAAAATTGTTACTAGCAACTTTATAGACACCAATAACTAACTTTCCTCTGTTTATAAACTCAGTGGCTGCATTCCTTCTTTGAGCCATAAATCTTTGATAAAACTTATATTTCCCTTTAAAGTCACTTTAGAGTTTTCTGCTGATGATCCTAAAGGTTGGGTTTGGCCAGAGTAATAGGAAACTATGTGCATAAGCACCGCTAGGACTAAAGGCAGGAAGCATTATATATGTATTTATTTACTGTTTGTCCCCCCCCCAAAATTCTACAATAGCTGGTGTTTTGTGTTCCTACTTCTAAGTACAGTGCCTGGCATACAGCAGACAGATACTCTAAGCATTTTGTAAGAATGACTGAAAGTTCTCAAGTTGGTACCTCATGTGTGAGAACCTCTGTGCTCAGTTTGAGCCTTTCATCAGCAAGAATCCAACTATGCAAAGCTTAGTAATAGTAGGGAGAAGCTTGAGGCTGGGGCCTCCTCACCATCATCCTCCTCTTCCACAAATTTCTTGGTGACTCGGGGCACCACTTCGCCTTCATCATTGTATTCTTCCTCTGACTCCTCAGCCTCACTTTCCACAAAATCAGACATTGCTGTAGCTTCTTACAGCTTGCCTGAAGAAGACTAAGGAAGGGAAGGAGATGAGGATTCAAAAAAAAAAAATGAGACACATGATCTTACAGAGAAATCTTAAACCTTTTCACAAAAAGTCTTTTAGCCATCTGTCCCAGCTCCGAACACTCAATCATTTCTACTTAAAGAGAAGAAAGAATCAGATAGCTAGGGGTATAGTTTAGTGGTAAAGCACTTAACCAGCATGCACAAGCCCTTGGATTTGATTCCCAGCATCTCCCACCACTCCCACCCACTGACTCCATCTCTTTCACTTCCCATTTCTCCCAGGGTTGCTTCTCACATGTATATTTAAGGATGGGGGGGGGGAGACAATTACTGAACTTATATATGTAACATCTCTCTTACCCAGACTTTTATTTATCTCAGTTACTATTCAAAGGCAGGAATGGGTGGATAAGGAAATAAACTAATGTATGAATAATTATATAGGTGGGGACATGGTAGTAAAGTGAGATTGTGACTTGCTTACAGAGGTTGGGAGAACAGTAAGTGACACCTTTATGAAAGGTGCTTTCATATACACTATTTCTGGTTATTAGCAGTCAAAAGAAAAATCCCTTTTCAAAAACCCCTTCCTGAATTTGAGGCACGTGTAAAATTGCTGGTTGGGAAAACTGTGATGGAAAAATTTTTTTAGAAACATCAGAACCATGACTACATTTCTATCATTTACCGCCCTTGCAAAAAAACTCTGAAATCAGTCTTCCAGGGTTGACAAAACAGAGGCATTATCTAAAGAAAGACAGAGATAGTACTGCGCTTAATTTTAGAGATTATATTCTGATCTCCTCACCTAACACCTATTAATGTGGTTAATAATTTTAACTACATTATTGGATGTGTCTGGGTATCAGTTCATCTGGAATATGATAGCAGCACTACTTAGATCATAGGGTAGCTGAGAATATTATATGACATAGGGGAAAGAACCTACTATTTCAATAAATGTTAACTATATTTGAATTTGAATCCTGGTCCTTGTACCAACCAATCCCAACTTCATCTTCTACTTCCGTACTTTCAGACTTACTCAATTCCTAGAAGTGCAGTGAAGAACTCCAAGAACTAGATCACGAACTTTGATGGGTCTGGAGTAGGACTTGGAAGAAAAAAAACAAAAAACAGTATACATCACACAAGTCACAAAAAACCTAACCAAGCTGGACACAGTGGTGCACATCTGTAATCCCAGTTACTTAGGAGGCTAAGGCAGGATTGCAAACCTGAGCAACTTAGGGAGACCATGTCTCCAAAAAAATAAAAAATAACAACAGCTAAAACAAAAAACAAAAACAACAAGAAAAACTGGGTAGAGCAGCCCTGGGTCAAGCTCCAGCACTGCTCACAAACAAAACAGAAAATAAGAAACAAATCTAACTAAAATTAATAACAAGTCTCTTCTTGGTACTTTAGGAACTGAAAAATAAAAAGTTTATTGCACAACTACTAAATGCTAGACACTTAAAATGTACTCTGATCCTTAATAACCACACTGTCTTATGAGTTATAACACATTTCTGTATCCATTCCAAAAGGGAGGAAATAAATTGAGAAAAATCAAGTCTCTTCCTCAAGAGGAGACAACTCTTAACAGTTACGGTCTACCTGACTCCATAGTTGTTTACACTATGTCAGTTCTCAAAGTGTGGTCCAAGCACCACCACATCTTTTCTCTCATGAGTATAGTGGAGTTTTTCAGAGGTTATATAACACATGGCATTAGAAAAGACAGAACATAGAAACATAAGAAAATCTATCTGTATTCTTTTAAGGCAGATATTTAAAAATTCTGCTTAAAAAAGGGGGGGCGGTGGGGAGTGGCTCAGTGGTGGAGTGCTTGCCTTGCACATGTGAAGCACTGGGTTAGATCCTCAGCACCACATAAAAATAAATAAAATAAAAATATTATGTCTATCTATAACTAAAAAATAAAAAGATATTAAAAAAAGATTCATCTTAAAAAAAAAAAGGTAAAATACCACTTTTTTGGGGGATTTAACTCAGAGATCCTTTACCAATGACTACATGCCAGTCCTTTTTATTTTGAGACAGGGTCTCACTGAATTTCTGAGGTTGATCTTGAACTTGCGATTCTCCTGCCTCAGCCTCCCATGCTGTTGGGATTATAGGTGTGCACCACAGTGCCCAGATCAAAACAATACCACTCTAATCACTAATTTCTTTCTTTCTTTTTTTTTTGGGGGGGGGGTACTAGGGAGTGAAGCCAGGGGCGCTTAATCACTGAGCCACATCCCCAGGCCTTTCTTAATTTTTGAGACAGAGTCTCACTAAGTTGCTAAATTGCTGAGACTGGATTTGAATTTGCAATCCTCTTGCCTCAACCTCCCAAACCACCGGGATTACAGGTGTGTGACTGGTAATTTTTTGTTCTAAATACTATTGTTATTTTTCTCTTCTTTCTTTTCTTTTTTTAAATATTTTTAGTTGTAGATGCACCCTATACCTTTATTTTATATATTTATTTTTATGTGGTGTTGAGAATCGAACCCAGTGCCTCACATGTGCTAGGCAAGCACTCTGCCGTGAGCCACAACCCCAATCCCTATTGTTATTTTTTATAAGGAATATTATTTATGTTAAAATGTAGTGGGTTTAATACTTTGTAATTTTCAAGACTATAAAGGGATCCCGAGATTAAAAGGTTTGAGGGCCATCATAGGGTCCCAAAGGGCTATGACAAAAGAAACCTTAGGATTAGACTGATGCCCTCTCTTTTCTTTTTTGAGATCTGTAACCTTAAGGTCATTTAGCTTAAGTATTGCCACAAAAGCAAATGTCTTAAACTTCTGCAAATGAAATCTGGAACTCTAATTTTTAATTTTGACATTGCTCTCTCAGCCCTGAATTGAATCATTAAAAATAGATTTGAGTAATAGAGCTCCACCTACCCCCATTTGCTTTAATTATGCTGAGACCCACAAATTCAGTCCTTTAAGGTTTCAATATCTTCAAATTGAATGCAAGCTCCTGGGGGCTGGGGTTGTGGCTCAGTAGTAGAGTGCTCGCCTCACACATGTGAGACCCTGGGTTCGATCCTCAGCATCACATAATAAATAAATAAATAAATAAATAAATAAATAAGTGAAAAAAGGTGTTGTGTCCAACTACAACTAAAAAATAAATATTTTTTAAAAATAAATAAATGCAAGCTCCTGCAGACCAGATGCCCACAGCCTGCTTACCAGAATAAAGCCTACCTGATCAGACAGTCTGCCTTCTATCCCTAGGGCAGCTGGTGCTCTAGGCTGCACACAGCTTGGGAAGACAGCTGTGTTGCCTTCCTTTCTATTGCCTAGGCTAGTAAAGAAGCACATGCTGTGTTATAGCTGGGGAATGCCTCTAATCTAGCTCAATGTCAAGACTACCAGTTAAAAAAAGTGTACCAGAAACAATCCTGACTTGCTACAACTTGCAGGATCTAGATGTGCATACAGAGTGCTACAGCAGCACTGCAGGCTAAGAATGCCAAGTGGCAACTGCTCCAGAACAAAGATAATAATTCTTTGTTTGTATATGACCTTCCTGCCTCCCTCCCCAATACTGGTGATTAAACCCAAGGGTGCTCTAACACTGAGCTACATCCCCAGCCCTTTTTACTATGTTTTAAAAATTTGAGCCAGGGTCTTGCTATATTGCCCAGTCTGGTCTTGAACTTGCAATCCTCCTGCCTTAGCTTTGTGAATAGCTGGGATTAGAGGCATGTGCCATAGCTCCTAGCTTGTAGATACTACTGATACATGATATCTGGGACAAACCTAATGTGGTTTGGATTTTGCATTTAGTACTTACACTCTTCAAATTTTCCCCATATTCAGAATGTAAGTTAAATCTGCAATTGGAATGGGAGTGGGTTGGTGGAGGAGAAGATTTCTCCAGACAGAAGTCCAGTGTGGGTGCAGCAGAGAGATACAGAGAGAGAGAGAGAGGGGTGGGGGTGGGGGGAGAGGGAGAGAGAGAGAAAGAGTTACCATGACATTTTCTGGAAAAGGAACAGAGCTGGGATCAGATTGCCATAGGGGAGGTCCTCCAGAAGTCCCTCCCTTTGAACAAGAAGTTGTAGGAGGCAAATTAAGAGAACAGAGCAAAAAGAAACCTAGTCTGTTAATTCCTTCTGCTTTACAGCTTTGATTAACCCATTTTGTTCCATCATCCTAATTGTGGACACCTACAAAAACTAAAATTGAGGAACTAACCTAGATGCCCTTCAGTAGATGAATGGATAAAGAAAATGGGGTATATATACACAGTGGAATATTATTCAGCATTAAAAGAGTATAAAATCATGGCATTTGAAGGTAAATGGATGAAGTTGGGAGAATATAATGCTAAGTGAAGTTAGCCAATCCCCCAAATAAAATGCCGAATGTTTTCTCTGATTTAAGGATGCTGATTCATAATGTGGTTGGGGTGGGGACATAGGAGGATTAAATGAACTCTAGATATGGTAAAGGGGAAGGAGGGGAGAGGAGAAGGAATGAGAGTAGGAAAGATGGTAGAATGAGATGGACATCATTACCTAAGTACATGTATGAAGACACCAATGGTGTGAGTCTACTTTATGTACAACCAGAGATGGAAAATTGTGCTCTTCCTGTCCTGGTGGGGTTCACTATCTATCTCAAAAACTTATAAATAAATAAAGTTATGACAGAACATGATTGGGGCTTAGAGATATAGCTCAGTGGTACAGCACTTGCCTACCAGCATATAAAAAGGCCCAGAATGTGGCTCAGTGGTTAAGCATCCCTGGGTTCAATCACCAGCATCACAAAAGCAAAGTAAAAAAACAAAACTCCAAAATTAATGCTGTATTAAGCTATATACTAGGAAGATGAGATCAATGTGAAGACAGATATTGGGGAATACCTCAGGAAAGATGATGCCTGAGTGAAGAATTAAGTCTGGAAAAAGGAAATATGAGCAAAAACTTGTGCTTGATAAGGCAATAGCCCCCAAATCTGTTGTAGAGTTTAAACTACAAGATATTTCATATTCTGCATTTTCTTTTTTTTTTAATATTTATTTTTTAGTTTTCGGCAGACACAACATCTTTGTATGTGGTGCTGAGGATCGAACCCGGGCCGCACGCATGCCAGGCGAGTGCACTACCACTTGAGCCACATCCCTAGCCCTCATATTCTGCATTTTCTGAGCAAGAGTCAAGGCCTTTTTCAAAGGTATTTATGAGTGAATACCAACTTGGAATGTAAAAACCCAAAAGTTAAAGTTTCAAAGCCTACTTAAGTTCTTTTAATTTTTTTGTACCAGGGATTGAACCCAGGGGTACTTAACCACTGAGCCACATTCTAGGGCTTTTTTAGAATTTCGAGACAGGGCCTAAGTTGCTGAGGCTGGCTTTGAACTCAAAATCTTCTTGTCTCAGCCTCCCTAGTCATTAGGATTACAGGCATGCTCCACCATGGAGCATGCCTGGCTTAAGTTCTTTTAAATCTAGGATTTAGAACTGTTAAACTAATATGTTAAAATACAAAAAAGTTAATTTTGTTATTTTTAACATGCACATCATATTTATAGGAAAATATGTTTTAGAATCTTTTCAATGATAATCTTTTCAATAAAAAAGCATTATTGTCAATATTAGTCTCTAATATTGATAATTTAAAAATAGTATTTATCACTTTTCTTTCCATGTTTCCTTGAGGAACATGAAAAGTGCAAAAGAGGAGCAGAAACAAATGACATGTGTAACCAGATTCAGAACCCTTGCAACACAGGGAGGGAGAACAGTTACTGAGCCTTGTGCCACACACATTGTTCTTGCTCTAATGTAGGGGCTGGCAATCTTTTTCTCTATTAGAGCCAGAACTGCCTTGTAGCACAAAAGCATACAGATAGTATGTAAATGACTAGACTGGCTTCATTTGACTCACATGATTTTGGTGACCATTATCCAGAAGTACAGGTCTTTAAAGAATTGATTTGAAAGTACCATGGCATCCTCCAACAGTGGAACCTAACCTGGTTTTGAGGCAGTACCTTCAAGCAAAGACCTTAAGAGTAAGGAGTGAGGGGGTAGGGCTCAGTGCTCAGTGGCAGAGCACTTGCCTAATGTATTGTGAGGCACTGGGTTCAATCCTTATCATCACAAAAAAAAAAAAAAAAAAAAAGAATGAGGAGTGAATTAACTAGAAAAATTTATTTTTTCCAGAGGGGAATTGGCAAGGGAGTAGTGGGGTTAAGGAACTTTCCAATGTAAGCCATGGACTGTGGAAGTCTTTTGGAAAGCTTAAGTGTCCTTTTTAAAGGAATAAGTATCCGTTCTTGTGAGAACCCAGGGAAACAAACTGCTCAGAGAGTGCTGGAGAAACAGGCAAAAATGCAGGATAAAGTTTTGACTTAACGGCCAGTCTGATGTTTATGGCAGGTGCTGGCAAATGTATGGGGAAATGAATCTATTAAGAATGAAGGGATTCAGTACTTCTACAAGATCTCTGATCTTTAGAAAGGGATCAAGGATGCAGCCATTTACTTAAAGTTCTGACTCTATTATTCAACAATACGGGAAGAGCTAGAATTTAGCATAGCATGTCTGATGGCTGAGCTGTTTAAAACCTGGTAGGAGAGACACATTTCTAGGACAAACAATTCTTTCACCTGATCCCAGGTTAGAAGTCCTAGGTCCCTTCCATTCCTAATTCCCTCGCGTGGCCCAGTTTTTTGAAACTACGGAGACAAATGGGATCCCAGGAAGCCTGTTGATTCAATAGGCCACCCAATTCCCGGGTTCAGGATGAGAAGGCTTTGAGAAAGGCATTGAGACTGAGCAACTACTCTGGTATCCTCTCCCCTTCCTCGCAGAGAGCAGGGAAGGCCGCCGCCCCCCCTTCTTCCCGCAGACGGGTCCCCAGAGCCTCTTCCCTTACGGGAACAGGCCATAGGAGCCCGGTTCCGCACCTGACCCATGCAAGAAACAATCTCCGGTCTGAACACTACCTGCTTGAAGCCCGCCGTTCCTCTGATGCGAAAAGCCCCCACTGAGGAAAATGGAGTCGTCGAACCGAGACTAGGAAAGGATAGTAAGGACCCACCACACGACCCCTCCGCCGCCACCGCCGCCACCGCCGCGGCTGCTGCGTCAACGTGCTACGTCACTTCCGGCTCCCTGTCACTGGGAGTGGGCGGGCTGTTCCTACCTCTCTTCTACCGGGTTCTCTGGAGTTTCGACGGAGGATGCGAAAGCTACCAGGTAGCATTCAGGAAGGCAGTTGCCAAAGAGTCCCCCAAACACAGCAAGGTGATCAACATCAACCTGAACCGGGGAGCGGGGTGGGTTCCTCAGACCGCTCTAGCCAAATGAACCATAAAGATCAGATCAAGGCTTCTTTACTTCCGCCTCTCAATAATTCCGCCTTCATCTTCCGGTTCCGGGGAGGGGCCAAATTTTCTTGGAGGATTAGGGACGCTGCGATTCACTTAGGATGGCTGTTTTACAGCTACTGTTGTTTGGGGGTTTGTGGAGCGTTGTGGGGGGGTCCAGTCTGGCTGTCGTTACTTGTGGATCTGTGGTGAAGTTACTCAATACGCGCCACAACGTCCGGCTGCACTCACACGACGTGCGCTATGGGTCAGGTACTGCCGGGGACCCGGTTTGGGTGGGCTGAGGAGGCCCGTAGATTCTGAAGGGGGCGGAGCCTCGGAGACTTAGGGGTCCCCTGGGGAGGCTCCTGAGGTCCAGAGAGGATGAAAAACGGAGTTGTTCTAAGGCCAGTTTCATCCTAATACCAGCTTCTATTTGGCAAGCTAAGTGCCAGGCAAATCGATATGTCCTTTCTTTTGTTTTTTTAAACCACAAAACTACATCTCCACCCTTTTTATTTTCTATTTTGGGGCAGGGTCTCACTAACTTGCCGAGACTGGCCTCGATCTTCTGCCACAGCCTTCTGAGTCGCTGGGATTACAGGCGTGTGCTACCATTCTCGGCATTTTTTTTTCTTTTTCAATTTTTTAACATTCCAGTGAGATAGATGCTATTGTTATCCTCGTTTTCAGGTGAGAAAATAGACTCAGAAAAATTAAATAGCTTGTTCAAAGCCTTGCAACTAAGTTTGATCCAAATCAGTTAAGATTCAAAACCTTTCAATTGCTTTTTTTTTGGAGTGAGGGTACTGGGGATTGAACTCTGGGGCACTCGGCCACTGAGACACATCCCCAGCCCTATTTTGTGTTTTATTTAGAGATAGAATCTCACTGAGTTGTTTAAGGCCTCACCGTTGCTGAGGCTCCTGTCTCAGCCTCCCAGAGCTGCTGGGATTACAGGCAAGCGCTAGCTACCGCACCCAGCCTTTCCACTACTTTGGGTTGTCACCAGTTTGGGAGAAAAATGATATAAAAAATTATAGTAAGTGCTATATCTCTGAAGTTTTAAAGTCCAAGAATTTACTCTTTGGTTACAACCCTCTGTCTTCTAGCTCACGTTGTCCTATCTTTTGGTCCCTTTTTACTCAATCTTAACTTCCTTTTAAAAAAGCAGAGGGGTGTGGTGGTACATGCCCACAATCCCAGCTACATAGGAGGCAGAAGCAGAAGGATTATAAGTTTGAGGCCATCCTGGGCAACTTAGACCTTGTCTCAAAATAAATTTTTAAAAAGGGCTGGGCTGGAGAAGTAGTTCATGGGTAGAGTACTAGCCTAGCATGTGAAACACCCTGGGTTTAGTATTGGGATTTAAAATAATAATAACACCAAAACAACCCCCCCCCAAAAAAACCCCAAAAACCCTTAAAGCAGTTACAGATATTGTAGAGCAAACTGCTTTGCTTTTTTTGGGGGGGATGGGGGTCGTGCTGGGGATTGAACTCATAGCCTTGCAAGTACTAGTAAACACTTTACCACTGAGCTAAAACCTCAGCCCAGGAAACTGCTTTTTGCTATATGAAATTAAAATATTTGATAATCAGTTACTTATGGGTCCATTCATTCAGGATAGATTTAATAAGCCCCTCCTGTGTGCCTGATATTGTTCTAGATGCAGGAGATGCAATAGTGAATCAATCAAGTTACAAGGAAGACAATAAAAATAGATAAATAGAAGTTCGAGGACTGGGGAATTAACTCCAATGGTAGAGCACTTGCCTAGCATGCACAAGGCCCTGGGTTTGATCCTAGCATTAAAAAGGAAAAAAGAAAAACAAAGTCTGTTGGTGAGGCGTGATAAGCATCTAAGATAACTTGGATGACTGATTATGTTGGACTATGCTTGTTCATTCAGTGATGAAGGAATTTCCTCAGATGGATTAATCTGTAATTCGTGTTTCCCAAAACATGTCTGACCAGTTTGATTAGGGAAGGAACTGAGTTGTTATTATTGGGATGTCTTAATAATCCTAGCAACCATTCAGTTGATACTCATTTTGTGTCAGGTGTATTGCTTTTTTAAATTGTCTTTTTATTTTTTGGTACCAGGGATTGAACCCAAGTGGCACTTAACCACAGAACCACATCCCTAGCACTCCTCTTTTTGAGGGGTTGGGGGTACTGGAGATTGAATTCAGGGGCATTTAACCACCGAGTCACATCCCCATTTAGAGACAGGGTCTCACTGAGTTGCTTAGCATTTCATTGTTGCTGAGGCTGGCTTTGAACTTGTGATTCTCTTGTCTCAGCCTCCTAAGCCATTGGGATTACAGGTGTGTGCCTCTATGCCTGGCAGGAGATGCAACAGTGAATCAACCTTTTTTTATATTTTATTTAGAGACAGGGTCTTGTTGAGTTGCTTAGGGCCTTGCTAACTCACGATCCTCCTGCCTCAGCCTCCCAAGTCACTGGGATTAGGCATTTGCCACCATGCCAGGCTTAATGCTTTTTAGTTTGATATGATTCTCTGCTTTAGATCTACTGAATTAAAATAGAGGTGATGAGATGCCTAGCATAAAAGTCTGATAGTTTCAAATACTCTTTAGGTGGTTCTGATGGGCAGCCACATTTGAGAACCAGGTTCAGTCTAGAATACAGAAGGATCTCTGCTGAATCTGAGATACAAAGTTATGCAACATTGTTGAATGGTGATGGTTGAAGAGTGATGGGAGTAGATGAAATTACCCAGGATGACTATGGTTCGTAATATAAGAATTACTTGAGAAACTTGTTAAAGATACAAATGCTTTTGTCCTGACCCCCAATTAAGAACCTCTAATACAAATAGATGAGGTCTATGGGCTGGGGTTGTGGCTGAATGGTAGAGTACTTGCATAGCACATGTGAAGCAATGGGTTCAGTCTTCAACACCACATAAAAATAAATCGTTAAAAAAAAAAAAACAATCACACACTTTTTTTTTTTTTAAGTTGAATAGAGATGAGGTCAAGTTATAGAATTCTGGATAATCTCAAGATTTAGGGATTGTGGGAGTAAAAAGTGGGTTGAATAGAAAGTGTGAAAGGTAAGAAATAAAAAGTAGATTATGATTTAGTAAACATTATTGTGCATACTGAGACAGCAAAAAAGGAGTTTAGTTGCCTGCCCTCCTCCTTTTTTTTTTTTTTTTAAGATGTACAAAGTCATAAGCAGGTTGAAAGAACCCTGTGGAGTGGAGCTGATAGTTTGTTGCATTTACTCAAAGGAGAAGTACAAGGAACAGTGTTACACAGTAAAAGGGAAATATCAAAAGCTTGTGGTTAGGCAGGTCCATGGATCTCAAGGCAAAGCTGGGAGGTACAGGTGAGAGTATTTAAGGTAAGTATTTGGGAAATATGAGATGCCTTCAAAGAAGGGTTGTACATAAGGCCTAGCAGGGGGAAAAAAAATCCCTAGAGTTTATTAGAGAGTAGCCTGTTTGGAGGAACTTGACAGAAAAAGCTGGAAAAAGAAAGATGTCATTGGGCTGGGGCTGTAGCTCAGTGGTAGAGCGCTTGCCTAGCACGTGTGAGGCCCTGGGTTTGATCCTCAGCACTACATAAAAATAAATAAATGGAATAAAGGTATTGTGAAAAAAATTCTTGGAGTGGGGGAAGATATCCTTACTGTGGGATGTACTGTGATGGAGTGACTGTTAGTTCTAAGATCAGGTTTCCTAGGTTCAGTCCCAACCTTGTTAGAATTGCATAACCTTGGGCATACTAGTCAGCCTTTCTAACACTCCAACATAAACTGAGGATGATAATAATTCCTATCTAAGAGAATAGAGGCATGTATTAAATAAGAATATTCAAGCAAAGGACTTGGGTTAGTGCCCGATACCTGGTAACTGCTCAGGACATATTAGGTACAAATTATTATTTGTATATATTTCCTTTTTATTTTTTAAATTTGTAATTGTAGATGGACAGCATGACTTTATTTGTGTATTTATTTATTTTTTAATGCAGTGCTAAGGATTGAACCCAGTACCTCATACATGCTAGGCAAGCGCTCTGCCACTGAGCTACAGCCTAGCCCTCCTTTTTATTTTTAAGTCTACATAGCTACTTTTTTCTTTTTCTTTTTTTTGGTACTAGGGGTTGAACCCAGGGGTGCTTAACCACTGAGTCACATCCCTAGCTCTTTTTATTTTTTATCTTGAAACAGTCTTGCTAAGTTGCTTAGAACCTCATTAAGTTGCCGAGGCTGGCTTTGAACTTGTGATTCTCCTACCTCAGCTTCCTGGGCTGCTGGGATTACAGGTGAATGCTGCTTTTCCTGGCTGTAGCTACATATTTAACTCAGTGCCTTTTAACCTGCAGAATTGTACCAGTTAAGGCAGGATTAACCAAATTTAGATGTCCTCAGAGTAATTTTATAATGTACTGATAGACTACTTAACAGGAGTTTCAGAATTATTATGGCTTCTTGGATTAAAGTTGATGATATAAAGTCATTTTATTTTAATTATAAAATATAAAAATTTTTATTGTAATGCATAGTAAGCATTGAAAATATTACAAACATGTTAAAATTATATACTTAGATACCTGACATATATTTGGGATTATCCAGTCTAGTACATACATGTAAACATTGCCTATACTTAAAAAAACCCTCACATATTTGTGGATTTGTATCTAATTCTTTTGATGCAAATTCTTGGAAGTTTTTGATATGGCACTCCCTTAAGTATAATATATGATAATTAAAACTACAGTATATGAACATTTAATATTTTCGTAAATATTTTAATGTCATAGAAAAAATATTACCAGCTGTAATGTTCCCTCCCCATCCCTCCTGCCAGTTTTATGACACAGAGCACATTTTTAGAGCCATAGAATTAGGTTGAGTTTACTTGCTCTCTCTTTTTTTTTCTGTTTTTGACTGTAGGTAGTGGCCAGCAGTCAGTGACAGGTGTAACCTCTGTGGATGACAGCAACAGTTACTGGAGGATACGGGGGAAGACTGCCACGGTGTGTGAAAGGGGAACCCCCATCAAATGTGGCCAGCCCATCCGACTGACACATGTCAACACTGGCCGAAACCTCCATAGTCACCATTTTACTTCACCTCTTTCTGGAAACCAGGTGAGGTGGCATCTAATGGATCACTTTGCTCTGTAATACTTGATTCTCTTGTTTGAGCTCCTGGTTCTTAACCCTTTCCTTTCCAGATGTAAATGTTCTTTTCTGCAGACCTGGAGAAATGACTTTCGTAAGTGTGAAGAAGGTTATTTCTGGCCCCATGGAAACTTTGCATCTAGATAAAAGTCAAGAAATGGAGGGAACAGAGAATAGTTATGAATTAAGTTCTGATAAATTCTGCAGTAAACCCAATGTTTCCAAACTTGCAATGAAAATGATTATTATTTAAAATTTTTTTTTTTAGTTATAGATGGACACAGTACCTTTATTTTATTTATTTTTATGTGGTGCTAAGACTCAAACCCAGTGCCTCTCAGGTGCAAGGCAAGTGCTCTACCACTGAGCCACAACCTCAGCCCCAAAATGATTATATTTTTAATGATGCTAACTAACCACATTGGGAAAATGAATTTTTGCCACTTTTTTTCCCCCTGGTGCTGGGGATGGAACCCAGGACCCTTCCGCATGCTAAACTGTGCCCTAACAATGAACTACACACATAGCCTCTCTACCACTTTTTTAATCCTTGAGCTTTCAGGGGATATAAACCCCTTAATGACTTCTTCCCTCTGGCACCCCCCCCCACACACCTCACATAGTATTAGCTATGAGCATCTTACCTTAATAAGGTACAGTTGCTAGAATTGATGAAATAATATTGATACATTATTTCAACTAATGTACATAGATTATTTTAGTTTCCTTTTAATCTAATGTTTTTTTTTCTGTTCCAGGATACCACATATATTTAGTTGATATATCTTGTTAGGATCCTCTTGGTTTTGACAGTTTTCTAGCTTTCCTTGTTTTTGATGACCTTGACAGTTTTGAGAAGTGCTAGTCAGGTATATTGTTATTGCTCCTCTTTTGGAATCTGTCTGACGTTTTTGTCATGATGAGACTGTGTTTATAAAGGGTTTTGGGAGCAAGGTCACTGAGTTAAAAGTGACATTTTCCTCACATACTATGAATGATACCTGTTATCTATGTGATTTAAAAAAATATATTTATTTTTTGGTTTTAGGTGGACACAATATCTTTATTTTACTTTTAAGTGTACTAAGGATCAAACCTAGTGCCTCATGCATGCTAGGCAAGCACTGTACCACTGGGCACAACCCCAGCCCTATATACATGATTTTTGATTGCTGATATTGACCTTGATTACCCGACTATAGTAGTGTTCTAGTGAGTTTCTCCTGTAAAGTTACTCTTTTCATTTAGGCCAAGACAGTAGAATTGCATGTTGATAAAATAAGTCCAGTCTACAGTTGGAGTAACTACATAATTTATGTGGGATTTTTCCATATGGAGGTTTTTGTCTCTTTTCCCCAGTTTATTTATTCATTTATATCAGTATGAACTCTTAGATTTATATTACATATTTTTTACAATATTATTGTCTTCACTTTGTTGCTCAGATTATTCCAACTTTGGCTATTGGGGAATCTTCCTGTTGTCTGTTATATCTATTTGACAGAATCTCATTGTGTGTGTGTTTTAAAGCACTTGCTTATAACTTTCTAGCACTAAAAGATGCTTCAGGTTCATTTTGCTTATTGCTTGCCCCACTCTTAGACTCCTTATTTCTCCTCAGAGCCCTGTTTCCCTTCATTGGAGAATGGTGTTAGAACTAAAATCTAGACTTTATATGAGCTTATTGCTTTACTGGGATATTATTTCTTTTAGGTCCTCTTAGCGGACAGCAAAGAAATACATGTGTGTATACTAACTCATACGTCTACACATATATACTGATATATTTAGCCATCTGTGTATTGTTAAACATGAGCTCTTATTGATACCTCCAACTCTAATCCATTACTACATTTATCATTCTAGCATGTTTATTTGTAAATCCCTGCTGCAACAGAGAGGTACCAGGCTTCCACCATCCACCATCCATTTCCTTCTTCAGTTCCCATATACAAGTATAGTTTTAGAATTGTTAACTGGAACTCCCATGGGATACTTATTTTATCAAGTATGTGTTCTGTGTTTAAGGTAGTTCCTTTTGTCTTTAGTTATATAGATTTCCATTTTCAAAGTTCTGCTTTTTATTATCTAAATTATATAGTTATTAGTGTACATTTAAGTCAGATGTTTCTGAAATAAATTTTTTTTTTAATCATCATTGTGTAGAAACCCTAAATATTTGGCCTGCAGGAGAATGAGATTTCATTGAGGAAAGGAATATAGAGAACCTGCTATGTTTTGTTCACTTAGTATTTATTGGGCATGGTGGTGCACACCTATAATTTTAGTGACTTTAGAGGCCAAGACAGTAGAATTGCATGTTCAAGGACAACCTGGATAACATAGCAAGACCCTGTCTCAAAATAAAACATAAAAAGGACTTGGGATGTAGCTCAGTGGTAAAAGGCCTGTGGGTTTAAACTCTAATAGCAAGAAATAAATAAAGCCAAGTAACGACAGTTATATAAGGGCTGGGGATGTGGCTCAAGCGGTAAGGCGCTCGTCTGACATGCATGCGGCCTGGGTTCGATCCTCAGCACCACATACAAACAAAGATGTTGTGTCCGCCAATAACTAAAAAAATAAATAAATATTAAAATTCTCTCTCTCTCTCTAAAAAACAAAAAAACAAAAAAAACAGTTATAAAATACTTTAATAGGCCAGATATAGAGGCATGTGCTTGTGGTCAGCTACTTGGGAATCTGAGGTAGAGGGATTGCTCAAAACCAGGGGTTTGGGTCAACCTGGACAACTGAGCAAGAACCCATTTCTAAAGAAATAAAAATGTTTTAAGACTATAATAGAAAATAAAAGGCAATATGATACTAATTGCAAATTAAGTGTTTGAACCATAATTTTATGACAACTAATTTCTTTTTCTCTTGCATACTTTTTGTGTTTTCTTGGGTTTCCCACCCCCCTGCAGGTTTATTTTATTTTTTACAACACTAGAAAGACTGTCATTTGTTATAGCCTTATTTTTCTTCCCAGTGTCTCCTTCTACTCTTCAAGCCTATGTGTCAGCCATGCTAATGTTGCCACCTTCTATGTCTTCCAGGAAGTGAGTGCTTTTGGTGAGGAAGGTGAAGGTGATTACCTGGATGACTGGACAGTGCTCTGTAATGGACCCTACTGGGTGAGAGATGGTGAAGTGCGATTCAAACATTCTTCCACTGAGGTATTGCTGTCTGTCACAGGAGAACAATATGGTCGGCCCATCAGTGGACAAAAAGAGGTGCATGGCATGGCCCAGCCAAGCCAGAACAACTACTGGAAAGCAATGGAAGGCATTTTCATGAAGCCCAGTGAGTTGTTGAAGGCAGAAGCCCACCATGCAGAACTATGAGTCCAGAGGCTCTGAGCTGCTTTCACCACACAGTGTTCATAGACATCTGCTGCTTCACCATGGGATCCCTGTCACAAGTACCCTGTGTAGCAGCCATGTCCCCATTGAGATGAAGATGACAATAGAAAACAGTGGTTGTGTTTGGAAGCTGTAGCCCTTTGCATCTGAATTGGTTGTATTCCCAAACTTGGGTCAGGCCTGAGCAGAGGACTTGTTGAAGGTGCAGGCGCTTTTTATTCATACTGGTTTTAAAAAAAAAAAAATACTAAGGGAATTTCCTCTTAGCTGGGAAATTTTTACTCCTCAGGGGCTTGGCATCATGGATTGTTTAATGACTCCTCTTTTTTGTTTTTCAGTGCTAAGAATTGAACCTAGGGCCTTGCACATGCTAGGCAAGTGCTCTAGCATTGAGGGAGACCCCCAGCCCACATCATGATGTTCATATGTATGACTTTTCTCCTCATGTGTGTGACTTTTCCCCTATTTTTCTTTCTCCAAAATGACTTAAAAAAATTCTAACATTTGTCACTGTGTTGTTATTTACTAGGTGTGCTATTTATTGAATTGCTTAATCCTTAAGTCCCAAGATTCTTTGAGATGCTAGGAGTCTTCAATATAGGCCATTCACTTTTTCCCAGGTGCCTCATCTTTATTAGATTTTTGATTAATTATGGCTAAAGACTGTCAAAAGAATACAGCATAATATGTAGCTGATGAGGGGCTGGTGTTGTGACTCAATGGTAAAGCACTTGGTTAGCACGTATGAGGCACTGGGTTCCATCCTCAGCACCACATAAAAATATTTAAAGTTATTTTATAAAAAAGAATATTAAAAAATCAGTAACTAATGAAATGTTTCACTCTGAATCTTATTGCAAGTGCAAAAAGAAAAAAGGCATAGGAAGTAGAAAAAAACCAATATTGTATCTCTTACCTCATTTCATCTTCAGTAAAGTGTCACAGGATAGATATTTTTTTTTGAGAGAGAGAATTTTTTAATATTTATCTTTTAATTTTCGGCGGACATAACATCTTTTTATTTTATTTTTATGTGGTGCTGAGGGTTGAACCCAGTGCCCTGCGCATGCCACGTGAGTGCGTTACCGCTTGAGCCTCCTCCCCAGCCCTATTATAATTTTTCAAAAACTTTTTTTTTAACATTTATTTTTCAGTTGTAGTTGGACACAATACCTTTATTTTATTTACTTATTTATTTTTATGTGGTGCTGAGGATCAAACCCAGGGCCTTGCATGTGCTAGGTGAGCGTTCTACCGCTGAGCCACAATCCCAGCCCTAAATATTATAATTTTACCAATTTATAGAACAGTGAGTGACAATTGCCTGAAATCGTGTGTGTGTGTGTGTGTGTGTGTGTGTGTGTGTGTGTGTGTGTGTGTGTGTCTCGCGCATGCCTGGAACTGAATTTTTTTAAATGTATATTTTTTTAGTTACATATGGACACAACATCTTTATTTTATTTATTTAATTTTATGTGGGGCTGAGGATAGAACCCAGGGCCTCACACATGCTAGGCAAGCACTCCACCACAGCCCCTGAACTCAATATCCTTATTTTAAGTACTTATTTATTTTTTTGTGGTGCTGAGGATTGAACCCAGTACTTCACATGAATTCTGAATTCTTAAAAAGTAGTAAATTTTGGGATAGGAATCCAGCTGTGTCTTATTCACTCTTTTTGCTACACAACAACTGTGTTTAGCTCTTGGAATACAATCCTCCCTTCCTCTTCCAAAGAGAGGGATATGTTTTTAGGAAAAAGTGGATGGGAACATTTTTAATCTCACCTCTTTTCCTTCTTTCCTATGCCAGTTAATTCCAGAAAGTTAGCTCCTGTATCCTTCAAACATGGTAGTGGTGAACAGAAGTAGCTGCCATCTGCTGGAATTTTGATTAACAAGCTTTTATATTTTTAGAAATTTCAGGCTTTCTTTTTTCTTTTTTTTTTTTTTCTCTTTGCTTTAAGTTGTTAATGTTGAACAATTGACAATCCATTCTGTGCCAGACATGGCTTATAACTTTAAAAGACTTTTTTTTGGTACCAGAGACACTTAACCACTGAGCCACATGCCAACCCTTTTTATTTTTTGAGATAGGATCTTGCTAAGTTGCTTAGGGCTTGCAAAATTACTGAGGCTGGCTTTGAACTTGTGATCCTCCGGCCTCAGCCTCCCTAGCATCTGGGATTACAGGTTTGTGCCACCTAGCAAGACTTTTCTTTTTTTGGCAAGGACTTGTTTCAGAAAACTGGGGTCATGAATTAGAACTTCTCTGCCTTTGCCCCTGCCTTTCTTCCTTATTCTGCTTAGGTTGCATTGATTTTTTTTAGGACATCTTCTAAAATAAGTAGAGAAATAGTAAAACAGACAAATAATAGAAAATTCAAGGTATGAGATGGTTGGGAGTAGGCATTATAACAGTCTGGAGGGGAGGATTGGACATTGGATTGGACAAAGGGGAATAAAGGGAGGAGGATGAGAATAGGAAAGACAGTAGAATGAATCGGACATAACTTTCCTATGCTCATATATGAACGCTCTATGTGACCAGAGAAACTCTTGTACAACCACAGAAGGGATCCTAAGTTATACTCTATGTATGCATAATATGTCAAAATACACTCTACTGTCGTGTATATGTAAAAAGAAAAAAATTAAAAACAAAACTAGTCTACGGAGAAGGAAGGAAGTGATAAGTATTTTAGCTGAATAAAGGAATCAGATTGGACAAGATGAAAGTAGGGAAACATGTTTGCAAGGCACTCTTCTTTAAGAGTTGTTGGACATTCTCTGAGGACATACTCTGATAGAAGCCTGGAGAATTGAGGATAACATAGAAATATAGTGCTTGAAAGACAAGTATGACTTTGAAAGAGTGATGGGGCCCATGGGGATATGTGAGATATGTTTGTGAAAATTAGGACGTTACACAGTGGGACACAATATTTCATAATACTTATTTTGAAACCCTCAGAATTTCTTTAGGTTGTATTGTATTAGTAAATCATTCAGTTACCCGTAACAAAACAGCAAGTTTAAAGGACTTTTGTCCAATTCCCTCATTTTGCAGAGAAGGAAGTGGGCAAAATTAATCCTAACTGAATTGACCTTTAATTCTTATTTCATGTAATTATGTATGCTTCCTAAACTATTGCTGAAGGACAAGAACAATACTCACTACCTCTTTAGTATCACTTTACCCCCCTTCCTAGGTCGTTTCTGTTATACACATTGCATTACAGAAACTTTCAATTTCTCCAGTGAAGTGTCCAGATGGTTCTATGCACATAGTAGGTTAATTCGTATTAATTGACCATAACAATATTAAGACAGTAATGGAATTAAAAAAAATAGGGGTCGAATCAAAGTGTGAAATATATCAAGAACTATGTAATGTTTTGAACAATCAACAATAATAAATAAATAAATAAATAAATAAAATGTGATATATGATACAAATAAAAAAAAATATAGGGGTCTCCCTTGAGGATGGAATAAGGTGCAATTTCTGAATTGTCTCCCCAGCACTCTGCTTCTGGGCTAGGGATTGAAGCTAAAGCCTTACTACCTGCTAGGCAAGTGCTGTACTTTTAAATTACATTCCCAGCTCTTCTAAGATCTTTTAATTACCTCTTGGTTTCCCCCATCATTTTCAGACAGCATCCTTGAATGACAGAGGAGTGCTACTACGTCTGCTTCAGGGGTATAACTTTGGTAGATTCTTCAATCCAGGCCCAGAGCAGACAAGCATACCCTGTAACTGACCTAGGAAATCCGCTTTGAGAATGGAACTCTTCGTGGCCAAAGTAAGCCAACCAGGTCACCCACCAGCAGCCTGAACAACGCCCCGGGCTTCTCGGTCCGAGCTCTGTAGGGTGCGCCCAGGGCGGGGCGCTTGTGTCAGCTGGATGGTCGCCGGCACCCGTGTCATTCCCTTCGGAGCCACGCCCTCACTCTGTGCAAGCGCCAGTTGGCCCTCTTGACTCATGAGGGGGGCGGGGCGGGGGGAGAGAGCGCTGGCTGGCTGGAGGGCTGCGGGGGGGCGGGGCGCGCGCGCGCACGGGCAACGCTTCCTGGCTCAGCGTTGCCCCTGCGCGCGCGGCTGGTCGGCCCGCGGCGGCGCTGCGCGGTTCAGGCGTCGGGGCCCGGCATGGCTGGGGCCGGGGCCAGGCCGGGCCGGACCCGGACCTAAATGCCTCTGCTTCTTTCCGCGCTGTTGGTCTTGCTGCTGGTTGCGCTTAGCGCTCTCTTCCTAGGCCGGTGAGGGGCTTCAGCCACAGCGATGGGGGAGGGGGGAGCGCCTGAGGAGGGGACGCGCGCGGCCCCGGCGCGGGAGGCGGAAAGGATATCTATGAGGAGGGGGGCGCGCGATAAAGGCTAAGGGAGGGAATGTGCGGCCAGAGATGCGGGGAGGGGCTGCGTGCAGAGGAGACTGAGGGAGCGGGTGGGGCCTGAGGGAATGCTGATTCCGGGGATTGAATATGCGTGAGAACGGGGCCTCTCGATGGTTTCTCCTTCCCGCTCCACACGCCCTGAATGTCTCCTTCATCCAGCTCGAAGGGCACCTGCAGCTGGATTCCTCGCTCTGGAGAGCGAGGTCAGGAGGACTGGGAGTCCTTGGGAGAGGGGCATTTGAACTGACCGTCTGTGACCCCGGACTTATCCAGGACACCTGTCTGGAGGGTGGGAGCGGAGACAGACCCTCTGGGGAGTATGTGATAGCACGGCTGCCTCCACCTTAACTCCTGTTGGGGTCTCTTCTGTCTCAGCTTTCTAAAGACTTGAGGGATTTTTTCTTTTTTGACCTCATACTTGGGGGTGAGGTTTAGTTTATCAGGTTTCATCTGGGTGGCGGGGGTCACTGGAATTCTACAGTGCTGATTATGGCGGCTGACTGTGTGTGACGGACAGGTGATTTGGGAGACAGGAGAGTTGCCCCAGAAAAAATCCAGTTTCAGGACACGATCCTTTGCAAGATCTTCTCAGACCAAAAAGGGGTTCGGGTAGCCATACTTGGGATAGAGCCCTATTGAACTCACACGGATTTTTCTGCAGGTGGCTTGTGGTCCGGTTGGCCACCAGGTGGTGTCAGCGGAAGCTACAAGCAGAGTTAAAGATCGGTTCCTTCCGCTTTTTTTGGATCCAGAATGTCAGTCTTAAGTTTCAGCAGCACCAGCAAACAGTTGTGAGTTATGGGAAACTCACTGTGGGAGGAGGGGTGCGTGTGTGATGCAGTTGAATTTCAATCCTTAATTTACTTTATAAAAATTTTTTTTCAAATAGTAGATTTACACATACCTTCATTTTACTTATATTTTTGTGTGATGCTGAGGATCGAACCCAGTGCCTTACCACTGAGCCACAACCCCAGTCCCTTAACCCTTAATTTGCTTTTAAAACAAAATTCTGGGTCGACAAGTCCAGTGGCACACAACTTTAATCCCAGGGACCAGCCAGGCTGAGGCAGGAGGATAACAAATTGGAGGCCAGTCTCTGCAACTTAGCAGAGGCTGTGTCTCAAAATAAATATAAAAAGGGCTGGGGATGTAGCTCAGTGGTAGAGCTTGGGTTCAATCCCAGTACCAAAAAAAAAAAAAAAAGGAAAAAAAATTCTGAGGGACTTTGCTAGTTAACCTCACCATTCCTCTCTTACCATGGTGATCTTAGAGCTAATTGGGGAACACTGGAATTGGCGCAAGTTGTTTGGTTAAAGATGTTTGTAGGGCACAGAGTGTCCAGGGCCCATAAGAAGGATGCAGAAGTAAAGCACAAAAGAAAGATAACAGGAACTAGAAGAGCTTACTGTTCTAATTTAAGAGAGAAACAGGACAACATATCTGTAATAGAGAAATACTAAGCAACTAACGTCATTGTGAGGACTAAGATATCTGGCAGAGAAACCAGTGGAAATGGAATGGGCATATTTAGTGAGAGAGTCCATAGCACTTCCTTGAAGGAGCCAAAAACCTTTTTCTGCCTTGTCAAGCTGCTCATTGCTTACCTAGCAATTAGTGTACAGAGTTTTTTCCTGCACTCTTTTAGGAAATTGATAACTTGTGGATCTCCAGCAAACTCCTTAGCCATGATCTGCCGTGAGTACTCTATGTCCTTACTTCTCCTTTTTTCTCCTGGGGAATATTTTGGGGTTGATTTTACAGAATGAGATTCTATACAGAGATCTCTTAACTCAAGGAGGGAGGCAGGTTTTTTCTGGAGTCTCCTTTTAGTCTGAAGAATATTAGATTGTGGGGGCTGGGGATGTGGCTCAAGCGGTAGCGCGCTCGCCTGGCATGCGTGCGGCCCGGGTTCGATCCCCAGCACCACATACCAACAAAGATGTTGTGTCCGCCGAGAACTAAGAAATAAAAAATGTTGGAAATTCTCTCTCTCTCTCCCTCCTCTCCTCTCACTCTCTCTTTAAAAAAAAAAAAAAAAAAAAAAAAAAAAGAATATTAGATTGTTTGCTATGAATTGAGCTATGTTATTTGGGAGGGGAAGAGACTATTATGTGAGGATTGGATCTGGTGGCAGTGAGGTTTCTCTTGGCAGACACTATGTGGCATTGTGCTTTGGAGAAGTACGGATCAGAACGGACCTACAGAAGGTTTCTGGCCTGTCTGCCCCATTCTCCCAGAGCACTGGGGTGGATCAAAAGGAGTTGTCCTTCAGCCCATCTTTACTGAAGATCTTCTGCCAAGTGAGACTGCTACTTCTGCTATTCTTCACTGTACTTCAGGGATGATGGGCTTTGGAGTTGTGGGTGGATTCTTCTGCTATTTTGGGGCATAATGCTAAGATCTGACACTCTTTTCTCAGCTAGAAATGAAGTGTGCTACCTTAAAGTTAATTATTGTTCATCCTTGCTCATTCTTTCCAGCTATTCTCCATTCATGTTGATGCTATAAACATCATGGTTCTCAAGGTGGCTACCTCAGAGTCCTTGTGGCACATTCAGATCAGTAGAAGCAGATTTCTTTTGGATAGTGATGGGAAAAGGTAAGTAATTAGTAGAAGAGATCTAGTAGTCTCATTCTTGCCCTGGTGTTGCTTCAGAGAAAGTATTATCAAAGTGTTAAGTTTTTATTCTCTGTAACTTGAGGAGAGGCTAAGAGTAGGTGTTTCACTTGCCTTGTCACTTCTAGCCAACAGAGCTTGTTTGGAGGTAAGTGGTGAAGAAAGGTGCCAAGTGCTTGCAATTTTTTTCTTTCCTAGATTAATCTGTGAGGTGAGCTTATCCAAAATCAACAGCAAAGTTCTAAAGAGTGGTCAGCTGGTGAGTATGCTCCATTTCCTCCTGGATATAAGATTTCAAGGAGCTTAGGGCTTACATTCTAGTTCTCTGACTTTATGTGGTTCCCTTAAGGCAATACCCAGGATCCAAGATCAATGCATTTTGACCAAAAAGTCCCCAAGCTTCCTACATACACCTTAAAGGCTTATCCTCCCTACAGGAGGATACATGCCTAGTGGAACTGTCACTGGCCCTGGACCTGTGTCTAAAGGTGGGCATCAGCAGTTGGCATCTGAAGGCTATCACTCTGGATGTGTGGACACTCCATGCTGAGCTTCATGAAGGTCTCTTCCATAGTCAACTGCTGAGTCAGGGCTCAAGCCTGGTACCCAAGCCTGTTCCCTGTTCAGGTAAAGCCCCGATCACTGAGCTTCTTGGCTGTCTTGTTCTCAGAGTTATTTTGGAAGTAGAAAAAAGCAGGGGTTTCACTACTCATTCAGGCATGAGTCATTAGTCACCAGGGTGGTTGTTGGTTTTTTTTTTTTTTCCTTCCCATTGTTGGTTTTGTTTTGTTTTGTTTTTCCTGGTGCTGGGGATTGAACTCAGGAACAATTTATCAGTGAGCTACATCCCCAGCCCTTTTTATTTTTTGTTTTGTGACAAGGTCTTACTGAGTTGCTTAGGGCCTCGTAAGTTGTTGAGGCTGCCCTTAAACTTGTGATCCTAATGTCTCAGCTTCCACTGAGACTACAGGCATGTACCACCATGCCCAGCTCCTCATAGCCTTTGACCCTGAGATTAGTTAGAGAAAATGGGGCATTTGCTTGTGCTTAGTGAACTAACATTTAGTGGTATGAATTAGACCTGTACTATTGTGTTTTACATATGTTTTTTCCATAAGTTGTCAGCAGTTCACAAATAAGGAAATTGAAGCCTAGGATGATTAGCTAGGTAACTTGGCTGAGGTCACAGCTAGTCCTAGTAAAAATGAAGTTTAAATTATTCGACTCTAAAATCCATATTCTTCCTGTTTCACCAGCCTATTCCCCATTCCATTTATTTTTTGTTTTTGTGGTGCTGGGGATTGAACATGGTGGACAAGCACTCTACCACTGAGCTACATCCCTACAATCTGGTTATATATGTAGAGTCTGGAAAAGGAAGTACACCAGGTACCTGGATCTGTGGAGTATTTGCCTGTGGCTTTATTTGGACATTTGCTTACCCTGTTTTATGTGGAAGGATTTGGCCAAAGAGGGCAGAGCTTCTTGGAGTAATTGAGTGTTAAGGATTGATGACGGTTATGTTATTCGTTCATGTTCTCAGAGGTGACAGAGAATTTGGCTGAGCCAACCCTGCCTGGCCTATACCTCCTCCAGCAGTTGCCAGACCAGGTCAAAGTGAAGATGGAGAATACAAGTGTCGTGTTGTCCATGAATAGTCAAAAGAGGTGAGACCTTTTCTGACCTAGTATGGAGAATGATAATGTGAGCTATATACAGGATCTCTGTAACCAGTCTAGCAGCTGCTCTGAGTTTATCTTTGGGGAGGAAAAAAGTGGGAATGTCACTCCACATCTTTCTGAGCTGTTTTCTTTTCTGAGCCAGGCACCTGACTTGGACACTGAAGCTGCTGCATTTCTTGTACCATCGTGATGAGGATCAACTGCCCCTTCGAAGCTTCACAGTAAACTCTGACATGGCACAGATGAACACTGAACTCCTATTAGAAGGTTCATGGGTGGGGGTTCTGGTACTGAGAGAATATCAGTGTAACTAGAGGTAGAGGGAGGGAATATAATGAGAGAAAATAGCCCCAACTCACAAGTTTTAGTGACACTCCATTCATCTCTTTGCCTGCCTCTGCACCTCACCTAGTTTTACCTCTTGCCCTCCCTTTGCTTTCCTCTCATCTATTCCATGGTATTTTCAGATGGGTTGTTGCTGTCCCAGAGTCGCCAGCGCATTGTTTGCCTCAACTCCCTCAAGGCTAGTGTGCAGGTATGATGACTGTGATAACAAGAACCTATCCTTTTTCTGATGTTTCTGAACATGGTTGTGTTATGAGTTAACAAAGTAAAACCCAAGCCTACAGTTCTGGTCTTCATGTTTCCAGGTGACCACCATTGATCTCTCAGCCTCCCTAGTTCTGAACACTTGTATCATTCACTATCGGCACCAGGAATTTTCTCACTGGCTGCACATGTTAGCACTGGAAACCCAGGGGACTAGTTTACCTATTTTTAAACAAAGGAAAAAAAGGTCAGTTTAATCTTTTTTAGTTACCAACTTAGCAGGTAGATTCTCTTTTGGTTTAACATGGCATCTTGTTGTCAAATACACATTTGATTGTTTGATCTCCCCAAATCGTAGCCTCAGAAGAAAACCGTTTTATTTATCTTCCCTGTTAGATTGGACTCCTTGATAATAGGAAGATGTCTTCTTAATTTTTGTGTCCTCAGTGCCCAGCATAGTGCCTTAAACAAAATAAATATTTGAATTGAAGTTAATGATTTATAGTGTCTTGTCTGCCTTAAGCTACAAGATGCCAGTATCAAATCTGCAGAGCCATTTCTGTCTTTATGTAATACTTAGGTTGTGCTCCATAGAGGACTTAAGGTTAATGGTTTGGAAGTGATGCTTCTTGGTCATATGAAGTTGAATCATGTGATAATGCTAATTGTCACCCTATTTTAACTTGAAAATGGCAATTTCATGTGGTTCAAACTCATGTCTTTGGTTCTTGCAGGTTATCATTGGGAGCAGCAATTAGCTGATGAATTTAGCCCCTTACTTTCTAATTGTAGCTAATTCTAAGAATCACAACAAAACTATAAGTTCTCATCCTGGTTTTGAGAGTTTCAGGAATCTGTTCCATGATAGAAAGCTGCAAGTATTTCCTTATCACAAAATGATGTCTTGTCCCTACATAGAACCTTCCCTCAAATCTTGGCTCCCATCATCTTCAGCACTTCCATCTCCAATGTCAACATTTCCATTCAGCTTGGGGATACGCCACCTTTTGCCTTGGGATTCAATTCCATCTCTCTGGGTAAGGTTCTGGGATGGAAAAAGAATAAGAATTTGTCCATTAGTGGAGCTAGTTTAATCATGGCCTCAGTGACTCAATAGTACTCCCCTTTCCCACCTTTATTCAGATTACCAGCACCTCAGGCCACAAAGCATCCATCAGCGGGGCGTCCTAACTGTGGACCACCTCTGCTGGCGAGTGGGTAGTGATTCCCACATTCAGCGGGCACCGCACCCACCCAATATGCATGTTTGGGGTGAGGCACTTGTCCTGGACTCCTTCACACTGCAGGTATGTAGAAGCTTTGGTGAATAGAGGCCCATATAGCTTCCTATCCAGACATCCTTCACTGAGCATCTTCTTAGTGGTAGGTAATAAGTCAGGGCACATTACAAAATTGTATCTGCATGCTTTCAATGGGGTCCATCTGTTTCTTTTCTAGGGTAGTTATAACCAACCTCTGGGCCTGTCCAGTACCCAGTCAGATACCCTCTTTCTCGATTGTACTATCCGAGGACTTCAGGTAGAAGCGTCAGACACTTGTGCTCAATGTTTGTCTCGTATCTTATCTTTGATGAGTCCACAATCTGGGAAGTCAGCTTTCTCTCGGGAATCTTCATTTGGGGAATCCATGACATTACTGTGGAAGGTGGACTTGAAGGTGGAAGATATGAACTTGTTCACTCTTTCTGCCCTGGTTGGTAAGTGGGATAGGAGATCTATACTGAAATGAGTAGTATGCAAACTAAGCTGATTACGCTCCTCATTTAATGGAGCTGATTATTTGGAATTTTTCTAAATTAGATTGCCAAAAAGACTTGTACAACTGTTTTGCTTCTTGCTATTTCTTAATGACTTATGAAAGGCAACTATTAAGCAAGATGTAAGAAAAAGACTTAGCCTTGATGTAGTCAAGAAAATTAAACCCATATAGCGTTTTATTTCCTTGTGTGTTTTAAGTTTTAGGGAATAAGTGATATATCTCTGGGCAGTTTTTAGGAATTAGGGAACTTCTTTGACTCTGCTAGATTTAGTTAAAAGAGGGGAAAGGAAATTTTCCCTAATATAAAGACTCAGTATAGGGAAGCAAGTGGAATAAAGAAAAGTAGAGTAGGAGAAATAAGTAAGAAAGGAAAATGAGAACCAAAATTGCCATTTGAGAGCTGGAAACCAAGGGTAATGTGGTTTCTGGATGGTAGGTGCTTCGGAGATACGACTAGACACACTGACTGTCCTGGGCAGTGCTGAGACATCCACCGTGGGGATTCAAGGTCTTGTGCTTGCATTGGTAAAGTCGGTCACAGAGAAGATGCAGCCCTGTTGTAAGGCTCCTGACATCCCTACTCCAGTGCTCTGCCTCTCCATGCTCTCTCTCACCTATCACAGCAGCATCCGCTCTCTGGAGGTAATGTATCTGCAGAGAGGTGGGGCCAGACTGGGCTTTCCTGTTGCTTAAATCCTTTCCAAGTCCTTTTGACTCTTGTGAAACAGAAGGGAAACATGTTATTAGATATCTGTCTGTTATTTATGTATTTTCTTTTCCTTTTTTTTTTTTTTTTTTGCTTATTCTATATATTTTTCCCTTTTTACTTTGAAATTAAAAACATGTAAAAACTAGAGAGAATATTTAAGCCTTTGTGTATCTGGCTTTATTAAATGACCAATTCAAGACCAACTTGTTTCAGCTGAATTCCTGCTAATCTCCCTTTCCCTGGGCTTTGGGATTATTTTAAAAGAGTTACCAGACATATTATCATTTCAATTATAAATATTTTAGTGTGTGTCTTTTGAAAAGTAAGGGGCTTTTAAAAAATAATGATCTGGTGTCATTTTGTGACTCAGCTCCTTAGAAGGCTAGAAGGGATATGAAGATAGAAGTACTGGCAAGTTCTGAGAGGCTTTCCAAAAACTTCTCAAAAGGTGTTCTTTAGCTGGGTGGGTGGTGCAGGTGCATGCCTCAATCCCAACAACTCAGGAGGCTGAGGCAGGAGGATTACAAGTTCAAAGCCAGCTTTAGCAACTCAGGGAGGCCCTAAGCGACTTGGGGAGACCCTGTGTCAAAATAAAAAGGGCTTGTGATGTGCCTCAGTGGTTAAGTGCCCCTGGGTTAAACCCCTGATACCAAAAAAAAGAAAAAGTTGTTCTTTATCCTTAGGGTATCAGAAGGACCTAGGACCCCATTAAGAGAGAGTGGAGTATTTTCCTGTTCGTCAGACTTTATTTTCCTTCAGAAACTGAAGAGGTTCCTTTTCAGAGACTATAAATTCAGAGAATTTCTGTCCTGGAATTTTAATCTTCTCTATCTGCTTAGACATTCAGAACTGACTTTGTTTTTCAAGTGAACAAGGGCTCTACTCCCTTCTCTGAGGCATGCTTTCACATAACTCAATTACTGTGTTGTCTTTTTATACACAACCTTTTTTTCTTCTTTTGGTACCCAGGATTGAACTCAGGGGCACGTGACCATTGAGTCATAACCCCAGTCCTTTTTTTATATTTCATTTAGAGATAGGATCTTGCTAAGTTGCTTAGGGCCTCACTGAGTTGCTGAGGTTGACTTGGAACTACAATCTCTTGCCTTAGTCTCCTGTACCAATCGGATTACAGTTTGTTTGTTTGTTTTTCAAATTCCTTTTTTTAAATGTTTTCATTAGTGTGTAATAGTTAGACATTTTATACTACTTTTTACAAATTAAGTTGCATTTATAAATGCATAAACATTTCAAATTGCAGTAGTTATGTGACTCCTGAATGGAAACAAAGCTAAATGATTTCTTGAGTACGTGTTTATGCTGGATATATTGTGGTAGATAACAGAGAATTATAACACACAGCCCCTTTTCTCTGACATCTAGAATCTGAGAAGAACTTAAAGCATAAGTACTCAAATATAAGATAACTGACAACTCTTAGCTCAGCATGTTAGTGTTAGGGGAACAAAATAAGGCAGTAATTAATGTGGTTACTCAGGAAAGACTTCTGGGTGGAGATAATTCTTGAGCCAGGTACCCAAGTAAAATAATCCCTGTTATCTCTACTGTTCTGGGACTTGATGATTGACATCCTTTTTATTCCTTAAAGGTTCAGTGTGGTGCAGGACTAACCTTACTGTGGAGCCCTCCAGATCACATGTATTTATATCAGCATGTCCTGGCCACCCTTCAATGCCGAGACCTACTAAGAGCCACTACGTGTTCTGAGACTATTCCATCCCTTGCACTAGAGACTCCAGAAGCTACTTCTGAGCCAGAAGACAATCTCCCTGAGCCACTTCCACCAAGACGGCTGTTAAACCTGACATTGGAGGTGAGTACAGCCAAACTGACTGCTTTCGTGGCTGAAGACAAATTCATTACCTTGGCTGCAGAGAGTGTGTCACTGAACCGGCATGGAGGTTCAGTGCAGGCTTACTGCCCAGAGCTGGCTGCTGGCTTTGACGGCAATAGTATTTTCAACTTCAAGGAGGTAGAGGTTCAGTTGCTGCCTGAGCTAGAGGAGATGATCCTCCACCGGAACCCCTTTCCTGCACTGCAAACCCTCCGAAACCGTGTTTGGCTCCTCTCCTTTGGTTCAGTCTCGGTGGAGTTCCCTTATCAATATGACTTCTCTGGAACTTTGGATGAGGCAGTGGGAGTTCAGAAATGGCTAAAGGGCCTGCACCGAGGGTCTCGTGCTTGGTCCTCTCCAAGTCCGGCCCCACTGCCACCTGATCTACTCTTGAAGGTTCAGCACTTCTCATGGGTTTTCCTGGATGACATTTTTGAGGTGAAACTTCATGATAACTATGAACTGATGAAAGATGAAAGTAAAGAGAGTGCCAAAAGATTGCAGCTTCTCGATGCCAAGGTGGCTGCCCTTCGGAAGCAGCATGGGGAGTTATTGCCAGCCCGAAAAATTGAGGAGCTCTATGCCTCTTTGGAACGCAAGAATATTGAAATCTACATCCAGCGCTCTCGTCGTCTCTATGGCAATACACCCATGCGCCGGGCACTGCTCACTTGGAGTCTGGCAGGGCTAGAACTGGTGGCTCTTGCAGATGCCTCCTTTCATGGTCCTGAGCGTGTAGTAGAACAGGTTCGAGAGCTTGATCCAGGCAGCCCGTTTCCTGCTGAAGGAATAGATCTTGTCATTCAGTGGTGCCGCATGCTCAAGTGCAATGTCAAGACCTTTCTGGGTAAGCCATATTTCCTTTATTTGTGGAGCCTGGTGTTTGTCCTTTGAGTTCCTGGGAGCTTTCTGAGTGATTACAGTGGAGCTGTAATATTAGGTTATATTAGGAAATGTGACTGTTATTGGATGGGTGGAGTGGGATGAGTGGGATCCCTTTCCCTTTTTTTGTTCCTGAATTTCACCCTGAAATTGCTTCGCTGATATAAATGGACAATTAGAATAGTCTTCTGTAAGGTTATTGTGTCTCTTGGATCTCAGTGCTATTGGGAGTCTCCTTACCTTCTGCTCCAGGGTCTCTGTGACTTTTTCAGTTTTGCTACTTATTAACTGTCAGCTCTTGTGCTCTCATTTACATTTTGTAAATGTAGGTGGGTAAAAAGAGGTGGCAAGTGGGAAAAATTGCCTGAGAGTGCAAAGACAGCTCCCTGAATAGCTACTTTTATCTTTTCTATCATAACAGTTCGGATCAGAGACTATCCACGGTATCTGTTTGAAATCCGGGACTGGCGGCTCATGGGTCGACTTGTGGGCACTGAGCAAAGTGGTCAAGCTTGCTCTCGTCGACGTCAAATTCTACACTTGGGGCTTCCATGGGGTAATGTGGCAGTAGAGAGGAATATGCCCCCACTCAAGTTCTACCATGACTTCCACTGTGAGTAGAGAGGGCATTTGGTTTGAGAGATACTTGTGGTGATTGGGGTGGGAAATAAACTGAGGACCTTTTGGAGTGAAGGAGGAAGAGAAGGTGGAGTTGTGTAACAAGATACAGCCTTTGTTTTTCTACCTCAGCGGAAATCTTCCAGTATACAGTCGTATGGGGCCCATGCTGGGATCCAGCCTGGACACTGATTGGCCAATGTGTGGACCTCTTAACCAAGCCCTCAGCTGACCCCAGCCCCCCCTTGCCCTGGTGGGACAAGAGCCGTCTTATGTTCCATGGGGACTGGCACATGGACATTGAACAGGCAAACCTGCACCAGCTGGCCACTGAGGTGAGAGATCCCATGGAATCATTTTTCTACCAAGGTGGTATAGTTGGGACCTATATAGCATATAGGGGAAGAGAGAAAGGTACTAATTTGGGAGATGAGAATGGTTCTTTTACCCATATCTCACCAAGTTCTTGGGGGTGGTTATAGGATCCATACAACACAACTGAAAATATGCACTGGGAATGGAGCCACCTTTCTTTTCACTGGAAACCTGGTCAGTTTGTTTTCAAAGGTGACTTGGATATCAACGTGAGAACAGCCTCTAAGTGAGTGGAATGAAGGGCGGGGCCTAAGTGGGGGGGGGACTCATGGTGGAGGGAGAGGGGAAGAGTCAAGGGGAGGCAAGTGAACAGGTCACTGAAGGCTGGGGCTCCGTTGTGAGGCAGGTATGACGACTGCTGCTTCCTTCACCTGCCTGACCTCTGCATGACATTGGACCTGCAGTGGCTGTGCCATGGGAATCCCCATGATCACCACAGTGTCACTCTGAGGGCCCCAGAGTTCCTGCCTGAGGTGCCCTTGGGCCAGCTCCATGACTCCTACCGGGCCTTCCGTTCTGAGAACCTCAATCTCTCCATCAAGATGGATCTGACTCGGCACAGCGGGAGTGAGGCTTGGGCCCGGGGCAGTGGGGAGGAAGGGCTTAGAGGATGGGCTTGGACACTGAGAACTTAAGCTTGAAGGCAGAAAGGGAATAGAAGGATAGTGGAGAATTTGGGTTAGGACCTTTTTTGGGAAGAAGGTTGGTGTTTGGGGCTCTAAATAATAGTACTATAAATTGGGTGGCTTGTAAACAATAGACTTTTGTTTCTCACATTCTGAAGACTGGGAAATTGAAGATCAAGGTACTGGTTGTTGAAGTGTTTGGTAAGGGCCTCTTCCTCAGAGATGGCACCTTCTTGTGTCCTCACACATGGTAGAAGGAGTCACTGAGCTTCATTTTGCCTAATTAATACCATTCCTGGGGGTTTCATTTCTGTGATCTAATCCTTCTCAAAGACTCCCCAACTTCTTTATACCATCACATTGGGATTTAGGATTTCAACATAAGAATTTAGGAGCAACACAAATATTCAGACTATAGCAATATTTAAAAGCTAAGAACTTAGATCCTTGAAAGAAGAAGGTGCTAGGGAAACTGAATATGAGGCTGTATGCTGTTTGGGATTTTAAACCTCTAATACCTGAAGATAGGAAAGGATTTAACATCACCTCTGTGTTTCAGCCTCAGCTAGAATATATCTATCCTTTCCTTTGCAGCAATATCCCAGCCCCGAATTCTACTATATAGTAGTACCCTGCGCTGGATGCAAAACTTCTGGGCAACTTGGACTAGTGTCACAAGGCCTATCTGCAGGGGCAAGCTCTTCAATAATCTGAAACCCAGCAAGAAAAAGCTTGGCCAGCACTACAAGCAGCTTTCCTATACTGCACTCTTTCCACAGCTGCAGGTCAGGCTCTGACCTTTGATATCTTCTATTCCTTTTCCCTAGTATTCTTATATTGGATCTCTTATGCATCCCTCTCATGCCATCCTTTGTTCAGTCTCTTTCTCTCTTGTTGCCAGGTGCATTATTGGGCTTCATTTGCCCAGCAACGTGGTATCCAGATTGAGTGCAGTCAGGGCCATGTATTCACTCGGGGAACTCAGCGTCTTATACCTCAAGGTAAGATCAAAGACTCCTTTCATTTCTCTAGCCTATTCCTTATCCTTTTCTCCTTCTTAGTTCTATTTCTTTCCTCCCTTAATGACTCACACTATCTTTGTCTTTCCATAATATTCTGCATGGACTTTGTGTGCCTCCTTTTTCAGCGGGCACAGTGATGCGGCGTCTGATCTCTGAATGGAGTGTGACCCAGATGGTGAGTGACCTAAGTCAGATGACTGTTCACCTGATGGCCTCACCCACTGAAGAGAATGCTGATCACTGCCTTGATCCCTTGGTAACAAAGACCCACCTGCTGAGCCTGTCTTCCCTCACCTATCAACGACATAGCAATCGTACTGCTGAGGAGGTACTGCCTGACAGTTTCTTTTTACCTTAGTTATATTAGTAGGTCTGCTTGAAGCTATACTAAAAACAAAACAAGTCTTCCACTGATGTAACAAATTTATTTCTCACAATTTTTAAGGCTGGGAATGGGAAGTCCAAGATCAGGGTGCTGGCATAGTTAGGTTCTACTGAGGGCTCTTTCTGGCTTGCAGATGGATGCTTTCTCTCTGTGTCTTCAGATGGCAGAGAGAGAGCATGTGCAAGAGTGAGACCATGAATCCAAGTATGGTGTGTGCATCGAAGTACTCTGGTGTCTCTTCTTTTTTTTTTTTTTTTAAGAGAGAAAGAATTTTTTAATATTTACTTTTTAGTTATTTGTGGACATAACATCTTTATTTTATTTTTATGTGGTGCTGAGGATCAAACCCAGCACCCCGCGCATGCCAGGTGAGCGCGCTACTGCTTGAGCCACATCCCCAGCCCCTCTGGTGTCTCTTCTAATAGCACTAATCCTATGTTGAGGGCCCCACCATCTTGAATTTATCTGAACTTTCTTACCCCCCATATCCAAATACCATCACATTGTGGGCTAGGGCTTCAGTATACGAATTTGAGGGGCACACAGTTCAGTCATAGGAGTAGATTTTAGGCTAAGTTCCTGGTAAGATGCCTAACTATATATCCCAGCATATATGTCTTAACTTTATAATGCATTCACTTGATTTAGCTATATCAGCATCCTTCTTTTGAAGATTCCTTTTCTCCCTCTACTTCTAAATGTAGACTCTTCAAAGCTTAGATGATTGTCAAAATGAAACTTTGAAAAAAAAAAAAAAGGTAGTCTTTTGCCATTCAGGAAATAAGAGATTTTAACTAGTATCTCATTTGTTGCTGACTTCCCCTGCCCAGTTTGGGAAGGATTTTAAGTTGAAATTCTGTCATTTAAAATATACTAGGTCTGGTTAGAATGTAAGGTAATGTGGAAACTTTCTTCATGGTCTTTCTTTCTCCAAAACAGGTTTCTTATTCAATAAGCTTGTTCTTTTTGCATTTGTTGTTCAGAAGCAATAGTGGGAATGCCCATACTACCCTGAGGTTCTTTTCCTGTTTCTTAGGAGCCCTCTACTAGAGATGGTGACCCTGCCTTTCATACACACCAGCTGTATTTGGTGGATTTAAGGATTTCCTGGACAACCACTAATCGAGACATTGCCTTTGGTTTGTATGATGGCTACAAAAAGGCAGCTGTACTCAAACGTAATCTCTCCACTGAGGCCCTGAAGGGTTTAAAGATTGATCCCCAGATGTCAACCAAAAAGCCAAAGCGGGGTCTCCTGACCAGTACCCCAACCCCACCTCATGTCAACACTTCCAGCTTCAGTGGACGGCCTGATAAAGGATCATCAGGAGGTAGGCTGAGACAGACGAAACTCAGTGGATTTAGATTTAGAACTTGGATGTGGACTTGGACCGGGGTATAAGAAGAACTGAATCCTGGCTGGTTCTGTCTAAGTGTAGAAATCAAACTGTTATTTTCCCATATTAGGCCATATTAGTCTTATATAACCAATAGTATAAGGAAGGTCCTTAAAGCGTCTGATTGTGTGGCAAGAGAAGTTGATCAGGAGTGATGGGACCAAAGCTGGATGAGTAAAGAAAAGAAGCAAAGGATTAGATCATTATTTCATGTTTTGATAATTAAGATGTTCTGTGGGACTCCACAAGTTTATCATCTCTAAATGAGCTTAGATTAGTTAATGTGCTCACTTATTGATTCATAGATTCATTTTAGCTTTGTTGAGAGCTGATAATATATCAGACATGACCATAAACCTTGGGGCTACAAAGATGAGAGTAAGCTCAGAAACTAGTAGGGAATGAGATAGGTAAATTATAATATCATTGTGAAAATGCTTTGTAAGAATGTTCAAAGGTACTAAAAGCCTATAGAAGAAAATATTTAAATCAGTATAGAGAAGTCTCTAAAGGCTTCACAGAGAAGATGATAAATCTTGAAATATTACATTTCACAGGCAAAGAGGAGAGGGAATTTTAGGGAGAGCTAATAACAAGTGCAGAGGAATGCAGATTTATGGTGAATTTGAGGACAAGACAAAAAGTATTAAATGCCACAAGAGAGAAGTGAAAATCTGGGAGTTGTTCTTGACTGAAGTGAAGGAGAAAAAACAGTCAGGGAAGGAAGTAGCATTTGAACTGGACTATAAAGGCTTAGTATGGTTTGACTGTGTGGAGATGGGGAAGAAGGGCATTCAACACAGTAGGAGTGCAGTTAGGAAAGCTCATGTTCAAAGGAGAGAGAACAAGCTGGGCACAGTGGTGCACACCTGTAATCTCAGCAATTTTGTGAGGCATAAGCAACTTAGTGAGACCCTGTTTCAAAATAAAATATAAGAAAGGGCTGGGATATGGCTCAGTGGTTAACATCTATCCTGGTTGACAGTGTAAAGAAGTGAGAAATAGTCTGGAAAGGGAAGATGAAGGTAAATCATCAGAGAGCTTTAATACAGGGCTAAGGAGCTTTTGGTCCTTATTCAGTAGGGAATTGTGAACTACTGAAGGTTTTTTAATAGGGGTGTTCATCTTTAGAGTTTTACCTTTAGATGATAAATCTGGCAGAGGCATGGAGGAGGACTAGAGGGGAAGAAACTCCAGGTGGGGAGACAAAAGAGAAAACTATTATGTGTCTCAACAAGAGGCAGCAAGGGCTGGAACTAGGTAATGGCAGTAGGAATGGAGATGAGGAGATGGATAGAAATGTGCGTATAGATTTGGGCACTAGTTGGAAGGAGGAGTTATAGCAGGGAGATTTGAGCATAGTGGCACACACTTGTCATCCCAGCTACTTAGGAGTCTGAGGCAGGAGGATTGCACAAGTTTAAGGCCATCCTTGACAACTTAGATCCTATGTCAAAAAAATAAAGTTGTGGGTGTTTTTGGATATAGCTCTGTGGTATAGCATCCCTCTGTTCAATGCTAGTACCTTCAAGTAAACAAGCAAGATAGAGGGACAAAAAGATAATAACCAAAGTTTTGAGTCTGGTTATTGGCATGATATTAATAAATATCAGAAATAAGAGAGCCAGAGGCTAAACAGATAGGAGGAGGTGTAGGGTGTTATTGAGTTCAGATTTGTACATGCTAAATTTTCATCCCTAGCAGGACACCTAGATAAGGCCAACAAACAGCTGTAAATGGAAAGGGGCTTAGGGCTAGAGATAGAGGCTTGGAAATGTCAACAGAGATAAGACTTAACACCAAGGAGATAATAATAGTTGTTTCCTGTTTAGGGGACACAGTTCAGTCATAGGAATAGTAGGTACTCTCTAGTTTTTGTTTTATTTTGGTACTGAAGATTGAACCCAGGGAGACTTTACTACTGAGCTACATCCCTAATCCTTTTTACTTTTTGTTTATTTTTATTTTTTGTTTTTGTTTTTATTTTTTGAGGATTAAACCCAGTGCCTCATGCTTGCTAGGCAGGTGCTCTACCTCTGAGCCACAACTCCACCACTTACTTTTTGTTTTGAGATAAGATTTTGCTGAGTTGCTTAGGTCATCACTAAATTGCTAAGACTGGCCCTGAACTTGTGATATTCCTGCCTCAGATTCCCTAATTGCTGAATTATAGGAGTGTGCCACTACATCTAGCCAGACTGCTATAATTCTAGAGACTGTTCTCACTGTAACACTATTAGACAAGCTTATTAAGAGAAAGAGAAGGGAGTATGCCAAGGGTGGATATCAGGAAATTCTTTTTAAGACTTGGAATAAAGTCTAGAGATACAGGAAGTAGCAAAACTAGGGGAGCACAGTGACACTGATGACAAAGGAGTGTGGTTTCAAGTGGAAAGAAGTAGTCACAAACAGTATGTAACACAAAGTAGTATGAAAATAATATGGTGAATTTGAGGACAAGACAAAAAGTATTAAATGCCACAAGAGAGAAGTGAAATCTGGGAGTTGTTCCTGACTGGAGTGAAGGAGGAAATACAGTCAGGGAAGGATTTATTGAGGAAGTAGCATTTGAACTGGACTTTAAAGGCTTAGTATGGTTTGACTGTTTGGATATGGGGAAGAAGGGCAAAGTAATAGAAAATGAGAAATAAAAGGAACATAGTAGGAGTAAACCAGAGGTGGATATGTCTAAGGAAAAAAAAATGCTACCATTTACCTAGCATTTCTTAGTTTCTGTTGGAAATCTGTTACTTTTATGGACATTAGGGAGAAAATGAAGTGACAACCCTTATTTTACCCTTAGGTGTGAAGGTTGGGGTGGAGTGGGCTAGACGTTCTAGGTTGGGGAGGATATATCCTGGTTCTTTACCTAGTGAGATAAATTGGGAATTTAGCCTTGGATGTATTCTCTTTCCCTTTGAGACTGACCTTTCCTCACTTCCTATTTCTTTTCTAGGTGCTTACATGTTGCAGAAGCTGATTGAAGAGACAGATAGGTTTGTGGTATTCACAGAAGAGGAGTCAGGTATGAGTGACCAATTGTGTGGCATTGCTGCCTGCCAGACGGATGACATATATAACCGAAACTGCCTTATTGAGCTGGTCAACTGTCAGGTACCTTTTCTTTACCAGAGCACCCCAGTATTAGGCTAGATCATAATCATATTCTTACCTCCCCCCATGTCTAAATAAGAATAGGTGAATAGAGTTCCAAAAACTTTCCCTTCTTACAGGTGTTATGAATAATAATTTCCACGTCTTAAAGGCAGAAAAGTTCACTTCAGTAAGCCAAATATAGGCCTAGCTGCTATGGTTAATAGAGTGTTCCCAATAGCTTTCTGATTTCCCTTGGTGTCTTTTTCTTTTTTCTTTTTTTTTTTTTTTTTTTTTGGTACCAGGGATTGAACTTTGGGGTTCTCAACCCCTGAGTCATATCCCCAGCCCTATTTTGTATTTAGAGACAGGGTTTCACTGAGTTGCTTAGCACCTCACCATTGCTGAGGTTGGCTTGAACTCGTGATTCTTCTGTCTCAGCCCCCTGAGCCATTGGGTCTCTTGGTATCTTGACTTTGCTTCTATCTCCGGCATAGATGGTTCTTCGTGGAGCAGAGACAGAAGGCTGTGTCATAGTGTCAGCTGCCAAAGCCCAATTGTTGCAGTGCCAACACCATCCGGCCTGGTATGGTGACACATTGAAGCAAAAGACATCCTGGACTTGCCTATTGGATGGCATGCAGTACTTTGCTACTACTGAAAGTAGCCCTACTGAGCAAGATGGCCGACAGCTCTGGTTAGAGGTTAGTTTGCAGGATAAGGAAGGCCTGTTATATCCCTAATTTTTATAGTTTGTGCCTTCCGTCAGCATAGTTAGAAGATTCTTCATATTACCTATTGCTTAGCTATAATATCTTGAATGTGGGCAGTCTCTGATCTGTGAGCACATAGTACTTTTTTTTTTTTTTTTTTTTTTAATCTCCTGGTCTATTTCATTGAGAGAAATTCATTTCCTAGCACTAGAATAAAATGAATTGAAGCTTTCTTACTTTCAAAGTTGTTATTCTCTATTAATAAAGGTCACAGTAACCAACAGGCAGTCAAGAAAACAAGCAGTAATCTGAGAACTTTTGGTATTCTCCCTTTCTTGATTTGGTTGTTGCAGCAAGGCAGTGATATTGAACAAAGGACTGTTTAAGAGTTAGGTTATGTGACTTCTAATGAAAATTTTGCCATTACAGTAGCTGTAAGCCTTTTGGGACAGTCACCTTTATTTGTTAAAAAAAAAAATTAATATTAGTTGTTGGTAGACCTTTATTTACTTATGCGGTACTGAGAATTGAACCCAGTGCCTCACATATGCTAGGCAAGTGCTCTATCACTGAGCCACAACCCCAGCTGTAAAAGTTTTTAATGGAATTAATAACTTCACTATCTACAAGACTGTTAAGAATCAAGTGATAAAGTGTTTTGAAAAATATATTTATTCCTATGGAAAGTAGTCTCAGCATTTTTAAAATCAGTACGTCTGAGGGAGTCTAAGTATATGGCAAGATAACATTTTTTTTTAAATATTTTTTTAGTTGTAGATGGACACAATACCTTTATTTGATCTATAACCCAGTGCCTCACACGTGTGAGGCTAGCACTCTACCACTGAGCCACAATCCCAGCCCAAGATAACATTTTATTAGATGGTAATTTTATGAGTAGTTGGTAGATACTAGGAAAGGGGCTAGTCATCTCATTGCAAGGTAGTAAATCTACAATATAATTTCTAGGATATAATATCAGAGTTACTGGAGGGTGTAATGGTTATGAGATATATCTAGCCAATTGTGCATTATCATTAGGAATTTAACAGGTGTTAAGTGCCCACATTGTGCTGGGCATGGTACACCCTCAATTACAGTATCTAGCTGCATTTGATGAGGATCAAAGTAACTCTATTTGCTATGCTACTCAATGAGGCTGATTCCTCTTATTTATCTTTCTTCCTTGGCTAGTGCTTTTTACATCAAGTACAGTAGGGCTCAATTCAGTCAACCCCAAGTGTAATGACATAAGAGATAGTGAACATTTAGATCAGATGTCAAATCAAATATGGTTGTTGTTATTTGAAGTCATGCTGAGACCTCAGGCAAGCAGTATCTTTTTTTTTTTTTTAATCAGTGGTCTTAGGAGATAGGTATAGAAGATGTTGACTACCCATGTAGAGATGAACAGTATGCACTATCAAGATATCAGGATATCCCTATCTGGCATTTCTGCATCTCTGCTTCATTTAGGCATGATGTCTTTTACAGCTAAACTCAAATTTTCAGATTATATTAATAGCATTAGAGGGACATCCTTAGTATGGGTGGGAGAAACTATGAATTTTGACTTTCCCATGTGACTTATTTTTTGACTTGTCAGATCTGCCGTCCTTTAGCCTTGCTCTTCTATGTTCTTCATATATCACTCATTCTGCTGACTTCAGATTAGCAGAGAGAATTAAAAAAAAAAAAAAAGTCTCCTTCCACCAAAAGCAATAGTTTCAGAGTAGTTTTCTATCTGAAGACAGAAAACAGTAAGAATATACACACAAAAAAAATTGATACCAAAATGGGTGTAATACTCTTTTTTTTTTTTGCTTCCCATATGATTTGATTTTTTAAAAATATTTTTATTGGTTATTGATGAAATTATTTATTTATTTATTTATTTATTTATATGTCGTGTTGAAGATCAAACCTAGTGCCTCACACATTCTAGGCAAGCACTTTACCACTGAGCCACAATCCCAGCCCAACACGATTTGATTTCTTTTTTTTTTTTTTTTTTAGTTTTCAGCAGACACAACATCTTTATTTGTCTGTGGTGCTGAGGATTGAACCCAGGCCGCACACATGCCAGGCAAGCGCGCTACCGCTTGAACCACGTCACTAGCCCCACATGATTTGATTTTAACCTAGCTTATTGTTTTTCACACCTGTGGCCTGGTAAAGTATGCACCCAATTAGGTTGGAGAATTTGAGTGGTTTGGGATAAGAGAGAACCATATATTTCCTCTACCCTGGTAGATCCTTTAAACTACTCAAGTCAGCGGAGTAAGTCATGTGTCATTTAACAGTGGGGTCCATCCTGTGAACTGTGTCATTAGGTATTTTCATCATTGTGTAAACATCATAAACTGTACTTATAAAAACTAAGATGGCTGTGACATCACTAGGTAATATAATCTTATGGAACCATCATCATATATAGTCTTTTATTAACTAAAACTTTATTATGTACATGACTGTGCTTGAAACATAGGATCTATTACTCAATTGGTTAGGAGAAGCCACTGTTTCCCCAGAAGCTAAAGATGCTGCATTTCTGTCTTCAGGTGAAGAATATTGAGGAGCACCGACAGCGTAGTCTGGACTCTGTGCAGGAGTTGATGGAAAGCGGACAAGCAGTGGGAGGCATGGTTACCACAACCACAGGTCAACTCTCCCCTGTCTTCTCATGATATGATTAGGAGCAGATGTGTGTCCCAAATGGGCCTTGTTATTTCTCTACTCTCCATGTTTTTTTTTTTTTTTTTTGGTGGTGGTGCTGGGGGCCTTGAGCATGTTAGGCAAGTGCTCTGCCATTGAACTACATATCAAGCCCTACTTATCTAATCCTGACATCAGTGTATGCTGGAGTAAGACCATTTTGTATTATGTTGAAAGCAGATATAGCTGGGACACTGTGACCATGCCTTTATTGAAATGTCTTTCTGTTTGTCTTTTTCCCATATTTTCAGATTGGAACCAGCCAGCAGAGGCCCAGCAAACTCAACAAGTCCAGCGAATCATTTCACGTTGTAATTGCCGAATGTACTATATTAGTTACAGCCATGACATTGATCCTGAACTAGCAACTCAGATTAAGCCCCCTGAGGTTCATGAGAACCAGGAAAAGGAAGATCTCCTAAAGAAACAGGAAGGTATTCAGGGTTCAAAAAGCTTTAGGGAGAGAAGTAGGAACCTGTGAAAGTAGTTATTTTCTTAGTGGTTTTTGAGATAGTAATTATTAAAAGTCCTGTTGTGCACTGGCATTAATATTTTACTTTGCTCTATATTTTGTAAGTTCTGAGAGAATAACCTATACTATTGGAAGAAACTGGGATGAATGGGTATTGTTCTGATTCTAAAATAAGCGAGTATATTTCTACCTATAAGCATCTTTTATTCTTTTCTTTGGGGAATAGGAGTGGCTCCAAATGTGGGTTAAAAGGTGGAATAAATATTTAGAGAGAAACTTGAGCTTCTTATTTAATTGCTAACAATTACTTAGGGGCTGTGGACACCTTCACACTTATCCATCATGAGTTGGAAATTTCCACCAACCCAGCTCAGTATGCAATGATCCTGGACATCGTCAACAACTTGCTGCTCCATGTAGAACCCAAGCGGAAGGTGAGTATGGGCCCCTATAGAATGCTGGTTAGCCTCAGAGGAATCCATAGACTTTGTGCTTTTTTTGTACTCTAGTAATAAAATCCATGTTTCACACTGAAAAAGGACCTTTTGACTGGTACATCCTCTACTAGGCAGCAGCAGCAGTTGAAATTCCACTAATCTAGAAAACATTTGAATGTCCTTATGACTATAGAGCTTTTGTTTCCCTTGACTGTTTTTCCCGGCCAATTCTCCACTCTCTACCTAAACAACTCTAAATATCTTAAACTATATCATTTTTGCCATCCCGACCCTATGGGCCTGGTTTATGAAACCCACCTACCCCTCATTGTTACTGCTAATGGTGACAGATATCTACATGACTTGTCTATTAAAAAAATCTTACGGAACAACAAATATTCCTGGTACTGGGATGTAGCCCAATGGTAAACCATGTGCTTAGCGTGTGCAAGGCTCTGTTTTTTATCCCCAGCACCACACAAAACAGAACAAAAATAAAATATTATTTCATTTCCCTTTCCATTTTTTTATATTTATTTTTTAGTTATAAGTGGACACAATATCTTTATTTCCTTTTTATATGATGCTGAACTCAGTGCCTCACTCATGGTAGGTGAGCACTCTTCCTCTGAGCCAAAACCCCAGCCCCTCCCTTTCCATTTCTTTAGGAGCATAGTGAGAAGAAGCAGCGTGTCAGGTTCCAGCTTGAGATCTCTAGCAATCCTGAGGAGCAACGCAGCAGCATATTGCATCTGCAGGAGGCTGTGCGGCAGCATGTGGCCCAGATACGGCACCTGGAGAAGCAGATGTATTCTATCATGAAGGTAGTCACCCCAGATAGTGTGAGGACAGGGAAGAGGGAAGTCTTCTAGGTTAGGGGAGATTTTCTCTTAATTTCTCCTATCCTGGTCCCCTAGTCTTTGCAGGATGATAGCAAGAATGAGAACTTGCTTGACTTGAACCAAAAGTTTCAGTTGCAGCTAAACCAGGAGAAGGCTAATTTACAGCTGGAAAGTGAAGAGCTCAATATTCTTATCAGGTACCTATCTCAGTAGTCTTTTCCTGCCCTTTTCCACTTCCTTGCCCATGTTTTTATTGTTGTTGTTGTTGTGGGGGTTGTTGTTGTTTGTTTGTTTTTTATGTATTCGGGGTTTGAACCCAGGGGTGCTTTACCACTGAGCCATATCCTCAGCATTTTTTGAGACTAGGTCTCCCTAAGTTGCCCAGGCTGGCTTCAAATTTCTGATGCTCCTATCTCAGCCTCCCAAATAGCTGGAATTATAGTCATATGCCATTGTGCTTGGTTCCTTGCCCATGTTCTGACAGTCTTTATACCTAATTGCATTATCAAAGGCTGACATAGAAGTAAATTCAGACACAAGTATTGCTGGACTTGTCCAAAGAGGTCAAGAACAGGAAAACCCTTCCTCTGGGTCCTTAGTAACATACTTATTGGAAAAGTCTCTGCTGCAAGAAAATGGGTAATTGAGAAAGTGGCCTTGACACTGTGTATCTGTATTGAAAATACCTTGAAGTCGATTAGTAAGGAACACAATTGCAGATAATAATCATAAATGTTTTTAGTGGGGAGAGACACTTTTATCAAGAAGCTTTAGAGGTGAAAAATGTTGTGGTTTTTTTTTTTTTTTTGAGAGAGAGAAAAAAAAAATTTTTTTTAATATTTATTTGTTAGTTTTCGGTGGACACAATATCTTTATTTTTATGTGGTGCTGAGGATCAAACCCAGCACCCCACGCATGCCAGGTGAGCACGCTACCGCTTGAGCCACATCCCCAGCCCTGTTGTACATGTTTCTATAGCCCAGGTCACAAACAATAAATCCAGTGGGGTGGGGTGACTTAAAGAGACTACTCACCCACAGTAGGTTCATCTGCATCATTCCAGAGCATTCTATCCTACCCCCAACCTATTTAATGTTTCCCTTATTGGCATTGGCTGTCCTGTTCATTTATAGGTGTTTTAAGGATTTCCAGCTTCAGAGGGCCAACAAGATGGAGCTGCGAAAGCAGCAAGAAGATGTGAGTGTGGTCCGCCGCACCGAGTTTTACTTCGCTCAGGCACGGTGGCGCCTGACAGAGGAAGATGGACAGTTAGGAATTGCTGAACTGGAGCTACAGAGGTTCCTCTATAGCAAGGTATCTGAGATACAGTCACACAAAGGCAACTCTTTAAAGCATTGACATACCTCAAGTCCTCAGTTCATATAAAGAGATTAAAAAGGGGGGCTAATTAATATATGATTAGTAATGATGGCCATGATTAGAAACATGAGCCGAGCTTCCTTAGATACTAAATGACACAAACATAGATATGTTTGATCAAATGCTTCTTTCATTAAGATTATCTATCCCTGCAAATGTGGCTCAGAGGGAAGTAATCTTCCAAGTCTAGCTTAGAATAGAAACATTCTAGGATGTGAGGGCGATCTGGCTGCAACATCTGTCACCCCATTGATCGCCAGGGTTGATTCAGCTGATCTGGCTGGGTAGTCAGGTGTCCCCTTCCTCCCTCACCGCTCCATGTGCATCCTTCCTGAAGCTGCACGCTCAGTTGAAGAGGACAACCTTCCCTGATAGAGGAGGACTTCTTTGGTAGCTGCACTTCCCTGCTAGAACCCTCCAAATAAGCTCTCAAGGTCCATTTGTAGGAGAACATAGGTTAGTCAAGCTTCTAAGACTCTAGACACATCCAAATGAGGTGCTCATTTGGATGGGGAAGAGGACATATTCACTACTTTCTCTCACAGAGAATGTTTGGAAATGAATGAGAAAATTTTTAAATGTCATAGTGACTAGGAAGTACTGTTATCCTTAGCCAGGAGTACCAGTGAGAAACACTGGTTTAGAGGGTGTGTGGATTCTGTGACATTTAAAGAGAGATCAAAGATTGGGACTAGGCACATGGAGGATCTGAAAACAAACAGGGTATTTAGCAGTTCTCTAGCAAGCTCCTAAGGTTAATTATAGTGGACTGGGGCAAAAATCTCTCTTTATAGGTGAATAAGTCTGATGACACAGCAGAACATCTTTTGGAGCTGGGCTGGTTCACTATGAACAACCTTCTCCCCAATGCTGTCTATAAGGCAAGTTTTTTTTTTTTCTCTTTTATTGTGATACTGGGGATTAAACCCAGGGCCTTACATATGCAATACAAATACTCTACCACTGAGCTACACCTTCAAACCTGTATAGCAAGTCTTATTTCCTCCTCACTGGTTTATATGCTTTTTTAAAAGCACAGGGCATTTATAATGGCTCTTCTGTGTAAACCCATTAAAAGAAACAATGTGGATCTGAGATGGTAAAATCTTGCTCAGTTTAGAATCTTGCTTCTCTGTATGGAGCATTTGTGGGTTGATTTGTGGCAATGAGGACATTTGATTGGGCTGTTGTTTACTGTGCCCTACAGGTAGTCCTACGGCCCCAGAGTTCCTGCCAGTCTGGGCGACAGTTAGCCCTCCGCCTCTTCAGCAAAGTCCGGCCTCCTGTGGGGGGTATCTCTGTTAAAGAACACTTTGAGGTTAGTGTACAGTCCCTTGGGAGCCCAGAAACAAAGGGCAATCCAAAGATATCTGTGTGTTATACTATGCTAATTAGGGGTAGGAGACTGAGGGATAGTGTCTGAGCTTAATTTCTTCAACTTTTTTTCCCTTTAGGTAAATGTGGTGCCTCTAACCATCCAGCTGACACACCAGTTCTTTCATAGAATGATGGGCTTTTTTTTTCCTGGACGAACTGTGGAAGATGATGAAGTTGGTGATGAAGAGGATAAGTCCAAACTGGTGACTACTGGTAAGAACTTTTATGGTGGAGGACCAGAAGAATGGGGTGGCAGCCACAGAGATAGCAGATGCTTCAGAAGGGGGATGGTAGTTGCTATGCTTGCTTTTTCATAGGAATACCAGTGGTAAAGCCTCGGCAGCTAATTGCAACAGATGATGCCGTACCTCTGGGCCCTGGGAAGGGTGTGGCACAGGGCTTGACTCGAAGTTCTGGGGTCAGAAGGTCATTTCGCAAATCACCTGAGGTACTACATACACCCCTGATAATAGAAAAGTGGGAGAATCTATTGGGCCTGGCTGGGGATTTCTCTTGTTTTCTTTGAGTCTACTCCAGGATTGAAAGGAAGGGGTGGTATTTAGGGTCCTGCATTTCTTCTGATAGTTCCAGAGGCTCATGATATTCTTGTGCTTTTCCCAGCATCCTGTGGATGACATTGACAAGATGAAAGAGCGAGCTGCCATGAACAACTCCTTCATCTACATAAAGATTCCACAGGTTCCACTGTGTGTCAGCTATAAGGTCTGTACCTCCCCAGCATTTTTTAGGAACAGAATGGGAATTTAGAACAGAATGGAAAGGGTACCAGTAAAGATCATCAGGGATTATAATCAGAGATTATAGACAAACTGGGTGGTAAATCTGCTGTTCCTTCTGCTCCCTGCAGCGGTTAGCATCTTACTAGACTGAGGTAAGGAGAAATCAGTATCTGTAGGTTGATGTTGCAGGACTGATTTACACTCAAGTACTGGCATAGATTCAGAGTAGTGCTTATGTACTTTTTTCCCCTCTTCTCTTCTCTCCCCCTTCTCTTGCAGGGTGAAAAGAACAGTGTGGACTGGGGTGACCTTAATCTGGTGCTGCCTTGTCTGGAGTACCACAACAACACATGGACATGGCTAGACTTTGCCATGGCAGTCAAAAGGGATAGCCGCAAAGCCCTGGTTGCCCAGGTATCCCGCCAGGGCTCATGGCTGTTTGGTTAACAGGGGCTGGCAAGTAGATCCCCTGCTCAGGAACCTTTGTTTTAGGATATATTTAATAGGGTTTTGAGAATGGGCAGGTGACTGAAGTGAGAGCCTTCTTCTCTTTTGTCCTCGCCACAACTTTGCCCAAATGATTAAATTAAATGTTTAATACTGCTTTGTGTAATGTTGACAACTATTAATTTTAGGGAACTAAGGGCTGCTACAACCTTAAGTTTAGAATGGGTTTTAATTAGACTGTGAGCTTCTTGAAAGCAGTGACCATTTTATAATTTGAGCTGCTCTCTTGTGATCTGTATATATGTTTAATAAATCTTGGTTGACTTGGTTCACTTTGATTTATTCTGCTTGCCCCACTAATATTTACCTTTCCTTTTACTCCTCTCCAACCTGCCAGGTAATCAAAGAAAAATTAAGGCTGAAGCCTGCAACAGGGTCTGAGGTCCGAGGGAAGCTAGAAACTAAATCAGACCTGAATATGAAACAGCAGGAAGAGGAGGAGAAAGCTCGGCTCCTCATCGGTTTAAGTGTGGGTGACAAGAACCCTGGCAAGAAGTCCATCTTTGGCAGGCGCAAGTGATCTGGCAATTCAAGTGGCTGCAGTACATGATCTGACTCTGGCTCAGGCCCAGGGACTTGTGGGATGGGAGGGGCTTCCCCTTATCCACCAGGATTTGTGGGGGTTAGAGCCCACAGAGTACTATGGAGGGAGGCATAGCTCTTTAGCAGCTGGCCTGTTGCCCGCAGGGCATGGTGGACAATAATACTGAGTTCATCTCATGCTGATTAGGCCCAGGGCCAAAGAGAAGAAGAGAGCAAGACCCCAGGAAATGGGCCCATGGCTAGGATCCTGTTTTCTTGGGGTCAAGTGGAAGGGTGGGGGGATAGTCCTGATCAAGTATGATAAATTTTTATAGACATATATATATATATATACATAAATATATATATATACACACACACATATAAATATATTTCTAAGCATAACTGCTTTCCCTCTGTGCCAGGAAGCCAAGGGGAAGGGGCTGATCCTCTGTCCCTCACTCTACTGCCTTGTATGAAAAAGGTGTTAGTGTTCTAGGGGAGAATCAGCTTTTCCCCAATCTGTGTGCTCGCTTGGGAGGATGGCAATAGGAGCTAGGGCTGGCCATGGGTTCCCTACTCTTCCCCCTGGATTATGCCCTGGAGAATGGCAAAAAAAAAAAAAAAATGACCTAAGGAGAAAAAAAAATATTTTAAATTTGATGCTGTTTTTTTGGTTTATTTTTTGTGTTGAGTGCATGTGTTCAAACTGTCTGTATCCTCTTCTCCCCACCTACCTGAAACATCCTATAGCTGCCACTCTGAGGGTGGCCTCTTTTCTTCTGTGCCTGAAGGTTTTATCACAGATACTTGCCAGTCCTCGTATGACATTGGTCCAAAGCTGATGGGTCTGTGCACATTAGAATAGGCGGGGCTCCTGTTTAATTCAGCATCCAGTGGAGGGATTGCTTATATAACTGGGACAGCAGATTTAGTGGAAGGAGAGGAGGCAGAGGCTGGGAATGGGAGCAGTGAGCTGTCGGCAGGGGCAACACACCCAGGTGACTGCACCTCACAAGGTAGGCTGTAGGGGCTCTGGCAGCCTATTGAGAGAAAGTGAAGGAGGCATGGGCCTCCTGAGGCCCAGGAAGTGCCTAGTTACTAGCATGTCAGTGATACCCATTGTGGGGGTGGGACAGGGAGACTATGTTGTGAAAGCATTGCAGCCCTGTTCTGAGGCACAGGTTGTTTTCCTGGTGCATCATGAAAAAAAAATTCCAACAGTTGCTTTACTAGAGGATTTGAATTATGTCCAGGAAATCCAGATCTTCTCACAAAGCAAGGGTAATAGGAATTTTGATTGGTACTCAAAAATGTACCTCTAATGATTGAGATTTGAGGGGAGTGCCTACTAACATGTACAGAAACTGTAATACTTCAGGGCCAGGTTTAGAGTGGCTCCCTTGCTTCTCAGCAGGGTGACAACTTCCAGGGCCCTTGGGTCCGAGGCTGGAAGAGCCTCTGGTCAGGTATGGGGACCATCAGGTCAGGTCTGGAAGAACTATGGCAACTACAAGGGCATCAATGCCTACACCAGGAGCCCCTAGAGGCGACCCCACTGCTGGTAGAGAAGCCTTTGTCTGAGTGGCCAGTGCCTCAGTTCATCAGCCTCTTTCTACCAGAGTTTCCCATGAGGCCCATTAGGGGGCAGCAGCAGTTGAAGGTAAGACATCTGAATCCCTGGGAGTGGGTCTCTTTGGGGGAATCTATAAACCATCTTTCTATTCTCTTTCTCCATATAGATTTTAGGTCTTGTGGCTAAAGGCTCTTTTGGAACTGTCCTGAAGGTGGTAGATTGTGCCCAGAAAGCTGTATTTGCAGTGAAGGTAGGTGCCTGGGTACTCCTTCACATTACTCTCCAGTTCCTGCTTCCCATCTTTGTTCCTGAGAGTTTCGGAGGAATAAACAATTCAATTGCATGATTCTCTATTAAGTCATCACTCTTTCCTTTTATAGGTGGTACCCAAGGTAAAAGTCCTACAGAGGGACACCCTGAGGCAGTGCAAAGAGGAGGTCAACATCCAGGTATGCACAGAGTCCTGGAAGGATGATGGGAAGAACCACAGGAAAGCATCATTCTTGATCAGCTTTCTAATTTTTCTGGTTCTGTTCTCCCCATCTGCTTTAACCTTAACACCAAAGTAGATCCTAAAAAAAGTAGCTAGTACCTATTAACAGTTTATAAGTTCTGTGAGGGAAATCTCTCCAACATGTCCTAGTGTGTTCTTTAGTGTTATGCTGGTTCCAAGATTACCAGGTAGTCCTAATTACTGAGTTCCTCTGAATGCAGAGTTGAAGTAGCTGCTCAATTTCTGCACAACCTGATTTTTTGGCTGACTCTCTCTTCAGTGACACTGTTCTTTTCCTAACTTCCTGATTTCTTTGTCCCTAGAGACAGATCAACCACCCTTTTGTACACAGCTTGGGGGACAGCTGGCAGGGAAAACGGCATCTCTTCATCAGTGAGTGACTGGCCTCTTTCCTCATCCCCTAGGGTCCACCTACCATTGTTGCCACTTAAGGTTATCTATCTCTTTAGGCTTATTTTGCCTTTGCTGTCTTCCCCTTCTCATAGCACTTCTCTATTCCAAAGGGAGAGGGAATAGCAGGTGATATCAGTTTGGATAGGAGGCCTATAATGCCTTGAGCCCTGGCATTGTAATCCCCCAAACATTGCCTAGATTTCTGGTGCTTTGCAGTGTGTAGCTACTGCAGCACTGATCTGTACTCCCTGTGGTCTGCTGTTGGCTGCTTTCCTGAGGCTTCCATCCGTCTCTTTGCGGCTGAGCTGGTCCTTGTGCTGTGTAAGTAAGAAAGGGAAATGGGAAGGGAAGAATTAAGTTGATGGGGAGGAGAGAATTGATATTAACTCTGGAAGCCAAAGAATAAGGAGAAAGATAAAGTAGGGGTTACCAGGGAAACTGGAAGGAACAGGAGAACTTCAGTACATCCCATGCTTACTGTCATCCACAGGCTATCTCCATGACGTGGGCATCATCCATCGAGACGTGAAGGTAGAGTTAATTGCTTTTTCACCTAGTCTGATGTGGGGGCTCAATAAGAATTTCCAACAGGTCTGAGGAGAAAGCAGTTGGAGAGCTGAGAATAGTTGGTCTTGGGGCCCCAGTGGGTGCTAAGGATTTGTGTGATGGCTCTTCCAAATATAGCTTTGAATGCTGAGTAAGGGCATCTTCTTCATTTTGAAGGGTATACATGATGAAAGAGTTGAAGAGGAATAATAATAACTTCTCCTCTGTGATCTTTCAGATGGAGAATATCCTTCTGGATGAAAGAGGTAAGTCTTTTCTTCCCTAGCCCCAGGATGAGAGATACCCTTATCATGGCTGATCAGGGGTGGCACAGAGTGCTGTTGTGGTTGCCTTATGTTCTTTCATAGGCCATCTGAAACTGACAGACTTTGGTCTGTCCCGCCACCTGCCCCAGGGAGCCCGAGCCTATACTATCTGTGGCACTCTTCAATACATGGGTGAGAGAGGCTAAAGCTGGTGGGTAAATACTGGACTGGTATATAGCCAAAGGATGTCATGATGGGTATCTTTCAAATCCATAGCCCCAGAGGTCCTGAGTGGTGGGCCTTACAACCATGCTGCTGATTGGTGGTCCCTGGGTGTCTTGCTTTTCTCTCTGGCAACTGGAAAGGTGAGAGATTGGTAGTGGTATTGGGCAGAGAAGAGAACTTTGCCCTGTGGTGGAAAGAAGAAAGACCTTAGGAAATCTTGTCTCATTCCCTCCTCCACCTCTTAACTCAGTTCCCAGTGGCTGCAGAGAGAGATCATGTGGCCATGTTGGCAAGTGTGACCCACTGTGACTCTGAAATTCCAGCTTCTCTTAACCAGGAGCTCTCTCTCCTGCTTCATGAGGTAAGGGTTAGCACTGCTTTCCTTTTTGACTGTTAAACTATTCACTGTTCTATCATTAAGGTGATATTTCCCATTTCTCTGATTAATATTTTTTGGGGTTTTGGGGGATTACTTAAACTTAATCTAATTATCTGCCCTCTAACCATACATTCCTGAGTTCCTGGTCCTCCAAATCACCTCACCATCCAGAACAGACAGATCCTTTCAGAGTCTTGACCAGTGCTGCACTCTTCCCATCTGAAAATTCACACATCTTAGCTCCTTTATTTCTACCTTTGCCTCAAATTAGCCTGTTTCTCCCCCTTTTACAAATCTTTTACTCTTTAGAGTTCTTTTTCCTGTTCTCCACAGTTCCGTGAACTTCATTCTCCCTTTTCATGATCTTTGTTTAGTCTCTTTCCTGTCCCAATTCCTCATCCTTCATACTCTATTTCCCTTCAGCTCCTATGCCAGAACCCCCTCCACCGTCTACGTTATCTACATCACTTCCAAGTCCACCCATTCTTTAGGGGTGTGACCTTTGACCCAGAGCTCCTACAGAAGCAGCCAGTGGACTTTGTCATGAAGACACAAGATACTCAGCCCAGTCCATTGGAGTCCAACCCCTTCAAGGACTTTGACTGTGATCTGGAGTCCTTCTTGGTCCACTCTGTTCCTGCTTGACCCTGTCTACTATAGATTGGGGCCCAGCTGGGAACCTGAGGATCTCCTCCACTACCAACTCAGTATTACCACTTTGATGATCCAGTTTTGACTTTGTAGCCCCTTACTATTCTATTCTTCTAGGCATTAGTCTAGAGTTCAAACTTTGGGCACTCAGTTCCCCATCATACAACTTACTGGTTCATATAACATCTCAGGTCAGAGTGGTAACTTTTTCCTTTGTTTCACTTCTCCAGTCTGTAGCAAAAGGCTTCCTCTACCTTTCCCTTTCCTTGTTTCTTTGCCATGTTTCCTTTCTTGGGTAATAACAACACTTCATGGACTCCAAAGGTGCTATTTATATGTTTAATAGGCTAGGCAGAAGAAATACGTTTTTCAAAGGCTTAAAAAGTTGGCATCTTAACACCTAAATATGCAGCTAAAAAATAGAGTCTGGGAGTTGGGCATAGTGATGCATGTCTGTAATCCTAGCTACTTGGGAGGATAAGGCAGGAAAAGTTTGAGGCCAGACTTGGCAACTGAATGTCTCAAAATGGGAAAAAAAAAGGGGGGGGGGCTGGGGTTGTAGTAGAATGTTCTTGAGTTCAACCCACAATACTGGGGTTAGGGGGAACTAAAACAAAAAACTGAGGCTAAGGGTCAGTTGTCAGTAAATCTAATTTTTAAAAATTGGAAAATGAGCTAGGTATGGTGGTGCATGCCTGTAATCACAGAAACTTGGGAAGCTGAGGCAGGAGGATCATAAGTTCAAGGTGAACCTCAGCAACTTAGCAAGACCATGTCTCAAAATAAGAAATAAAAAGGGCTGGGGTTATACAGTGGTAAAGCACCCCTAGGTTCACTAATTAATATCAAAAAAGGTGGGAATGAATGCAATAGCCTAAAGTGAAAAAGAAAATAGAAACTAAAACATGGGAGGATTAAATGTCTTCTCTAGGGGTAACTGGAATAGCTACCAAAATATTTTCCAAAAGACAAAAAGAAGTAGTGAGCTGAACGTTTCTCCTAGACAGCTCAAAATGCAGTTTTTTATGGGCAAATCAAAGGATTCAAAGGCATACATCAACCTTAAGATTTAAGGTTAGAGATGTATCTCAAGAACCTTTCCCTTTTGTAAGGAAAATCACCTGGTCCTTGAATTTACATACAATTCTATTTTTTTTTTTTTTAGTGCTGAGGATTGAACCCAGGGCCTTATGTATGCAAGGCAAGCACTTTACCAACTGAGCTATATCCCCAGCCCTACAATTCTATCTTTTATGACTTTCTTTTTTCATTTTCCTAAACTAACTTCTCAAAAACTTCATTTTAGTTCTGATATTTGAGGGGAAAATTTGCTTTTAGCTGGGCATGATGGTGCATATCTATAATCCCAGCAGCTCTGGAGGCTGAGGCAGGAGGATTATGAATTCAAAGCCAGCCTTAGCAACTTAGGGTCTTGCTGAATTCTTAGTGCCTCACTATCTCTAAATAACATATAAAAGAGCTAGGAATATAGCTCAGTGGTGGAGCACCCTTGTGTTCAATCCTTGGAATTACCCCCCCCCCCCCCGAAATTTGCTTTTATATAGACCACATTATATCTTCAATTATATCTGATCTCTCTTTTCCAATCCAAAGAGTCTGAGAGTATCCTGTATATTTGTGCTTACTATTTCTGTCTCTGTATTAAGCCAGATTTTGTCTGTATATAATTGGCATTTTGTTAGTCTCTGCAGAATTGCTTTTTCTGGATTGTACTTCAGCAGTCCATATGAATCTCTATAAAACTTGAGTCTGTAAAAAGGTGTTGATCATTACAGTTCATAAATTTTCTCTTTATCTAGTTGTGCTTTTCCTGAATTGCTGTTTGGTTTTTACCTTAAAGATAGTAAATATTCAACTGACTATCTTTTTCTTCTCATGCTAATACTAGACTACTTAAAGCCCAAATTGTGCCCCACCTTCAGCAACCATTTATGTATTTAGCATGTTAGTCACATTCTTGGTTCCAACTTGCTTTTATTTTCCTTATTCTCAGTTTTCTATTCTAATCTTTTTAAAAATTACTGTATTATCTACATTTTTGTAAGCCTTTTTTGGAATAAGATTGGGATATAAATAAATAAAAGAGAATGTATCCTTTATCCTTTTATCTCATTTTTATAGTTTTTTTACGTTTTAAAAAGTTGTAATGAGGGCTGGGGATGTGGCTCAGTGGTAGAGCACTTGTCTCACATATGTGAGACACTGTGTTCAATTCTCAGCATTGCATATAAATAAGTGAATAAAATAAAGGTCCATCAACAACCAAAAAAAAATTGTAATGAACAGAATTATATATTGGATAAAATCCCTAAACATAAAAACATGGGAATTGATGGTTTCTAAAATAGCAGTTAAGAGCATTAGCTTAGAATTTATATCTGATGCCTAGATTTATCTGTCTCTGCCTTTTTTGGGGGGTAGGGGTACTGGAGATTGAACTCAGAGGCACCTGACTACTGAGCCATATCATATCCCCAGCCCTATTTTGTATTTTACTGAGAGACAGGTCTCACTCAGTTCCTTAGTGCCTCGGTTTTTTTGCTGAAGCTGGCTTTGAACTCAAGATCCTCTTGTTTTAGCCTTCTGAGCCGCTGGGATTACGGGCATGTGCCATGGTGCCCAGCCATCTCATTGTTTTTAAATAAGTCATTTCAACCCTTCTGGAGCATAGTTTCCTGATAAATAAAGATTATTTTATTTATTATTATTATTTTTGGGGGGAGGGGGAGTGCCAGGGAGGTTTCTTACTCTAATCTAAGGGTCTGGGGTAAACTCAGCAAGCACTCTACCACTGAGATACATCCCCAGCCCTAACCACTGGTTCTTAATTGTGGAGGGGTGGAATTCAGATTTCAGTGATGCTTTTTGAAAGGTAGACAGAGAAATTTTATGATACTATATTTCTGGTTCAATGTTAATGTTAGGTTATCCACCATTATGTGGCATTTCTGTTCACAGCAGCACAATGTGTTAAGATCCTTAGGAAATGTTTAATATAGTGTCACTAGAATCCTTTTCCTAGGTCAAATTAGATAGCTTGGAGATCATCATCATGTAAATGTAGTTTGAATTATTTCTTACCAAATAAGGACATTTTTTTAGGTGGCTCCATGGTGCAGTGAATAGCACATTAGACTTCCAAATGAGGACATTTTCAACATACTCTTCAGTGATATACTTCAGCAGTGATTTTCAGGGTATAGTGGAGAAGGTAAAAGAAAAAAAATTAAGTGAAAAGCTGGAAAAACTGGCTGACCTCGAACTTGCAATGCTCCTGCCTCAGCCTCCTAAGTAGCTGGGTTATAAGTATGTGCCACTGCACCTGACTCATATATATTTTTTAAAGCTCTTGACAAAAAAAAAAAAAAAAAAACCTTTTTGAAAATTCTACTTAAAAGAAGTAACCAATGAGCTGGGCATGTTGGCACATGGCCTGTATCCCAGCTACATGGGAAGCTGAGGCCCATAAATTTGAGGCCACCTCGGCGAATTAGCAAGGCCCTCAGCAACTCAAAAAATAAAAAGTACTGGGGATGTAGCTCAGTGGTGAAGTGCCCTTGGGTTAAATCCCCAGTACCAAAAACAACAACAACAACAAAACTACATTATTAATTCCTGTTATGGGCTGAATTGTATCCTCACCAAAATTGTTATGTTGAAGTCCTAACCTCCAGTACCTCATAAAGTGATTTTATTTAAAAATTAGTCTTTAAAGAGGTAATCAAGAACAGATTTGGACACAGAAGGAAGACCATTTGAAGACAGGAAGAAGATGGCTATGTGTAAACCAATGAGAGAAGCCTCCCAACCCTGTTGGCACCTTGATCTCAGATTATAGCTTCCGGAATTATGAGAAAATAAATTTTTGTTGTTTAAGCCATCCTATAGATAGAACTTTGTTAAGGCAGCCCTAGCAAACTAATACAATTCTTATGAAGAATTTTAAAAGATTAATCAGGAATGATTATTTTGTTTACAAAAGGGCTACTTTTCCCCCTATAGGTTGGTTTTGCTCATATTTTTTTTTTAGTTGTAGATGAACACAATACCTTTATTTATTTTATGTGGTGCTGAAGATCGAACCCAGTGCCTCATGCGTGCAAGGTAAGCACTCTACCACTGAGCCACAACCTCAGCCTGCTTATATTCTGAGAATATGTTTCAGATTTTATTGGCCTCTCCATGAGTTTTGCTGGTATACAGAGTCCTATTGATTAGCAACTGTCACACTGCCTGCCTTGTTCGGTATATCATTATACAATAGCAGGTGTTGCCGTCTATCCTAGCTGGAGACCTAATCTTTACTATTCCAATAACTCAAAAAAAATGACAAAGAAAGCATGCAATCACAGAGATATACCTTTTCAATATTCCTGAGACAGCTCTGTGTCCTTAAGAGTCCGTGGAAAGAGAGAGAGCCACCAAAATTCTTTATTCTTAAATAAGGATCACACAAAGGGAGGTTCCATGGAACATTCTATCCCCAAAAGGGCAAAAGGGTAGGATTACAAAGGAACAGGTGAGTGTAACTCAACCACCACAGGTGATGCCTATACCTGGAGCCACACCTTGCTATCTGAGCTGGGATAATACCCAAGTCACTATAAAATGTAGTAATTGGTCAGAGCCCCAGGGCATCAGGACTTGAAAGTGGGTTCATCCAAGGCAGCTCCCAACAAGCAGGGATAACAATTCCTTAGTTTCATCATTTGATTCTACTCAAAAATGTCTAGTGGATACTTACAGGGTAGTTGATTTGGATTACATAGTTAGATTTTTATAAAATAAAAAATTTCTAGTCCTAAAATTTAAAAATTATAAATTTTAAAATAGTTGAAACCCTATCTCATATTATGCTATATACTTAATTCTAAATATTTAAATGTAATCATCAAAACATTAAAAATATTAGAACAGAAGGCTGGGCTTGTAGCTCAGTGGTAGAGTGCTTTCTCTGAATGTGGAAGGCACTGGGTTCGAGCCTCAGCACCACATAAAAATAAAATAAAGGCATCCATCTACAACTGGAAAAAAAAAAATCTTAGAACAGGGACTGGGGCTGTAAGTAGTAAGATGCTTGCCTAGCACGTATGAGGCACTAGGTTTGATTCTCAGCACCACATAAATAAATAAAAAAATAAATAAAGGTATTCAGTCCATCTACAACTAAAATATAAAAATAATTATCCCAACTTATTAAAAATAACATTAAAAAATAAAGGTATTGGGGCTGAGATTGTGGTTCAAGTGGTAGAGTGCTTGCCTCTAGCACGTGTGAGGCACTAGGTTCGATCCTCAGCACCACATAAAAATAAAATAAAGATATTGTATCCACCTAAGACTGACTAAATAAATAAATATTTTTTTAGAAAGGTATTGTATCTATCTACAAATATATATGTGTGTGTGTGTGTGTGTATAATGTATGTATATACATCTGGGAGACTAGGTCTACAATGAAGAATTGAAGGAGATATTTAAACCAAGAAAGAAAATGAAAATGCCATAATAGAAATAAATTTATATAAAATTTTGATGAATGAATGACTCAACCAAGATGAGAAATCCAGATGCTATGAAAGAAAAAAAAATCTCAACCACATAAAAACTATAGCTAGCTGACAGTGGCAGGGCATGCCTGTAATCGCAGGGGCTCAGGAGGCTGAGGTAGGACTGAAAGTTCAATGCCAGCCTCCGAAATTTAATGAGGCTAAGCCACTTAGTAGACCTTGTCTCTAAATAAAAAAAGAGCTGGGGATGTGGCTCAGTGGTTAAGTGCCCCTAGGTTCAATCACCAGTACCCCCCCCCAAAAAAAAACATACTACAGCTAAAGATATTATTAATCAAATCAGTGGACAAAAAATATATTTTAAAAAAAGTGTCAGGAGTGGTGGCACATATGACTTGGTAGGCTTAGGCAGGAAGATCTCAAGTTCCACGCCAGCCTCAGCAATTTAGTGAGGCCCCAATCAACTTAGTAAGACCCTGTCTCAAAGAAAAAAAAAAAAATGCTGGTGGGTAGGTAGGGCTGAAGATGTAGTTCAGTGGTAAAAATGTAGTTCTGGGTTCAATCCCCAGTATCCCCCTCCGAGTTAAAATGTCTCTTAACACAGAATTCTTACAAACTAGAACTTCTTCTTTTTTTTTTTTTTTTTCAAGAGAGTGAGAGAGGAGAGAAAATTTTTAATATTTATTTTTTACTTCTCGGCAGACACAACATCTTTGTTGGTATGTGGTGCTGAGGATCGAACCCGGGCCGCACGCATGCCAGGCGAGCATGGTACCGCTTGAGCCACATCCCCAGCCCCAAACTAGAACTTCTTTAAAATATTTTTTTAATATTTAATTTTTAGTTTTAGGCAGATACAATATCTTTAGTCTACATTTATGTGGTGCTGAGGAACGAACCCAGTGCCTCTGCATGCTAGGTGAGCACTCTACCACTGAGCCATGACCCCAGCCCCAAACTAGAATTTTTTTCAAAATAAGCATAAGGAATATGAACTTATAAAACAATTAGACCTATATTAGTTGGCCAGGCAGGATTTTTGCAGGAAAATCACAAGTTTGAGGCCGACAGGAGCAATTTATTAGGATCCCCCTCTCAACAATAAAATTTTAAAAAGGGCTGGGGATATCAGTGGTAAAGTGCCCCTGGTTCAATCCCCAGTACCCACCCCCAAATTCCATTTTTTTGGTAAAAGACTCAATGATGTCTCCCCCTCCCATGTATGTGTGTGTGTTATTTTTATGTGGGAGAGTTGGGAAGAGGTAAGAAAGAAAGGTAAGAGAAAGAACCTGGAAGGGAATGAGGTATAATGCAAGTGGGAAAAAGAAAGGGAAAGAAAAGAAAAGTGTTAGTTCTCAATCTCAGACAATGCATCAGCTAATTTTTGGAAAAAATAAAATCTATATGTATGTGTAAACAAACTGTTATATATGTATGTGTGTATGCATATATTTTATAGTGGTGTACATATAGTTGGGTCCCATAAGAGGATAGAATGGATGGGAGAGTCTGCCTTTACCATATCTTTACATTTTATTGTTTCACTTACTAGAACAATATAGCATTTGTTGAAAACCATCAAATTTTAAAGTTATGTAAAACAATATAATCTAATTTTGTTTATATCCTGGTCTTTCCAAATTGCTTGGAAGCACCATATGCCTGTAGCTGTCCTCCTGACATCTGACATGCCAACTGCAGCAAGGAGTAAAAAGTTTCCAGTTAACTCATTTTTATAATACAAGCTTTTATTCCTGGCATTTGGAGTTCTCTGCCTTGGTTTTCCTGTCACTTCCCAACCTTGGTTTTTTTTTTTTGCTGGATCCCCTGCACCAGTATTGTGAATTGAACCCCCCAGGGCCTTTAAGATATTAGGTAAGAACTCTACCACTGAGCTACCTTCCCAGCCCTTTTTAAAAATTTGAAATTGGATCTCATTAAATTGTCCAGGCTGGCCTTGAACTTGTGATTCTCTTGCCCTCTAGTTGATAATCTCTAGCTGGGATTATACTCCTGTGCCACCCTGTCTAGCAAAAGAGAAAAGGGGACTGGCCAGTGTGGTGGCATACACCTATGTGGTGGCATATAGTTTTCCCCCTGGTTTTCATTTAAGCAGTAATCATTTCTAGTGCCTGCAAGCTGTACCATTATGTTTCTAGACCAACACTATCCAATAGAAATATAATGCAAACATCCTGGTGTGGTGGTGCATGCCTGTAATTCCTAGCAACTGGGGAGGCAGAGGTGGGAGGATCAAAAGTTTGAGGTTAGTCTTGGCAACTTAAGGAGACTGAGTTTCAAATAAAAAGGGTATGGGGGTTGGGGGTATAGCTCAGTGGTAGGGTGTCCCTGACTCTATCCCAGGTATTGAAAAAAAAAAATATATATATATATATATATATTGCAAGCCACAGAAGTAATTTTGCCAGCCAACTCAAAAAAGTAAAAAAGGCAAAATTAATTTTGCTTTTATTTAACCCAAAATATCTAAAATAATTTCAACATGTAATTAATATTTTAAAATAAGATTTTACATTATTGGGGCTGGGGTTGTGGCTCAGCGGTAGAGCACTTGCCTACATGTGTGAGGCACTGAGTTCAATCCCCAGCACCACATATAAATAAATAAAATAAAGGTCCATCAACAACTAAAAAATATTTAAAAAGAAAAAGATTTTACATTCTTCTTTTTTCCTGCAAAGTTTGAAATCCAGTGTACATTTTAAACTTATGTACATCCCAGTGTTGGACTAGACATTTGAAGAACTCAGTGTCATATGGCCAGGGCTCAAGGTATGAGATAATAGTTGTAGTGGAGCCCATCCCCTGAGGCTTGTAGATTAGTTTTTCCTCTTTGTATTGCTGCTTTTCCCAGTTCAGTAAGACTTCCAGAGTCCTGGGTTGGAGGATATAGCTCAGTGGTAGAGTGCTTGCCCAGTAGGTTGGAGGCTCTGGATTCCATCCCCAGCAGTACACCGACACACAAATTGTCAGAGTGTTTTAAAAAGGGGGGGGGTTCATTGGCATTAAAAACAAACACACAGACCATTGGTACAGAATAGAAGACACAGACTCACACAGATGCAGTTAACTGATCCTTGGCAAAGGTGCCAAAATACACATTGGAGAAAAGACATTATTTTAAACAAATGGTGCTGGGAAAACTGGATATCCATATGTAGAAGGATGAGATTAGATCTTTATGTCTTGCCCGGAACAAAAATCAACTCAAAATGGATCAAAGACCTAGGAATGACCAGAAACTATGCAACTCCTGGAAAAAAAATGCAGGATCAAACTCCAGCATATAGGCACAGAAAATATCTTTCCCAATAAAACCCCTAAAGCTCAGGAAATAATACCAAGAGTTAATAAAATGGGAGGGCATCAAATTAAAAAGCTTCTGCACAGCAAAGGAAACAAGAATGTGGAGAAAGAATGGGAGAAAAGCTTTGCTAGCTACTCTTCTGACAGAGGATTAGAGTCTGGGATATACAAAGAACTTAAAAAACTCAACATCAAAATAAATAAATAGCCTAATGAATAAATGGGCAGATGAATTAAACAGACATTTCTCAAAAGAATAACTATAAATCTATGTATTGCCCAGGCTCGCCTCCAATATATGAAAAAAAATGTTCAACATCATTAGCAATTGGGGAAATTCAAATCATCACCATAGAGAAATTTTCTCTCACTCCATTCAGAATGGTAGCTGTTTTAGTCAAGTTTTAATTTTATTTATTTATTTATTTGCCAACCCAAAAAAAAAAAAAAAAAAAAACCTGACAAGAACAATTAGAGGATAGAGGGAGGAGAGACAGAGGGAAAGGAGGGGAAGGAGGTGGGAGGAGAGAGAAAGAAAAAGAGGGAGGTCTGTACTCCCTAAAACATAAAACCCAAAGGCATGCCCCAAGGACCCACTTTCTTCAGCCATATCCTACCTGCTCCCAGTTATCACTCAATTAATCCCTATCGAGGATTAATTCACTGATTGGGTTAAGGCTCTCATAATCCAATAATTTCATCTCTAAACTTTTTAAGAGAGAGGGAGAGAGAGAATTTATTTTTTAGTTCTCGGCGGACACAACATCTTTGTTGGTATGTGGTGCTGAGGATCGAACCCGGGTTGCAAGCATGCGAGCGCGCTACCGCTTGAGCCACATCCCCAGCCCTTCACCTCTAAACTTTGCATTGTCTCACACTGGAGCTTTTGGGAGACACCACATATCTAACAATAAAAGTAGCCATCAAGAATACAAACAATAATAAAAGCAATAATAAATACTAGAGAGGATGTGAAGAAAAAGGAACACTTTTACACTATTGGTGGGATTTTAAGTTAGTACAACAATGGAAATTGGTATGGAGATTCCTCAAAAGACTAGGAATGGAACCACCAAATGACCCAACTATACCTCTCTTTGGTATTTATCCTGAAGAATTAGTCATCCTACTATAGTGATACATGCATACTCATGTCTATAGCAGCACAATTCACAATCTCCAAAGTATGGAACCAGTCTAGCTTTCCATCAACAGATGAATGGATAAAGAAGTGGTATAAATACATAAGGGAGGGCTGGGGTTGTGGCTAAGTGATGGAGCACTTGCCTGGCATGTGTGAGGCATTGGGTTTGATTCTCAGCACCACATATAAATAAATAAAATAAAGGTCCATTTACAACTAAAAAATTTTTATTTATTTATTTTAAAGAAAGAGCGAGGAGAGAGAGAATTTTTTTTTTTAATATTTATTTTTTAGTTTTTGACGGACACATCTTTGTATGTGGTGCTGAGGATCGAATCCCGGCCGCATGCATGCCAGGTGAGCGCGCTACCGCTGGAGCCACATCCCCAGCCCCTACAACTAAAAAAATTTAAATAAAAATAAATACACAATGGAGTTTTATTCAGTCATAAAGAAAAATGAAATTATGTCATTTGAGGAAAATACCTCAAATGCAAAAGGTCAAGCGCTACATGTTCTCTCTTGTTTGTGGAAACTAGAGAGTAAAAAGGAAAAGAAAGAGGGGGATGACCTCATGAAAATGAAAGAGATTAGTAGAGTAGAAGAATGGGGGTGGGTAGAATTGAGGAAAAGGGAGGAATTGGGGAGGAATTGAGGAAAAGGGAAGAATATTGGCCAAATTATATTATTATATTGTGTGTATGTATGAATGTGTAACAAATCCAACTACTATATACAACTATAATGCACCAATAAAAATGTTCAAAAATATTCAAAAGTTAAAAAGGTTCAAAGAAACACTATCATCAAGGATTAACTTGAATACTTACTTTTCAGGCATAGTGGAGCTGTCTATAGTCTGGGCTATTTGGAAGCTGAGGGAAGAGGATCACTTGAATTCAGTTTGAGGCGATCTTGGGCAATGTAGTAAAACTCTGTCTCAAAACAAACAAGATGAATGCCATCCTCAATGGGCAGATTTACCATAAAGAGGGATTCCAGAGACAGTAATAGAATAGAGTAGTTGGAAGTGTGGATTGGAAAACTGGCCTTGCTATTAACTGTGGAACACTGGACAAATTACATTCTCTGACTGATTTCCTTCATCTATAAAATGAGGATATTTGTGTGTGTGTGTGTGTATACCAGGGATTGGCCACATCCCCAGACCTTTTTTTTTTTTTTTTTTTGGAGAAGTTTATTCCTAATTAAATTATTTTGTGGCACTGCAATTGCAGATATCTCTTTCATTCTTTTTTTTCATTTTTTAAATGTTAATTTGTTACATATGACAACAGAATGCATTACAATTCACGTTACACATATAATTTTTCATTTCTGGTTGTACACAAAGAAGAGTCACACTATTCGTGTCTTCATACATGTACTTAGCAAAATGATGTCCATTTCATTCCCCCATCTTTCCTACCTCCATGCCCCCTCCCTTCCCTTTTACTCTTTGCCCTATCTAGAGTTCATCTAATCCTCATGTGTCCCACCCACCACCACATTATGAATCAGCAGCCTTAAATCAGAGAAAACATTTGGCATTTGTTTTTTGGGGATTGGCTAACTTCACTTAGCATTATATTCTCCAAATCCATCCATTTACCTGCCATGATTTTATTCTCTTTTATTGCTGAATAATATTCCATCGCGGGCGTGTGTGTGTGTGTGTGTGTGTGTGTATAATATTTTCTTTATCCATTCCTCTATTGAAGGGCATCTAGGCTGGTTCCACAGTTTAGCTATTGTGAATTGTGCTGCTATAAACATTGATGTGGCTGTGTTCCTGTAGTATACTGTTTTCAAATCTCTCACCAAAAAACAAACAAACAAAAAACCCTTGGGAATCAACTTAAAAAGAGGTGAAAGACCTCTACAACAAAAACTACAGAATGCTAAAGAAAGAAGACCTTAGAAGATAGAAAGATCTCCCTGTTCTTGGATAGGCAGAATTAATATTGTCAAAATGGCCATACTACCAAAAGCACTACACAGACTTAAAGCAATCCCAACCAAAATCCCAATGACATCCCCAGTCCTTTTTATTTTTCATTTAGGCCTTTTCAACTTTCCCTTTTAGCCCGGTATGGCGCAGTAATCACTGTAATCCCAGTGAGGCGGGAGAATCGCAAGAGCAATTTAGTGAAGCCCTAAGCAATTTGATGAGATCCTATCTCAAAATAAAAACATAAAAAGGGCTGCGGATGTGGCTCAGTGGTTAAATGTACCTAGGTTCAATCCCTGGTACCAAAACAAACAAACAATAAAACATAATCAATTTTCACTTCCAGGGTCCCAGGCCCGCTCAGTCAGAAGAGGCTGAAAGTAACCAAGAGGTCACGAAGGAAACACCAGGAGAGACTTGTTAAGGCCTGGGTATACAGACAACTTTTCAATTAGGGTATGAGGGCGCTCCGCTGAAAGCAGCACTGTCGGACTTCTAGACCCTCCAGCTACCTGGGGTGTCTCCCACAACTTGAGGATACCAAGACTCCAGGACCCATCGTGGATCTGATGTGGGTCCTCCCTGCTGCCGGCTTCTGCGGCCGAGAGTACGTCAGAAATCAACTGCAGGGCGGAAGGAGGGGCGTGGCCAACGATGGCTCCGCCCACCGGGCTCAAGCCCAGAGCTGTCCTGTATCCTGACGCACTGCGGCTCCGCAGCCAATCCCGAAGCACCAAGCAGGTTCAAATAAAGACGGCGGGTGAATATGGCGGACTCGACTTGGTCTGGGAGGTGATCAACCTGCTTTCAGTTTTGAAGATGTGGCGGGTGAAAAAGTTAAACATCAGCCTGTCGCCTTCGCCCCAGCCGGTGAGCGGGAGAGCTCTCACAGAGAAAGAACTGTGTGCGGAATACTGGGGCGGGGGCGCCGGCGGTGCTGAGGGTCCTGGAAAGCTGGATGGAGCTGGGGCTGGGGAGTGATTGGAGTCTTTGTCGCTTTGCCTCTTCAGCGAGACTGGGATTGGAAATCCGCTCTTCTTAGTACCTCAAAGCTTCTTGGGGAGGGAGAAAGAGCGGGCTGGCGGAGCCCAATCTTAACCCAAATTCTCTTTCTTTCTTAGGGAAAACCAGCTATGAGAACTCCTCTCCGAGAACTTATCCTGCAGCCTGGTGCTCTTACCAGTTCAGGAAAAGGGCCCCCTGTGTGCTCCTCGCTGACCCCATCACTGTGCAAGCTGGGGCTGCAGGTGAGGTTCCCCTGGACAGCTTCTCGACTGGGCTGCTTGCCCAGGCCCAGAGCTCAGAGGAACAGAGGGCCAGGACTGGAACATAATTAATAACGATAATGAAGTCTTCCACCTCAGTGATTTCCATTTACAGCTATTCAGGCCGACAGAGAGGTGCCCTAGGGTGGTTAAAGGAAATCCATTGAGAACTCGAACCTCTGTTTAGCTGTTTTTATTATCTCCTCCCCCCACCCTCGACCTTTCTCAAACTACTGAAAAATACTATCACTCTGATTAGTGGTGGTCTCTAACTTGGGCTCCCTTATGGAGAGGCCTGTCTGATGCAAGAGTTAAGCAGTCAGTATCCATTCACTTTAGCAGGTAGTTACAACTCCCCTGGTATCAAGTTATACCACTGGAAGGCTGGATATTTGCTCACCTTAAACTATTCCCTTGCAGAATTGCCCTGAGTTGTACTTTTGTAAAAGGTCTTTAGAAAAGTAGCCATATGCAAACTGCTTTTCTTTTTTTTTTTTTTTTTTTTTTTTTAGAGAATTTTTAATATCTATTTTTTAGTTTTCGGCAGACACAACATCTTTGTTTGTATGTGGTGCTGAGGATCGAACCCGGGCTGCACGCATGCCAGGCGAGCGCGCTACCGCTTGAGCCACATCCCCAGCCCCTTGAGCCACATCCCCAGCCCCAAACTGCTTTTCAGTTGCTGTAATAATTTGTCAATGAAAGAGACTGACCCTTCCATAAGGTTCCTGCAAGAAACTTTTTAGAATTTACTGCCTAGAAAAATTGTCTTCCTAAAGAAATTGCTATCCTTTTCTCTTTCTGATAATGAAAACTATTATGTTTATCATATTTTCCATCTAGCTCTGGTTTCTAAAAAGCTCAAAGTCAAAATTGTTAATCAGTTACGGCTACTGTTACTCCTGAAATATAAAAATTTGCTCCCCCGCACTAGGAATTGAACCCAGAGGCTGTTTTCTAGTAAGCTTCATCCCTAGTCCTTTTTATTTTTTATTTTGAGACAGAGTCTTGCTAAGTTGCTGAAGCTGGCCTTGAATTTATGATCCTCCTGCCTCAGCCTCCCAAGTCATTGGGATTACACATGTGTGCCACAGCACCTGACTCTTCTTTCTTTCTTTTTTTTAAATATATATATATATATTTTTAGTTGTCAATGGACCTTTATTTTATTTATTTATATGTGGTGCTGAGAATTAAACCCAGTGTGTCACACATACTAGGCTCTGCCATTGAGCCACAACCCCAGTTCCTTTTTCTTTTTTGAACATGATTTTGTTCTTTCTTTTCTTTTAGTGCTGGGGATTGAACACATGGCCTTGTGCATGCTAGGGAAATGGTCTACCATTGAGCTCTACTCTGTCCCTATTTCATTAATTTTATCTATCTGTACCAACTCTAGATTCTGATAGAGCTTGAGCCTACTTTAGGAAGGAGACAATAGAAGTGGGCTGGGGTTAGAAATAGAGAGGGGCAAGGTCACATTCAATCTAGTGTCTCCCCATGACATGGATAGTTATTGTCAGCCTGTTTATACTTTAGGCTGGTTCACCTGAAAGGACCCAATTGGTTTCCTAGCTTTTCTTTCCCTGCTGTTTAGTTGAATAGTAAGGAGCAAGAATTAGCCAAATTCTTACCTAAGCAGAGGTAAGAACTCTTTTGTTGAGTTCAGATAGTATCCTGCATCCATAATTGTAATGTTGGGAACTGAATTGACTACCTTAACCAACTACTTTTGTTTCCTTTGGCAGGAAGGCAGCAACAACTCATCTTCGTTGGATTTTGTTAAAGCCAGCAAGACAGACTCCTCTCCCTCAAAGTGGCTAGAAACATGTCAGCATGCATCAGATGAACAACCCCTAGATCTGACTCTCCAAACCATTTCTACTCCCAAAACATCTGAGGAAGCAGTAGACCCAATGAATGACTATGTGGTTAAATCCATGGTCCTTGAAGCCTCTCCAGTGGGGCAGCAGCAAGGTATTACACTTGAGGATCATTCAGATACCATGGCAGAGACAAACAGCAGCTATCTAAATGAGTCTTTGAAGCTAAGAGATCTGATAAAGGAGGCAGCATCCTGCATGGAAGACACCTTTTCTGAAGTTGTTGCTGTTATGCTTGAGAAACCTACATTGCAGGATTCTCCATCTCCTCTCTTGCAATATCCACCAAATCCTTGTTCTGAGCAACAGCTACACTGCTCTAAGGAAAGCCTGAGGAACAATAGAACTGAAGCTGTTTCTGAGGACTTGGTGTCTTCTGAAAGTAATGTCTTCTTGCCTTCCTCCACATTCAGGCTTTCCCCTTCAACTGCACTGGCAGCAGATTACCCCAACAATCACGTGTATGCAGGAGAGGAAAGTGTAGAGCATAGAGGTATAAAGGAAAGAGAAATGAGCTTTTCCATACTCCCTGAGGAGGTTGAATTGGAAGATCAAGCACTTGTCTCAAATGTAGAAGATGTTCCATCCATGTGCCTAACACCAAATCTGATGGAAATGGAGTCCCAGGCAGCTCCAGGCCCAGCAGTAGGAGATGCTGGTGAGATTCTTAGTTCTGATACAGAGACTTGGATGTCCCCGATGGCTTGGCTAGAAAGAGGTGTAAATACCTCAGTCATGTTAGAAAATCTCCGACAAAGCTTATCACTTCCCTCTGTGCTTCAGGATGCTGCCATTGGCACTACGCCTTTCTCTACTTGCTCAGTGGGGACTTGGTTTAGTCCTCCAGCACAAGGAAACAGTATAAACACATCCCAGACAGGCTTGCTGGACACCAAGGATAGTACTTTGGAGACAAAGCCCCTCCTATTGGGGTAAGTGTCCCCTCTATCCTTGTGCCTCTGGAGCTCCATTCCCCTCTACCTGCCTCTCACACCCCTTCCCTCCCTTTATTTTCCTCATGTTCTTTTCTTCCTACTGCAGCTGTAATCCTCCAGATCTGACTGCCTTGTCTAGACGTGACCTGGAAGATAACCTGCTGAGCTCTCTTATCATCCTGGAGGTTCTTTCTAGACAGCTGCAGGACTGGAAGAGCCAGATGGCTGTCCCTCATCCAGAAACTCAGGACAGTAGCACACAGACTGATGCCTCTCTTAGTGGGGTAAGAAGCTTTCTCCTAAAGCTTGAAATGTTCTAGTGGGCCCTCTTCCTCAGAATTTAAGCTGATAAGCTGCCAGAGGGCAAAGGGGACTTCTTAATCACATGCTTATTCTAGTATATATGTAAAAGCTGAAAATCTAGAAAAATCTTATCAATCAAAGCTGTGGGTACTCAATGTACCCCGAGGTACATCAAGACTTTGCAAGGGAATGCAAACAAGGAAAGTTTGAAAGAAATCAATTTCTAGATCTTCATGGTCCAAAAGTATTCTTTTTTTTAATATTTATTTTTTAGCTATAGGTGACACATATCTTTATTTTATTTTTATGTGGTACTGAGGATTGAACTCAGGGCCTCATGCGTGCTAGGCAAGCGCTCTACCACTGAGCCACAATCCCAGCCCCTCCAAAAGTATTCTTAACTAATTTTTTTTCTTCTCTACTTCCCCATTCTCACTGGCCCTTGTCCACTTTACTAAAGAAAAGCATACTTCTCATCCCAGGTCTCTCATAGCAATCAAAGGACAACAGAAAATATTTGTGCACACGTTGAGAAAGCAAATGACTACAGTGATTATATAGTATCATTTCTGCATGTTTTCAACAAAAGTGAAGAAAAACTTTGTTAGTAGATCTTAAATATTTTTGAGGAAAGTTACTAAGAGTTTTGGCAAGTATTTCCAAACAAATTCAAGTCCTTCAATTTCTACTGATTCTGATTAATTATGTATGGATTCCTTAGTGCTGATATCTATTAAAATGGAAAATAGTCATGAATTTTTGCTGAACCATGTTTTTTTTCTTGGGTATGAGGGATTGAACTCAGAGGCACTCAACCACTGAGCCACATCCCCAGCCCTCAGGGTTTCACTGAGTTGCTTAGTGCCTTCCTTTTGCCGAGACTAGCTTTGAACTCCTGATGCTCCTGTCTCAGCCTCCTGAGGCGCTAGGATTACAGACCTGTGCCACTGTGCCCACCTTGGTCAAAGGGATTTAAAACACATTTTATTTATTTAATTTTATTTTTTAGAGAGAGAGAGAGAGAGAATTTTTTAATATTTATTTTTTAGTTATCGGCGGACATAACATCTTTGTTTGTATGTGGTGCTGAGGATCGAACCCGGGCCGCACGCATGCCAGGCAAGCGCGCTACTGCTTGAGCCACATCCCCAGCCAATAAAACACATTTTAATTTCAATTTATATGAACTTTATTTTGAGGGGGAAGATACTGGGGATTGAACCAGAGGCTCTTTACCTATATCACCAGTCTTATGCTTCATTTATTTATTTGTTTGTTTGTTTATTTATTTATTTTGAGATGGTCTCACTAAGTTGCTAAACTGGAATCTGTGATCCTCCCGCCTAGCCTCTTGAGTTGCTGGGATTACAGGTGTGTGCCACCAGGCCTGGTTGGATGAACTTATTGTTGCAGAAATACTGACTATTAACAGATTTGCAAGTATAAAAATATATTAGAATTAAGGTATTTGTGTCTGGTGCTAGTGATCAAACCCACAGTTCAAGGAGAAAAGGGGGATGATATAAAATTTCTGACTGTAAAAAGAAGTTTTTCTTGTATTTTATTTGATTTGGGGTTGTTTAGCTTTTTTTTTTTTTTTTTTTTGGTACCAGGGATTGAACCCACGGGCATTTAAACTCTGAGCTATATCCCCAGCTCTTTCCTAAGTTTTTAAATTTTGAGACAGGGTCTCACTAAGTTGCTTAAGTCCCCTCTAAGTTGCTGAGGCTGGTTTAGCACTTGTAATCGTCCTGCCTCAGCAGGATTACAAGTGTGCTCCATCAAGCCTGGCTTTTTTCATGTATTTTAAAGTTATCGAAGTATTACAATATATGTAGCATTATGCCATTGGGTATATTTGAGTGATCTAACAATTTTATTTCAACTGTCTGGATTGATAATAGGCTGTTATCAATTTCTACTCAAGGATACTTAGTTTTTCAAAAATTATTGTGTGAGGTCTGAAAGGAAAACAATTTAAGACACTGTTCTAGAGGATGCTCTGAGAACACAGGACCTAGGAAGGAAAGGAATGGTGTTGAGAAGGAATTGAGAGCCTCTATAGTATGACTGTAGAAGTAATAGGTAGATAGTGCTCAGATGATATGGTCCCCAAATGCCTAAAGACCTCTTTTGAGTTGAAAATGTTCTCAAAGTAATGACTTTACCTTTTGCCCCAAGTCCTGGAAACCATGGACTCCTCATTCCTGTAGCTGTTCATTCTCTCTCTTGTGTTATCTTTGTTTTTTTGTTTGTTTGTTTTGTTAAATATTTTTTAGTTGGTGATGTACCTTTATTTTTTATTTATTTATATGTGTTGCTGAGGATAGAACTCAGTGCCTCACAAGTGCTAGGCAAGTTCTCTGCCACTGAGCCAAAACCCAGCTCCTCTTTGTTATTTTGTATCCTTTACTCTTATCCTTGACCATGTTTCCCATCCTTGAATCTGCCTTGTACCTTCTTCCCCTGAAGCTTGCCAGGTCCCTTTGGAAGCTACTGAAGCAGAACCAAAGAGAGGAAATGACATCACCTTCAGCCATTCCCCATCACCATGCATGTCCTTGCCGCTTGGCTGCCTCCTTCACATTAATCTCATCACCTGCCTGACTGCCCCGTTCCGAGCAGTATGTGCACCCTATCCAGGGCTTATGGGGTACTCCGTGACTTTCTGCACGATACACTAGTTAATGAACTCCATAGAAGCATGAACTATAAGAGATTGAAGATGATGCAATTCTGCCTCCTTAAATTCAGACTGCCATAGCCTCAGAACTCAGCACTGCCATCCATAGCCATTTTCCAGATTGTGGCTGCCTTTTAGCAGAAATGAAGTCTCCTTTTCTCTTAGGACTTGAGTTTTTCTAGGACCCTGCTGTCTTTTAGCTTATACTTATCTAATTGTAGGGCATCTAAGATGTTTATCTATACTAAGATAATGGATAGGCAGATAAAGAATAAGCAAATACAAATGTCTAATAAATATTTAAGAAGGTTGTTGGTTATGGTGGTGTACTCCCATAATCCCATCTATTCTGAAGGCTGAGGCCCCAAAGATCTCAAGTTCAAAGCCAGCCTGGGCAAATTAATGAGACCCTGTCTCAAAAAAAAAGGTGTGGGGGTGCTGGGGATATAGCTTGTAGTAGAGCACGCAGGTTCAATCCCCAGTACTCCCTCCCCCACCAAAAAAAAAAAAAAATTACTGGAAATAAAAGAATTGCAGCCCTGGGTTAAGAATTGAGTAGATAATGCTGGTAAGTCCTGTCCTTTTGTCTGTAGGGTATAAACTAGTTCATCTTTTTTTTTTTTGAAGGGAATTTAAGGAAGATCCTTAAAACACTAAAACAACTCAAACTTTTTTTTTTTTTTTTTTTTTTAGTTGTAGATGGACACAATACCTTTATTTTATTTATTTATATGTAGTGCTGAGGTTCGAACCCAGTGCCTTACAACCCCAGCCCCAGCTCAATTTTGACTTAGTAACTCCACTTCTGGGACTATAGCCTAAGGGGGAAAAGTTCTGCATAACAATGAAAGCAGTTTGGTTTTTTTTTTTTTAAAAAATAATGGTATATCCATAAGATGGAATATTCTGTAATCATTAAAAAGAACCATTATAGGCTGGGAATATAGCTCAGTTGTAGAGTGTTTGCCTCCCATGTACAAGGCCATGGGTTCAATCCCCAGGACCTCACATACACACACACACACACACACAAAAAAATTAGGCTAGGCACAGTGGTGCACACCTGTAATCCCAGAAACTTTGGAGGCTGAGGTGGGAGGCTGGCAAGTTCAAGGCTATACTGGGTGATTTAGGGAGACCCTGTCTTAAAAAGTTAAAGCCAAAAAGGGCTGGGGATGGGGCTCAGCTTAGAGTACTCCCTGGGTTAAATCCCCAGTACCAAAAAATTAAAGTATGTAAGATCATATGTGTAGGTTATATGTCAATATTACACCATTTTTTATGATGGACTTGAAATTTCACAGATTTGGGTATCTAGGGGGGATCCTGTGACCAACCCTCCAACCTTACCAAAAGATGACTCTACTCAGTGATGATTTTTCTGTCCTTTCCTCTCCTCGAAATGGGACCTCGCTATGTTGCCCATGCTGATCTCCAACTCAAGCTCCTCCCACCTCAGCCTCCCAAGTAGCTGGGATTACAGGCATGTGCCACCTTTGCTGACTTCAGTTGTGTTTTGTTTTTGTTTTTTGCTTTAGGGATTGAACCCAGGGCACCTAACCACTGAGCCACAGCCCCAGTCCTTTTTATCTTTTATTTTGAGATGGGATCTGGCTAAGTTGCTGGGCACCTTGCCTGGCTTAGTTGTGGCTTTTCTTAAGCATTATTGTATTTCATCAAATCCAAGACACACTATCAATATTCAGATGTATTCCTTCTAGGTGAGGTGGCACCCTCCTATGATAGGAGAGATTCACAAGTTCAAGTCTGGCTGGGTAACTTTGTGAGACCCTGTTCCAAAATAAAAAATGAAAAGCACTGGGGATATAGCTCAATGGCAGAGTGCTTGCCTAGCATGCATGAAGTCCTAGGTTTGATCTTTAGTACTGGGAGGAAACAAAAAAGAATTTTTACCTACCCCACGTCTGGGTGACTTCATCTAGTTTTGAGCCTTACTCCTGCTTTTGATAGAAAGGCTCCTATAACTCATGGGGCAGTGGGGGTTAGGGGGAAGGGGGATGAGAAGCTGCTGGTACATGTTGTCTAACTAAAAGGAGCAACTCCATTTTTCTGGCTAGGTAACTAAGAAACCTCAACATCTTGAGGAAAACCAAGCCATTAGACAGGCCCTACAGCAGGCAAGGAATGTCATGGTAAGTATTGATTGACCTTATATCACCACTGCTGGGGTGATTTTGAGATAGGATCAGGGATTGAACCCAGGGCACCTAACCACTGAGCCACAGCCTCCTAAGTAGCCGGGATTACAGGTGAAAATGGAGAATCCCGAGGCAATTAGTAGATAGTGATACTTAGCTGTTGTGGTGAAAAGAGGTTCCTAAACCTTTGCAAAAAGTGATTTTTCCCTATTAGGAGGTTGGAATTTGAGTCAGTGGCTTTCCTCTCTATCAACCCCTGCTTTCTGCTTAGTGACTATTTGATCTAACCTAGCCATCTTTCCCTCCATAGCAATCATGGGTACTGGTGTCCAAAGAGCTGATATCTTTGCTTCACCTGTCTCTGTTGCACATAGAAGAAGATAAAACAACTTTGAGTCAAGAAGTAAGCAGCACAAAGAAGAAGGTAGAAGCCCCTTATGGGACTCAAAGCCAAACAAAGGAACCAGACATGATATCTGATTCTTATCCTATAGTCTCGGCATGCAGAAACCTTGGTTTCCTGCTGTTTTGAAGTATTAAAGAAATTGAAGGCAAAACTCCAGAGCCTCAAAACAGAAAGGGAGGAGGCAAAGCACAGAGAGGAAATGGCCCTCAGAGGCAAGGATGCGGTAAGGGATTCCTGGATATGGGAGGTCTCCACTTCAAGGTTCCTGTAAGATGGGTGGCTTAAGAACTGCCTGTCCTGGGGAGTTAAGAACTGAACTACTGATGTATTGGATGGTTATGTTTTTCTGTGCCATTTCCCACTACTACAAAATGTGCCCTTGCAACCTCTTTCCTAAATAGGCAGAGACAGTGCTGGAGGCTTTCTGTGCACATGCCAGCCAGCGCATCAGCCAGCTGGAACAGAATTTGACATCCATGCGGGAATTCAGAGGCCTTCTGCAGGTGGCCCAGACCCAACTGGTAAAATTTAAGGACATTTTCTTTCCTGGGATCTAAGCTGACACACTGGGAAGATGGCCACATCCCTGCTCTTAGCTGCCTCCGTAGGTAATCTTTCCTTTTTAGTTAGGTCTTCATACAGAGCAAAAAGAGTTGGTTCAGCAGACAGAGAGTCTAACTTCTGTCTTGCAACAAGATTGGACATCCATGCAACTGAATGTGAGTATTTGGGACCATCATAGCCACTCCTTACTTTTAGCCAAGTACATTAGAAACCTTGCTTCAGATGCGCTCTTCTGACCTGCTTACTTTCCCTGGTAGTATGTGACGTGGACAGCTTTGCTGGGTCGGTCTCGACAACTCACAGAGAAACTCATAACCAAGAGCCGGCAGGCCCTGCAGGAACGTGATACTGCAATTGAAGAAAAGCAGCAGGTACAAACCTGGAGTGGGGACTACTTAGGCCTGGTTTCTCCCCTTTTCTTATGTATGATATCATTATCCTCTTTTCGCTAGTCTTCTTGCCATCCTTGGTTTGTAGACAAATCAAATCCCTTGATTATAAGATGGCTTGGGTCAGTTATTTCCTTTGCTTTTTAGCACCTCCTTTACTCAGCAAATTGTCTCCTGTCTTTACTTTTCCCTGAAAATCAGCTTTATTTTCTGCAATATTGCTGCCCAGGAGTAAGGTATTTTACTTGTCCAGAAAGAAAAGCTTCTCCAATGCCTGGGATACTTGACTTAGGAGGTGCTACAGGAGGAAAACTCTTTTCTTCTTAGGTTTCCAGGGAGCTGGAACAAGTCTCTAACCATTTAGAGGACTATAAAGGCCAAGTAGAACAACTGAAGTTAGAAAATAGTCGCCTAGCAACAGGTGTGTATGTGTGCAGATGTGCAAGCATTTGAACCTGTGAAGGTTTGGAGTGTGGCAATAGAGCAAATAACTGCTCTGGAGTGCTTGCCTTGGAGCAGAAATGTGGAGGGTTTCTGACCTGGTGACTGGATGGTATTATTAGGATACTTTTGATCTAGATCTCTGGGCTCAGCTGCAGATTCTGGCCAACATGGACAGCCAGCTAAAAGAGCTGCAGAGTCAGCATGCCCATTGTGCCCAGGACCTGGCCACAAAGGATGAATTGCTCTGTCAACTTACCCAGAACAATGAGGAGCAAGCTGCTCAGTGAGTTCCTATCTGGTTATTGTAGTGGTAGGCATCCAACATACAGGACCAAACAGGATCTAACATAAAGTCTCTGACAGATGGCAAAAAGAAGAGATGGCACTAAAACACATGCAGGCAGAACTGCAACAACAGCAGGCTGTGCTAGCCAAGGAGGTGCAGGACCTGAAGGAGACCCTGGAGGTAAGAAATTCAGCTTTAGAAAAGGAAGCTGGTAGTATGACTACCAGGAGTATGATTCTTGCCTAATGGTACTGAGGTGAAATTGTGGAATGGAAAAAGCCTTTGTCCCCAGGGCTCTAAAATTCCTCACTTGAACTCATTTTTTTTCCCCCTCCATTTCCCCACTCTTTTCCTTCCTTCCTTCCTTCCTCCCATCTTTTCAAGTTTGCAGACCAAGAGAATCAGGTTGCTCACCTCGAGCTGGGTCAGGTTGAGTATCAGTTGAAAACCACGCTGGCAGTACTCCGGGAACGTAGCCTGCAGTGTGAGAATCTCAAGGACACTGTAGAAAATCTAAAGTAAGAGCTCTCCCTTTTCATATCCCTTGCCCCCAACCCTCCACCCCATGCTTATCTATGAACACTTCTAGAAGCCAGAATCTCCAAGAAGAGAATTGTGACAGTGTCAAGCCTCTTGTTTATCTCCTTGAATGCAGGGCATTTGGGAGAGGTGTTCAGAGAAGGTAACCTTGTCTTGGGTCATCCTCCCTGTTCCTCATTTTAGGGCTGACCTGGCCAGCACCATAGCAAAGTATCAGAAACAAGATGTAGAGAAGACACGCCAGTATTCCCAAGAGCTAGGGGTGCTGGCTGAGCAACTACAGATCCTGACCTTCTTCCTCCAGACAAAACTAAAGGAGAAGGTAGGATACTGGTGTTCCCTCTCTGCCCTTCCCACTGTATTTTTATTGTATAGTATAATGTTCCTAAAACCCTACTTTCCCATCTCTATGATCTTCAATGACTTTTAATTACCTACAGGACTGCTTCAGCTTGTCACTCAAACCTTCATTTGTCTCCTACTTCTCTATTATGAACCCTTTACTCCAACTAGGCTACCTGTCCACAATACAAATGTTCCATCTCCATTCACACCTGACCTTGGGCTGCTCCCATATGAATTATCTTCTATTTTCAAACTGGAAATTCCTTTTCCTTCTCTATTACAATGCTCATTAGTTTGCCTTTGAAATGGTCCCAAGTCACAGGGACTGAGCAATTTCTTCTTTTTTATGCATTCTTCACTTATTCTCCTTTTGCATTGAATTAATTTTCCTTGGATATCTGTTCTTTTCAACTAGACAACATTTAAAGAAAGCAGAAATTTAGCATTCCTTTTCTGGCTTCCCCACAGTGCACACTAAACAATAAATGGTTGCTATCTTTCAGAATACAGAGCTAATTAGCTTGTTAAATATTTAAAGGCATAGGTCTGGGGATGTAGCTCACTGACAGATGGCTTACCTAGCATATGCAAGGCCTTGGGTTCAATCCCCAATACCACCAAAAAAAAAAAAAAATAGAAACCAAAAAAGTAAGTACAACCAAGATCCTGACCCTCTTCTCCAACTGTATGTTGAGCATAGGAAGTGCCAAACAATCTACAGTCTAGTAGGAAAAACAGACAGATATAGTCACATGACATGATCATGGTAGAAGTCTGCATGGACCCACTGTGGGAGCTCAGAGAAAGGAGAATCAGTTTTACTTTTGAGAGATTCGATGTCTTCTCAAAACAGATGACCTTATCTGGGTATAGTGGTGTATGCCTGTAATCGAAGTGGCTTGGGAGGCAGAGACAGTAGTGAGTTCAAAGCCACTCAGTGAGACCCTGTCTCAAAATACAAAATAGGGCTGGAGATGTGGCTCAATGGTCCAGTGCTCCTGAGTTCAATCCCTGGTACACCTCCCTCAAAAACAACAACAACAACAACAACAAAAAACAGATGACCTCGGGCAATCTTGAGGTTTAGAAGTTCAAAGGCAGGGTAGGTATATTGGCAGGCCTTCTAGGCAGAGGAAAGAGTATATGAAAGTTTTTGAGTGACTACATATGAAAGTCATATATGTTAGTCATATATACAACACAGTGTGTAGACTTTTTGTAGTGTCTACCTTGTAACAAGACCTGTGTTGGGTACTGGGACTATGGAATGAATAAGCAAGGGCCTTATATAAAATGTGGCAAGGTTGGGGAATGGGAAGTAACTCTTAATGACTGGAGTGTAGGAGCTAAATGGTACAAGGCAGGAAACAAGGCTAGTGAAGGCCAGATTTTGAGGGCTTGAACTAAATGCCAGTTAAAGAGGAGATAGAAGCTGATGAATTGAATAGATGTTTAGGAGGTAGAAGGAATTGAACTTGTTGACCAACTGAATTTAGGAGTTAGACAGAAGAGTAAATGATGATCTTAGATTGTTAACACTCTCTTAGAATTGGGGACAGCAAACTTGTCCTATAAAGGGCCAATATAGTGTTTCATCTTTGTGAGCCAAGTGAGGTCTGTCTCAACTACTTAACTCTGCCTTGTAGCTCAAGTAAAGCTATTGACAGTATGTAAAAGAATGGGTATGGCTGTAATACATAATGAATTTACAATAATGCATGCCAGATTGACCTGCAGGACCCCTTTGCTCTAGAACAGTATATTCAGGAATAGGAACAGATATTTGGTCACATGGGACAGGGAAAATGGTGAACTCAACTTTATGCATACTAAGTTTCAATGTGGACTATGGAACATTCTGGCAGATTTCTTCACAGGCAGTCAGTTTTGGGGCCTGGAGACTGGGAAAAAATCCAATTGAGAAAAAAGAGATTGAAGAGTCATTCATGTGGAAGTGGAAATTTAAAGTGAACTTTTTTGTAGAGTCCCAAGGCAAGGCCACTGGGGAATGCATTAGAATGAAAAGAGGGCAAAGGACTGGAACCCAGTGGTTAAAGAAGGACCTGTGGGTTGAAGGAAGAAATATTCAGAAATTTTTGAGGCCTATCTATGAAGTAGGGTCATGTCCTAGAAGAAAAGTTAAGTTTCTAAAAGTACGACATGGTCATCGGAATCAAATAGGCCAGGTAGGGGCTGGGAATGTGGCTCAAGCGGTAGTGCGCTCGCCTGGCATGCGTGTGGCGCTGGGTTCGATCCTAGGCACCACATACAAACAAAGATGTTGTGTCCGCTGAAAACTAAAATAAAAAATATTAAATTCTCTCTCTCTCTCTCTCTCTCTCTCAAAAAAAAAAAAAATAGGCCAGGTATAAAAGAGCTCAAAAGTATCCTTATAATTGAAGATAAGAATGAAATCTTTGAACCAAATGACAAGAATTTTGGTGGAATGGTTGCAGGGCAAAAGCCTGAATAGTTGGCTCAGGAATCGATAGATGATGAGACTTTATAGGCAAGACTTATAGGCATTTTTTTCTCTTTTCTTTTTAGGGTAGTTGAGATTGAATCCAGGGATGCTCTACCACTGAGCCACATCCCCAGCCCTTTCTATTTTCTTTTGAGAGAGGGTCTCATCTTGAGCTTGCAATCCTCTTCCCTCAGCCTCCGAGTAGTTAGGATTATAGACATGGGCCAACCACTATGCCTAGCTTCTCTTTTCTTTTCTTTCTTTTTGTGTGTGTGTGTATGTACTATGGATTGAACCTAGGCCACTTAATCACTGAGCCACATCCCCAGCCCTTTTTTAATTTAGAGACAGGATCTCTCTAAGTTGCTTAGGACCTTGCTAAATTGCTGAGACTGGCCTTGAACTTGCTATCCTCCTGCCTTAGCCTCCCAATTTGCTGGAATTAAAGGCATGGCTACCACATCTGGCTTCTTTGTCTTCTTAATTAAAGGGAAAGAGAGGGCTGGGTTGTGGCTCAGTGGTAGAGTGCTTACCTTGCATGCATGAGGAACTGAGTTCGATCCTCAGCACCACATAAAAACAAATAAAGATATTGTGTCCATTTAGAACTAAAAAAAAAAAATCAGTTTAAAAAAAATTTTTAAATAAAGGGAAAGAGAAAGGGAAGTAGTAGGTAAAGGGGGATTTAAGTTTTTTTTTTTTTTTAATCTCCAGTTATTGTGGTTTATTGGGAGAGGCTTAAGAATATAAATATGTTTGGTGAAAAATGTTAATTGGGTAGTTGGAGATAGAGCAGTGAAGTAATGGGTGGAATAGCACTCTGGAAGAGATGGTTGGGAATGTCTGGGAGCTCAGGAAATCACTCAACCTAGAGTTCCATTGGCACAATTGCTTAGCCTGCAGTACTTCTAAGAAGTATTGCTGTTTTTTTCCTCCTTTGTCCTTAGGCTGACCCAGAGACCCTTCCTAACACAGCCCTTGCTCCTACTCAGGAACACCCTCCACCTAATGACAGTGCCTTCATGGGAAGCATCTTGACAGCAGTGGCAGATGAAGGTTAAAGGTCCTGGGATTTGGTTGGGAAAGTTATGACCCTTCTCCCGATATCTTTATCTGGTGAAGATGCACATCATCTATTTTTCTGGGCTTTCTCCCCTGGTTGGTTTTTGTTTTAGAGCCAGAATCAGCTCCTGTGCCCTTGCTTGGAAGTGACAACAGTGCTTTCACCCGAGTGGAATCAATGGTTTCCCTTCAGTCTACAGGTGAGGATGGGCTCCAGGGATCCTGCCTCATTTCTAGAAAATGTGGTGGTGATGAGTAAAGACAAAAGCAGTGAGAAGTGCTTTGCTCTAAAAACCTCAATTCTACTTGGGCTCATTTTATTTCTGCCTTTTGGGATCTGTAATGTTCTGGATATTCAAATCATATGGGTGGGGGAACACAGATAAGGGTTATGGGAATGATGGCTATATACCCCTTTCTTCTAGACTGAAGGGCTATACCTCTATCTAGGATTTTTTCTTTCAGAGATCCCAGACATGGAGGAGAGACTGGCAGAAATAAGTACTAAGCTTCTTGACCTTCAGAGCCTGTGTTCCTTGTTGCAAGAGTCTAAAGAAGAAGCTATTGGGACTCTGCAGCAAAAAATGTGAGATGCAGTCTTGATGAAAGGGGGCAATAAGAGAGCCCCTCATAAGGGCATCGCACAGTTCTGAGAGGGCAGGAATGATGTGGGATTCTTCCCTCCCCCAAGTTGTGCTTTGCAGGATAGGCTGCAGGCACAGGAAGAACAGCATCAGGAAGCCCAGAAGGCAAAGGAAGCAGACATAGAGAAGCTGAACCAGGCCTTGTGCTTACGCTACAAGGTGAAGGAGGGGCCTAGAAGTGGGGCGATGAAGAACTGGGGCAGGTTTACTGGCCCACTGGGAGCCATTGTCTCTCCAGGAATCTGGGTGGTGAGGATTTTCCAATTACTGCCCTAGTTTTGCCCTTCCTGGGGCCACACATTTTACATATTTAGGAATGGGGCTATGGGCTGACCTGTCTTCCCAGGAGAGAAGTCAAGAATTCTTAACAGAACTCTCCCACCAACTGATAGATGCCTTGACTCACTTGGCCATGGAGGAGAATCAGAATGGTACCAGCTGGTCCCACCATGGCCAAACATAGGTCAGATACACCCCTCTACCTCCTAGCAAGTGCTTTGAAGCCAGTTCTCAGTATCTTCTCACCTCCCTTTCTCTTGCAGAATGAAAAGGAGCTCCAAGAAGTGATACAGAAGCAGAATGAGAAGATCCTAGAACAGATAGACAAGAGTGGCGAGCTTATAGTATGTTTCTCATGATACCCAGACTTCTGCTTTCTGTGCCACTGGTAGCAAGATCCCAAACATGACAAGTGGATATCCTGGTTCACTTTTTTCCACCACCTGAGATTAGAAGGATAGAGACCTTTGAATGCTATCAGATACCTCTATTCTCATTCCCAGAGCCTCAGAGAAGAAGTGACCCAGCTTACCCGCTCACTTCGGCATGCAGAGACAGAAACCAAAGTGCTACAGGAGACCCTAGCAGGCCAGCTGGACCCTAACTGTCAGCCCATGGCCACCAACTGGATCCAGGAGAAAGTGTGGCTCTCTCAGGAGGTAACTCAAAGTTAACAGATAAATTGGACAATTGGTGGGGACCCCAGACTGTGCCCTTATTAATCTGGGCCTATCTGCAGGTAGACAAGCTGAGGGTGATGTTCCTGGAGATGAAAAATGAAAAAGCAAAACTCATGGTCAAGTTCCAGAATCATGTAAGCATTTCCATGCTATTCTAAGGCCATTTCCTAACACCACTAGCAAGCACCCTGCCATATTACTTCTGTCCTGCCAAGCTATGCTGTTCTTAGCACAGGACTATGAAATCTATTTGCCTTCTAGAGAAATATCCTAGAGGAGAACCTTCGGCGCTCTGAAACAGAGTTAAAGAAACTAGATGACATTGTTCAGCATATTTATGAGGTAATGGAGGTTGGGAGGTAGTAAAACTAAGGCATAAGGCCTGGCCACAGGAAGTACTAAGGAGCACAACTCTAGCTCCCAGCCTTTGCTGCGAGGTGGGCCTCACACTCTCTCATATGCTTCTTTGTGGCTTCTGTTTCCTCCATTTTAACACACTGGCTGTTTCTTGGGGCTGGGATCTTGGGCCTTAGGCTTGAGGTTCTGAGCTTCCTTTTTCTGCCTCTCTTCCCAGACTCTGCTATCCATCCCAGAGGTAGTGGATAGTTGCAAGGAACTACAAGGATTGCTACAATTTCTGAGCTAAGTAGTTGGTCATGTGTAATCCCAGCTACTTGGGAAGCTGATGTGGAAAGACTAATTGAACCCAGAAGTTCATGACCAGCCTGGGCAACATAGTGAGACCTCATCTCAAAAAACAAAACAAAAAAGAAAAACTGAGCTGGATTCTGCTTCATCCCTTTTATCTGCAAATATTTCCTTACCCTATCACTAGGACCAATTGGCCTAGAGCCAACTATGTTTGATGCTATTTAAATAAAGTATATTTAACGTATTTCTTCAAGTCCATTGAGTCTTATTTTGTGTGTTGGGGGAGTTGAATGAGGTCAGGTAAGAGGCAGCTGGGCCCCCAGCCTGCATGTACTTCATAGATCATTTTCCTGCTGTATCCAGAGCAAGGGCTGTCTGCCCTTTCTCCTTTCTCTTGCTTTCCCAAATATTCCGGGCACTGGACTGCTTGTACCCTGGCTCTGGGCCTAGGGGAAACAGAAAAGACTCCATTCTCTTATTTTCCCCATCCCCCTTTGAGGTAGGCCCTGGTAAATATGGGGCTGAGGACAGAGAATCTCAGTTCATTATTCCATTGCCTTGAATTTGGGCCCTGGTTGATACCTCTGTTCCACCTACCCCATCTGCTGTGACTGTTTAAAGGACTCTGCTTCACCAGATCAAGCTTAATCCCCAACATCCAGCATAGTGCTCTGCACGTGGCAAAAGTGATTGTGGCAGACAGAACAAGGCCATTCCCTGCAAGGCCCCAAGGGGACACCTTCCACGAGGTGGTAGGCGGACAGCCCCTAACATCAGAGGTCCCGATTGGGGTCACTCCACCTCGTTGCTCCGCCCTTGGGGGCGTGGCCTTCCCCAGACCAGTCCTAGGAAGGGGTGGAATCAGGGCGGGGAAGTGCCAGTCCCGCCCCCCGGGGAGTCACGTAGCTCTGCGGCATCCGCAGCCTCATTTACTGGAGCCCGCGCTGAGCTGCGTCTGTTGCAGACCAGAACTGGAGCTCGTTGAACCTGTAGCTGCTGCTGCTAACTCCCTGTGTTCTGGTAAGGCCCTTGGCAAGGCAAGAGCTGCTCGGCACCTCCACTTTCTCTCCTGGACTTTTCCCTTGCCAGCCTTGCCTGTTCCCTGGGTCCGGTGGATGTGACTTTTCAACCCTCTCCTCTTTGATTTTCACCTGGGATCAGCCTCTCCCCCCAGCCATTTTAATCTCAGCCTGCTTCTGCTCCTCCCTTTCCAGCTAGCTCTCTTGCCTTCTCTGCCCCTAGGTCTAGGTCCTTGCACCCGGCTGGTTAGCCCATATCACCATCACCATCACCATCACCTCTACAATTCTCCTTTCTCCTTCTCCTTTCTTCTTCTCTTTCTCTCCCTCCCTTACTCAGGCTCCCTACTCATTCCTTTTCGCCTTCGTTCCCTGGTCATCTCCCCACCATGTGTCTGAGTTGTAGGGAGTTGAAATGCTCCCTATTTCCCGTGCCTCCCTCCACACAGAAGTACTCTGGGCCCTGGAGAAGACCTGGTGGTGTGTCATTTCCATGTGACTTAGCTGGCCTGCTGATGCTCTTTCCTATCACACTTTGTAGTCTCTTTGGAGTCAACCTCTGACACAGGGTTGGGGAGTAGGCAGTAGGCTGAGGCAGTCAGGTTTGTAGTAAAAAGAAAAGGTCATAGAAGTCTATTACTGTTATATGTGCCACTCCTACTCCTGAACCTGCCCCCTTCCTTCCAGCCTTTTCCTCTAGAAGCTTGCCAGGTTGGGAGATGGGGAGTGAACAGTGCTTTTTTGTCTCATTCTAAAGCTTTGGAAATATGTGCACTCTCCTAAGGGTATCATTGAGATTGAAAAAAGGGAAGCTGGAAAATCCAGCTTATGCCTACCTCAAGAAAGACACATTCAGGATTAGCATCCTCAATTGGTCAGCAGTTTTTTCATGAGAAGACCAGTAGCTTCAGGGCTGCTCATCTCCCCAACCCCCACTCTGCAATTCTCTTCTGGGCTGGGAAGGGTGCCCATCAGGGACAAAGGAGGTGTGGGAACTGGGGCTCTAGGCCTGCTAGCTGTCAGAGAGATTGGTGCCACTCTGATGCCCAGGACCCATGCCAAGGACTGCTGCTCTGCTCCCAGTTCCACTTTTGGGGTGGGGAGGCATTTGGCTAAGCAGAGGAGGTAATGGGTGGGGTTCAACTTTTATATTTTGTCTCCATTCCAGAGAGCTGTCACCATGCCCCACTCCTACCCAGCCCTTTCTGCTGAGCAGAAAAAGGAGTTGTCTGACATCGCCCTCCGCATCGTAGCCCCAGGCAAAGGTATCCTGGCCGCAGATGAGTCTGTAGGTAAGTGGGGCCTGTGGTCAGGGTGGTGGAGATAGCCAGGGAGCCATGGTCAGGGGGTTGGTTGTCTCTTATTTGCTTACAGGTAGCATGGCCAAGAGGCTGAGCCAAATTGGGGTAGAAAACACAGAGGAGAACCGCCGGCTGTACCGCCAGGTCCTGTTCAGTGCTGATGACCGTGTGAAGAAGTGCATTGGAGGTGTCATCTTTTTCCATGAGACACTCTACCAGAAAGATGATAACGGTGTCCCCTTTGTTCGAACCATCCAAGATAAGGGCATTGTTGTAGGCATTAAGGTACAGTCCCTGGTCCTGACTGGGGGCTGGATATGGAAATATGTATAGGAGGGGTGGTAAGGAGAATTCTGCTTGGGCTCATCCCTCTGCCTGTTTCCTCTGCAGGTTGATAAGGGTGTAGTGCCTCTGGCTGGGACAGATGGAGAAACTACTACCCAAGGTACGTGGTGGGTGGGCTTTAGTACCACAGGGATTAAGTGTTCAATACAAGCAAGAGAGGGCAGGGTGATGAGGCTGGCACTATCATTGCAGGACTGGATGGTCTCTCAGAACGCTGTGCCCAATACAAGAAGGATGGTGCGGACTTTGCCAAATGGCGCTGTGTGCTGAAAATCAGTGAGCGCACGCCCTCAGCACTTGCCATTCTGGAGAATGCCAATGTGCTGGCCCGCTATGCCAGCATCTGCCAGCAGGTATGTGGGTTTGGGTAGTCAATTGGGTGTCCTGTTCCTGGTGGGGAGAGGATTAAAGAGCTTCCTTTCTCACTTATTGCCCCACCTAAGCCATTCTTTCTTGCCTACAGAATGGCATTGTGCCTATTGTGGAGCCTGAGATCCTGCCTGATGGAGACCATGACCTCAAACGTTGCCAGTATGTTACAGAGAAGGTGAGTTCATAGGTGGGCACAGACACATACTTCAAAGGCAGCCTGGCAAGGGGTGCCTATGCCTATTCCTCCAGCTTAGATCCAGGCACACTCTCCCCTAGTGCTCTTCTCCTGATCCCAAAAAAGACCTGCAGATCTGAGCCTATACTGAATCCTCACAGTCCATTCCCACCTCATCTATCTCTAAGATGGTGGCACAGAGCAGTAAGCAATGGGGATCCAGAGACCCTTCATAAACCTCCTTTGATCCCCAGGTCCTGGCTGCCGTGTACAAGGCTCTTAGTGATCATCATGTGTACCTGGAGGGGACGCTGCTCAAGCCCAACATGGTGACCCCTGGCCATGCCTGTCCCATCAAGTATACCCCAGAAGAGATTGCCATGGCAACTGTTACTGCTTTGCGTCGCACTGTGCCACCTGCTGTCCCAGGTACTACCTGGCTAACTTGTTCCTATCCCTAAGGTCCATCCTCAAGTTCTATTTGTGGCTGTCAAAGGACCCTTACCCTGGAAAAATAGGGAGTGACCAATCAATTTGTCTTCTCTCCTCTACCTCAGGAGTGACTTTCCTGTCTGGAGGTCAAAGTGAAGAAGAGGCATCACTCAACCTCAATGCCATCAACCGCTGCCCACTCCCTCGACCCTGGGCACTCACCTTCTCCTATGGACGTGCGCTGCAGGCCTCTGCATTAAATGCCTGGCGAGGACAAAGGGACAATGCTGGGGCTGCCACTGAGGAGTTCATCAAGCGAGCTGAGGTCAGGAACTAGAAGTGGTGGTGGTGGTGGTAGAGTGTGTAGCAGGGCAGGGACCAGCACCCAGAGGTTACATCCGGGGCAATTTAATACCTTTGGACCGGCACAGCTTGTTTACTCCACTTTCCCCTTTTGCAGGTGAATGGGCTTGCCGCCCAGGGCCAGTATGAAGGCACTGGAGAAGATGGTGGAGCAGCAGCACAGTCCCTCTACATCGCCAACCATGCCTACTGAGGCATACTTAATCCACTCTATGGCCCTTGGCCCAGCCATCTGTACTCTTTTGCCTGTAGTCATGGTCAGGGCCAAATAGCCACGCAGAACAGAGATGCCTTTGTCCAACATCAAGTCAACTTCTTTTTCTCTTCTCTCCTCCCCTCTCATTGCTGCACCTGGGACCATAGGATGGGAGAATAGGGAGCCCCTAATGCCTGAGGGCGGGAGAACCTGCTAGAAGTCAGAACAGAATGCCTGGGTCTTCCCTACCTCCACCAGCCCTAACAATTTCCCCATGGTGGTATAGCTTCTCCTTGGACTCTCCTTGCTGCATCTCTCTCCTAGGATGAGAGAGAAGTACACTAGTCCTGCCTCATGCCTTGAATACATACCACATAGCAAATAAATGGTAGCAAAACATGCTACTTTGTCTGTGTGTTTTACACATCAAATTTCTACCTCCCATTTCTGACCTCTACTGATTCTTTCTCTGGGCCCTCCAACCATGGAGGTGAAAAGGGTGGGATTTGAGGCAGCTCAGGATCCTGTGTGTTGATGTCCAAAACTGGAATCGAACAGTAAGGACTCCTAAGTCGGGAGTCTGCCATGTCAGGAGCACTTGGGCTTCTTATACAGAAGATGGAGTGAGGCAAGATGAACAACTTCTGAAAGCAGATTTTGTGCAAGGCTCAAAGCAGGGAGGTAGCAGGATAAACTGGGATGAGAGTAGTTCTCCCACCTCGGCAGTTCTGAGCCCTGCTGGGGCCTGACACATTCCACCAGTAGGATCACCTGGTCTTGGTAAATCTCCAAGGCTCTAGTGGCTGCTGGGCTAACCATAGTACGGTATCTAGAGGTTGCCAAGAACTATGCTTATTCCCATTTGGGATAAGAGTATAAAGGGGGCCAATTTGAAAGTCTTGGCAAGGGAGACCTTGTGAGCCCTCATGCTGAAATTTTAACCACTCAGTTGGGGTGTGACATCAGCTGAGAACCTCAGTCTATCTGAATAGATTAAAGATGAGAGAACATGGGGCTAGGGTTGTGGCTCAGAGGTAGAGTACTTATGCTTGAGGCACTGGGTTTGATCCTCAGCCCACATAAAAATTAAAAAAAAAATAAAGATATTGTGTCCACCTATAACTAAAAATATTTTTTAAAAAGCAAAGATGAGAGAAGAAGCTGGACATGAATTTGCAACCTTCCTGCCTCAGCCTCCCAAGTCACTGGGATTACAGGTGTGGACCACCACACATCACACTCGGCTTATTCCTATTTTAATATAAGGAAACAGGCACAGAGACATCATTTAGGTAAAAAGATGTGAAGCCAGAATTTGAACCCTAGTGATTAGGATCCATAGTCTGTGCTCTTGAATTGTAGAGATTTATTATTCCTTTAATTTTTTTTTTAGTTGTAGATGGACACAATATCTTTATTTATTTTTATGTGGTGTCAGGCACAATCCCAGCCCTAGAGATTTATTTTTAAGTAAAATGTCCTGACTTTTCCAAGTTGGAAATGAATTCAAATGAATTTTAAAATACTGGAAGCCAGATGCAGAGACACACATGTAGTCCCAGCTACTTGGGAGACTGAGGCAGAAGGACCTGGTAGTTCCAGACCAGCCTGGGGAACATAGCAAGACCGGTGTCAAAAAATAATTTTTTTTTTAAAGAAAGAAAGAGAGAGAGAGAGAGAGAGAGAGAGAGAGAGAGAGAGAGAGAGAGAGAGAGAGAGAGAGAGAGATTTTTTTAAAAAATTTATTTTTTAGTTTTCGATGGACACAACATCTTTATTTTTATGTGGTGCTGAGGATCGAACCCAGCGACCTGCGCTTGCCAGGCGAGCGCGTTACCGCTTGAGCCATATAACCAGCTCCCCCCCAAATATTTTTATTTTTAAATAAATAAAGAGTACAGTTTAGCTAGTTATGCTAAAAAAAAAAAAAAGTGCTAGCCTGCAACCTCAGTGTTTGAGGCTTGAGGAGAAGGAGCCAGGAATAGGAACTCTACAATAATTGTGATAACTGACATTTGAGGGCTCTCCCTGCACCAGGCTATTTACAAAAATGACCTCACTGAAGAAAATACCTTCCTTTTTTCAGATCTGGAAACAGCGACAGGACTCCCACGAATGCCCAGCACCCCCTCTCCCCCTCCTCCATCCCCGTACAGGGAATTGAACCAAGGGCTGCTTTCATTGAGCTACATCTCTTTTAAAACAAACAAACAAAAAAAAAACAACCTTTTTTTTTTTTTTTAAGACAAGTTCTCCCCAAATTGCCCAGACTGTCCTCAATTTGGCGATCCTCCTAGCCTCTGCCTCCTGAGAGGCTGGGATTACCTGCGAGCACCACCGCGCCCTGCTGCCCAGCTGGTATTTAACGAATATTTTGGCTCCATTAATCCTTGGGATTTAAGAGTGTGTTCTACTAGGCAGCAGGGAGATTTGTCTTCAACAGCGTACCGCTCCCACACCGCCCCTTCGGCGTGGGCATTACCTTTCAAACGCCCAGCGCCGCTCCACTCGGATTCGGCCCACTCCCAGCCGGCTTTCCCCAGCGAGCGTCGTACTGCCGCTAACGATTGGCGGTGATTGCTGTCGTAGTGGTCCCGCCCCTTGTTGCGAGATTTCCGATTGGGGGAGGCTTACGATGCTCCGCCCCTCGGCGGCCCGAGCAGCCGGAAACGAGCATGGCGGCCTCTGGGGCCGCGGCCACCGATCTAGGTGCGATGGGCTTCAGACGGGGCTGCGGCTCCAGGATTGCGAGGGAGGGATGCAGGGGTGGGTCCTGAAGTATGCAAGAGTACTGCAGTGGGTGGGTTGGGAGTGGCTTCAGACGGGGTCCCTTCAGACAGGCGAGGGCCCTTAGCACTGGCATCTCCGAACGCGGGCGGAGAGAGGCCCTTGAGGACCGATTGTCCCTGCTCCTCCGCGACACCGGTGGAGCTAGTAGCCGAACCTGTTTCGCGCCCCTCAGTCTGTCCCCCTGTGCCTGCAGAGGTGATCCGGGGCAAGCGCGCCGCCCTTTTCTTCGCCGCGGTGGCCATCGTGTTGGGGCTACCGCTCTGGTGGAAGACCACGGAGACGTACCGGGCTCCGTTGCCTTACTCCCAGATCAGTGGGCTCAATGCCCTGCAGGTGAGACTTGGGTGGGGGAAGACCCGGGAACAGCCCACCGGCAAGGCGGAGACTCAGTCGAAGTCCCTGATGCTTCTTCCTGCAGCTCCGGCTCATGGTGCCCATCACTGTAGTGTTTACCCGTGATTCAGTGCCCCTGGATGACCAGGAGAAGTTACCCTTTACTGTTGTGCACGAGAGAGAGATCCCTCTGAAATGTGAGTTCCTGGGGGATCAGTGTGGGCGTCCTATAACCTATTAAAAGATATCGCTGAATGAACAAGTGTGTTTGGTTTGAAAAAAAATTGACCTCAAATTCAGTGTTTGTCTTGAAGGCAGCAATTTATTCATAAGTTATGCTATCTAATCAGAAGCAATCATTGCCCATCAGAGTAGAGGGTAGGAAGTGGGATGTAATGAAAAGGAGTGCAGTGTTTGAAATTAAATTGCATATATATACAAGTCCTGTTCAGTTTTACATTAAACATTTTTTTTTTAAACCGAAGGGCTCTCAAACACAGAGCTACATCCCTAGCCCTTTCTTTATATTTTATTTAGAGATAGTCTTGCTGAATTGCTTAGGGCCTCACTAAGTTGCTGAGGCTGGCTTTGAACTCGTGATCCTCTTGTCTCAGCCTCCTGAGCCACTGGGATTACAGGAGTACACCATGCACCTGGCCACATTAAACACTTTACTGAGTATTATGAACTTTTTAGTTACCAGGAACTAGGAGATAAATAAGAAATTGGTAACGCCTTCAAAAATTTCATACTCAGGTAGGGGAGAAATAACACATAGGTAAAAGAAATTACTATAGAATGTACAAGGAAAAGGGATTGCCCTTTAGAAAAAGCATTTAACTGAGAGGAAAGAGAAAGTTTTGAGTGATATAATTTTTTTAAATTTATTTTTTAGTTGTAGTTGGACACAATACCGTTATCTTATTTATTTCTTTTTATGGGTGCTGAAGATTGAACCCAGGGCCTCACACCCAGGATCTCAACCCAGGATCTCACACGTGCTAGGCAATTGCTCTACTGCCGAGCAACAACCTCGGCCCTTGAGTGATATAATTTTTAAAGTTATGTTTTTAAAGGATATGTAGGAATACAGGTTAAATGAGACAGGGAGAGAAAATTCGAGAAAATGAATAGGATGAGCCAGTAATAGGGTTAAGTAATATTATTCATTTCTCACTGTGTGCCAGAAACTAGGTGAAATACGTTATACTTGTTGCTTCATTGAATCATTTTTCTGACATTTGTAATCTCTATTTTATAAATGAAGAATCAGAGAGTTTAACTTGTTCAAGATCACACAGCTAGTAAGAGGTGGAATTAGGGTTGAATCCAGGCCTGATTCTTTAAGCTTTTAACCAACAAATTATACTTTTTTCTGTGTAAAACCATGGAAGGATAAATCAGTGTGTTGGAGATCTATGAGCAGATTTTTAAAAAATTTTTATTTAAAAAATTTTTTTTTAGTTGTTGTTGGACCTTGATTTTATTTATTTATTTGTGGTGCTGAAAATTGAACCCAGTGTCTCACACATGCTAGGTGAGCGCTGTACTGCTGAGCCACATCCCCAGCCCCCTATCAGCAGTTTTATCTTACTGGTATATGAAGTGAAACATGGAATGACTAGAGAGAGATAGGTTATGTCTGGACTGTGATGTGCCTGTGTGCCATTTACTTTCTAGCTCTTCAACTTTGGTTTGGACATTAAAAAAAAAAAAAAAAAAAACAGGGGCTGGAGATTTGGCTCAAGTGGTAGCGCGCTCGCCTGGCATGTGTGCGGCCCAGGTTCGATCCTCAGTACCACATACAAATAAAGATGTTGTGTCTGCTGAAAAACTAAAAAATAAATATTAAAATTCTCTCTCTCTTTAAAAAAAAAAAATATTATGTAGAGGAGGGGGTGCCTCTAAAAAAAAAAAAAACCCTCATATTTTTTGTGTGTATGGTGCTGGGGACTGAGCCCAAAGCAAAACAGGAAAAGATCAATTTAAAAAAAATAAATAAAATATGTTAAATGTTGTTAGAAGAAAAACAGCAGAAGCCGGGCCTGGTGGCATATGCCTCTAGTTGCAGTGACTAGGGAGGCTGAGGCAGAATAATTGCAAGTTTGAGGCCAACCTCAATGACTTAGTGAGACCCTGTCTCAAAATAAAAAAAATAAAAAGGGCTGACAGTTGTTCAATGATTTAGCACCTCTGGGTTCAATCCCTAATAAAGAAGGAGAAAAATGAAGAGGGGTTGGGGTTATGGCTCAGTGGCAGAGCCCTTGCCTAGCACATGTGAGGCACTCAGCACCACATATAAATAAATAAAATAAGTCATTCAGTCCTTAGCACCACATAACAAATAAAATAAAGGCATTCAGTCCTTTGCAACTACAAAACAAAACAAAAAAAAAAGAAGAAAAGAAAAGAAAAACACGACAAGATGAAAGGGAGATGTTCTTAGGGATTGGGAGGTGATCACAGTTTTAGATGGAGTGGCCAAGGAAGACCTCATTGTAAAGAGTTGAGGGAATAAACAATGCACATACCTGGGGAAAGAGCATCTTGACAGGGGGAAAAGCAAGTCTAAGGTCCTTGAAGTAGGAGCAGGTGAGGTACCTTTCAGAAACATTGAGATTTCAATGTGACTGGATTGATGTGAAGAAGGGAGAGAAAAAGGAAATGAAATAAAACCGGGGCAAGCTGAGTGCATGCCTGTAATTCCAGCAGCTCAGGAGGCTGAGGCAGGAGGATGGCAAGTTCAAAGCCAGCCTCAGCAACAGTGAGGCCCTGTCTCTAAATAAAATACAAAAAAGGACTGGGGATGTGGCTCAGTGTAGTGCCACTGAGTTTAATCCCTGGTACCTGCTCCCCACCCAAAAACACAAAACAAAACAAAACAAAAAAACAGGGCAGTAGAGGGGTCCAAATCATGCAGGGCCTGGTAGATCATGGTTAGAGTGTTGGCTTTCATTCCAGATGAAAAGAGAAACCATTATCCAATCAGTTTAGCAATAATTCCTTAATATCACCTAATTCTCAAGTCTATATTCAGATTTCCCCAGTTATCTCAAAGGTATCCATTCACATCTGGTTTATTCTAACCAAGATCAACACACTATATTTGGTTTTTACGTTTTCTTTTTTTTCATAGTTGTGGGGATCCAACCCAGGGTCTCATGCATACTAGGCAAGCACTCTAACACTGAGCCATATCCCCAGCCTCAATACATTTACATTTGGTTATGTCTCTTTTGTACCCTTTACTAGTATTGGCTCCCCTCTAACCCACCCCCATACACTTCTTTTCATACCATTGATTTATTGGAAATTAAGTATTTGCTTAATAGATGTCATCCAGGATTTGGCAAATCACTGCCACAATTTTATGTAATTTATTCTTCTAGTATCCTTCTTTCTTCTTTTTTTTTTTTTAAGGGTGGAGAAAACCATTTTATTTTATTTTTTTTTAAGAGAGAGAGAGAGAATTTTTAATATTTATTTTTTTTTAGTTTTCGGTGGATACAACATCTTTGTTTGTATATGGTGCCCAGGCCACATGCATGCCAGGCGAGTGCGCTACCGCTTGAGCCACATCCCCAGCCCCTAGTATCCTTGTTTCTTGTAAACTAGTGGTTAGATCTAGAGATTTAATTAGAGCCAGATTCAGTTTTTTAGGCAAGGATGCTTTATAGATGACATGACATACTTCCTGTTATATCTTAAAACATGTAATAGCTGGTTATACAAAATGGATATGTTTTATAAAAAAAATATATTAGATTCAGTTTTTTAGGCAAGGGTACTTTATAAGTGACGTGACATACTTCCTGTAGTGTTATGTCATAAAACATGTCATAGCTGGTTATCCATTTTGGGTGATGTAGAAGTATGTAAGTGAGTTCAGGTATTGTCAGTTTAATCTCTGTATTTTAGACTTCCCCATATACTTGATGATTTTAGCATCTATTTGTTGCTGAAATTGATTTCATTACTAGGTGCCAAATGGTGTTCTCCTCACCCCCCCCATTTTCTAGCATTTATTCTGCATGTTGCCATGTTGCCTAGAATTCTTGTATAAAGAGGAATTTTCCCAGTAAATTTTAGGTTCAGTTTGTCAAGTTTCAGGTGGCAAAGAAATCTCTTTGGGATTACTTTATATGTATAGAATAATTTGGGGAGAATTGACAGTCTTACAACATTTTATCTTTCCATCTAGGTATTTCCTGGGTATTTTCTTTTTTAACCATACGATTTATTTTTATTATTTTTTTAGTCATACATGACAGCAGAATGTATTTTGACATATAATACATACATGGAATGTACATACATCAATCATATTGTCTATTCTATTCTGTTGCCCTTCCTATCCCTCCTACTCCTCCCCTCCTCTCCCATCTTTTTCTCTATCCAATCTAATGTGACACATTTTTTTTCTTTTTCTCATCACAATATCATATATGTATTCTGTATAACAATGAGGTTCTCCTTCCATCTTTTTCCTGGGTATTTTCATTGTTATTATTAATAATTTTCATTGTTATTACAATTGGGATTTTTATTTTTAAAAAAGGTTTACTTTCTAATTGGATCTTGCTGGTATTTATATAGCTATTGATTCTTATATATTCTTGTGTCTAGTCATCTTACGGAATTGTTATTATTTGTTTTTGCTTTTTCTTCGTTTGTTTTGCTACTGGGGATTGAATCTAGGGGTACTTAACCACTGAGCCACATCCTCAGTCCTTTTTATTTTTGTATTTTGAGACAGGCTCTCACTAAATTGGCCTTGAACTTTAAATCCTCTTGCCTCAGCCTCCCTCATTGCTGGGATTATAGGTGTGTGCCACCATGCCCTTCTGTTACTAATGCTAATAGATTTTTCCCCCTGTACTGGGGACTGAACCTAGGGCCTAATGCATACCAGACACATGCTCTGCCACTGAGCTACATCCCCAATTCTTTAAAACTTTTTTTTTTTTTAATTTTGCTACAGGGTGCAGCTAAGTTTGCCCAGGCTGGTCTCAAACTTAAAGTCTTCCTGCCTCAGCCTCCCTAGTTGCTAGGATTACAGTCATGCCACCACCATGCCTGGCTCTTCCTTTTAAATATTTAGAAGTTTTCTCTTTTTTCACTGAATACATTGGTCAGCACCTTCTGAAAGAACAGTGCTGGATAAAATAAGAATAATGAATATAGCAGGCATCCTTATTTTATTATTAACTTTAATGGAATTGCATTTAGTGTTTTGTCATTAAGCACATATTTTGATTTTTATCAGGGCCATTTATTGAATTTAATTATTTGGGGACCAGGGTTGGAATGACCATGTGGGTTTTCTTCTTTCACCTATAGATGTTAATGAATATCGAAATGGCACCCCAGTGGGAAGATTTTTTTTTTTTTTAAAGAGAGAGTGAGAGAGGCAGAGAGAGAGAGAGAGAGAATTTTAATATTTATTTTTTTAGTTATTGGCAGACACAACAGCTTTGTTGGTATGTGGTGTTGAGGATCGAACCCGGGCCGCACACATGCCAGGCGAGCGCGCTACCGCTGGAGCCACATCTCCAGCCCAAGTGGGAAGATATTTCAGACTGAAAGAGCAGTGTGTGCACAGGTAGCAGCAAGAGCTGGGGCAGAAGGGAGAAGCAGGACATCATGCGTTCACTTTCATCCGTGCAGAAAAAATTAGAGTTGGCTATAGCTGCCTAGTGTTTGGTGTTTCTCTGCAAACAACCATCTTGCTATCCTCAGATGCTGGATAGTATTAGGTTTGGGAAAGTGGGCCTGTCCTCATCAAGCTACTTCCTTTCCCTCTAGACAAAATGAAAATTAAATGTCGTTTCCAGAAGGCCTATCGAAGGGCTTTGGACCATGAGGAAGAGGCCCTGTCATTGGACAATGTGAAAGGTAGGGGAAGGAGTAATCACACCATTTTGACAAAAAGCCCTCTTGTTTCCTTCTGGTCTTTTTAAGTGTATGATTTCTATGATTTGTCTTACCTTCAAAGCCACTTTGGGAAAGCAGGGAATGAAGTACCTTGAGTTTTATCCTGGCCTAATGAGGACCAGAGTCCTAGACTTGGCTTACCTATTGTGTCCTGGTACTGTATCAGCTGACTGAGAATAGAGGGTGGCCTAGGCACTCTGTTGGGGCTGGGGGAAGCTGGAATGGCATTGCTTGTTGTATAACACTTTCTTTCATCCCCAGAGGCAGAAGCCATGTTAGCTGAGCAGAAGGAACAATCAGAAGGTTCCCTGACTGTGTTTGTGATCTCTGAACACTCCTTACTTCTTCCCCAGGTAGGTAAGCAGAGCAGCTGAGGCTTGGCCTTTTCCCTTTAGCTCATTCTCTTAGGTCATCCCTTTTTGTTTGTTTGTTTGTTTCTCTAGGTGGTCATTGAATCCAGGGGCACTTTATCATTTGAGCTATACTCCCAGACCAATTAATTGATTGATTGATTGAGATAGGGTCTCTAAGTTGCTGGCCCAAACTTGGATCCTCCTGCCTCAGCTTCTTGAATTGCTAGGATTACAGACATGTGCTACTATGCCAAGCTTAGTTATATTCTTCTAGTAATGTTGTCTAATCTCCCCTTTGCTACAGAGAACTTTCCTCATCTTTTAAAAAAGAATGCCAGTAGAGCCAGATTTGGTAATCCATGCTTGTAATCCCAGCAGCTTGGGAGACAGGAGGATCGTAAATTGAAAGCCAGTCTCAGCAACTTTAGCAAGGCCTTGTCTCAAAAATTGAAAGTTGGGGGCTGGGAATGTGGCTCAGGCGGTAGCGCACTCGTCTGGCATGCGTGCGGCCCGGGTTCGATCCCCAGCACCACATACCAACAAAGATGTTGTGTCCGCCAAGAACTAAGAAATAAATATTAAAATTTCTCTCTCCCCTCTCTCACTCTCTCTTTAAAAAGAAAAAAAAAATTGAAAGTTGGTTTGGGATGTGGGTCAGTGGTTAAGCAATCCTGGGTTCAATCCCTGGTACCAAAAAAAAAATGTTGGGTCCGTGGAGGTTCATGCCTACATATAATCCTGGCTACTCTAGAGGCTGAGACAGGAGGGTTGCAAGTTCAATGTCAGCCTGGGCAATTTAGGGACCTTGTCTCAAAAAATGAAAATGGCTTGGCTGAGGGTGCTGGAAATGTAGCTAAGTGGTGGAGTGCTTGTCTAGCATGCATGAGGCCCTGGGCTTAATTCCTAGCACTGCCAAAAGAAAAAAGAAAAAAAAAATACCAATGAATATTTATTCATTAACTTTAGGTCTTTCTAAATCCAAGAATTATATGTGGTTTAAGTGCTCTTGGCCATATAAAATGGACAGAAATTGAGCTGGTATGGTGGCATGCACCTGTAATCCCAGGGGCTTGGGAGGCTAAATCAGGAGCAAGGCCATCTTCAGCAATTTAGGGAGACTCTCAGCAACCTATCAAGATCCTATGTCAAAAAATAAACAGGAATGGGGATGTTGTGGTTCATTGGTAAAGGGCCCCTGGGTTCAATACCCAGTACCAAAAACATAAAAAATAAATAAATAAAAACGTAAAATGAACAGAAATCAGTGGGATTAAAATGAATTTTTTTTGTAGGGGGGCTGGGGTTGTGGCTCAGGGGTACATGTGCCTAGCACATGCGAGGCCTTGGGTTCAATCTCAGTATCACATAAAAATAAAATAAATAAAGTAAAGGTATTGTGTCCAACTACAACTAAAAAAAAAAAAAGAAAGAAATTTTTTTGGCGGGGGGTGGGGGTTGTACTGGGGATTGAATTTAGGGGCACTCAACCACTAAGCCACATCCCCAGCCCTATTTTGTATTTTATTTAGAGACAGAGTCTCACTGGGTTGCTTAGGGCCTCACTTTTTGTTGAGGCTGGCTTTGAATTCATGATCCTCCTGTCTCAGCCTCCTGAATCACTGGAATTACAGGTGTGCACCTAAAAAGAATTTTTTTAAAAATTTACTGGAGAGTTAATGGTGTAGCTTAATGGTAGAGTTTTCATAGCATGTGCAAGCCCCTAGATTGCATCTCTAGCACCTAACAAAACAACAAAACCCCAAAACCAACCAAAAAGAATTATCTGGTTTGAATAGATTGTGATGGTAATGTAAGTGATTGATTGACCTTTTCACATTAGAATCAGAAAAATGCAGGGAACTATTTTCTTTTTGAATTTATAACGAAATATTTAAGTCTTATAAAAAGATGAAAGAAAATTTTTATGAGACTATATAAACACATTCCCAAGTTTGTGAACTTCAGGATAGTTGGAGCCTATGGTCTCCGTTTCCTTTCAGCCCCAGGTACTCATATTTATGTATCTCTTATTCCTTTTCTTTAGAGTTCAATCACATGTGTATAAACAATATATTTAATTTTACCTATTTTTGAATTTATATAAATGGTATAATACAATTCTTTTGCAACTTTAATTTTTTTGTTTTTGGTACTGGGGATTGAACCCAGAGATACTTAACTGCTAAACCACATCCCTAGCCCTATTTATTTATTTATTTATTATTTTTAATAGTAGTTGGACACAATACCTTTATTTTATTTATTATTTATTATCATGTGGTGCTGAGGATCGAACCCAAGGCCTTGCATGTGCTAGGCACACACTCTACCACTGAGCCACAACTCCAGCCCCTATTTATTATTATTATTATTATTTTTTAAAAAACTTATTTTTTAGTTATAGATAGACACAATATTTTATTTTTATGTGGTGCTGAGGATTGAACCCAAGGCCTTGCATGTGCTAGGCACACACTCTACCACTGATCCACAACCCCAGCCCCTATTTATTATTATTATTATTATTATTTTTAAACTTATTTTTTAGTTATAGGTAGACACAATATTTTATTTTTATGTGGTGCTGAGGATTGAACCTCATGCATGCTAGGCGAATGCTCTACCTCTGAGACACAACCCCAACCCCTTATTTTTTGAGACAGGGTCTCACCAAGTTGCTTTGAGCTTCACTAAATTGCTGAGGCTGGCCTTGAACTTGTGATCCTCCTGCCTCAGCCTCCTGAACCACTGGGATTATAGATGTGTGCCACCACGCCTGGCTTCAACTTTAATTTTGTTCAACATTCATGTTTGGGAGACTCATCTGTGATGATTCATACATTTGTATCTGTATTTCATTATATAAACATAAACATAATTTATTCTATTGCTACTATTGAATTATTTCCAGTTTTTCACTATAGATAAAATGCTGTCGTGAACATTCTTGCATTTGCTTCTTTGCCATGTGCTCTTTGCATAAATCACATTTTCCAGTTGTTTTTTAATTATTATTTTCCTGTTCAGCATGCCATCTCTTAGTTTCCAGTTCACCATTTTATCTATAACTTTATTTTATTTATTTATTTATATGTGGTGCTGAGGATCAAACCCAGTGCCTTGCACATGCTAGGCAAGCGATCTACTGCTGAGCCACAACCCCAGCCCCAGCTGCTAAAGATTTTTTTTAAAATTTTTTTTCTCTTTATTTATTTTTTGCCACTTAGGATTTGGATGCTGCCTGGACTTCTGCCTATTGGGAAAGACAAGGGAATAAAAATATAGGAGTGGGGCTGGGGATGTGGCTCAAGCGGTAGCGCGCTCGCCTGGCATGCGTGCGGCCCGGGTTCGATCCTCAGCACCGCATACCAACGAAGATGTTGTGTCTGCCGAGAACTAAAAAAAATAAATAAATATTAAAAATTCAAAAAAAAATATAGGAGAACACATATATATGGCTCAGATCAGAAAAACTTAGTTGATAACTCACCATGACTACAGAGAGAGGAGTAGCAAAAGGCCAGGTTCTCTAAGTCAGGAGCCAGACTACCTTTCTGTTTTCTTCACTGATCTGTGAGCATTCTGTCCCTTTCTTACTCCTCACAGGACATGATGAGCTACATCGGACCTGAGAGGACAGCAGTTGTGCGGGGGATAATGCACCGGGAAGCCTTTAACATCATTGGCCGCCGCATAATCCAGGTAGCCCAGGCCATGTCCTTGACTGAGGATGTACTTGCTGCTGCTCTGGCTGACCACCTCCCGGAGGACAAGTGGAGCTCTGATAAGAGACGTCCTCTCAAGTCCAGTTTGGGTAGGGCACCAGGCTTTACCATAGGAAGGGAGAGGAAATGAATTATGTGGTAGAGGAGGGAAATCTGCATGCAAACTCATTATTCTTTTCTTTCTCTCGTTTCAATTTGTTCTTAGAGCACTCAGTGTTCCTTATTTGGTCTTATTCTCCCTTTGGTTCCATGATGGAAATTAGCCCCATTCAAGGAGAAACAAGTTCAGCTTAGTCAGGGGTATAGGCTGTCCCTTTATCCACAGGAAATTCTGATTTTTTGACTCCTGTTTATGTAGGCTATGAGATCACCTTCAGTTTACTCAATCCAGACCCCAAGTCCCATGACGTCTACTGGGACATTGAAGGGGCTGTCCGACGCTATGTGCAGCCCTTCCTGAATGTCCTTAGTGCTGTTGGCAACTTCTCTGTGGATTCTCAGGTGAGACTGGGAGTGAATTGAGTTTCTTTCGAAGTCCATACATATTTAGTGTTTACAAAATACATCTGTACTTTCATCTCTTCAAGCTTGCTGATTCTCTGGCAATTTCCATGTATATGTATGCATGCCAGTGCCCTAAGAACAGGTACTGAGGCGTTAGTGTGTGTGTATCTGCCTGTCCCTTTAAGGAAGGTTCTTGTGTCTTTTTTTTTTAAATTTTTTTAATTGTTGATGGACCTTTATTTTATTTATTTATAAGTGATGCTGAGAATCAAACGCAGTGGTCTCACTCACCAAGTTGCTTAGCGCCTCACCATTGCTGAGGCTGGCTTTGAACTTGTGATTCTTCTGTCTCAGCCTCTTGAACCACTGGATTACAGGCATGTGCCACTGCGCCCGGCCTCCCAGCCGTTTTTTATCTTTTATTTTGAGACAGGGTCTCACTAGATGGCTTTGGGCCTTGCTTTCTGGCCTTCAACTTGGTGATCCTTCTGTCTCAGCCTCCCAAGTCACTGAGATCACAGGGTTACACCACTATGCCCAGCACCTAGGATAAAATTTAATATACTGAATATGGGCTTTGAAAACCATACATTTTATAAGATTTCCTAGCAGCCTGAACAAATAAATAAAGAACAATAATAATTCAGTGTCTACAAGATCAAATCAAGTAGTTATTCAGAAACAATCATTCTTACTACCGAGACTGGATAAACAATTCTCCCATCTTGGCCAGGCAAAATAGGACCGGGGATGTGCCTCAGTGGTTGAGTGCCCCTGAGTTCAATCCCCAGTACCACCCTCCCCCGCTTTATTCTTGGCTTTGTTATTTGTTTCCTGTGCCTTATTTTCTCTAAACCCTGATTTCTCTCTCTCTCTCTCTCTCTCTCTCTTTTTCTTTCTTTTTTTGGTACTGGAGATTGAACCCAGGGGCACTTTACCACTGAGCTATGTCCCCATCCCTTTTTATTTTTTATTTTGAGACTGGGCCCTGCTAAGTTGCTGGGGCTGGCTTTGAACTTGGCAATCTTCCTGCTGCAGACTCCCAAGTCTCTGGGACTACAGGCATGCACAATCATGCCTGGCTGTCTCTTATGTTTTAGAGACCTCAAATCTTTTTTGGGACAAAGGAGGTCACAAATCAATTTTTTTTTTTTTTTTTTTTTTTTTTTTTGGTACTAAGGATTGAACCCAGGGCTTTGTGCATATGAGGCAAGCACTCTACCAACTCAGCTATATCCCCAACCCAGGCCATAAATCAATTTTTAAAAATAATCTCTTCCTTCTTTGTTCTACAGATCCTTTACTATGCGATGTTGGGGGTAAATCCCCGTTTTGACCCAGCCTCATCCAGCTACTACTTGGCTATGAATAGCCTCCCCCATGTCATAAACCCAGTGGAGTCCCGTCTAGGTGAGCTCCTGAGGACAAGGGTCTTTCTGCCAGGCCAGGGAGAGACCCTGAAGGCGTAGCCTGTGGTTGGAGGCAGGTTGTATATAGTGATGGTTGCCAGGTTGGGTTGGTCTGAGGAGAACTAGGAATATTTAGTCTCCTTTTTCCATGATGCTCTTTGATATCTCTATCTATTTTTTTTTTTTTTGATACTGGAGATTTAACTCAGGAGTTCTCAATCGTTGAGCCACATCCCCAGCCCTTTTAATTTTTTTAAAATTTTGAGACAGGGTTTCACTAAGTTGCATAGGGCCTCGCTAAGTTGCTGAGGCTGTCTTTGAACTTGTGATTATCCTGCCTCATCTTCCTGAGCTGCTGGGATTTCAGGTGTGTGCCAGTGTGCCTGGCTGACATCTCTTTCTTTAACCCAAAATCACTTATTAATCATGACTCCTAGCACTTTTAACAAAAGGATATGCTGGGTCTCCCTCCTTAAAAGCTATCTAGAGTAAGATACAGTCACACATCTAGGAAAGGCAGAAGTCCATGAAGGCAGAATTTGAATAGACAGTTCTAATTGAGGTGGAAGATCCTTGAAGTTAGCATTATGGTTTTTCATTTTGTGGGTGGATCCTAGGAAGAGCAAGTGTGGCTAAGATCTGTAATACAAGCAGACCAAAGTAATTATATCATTAATTATGAAGTTCAAGCACCACTGGTAGGCCAGCATGCGTAGATCATGGCATGTGAGACCTGAACAAATTGCTCTTTTATTCATTCTTTTTTTTTTTTGAATACTGGGATTTAACTCATGAGTACTCAACCACTGAGTAACATCCCCATCCCTAATTTGTATTTTATTTAGAGGCAAGGTCTCACTGAGTTGCTTAGCGCCTTGCTGTTGCTAAGGCTGACTTTTAATTTGTGATCCTTCTGCCTCAGCCTCCCAAGCCACTGGGATTACAGGCATGTGGTCCATTTGTTCTTTTACCATTTAGCAAACTCTGGCTGAGGGATTGCTTTGTGATATTGCTGAGTACAGAAATGGAAGGGCAGTTCAGGCAAAAGAGAACTCTGAGCTTAGATATAGAAAAGTAAGAGAGCATAAATAGATATTCAGGGAGTAGTTCATTGTGGGTGAATGTGAATGAGTGACCAAAGATGAAGGTGACAGGTGCCAGATTGTAAATGACCATATTAAGGAATTTAAACTTCAACCTGGTATGGATAGCTAGTGAATGAAGGATATCAGGGAGCTGACACAGGTCACATTTATAACTGTGAGTAAAACTAGCTATAGTAATAAAGTGCATTGTGACAGTGACCAAGAAAGCTGTCTAGACAATCAAGGGGGGCTTCCTCAAGAAGAGGAGATTCCAGGGGCATTTTGGGGCTAAGGATTGTGTTGTGTCTCAGGAGTTCAGAGGTCCTTTACGTAGAAACCCAGGACTGGAGAATGTCTTAGTGATTACCAATCAGAGAAACTGAGTCCCATAGTGAGTGACCATCAAGGTAGAGGCTGACCTAGAACTAAGCTCTAGGTTCAATGTGTTTTGGTATCTTAACTCTTCTTTTCTTTTTCCACAGGATCGAGTGCTACCTCCCTGTACCCTGTGCTCAACTTTCTACTCTATGTGCCTGAGCTTGCTCACTCCCCCCTATATATTCAGGACAAGGATGGGGCTCCAGTGGCCACCAACGCCTTCCATAGTCCCCGCTGGGGTGGCATTATGGTAATAGTTGCACTATGCAGACCCCAGAGCCCAAGTTTTAGGAATGGACAGATGTTCCCTGAAACTGTTCCTTTGGTTTTCTTGTGTGGTCCTTTATGGCCCACCCTATTGGGGAGGGGCAGGTACCAAGGACATGAGAGTGCTGTGTGCTCATGCCCCTCCTCTGCCAGCCCTTCTGTTTCTTTTTTCTGTTGGTATTTTCTGTACTGTGACCCTTTTGTATTTACCAGATTGCACTTAGGACTATACTGTGGGCTGATTTTAGGTCTTGGCTCTCTCTAGAGGAGTCTTGCAAAGTTAGGAATCTTGTCTCCCCTGTTAGACTGGGAGCTTCTCATGAATTGGAACTGTAAAATGGTATAAAATTTTTTTATCTTATAGGACTTTTGGGAGGGTAGTTGAGGTAAGTTACTTAAAATTCCTATAGTAGGTACTCAAATATTAGCTTTCCCCTGGGTTTGTAGCTTCCATAGAGTAGAACATATGCCTTCCTTTTCTCTTATAGCCTCCAGTGTGCCAAAGGCAGAGCCGTACACAGTTTGGTGTGTCGTGGCAACCTTATTCTCCCTTTTTCAGGTGTATAATGTTGACCCCAAAGCCTATAATTCCTCGGAGCTGCCAGTAAGAGTTGAGGTGGACATGGTACGAGTGATGGAGGTGTTCCTGTCTCAGTTGCGGTGAGGTCCCAGTTGATCCACTTCGGGGTCTGTCTACCAAGAGGGGCCGTAGTTTTTTTGGCTGTAGAAAGGTGTTGCAGAGTAAAATGAAATCTCACTTGCTGGGGATACTTTGGCTGTGCCTACAGCTCCAGGGAAACCAAGAAAGGTTTCTAAGGACTGTGTCATCCTTCTAAGGACGACTAGTGGCTGATAAAACCTGTTTTCAGAAAAACAGACTCATGGACGTCATGTGTGACTAGGGGGGTGACTAGGAATGTTTAAGAAAATAACTGTGGCTGGGCATAATGTTGATGCTTGAAATCTAAGCTATTTGGGAGGCTGAGGCAGGAGGATCAGAAGTTTTTTAAATTAATTTATTTTTTTGGTACTAGGGATTAAACTCAGGGATGCTTAACCATTGAGCCACATCCCTAGCCCCACCCCACCCCCTTTTTAAAAAATTTTATTTAGGGACAGGGTCTCAATGAGGTGCTAAGTCCCTTACTAAGTTGCTGAGGCTGGCTTTGAACTTGTGATCCTCCTCTCTCAGCCTCCCAACTCTCTGGGATTATAGGCATCTGAGAGACTTATCAAGACCCTGTCTCAAAAATAAAATAAGAAGAACTAGGAGTATATCTCAGGGGTAAAGCACCTCTGGGTTCAATCCCTAGTACCCCCCCCAAAAAAAAAAGGTGATTCTGGATTATATCTTAACTAAGTCCCACTGTCCCCATTTGTGCATAGAGAGAATAGAGAGGGAATATTAAACCAAGTTGATATTATCAGAAATATTTTAGCTGTGGAACGTTTTTCAAACAAGATCTTGGAAGTCCATTATAGAAACCAGTAAACTATGGAAACACTCTGGTTGAAGCCAGGTTTGGGGCTCTGGATTGCTTCATTCTTACCAAGAACCATAGAACACCCCTATGCTGCTCACCCTCCACATCCCTTAAACTTCCTAGGATAATTGAAAATCACTAGCCTAGGACAGATCTTCTAGGATTTTTTAGTCATTGTCTCCCACCTTCTGACCTCTTGCTTTGTTGTTCCTACAGTCTGCTTTTTGGGATTGCTCAGCCCCAGGTACCTCCAAAATGCCTGCTTTCAGGACCTAAGAGTGAAGGACTAATGACCTGGGAACTCGATCGGCTGCTTTGGGCTCGGTCAGTGGAGAATTTGGCCACAGCCACCACCACTCTCACCTCTCTGGCCCAGCTTCTTGGCAAGATTGGCAACATTGTCATTAAGGATGATGTGGCATCTGAGGTAAGTGGGGAAGGGATGGATTCTGTGGCCTAGAGTTGGGCAAGGTGTGTGGGTCATGCATCTTTAAATGCCCCAAGTTTTCCTCTAGATGGACATGCCAGGAGTCTAGATAAGAATGAAGGAAGATTTCAAGTTGATTCTCAGAAAATAAATCATAGCCTTTTTTAGGCTGGCCTCCGTTTATCCTGGGTGAGCTATAGGCAACCTCCTTGGTAGATGAAAGGTACAGCAAGGCCCAGCCAGCACCCTGTATGCCAAGCCAGAACTTATTGGTAACCCCCATCTTCTCCCCTTCCTAGGTATACAAGGCTGTAGCTGCAGTCCAGAAGGCAGCAGAGGAGTTGGCCTCTGGGCACCTGTCATCTGCCTTCGTTGCCAGTCAAGAAGCTGTGACATCTTCTGAGCGTGCCTTTTTTGATCCTTCACTTCTCCACCTCCTTTATTTCCCTGATGATCAGAAATTTGCCATCTACATTCCACTCTTCCTCCCTATGGCCGTGCCCATCCTCCTGTCACTGGTTAAGATTTTCCTGGAAGCCCACAAATCCTGGAAAAAGCCTGAGAAGATAGACTGAGTGGGGCAGTATCTCAGTAGAAAGCCTGCTTTTATGGCCAAGGTGAGAGGTATTAGATTGAGAGGCACATAACTGGGGCCTACTGGGGACAACTTATGTATCTCCAGTCTCCTCCATTGGCTCTCCAGCTGCTGAAGTACAACACTCCAAGTTGTGTTAATCTTTTCTTCCTTTCCCATTCCTCTGGTTCAGATTGTCACTGCCAGGAACCTCAAAAGGTACCTCTTTTCTGGCTTGAACTTGACAGCCCCTGAGTGTCTCCCTTTGGGGCAGGGATACCTTGCTCTTCTGGCCTATTAACCTGGCACATCCTTGCACTGAAAGGGAGCACTAGGGGGAATTCCTAGGTTGGATTGTAGCCTCCTCCCCTCTACATTTCTCCATAACCCATGGCGGGAGATCACTTCTAGGACCTTTTCCCTTACTCCCCTTACTCCTGGTTGGCTTCACTTGTTGGGTGCAGCCTGAGTCTAGGAGGCAGCAGCTCAGGACCTGGTGGTATGGCAGAGGTTCCCTTTACCCTCTCAGAGAAGCACTGTGGTATAGTGGTAGAAGTTCTAGGCTTGGATTCCAAATGCCTGGATTCAAATCCTTGCTTCTGCACTAAACTAGCTAGGGAGCTTTGGATAAGCTACTCAGTCTCTCTGAGCCTCACTTTTTCATTTGTCAATAGCATTGATGATACCTCCCTCAAAAGGTGGTTCTATTGATAAATGTTATAAACATGTGAAACTGTATGGCATATATTAGGCTTTTTAAAAAAAATTATCAGTTGGTTTTTTTTTTTTTTTTTTTAATGGTGGGATTTAACCCAGGGGCACTTTGCCACTGAGCTACATCCCTAACCCTTTTAAATTTTTATTTTGAGACAGGGTTTTGCTAAATTACTTAGGGCATCATTAAGTTTCTGAGGCTGGCCTCAAACTTGCAATCATCCTGTCTCAGCCTTCTGAGTCACTGGGATTAAAGGAGTGCACCACAGCACCTGGAATATCAAGTTCTTTTTTTTTTTTTTTTTCTTTTTGGTACCGGGGATTGAACTCAGGGACACTTGACCACTGAGCCACATCCCCACATCTCTTTTATTTAGAGACAGGGCCTCACTGAGTTGCTTAGTGCCTCGCCATTGCTGAGGCTGGCTTTGAACTTGTGATTCTCCTGTCTCAGCCTCCGCTAGGATTACAGGCGTGTGCCACTACGCCCGGCTGCATATCAGGTTCTTAATAAACATTGGTTGAATATGAACTGAAATTATATGGAGTATGAGCATGACTTTCATTCTTGTGTAAATAACTTTTCTGCGTTTACAGTTCTATCTTGTTCCTCTGTCCTGAGGAACTCTAGTGTAGTTGGGCACCTGGGCTGTGGTCCCTCTGCATGTCCTGGGTTCCTAAGGCTGTTAGCATCTGCTTTTACTACATAGTAGGGTTTCTAGGAGAGAATGCTGGTATCAGTGAAAGCTCTGGGATACTAATTCATTCATGAATAAGTCAAAGAAAGAGAATGTGCAAGGAGCACTATGCTAGTGCTGGGATATTACAAAGAACAAACTTGATAGGATCTTTCACAGTTGATCTTTCACGGAGAAGAGTCAGTGAACAAATAAAAGTAATTTCACATAATGCATTAGTGGGAAAAGCTAATTAGAGACTGGGGTTAAGTATTTTAGAGGGGGTGGGTGTAATGAAGATTGAACAGTTTGAGGCTTGAGCAGAGATTAAAAGAGAAGCCATCAGGCCAAGAGGATCCCTAAGGCTTGAATCCAGCGAGTAAGAGGAGTTAGGCAGGATCCCTTACGTTGGGGGGTGGGGGGAGTATCCAACCACGAAGTAAGAAGAGTGGAAGCCCTGCACCCTGGCCCTGGGCCAGCTGCCTTTCAGCCTGAGTGGACCCGGCAGAAGGCGGGGTCGGAGCAGGACCCACCCCGGGGGCGGGGCAGGGGGCGGGACGGCACCTGGGGCCCGGCCGGGGGGCGGGGCTGCGGACGCTCCCCCTTCCCCAGGCTCCAGCCGGCTCAGGCAGTGGCGGCGGCAGCAGGATAGCCGCGGCCCCGCGAGGCCATGAAGGTGAAGAAGGGCGGAGGTGGGAATGGAACGGGACCGGAGCCCGCTCCAGGAGCCTCGGGCTCGAGCGTGGAACCCACGCCGGAGCCGCAGGCGGAATCCGAATCTGGGTCCGAGTCGGAGCCGGAGGCAGGCCCGGGGCCCAGATCGGGGCCGCTGCCCGGAAAGCAGCCCATCGCACCGGCGGACGTGCTGGGGCTACAGCGCATCACCGGCGGTGAGCACCGGCGAGGGAGCGCCGCCCGCGGGCGGGGGGGGCCCGCGCGGCGCGTGGAGCTCGGGCTCCCGCCCCCTGACCCTCCTTCCCCCGCCGCCCCTCCCCCACCCGTTTCCAGTCTCCTGTGTCCCCTACTCTTAACGACTCTCCCTTCTTCTTCCAAGTCTGGGATCTCCAAGCCCCACTTCCCTTGATTCCCTTGATCTACCTATGCACCTCTCTTCTTGTAGAGGTTTATTTCCACCCCACTCCTTCCTTTTTGAGGGACCCACCCCTTTTCCCATGGTGGAGGTGGGGCGGCAGCTGCAACTCAAACCCTTTCCATGTGGAGTCTTAAGAACCATTTTGGGCCTGTGGGCACTAATGAGGAGGGGGGCTGAGCCCCCACCCTGGAGTCTAGGTGGTGACTGAATTAATTAGGAAGTTTTAGACCCTTAAGTCTCCCTGACCATTTATGCCCTCACCCTGGGTCCCCCAGGTGGTCTAGGGCCATTCCCTTACCCTGGAAAGGAACTGAGCAGGAAGCTTCAGTGTGTTGGCTAAGGGCTCTGTCCTGGAGTGAGTTAATGCCCCCTCAAATCTAGACTAGGGCCTGTTCTCCTCAGGGGCTCTGTCGTCAAGAGATGCCTAGTCTCCACTGTGAGTTTCTGGACTGGACTGCCTGGGTTGGAGTCCCAGCTTTGCTACATAATGGGCTGTGTGACCTTGGACATGTAACTTCATTTCTCTGAGCATGTACTTTCATCTGTAAAATGGGGATGACACCTCCATCATAAGGTTATTGTGAAAATAAAATAAGTCCTCTGATTTTCTACAGTGGCATGTTATGCATGCTCTGTAAATAGGGTTCTTTTATCAGTATTATGGGGGGGTGGGGTTTGTCACAGGACTGCTGCCTGGAGGCACACAACTGGGTATTCAGGGCAGAGGCAAGGGTCACCATAGACGGGGAACAAAGACTCAAAAACCTCATGACAGAGGCTTGATTAGCCTTGAAGAATGGGAGATATTTAGCAAGATGGTGGCCTCCACCTTGGCATCATTTACCCAGTAACCTGCCCTGGCTCCCTTTGTGAGAGCACCCTTGAGTCCTCTCTCCATTGGGATGCGGATATAGCCCAGGGCTCCCACATGAAGCAATGGAGAGAACCATGATGGCAAGCCAGAGCCTGTGCTTTTGGGTCCCTGGGGTCTCCTTCCTTTTCTGAGCTAGGCTGCAGCCATTCTTTTCTTGGCTGGGCCCCCAAATGGCTGAGCGCCCTTGCATAAGCAGGCATCAGTGGACAAGGCTGATGTTGGAGTCATTGGGCTGCAATTTGCAACAGCAGCATTTAGGATTCAGTTTAGCTCCGGGGATGGAGGTCAAACTGACCTGCCTGAGTTCTGGATAATTTGAGGGGCTTACTTTGAAATCAAAGGAGGCTTCCAGGTGAAGTTACAACATGTGTTTCCTAACTTGGAGAAAATTCATACTCCTTAGAGATGTGGCATCTGTGGGGAAAGAGTAGGGGTGCAGGCTTTGTTGGAGCCCTTTCCTGTGTGGGATCTGAGAGCAGGGAGCTAAGCTTCTCCACCCTAGCACCCCTTGCTTGGGTCTTCTGACCCTAATCATGTGGATCTGAGGTTTGTTGTTCCTGGATTACTGGGCCCTGAATCCAGCTTAAGAAGCTATTTGTGGCTGAGAGGAAGGGACAGTTGTGTTCTGAGCCCTTAGCCTCTCTCGCCCTCACTCTGGCCCAACCCTGGGCCTTAGGCTTCAGCTTCCCTGGCAGAAGGGAGGGAATGGTTGTGATATTCTGAGCCATTAGCATCCCTTGTCCTCACTTTCTCCTAAGACAGAAGAGCTGACAGATTGTTTGCAGTTGAAGAGACCGGGGACAGACTGCAAAAAAAAAAAAAAAAAGGGGGGGGGGGAGGGGGACCTTGCAGGGAGCCCACAACTAGGGTCCTGCTCCCTTCTTCACCTCATGCCCTGAACCTTTCTTCGGACCAGTGCTTACTTTCTGTGAAAATAAGGTGTGTAAGAGTGAAGGAGGAGCTTCCCACTTCTAGTTTCCTTCCTTCCCCCACAATTTGGTAACAGGTAAAGGCTCAGGGCCTTCTCCAATCTTTATGTAGTTCCTAATGGGTCCCTAGGAGCCAGAGGACAACCAGAAAGCTGTCTGGAGGGGGCTGCTCCAGGTGTGGGAAAGAGACAAACTTCCTACCACAGAGTAATAGGAGATGGCCTAGGATCCTGGAGGGTGACTTCTAGGCCTCTACAGGCTACCAGGGGAAAATGTGGTCTCTGCAGCCTGACGGTACCAGCCTGCACCTCTCTGCCCCTTCCTATTTATTTCCAGGGCCTCCCTAAGCACTTGTGTATCCTGCAAGGACAATGAGGATTAGGTCAGGCCCTGTAGATTCCTGAGCTTCCTCAGGCAGGGCCTACCACTGTCTCTGATTTCCCTTCTGGGCCTGAGGACTCCCCTGTCTCCCTTGCACATCCCTGATGCACCTGCTCCACCCTCTTCCTGGTTTAGCCTGTAATTTCTGGGAGCCAGAGAGTACTTTCTCTGTGGGGGTGGCTCAGGGCCAAGGCTAGATAGATGACCTTTGGGGGGGGGGAGGGGTCCTTCTGTTTGCTAAAGACTTCCTTCCATTTGGAATTCAACAGAGGATGGGAGGAAAGTTTGGCCCCTTCCCCCAAATATCCTAGGCTCAGGACTGGAGTCAGCAGAGCTTTGGCTAAGCTGCTTAAGGGAGCTGGGCTTGCATAAGCTGCTTATAGGATGAGGTGAGGGTTGGGGATGAGGAGAAACAGGGAAGGGGTTGTGTACCTGCCCCAGCTATACCCATCTCCAAGGAAATCACCTCAAGATCAGCCTTATCTGACACTCCTAGATTTTGTGCCAAGGGCAGGCACAGAGTGAGAGTGAGAGCACCTTCCAGGGAAGGACTGTGCTCTCCCAAGGCAGAGCTGTGTCACCTCCTGTGAAGTGAGGTTTCCAAAGGCAGGCGTGTATGCTGGAGGATTCTACCAACCTGGAGACCTATGTGGCCCAAAAGCAGCCAGCCTGGCCGAGCAGAGGCTGGAGTAAGGATCCTAAACTCCAGAGTGGGAAGCAAAGTATGGAGGGAGATGGTCTTGTCCTCCACTCTTCTCTGCTCGCCCTTGCCTGTCTCCCAGAGGCTACCCTCAAGGGGGTTTTCATCCACCATTAAATCCCCAGGGCAGAATTACATCCTCTATGTTGTGGGGGCTCCTCTAGAGCAGGGTTTTAATTCACTCCTCCAGAGTGCAGTGACCATAGGGATCAGAGAAGGCAGTAGGAAGTGCAGGATCCCACAAAAGCTCAACTGGCAGCAGAGACTTTTGGGTCCCTTCCTTGCTCAGCTGCCTGTCTCTTCTAGATTACCTGTGCTCCCCTGAGGAGAATATCTACAAGATCGATTTTGTCAGGTTCAAGATCCGGGACATGGACTCAGGCACTGTCCTCTTTGAAATCAAGAAACCTCCCGCCTCAGGTGAGCGGGTTGGGTGGGCCACTGACAAAGAGGAGGAGGGAAAATGTGAAGAGTGGGCCATCCGGGGACTTTTAGGACCACAGAGGAGTCAGAGCAGAGCTAGAGTTCAGACCCCAGCATTTTCAGGAGGATTCAGGCAGTGAGGCCTCTTGTTTTCCCTTCCATCTGTTTCTAGGGGTGGACATCTGAGAACAGTCCTGCCCCTTTAGTTCCTGCCAGCCTGCCCTCTGCAGGTCTCCCTAGGAACTGCAGTCCCAGAGGTCCCCTGCCTGTGTGCATCCTGTGCCTCTGGGAACCTCCATGGAAACTGGTGACTTCCTGACTTAGAACCACTAGGTGCCACCATTTGCCCAAAGTTCTGAGCCCTAAATATGTAACAGATTCTCCTAGGTAGTTATTTAAAATCCAGATAGACAGGGACCAGGGGTGGAACCTTAGGTGGGTAAGGACCCCACTGAGGCTAACTGGCCTACATTGCAGAGCGGTTGCCCATCAATCGTGGAGACCTGGATCCCAATGCTGGACGCTTTGTCCGCTACCAGTTCACGCCTGCCTTCCTCCGCCTGAGGCAGGTGGGAGCCACGTGAGTCACTGGGCTGGTGAGGGCTGGGGGTGAGGGAGCAAGGGGGAACAGCCCTTCCTGAGTTCTAACTGAGCTCCCTCAGGGTGCTCTGTCTAGAGTCTGTCCAGGTGGGTTGCTGTCGCCAAGGCCAGACTCAGCCCTGCCCACTTCCCTTGCGCAGGGTTGAGTTCACAGTGGGAGACAAGCCAGTCAACAACTTCCGAATGATTGAGAGGCACTACTTCCGCAACCAGCTACTCAAAAGCTTTGACTTCCATTTTGGCTTCTGCATCCCCAGCAGCAAGAACACCTGCGAGCACATCTACGACTTCCCCCCTCTCTCTGAGGAGCTGAGTGCGTGGGCAGAGGGGTGGGAGCTGGGAGAGTCGGGGAGGTATGGGGACTAAGATGGAGAGGGAGGGGTGCTTGTGGACCTGACTCCCTTTTCTCCCATCCTGGGTCACTTTTGTGTCTGGCATTATTCCCATGTCACCTGTAGGGAAACAGGCTCAAAGAGATTGAGGATCTCCCTGAGGTGGTTCAGCTATCCCTGTGCCCCAGTCCTGAAGCCCCTGTAGTGGTGTGGCTCAGGCTCCTGACCTTTTGCCTTGGCTGGGCCTCTCTTGCAGTCAGCGAGATGATCCGTCACCCATATGAGACACAGTCTGACAGCTTCTACTTCGTGGATGACCGGCTGGTGATGCACAATAAAGCAGACTATTCCTACAGTGGGACACCCTGACCCCCCAAACTACCCCCTAGTCCAGGAAGCCCTGAGCTGTGACTCTCCAGCAGCACCTCTCAACTCTAGATCCTCTGCATGGGGAGTGCTCCAGGAGGAACCCTCGACCCCAAGTCAGTGTTGAGAGAAAGGGTCACTGGTGTCCCCAGGCCAAGACCCTGAAGCCCGTGGGTTCTGGCACATGGGGAGGGGTAGTAGTGGGGCTGTTTACCTCCATGTCCAGAAGGGCCTCCTACAAGAGGAGCAGCCAGGACTCCCAGACAGTCTAGCTCGGCCCTCTTGGGCCCAAGTTTCAGAATAGTGTCCCCTGCTCCAGGCTGCGACTAGGTCAGGGAAAGGATCTATTCTCTGTTCCCTACCTGCCACTGGCAGGCCATTTTGAGTTGTAAATTCTCGATGATCTACAGTGGGTCTGGGTCCTAGCCCCAGTCCCAGCCTCTTCCATCAGGGGCCAAGACACTGCCTAAGCTATGGGAGGGACTGGCCCAGATTGCAGCCTGTGGTAGGAGCTGGACCAATTGTATATAGTTTTCAATAAACTTTTTTCCTTTTCTGTTCTCTGGTGTAGCTAGCCTGTGTGAGCAAAGGCAGGGGGTGGGCTAAGGTAAGGGCAGGCAGTAATGTGCCCAGGACTAAAAATCTCTCCACCTCTGAGTGCCCTCTGACCCCCACCACCACACCCCCAGTCCTCTGGTCCCCTAATTCTCCGAAACCTGACATCATGTTCACCATCTAGAATCAGCAGATAGGACAGGATGGATCTCACTTTGCATTCCCAGTATGGCCATATTAATTAAAGTTCTTTTTCTGCTTTCACCATTATCTTTTCTGTTTGGTGCTTGAATGGCCAGACCTGGTTTGTTCAGATCCCTGGAGTTAGGCCTATGGCATAGGACACCAGTAATAAAGGTATATTAAATGATATTTTAAAAGGACTGACCATACGTGAGTGCTGGTGAAAATGTGAAACAGCTGGAACTTTCCATCCTGTGGTAAGAATGTAAAGTAGTGACCACTTGGGCAAACAGCTCAGCAATTTTGCAGGATCCACATGTTCCATTCGTAGACATCGCTCAGGAGAACCACAGGTGTCTGCTGGAAGACTCATACAGTATGTTCTTGGCAACTGTGATGACGGCTACAATATGCATACATACCACATAAATAGATAGGTAAATAGATACACAAATTTTTAAAAATATCCATACAAAGAAATATTTAGCACTAGAAAGAAGAAACTACTGATAATGCCACGTGGGGGAAACTAAAAATATTCCAAAGGAAGCTGAGCAAAAATATACATTAATGTATGAGTCTATTTAAATAAAATCTGATGCACACCTGCAATCCTAGTGATTCAGGAGGCTGAGACAGGAGGATTGCAAGTTCATGGCCAGCCTCAGCAAATTAATGAGGTCCTAAGCAACTTACTGAGATCCTATTGCAATTTATTTAAAAAGCGCCAAGAATGTAGCTCCATGGTAAAGCACCCCTGGGTTCAATTCCCAGTAACAAGAGAAAAAAATTTCAGAAAATACAAACTATTCTGAGTGAGAGAAAGCAGATCAGCAGTTGCCTGGGGACAGGGAGGCAGTGAAAAGAGGAGGAGGAAACCTCTAAGGGGTGATGGGCACATTCATTACCTTGGTTATGTTGATGATTCCTCAGGATACAACTTAAATGTGTGCAATTTATCAAAAATCAATTATACCTCAATAAGGCTTTGGGGAAAAAATCATATAAATTGAAACAAAAGAACAAGGGACTAGAACTAAGAAATGGTTCTAAATAGGATAAAACAAAACGAAGACATCTCTGAATAACAAAAGATCCGTGTGGGGGCTGGGGATATAGCTCAGTTGGTAGAGTGTTTGCCTTGTATGCACAAGGCCCTGGGTTCTAATCCCCAACGTGTGTGTGTGTGTGTGTGTGTGTGTGTGTGTGTGTGTGTTAGTGGAGGTAGTTAGCTATCGATGAGAAGAAATGAGAGAAGGAAAAGGGCCAGAGAGAGGAGTAGATGATTGGTCATTGACCCAGAGCTGCTCATCTTCAGCCACATTCCAGAAAGAGACACAGCACTGTCTCTCACAGATTTATGGCACACATCATGTTCCCAAGATCACACATGTGTCCACAATCTGCTCCCAGTGTTAGCTGACTCTTATATGACATTCCACCAGTAGCACTAGGCCAGAAAGGGTGAAGTGACCCAAGTACACAGTACATACCCTCAATTTTCACACAGTGCAGGTAGAGGACAATAGTTAACCAAAATGTTGAGCCCAAAGACCCTTGGCCAAGGTTTCATGCCTCTGCAACTTTCTGTCCCTTATCCTAACAAAAGGTGAAAGCTTAATAATTTCCAGGTGTTTTGGTCCCTAGCCAATCTGCCTTTCTCTTTCTCCAGAGTGAATCTCACTTTCTCTTGCCTCTCCTTCACCTTGCAATAAACCTGCCCTAAGCACTGTCTCTACCTCATTGTATTATACTACTGTATACAGAGAAATCATGACACTCCACAATGACTCTCAACTTCCGGTAACAAACTACTGAGAAGCAACTAAACAACTTAAAAAAGTGGCAACAGGGCTAGGTGCAGTGGTATACCCCCATAATCTCAGCAGCTCTGGAGGCTGAGGCAGGAGAATCCCAAATTTAAAGCCAGCCTCAGCAACTTAACAAGGCCCTCATCAACTTAGCAAGACCCTAACTCAAAATGAAAAATAAAAGTGGGGATATGACTCAGTGGTTAAGCCCTCCAGGTTCAATCCCCAGTACCAAAACCAAACAAACCCAGCAATAGGAATGGGGTGTAGCTCAGTGGTAAATCTGAGGCTCTGGGTTCAAAAAAATAAACAACTAAACTAGTACATATTATTAAACATTAGTGAGATCAATGGCTTTTAAAATGGTTCTGAAGTGCCAGAGTCCTGTGTAGGTCCACAGGATAGAAGCAATTTATTGTAATAGTATTATACTATTTGACTTTTGTTTTTGGTAGTGGGTTTGAATTCGGAGGCACTCAACCACTGAGCCACATCTCCAGTCCTATTTTGTATTTAATTTAGAGACAGATCTCACTGAGTTGCTTAGAGCCTTACTTTTGCTGAGGCTGGCTTTGAACTCATGATCCTCCTGGCTCAGCCTCCTGAGCCACTAGGATTACAGATGAGCACCACCATGTCCAGTTTATTTGACTTTTTTTATTTTTAATTTTTTAAAGCTCTAGTTGAACACAATACCTTTATTTTATTTACTTAAATTTTTACGTAGTGCTGAGGATCAAACCCATGACCTCACATGTGCGAGGTGAGCGCTCTACTGCTAAGCCACAACCTCAGCCCTTTGACTTTTAATTCTACTTTTCTCAATAGTGTAGAGTGACTTTTCTGGAGATTACATGATATAAATTAAATATAAACATTAAATGCAGAAACAAGTAGGAGAATCCAGCTGTCTTCTAATAAGCCAAATATTAAAAGATTTGCAAAACTGTAAAATGATGTCACTCCATTCTTTCTTTTTTGTTTCCAAACATTTTCAAAATACTTTTCACTTAAAATATTGTTTATATAAACATGTGACAGTTTTATATTATTTTAAAAATGAAGACATAAGTAAACACAATATGTTTTTTATTAAATGTCTCAGTTTTGATTCCTAATGGGCCAATAATGGTAGATGACACCCACATAAACAGACACAAGTTTTTTGGGACCCCCCCCCCCAGAATTAGGGAAGTGCTGCTGTCATGTAATCTTGCATCAGGGATCTGTCCAGGAACCACTCAGGAGGGGCATCAACTCTAAGGCCTGGTTGACAGCTTGAAGAAAGGGTTCTAGAGTAAGAGGATTGCTCCTCTACCTGTGGGCTGAGGTGCTGCTGGTCCACAACCATGACTGGTTCATAAACAATCAGTACAGAGATCAAAACTCACCCTCTGGAAACATCTACAGCATCTCCCATGGCCACACCAACCAGCATATGACTCACAATCTTGGATTGTAAATGTGCTTGGTTTCTTTCATCTCACTTATCTAATAATTCACTTTTACTGTATATTACCTAAGTGTTGGGTCTGCAACAGTTTGGAAATGTTTACAAGTGCACATTCACCACGGGGGCATGCACAAGCACTGAACTAGAAGTTGTTTTTTTTTGGCACTGGGGATTGAACCCAGGGGTACTTTGCCATTGAGCCATATCTCCAGACCCCCCTTTTAAATTACTTTTTATTTTAAGACAAGACAGGAGTTCACTAAATTGCTTAGATTGGCCTCAAGCTTGTGATCCTCAGCCTCCTGAGTTGCTGGGATTACAGGACACCGCACCCAGCTGAACTAGATGTCTTGTCATTAACCAGCAATTGGAATGATCCCTGAAGCAAAGTATCATGAGTAGAAACCCATTCTGCCTCAAGAACAACACCTAGGATGGCTTCCTCTGTGTTCACACTGCCAGTAATAGAAATATCAACTCAGACTGGGGATGTGGCTCAAGAGGTAGCAGGCTCGCCTGGCATACGTGCGGCCCAGGTTTGATCCTCAGCACCACATACAAACAAAGATGTTGTGTCCACTGAAAACTAAAACATAAATATTAAAAAATTCTCTCTCTCTCTCTAAAAAAAAAAAACAATCAACTCAATCCTTCTTACAATGGAAATTGGCAATGATAAAGAAAATCGTACGTATTGTCTTCAGCAAATAATTTTTCCATGAGTCCCACAAAGTGATTGATTTCATTGAGTTCATCTTGGCTAACCTCTGGAAATGGGAAAACATTTTAAAACTGAGAAGGAGCTGGAACAGTAGCCCACTGGACAGCTTATGGATAGCATGATCCCCAACACCAATGAACAAATAAAAATTGTAAATTTTTTACTAAAATTTAATTTTAAACAACTTCCTGTTGTGTTATTACCAAAGAGGGAGGGACAAGATGCTGGATTCCCCTTATGGCTGTCAGGATATGACCCATGGAAGGAAGGACACAGAAAGCAAAACTCGCAGGACGCCTCAGGTATAGAAACTGGGTAGAACCTCTGCTTCCTACTTCCATCTTCCTTCCCACTCGGGCAAGTTTATTCCTGATTTTTATCAGCTCCCTTATCAAGAAGTAATGAGGACAATCTCATAAACAATAAGTTTGTTTATGAGAAGCTTGGGGCTCACATTCAAACACCATGATCTAGTCCTAGTACTAATTGTGAGGCCATCACCAGATCCCATCACCTCTCTGAGCTTCTATTTTGTTACTCATTATATGCATTGACTTAAGGTCCTTGTGAGACTTGTGGAAGATGGTGGATGGAAAAACTCTTCATTAAAATGGAAATGTCTACATCAGTTATTGTGTAAATTTAAAGTCACTAAGGGGCTTGGTTAGTGGCTCAATGGCAGAGCATTTACCTAGCATGCATGAGGCTCTAGATTTGATCCCCAGCATCATAAAAAAAAAAAAAGAAAGAAAAAAAAATTTCTACTGAGGAAAGCACATAGTGGTCACCTGGCCTGACCCTAGTGCAGTTGTTCCTCTTGCCACTGACATAAGCTCCCTGTGCTGAGCATGTGAGGAATGAGGGCATGGGTTGAGGCCCTGTTGTGCAGCCAGATTAACCTGAATTCAATTTAACCTGGGCTTGGCCACTCCTGAGATGTGGGAATTGGGCAACTTACAAAGCTTTTCAGTGCTGAGTTTCTCTTCTATTCCTCTTGGTCTTGTTCAACTCAGAAAACAGCTGTGATGCTCAAAGTAGGTCATTCTAGTCAGAACATAAAGTAACTATTTGTATCAGATTGTATTTTTGCCCTTATCCACACTCATGACAGAGAATGACTTAGATTCCAGTCTCTAATTCATACCAGTGAGTGACCAACAAGCCTGCGATTCCCCTCTGACTCTTGAAACTATCAAACCAGGGCCTGAACCACTCTGACATTCTGGGCTCCAGCTACCCCTTCCAACTGCCAGCATGGGCATGAGGATGTGGCTTTGCATCCCCAGCTGCTGAGCAGAGATGGGTCATAAACTGCCAGGCCCTAGGAGCCCTCTTCTCCTCTCAGTACCTCTCACCAACTGTTCCAGGAAAGTCTTCAAAGTTTGGAGTCCTCAGCCTTCCCTGCAGCCTTTGTACCTCTGATGAGCAATCACCTCTACTCTAGCAATGTGCTCAAATCCGTTTTCTCCTCTCCAGCCCCAGAACTACAGGCTTATAGGTGGGTTTCTACCCCAAACTGAAAGCTGACAAAGGAATTCTGGTTTTTATCTATCATGACTCCACTATCAAAGGATCTAGAAAGAAAACATGCATGTGTGCACTCTTCAGCCTCTTAGAAGAAAGCCACCCTCTTTGCTGAAGGCTCCACCCACCCCCCACAGCACTAGCCTCCACAGCCTCATGTGGTGCTCAGGTCTTTGGCAATGGGCTGTATGAAAGGAAGGTGATTCTGGGCAGACCAGGTGAGAAAAAAAAAAAAACAAAAAAACAACCTGGTGCCTAACTGACCTTTAGTGACAAGCAGTTTAACTGCTGTAGGGACTACGGGAGATCCTGGTTGCAAGGGAGAAAGAACTCTCTGGAAACAATGGTTGAGGCAGCCTCATCCTGAGGCCCAAGGAACACTCCTATAAGTGAATATACATTGCCAAAGGGGCACTGCCTTCTGGAGGAGCCATGGTCAGGCCAGCCATGGGAGTAAGGGGATCCAGGCCATGTGGGCTAATGAGGGCTTAGTGGGTTTATCTAGCCTTATTTGGAAAACAAACCTACTATTATCAGGTTGAGGAAACATCTTAAGTGAGGAAAGTGAAGTTGTAGGAGGGCACCTGGAGGTCCAGACAGACCCCTAGCCAGAAGTCACTCAGTTCACAGCTCATTCACTCGTCCCTGGCTCAGGCTGGCTGCAATGCCTGTCACCCACAAGTCAGCATCCTCTGGAAGCCAAAGAGCTGGGTCTGAGAATGCACTTACTACTCTTGTCTGTGCCCTGGACCTGGCTGTCCCCAGGGGGACACCAGCCAGGCCAACCTCTTCTGCCTAGCCACAGAAGCCTGACAGCAGGTGGGGGGCGGGGGAGGGGAGGAGACTAGTGCACCCTCTCCTGTGCTTTCCCCAAGGGCCCTCTTCGAAGATGATCCATGTCCCTCTGAGACTTTGACCACCACCCTGGATCTGTGGCCAAACAACCTTCAGATATTCCCCAGACATCTGTCACCTCACCATCTAGCAACTGGCCTGGCACTGGATGCACACCCCTGGGGCACACTCCTTGACCCACCAGACAGGATAGCAGGGTGTGGGAGGTTGTAGCTCTGGAGGGTATCACCTTGTCAACGGGGCAGGGTCTGGGCCTCAGCTGACATGCTCATATCCACCTTCCAAAATCCAGTCTCTTGCTTTGGCCAAAGCTGGCCATGAATTGGAGCCTGAAAGAGAGGGGATACAAACAGTAGGAACTTTCTGTCTATGCTGAACCTGAGGAACAACAGTGGCAGTAGTGGAAACAGCCCACTTGCTCCCAACCAAGGTCGCCTGGCTGGGGACCTAGCTCTGTCAGGCTCCCAGAAGGGGCCTTGCACTGGGGAGGTGGCTCTGGAGCTCCAGGAGCCGGTCACTGAAGTGATGAGGGGGGGGGGCAGCAGAGCCGGGCACTGGCTGTAAGGGATGCTGCCTCGCAGAAGACTCCCGCCAGGGCCAGCCTGCTCCCCTTGCCAGGCTGGAGCCTTCCTTTCCAGCCGCTCCCCATTATGCTCCATGCTAGAGCGTGCAGAGGAGCTGTCGCTGCAGACCAGCCAGGCAGTGGCAATCCAAGGTGGCCCCCAACAGCGCTGTTGGGAGGAGGGTAGCTCCGCAGTCGGGGGAGGTCAGCAGGGACACAAGAGGCTGGAAGCAGTGGTGGCCCTTCTCCTGCGCTGAGACCCCTTGATCCAGGGCTTCCCGGAGGACCAGCTCAGGGGTGCTCTAAGACCCTGCCCATCTCGGCAACTTCCCGGGCCTGTTCAAACCAGCCGGGCGGGCCGCTGTTGGTCGGTGGCTGGTTCCTCTAAGCGCCTGCGCAGCAGGAGCTGGGAAGTCGTGAGGTCGATGGGCGGTGGGGCCATGTGAGGGGCGGGGGTGGGATGTCCTGGACCTTAAAAAAGCAAATAAAGGGAAAAGGAAGTTTAAGTTGAATATTTTTGAAACTTAGTAGTTCAAACTTAGCAAATTCAAAGCCAGCCTCAGCAAAAGCGAGGAACTAAGCTACTCAGTGAGACCCTGTCTCTAAATAAAATACAGAATAGGGCTGGGAAGGTGGCTCAGTGGTTGAGCACTTGACTGGCATGTGTGAGGCACTGGGTTTGATTCTCACCATCACATATAAATAAGTAAAATAAAGGTCTATTGACAACTATACAAATAAATTTTTTAAAAAAGGCTCAAATGTGGCTCAAATGGCTGGTAACCGCCCCCCCCAAATTTAAATGGCTAAATTTGTAAGACAAGGAGAAAAGGAAATTATGAACATCCCATCACAGAATCAATATTCTCCAAGTGTTGATCTCTTATAGATTGTCTTATACCTGTTTGATCTTACAGGAAAATATCACTATCTTGATTTTTTGAAAAAAAATTTTTTTAGTTGTTGATAGTCCTTTATTTTATTTATTTATATGTGGTGCTGAGAATCAAACCCAGTGCCTCACACATGCCAGGCAAGTCCGCTGCCGCTGAGCCCCAGTCCCACTATATTGATTTTTATTAGATGATAGAAGATCAAAGATAGGAGGATCCTAATATTTACTGAGTACTTACTTTGAGATTTATGGTTCAAATAATTTATATCGAACTTATGGATACTTTCTTAATTCAGGTCAGTACACTTCAGGAAAAAGAGGTGTGGAATGTACATTAAATTAGCATGTTTCTTTTTCAATAACACAAATGCTCATCCTTAAATCTGTGTTCAACAAAATATCATTGTCTTCTCAAGCTATACCATTCTACTTACACAACATATTAAATAACACACAAAAGTAAACATTTACCACTTATAGGTGATGAATTAGCTGAAATATGGGTTCATTTAAGTTGCTAATCATTTTATATATTATTACAACTTAATCCTAGAAATATATTCCAACAATAGAATCCTAAAAATTGCAACAAAGAATTGTTCTACTTTTTTTTTTTTTATTCCAAGCATTGAACTCAGGGGCACTTGACCACTGAACCACATCCCCAGCCCTATTTTGTATTTTATTTAGAGGCAAGGTCTCACTGAGTTGCTTAGCACCTCACTTTTTGCTGAGTCTGGCTTTGAACTCACGATCTTCCTGTCTCAGCCTCCCAAGCCACTGAGTTTACAGATGTTCGCCACTGCACCTGGCCAGAATTGTTCTAATTTTGATAGATACCTATTCAAAATTCACTTGCTGATTCATCAAATTACTATGGGAATATTTTAACAAGTAACATGAATAAATTTCTCTGCTTTAATTAATTAACACAATGAGTAACTGATTGAGCTATATGATAAAAGTATTATCAGTTATCAACAGATTCATATTTGTAACAATGATTATCTCTCATTAAATGTGTCCAGGGTTAAAAAAATGTTAAATCAAGTTAACCTTAGTAAAATGGTGGTGTAAACTAGGGAAGCAGTCTCAGAACAAGGTGCCCCCTCCTCCACATCCTGTCAGTGAGGTTGGAAAATGGACTTTGTGTATTCACAAGCTTGTGGGCACTAGCTTAGTGAATCTTGATGGACCCAGAGCAGTAATTTTTTAGATTGTCTATTTTCTGTAATGGTATTCTAGATCTGATGCCAGCCTTAAAGATCCTCAATGATGATCTATGTTCATTATTTAAGGGCATACTCTACCTTATTAAGCATGGAGAGTTGAATATGATTTATATGTGTCATAAAATTACTAGCTAAGTTGGGGCTGAGTTGTGGCTTGGTGGTAGAGAGCTCACCTAACATGTGTGAGGCACTGGGTTTGATCCTCAGCACCACATAAAAATAAAATAAAGGTAGTGTGTCCACCATAACTAAAAAATAAATGTTTAAAAAATAAAATAATTAGCTAAAGTAGTAACAATATAGATTTGGGGGTACATACGAAGTAACATCAATGTGAACTTTGTTTTTAACACAGTTATTCTGTCCTCCTATTTGCTGACAGTATTGAAGCTGTCTGTAGGCACAACATTCTGAGAATTGTTCATATATTTCTTCTTCTTCTTCTTTTTTTATGGGAAGGTAATTGAACCCAGGGACACTCAACCACTGAGCCACATCCCCAGCCCTATTTTGTATTTTAGTTAGAGACAGGGTCTCACTGAGTGGCTTAGTGCCTCACTTTTTGCTAAGGCTGGCTTTGAACTTGGATCCTCCTGCCTCAGCCTGGGATTATAGGCATGCCAAGGTTGGTCATATATTTCAAAACTTTTAAAATATTCAGATCAGTGCTAGACTTGTGGCTCAGTGGTAGAGTGCTTGCCTGGCATGTGTGATACCCTGGATTCAATCCTCAGCACCACATATAAGTAAATAAAACAAAAAGATCCATTGACAACTAAAAAAATATTTAAAAAAATATTCAGAAAAATATTCAGAAATCACATGGTACTCTAATATGTATAAAGAACTGTATTTATATGTCTTATAGAAGGAAAAAAAAGCACAAGATTGAATGAAGTTGACATTTCATTCCTATTTCAGCTGGTATGAATTTTTTCTTCAATATAACAAAAAATTCTGTATTTTTTATTGATTTTTTTTAAAAAAAATGACAGCGGAATACATTACAATTCATATTACACATATAGAAAAAAATTCTGTATTTCTTCTGGTGTGAACCCCCCAGGACATTTTTGGCATCATTATTATAAAATCTGGATAAATGGGTGCTATGTAGGTACTAGCAATTTTTCACAGCTCTCCCTGCTACATATGCCTGCACCTCCTGTCCCCAGGAGCCACCTCTACAAAGTAAAGGGAATGAATTCAGCAAATTTACTATGAACTTTTAATTTTTGTTTCAATAAGAGTTCCTATTGTGGGGTATGGTAGTGTTTGCCTGTAATACCAGCAACTAAGGAGGCTGAGTCAGGAGGATCAAGTTTGAGGCCAGCCTCAGCAATTTAGTGAGACCCTCAGAAACCTAACAAGACCCTGTCTCAAAATAAAAAATGAAAAGGGCTTGGGATGTAGTTCAGTGATAAAACACCCCTGAGCTCAATTCCTAGAATCCCCCACCTCCCAAAAAGAGTTCTTATTTCACCATAAAAAGAAAGAATTCATAATTTCCCACAAAATACTAGGCCACAGAAGACATGTATACCAGTAGGTGACATGACAATGGGAAGGGTTCAGACTAGTCACTGCTGGTTTGTACACTGCTCTGGCTTTACTGATTTTTGACACCATTTATCTGAGAGGTCCCAGAATTGTTCACTTAATCTAGAAATGGAGATCATATGCATATAATTTTAAAAGAGAATTTAAAGCTTGCTTGTCAATAAGCCCATAAATATTACAAAAGGAAATTAAGCCTTTCCAAATGCCACATACCAAGCCATCCAGGAGTCCTTAGCTTTCCCTACCAGTCTTTTCAGGCAGCTCCAACAGGGTAGCCCACTTTTCCCCCAGAGAACAATATAAACTGCCTTTCCTTCCAGGCCACTGTCAATACTGCCCTACTTGAAAACAAGGCTGAAATTGCAAGCTTCCCCTGCTTTCTCAATAATTTCTGCAAGTGAGCCGGGCATGGTTGCACACACCTGTAATCTTAGCAGTTTGGGAGGCTGAGGCAGGAGGATCGCAAGTTCAAAGTCAGACTCAGCAACTTATCGAGGCTCTAAGCAATTCAGGGAGACCTAGCCTCTAAATTGTATGTATATGTGTGTGTGTGTGTGTGTGTGTGTGTGTGTGTGTGTGTGTATACATATATATATGGGCTGGGGATGTGGCTCAGGAGTTTAGTGTCCCTGAGTTCAATCCCTGGTTCTAATAATAATAATAAATTAATATAAATAATTTCTGAAAACTTGTATATCCATTGTGCAGAAGGGTCAAGAAACATCACAGGGATCATCCTCATGAAGGTCACTCCTGGAAAGTATGCTCTGGGAATTACGAAGAAACCCAGGCTGAATCCAGAGGGAACTTCCAATAAATCCTCCCTCACTTTGTTCCCATCATCAAACCCAGCCCACGCTGCTGGTAAGGGTGTCTTCTTCTGCTTTGAAAAGTGGAGGACAAGTTTGACAAAGGATGAATACTCTCAGAAGGGGCAAACTCCAAGCAGCCTAAATACATGGGGTCAGCCACATTTATCAGGTAGACTAAGTGAACTGCATGAAACCATATTTTGATTATTGGTCTTTATCTACTCTATCAGAAATAGTGTCCTAAGAAGAATGATTGAGACAGATAATATTTAATGCATCTTCTATGTCAGGCATTCTTTTATATGCATCAATGTGACAACTGTTTTAACTCTCCAAACAGTCCAGTGAATTTCCAGCAGTTTTCCCCTTTTTTAAAAAAATAGCACATTATGATTATATATAACAGTGGGATTCATTGTGATTTTGCATATATGCACACAATATAATTTGGTCAATTTTATTTATTTTCAAATATTTATTTTTTAGTTGGAAACAATATATTTATTTTTATGTGGTGCTGAGGATTGAACCTAGGGCCTCGCACATGCAAGGTGAACGCTCTGCTGCTGAGCCATAAACCCATCCCCCAGTCAATTTTATTCTCCAGTACTTTCCCTTTCCCATTCCTTCTCCATTCCTATTTCATCATCCCAGTGACTCGGGAGGCTGAGGCAGGAGGATTGCAGGTTGGAAGCCAGCCTCAGCAAGTTAGTGAGGCTTAAGCAACCTAGTGAAACCCTGTCTCAAGAAAAAAGCGGGGGGTGGGGGGGACCTAGGGATGTAACTCAGTGGCAAAGCACCCTTGAGTTCAATCCTCAGTACCAGAAAAACAAAAACAAACCAACCAATCAACCAAAAACCTCAAAAAAAATTGATGTATCTACAGCACTAACAATAACAAAAATAAATTACTTTTGACATTTAATTATGACTCAAAAGCAAAACAGCCTAAAGTCCAAGTTTAGGCCATGTCAACCTCACCATTGCACTATGAAACACATGTAAAATACACAAATGCTTCCTTGAGACCCATAGAATTCCCAAAGCAATCACTCTAGTGTAAGAGCCAAGTGATCACATGAACCCCATTTGCACAAAAGTCAGGAAAGTCTGGAGTCTTACTGCAAGATGGCCAGTGGCAGGGCCAGCTTGGAAAAATATTAACTTATCAAGACTGAACATGAGTCAGGGCGCAGTGGTGCAAGCCTGTAATCCCAGAAGTTTGGGAGGATGAGACAGGAGGATCCTTAGTTCAAAGCCAGCCTCAGCAACAGTGAGGTGCTAAGCAACTCAGTGAAATCTTGTCTCTAAATAAAATACAAAATAGGGCTGGGGATGGGGCTCAGTGGTTGAGTGCCCCTGGGTTCAATCCCCTGTACCCCTCCCCGCCAAAACAAGATTGAACATGAACATGAAGAGGACACCATGCTAAGAGATTTGCTGAGATTACAGGTGTAAATTTTTTTTTTTTGTAGTTGTAGATGAACAGAAGGCCTTTATTTTATTTGCTTATGTTTATGTGGTGCTAAGGATGGAATCCAGTGCCTCACTCATGCTGGGCAAGCACTCTGCCACTGAGCTACAGCCTCAGCCCAAAAGTTAAACCAATTCTTAATGTTGAAGAGAACAGGATAGAAAAGAGACCACAAACAGGTGGACAAGTGGCCACTAACATAGCAGAGTCAAACCCTAAACTGTCAGTAGAGGAACAATCTTCTTCATACTATGGGATTCTCAAATGGCTCAGGTCCTGGAAAGGCTGGGACCTCTAGACCTGGGAAGACAGGAGAGCTCAGGGGCGGAGGATGAGTGTGAGGAGGCTGGGGAGCAGCAGGTTAACTCTTCCCCTTTCCAAGTCAATCCTGCCAGGCAACTGTCCCTATTCACCCCAGCATTGATTTGAAGATTTATTGTTTTGAAAGACTGGAAGATATTTCATGATCAACTGGATTCTCAGCCCAGATTTGTTAGGCAACAGACTGATGCTGGAAAAAGGCAAGTTAAGAAATTGGAGGTGAACTAAAGATGAGGATACTCCATCCCTCATTGCCGCAGTCTGGCTGGACACAAATCACGAGCCACTGAAGTAGGAACAAACTTTATTTCTGAACTCCACCAGCACACTCCACACATGCTCCTGGGACCCCCCCCCCCAACGCCATGCGGCTCCTCCAGAAACCAGCAACCGGAAATATCCCTCCTCCGACACTTCCCCAACCAATGGAAACTCTCTGGGAATCCCTGCGAGAGCTTAAGTGGAACTCAACGGGAACTCCGCCAGAACTCAAAAGTCATCATCTTAATGGCTCTCTAGCATCACCTCTCAACCACTACTTCTGGCAAAAATGCCATGCGTCATCCCGACTCGGCTGTGGCCCTCAACACCACATACCTTATTTGTCCCTTAGGAGGAGAGGAGATTGGAAGGCCCTGCTCTGGGGAAGGAATCTGCTCAAGAGGAAAGACCTAAGGTCCTGTTAACAGGATTCTCAGCCCAGGTTGATCACCGTTCATGAGTGACAGCATCACACAAGTCTCAGCCCTGAATCAGCCTTTCAGTCCAACTCTTAATCAAAAGCACTGGACCAATGGTTAACATTTCTGTGGAAAATCCACATTGTGGAAGGTAAAGATCAGAGGCAATACTAGAAAAACAAGGCGGAAACAAAAACCTTGCAAGGAAGAGACAACGTTAAAAGCTCTATCCTGGGTATAGCTCAGTTGGTAGAGTGCTTGTCTCACATGCACAAGGCCCTGGGTTCAATCCCCAGCACCATAAAAAAATAAATAAATAAAAAAGCAAGCTCTATCTTTTAGGTATGGTGGCACACTCCTGTAATGCCTATAATCCCAGCAATTTAGGAGACTGAGGCAGGAGGATCCCAAGTTCGAGGCCAGCCTGGGCAACTTAGTGAGACACTCAAAAACATGAGACCCTGTCTTAAAGGAAAAAAACGGTGAGGGGCTGGGATATCACTTGGTGGTAAAGCACTCCTGTGTTCAATCCCCAGTACAAATAAAATTAAAAAAGCTCTATCCACGTCCTCAAAGAGGTGAGAAAAGATCTGTATCCACAAAACAAGAAGTGGATACTATGAAAACAAGGAATGCTTAGGGGGAGAAATCTAGCTAATAATGAGGACCTCAATTGAAGATTTGGAAACAAAATGAGGAAATCTCCCAGAAAATAGAGCAGAGGTGTGTGTGTGTGTGTGTGTGTGTGTGTGTGTTGCTGAGAATGGAACCTGGGGCCTTAAGCATGCTAGGCAAGCACTCTGCCATGGAGCTATACCCCTAGACATCCTTATTTTATTCTGAGACAGGGTCTTGTGAAGTTGCTGAGGTTGGTCTCAAACTTTCAATCCTCCTGTATTGTTGGGATGACAGGTGTCACCATCATACCCAGCTGTGGAGCAGAGGTTTTAAGGACTAGTCCAACGAGTGAATAAAAGAATTCCCAAAAAGAACATGATGGAGGAAATTGTCAATGGAATAACTGGGGGGAATTTTTAGAGAAATAGAAATTTCTGGATTAAAGAGATCTGTCAAAAATTCAATGCAAAGAATCAAAACAGACTCAAAATGAGGAAAGTCATTTTGAAATTTAGAACCTTGGAGACAAAGAGAAGATAACACAAGCTTCCAAGGGAAAACCATTGGTTACATGAATGAATTAGGGCTGGGGATGTGGCTCAAGCGGTAGCGCGCCATGCCTGGCATGCGTGCGGCCCGGGTTTTCCTCAGCACCACATACAAACAAAGATGTTGTGTCTGCCAAAAACTAAAAAATAAATATTAAAAATCCTCTCTGTTTCTCTCTCTCTCTCTCTCTCACCTCTCTCTTTAAAAAAAAAAAAAGAAGCCACAGTGGTTTCATATTTTCATGAGTAACACTGGGAGCTCAAATAGAAATGGCCAAGGTCATCGATACTGTAAAAAATATTTTCTGAGAAATGATTTTGAACAGGACATCTAAAATCAACCCAATTGTCAGTCTGATGTTAATATGAAATTAAAGGCATTCTCCTATGTACAAAGGCCCATGATTTACCTCCCTTGTGTGCTTCCTCTCTCAGGAAGTTGCCAGAAGGTATGGTTTGTGCAAGCCAAGGAAAGTGCCAAGAGAAAAGACAGGACCTCAGGAAAGAACAGGTCAAGTGGTGGATGTTTGTTGTCATTTGGATCTCAAATGTCTCTCAAAGACCCATGTGTTAAAAAGGCAGCTTCAGCTGTGGTGCTATTGAGAGGTAGAACATTTAGGAGATGGGGCCTAGTGGAAAGAAGCGAGGTCACTGGGGGCGTGGAAGGGGGTATGGAATGCCCACCACTTCCTGTCTGTTTCCTGGTGTCCAGGAGGTGAGCAGCTTACTCTACCAATGCTCCCTCTAGGGTGTGCTATGCTGCCACAGGCACAAAATATCAAGGGCCAACCAATCATGGACTGAGAACACTGAAACTGAGCCAAGATAAACCTGTCCTCCTTATAAGCTCTCTAAAGTATATATCACAGAGACAGAATGCGAACACAGTGCTCTAAGGGAGGATGATATTGGGAGTACTATTGGGAGACAGGAGGATGTCCCCATCATACCCCTGTGACATTCCTTCCCACTCCTACCCACTCTTTACCAGAGTTCACATTGTGTGGGAGTTTGGCCGGAGATAAATGGCATTGAGCAATTCATCATTTTGGCTGAAAATCACAGGCCAGAGGGTACCATGAATTAGATTTCCTGGCAGATGCCTGGTGAAACTCCATCCCCAGCCCTGATGTTCTCTGGGTGGAGGAAGTGACAGATCAGAAAACTGGAGGAACACAAACAAAGTTCAGAATGGGGGCAGGAGGAGGGTGAGGGGGAGATTCCACACCACAGGAGAGTCTGCACAGGTACAGGACTGGAGGCATCCACACCTGTATCCACCCCCAAGGTAATGTTGTGGGAAAGAATGCATCCATGAGACAGGAAAATCATATCGAAACCCATCAAAAGGATTCTCCATATCTGTTCTCCACTAATGCAACCCCTGTGGACATTACGTCTAATTTGGGCATTAAGTAATACTTCTTGCATATCCACTGACAAGGATTCAGGTCAAGTCTGATAGCTCAGGGGCAAGAATTCACGGAGACCAATGCTCTTCCATGCTGCTTTTGGATAAATATATCTGGTACTACTTCTCTGTGGCATCACATCAGTTTGCAATAGATATTAAGGAACCCTCCTACAAAGGCGTGTCTTTGGTTCCCTGCCTTTGGACACGTAAGAAATGGAGGAAAAGAATTGTGGATTCGGGGAAGTCTGGGGCCAGCTTGCTCCTCACAGGCTCAGATCAGTCATCCCACATAGAGGGGAAAGAAAGAAAGAAAAAAAAAGTGGGCTGGGGTTGTGTAGAGGGTTTGCTTAGTATGCACGAAGCCCTGGGTTCGATCCTCAGCACCACATAAAAATAATTAAATAAAATAAAGGTATCGTGTTCAACTACAACTAATATATATATATATATATATATATATATATATATATATATATAAAACAGATATTAAGGAGCTGTCAAATGTACATAGCCTTTATCCAGTAACTTTGCCTCTGGGATATTATGAAGCAAATCAGAGTTGCTGGCAAAGATTTATGTGCCAAGTGTTTCCTGCAGCATTCATTTTCTTTTCTCTTTTAAAGTTTTTAGTTGCAGATGGATACAATATCTTTTTATTTATTTATTTTTATGCCGTGCTGAGGATCGAACCCAGTGCTTCACATGTGCTAGCCAGGCTCTCTACCTTGGAGCTACAGCCACAGCCCCAGTATTCATTTTCATTTTCAATTGCCCCATATTAAAAAGAATAAAGAAAATCAGGTAGATCTTATAGTCAATCTCATAGAACAGGTTGGAAGGAGTTTGGATCCCATAGGGAAATGCTGATGCTTTCTGCTGAGGCCTCACTGGCTCCCTGGGTCCCCAGGTCCCTCCTGCTTTTCACTGTCTCAGCTGCCTCTTCCCGTCCTCTCCTGATCAGCAAACTGTGAGCTGTCCCCTGCCCGCCTCCTTCAAAAACCCCGTGTTTTCAATTCTTTCCTCCCTGTTTCCTGAGGCAGCCACACCCTCTGCCAATCCTGCAGAAGCTGCCTTCCAGCTGCTGTTCTGGGCTTCCTCTCCTTTCACTTCCCCTGCATCCCTCCCTCTCCTCCTCTGCCTCCCTCTCTGCCCCCTCCTCAACCTCTCTCTCCTCCTGCTTCAGGTCTCCTCTCTCAGGGATGACTCTGGGGCTTTCTGCTTCCACTCTGCCACCAGGAGCCCACGGTGCAGACCCAGTCAGCTGCACATTGTGGAATGATGATTGATGCCCTCAGTCCCTGCTGGATCCTCCAGCAGATTCCCTGCTCTTGAGAACAAAACTCACAGCCTTTCCTGCGCAATTGAGTTTGAGGGAGAGAAGAGGCAGCCGCTGGCCCTGCCAGTCAAGGCCTGGCTTTCCTTAGGCTCCTTAGGAACCGGAAGGAAATTCCCTGATGGGTTTCTCAAACCACACATTCACTGCCCACAGTGGAAACACCTGTACCTGGGAGCCTGCAATATGTCTTCCTGCCACGCTCCACTCTTCCAGGCTGCTCTGTCTTGCCATACATCCTTCCTCTGATTCCCAGGATAGCTGGTTTGCTGCTCAGCACCCCTTGGAATCTCAGGTTGGCTGAAGGGCCCTGACCTGGGTCAGGCCTCTTAGAGGGACTGTCTCATGCCAGTGCTCTAGAAGGAGAAAACATTACCAGAGGAAAGACTGAGTTTCTTGCATGATACAGTAAAGGAACTGAGCAGCAGCTCTGGGAAAGGCACCCTGCCATTTCCCTGGCTCCCAACAAAGTCTGCTTCACAGGACTTCCTTATGCTACAGGGATGTCTCCGCAGAATAAACCAGACTGACAGCACTGTCTGTCAATAGTTCCCTTCTGAAAACGGTAACCAGGTAACAGCAGTGTCAGAATACACGCAGGGTCTGTATTTCTTTCCCCTGTCCACCCCACCAAAGCTCATAATCTTGTCCCTTCAGAAGCACTTTGAATCATTTGTTGCTGTTGGGGGATGTTGGTAGATCTCTGAAGTCACTTTTCTCTTTAGGTTTTGGATGAGCTCCCGGTCCTACATTACTACCTGCTGCTCACACTGACGTGTGCCCAGTTCCAACTCTGCAAGGAGGATGCAACACAGTGAAATATCTATGAACATTTTTGGAGCATCAATTCTCTATAAGATTTATGAGAAACAGATTTATTAAGAACCATCTCTGCGATCCCAGAAACATGGAGGAAAGGACAGAGAAGAGCAGGGCAGGGGAAGTGTCCCAAGGAAAAACAGTCTCAATGTCTCTTCCAGGTGAGGAGGTAGAGCCCCCTTGTCTTTAGGTGGTTCCAGATGGTCTCACGACTGGAATTCATGAGAAAGCCACACTCGCACAGCTCCACAGCTCCCTATGGCAGCTGTTCCACATAAATGAGATACCTTGTGACCCATCTTCCTGAGGAGACGGATATGTTAATAAGCATGAGTTCATCATGGGAATAGATTTCTCTAAACATCATTGTACCCCACAAATGCATACAGTTATGATGTGCCAATTGCAAATGACATCGATAAAAGCGTATGGAAAAAATAAAAGGCTGGGCTGCCTCACCTCCTTGGTTTTGCGGGTAACTCAGCTGTTCAATTTCATTGAGCCTCTTTGTTTCTGAGTTCAGGGCCTGTCGTTTTGGGCTGGCACATAGCAATGTATTTGGAGAATACGGGTGGCCATCTTCCTATTCACTGCCCTTGCTGTGTTAGGGGTAGGGGCTGTGGTCCCATTATGGGGGTCTTGGTGGAGGAGCCTTCTTCTGATGATGTATCCTGGGTGGACTTCCTGTTCTCTGCCTCCCACCCACTGCTGCTCATCCAGGGGCTGCAAGGGCATGCTGGGAAGCTATGCTGGGGGGTAAGGGTCCTCCCTTGCTTGTAGGCTGCAGGAATGGTAGGCTGACTGGCTCTTCTGCTGCCCTTCAGCCCTGAAGGATTGTCCTTCTCAGACAGCTGATGCTCATGGGATAAGAAGGGGAAGGAGCAAAGGAAAGGCTCCCTGGTGCTCTTCTTTGGGTGGAAAGTGAAGCTGGAGGGGGATGGGCAAGGCCCAGCCTCTGGATGCACACACTTAATTGGACAATGCAATCTGTCCTCTGGGTTGTCTGGAGCTGGAGCATCAGATATGTAGCCATTGTCTCATCAAGCTTTCTGGTGACCAAGGATACCTAGGTAACACATGGGCCGTAACCCATGTCAGATATGACCCTCATAGCGAGAGGTCCAGTGGCTTGCTAGAATGATTTGAGGAATATTCCTCACCCATGGGGCTCAGCGAAGGGTGACCTCATCTCCTGTGAGTCTCTGTGTGGGGTACACAGTCAGGATTTGAGTGATGAGACTTCCCTCTTTGGTGGACAGGTGAGAGGAAATGCCATACCTTGGGTGCAGGACTTGCTCCCTCATCTGCATAGCGATGATTCCGTTAAATGGGAGGCACCCCGTGAGCATGAAGTACAGGAGGGCACCCTGTACATCAGAGGTTCTAGACGTCCACTGTAAGACTGTCCTATTCTTTCCAGGAGTAGAGTTTGTTGGACAGTGAACCTGCACGCCAGGATGAAGTTGCAGAGTTTGATGTTGCCTCCTGCATTCACCAGGATGTCCTCTGGCAGCAGGTCTCTGTGCGGGATGCCCTTCTCATGGCAGTTGTGCATAGTGCATGTGATCTCCAGAACACTCTCTGGCCTCCTCCACCTGTGTGCCAGTGGTGTCTGGGAGGTGGCACAGCAGCTTCCCCTCACATACTCTGCCACAGCACTGACATTATCAAGGCTTCAACAATGCAAAACACCTGATCCCATTTGAGTGTTCCATGGTCTTCATGATATCCACTTCAGATACAATGTGGGCCACGCTCCACTCTACCTATGGCAGGGCTATCACTGTCCCCTTTGGCCCTGTGATGACAAGTCAGGCCAGTTTCACTGCTCTGCTGAATGTTCCTCAAAATCCAATAGTGGAGCCAGAACAAAAATCCTGAAAAAATAAAAAATAAATAAAAAAACAACCAACCAAACAAAAAACTCCCAAATCAAAAAGCCAATCAAAAAACCAAAACCAAACCAGGCACAATAGTGTGTGCCTGTAATCCCAGCAGCTTGGGTTACTGAGACAGGAGGATCGACAGTTCAAAGCCAGCCTCAGCAAAAGTGAGGCGCTAAGCACTTCAGTGAGACCCTGTCTCTAAATAAAATACAAAATAGGGCTGGGGATGTGGCTCAGTGGTCAAGCCCCTGAGTTCAATCCCTGGTTCCAAAACAAAACAAAACAAAATAAAAAACCCCAAACCAGAACCACCAAACTATCAAATGAGTTAACTCTCTGTGAGTCCAACAGGTTAGCACCAAGAGCTCCCTGAATTTATGAACAAAAAACCAGCCATAGTTAGGGCCTTGTACAGCTGGTGTTTGTAATCCCCCCTCAGTGGCTCCTTGTGAGGTCAGAGCAAGAAATGGCCCAGTGATGGCTGGGCGTAATCCACAGTGACTGTCTCACTTTATGGCCTCCAGGAGATTTTCCATTTTCATAATAAGAAAGGACTCCATGCCACCATGAAGTTAGTTAGCAACTTTCCTCCACTACATTCTTCCTGCCGTGATGTTTTGCCTCACTCAAGGCCCAAAGCGAGAGGACCAAGCAGCCATGGACTGAAACTTCTGAACTATGAGCCCAAATAAATCATTTTTCATCAGGTATTTTGTTGCAATGACAGAGGGCTTACACTTTCCAAAGCCACCAGCCTGCTCAGGAATAGGGGGCTTCTTCTGAAGAAGGTGAGGGGCCCCTGAGCAGAAATCATATGGTCGGATTATCCCTGGCTCCTGAGTGAGGGGTGAATTGGAAAGAAGTCTAATGATAGTAAGTTAATTATTAAGTGTCTGACTTCATGCTGGGTTTATGTGTGCTCATAAAATGCTCACAATCATTTCTGAAGAAGGCACTATTATTATGCTCATTTTACAGAAAATGTTGGTGCAGAGAGGTTAGTTTCCCCAGCCAATGTTGCACAGTGGCTAAATGGCAGGGCAGGATTTGAATTCTGGTTGTTTGGATGCATGATTTACCAGACTGGAGGTGGAGGGGTGGGCGGTGGGGAGGAGTGAAGAAGGTGTTGCAGGGATTGGGGTGAGGGATGAAGGGAACCTGGATTAGGTCAGTGTCTGCAGAGGTGGAGGGAAATAGATGAAATTGAGGTTTTTTAATTTTTTTTTAGTTGTGGATGAAGAAATAACTTTATTCTGTTTATTTATTTATTTATATTTTTTAAAAATTATTTTTTAATATTTATTTCTTAGTTGGACAAAATATCTTTATTTATTTATTCTTATGTGGTGCTGAGGATCAACACAGGGCCCCACACGTGCTAGGCAAGCGCTCTATCGTTGAGCCACAACCTTAGCCCCAAGTTGAGATTTTTTCAAGAGGTGAAATTCCCAGGACTCATGACTGATTGGATGAGGGATTATTGTTTTAGCCAGCTTTTTTGCTCCTGTGAACAAAAGACCTGACAAGAATTATTTTAGAGGAGGACACATTTATCGTGTCATCGTTGTAATTTATAGGGTTACAGATTGTTGTAATTTATAGGTTTATAGGGTTACAAGTCTGTAAAGAATCTATAGCAAGGAGTAGGAGAGACCTCCGCTGGTATCAGAAAGAGGACCCTCCCCTACCACCCTGATAATAAATAGTCCTCAGCAGAGTTGCTAAGTGGACCCTACTGAGATTCCAGATGGCATCTGCTGCACTTTCACCTTCAAACAGAAGGGGGCTCCCGATACAAGGTTCCACCTTAGGAAAAACTCTGGCCCCCTGCTCCTTTGAAATCTTCATGCTTCTGTAACTGGTCTTGCTGGCAATGACACTTTCCCTAGGAATCTAGAGGATCCCTAGGTGATAGAAGGAGGAAGAAGACAGAGTGGAGGTGCGGCTGGTCCTGATGCTGAAGCTAATGTGCTGTTGACCTTGAAGGGGCAGTAATTCCTTTGGTTGAGCCAGACTTTCCCTATTCTCTTTCTAAAGTGGGGCATTCTTTTTTACTTTGACTCTAGAAGCATCATGAAGATCCATCCTGCCACTGAGTAGAACAGGAAAGTCCAAATGCTATATGGAACCCCATTGCTCATGCCCTCCTGGACTGGCCTGCAGAGTGCACATTGGGATTGCCAACACAGGTGTTAGAACCCTGAGCTGCTTCTTTCCAATTGGTAAAGAGCTGCCATCCAAGTCCTCTTGAAGGAGATGTAGAAGGCCTTAGGCAGCCAGGACAGGATGATGAGTGAGGAGATCCAGGCCAGGGCTAGAACAAAGAAGCAGGGAGAGGGTCTTCTGCTGAGGTCAATTTCCTGCTTAACAAAAGCGCTTGTGGACACAAGTGGGGGACATGATCAGACAGACACATCTGTATTCATTCTCCCAAGCAGGGGATCCAATGGAAAAACTAAAACAGACGCATGGACAGAGGGGGCACCTGTCAATAATAGTGTGGAGCGTGTGCTCAGGGGAGGAGAAAAAGACAGGAGGAAATTCCAGAGACCATAAAAAGGACAGCCCAAAACTTGCCCATTGGTTTCCCAGCTCTGGGGCTCCTTCTTTTTGAAGAAGTCTATCTCTGTATCTCTGTTGCTTTTGCAATAAACCTACTTCTTGCTTGCTATCTCTGAGTCCTGTTCTTTAATTCTTTTCAGAACGGAGACAGCACCCCTAGATGGTAACTCAGCACCCTCCACCTAGGGCTCAGGGTCCACTTCCCCTCCAACCAGCAGCTAAGGCAAGTGTACTTTACTTTTTTTTTTTTAGTTGTAGGTGGACACAATATCTTTATTTTATTTTGGGATGGTGCTGAGCATCGAACCCAGTGCCTCACGCATGCTAGGTGAGCGCTCTACCTCTGAGCCACAACCCCAGCCCTGCTATACGTTCTTTTTTTTTTTTTAGTATTTATTTTTTATAAGTAGTTGGACACAATACATTTAAATACATTTATTTATTTATTTTTATGTGGTGCTGAGGATCGAACCCAGGGCTTCGAATGTGCTAGACGAGTGCTCAACCACTGAGCCACAACCCTAGCCCCTTGCTATACTTTCTTATGTGCTATGGACTCCTTTGTTGTCAATCTGCTAAAGCCTACAAATAATATGAGGTTTGTAAGAACATAAAACATGTTAGAATCTTAAACATTTTATATATTAAAATCCATATATACATGTGTATATATTCTTCAATGCCTACTATATACTATTAAGATATTTGTAATTTTTTTTTCATTGTGCTGGCCAGGATCAAACTCAGGACCTTGCACGTGCTAGGCAAGCCTCTACTACTGAGCTCCATCCTCAGTCCAATATCTGTGTTATTTTTTAAAGTATTTTTTTAGTTGTAGATGGACACAATACCTTTATTTTATTTATTTTTATGTGGTGCTGAGGATCGAACCCAGTTCTTTATGCATGTGAAGCAAGTGCTCTACCACTGAGTTATAGTCCAGCTTCCAATACCTGTGTTATTTTTTTTCCTCCATAGTACTGAGGATTGAACCCAGGGGTGCTACACTTTAGTCCTTTTATTTTTATTTCTTTCTTTCCAGTCAGGTCTCATTAAGTTGCTAAGGCTGATCTTGAGCTTGTGATCCTCTTTCCTCAGGTTTTAGAGATTCTGGGATTACAGGTGTGTGCCCAGATCAATACCTGTGAATTCTAGTGACAAAGTCACAGGTATTGCTGAAGCCACTGTGATTTATTGCTGATGGTCATAATCAAGGGAAATAGTAAATTACAGGTAGAGGGGCTGGGGTTGTAGCTCAGTGGTAGAGTGCTTGCCTAGCACGTGTGAGATGCTGGGTTTGATCTTCAGCACCACATAAAAAAAAATTAAAAAAAAATAAATAAAGGTATTGTGTCCACTTACAACTAAAAATAAAATATTTAAAAAAAAAATTGCAGCCTGGTGCTGGGGCACACACCTGTAATCCCAGTGTCTTGGGGAGGCTGAGGCAGGAGGATCACGAGTTCAAAGCCAGCCTCAGCAATGGGCCAGTTGCTAAGCAACTCAGTGAGACACTGTCTCTAAATAAAACACAAAATAAGGCTGGGGATGTGGCTCAGTGGTTGAGTGCCCCTGAGTTCAATCCCTAGTACAAAAAACAAACAAAAAAAACCCCCTGCAGGTAGAGATGTGTGGAGATAAAGATTTATTTTTAGTCTCCAAGTTAGTGGATGTATGAATTATAATCAGTTTTAGAACCCTCCTAGAATCCTTTAAGAAAATAGTTAATTCCCCCACATAGTAGGGGACTTGCAGATTGCTTTCTATTCCCACTGATTGTTAAACACCTGGCGCGGGTTGGCCAGCAGAGGGCAGCCTATGAGCAGGAGTGCAGCCTCATTTCAGGGGTGATGCTGAAGCCGGTGTTTTCCAAGTCTGAGATCTAGTCTGGTTACAATTAAACAACAACAAAAAAACTATATCCAAAGTCCTATCAGCCTCCTGTCTTCCTTGAGTCAAGGTGTGCTGAATACTCATAGGACAGGTCTGACCAAGGGCACCCTGTGGATATCCTCTGCTCCTCATGTCTGCTGGGATATAGGGTCTAAGGCGAGAAGGTGGCCCCAGTCAAGTTTTCTCAGGAAACAGCCTATCCTTGGGGGCCGGGGTGTCAACACACAGGTCAGAGTTGGCCAGAGCTGGGTGCCATATCCCCTGGGGGCTTGGCAGAGAGCCTTCTCCTTCTTCCTAGACAGCCCGGACCAGGCTAGGGCAGGCAGGTCTTGGGTGCGCCGGCTGGCCATGCCTTCTCCCACACCCTACCCCACCCTGGCCCCAGCCCCGGACCCTGGCTTAGAGCTTCAGGAGGGAGGGCACTCATGGGTGTGGTTCTGTAATGGGATCGTTCACAGAGTTAGGTAAGGTATTAGTGAGTCCCCATGTTTGGACCCCAGAAGTACTTTCTAAGCAGAGGCCCTACCTGTGGTTGCTCTAAGACTTAAGGTTCATCTGTGTGCCTTAGGCTCCTGTCTCTGCCTCATCCCTCTTGAGGGTGCCTCTCAGGCTGCCCTTTGGTGACAATAGCCTACCAGGAGGTGGTACCTGGGGGGGGGGTGAATCTGAAGTGGGACTGAGTGACTCCCCGGTCCTCTCAGAGACCACCTTCCAGGGCCAGCAGTGCACGTAGCACCAGGATATGCTCTATACTTGTCACCTTTGGAGCCTAGAGCCCCAGACAGACTTTGCATTTCTCTCAGCTGAGGACAAATGAGGACAGGAGGACACAACCTTTTCTGGGCAGTGACCTCTTATGTGGGGAGGAGGGTGCAGCGATGGAGGAGGAAGGTCTCGGGAGGGAGGGAGACCTCCTCTCCTCTCCCTTCCTGTGGGCAGCTCCATCTCATCCTTCTGTGTCTTCGGAAGTTCTCCTGGGCAGGGACCCTTCCTGCCTGTACCTCAGCCTCCCCAGTCGGGCCAGGAAGTCCTTCTAGATACCTCACCCTTTGGATTTGGAAACTTCACAGTTGTGGGTAGGATGGGAATGACACCATAGGCTCAGGACATCTATGTTCAGTGTGACCTGGCCCTTCTGCTCAGGGTGGGGAAACCCAGAAATGAAGGCTCAGTAGCGAGATCACAAGGCACTTGCTTTACTGTTCCAGGACAAGGGACAATGGCAGGCCATTGAGGCATCTGCTTGTGCCTCATATGAGAGTGGGGCCATCATTTGGATGTTCTTGTCACTCGGAGGCCCAGGGTAGGCTGAGGAACCCACTTGATGGGGCCTGGCAGGCACCTGGACCATATCCCCTAGCTCCAGGGATAGCCTTTGTGCTTTTCGGGTGTCTGGGTCTGCCAGGTGATCAAAGCGAGGGGTGCATGGGTGTTCCCTCACCAGTCTGGACCAGACTTCCCTTCCCTGAACACTCAGGCTGCCTGGGACAGTTGGAAGCTGGGACCTAAACTACGTGAATTTCTTTCTAGAGAAAGAGGGGGATCGTGGTGACCTGGAGGGGGCCCTTCCCGCATCCGGGACTGGGAGAAGATTCATTCAAGTTTCCAAGGGCAAGGGCTTTTCCAAACACTTTGTGTTGGAATTTGGGCTCAGTTTGGTCCCGGAATGGACATTGCCCCTCCTGTGCGTCACCCTGGGGGTGGCCAGACAGAGAATGTTCTGAGGATAGGTGGAGCCTGGCAGGAAGGGTGCTGCTAGTTAGTAGCAAGCACCCTGGGTGGGGGGGGGTCCACAGGCAACAGGAGGAGTTCTCTATCTCCTCCTCCTTGCTGGGCTGTTGGAGGAAGACAGGAGAATAAATACAGGGGGATTCTAGGAAAGAACATGACTGGAGGGGGCCAGGCCTGTGGAGCATGTGGGAATCAGAATGGGGTTCTGGGGGGATTCTTTGAGCTTTGGTAACCAAAGCCCTTAGCTCTCAGCGGCCTCAGGAATGAAGTCAGGCTCTCTGATGTGGTACGGATTCCTCTGAGTATAAGGCATGTGGCTGGTGTGTCTTGAGTAAGCCTGAGCCTTTGTATGTGCCTGAGAGCCGACGGCCCATGGGCGTGGCTAGGGAGAATATATTTGCTTCTTGCCCACATATTGCTCTCCAGGAGCCCTGAAGGAGGCACTGGACTACCCAGGTGGCAGAAATGTGTGAGGGGCAGCGTCCTAGGAGGTGTCCCCTGTGCTCCAGCTTCCAGCTAACAAACAAGTTGGCTGAGTGGCAGAGGGGACAGATAGCATTTTCCTTCCTTGACCTTCAAGGTGAGCCCAATGAGGACGACCAGCAGAGATTTCCAGACAAGCAAAGGCTGGAGCTGACGCCGGACATAGCTCATGCCAGGGCCATGGGCTTGGAGCTGGGGCTGAGGTACACTGAGGGGCCAGCAGGGGCTGTGGACGGCGTGGGCTCCAGCTCCATGAACGCTGAGTAGAGGGTGGTGAGGGGCAGGTCTCCCAGGACTCCGGAGCCGCAGCTGCCTGATGGTGCCAATTCGCCTGCCCCACTGCCTGTCTCTGCCAGACAGGGCCCTGAGGGGAAGCAGTGGGCCGGTGGTGGGGGCGGTGGCATGGAGGATGATGTTGGGGACGAGGTCACCAGTACCAAGGGGTCGAGGGCCAAGCTGTCATCCTTGAGCTGTTCCCACAGGTTTCCTAGTTAGGGGATCAGGAGGAGAAAATCAGCATCACTGGGAGGCATGAGGGGAGCCCTGTCTGCCACCCACCTGAGGCTTTCATATGCTACAGATAGCAGGATTGGAGTGACACTGACTGGGGGCTGACCCTGACATCAGCTCTGTGATCTCAGACAGTGTCTGACCCTCTCTGAGCCTCAGATTCCAACTCCCATGCAGCAGTCTGAAAGTCATAGATCTAAGGCTAGGGCTGGGGCTCAGTGGTAGAGCACTTGCCTAGCACACATGAGGCACTAGGTTCGATCTTCAGCACCGCATAAAAACAAATAAAATAAAGATATTGTGTCCGCCTACAACTAAAAAAAAAAAAAAAAAAAAAAAAAAAAGGTCCTAGATCTAGGTGACCTCTGTGGCTCTTGTTTTTTTTTTTTAAGTTGTTGTGTTAGGGAGAGACCTTGGGGAGGATCAAGGATTTAAAAACTGCCTCCTGAAGGTTGATGCAGGTACTGGGCACTTGGGGGAAACCTGGGGGACTCCCAGGAATTCTTCACTTAGTTTTCTGTCTAAGCTCCCCAAGGAACGTGGATCTGTAGTCCAGACCAAATGTCTTCCCACAATGTGCCACTGAACCCAATGAAGTGGATGGCTTCCTGGGCCTCCTCCATTGCAGAGCCCAGGGGATGGGGACAGAGCTAGGAAGCAAACCTGACTCTGAGGAACAAACAGTGCTACCACCTGAGCCCTGTTTGGGTCGTATGACCTGCAGGATGGCAATCAGAGACTGGGTGCCTGCCCTGGGCAACAGGCTTGCAGAGTCTGGAGAAAGAGGTTCTGACAGCCCTGGGTTGGCCTTGGCCACCTGAATTCTGATCCTGATTCCTCCCTTCCAGCTAATGGATCTTGCACAGGTAATATAACCTCTGTGTGCTTCTGTGAAATGGGTTTCATATTCCCTCCTGTTCCACAGGTCCAAGAGGGGGCAGAGGTAAAGCTAGCAGGATGCCTGATCTTTAGCAGGGGCACGGGTGGATGCTTATTGTCTCCCACATGTCCATACTTCCCCAGAGGCTGTTTGAGCCCTGCTCCCCATCTCTGGACTGGCCTGAAGATTTATGTGAAGCTATTTATGTGAAGCTATTTCCCAAGACCTTAGACCATCAGACTGGGGGCTCTCTAGGGGTGGCTGCCTCCCTGACACCTGCTGGTGAATGTTTCCACCTCCATGCCTGGAGAGTCTGAGGCCTGCGTCAGCAATCCACCACTTGTGGATAGTCACAGGGCCTGGGGTTGCACAGGATGGGAATGGGCGGGGTGCGGTAGCCTTATGCAGAGATGGAGCAGGCAAGATGGAGTGCAGTGAATAGACTCTCTCCCTGGACTTCTAGCCCCGAATCTCTCCAGTATCTGCCTGGCTCTGAGGTCTCACACTCCTGCAGGGAGAGGGTCTCTCTTTCGGCATTGAATGCTGAACTCCAATAAAATGGGAATGCATCTGGGAATGCTCACTCACAATCGAGTGTGGGGTAGAACGAGGAGCTCTTTCCAGTCTTGCCAGAGCTGAGTGTGGCTCGATGACAGGGTCAAGTGGAACACTTTCAGGGTACCAGGAGGAGGGAAACTGGGGCAAGGGAGTTCCTCTGGACCCTGTGCTCTGGATGGCAGGGAGGGAGTGGGAGGCTCGACACCTGCTCCTGGCTTTCTGACTCAGGTGACTCAGGTGGCAGGCAGCATGGAGACTTGGAGAGAGGATGGGTCACACTCCTAGGTGCCCCTCTCTAGTCCTGTCCCACTTCCCCTTTATTACCCTCAGCTCACCCTGGAAGTCAAAGTCGGTGAGAGAGGGGTTGATGGCATCCAGGTCAGTACCCAGGTCTCCGTCTGGCAGTAGGGTGTCATGCACGGTCCTGGCTGGGGAAGGCTCAGCCAGCAGCTTGGCACTGTGGCTGGGTGGGGTGTGGGCAGGCAGAGGCGAGTCCTGGGGGGTACCCGGCTGGGCCCGCAACTCAAGGTGCCCATCTGGCTGCGGGAACAATGGCTGCGGGGGTCCAGGAGGGGCCAGGCCGGGTGAGAGGTGTGGGTACGTCTGCCCATAGCAGGAGGGTGCGTGCCCCCCCAGTAGGTCTTGCAGGGGGTTCTTGCCAGGCATGGGTCCTGGAGCTGGGTGGATTGAGTGCAGCTGCTGGGAGAGGCCAGTTGGGGGTGCCAAGGGCCGGATGGGGCCGGAGCCTGTCAGCCCAGGGGGTGGACAGCCCAGCATCGGGGAGCCCAACTTCTCCCTCTTGTCTCCAATGAGGCTGTCCAGCTCTTCTGAAAAGGCCCAAAAGAGAAAGAACACCATGAAATCTTCCTCCTCCACAGCCTCCCCAGCCTCGGAACCCTCAGACTCTGCCCCATTTTTTTTTGAGGCTCACAGGTCCTCAGGCCCTTCCTCGGGTGGCCGGGCTGCCCTCACCTGGCTTGGCCATGCTTTTGCGCACAGCAATGGGGTCCTTCCTCTTCCACTTCTGCAGCTCCTCCTGCATCTTGTCGATCTTGGCTGGATTGAGGGCCCACAGGCAGCCTTTGCGAGAGGAACTTCCAGATTTGTTCTCCACCTTCTCGAAGCACTTGTTGAGGGATAGGTTGTGGCGGACAGAATTCTTCCAGCCATCAGGTGCCGTCTGCCCCAGCAGAGCAAAGCAAGAATTTAAGTTGGGCTCAGGTAGCAAGAATCAGCTCCAGGGCTGGGCTCTAGAACATTCCTTTGGATGCAGAACTGCCACCCACTCTGGGCTGTATCATCCTCCTCGGTACCTAGTACATGCTCTGTACCCTTCAGTGGTGGGGAAGGGGTGGACAGCAACCTTGACCACAATTCACTTTCAACTAAAATCCACCTTCATCCCATCCTCTCCCTGGACCCCAATGTTTCAGAGAATTTGAGGCCTGGTGAGTGCCACAGAGACCTCCTGACCCATGCCCCCACTGAAGTGGGACCAGCCTCCCTGGAGCCTTCAAGCCCGTGTGGACTCTCTCTATTCAATGGGCGCTCACAACTCCAGGGTCCTCTGTCCAGCTGTAAGGAAGGAGTGATGGAGGCTGTGGAAGCCTCTCTTCCTGGTCTGCCTCATCCCTTCTGAGGCAAACTCAGGAGAAAAGAAAAATGGGTGGGGCCGGTGAGTGTCTGGGTGTGTGTCCACGTTGCACATATGTTTGAGCACATTGCTGGGTGTTGGTGCATGGGGGTGGTGCATGCTCAGTGTGTGTGAGCATGCGCCTATATCCCTAAGTGTGTCTCCCAGGGTGAGTGGCATCTCCTGATATGGGTCTGGAATTCCTGCAATGAGAGGTTGTACAAGATCCAGAGAAGGGCTGTGTGTGAGAAAGTCTCTCTGAGTATGTGTGTGTATGTATCCATGATCATCTGAGTGTGTGGGTATGTGTTTGCATGAGTGTGCCTGGGGGGGGCGTGCCCCGGTGGGGAGGCCAGCCCTCAGGCAGGGGGTGCTCGTGCCAACAGAATAAACACCCATTAGGAGGCCCGGTCATGCCACCAGTGCAGTAATTGTGCCCAAGGAGGGTTGTAAAAACCATTAGGCTGACTCAGTTGGGTGAGAGGCGGTGGCAGGGGTGCTAGTGGGCCTCCCATCCCCCATCTCCTGCTCTGTTCCAGACTCTGAGACAGCTCTGAGCCCAGAAACTGCGGACAGAGCCGCTGCTCGGACCAGCAGGGCTCCTTCACCCTCATCCCCTGTCCCTTCTTTCATTCAGCCCATAGTTTCTGGTTAACGTGGGGTAGCCACTCCCTCCTCCCCAACTCGTTTGCCCCAGGGAGCAGCCAAGCTGAATCACGCCCAGCAGAACTGGGCCCTAATGCCAGCATCGCTGCAAGTTGCTGGCAGCAACTGCTGGAGCCTTTCTTGGGGACAGCTAGCCTGGGGCAGGGGGCTGGTTGAAAGGCCCCCCCCCAAATCTCCCAGGGTTATTAGAGAAGATTCTTAAGCCATCAGACCAGACTTTGATTCCCACAACAGTCTCCCCTGGGAGTCAAGGCTATGCCGCCCCATGGGCAGAGTTAATGGGCACTGGGGCCTTTTATGGCCCCATAAATCTGTGACTTTGGGATGCCAGGGCAGCCCCCACCCCAGTCACTTCCTGTTTGGAAGAGGAATGGTCAGCACTAACAATTATGTCCAGTGGCTGGACACTTCCCCAGTCCCACATCCCTGACTCATGGGGCTACGGGACGCCCACATCAGCTGCCTTGGGCATGAGTGCCACCCCATCCCACAGTCCACACTGTCTTTGTCCAGAAAAATGACCTTCAAATGGGGAGTGAATGATATGGAAGGTAGGAGAATCTTCCAACTGATTCCTTAGATGAGTCAGAGGGGAATCGTCCAAGTTGGAAGGAGCCTTTGTGCCAACCTGGTCCAACCCGACCATTTTACAGATTGGGAAACTGAAGTCCAGAGAAGAAAGGACATAGTGCTGGATCACACAGGGAGGCAGGGACAGAGCCCGGACTCTAGCTCTGTCCCCTAACTAAGGGCCCTGCCCAGGTCATCCTGTAGGGCCTGCCCTGCCATTTGGGGCCCTTCCCATTCTCACAGATGCTCACTCTCTGAAGTCAAATGTAAACTCAGGGGTGAGGGAGTGACGCAACTGGTTAAGAACAACAACTGGAATAAAAAAAAAAAAGCTGTTAGACTTCTTCACTCTTCGGCCCCATAAAACAGGGATTACACAGCTCCCAGGAAAAATAATTAAGCCAGGAAGATGAGATGCAGGGAGGGGCTGGGGGCCAGGCCAGGAGCTGGGAGAGAGGGAGGCTCGGAGGAGGACGAGGCAGGGGCCTCATTTCCCTTTCTCTGGCTTGGCCTCTGGAAGCCCTGGAGGACCCTCTAATAGCCTAGGGGGCTGGGGAGAGTGCAGTTCCCTGACCTGCTAGGGTGCGAGGGAGCCCTGGACCCAGGCTTTGATGCTTCTTGAATCCCAGAGACAACGCTCTTCCCCCTCCTCTTCTTTTCAGAATCTCTGGTGGATCAAAATACTTTTCCCTAGCCAGACCACTCTGACCCTCTTGCCCACTCCCTATCTGATGGCAGCTCAGCAAGCAAAAACTTGTTCGAACATTAGGTGCCAATTATCCTCAGGCAGGACAGTTGGGTAGATGGTGGGGGCAGGACTCATCCACTGGCAGGTGGAGCTCAGTTCTGGATTACCTGGGCCTCCGTTCCTACCCTCTGCCTGGGTAGCAGATGAGATCATATCCATCATGGTGCAGATCTCGGAGAAGGCCCTTCTCAGACATAAGCTCTGGTCATTCCCACACCCACCCCAGAAGAAGGGGACTGTGCAGAAGGGTCTGGGGGAAGGGGGAGATGTGTGAAGCCCAACAGCTTGGCCCAGCAACTGATGCCACCTGCTGTGTAACCTTGGGTAGATGAACTGCTCTCTCTGATGATATGTTTGCCCATCTGGGGAGTTGGACATCTGTCTGGCCTCTAGGGAGGGAGTTGGGTAGAAGCCCTAGAAGTCTTTTCTGTGGATGATAAGAACCAGATTCTGCACCAGGGGTGGGGGCAGAGTCAGGTGAGCCAGCCGGTTCCCTGGGACACTGGAAGACTGTGAAGCCCACACCCCACTTTCTGGTAGAACTGTAGCTGAGCCTGCCCGCCCACAGAGGCAGATTTTAATCTCACCCTGGAAGGCAGTGGATTCCTCAGCACCCCTTGTCGCCTTGGCTGACAGGCTCCTGTGGGAATTCCTCAGCCCCATAGCATCCTGGGGGTAAGGATGGGGACAGCCTCTCATTTCTTCCCCCAACTTTCTCTCCTCACTTGGGGTGGGTGGATGCTCCCTGAAGCCTATCAGGGCTGACATCACCACCTCCCTGCAGCAGAAGATCTAGCTCCAGATCTGCTGTGTGATACCAAGGGAGCAGCTTGAGCTCTCTGTTCTCTACTAGAGCCCCTAAGGGAGCTCTGTCCTTTTGAGGTGGAGACAAGGGAAAGCAGGAGGTGGTGGTGCTGCTGGGGACAAACCCTCGCTGGCTTTTCCAACTCCTCTCATCTCTGCAACGAACCCTCCAGCTCTAGACCGGCCTGACTTGTCCAGGACTTGGGGTGGCAGGTGCCGATGGATCTGGGACTCACCTTGAAGTAAGGGAAATGCTCCGTCATAAAATTGTAGATCTCGCTGACAGGCAGGCTTCCAGTTTTGCTGTTCTTGAGGGCCATGAAGATGAGGATGCTGAAGACACAGAGAGCCCGTGAGAGTCTGAGCCTCTTCACCTGGTCCTGAGGCCCTCCCCAGAAGCCCCCCCACCTCTGGTGAGAGTCTCTGTGAGGTTCAAGTTGAAGGAAAGGGGATGAGGATTATAGATAAACAAGGGCCTTGTGGAGTCTGAGAAGCAAGGCTTCCATCTGACTTAGCCAGGGACCAGTGGCGTGACCTTGGGCGAGGGCCTTAACCTCTCTGAACGTCAGTTTCCTCATCTTTAGAGTAAAAAGAGTTAACAACTACTCAGCGGTGGGGAGGAATGACACCTCAACATAGAAGCCCTCCTTATACAGGAACTATCACTACCAGTCCTCACTAGTCGGCCCTTGGCCACTTGCATGAGTGCCGGGTAGTGGGGAGTCAATGGAAGTCTGACGAGCCCCTACTTAATCCTTCCAACAACCCGAGTTGCTGTCTCTTGACTTTTATTTTTTTCCTCTCTCCCTGATAAATCAATAGAAGCTCAGAGAGATCAGACAACTTGCCTAAATTTCACTTCTAGTAAATTCCAGATTCTGGTCTTGTCCCCAGTTTTGCTGGGCTATAAAGTCTGCCTCTGTATGCTCCTTTCCAGGCACCATCTGGCCTTCCACCAATCCCCTCTCTGTGCTCCTGGATAGTGTCTGAGTTCTTTTTTCTGAGCGTCCATCAGCTCAGAAGGGGACCTGATCTCTCCCTGAGGCCTGGCATACGTTAGGTCAAGTGTCACTGATGGTTGGATGATTGAAAGGACAGATGGAAGGGTCCCCCAGATAGGCTGGATGCCGCTGGTACTTACTCTCCCAGCCCCTGAGAAATCCCACCAGGAATGGCAGAGGGTGGGTAACTGAGTTACATCTGAAGCCCTTATCTCTCATTTATTTCCAGTAGAGCTTTGGAGTGGGGTTTTTTCTGTATATCTGGGGAGATGGGCAAGGTGGTGGGTATCTTCCCTAAACTCCAATCCCTGGCCCAGGGCCCCAGGAGGTTCGAGTTCAGCAGATTCACACAAAACACGGAATCCGTGGAACCGGATCTTCAGGTGTAGACAAGAGGTCAGAGGTGATCAAGTCTATCCGTTGCTCCCTTTCAGGGGTCCGCTCTCCAGCCTCCTTTTGAAGCTCACTGGCCCATACCGTGTCACTACCCTTATGCACTGAGGATTCCATGCCTCAGTTTCCCCAACGGCCCACTCACCCCTCCTCCTTCTGCCCGAGGGGAGCTGGGAGATGTACCTGTAGGAGTAGATGGGTTTGGGGAAGAGCGGCTGGTGCCCATCAGCGCTGGCCTGGGGTGCGATCCGCTGGTATGGATAGTGAGAGGAGCCCAGGTAGGGTACAGGGTAGCTGCCACCACCCTGTGAATACTGGAGAGGTTGAAGGGGGAAGAGTGATTGCCATGGTACCCAGCCTTTCTGAGGGGGACTTCCCTCCCCTCTTCATATGCATCCAGAGAAGATGAGGTCAGATTCTCCTCTCCCTGGTCATGAACTCCATCACCCCCATGGCAGAGCTGAGGCGTAGCCAACAGTGTGGACATGTGAGTGTCTGAGAAGACATCCACGTTTTGGAACTCAGAGGCCTCCAAGTTCCTTTTCTCTAGCCCTTTAAGGTACTTCAGTTGCCACAGGGATGAGTTGAAGCCCAGCCGGGCTGCACAGAGTGAGGCACAGCCCGTGGCCTCTACCCCCTCCCAGGCAGGCACTCCAGGCCTCCCTGCGCTCCTGGAGTACTGGGACGGAAGTGGGATGTCCAGCCTGGGCGGTTGCTGGGCACTGCCACCTTTTACGAGTTTCAGTGGCTCTTTGAAAGAGCTGGTCATGGTGGTGGGCAGGTGGGGGTGGGAGGTGATTTTACGGCAAAGGGAGTGGCCGCGGTGCCAGGGATGGTGTTTTATGGGGGCAGGGGAGTAGGAGACTCTGACTCCCCTAGCTGCTCCAGGCTGAAGTGCTCTTTCCAGGTCACTGAGAGACACTGAGTGCCTGAGTCACCCTCTCTTGGGTTCCATAAAGCCCTGGGTGCGGCCATCTTGTTTGAGGAGGGGTGCTGACAGCAGAGGGCATCAAAGCAAGGCCAGGCATGGTGAGGCCACTGAAGACCTGGTTGTCCCTTCATCCTGCAGTGGCTCAGCCCCTGACAGGACAAGCTGCCTCAGGTACATCTCCTACACTGGGTGAGACCAGGAGCCTCTGCCTCGCTATGGCCACTGCAGCCAGACCCATCAAGAAGGGAGGATGTGCCTTGTGCTGGGCATTCCCTTGCTTTCCTCTATCTCTCTCGCCCACAGGGGAGGCCGTCTGATCCCCCTTCTCCCTCTTGCTTGGCCAAGATCCGGGCCAATGCCAAAGAACTGGGAGTAGAACCTGCTCCACAGGCAGGGCCTGTCTCAGTGCCAGGCTGCAGGTGGATGGAGCTGGGCGCTGGGCAGCCACTTGCTGTGTCTTGCCCGGTGACTCCAGGGAGCTGCCTGGCTGCTCTTGAGGCTCTTTTTCTTTCTCTTTTAAAAAACCTCCATCCTTTGCCAGTGTGGGGCAATTACTTGGCATCCTTCACATTTGGGAGGGGCTGAAGTTGGGCAGCGGGATGGGGAAAGGACCAAGGTGATGAGGATTTGGAGCCCTCTGGGTTGGGAGGCCTGTAGTCCTACATCTGGTGCCTACCCTCTTGAGTTCAAGGCCATACAGCACGATGTAACCTAGAGATGGGACCCCTGTTCGTGGAGCTTAGCCTGATGTCACATGACACAGTTTTCTCTCTGTCCTGTTTTCTTCGCTGGGGCTGGCTCTCCTTCTCCCTCCTTTTCTTGGAGGCCCTGCCTCAGTCTCAGCCCTACTCTCTTGTTTGAGCCCCTCAGGCCCTGCCAAGGGTCCAGACAAACCCTTCCTACCCCTAGAGAACGACAGTTGCTTCTGTCTCCCTATTAATCACTCCCCCCCTACCAGGGGTGGTCTAGCCTGAAAAGTTCAGGGCCCTGCTGCTTACACCTGCCCATCCAGATGTGCACATGAGTACACACCTATACACTGCACCACACACGACACACACCACATAATATCTTGAGAGCCCGGGAAGCATGCCACTTGCCTCAGACCCACCTGGTGGAAAGGGGGCTGGGAAGGGCAGTACATGTGCTGCAAGGGGGGTTGGTAGCAGTACATCCCAGGACCATTCTCCAGAGCTGGAGGCTTGATCTTGACCTCTGACGCCTGCTGGAAGAGAGAGCAGATGACTAGGTTGGGCCTTATTTCTCTCCCTTCCTCTTTCCCTTGTCTTGAAATTCCCACAAAAGCCACCCCAGCTCTGCCTTTCCCAAAGCTTAGTCCTTGAGAAGGAACAGAGAACAGAGAAAGGGAAGGGATTTTCACAAGGAAACTCAGCAAGGTGGTTGTGGAACTGGGGCCAGCTTCCGCAGCACTCCCTATACCACATACATCTCACTGCAGGTGAGAGGCTGAGTTTAGGCCACACAGAGAAGTGGGTGAGACTTGTCAGTGGTCTCTTTGAGCCTATCTAGGGTAGGGCCAGAGATCTCTGTGAGGACTATGTGGGGTCCTCAGGGCCTAGCACAGAGCTCTAACCTGATAGCGACAGCAGGGGTGTGCAGCCAGGTCCTGGCAGATGGACTTGCCTGGGAGAAGGTGGACCATTCTACCTGGGGTTAGAAGTTTCCTTGGCAAACCAGTGCCTAGGCCCAAAGGGGCAAATCAGCTGTGCCCTCTTTCTGGGTGTGCCCTGGGGATACTGATGCAGAGATTGGCACCATCGCAGAATCTCAGGCCTGGAAGGGCCAAGAGTGCTTGTGTCCAACCCCTTCATTTGATAGATGATGGGGCTGAGCCCAAAGAGGGGAAGCATTGTGCCCCAGGTCACCCAGCGAGGCAACCTGCTAGCTGTGGGTCTCTGGGCTCAAGTTTTTCTTTGCATGGTTAAGGGTGTGGACTTAAATCTCAGCTTTACCATTTTCAGGCTGGGGGATGCCTTGGGCAAGTTACATGGCCTCTACAGCCTCAGTTTGTTCATCTGCAAAACAGGGTCCGTGGGAACTCTCTCAAGGATTATTGTGAGAATTAAATGGGCTTCAAGAGAAAGCTTGTGGCAGAATGAGTAGGAGCTGGTACTGGGCAGACACTTGGGGATAGTAGTTGATATGATGTGGTTGCTGCCATATTCAAGGGGCCTGAGAAGAAGCTGTCGAAGGTTTACAGAACCAGAATAGGCTCCTATCTAGACCACACTTGATATGCGTCCCTCTGCTTTCTCTACCTTCCTTCCGGTGTTGGGACTGGCTTGGGCCCGGACCCAGTTTTATTTATTTATTTTTCTTTTGGTACTGCAGAATGAACTCAGGGGCACTTAACCACATTACCAGCCCTTCCTATATATATTTTTTTTTTTTTTGAGACAGGGTCTCACTAGGTTGCTTAACATCCTTGCTGAGTTGCTAAGGCTGGCTTTGAACTTGCAATCCTCCTGCCTCAGCCTCCTGAGCTGCTGGGGATTACAGCCATGGGCCACCATGCCCTGCTCGAGATCTATTTGAAAGTTAGAGATGAGGAGGGCTGGTGTGGAGTAGGCACAGCCTAGGCTAAGCCCACTCAGTCACTGCTTCAGGGACCTACAAGCCAGCTCTGGGAGCAGGAAGCAAGCTTCCTTAACTCTGCAAAGCAACAATCCTATGAGGCAGATAGATACCCTTAACCTTTCTTTTCCAGTGAGGCTCATAGAGGTAAAATGACTTGCCCAAAGTCACACAGCTTGAGCATTGGTTGTGGAAGGACATGTTGGGCTCCCAAGGTGTTTTTAAGATATTTCTATGAATATACCCAGGCCTCACTTTAGGCAAAGAATGGGGCTGGGAAGGGTCCCTTGAGATGACTTAAACCTTACAACTCCTTGTCTCCGGTCTGTAGGGTGATGCAGAAGAGGGGGCAATTGTGCTCTGAGGCTCCTCCCTAAACCCTTTCTCCTGGCCTCTGGAATGTGTTTTTCTTCTCACATTTGCATATGGGTGTGTTGGTCTGGCTGGGGATTCTTGACACTTGAACAAACAGAAAGAAGTCACACTCTGGAATCCTGACTCAGGAGCTTCTGGGAAGATGCCAGTTTACTTAGCTTAACCTGCCTCCCCCATCTGTCCCCTCCATGCCCATCCAAGCCAGCATCCCCTCCTCAGTGGCCAGGAGACCCAGATGGAACCAAGAAGCCCCAACGTTTCTGAGTTTGCTGCTTCCCTGATCTTGAGAGGCAAGGTCTGTAAAGGGACGGTGGGGGACTCTGATCTCAGAGGACTCTTTCTAGCCATCAGGAACAGGACAGAGGGAGGTGGGATGCCCCCATTGGTACTCACCAGGACTTGGCCATGCTCCTGGCTGGGGTAAGGGAGCCCATTGCACCAGGCCTCTGCAGGGAAACCAGGCAGGAAGGCCTCGGCCTCCCCCACGTCCACAGGGATCTCCTCAAAGGCCTCCAGTGCCCCTGGGGTCTTAAAGGAGTGTCCATCCAGGGCCAGGGCGGTCTGGGCTTCAGGGAAGATATCCTCATGGAAATGCCGCTTGTATGGGTGGAAGGGCACGTGGTTGCCCTTGAGGTAGCGCCCAGGGCTGCTTGCTGGGCCCTCCTCAAAGCCAAAGCCAGGATACTTATCTGAGGGTGAAAGCCGGAAAGGCCCTGGGCCAGGGCCGGCTGGGCAGTGGCCCTGGACTTGCTCGGGGCCTGGTGACGCAATGCTCGGGCTGTGTGGGGGCAGTGAGGGTGCCCTCTCTGGAGGACCGTCGGGCACAAATGACGAGCAGTTGAAGCCGGCGTGCTTCTGGGTAGACAGAGGACAGAGAGGCTATGAGTGGGGGCTGGACCAGGCCTGGGGACCTCCCGGGAGCCTACTCTGTGATAGAATGTGGCTGAATTCTGGGGACTCACAAATGATGGACAAGACAAAGCCTGTCCTTGGAGCCCCAATCTGATAAGGGCATACTGCTCTATACTTGGGGGGCCCAAGGCTGATGAGATTCCATGGCCCCTCTCTGGGAAAGCCTCAGACTGAAGGGGTGAACGGCGACCCATATCAGATCCCTTCTGGATCTCAGAGTCACAAAGTACTCGTTTGCTGGTAAAAGGGACCCCCTGCAGGTGGGGGGACATGTCCACTTGCTGCCTTGTCCAAGGGCTAGGAGCCAGGTACTTACACTCTGTGGAGCAGGGGAGCCTGGGAGGCCCGGAGCCTGCATGAGGTCCCCTTGGGGCTCGCCCTCCAGTCTGGTGGGGCCAGGCAGCGTGACGTCAGACTGTGGCGGGAGTAGCGACACCATCACCCAGTCCTGGCCTCGAAGAAAGCCGGCTGTGATGAGAATGAGGACCAACATCCAGGAGTGACCAACCCAGGTCCACCACCTCCATTCCTACTGCATCCCTGGGCTGGGACCCTGCCTCTAGCCTGCCGTTTGGATGTGTGTGTGTGTCGGGGGCCAGTATGAGACAGAGAGAGAGACAGAGAGGGACAGAGAACACTGGTAGAGACAGACAGCAAATGAGCCAGGAGGAGGGGTCTTGACTGTTCTTAAGCTCTGCAGATGTGGAATACCCTGTTTCTGGCTCCTCAGGCTTGGTCTCCTGTGTCTATAAGGAAGGGTCAGGATATGTGGCCCTGTTGTGTGACTGGGCAGGCCCCCCCTAAAAGAGGGAGGAGTGGATCAGATACAGGACAGAGGTGGTGGGAGCAGCCCCAGTAATGCAGAGGCTGGGCCTCATTGGCCCCTAGGGCCCTTAGCCTAGCTGGAACCACAAGTGTGCATCTGAGTACTCAGGGGGTCCTGGGTGCCTGCTGCCTTGACAACCCACTATGCTAGCAAGTGCTGTTTTCACCTATGCCCTTCAAAACTCCCTTGCCTGTGACTTTGCCTAGGCCACTGCCCCTTCCTTTTATTCTTTTGGCACCGGGGATGGAAACCAGGGCTTCATGAAATGCTAAACACGTGCTCTAACCACTGAGTGACGCCAGCCCAGGCCACTGACCCTTTCTGAACTTTTCGGTTTCCGCATGGAAAATGAGGGGCTTGGACTAGATATTCAAGGGCTCAGAGCTTCTGGAATTGTAGGAGAACCCTGACCCCTGCACAGTGGAATGGTTAAGAGGACTCAGGGCTCAGGGCCAGGCTTGGCCCTTTCTTCCTAGCTGAGTCAGCAAAGCTGACTTCAGCGGTGACATGTGCAAAACAGGGCCAGTGACAGGACCTACCTCACAGGGCTGTTCTGAGTATTAAATGAAATCAGGGCCTGCTTCAGAACGCAGTGCCTAGAGCAGGGGAAGCGCTTGATACACTTCAGTTCTCATGATTGATATTATCGGTATGGCTCCAGTTATCATTATCCTCCTATTCTCACCTTCTGTCACCTCCTGCAAAGGGCAGTTCATCTTGAATTCACTCCCCAGGGCTGCAGCGGGCTCTGATCAAAGCTACTGGTGGTGGAGGGTCTGCTCTAGGGTGGCCATTGTGCCGATGCTTTGGACAAATTTTTCATCGGTTTATCCGAACAAACTTGTGAAGGAGGAACATGATTAACTCCATCTTTCAGGTGAGGAAACTGAGGATCAAGAGGGGTTAAGTGACTTGCCCAGGTCACACAGTCAATCCTTGACAGAGTCAGAACACAAATGTCAACTTGGCTGATTCTGGAGGTGGCATTTCTCTTATGGCTTATTTGGTGAGGATCAGAATCTGGTGGGATATGCTTCGGGGGCCAGGCAGCAAGAAAAGTGTGAGGTTTACACTTATCCCTTCTACCTAAGACCCCCTCAAGCAAGAGCAGATAGCTGTGCTGTTCCCAGGCACCCTCCGCTGGGAACTCCGAGAAGGAGGGAGGGTCTCATTAGCCTCTTGGTGTCCAGCTAGAGGTTGACACATCTTTGCTGAATTAACCATCTTCTGCATTTGATGCACAGGGTAATGGGGACAAGGAAGGGAGGGGACTTGCTCAAAGTGTCACAGGGATGAACCTGAGAGGGGGCTGGTAGCTGAGGCCCAGGTGGGAGGCTCTCCCGCCCCTTCAAGAGTCCCCACCGCCCCTTCTCCATGTCGCAGAGCCTGCTCACTCTGCAATGCTAAATGTGGCGTGACCAGGGAAGCGAGGAGCTGGCCGTAACTGGACACCAAGAGGGAGCAGGCATGGGGCCCAAGGTGCGAGCCAGCCCATCTCTGGCTCCGCATGACCGCCCTGGCCTGGCCCTTGATCCCTGGACGGCTCCTCCTGGACAGCGGGCCTGTGCTGCCTTTCCAGGAGGTGGTGCCTCAGACTTGGCACCTTCCCAAGGCATCCCCAGCCCTTCCAGATGCGAGGCTGTGGGCCCTGTCTCTGGGATCACTGGCACTGTAAGATGGGGGGCACTCCCCTCTCTGGAGTGGGGTAGCATGGTGAAGAACAAGGGTTGGGACTTGGGACGACCTGACTTTGAGGTCTCTAGCCTTGTCACTTCCTGGCTGTGTGACTTTGAACACACTGTGTAACTCTGTATTTCCCTTTCCTTATCTGGTACATGGGGCACGTGGACCCACCCTACAGGCTTCATGAGGATAAAATGAGGTGATGTGTTTAAGGTCCTGGCACATAAAACATGCTCAGGGACACATCAGTTTGCAGAACATGGCTGGGCCCAAGGGCCTCTGACTCTTAGTCTCTACAGTTTCTCTGATGGTCTTGCTGCTTGAGGCCTGGTGTCCCTAGGTAGACTGACTAATGACCTATGTGGCAGCCACCCTTGCTATCCCTCCTTGCCCGGCCTTTACTCAGCTTGGCCTCAGGAGGCTCAGACCCTCATCCCTGCTCTCTGCCGCTACAAAGCTGAGGAGCGGTCCCTGAGCTCCAGCTTGGGCCGACACCTCCTCCCCAGGGTCTGCTTTGCCCAGAAGCACCCTTGCAGCATCTGCCTCATCCCATCCTTGCCCACCCCCTATTCCTCAGGCTGAGTTATCTGTAAGCCCTGGCTGAGTGCCTGCACGTCAGAGGCCTTAACAGAAGGTTACTATTCCCAGCCGTGACTTTTGTACCCTGACTTGGCAAAACCAGCTCCCCACCTCTTCCAAGTCCCTAGGGACAGGATTAGAACCTGAGAAGTTATGCGGAACTCAGAGGCGCGCCCCTTAATTTGCATGGAGGATGCAGAAGTCCCTGAACGGCCCTCAGCCCAGGGTTTCCTCTGGGCAGGTTTTGTAAATGATGACACCTGATTACCATAGGAATTCTTTGATCCCCTGAGCTGAAGCTTTGCCCTACAAGTGAGTCCCAGAGAAAAGGTTTAGAGACTTTCTAAGAAAGACCAGGGAAGAGGGAGTCCTTGACCAACTGTATTCAAAAGTGCTTTTCTGGGGCTGGGGTTGTGGCTCAATGATAGAGTGCTTGCCTAGCACATGTGAGGCACTGGGTTCAATCCTCAGCACCACATAAAGATAAATTTTAAAAAAAGTATTGTGTCCATCTATAACTAAAAAAAAAAAAAAAATTTAAGAAAAGTGCTTTCCTGCCTCTGTGGTTGGGCCAAGGGCCTCTGGTTGGTATATATGGGAGAGGCTCACTGTGAAGATGGGGAGAGGCTGCCTACTGCAACCCTTCTCTCTCTCTTTTTTTTTTTGTTTTATATTTCATTTTATTTTTTTAGTTTTCAGCGGACACAACATCTTTGTATGTGGTGCTGAGGATCGAACCCGGGCCGCACGCATGCCAGGCGAGCGCGCTACTGCTTAAGCCACATCCCCATCCCCGAAACCCTTCTCTGTAAATGATGACACTTGATTCAGTGACCATAGTGACTGTTTGATCCTCTGAGCTGAAGCTTTGCCCTACAAGTGAGTTCCAGAGAAAAGGCTTAGTGATTTTCTAAGAAAGTCAGCTCAGCAGTAGAACACTCTCCTAGCATGTGAGGGGCTCTGGGTTTGATCCTTAGTACCACATAAAAATAAATAAATAAAACAAACGTATTGTGTCCAACTGTTTCTAAAACAAAATATTTTTTAAAGAAGAATTCTTGAAGCTCTATGATCTGGAGTCAGAACTGAGTCTGAATCCTGATCACTGTGGGAATTTGGGTGGACAAGTGGCTTAACTTCCTCTCCTGGGCCTCAGTTTCCTCATCTGTAAAATAGGGCTAATAATACATACCTCTCTGGAGGATTAGATGAAATATTGCTTGTAAATAGCTTAACGCATAGTACGTGCTCAATAAATGATAGCTATTATTAATAATTAGCAGTGGGACAAAGTTAATAGAAGGCATGAGCTCTAGGGATGGGGAGGGGTACCTCCCACTGCCGTCTCCCTGGAAGCAGCCTCCCTGGCTGGCAGAGGCTGAACTTCCCTCCTCTTGACTCTGGCCTCAAAGGTCATTTCAGTTGTTTCCCTGCAGTAGAGTCTGTGCCTATAGAATTTTCCAGGGATTGGGGTGGCAATGAGGAGTGACCCTGTTGCTTTGTATTCCTCAGGATGCCTCTCTGATGGCCTCAATGTCCTGGGGTTGGCATCTGCATTCAGAAGAAATTTGTCATTGCCCTCTAACTTTTATCCTGTTTCAGTTTCAGGGAGATGAGAAGATATGGGTACAAATGTCAGCAAACCGACGCTCTCCTCCCCTCTCAGATCACCAGAGCTAGCCCAGAGCACTCTCATGGCCCATCACTCAATCCAGGCTTCCGCAAGCCACCATCTGACCACTTCGAGGACTGGAAGCCAGGTGGCTCAGTGGTAGGTTGCACCCTGAGTTCCCCCCAAACTGTATGTGGTGCATTTCTGAATCTTCACTCATTTCATCCTCCCTTTGGCCCCAAGGGTTGGGAGCAGTAATACATTGGGGACAGCTGCCATGGGCCTCTGAGAGTCAATTGCTCCCACCTCTTCCCAGCCCCACATCCAGTGAAATCAGGCCAAATTGGCTATGGCCAAAGTCTCTGCCCATAAAAATGAGCAAATACTATGAACCAGAGAGCTTGTTTTTGTTTTGTTTTTGAGAGCTGATTGGTGAACATTTATCACCACACCATCGGTAGAGGGGCAAAGTCATTAACCCCATTTTTTAGGGGAGAAAATGAAGGTCCAGAGAGAGGGAATGACATGCCCAGGGCCACACAGCTAAAACGGAAAGTCACACACGTCCTGACTCTCATCTCTCAAGAGATCAGCCACAGCCCCAGGTGCACCTGCTCCAGGAACACAACCTCAGCAACACTGGCTGAAGACCCTCAGCATCTGGCCCTGTCTTCTCCTCCTTCTGCCATGCCTGGGGAGGGGAAGGTGGGGTTGAGGATGGAATCAGCAGATCGATTTGCCCTGAAGTTAAGTGAAGAGAGAAATGGCCCCTGACCTAAGTAGGGAGGATGTACAGAGGAAGTTCCCTTGGGAAGCTGGCAACCGGACTGACTGCATCCCTGTTCTGTGCCCATCTTACAGCCAGGCCTGTGTGGCTTCCAGCCACCACCCCTCCACCTCTCAGTTCCCCTTTCCCTGGTTCAGACAAAAGGGGCCAACTGGGAATTAACCCAAATGAAGACTGGGGGCAACCTGCTTGCTGGTTGTGTGACTTTGGATAAGGCATTTCCCCTGCTGAACTTCAGAATTCCCTTATAAGCAGAGTGAGGTACAGAGACCAGTGCATCTTAAGATGCTGAAGCTGGCTGGGCATGCTAGTGCATCCTGTGATTTCAGTGACTTGGGAGACTGAGGCAGGAGACCCACAAATTAAGGCTGGCCTCAGCAAATTAGTGAGACTCTGTCTTAAAATAAAAAAAAAAAATTAAAAGGACTGGGGATGTAGCTCAGTGGTAAAGTGCCCAGTATTCCCCCAGTCATCCTGGAAAAAAAGATGCTGAGGCTGGTTTCATGGAGGTGTATATGATATGTGGGGCGGTCAGCTGGGCCAGCACACCTGCTCTGCCTCTTGGCAGACTCCTTGGGGGAGATCCTCCAGGAAACCAGGAATAGTTGTGTGCATTATTACACCCCAGGAGGGAGGTGCTGTATGTCATCTCTTTTATAGATCAGGAAACTGAGGCTCTGAGAGGTTAACCTGTCTTGCCCAAGTCACTCAGCTAGTAAATTGTGCTCGCCAGGATTCAGACCCAGGCTTCAAAGCCAGACTCCCTAACCACTATGCTACCCGGCCCCACCTTGGGAACACCTCAACCTCCTGGGGGAAGGTGGAGGTTTTCTTGGGAGGGTCTGCCCCTGTATCCTCCGTTGACAGCTGAGTCACAGAGGCCAGGCAGGTATGGGGCGCCGAGGGCCCTCTTGGGGCTCTCCATGCTCCTTGCCCCCTCCCACCCAGCAGCCTCCTACCCGCCCTTTATGAGCAAGGTGGAGCCGGCTCAGTTCCGCCTTAATGGTTTCTGTTGCTGGCTGCGGCAGCATGTTTTACGAGGGGTGGGGCCATGCCCAGTGCTCGCCGGCAGCCCCACCCGGGGCTCCGCCCCGCAGACCTGGCAGCTGGGAGGGGTCCCCTGGAGCAGCTGGGTAATTACCTTGCGGGGGTGGCAGGGAAGGGCCTGGGGGCTGTGCCTCAGGCTCGTGCTCCCAGGGATACTCAGAGTCTGGGGGTGCCAAGAAAGGGGGTTTTCTAGCTCCTTTCCCATCATCAAGGGGCTGCTGGGGGGGCAACATTCTGGCCCCTCTGAATCTGGCTCCTTCTTTGGTTTCAGGAAATGGGTCAACCGCCTCCTGCCTTGAGATCTGACTAGAGTGCTTTGAGAAGCCGGTAGTGGCAGAATGGCTGGGGATGGAGTTGGCAAGAAGAAGGAAGGATGAAAAGCACCAAGTACTCGTACTCTCCGACGCTCTCAAACTGAGCTGCTGACACCTGCCGCTGTGTCATTCCCATCCCCCAAATCAGGTCTCTTCTAAAGTCACCTAGGTCATCCCCCTGCCTCAGGAAGCTGGCCAATTGCAGAACATCCCTCAGTACATCCATCCTGAAAAAACACTAGAGCCACCTTCTCTGCTTGGGCTGACCTGGAAGTGCTTCCAGATATCTAGCACTAATTCTTAAAATCTCAGTCCGCTGGCCCTGTCCTTCCTGCCATTCACCAAGTGATCTCCAGAGGTATTTGAGAACTATAGACGCATTCCTTCTCTGGGGAGGGCCCCCTGCTTTGCTGTGGATGCCTGACTCTGACAGCTTCCTGTTCTCCCACTCCCCCTTATCCAGCATGACTTCCCTTTTTGCATCCCTGGTCACCTCTGAGCAGCTTCCCAGCTCTCCAGTCCCTCTCCAGCCCTTGCCACCCAGCCCTGGTCCCAAAGGAGCCCAATGCAAGCACTCACGGGGGGCTCTGGGCCATGGCCACCATCACAGCTCCGGGGAGTCATTCAGTCTGCAGCTCCCTAGGAGCCTCCATCCGGGTATAAATACTCCCCAGAACCTGGACCAGCCCCCTGCCCCAGGGCTGGGGCGGGGCCGCCTCCCCAGGCCAGACAGGTAAGTCACATGCCCCATAAATGCCACTGGACCACAGGCCCTTCCCAGCAGCCCTGTCCTCTCTGGATAGATGGATGGATGGATGGATGGGTAGATGTATAGATGAACAGTTGGATGGACAAAGGGTGGTTGTATGCTGGATAGAAAGCTGGAACATCTTCCAAATAGATGGACAGATGGATGAATATCCTTGGTCTATCAGTGGATGCTTACTTTGTAGATGGCAAGGAATTTATTTCAAGGAAACAAGGAAAGCTATCCCTCAGAGGTCCCTTTCATCCCTTTCTGACACATACCTTCCAGATCCTCTTCTCTCCCCTGCTATAATCACCCAGTCTGAGGGATCAGCTCTGCTGGACTCTCCCTACTCCTGAGATGTCCCTTTCCAGAGACCTCCAACCCATACCAGACCACCTCCTGGAGCAAGGGATTTGACTCTTTGGGGTTTCATTCATGATCTGCTTTTTCCTGCCTCCTGCCTACCTACCTGTGCTGGAGTCGACACTCTGAGGCTGTGAGCCCACCCCTATATCTTGCTCCCAGGAGCAATGTTAGCAGATGTGGGGGCATTCTTAAATCCAAGAACAGAAAACCCTGGGGCTGGCAGCTTAGGAAAGAGCCCCATGGTGCCCTACTTCCCACAGTGTGTGTGTGTGTGTGTGTGTGTGTGTGTGTGTGTGTAACTGGGGATTGAACCCAGGGCACTCTACCACTGAGCTACATCTCCAGATCGATCTATATCTATATCTATCTATCTATCTATCTATCTATATATATATATATTTTTTTTTTTTTGAGACAGGGTCTCTCATTGAGCTGTCCAGGTTGGTCTTGAACTTATCATCTTTCTGCCTCAGCCTCCCAGGTTACTGGGATTACAGGTGTGCACCACTGCACCTGCCTTTCCCAGGCGTTTTTAAAGTCATGACGGGTCTGGTGGTGAGGACAGGTCTGGCAAAGGACTTGGAGGTAGAACTCTCAGGGCCTAGAGAGCTGGGGGATGGGAACTTCTTGCCTGCTCAGTCCTCCCCAAAGGTAATGTGCAGAAAGCAGTGATCTGAGACTTTAGACACTGATTTCCAGAGAAGAAATTTACTTCAGATCCTCAGTCTACCATCTGATAAGGGGGGCCAAAGATTGAATAACTGACAGGGAATGACTGAAGGGCCAGGAAGATTTTTTTTTTTTAACCCCCAGATTTTGAAACATCACCTTCAACTTCCTATAAACTTCTCCAGCCACCCTGACTGGTGATGCAGTGGAGGAGTGGGCTGAGAGATGGGATGACATTGTTGGCCTCTAAGCACCCTTAGCTCTGTGTCCCTGAGGCCCAGAAGTTCTGTTCCCATAATGAAGTCATTCACAGCTGAGCCTGGTGTCCCCCTCCCCAACTGTGTGTGATGCCGATAGATTGTGGCGGTGATTGGCAGCTGAGGATTTGATCTGTGAGATCAACAGGAATAATGGAGCCTTGTCTTACGTTCTCCCCTAACCTGGCATTATCTCCTGAAGAATTCACTGAGCCCAGACTCCTACCCAACTCCCTACTAAGCCCCTTCCTTTCTTCACAGGGAGTCCTCCAAGGACCCCAGGAGGTCCTCTTCTGGCTCTGCCATGGGCATAGGTGAGTTATGGGAATGAACCTCATTTCCTCCTTCCTAAAATAGGATCCTGTGTCTGCCCTACATAACTCACCTCGCTGTCTAGGGCACTGAGTGACCAGAAGGTCAAAGCACTCAGAGGAAGGTAAACCACACCATTTTATCTGGCATCACAACCTGCTCTGGGGTCCTTGTCCTCTGGAATATCACCTTCTACCATTGCCCCACAGGGTGCCCCCTACGGGGGTGGTCAGGCAGGCTCACATCCAGCTGGTGGGTCCCCTCTTTATCTGTCAACCTAAGTAGGAACAACAGATGGCCTAGGGGCTCCTCTCCTGCTCCGTACATATCATTATCAGGACTGCTCATTATCACTAATCTATTATTAGGAATATTAATTCTGCCACCACTACTAATAACATAGATTCAGTACAAGACAAATATATACTGGTGTACCTCCTCCCCCTATGCTGTCCAGCACGGGGACAGGTTGGACAGGGCACGTGGTCATCTGTCTGGATCTACTAAACTTTGGAGGGAGAAGCACATTGGGAGGTCCTCCCGCCTGAGCCCCTTTCAATGTGACAGGGAGGGAAACTGAGGCCCCACCAGGGGAAGGGATTGTTCCCTGCTGTGTAGATGTCTGCACCCTGTTCCCTCCTCTGGGTTCCTGGGCTGTGTGAAGCTGGCTCTGAGTCCTCGGTCACGCCTTTGGAGAAGTAGTAGGCTCCGAGGGTCTCCTAGGCTCCAGCCCCCACCTTGTTCCTTTTACTGTCCCCACATCCTCCTGGTCTCGGTATTGCCATCGCAAAGGATTTCCTCTCCAGAACCCCCTCTCACCTCAGGCACATTGCCCACGCTCATGGGAAGGCCCTGCAAAGCAGAGTCACGTCTCTAAAGCCACATGCTCTACGGGCCCAACATGAACTGCAGGGACCTCTCCAAGAGGGAGCCAGGGACACCACTGCCATTGATCGTAAAGGCTGCTGTGGTCATTCAGGCTCTGTATGTGGGAGACACTGCAGAGTCTGATAATTGGGCTGATCACAGTGATGTGGATGTGTGTGTGTCCATCCTTCGCCTTCCGAGACTGACGGGCTGGTGCAGTCTGGGACATGGCTGTGGAATTTACAAGTGGAGGTGGTACCTCCAACTGTCTCCTGGCGATCCGGTTCCAGGGACACGCCCCATTCTGTGTGTGTGTGTGTGTGTGTGTCTACTAGAACTGGTTGTAGTTTGTCAGAAGCAGAGGTTTCATCTGGGGGAGACCTGAGGGCCCTCAGAGGGTATATGAGGGCAGGCTTGAAGCCAACTGACCATGCACCCTCCCATGGGAATGGGGTGGAGGGTTAGGGTCAGACTTCCCAGGGGGCTCTCTGTTGCATCTTTGTGGGAAGGGTGTCTTGAGGGATGCACAGTCCCTAGAACTTCCAGAATAGCCATGAGAGCATAGGTTCCCTTTTCTCTGTGACTCACACCTGGCTCTCGAGTAGTTCCCTGAGAGATCACGATTCAGCTAATTCTCTCCTCGGCCCCATTAATCTGAGCTGACTAAGCAAGAGCCACAGGCGGGGTAGAGACCAGGGGATGCTCATGACAGTGGCAGTCATCCCTAAACAAGCAGGCAAGCCTCCTTGCTTCGGCTTCTGTCCATCACCCTGCCTCGGCCCTGATCCAATCAGTCATGCTCCAGACCCCCAAGAAGGTGGCCACTGCCTCCTTTTGGGGTTCCTCTGAGCATGTTTCCCCATCTTTCCTTTCTCCTGACTGTGTTGAGGTCTATCTGGCTACCAAACTGCAACTCATCTTGTTTCATCTGAATGCATTTGGGTTTTTGTTTCGTTTTGCTTTTTGGTACTGGAGACGGAACCCAGGGCCTCACGCCTGCTAATCACATGCTTTTCCACTGAGCTGCACCCCCGGCTGAAATAATTTTTACCACTTAAAAGCATCTAGCTGGGTGTAGTGGTGCACACCTATAACCCCAGTTGCTCAGGAAGCTGAGGCAGGAGGATTGCAAGTTCGAGGCCAACCTCAGCAACTTAGCAAGACCCTGTTTCAAAATTTAAAAATAAATAAATAAAAAGGACTGGGGAATGTGGCTCAGTGGTTAAGCGCCCCTGTATTCAATCCCTGGTACCAAAAATAAACCAACCAACCAATAAATAAATATATATAACAAAAAGCATCTAACCTTTAAAACCCAAATGGGATCTGGAAGCAGAGGGCTTCTCCAGGGATAATCTTTCCAATCTGTTTTGTCCCGGGGGGCATGGCTCTGAGCCATGAAGGATATACTGGGACCTGGCAGGGACACAGTTGAGGGGTGCTGGACGCCAAGGGGATTTGCAGCTTAGGGGGAGATCCATTCCATGGGGGTGGGAGAATGTGAATGGGGCTAAGAGGGAGAATTGAGGAGGGGCTCCGGTCATGGCGATGGAGGTCAAGTCGGGGATGGAGATAAGGAGGTGGAAAGGAAGGGGTCTGGGCCAGGATTGCAGATGAGATTGAATAGCCAGACAAGGTGGCAGACGCCTGTGATCCTGGCTACTTAAGAGACTGAGGCAGGAGGATCACTTGAGTCTAGGAGTTCAAGGCCAGCCTGGGCAACGTAGTGAGGCCCCCATCTCTAAAGTAAACTAACAAGGAAAGAGGGAAAGAGAGACAGAAAGAAGAAAAGGAAGGAAGGAAGGAAGGAAGGGAGGGAGGGAGGAAGGGAGGGAGGAAGGAAGGAAGGAAGGGAGAGAGGGAGGGGAATGGAGTTCAGATGGGAAAGGAGACAGCGATGTGGTGGAAGGGTTAGGAGGAGGTAAGAGATGGGCACAGAGATGGAGGAGGAAGGAGCAGGAGATGGGGATGGGTACCCTGGAAAGATTCAACTTACTCCAGGACCATTTGATTGGTGCCTCTGGCATGTACTGTCCCAGAGGTCATCTTGTCCTTCCCCTGCTACCAGGCATATTGCCAGCCCAACACCATCCCCCTCAGATCAATGATTACCTCTCTACTCAGGAAATCACCTCCCATGGTCATTTGGCCCAGGAGTGCTGAACAATCTCCCTGAAGTCTATCAGTCTCTCCTGCCGTGGAAGCCAATTGGGCCACACATAGAGGGGAGCAGACCAGACCTACAGGACCTCTGCCCTCTCTGTCCCTCTGTTCTGGGGGATGGGTAGCGAATCCAAGCAGCCCCCAGTCTCATTTGAATATGGTACTGGAGAGAATGACAGAGGGGCGGCAGGTACAGGGTCTCTCTGTCCCTTCCTGCACATACACTGCCTGGATATTTTAACCTGACTAGGAACAGTCAGTCTCTGGCTGACTGTGTGGACCCAGTGCAGGCAATGGGACTCCTGCTGGTCTGTGTAGACCAGGCTCAACTCAAGCAAGAAAGAGGGAGGTTAGACATCAGGAAGGACTTCTTGGCTGGGAAGGACAGAGAGTCCAAGAGCAATGGTGCTGTGTCACTTTCTTAGAGAGCAGATGGGACTTTCCATGGGGGCTAAAGGAAGACTTTCCCGGAGGCAAAGGATGGCCTATGATGGAAGGCACAGGCCACAGGTGGGCTTTTCCCAAGCCTTCTTCTTTCTCGTGATGAATGACAAGGGCTTTGGTTGGGGGAAACGTGGGGTCAGTGTGTGGGTGAGACAAAGATGAGGAGGGGGAGGGGGAAGCCTCTTGATCTTTCTCTTCTTTTTCCAGGACTCACGGATCCAGAGGATTCTGGGGCTTCCTGAGCCCCTGGGAAATAAAGTCCTCTGAGAACTCCCTGGCATTCCTGGGAGAACAGGTTCCTGGCTCTGGGAGGTGAGTGAGGCGCCGGGCCCGGGGGTGCAGCGTGCCTCGGCAGGCCCTGGAGCCGGGAGCTGAGCTCGCAGAGGCTGCCCGGGTGGGGCCGGGCTGGGAGCTGAGAGGACATGCGCCTCTCCCTCTGGCTCCTTCACCCCTGAGGGTCCCCAACTCGGGCAACCCCTGTCTGCTCTATGTCTCCCCAGGATCTGTCGCAGCTGCGTTCCTTCCTGGCCCACCGTGGACCCTTTCACAGATCCACAGGAGAAAGGGGCCAGGGGCGCTGCTCGCCTGCATCAGCTGGGGATGCCTCTCTACCGCCTGTGTGCTGTCCTGTCCTGGGGGTCAGGGAATGACCCAAATGGTAAAAGCGTCTAAACCAAACCCAGTGGGGACAGGACAATGGAATGCCATGCTACCCTCCCCACCCCACTGTTGGGCCTAGAGGAACTGGGCTTCTTCAAGGGGAGAAAGAGAAGGATATGGGAGCACATAGACTGGCCCCTGCAGAAGTAGATACTTCAGAGAGACTCCAGGAAGGACTTCATGACTGTGAGGGAATTGACTGCATTTCCTGCTGCGGGGATTGTTAGGAAGACTAGGAGGGAGCAGTCCTGCCTCGTGTGGGAAATGACCAGCGCAGAGGCAGGGGGATGAATGAGATGACTTCTCCATCCGGTCCTTTCCCACGGACCCGCTGCACCTTGCCATTACCCACATCCAAACACACTCCCTCAGGCCCGTAGCTGCAGAGAAGCAGCCGAGGTGCCCACTTACTCGAGTCTATTCTTACTCCAACACGCCCCATTTGAACATTTAGGGAGGGTCTGGAAGGACTCCATAGGGAATGCCTGAATCTTACCTGGTCAGGTAGGGGGTGGGGAAGAGCTGTGGGGGTTGCAGGGGGCTTCCTGCTGCTCCACTCACTTCCTTAAGGGCCTTCCCTCCCCACATCCTCAGTTCCAGGCTCCAGGGGTCCAAGGGCTCCCTGTTTGTCCCAATCTGCTTGCCAGGCCTTTTTACTTCGGGGGTCTTGAGAAAGACAAAGGTCCCTAGACCCGTGGGGGGCGGTGTTCTGCTTCAAGCTCGGCATTAGTTCCCGGCCACAGCACCTGTTAGCCACCTGTCTGCCTCTCCACCAGGTGCACCCAGACCTCCCCGCATCTAGTCCTGGGCGCCAGGCATCTAGACCCCCGCCCAGCCTGTGCAGAGAGGTGGAGTGAGTCCCTGATCCACACGTGCCCTAGCCCCCCCCCCCCCCCCCCGCCCCCAGAGCTGGGCTCTCGCCTCTCTACCAGGAATAGCCACTGGGCTGGGAAGATGCCTGTCTCAGCTCTATTTCTGTGTTATCACTGTCCCCCAGCCCAAGATGGGCAAGCACACCTGCTCTAATACACAGAGGCCCCCCGCGCAAAAGCTAACACCACACACCAGAGTGAAGACTCTGTCGACGGCAAGGAGGACTGAGTTTGGAGCAGCTGAACAGGAGCGAGAGGGACAGGCATGGAGGTGGGGGTCCTCTTTTGGCCTCCAGGCACTCACCCTGATCCTGAATCTGTCTCTCTTGAGTTGCAGTGAGAGGCTGGGGAGCACCCAGATGCTCCCCGTCTCTCCTGAAGCCCATTAAGAAGGCAAACCCCCTCCCCAAGCCCTGGCCCAGCCCTGCTGGCCTCCACGGCTGACTTGGGCCGGGTCTCCTCTTACCTGCTCAGTGAAGCAGGTCGGCGTGGGGGCCCGGGGCTGGGGAGCCAGGAGCTCCGTCCGTCTGTCAGTCCGTCAGCCTGGCCGTCCTGGGTCTGTGCTGACATCAGGTGAGGGGAGGCAGCTGCCGGGTGAGCCAATAATTATGATATCAGCTTCCCCTTGCCCCGAGGGGCTGCTGCCAAAACGGGGAGAAGAGAAAGGTGACTAAGAAGCTAGTTTGCTCCTTGGCTCTTGTTTGACAGGTACCGGCTCCTGTGCCCGCCCCAGCCGCGCCCCAGCAACCCCCCTCCGCCCTCCCTTCTCCAACGAGAGCCCGGGCCCCCTGTCCCTGCCAGCAGAACAGCTGTGACTTCTTGGGGAGTGAGTTGTCCTGCCACCCCCATCAGCACCCCAAAACAGGGATGTGAGCCCCCCATGGGTGGGGCACAGGCCTGTTGAGACACGCACATGTGTCAGGAGAGCCTGGCCACCATGTGTACGTTCGTGGAGCCGACAGAGGGGTTCCAGGGAACAGCATGTGGTGGTGGCCCAGGGTTCTCTGAGGCCTGGTGGGGACAGGCAGTGGTGGTGACTCCTCAAGGAGGGCCAAGCACCAAGCACCAGCACAGACTTGCTGGAAACTGTCCACAGGGTCCAGCCATCTGTTAAGCTCTTTATGGTCCCTCTGATACCCAGGGTGTGTGTATGTGTGTGGGGGGGCACACCCGCCTGTGTATGTGTGCCTCCCTCTGTGTGTCTGTGGGCATGCCGCGTCTCCTTGGGACTGTCTGTTTGTCTGGGTTGGTGTGTGTCTGTATCTACGTCTCCCCAATGTCTGTGTGTTTGTGGGTCTGTGTCCCCACATCCAGGTCCAGGTCTGAGTCCTCTTGTTGCCAACCTGCTGTCTACACACTTCTCTGCTCTGGGTCAGCGATCCTTTCCTGGGGGTGTCTGAGTGGGTGGAGATGGGGGCTCCCTGCTTCTGTCCCACGGCCTCTCCTCGTGGTCTGCAGGTTGGAAACAGGAATCTGAGAGACTGTGGTCCTGATTCCTGGCCCCTCGGAGTCCACATTGGAGGTTGCAGACCCTGAGGAGTCTAGGAATTGTCACCAGCAGTCCCTTCTGGATTAGGCCTGGGCCCTGACTCTGCTCCCTGACAGCTCTCCCTACTGCTGCCCCAGACCCCAGCCCGCCTGCTTCTGTCTGCTTCCTTTTGCATCTTCTTTGCCCCACCCCGGTCTCCTGACCCCACCACTCTTTCCCTCCTCTCCTCTCCCTCCTCTTACCCAGCCTCTAAGGTCTCCAGTTTCTCTTTTTTTCCTAGAGCAAGAGGCTTCAGGGACCTAGTGGTAGAACTGCTGCCTAGAAAGGCCTAGGATTTGGCCTCTGGCCTCAGGGTGTGGGCAGGTCAGTTCCTTCCCACTTTCTGTAGCTCATTCTAAGGACAGCTGGAATGTCACCTGTGGCTGGGGGATGATAATGGTCCTCTGGCAGAAGTGTGGAGTATACTAAGACATTTGGAGCCTTCTTGGTTTAGGCCAAGAATGTTCAGTGCTCAACAGCAAAGAGGAGCTGGGTGTGGTGGCTCCCACCTGTAATCCCAGCGGCTCAGGAGGCTGAGGTAAGAGGATCACAAGTTCAAGGCCAAGCTCCGCAACTTAATGAGACCCTGTCTCTAAATAAAAATGAGAAAGTTTTGTGGATTCAATCCCCAGTACTAGAGGGTGGGGGATGGAACAGAAAAAGGATACTAAGGCAGATAGATGAAGCTCTTTGCGAGCGATGATTAGCTGTGTCATTTTCCATACTTCCTACTCTGAGCCTCAGTTTTCTCATCTGTTAACAAGGGAATATTATCCATCCAGGATTGTTGTGAAAATTAAATGTGTTTAAAGTTCTAACACAATCCTTGGTGTATAGTAGATATTCAAGAAACATGTGCATTTTTGTTTTTCACCAAGTCCTGTGCTGCTGGGTGGGAGTTGAAGATGTGTGAGCTTGCTCACTTTGTATAAGAATTTTTTTCTAGGGATAGATCAGGGGCCCTGATTTAATCCATTTCTCTGGAACTCACATTAGCCATCAAAGCCCTTAAGTCTAGTAATCAGTAGAGATCTTCTCTTGTGTTTGCTTAATGCTCCTGATATATTCAGCACTGATTATTTCTAGGCAGGTATTTCTGTATGGGATACTCTGGGTACAAAGAACCAGGAAAGGTGTGACTTGAAGTCCAGCAGCATTGCTATTGATCAATATTATCCTGAAGGTTCTTCTAGTACAACAATTAAGAAAGAGGAGGAGGAAGAGGAAAAGGAGAAGGCGGAGCAGGAGAAGGAAGAGGAGGAGGAGGGAGGGGGAGGAGGCAAAATCTTCAAGAATTACAAATGATGTGATTGTTTATTTAGGAAATCTAAGACCATCAACTGAAAGACTATTAGAACTACTGAGAGAATTTAGTAAGGTAACAGAGTATATGTTACATGTGTAAAAATCAAAACCATTTCTTTCTCTCTCTCTCTCTCTTTTTTTTTTTGGTACCAGAGATTCAACCCAGGAGCACTTAACCACTGAGCCCCAGCCCCAGCCCCCCACCACTTTTTTCCAAGCCCTTTAAAAAATTATATATATATATATATATATATATATATATATATAGAGAGAGAGAGAGAGAGAGAGAGAGAGAGAGAGAGAGAGAGGATCTTGCTGAGTTGTTTAGGACCTTGCTAAGTTGCTAAGGCTGACTTTGAACTTGTCATTCTCCTGCCTCAGCCTCCCGAGCTGCTGGGATTACAGCCGTGTGCTACTATGCCTGGCTCAAAACCATTTCTATATAACTAAGGCAACCAATTAGAAAATAAGGACTAAAGATCCAATTCACAAAAGCAGCAACAGTACCAAATACCCAGGAATAAACTTAATAGGAAACATAAAATTCACATGAAGAAAACAATAGGATTACTGACAGACATAGATAGACATTAATAGAAAGACATATCCTATTCTTGAGTTGGAAAGATGAATATAATATTGTAAAGGTGTCAATCATTTTTTAAATAATCTATAAATGGAATGTAATTCAAATAAAAAAAAATCTAATGTTTTTCTCCTGCCTGGGAATTTAACAAGTCAATTTTGAAGTTGGAGGAAAAAAAAATACATGTGAATAGCTTAGAACTTTTTGAAAAAAAAAAGAAAAATTGGAGGCATTTGCTCTGCCGGGCTTCAAAATATCCAACAAGGCTTGTTCAAACAGTGTGGTTTCGGTGCATAAATATATTAATGGGAGAGAATAGAGTCCAGAATAAACTTGGCTATTTGTGAGAATTGGAGATATTTTCATATGGTGTAATAAGGTGTTTCAAAGAAGCAGAGAAAGTTTAATAAATGGAATTGAAATAATAGACTTTCCATTTGAAAGAAATAAAGTTTTTTTTTTAAGAGAGAGTGAGAGAGGAGAGAGAGAGAGAGAATTTTTAATATTTATTTTTTAGTTTTTTAGTTCTCGGCGGACACAACATCTTTGTTGTTATGTGGTGCTGGGGATCGAACCCGGGCCGCACGCATTCCAGGCGAGCGCGCTACCGCTTGAGCCACATCCCCAGCCCAAGAAATAAAGTTTTTAAACCCTATTTCACACTAAAAAATGATTGGCCCGGCATGATGGTGCACACCTGTAATCCCAGTGACTCAGGAGGCTGAGCCAGGAGGGTTGCAAGTTGAAGCCAGCCTCAGCAACTGAGCAAGACCTTCTCTCAAAAACAAACAAAAATCCCAAAGGTCTCGAGGTATAGCTCAGTAGTGGAGCATCCCTGGGTTCAAACAATAGAATTACTGACAGACATAAATAGACATTAATAAAAAGACATATCCTATTCCTGAGTTGGAAAGCTGAATGTAATATTGTAAAAGTGTCAATTGTTTTTTAAATAATCTATAAATAAAATGTAATTCAAATAAAAAAAATCTAATGTTTTTCTCCTGCCTGGGTATTTAACAAGTCAATTCTGAAGTTGGAGGGAAAAAAAAATACATGTGAATAGCTTAGAACTTTTTGAAAAAGAAGAAAAATCGGAGGCATTTGCTTTGCCAGGCTTCAAAATAGCCCAAAAATATTTGGTAGAAAGCAAAATTTATTTAGAGCAAAATATAACAAAGTTTGAAGATAACAAACAAACAAAACAAAAAACACCTGGAAGAAAATGTGGCAACATATATAAGAAGCAAAGTGTTAGTATTTATTTTTTTAAACAAACAAAAAGACCATCTCTCAGAAAAATGGGCGAAAGACAAGAATAAGCAATTCATAGCCAAATTACAAATGGCCCCTAAACAAATGAACTTCATTAACAATCAGGGAAATGCAGACCAATCCAGGGGTCCAGGCCCTCAGGGAGACCCTGATGGGATGGATGCACAGGAGAGACTGTGGCTGTCACCTTTCTGAATGAGACTCTGCTTGTGATGTGCAAGATGAGTTTCCTTCTCCTCCCAGACAGGCTCTACCCCTGCCCCAGGAGTGGGCGTGGGCTCTGGCTCCCTCTTTCCTTTGGGAAGCGAGACTTCCTCATTGCTGGCAGTCTGGGAGTTGAAGCAGGAGCCTCGGGAATTCCACAGATCTTGGACTGGAAGGGGATTTGTGAGGTTTTCTCTTCCTCCTCTGGATAGGACCCTCCCTCCTTCACTCCAGCACCTCCAGAGTTCTCTCCTAGGCTCAGAAAGCCTCTCTCTCCAGAATCCACAGACAGAACCAAGGTGGGCTGTAGCTGGGGTCAGGGGAGGCTCTGTGCCTCTGGAGACTTGGAGGTCAGGACTGGGGCACCATCTTCTGCTGAGTCCTGTCCAGGCTCGGCTGCCTTGAGCCAGGAGCAGCCCTGGCTAGGGCCAACATCTGCCACGCTCCAGTCTGGAGCAAAACACTGGAGATCTCAGGGAGATCTCAGGGACCCCCCCACCTTCCGGGGTCCCAATATGATGGAGGAGGGGTGGCCTTTTCTGCAAGCCATGTCAGGATGGGCCATCTTCTGTCCACTTCTGCTCATGTAGGCTGGACTTGTCTTCTCAACGTGAGTTCCCAAGACTGAGCCTGCCACTTCCGAGGCCCTCCAAGTCTCACTCCACTGGTGTGGAAGACACTAAAGAACATCAGCAAGCTGGGCACCATGGGGTGTGTGCCTGTAATTCTGGAGGCCGAGGCACGAGGATCACAAATTTGAGGCCCGTCTGGGCAATTTAGTGATACCCTATCCACATCCACAGACTGAAAAAAAAAAAAGGGTTGAGATGTCACTCAGTGGTAGAATGCTTGCTTAGTAGGGGCCAAGTCCTGGGTTTGATCTCTGGTACTGCCAAAAATTGGCACAGGAAGTAAAGTACATGCTTAGCATTGGTAAGGCCATGAATTCAATACCCCCTACCCTACCCCACCCCACTCCACCCCAAAAAGAACATCTGCAGAGGATGGGGCCTACGCGTAGCTGGCATAAGATGCTGCAGGCTGAGGACCTACTTCAAAAGAGGCTTGGAGGGATCAGGGTTAAGGACCGATAGCTTCCTAGGGAGAGGGGCAGGCAGCTCCTTGACTGTGAAGCTGCTTCTTCTTGCCAGAGAAGCTCCAGGCCAGAGCTGCGGAGGAGGGTGTGTGGTAGGAGCTGGGCCGAGAGGTCTGAGCTGTTCTGGTTGGCTGACCCCTGGAAGTCCAGGGAGTTTCCAAGCTTGGTGGGGGAGGGTCTGATGGGAGGCCCGCAGTTAGAGTCCTGCTGGGTGGAGAGGCTTCTCTCCCCTCCTAATCCCTCCTGCTGTGGGAGGCTTAGTTGTGGTAGACAGGAGCAGTGTGTGTGTGTGTGTGTGTGTGTGTGTGTGTGTGTGTTCACTTGTGCCAGTGTCTGTAAATACAGTACACGTGTGACTATGTGAGTACTTACATTTTTGTTCTCTCACTCGTGTGCCACCGTGGGTGTGCATTAAGCCGTGGAGCTTACACAGTGCTGCTCCACGTGACTGTGCCAGTGAGTGTGAGCATCTGTGTACTTGTGAGAACACTCAGGTCTGAGTGATTGTGGATGGACAAATGTCTGTGACTATGTGTGTCTGTGTGGGTTTCCAGGATGGTTTCTGGGTGTCAGAAGGGCTGTGAGGGCTGGTGGCATGGTGTGTAAGAGTGTCTATGAGGGAGTGTGTGTGGCTGTGTGAACACAGGTATCCACGTCTGCGCAGGGGTCAGCAGGCTCTGTGTGTACCCAGGAATCCGTGGCTCTGTGAACACATCTGTGGGTCTCACCACCTTTAAGAGCTATTCTTCTTGCCCAGCATAGTGGCACATGCCTGTAACCCCAGTGACGCAGGAAGCCGAGGCAGGAGGATCTCAAGCTTGATGCCAGCCTGGATAATTTAGTGAGACCCTATCTCAAAAAATAAAAAAATAAAAAGGGCTGAGGACGTAGCTCAGGGGTAGAGCGCCCCTGGGGTCAATCCCCAGTGTTGCAAAAATGAATGAAAAGTAAGTAAATAAGGAGCAACTCTTCTGAGTCCTTGTCTGGCATGGAGGCTTCAGGGGACACCCTCCCTAGGCTAGCACCCCATAGGAGCTCCCCTTGTCTCAGCTCTGACCCACCTTCTGCTTCTTCAGGGAGCAACCTCCCCTCTGAGACTCTGGGGTAGAGGGACAACTCATGGCCAGAGCAGAAAGGCCTCCCCGGGGGCTAAGGACCCTCATCTCTAGGGACACTAGAGTAGGATCAGCCTGTTTCCACCTGTTTCCCAGCCTCTCTGACATCCTGCACCCTGCAGGCTTCTCCTGCCAGGGCTTGAGAACTTCCTGAACCCTCTGGTTGCCATAGCTGTCTCCTGGCTGGTGGGGCCGGCAGGAGGAGGGGTGAGAAACGAAAACTCCCAAGGCCTCAGGGAAAAGGAACAGGGGCAACAGTAGGAGTTGGCTCAGAAATCTAGGCCTATCTCTGAGCTTAAAGTGACTTTGGCCCAGAGACCAAACGCTGCCTCAAAGTCTTATAGTACTCCACATAGAACAGTTTGGAAAGGGTCTTTGAGCGCTGTGTGTCCAGCTTCTCCCACCCCACCGCCACTGGGGAGCCAGAAAACCCTCTCTGCTTCTGATCCACTCATCCATTTGTTCATTCATACAACATTCCCTGCTCCAGGCTCCACGTGGGAATGGGGGACACGGCTCCATCAGGCGGGCTGTCCTCTGGATTCAGCTTCATTGATGGTCTCCAGCAACAGGGAGCTCACCACCACACAAGGTCTGGAGGTAGGAGACACCCAAAGCCCCTTGCTTCCTGGAGGTTATCATCAATGATGGGGTGTGAGTACCTGGCAGGGAGATCATGTCCCAGCAATGTCCCATTCACCTGCCGCCACCTTGATTGTGTGTGCCGAAGAGGCCCAGCTGCTAGGCTACCTGTCCAAGCCGACCTGGGCTGGCAGGCCCTTCTTTCAAAGGCTAGCCCAGTCTGTGCTGCTTTATTGCCTGGATAATGACGGTGATTAGCCCGACAGGTGCCTCCTGCCATCGGGCCGCCCTCTTGCCTGCTAAGGAGGGAGGTTTCTAAGCATCAGAGGGAGACTTGGTCCCTGAACAGGGTGATCGCACCCATCACAGTCAACTTCTAGACCCAGCTTGCCTTGGGTCCACCTCTCCCAAGAAGGCTGGGCCAGCTGTTCCTCATCTCCTGGGATTGCTGTGTGACCTCACTCTACACCCAGGTCTCTCTGAGCGGGACTAAAGGGGACATGGAGCTGAGACTACTGGGTCGGGGGTATGCACCCTGAGAAACCTTTTTCTCAGTTGGGGCTGGATAGCCATTCCTCAGCAAGGTCCTGAAGATAGCAATAACAGGGGGGGGTCCTCCTTGCTATGGGGCAGGGCGACTCTGGCGGTAGGGGGGAGCTGAGGCTGCTTCTGCTTACCCAGTGCATTGTGGGTAAGCTACTGGGGGAGCCCTGCCATTCTGGGGCTGGCCGTTCCCAGTGAGGGGACTGTTGCCTGGGGCTTTGGGGGGTCCTGGTGCAGGTCTGGGAAGGAGATGTGATTTATGACTGTGCTTCACGTTTGAGGAATGCCAGCCTGGGGGGCCAGGGGGAGGCGGAGCCACTCTCCTGACACTCCTTGCTCTCCTGGAAGTCTGGCATGTCCTGTCAGGATCCTCTGTCCCCTGGGGACAGCCATGTTCTCCCCTGTACAGTAGCCCCCTCCTAGCTGCACTGCCCATGAGTTCCCCCGGCGGCTCCAGGGAGATGCAGTGAAAGCCCAGCCTAGGGGGGTACAGAATTAAATCCTTTCTCCCTTCACATCTCGGCTCCCTTTTCCATTCAACCATGAGGCTGATGATAAATATCTCTTTACCACTGCAGCAGGAGGGGAGTGGATGAAACTCTAGAAACTTCCATCCAGATGAGCTCAAGGCTTACATACCATCCTCCACAGTGAAGGAACTTAGGATAGATGCAAAGATGAACTTCTAGCCAGGAAAGGATGTGGAGCTCCTAGAATGGATGCTAGCTGTAGTATCATCCTTCCCTAGCCTATGCCCACTTTGCCAGATAAATGAAAGCTCCGGAAGCTATGAGAGTTCAGGGTCGGGTGGCAGAGGAGGGCAAGTGTGGAATCAAGAGCAGAATCATCCAAGGTTGTCAGGTTCTGAACTCAGAAGGTCATGGCAGTTTTGAGCCTGTTCCTATGAGTCTAAACTACATTCTTCTTGCTGCAGGGTGCCATTTGGGGTGAGGGTCCATCTTTCTGGGCACCCTGCATGGGTCAGCCAGCCTGGCTCCTCTGATCTGGTGGGACCGGTTTTTCCAGCTGGAGGAAGGGTCGGTGAGGAATTGGCAGGGGCACGGAGTTTTATGTAAATGCTCAGGGAGTGCTCTGGGAACGGGGAGGCCGGTTTTCCCAAAGACACGCAGGGACTGGCAGTTCCCAATTAGCAGTCCTGGTGATGTCAGTGCTGCTATCCTGGGTGGCTGCGCCCACTCCGATCGGCCCTGGCAGGGGTGCCTGACCATTACCTTCTCCTGTGGGTGGGAGGGATGTCAAGGGAGCCGTCGTGCAGGACAGAGACCAGGCCCCCTCCCGCCATATCTCCAGCCTGGCCCCACCCCCACGCCGTGTTGTGGAGCAGTCTAGAGAGCGCTGTGAGAGACACCCCAGACTCTACTGAAAAAAGACTTTAATCAGCTAATATTTGAACCCTCCCCAAACCTGGGAGCCTGGGGAGACCTCAGAACGCTGGACCAGCAGTCCCTGAGACAGGCCTTGCTCCCAGGCCACTCCAACCCTGAGTTTCAATAAATACAGTGCAAAGGGGTCTGGTCACTAAGCTGGGGAGACAAAGAAGGGCAGGGTGTATTTTCTGTGAACACACACGTGTGCACCACCAAACACGCACACAAACCCCCCTCGGACACACTCACGACAGCACCATCCTCACACGCACCGGCACACACACACACATGCATGAGTAGATACACACGCTTTCCTCTGACACACTAGAGATGAGCACACACCTTCACAAGCACACTCGATTGTGTAGACGTGGGCCTTTCTCTCAGTCTTCAGCCCAGGGCTTAGAACTTGGAGTGTCCCCTCCTGGCTCAGAGGAAATGGGACGGGGTGGGATTTTCCTGGGCATGGCTAGGCGGCACCCCAATCTAGGGGCCTGGCGTGGTGGTGTTGAGAAGGCATTGAGTCGTGGTATTGGAGTGGGCCCAGGAAGGGAAAGTGTGCAGGTCAAAGATGGGGATGGCCCAGCTGTTGATGGCTAGCGTGATGACCAGCACTCCGATGATGTTGAGCAGGAATCCCGCCCGGGCCTGGTGGGAGGAGAGTCAGTTCAACTAAGCAGATACTGAGCAGCACCATTAAGTACCTCTCAAGTGTCCAGGGGTGCTCCGAGCCCTTCCATTAGCAAAACTCTGGGAACTCCTTCTTGTGATCTAGCCCGCAGGGCTCAGCAACTTTCTTGCTATTTTCTTGACTCCCAGGGCTAACCGGGAAAAGGGGGCTCCTCATGAGCTGCAAACCTGGGCCTTGTTTTCTCTGAGTTCATCTCCCTAGTATGGGTACACCAGGCCCTCTGGATCTTCCGCATGTCCCCCATTTCCTTCCCTCTCTCATGGCCCAGGGCTGGAAGTGCTTGAAGATGTGCCAACTGAGGGGTCCTGTCCCCAGTCTCCCCTGCTGTCCCCTCACCCCCGAGGGTCCCACTCTCAGCTTGGAGACTCTCAGTGCCTTTCAGCCTTCTTGGCGGCCCAAGAAGTTGGAACTGGAAGGAGTGCTGAGACCTCCAGCCTTGCTTGCCACTCACCATATCTGACACTTTGAGGCCCCCGAAAGAGAAGACGATGGCGTTGGGTGGGGTGGCCACGGGCAGCATGAAGGCCAGGGAGGCCGCCAGAGTGCAGGGGAGCATGACATAGAGCGGGTGGAGGCAGATGGCCTGAGCCTGGAGAGGGGACCGTGGGGCAGAGCTGAGCTTGGTCCCCATCCCCGAAGGAAGGTTGTGGCCCCAGTTCTCCTGCTTCCCCGGCCTGGGGGACAACCCCAACCCCCTGCACACTCTCTGGTCATAACCCACCGCTTCTGCCAGAAAACCCTGGGTGACCTGGGAAAGGCCCCTTGACCTCCCTGGAGGGGATGAGTGTGCTGTGGGGCGTAGTGAGGGGAGGGGCCCATAAAACAGATCTCAAAGGGGCTCGGGAGGTGTCATCAAAGGCTGTGGGAACGCGCCTGGAGAGGAAGGGGCTGGGGACGCTCCAGGGAGCAATTTTACCCGTCACCTCTGGAATGACCAGAACAGGGGCTGGGGCAGGGAGGTGGGCGAGGCCACCTCTGAGCCCCATCAGGATATTCAAGGGGTGATGTCACCAGGGAGGGGGTGAGTCAGGGGCCAGAGGGCCTTTGGCCCGAGAGCCCAAGAACCTGGAGAAGGGTGAAAGCTCAGGGGTCCTCTGCAGGAAAGAAGAGGAGGCTGAAGGCAGGTCACTGTGCCCAGCAGGCAGAGCCCCTGGTGGGGCAGCCAGGAGGGGTGCCTGGGGGAGGGGTCCAGCTCACCATGGAGGCCAGGATGGGCAGGAAGAGTGTGGTGGTGGCCACGTTGCTGGCGCACTCAGTGAAGGTGGCAACCAGGAGACACAGGAGGAAGGCGGTAGCGGGCGGTGGTACACTCTGCAGCGGGGCCAGTTTGTCTCCCAGCCACGCAGACAGGCCGGATTTCTGGGGGCAGGAGGGTGGCGTTAGGAGACAGGGCTGCCCCGGGGTGCCCGCCCCGGGGTGCCCCCTGCCCTCTGCTGGGGGCTCTGGGAGGATCCTGCTCCTGCCACATCCCCAAGGTCTTCAGAGTGAAAAACGACTCTGAGGGGAAGACAGGAGCCACCTAGAATCAAGAGGTCCCTTCTGCTCCTCTTGAGGAACAATGAGGGGAGGGGAGAAGGGCCAGATGAGAAACTAGGAGGAAGGGTCCTCAGAAAATCTGGGATTTGGCGGGGGGAAAAGCCTTCACCCCATTTACCCCTGCTTCCTGACTCCTCTCAGGGGGTCACTGGGCCAATTCAGCCTTCTCCCTGCCCCCTCCAGCCTGGTGGGTTGGGGCTGAGGGAACCTTACTCCTGACACGAAGGGAGTGTAGGGGGAGGGCTAGGAAGAGGGGGACAGAAGGATGGGCAATCCACAGGGCGAGAAGAGCTCCCAGGTCTTGTCCCCTCCACATCCGTAATGCCAGCCGGGAAGAGCACTGCACGGGGCACACAGGGAGCTGGGACTTTGCCTCATTCCGTGCTGCCGTCTTAAGCGCAGTGCTGGACACAGTGGATGGACAAACTAACCACAGACCCAGGAGCCCCAAGCACCGATCCCTGACCTGGGGCACCTGCCTCCTGTCTGCAGTAAATGAGCTCAGCGAGAACAGATGCCCAGGTGCAGTTTCTGGGATTTCCCTCTTAGAGGGAGGCTCTGGAGAAAGATGCCCTGGTCCCCACAGCCTGGCCTGGTGTGATCATGGCGCCCCCTGGTGGCAGCAACCGGCACACTGTCAATGCCTGGCCAACCATAAGGGGCGGGTGGAGGTGGAATTCATTGCCCAGAGCAGGCCCCACCCATCAGTGAAGAGTGAGAGGTCGCTGGGGCTCGTGTTTCTTCTTTCTTTCCGTGGATGGGACCACCACCCATGTCCCTCTAGCTTCTGCAAATTTGCTGCCCACTGCTGGGCTCCTAAGTGGGGATCATGTCTGCCTTTTGGAGGGCACAAGCAGGCCTCTCTCTCCCTCCCACAGGGTTTCCCTCAAACAGCCTGGGGAGGGGGCTCGAGGGTCTCTCACCTCACTGCCTTTGGCCAGGGCAAAGCCACCACCCAGCAAGAACACGATATTCCAGGGCATCTTCTCGTTCACTGTCTTCCAGTTGAGGAGGGCAGGAGGGGCCTTCAGCCTCCCTGGTTTTTCTACTCCCCAAGCAGAGAAGGATGGGTCACCCAGAGCCAACCAGCCTCCACTTGGGGGCTCCTGAGTGGGTCCCTTCAGAGCTTAGTGCATGCAGGAGGGAATCCCTCAGTTCTATAATGTTCCAACTTCCTTCCTGAGTCCCTGTGCCCTTGGCAAGTCACCCCAACCTCTCTGGGTTTTGTTGACTCCTGCCAAAGGTGCATTACATGCCTGTAGGCAGGGGCTGACCAGAGACCCTTTCTTGCCCAGTCCAGGTGCTTACCTGGGTTCTGGGTCAGCCCTGGGATCTTGGAGGGCAGGATGAACATAATTATGCTGATGAAGATGGCCACTGTCCCATCGGAGGCCATGCTGTGGGTGGGGCAAGGAGGACAGACTTGTGGCTCAAGACTGCTCAGACTCACAGGGTGGAGGGGTGGTAGAGAGAAGCCTCTGTCCTCCACCCCCCACCCCAAGAGTGACCTTGTGTTCTGCACTGGGGACTCTGCTCCCTTCCCTCACCTCCCAGCATTAAGCCTCAGGTATGTCTCCTCCTCCCCAACAGCTCTCACCTTTCACCCTTTTCATTAGGGAAAGCTAGGTTACCCCAGCCTTCAAAGAAACCCGGCTCTCGTGTGAACCACAGCAGCACCAGGGCCACAAAGAGGATGGTGACAGCCTTTTCTGCAAAGCTCATGGGGCCCAGCAGCTTGTGCTGTCTATGGATGACTTGGAAGGCTGCGTCCTTTCGCTCATTTTCCTGTTCTCCAAAGCCAAAATTCTTCCGGAAGCTGTAGGCAGAGGGCAGGAACAGCTCGTGAGGCCCTATACCAGGCAGGGAGCCAGGGGCTCTGAGTATCTATGATGTGAAGACTGAAGCCCAGAGAAGTCATTTTGGGGCCACTCCACTAGCCCTGACTCTACTGATGGTTCTGGAGAAGAGCAGAAGACTCAGAGGGGACCATGGCTTACCGTGGTTGCACAAGGCTTACTCTACTGATGGTTCTGGAGAAGAGCAGAAGACTCAGAGGGGACCATGGCTTACCGTGGTTGCACAAGGTTGACTTGTGCTTGTTCCTGCTCCACCTGCCCTGTTGATTTCCTTCCTCCAAGGGATCTCTTTGGCTGGCCTAGTAGGACCTAGTGGCTTGGACCCTCTGTCTTCTCCCGGTGCTGACTCACAGCTCTCTTCCTTCACAAGCCTCTCAGAAAATCCTTCTGCTGGCCTCTGGGTGTCCCCTGCCAGCCTGAGCCCCACTGGAATTGTCCTCAGTGGCACAGGAGGCTATGGTCTGTTTCCTTGCACTGCTTATATAACTTGTGTTGACATTTAACTTTTCACTGGGTAAATCTCACTTGCCTTCTGGACTATGAGTTTTTCAAGGGCAAAGAGCATGCTTTACTCATCTTTGACTTCCCCATGGTGCCTGGCACTGTGCTGATCTCTTCAACTACCACCTTGCCTTGTACCAGCCCCTCACCTTAATCCAACCTCCTCAAATGTGAACAAGTGATTTGCTGAAAGTATAGCAATGATGCTTATGAACTTGCAATGGCTCCCCTCTGCCTGGGAAGGCAGGGCAAATAACTCAGACCACAGTAGCACTGATACCACCACTCCTGTGCTATATGCACAGTAGACATCACTAATCAATCCCAGACTCGATTCCAACTGAGTCTTATCAGGGTCTCCAAGGATTTTCAACATAGAAGCCCAAAAGTGACTAGGAGTAACTCAGGGTTGCAAATAGGAATGCAACCTTATTACTCTTGACCTCAAGAACAAGTCCTCAAATCTTCACGTGGCTCACAGTATCTTCTGCAATCTTCCCCTGCCCGATTCTTGAGTTTTGTGTCCTGATACTCCCCCCCACCGCCCCTTTTCTTTTTTGCGTTTCAGACCCACAGAGCCAGAGCCCCTCCAAATGCACAGGCTCTTTCTTGCCTCTATGCTTTGGAATGCATTGATCTGTTCTCTACTTGACTTATTTTAGTCCTGCAAGAGTGGGCTCAGACATTGTCTCTTTGAGAAGCATCTTAGAATATCCACTACCTGAAGCACTTCACCCTCTGTCATGTTCTCCACCATATTCATCATCCATCAAGGATTTGCAAATGCCCATCAATATTCTCAGCACTTAGCACAGGCTCCAAGCATGCGGTAGGAACATAACACATGCTTCTACAATTGTCGTGTTCCTTAAGCACTTATCCAAGGACTGTAGAGCATTAGGGGAAGGGGCCTGGTCTGGGCATCAGGAGACCTAGTTTTCAATCCCAGCACTGAAAAATCTAGTGGTGACCACCCTCAAGACAGTGCTCATCTACCAACTTAGGTAACATCATCCACCAAGCAATTCCCTCAAATAGGAGGTCAAGTGCACCGAGGGGCCTTGGGAGAAAGAGCCTTATCAAGGGCTCTGTCATTTTCACATCTGGATCCCACCAGAAGCTCCCAGGGGTACAGACAAAGACCTGGACATCTCTTATTCACTCCGCCACTTACTTGAAACCCAGGAAGAGGATCTGAAGCCAAAGCCAAGACAGAATCAGCAAGATGACCATGGTGGGGAAGGCAAAGCCGAACCAGGAGGCAAAGTTCACCACGTTAGGGTTTTCGGGGAAGATCCTGAAGGGGACATAGGCTGCTGTGTGACATTGCCACAGCAACTGCCCAGCCCCAATTGCCTCCCAGGGAGAGCTCAGGCTTCCCCTACCCCAGCCCTGTCATGCCTCCTGCCCTCAGTCACTCACGAGGAGACCTGGCCTTGCAGCACTAGGTTGGGTGTGGTGCCAGTCAGTGTGGCGATGCCCCCGATGCTGGCTGAGTAGCAGACGCACAGGCTCATGCACTGCGTGAAGCGGATCTGTTCCTGGGTTTTCTGTATTTTCGGCTTTGAAGGAGCAGCGGTGACAGGGGTGGCCTGCCCATTATCTGAGGAATAAGGGAAAGTTCAGGTTGGGGCAGGCATAGGGACAGCTTCGGGGAACATGGTTGAGGCTCCATGGCCCCCAGGGTACCTTGTCAGTGGACAGCCTAGACCTGGGCTGGGAGGAGGACAGAAGCTGTTCCTAGGTCTGAGTGGGCCCAGAATTCCCTGGAGCCTCAGGCTGAGAGTATCTTTAGACACCATCTGGTCCATCCTCTCTTGAGAGAGGGAACTGAGGCACAGAGAAGAGAAGAGGATTATCCAAACAAGGCAGGGATGGCGCCTAGGGCACTGCCTGCCCACCCAGGCTCCAGCTCTCTTCTCCTAGGGTGACCACGCCTCTTGGATTGCCCAGGACTGGCTGAGGGTATTCCTATTTTATTTTATTTTGAAAACTTCATTGCAGTACTAGGGATCAAACCAGGGCTTGAGCGGCTCTCCGCCCCTAGCCCATGGGTCTTGGGATTGTAAAACCAGGAAAGTTCCAGGTAATCCCGATCAAGCTGGTCACTGTGCCTCTCACTTCCCTCTTCTCTGCACAAAGGCTCCAAGATGACCACCCTTGGGGAAGGATGGCCTCTCAGATCTTCCCCCAAGAACTGAGTGGTTGGGGTAGGGCCTGCCTCTTCTCTCTCACCAAGCTTGGTCACTTCCTTCTTGGAATTTGGTTCCTGGAGCTCGAAGGTAGGGTTGTCACTCCCCTCCTCGATGTCCTTGGGTGTGCCATGCAGCTGCTCCAGGACCGCATGCGCAATGGGCACCATCATGGCCGTGGTGGCTGTGTTGCTGATCCACATGGACAGGAAGGCAGTGACCAGCATGAAGCCCAGGAGTAGCCTAAGGACAAGCAGGTGGACACACTGTCATTCCAGCTCCCCTTCAGGGACTGGGAGCCCTGAGTGCCGCCCGATCCCTATTCTCCTGTCCTGGTTTGTGGGAACTCACAGGGCTGGCCGCACCCCGATGAGGAGGAGCACACGGAGAGCAATTCGTTTGTGCAGGTTCCAGTGCTCCACAGCGATGGCCACGAACAGCCCCCCGATGAACAGGACGTTAGTGTCCTTGAGGTACTCGATGCAGACCTGGTGGGCAGGGATGGGACTGAAACCACAGCTAGACCTGGGGTCTCCCACGATGTTCCTGTGCTTTTAGGGTGCAGGTCACTAACGTCCCTGCAGACTGGCTCTCCCCTGACCTTTCAGGACTAAATGGAAATGGCCTTTGGATCATCTGCCATTTGATATTAACCAGGTTCCTCAGTTCTTGCCAAACTCACTCTTGGTCCCCTCAGGATGACTGGGCGACAATCTAGCCTGATCCTGTTCATCATTCAAGCCACGGATTGGAAAATAAAAATAATTTTATGCTCTTTCTAGAAAGCAGAGCAGTGGTTTTCTACAAGTGGCCATCAGATGAACTCACCCTCCTCACCATCAAATGCAACTTGCTAGAAATGAAACCACTCTCACCTACTAAATCAGAAACTCAGGGGTGGACCCAGCCCTCCAGGGGTTTCTGGTGCTGTTTCACGTTCAACCAGGAGTATAAAGCCCGCCCTCTCTATCTGTGGGTTCTGCACCAACCTTGAATGGAAAACATTTTTTTTTTTTTAAAAAAAGCTCATCTATACCCCACCCCATCATTATTCCCTAAACAATAGATCAGAACAACTATTGACATTGAGTTAGGTATTATAAGTAATTTAGAGACAAACTTAAAATATAAGGAGGATGTGCATATGTTATATGCAAACACTATGCCATTTTGTATAAGGGACTGGAGCATCCCGGGACTTGGGTATCATGAGGTCCTGGAGCCCATCCCTTGTGGATAATGAGGATTTACGGATTCTCAGGGCCCTTTTCCTGACCAGGCCCTCAACCTCCTTGGCAAATCTCATCACTCTCGCTTTTAATGATCTTTCCACATCAGCCACAGACGTTTCTAGAATGCCCTCCTTGGCCTCTCCCTAGTTCCTCTCTCACTGTTCTCTGGCCTGTCAAGCAGCGGCATGCACACCACCTGCAGTGAGGCTCCCTTGGTTACCAGGGCTCTCGAGAAACCCATGCTCTCTCCCTGGGATCCCTTCCTCCTATGGATGGATGGATGGGGCTCACCTCAGAGGCATCCAGGATACCCATCATGGGGAACAGGATGATGGGGAAGAGGGCAGTGACGGCCAGGGGCAGAGCCTCGGTGCACCAGAAGAGCGCCATGAGAATGATGGTGTAGGCGCAGTAGGCTTCCTGTGGGCGGGAGGGGAGCAGCAGAGCTGATGGAGGGGGCAGGGGTGCGTCCCCTTCTGTCCCCAAGAGAAACCAAGTAATCCGTAACAGCAAGGAGGGTGGGGAGCCTGAAAAACCCATGAGTCCCAAACCCAAGGTCTCAGTTTCAGATAGAAATGAAAAAATAAAGCAAGGCACTCACCACCTTGTCTTTGACCTTGGCGGCCCAGACATTATCACCCAGTCATACTGAAGAGACTGGAGTTGGCTGTCAGGCCCCATCCAGCCACAGAGGACTGCATGGGGCCCAGGTTAAGGTCCTGAGATGAAATGGGGGCTGACAGAGGAAGAAGTGGGACCTGGGTGATGTGGGCCCCTGCCAGGTCCCTTCCCTATCTCTTATCACAACTTGTGAGAATGTTTTTATTTGTATGATTCATGTCTCCTCTGCTAGGAGGCAAGCCCCAGGAGGACAGAATCAGTTTTGTGGCATCTGAATCCTTAGAGCCCAGGACCCAGCAGGCTTTGGAGTGAATCTTGTTCTGGGCGGGTCGGTGGTCTTCTTTGTAGCAACCCTGATCTGGCGGCTGCATCCCACAACTCCAGAGGCATGTTCACATTTATAGACCCCCTGAAAGTTTTCCCCATCCCTAGGTTGCTCAGGGAATTATGGGGGAGACCCTGAAGCATGGTCTTTGGGTACCAGAAGCCTCTCTTCCCTTACCAAGGCCTCCAAGTCAAGAGAAGTTTGAGCTGGAGCAAGCTTAAGCTGGAGCAGAATGAGGGCCAGACAGTTGGCCCCAGAAGTCAAGGGTCCAGCCTACTTGACAGAGCCTCTTCCAGGGCTGGGGAATCATTAGCCAAAGGAGGCCTCTGGGGAAGGAGGCACCTGCCCTGTTTGCCAAAGAAAGGGGCGTCCTGCAGGGATTAGTTGGACCACAGGCTGGGAGAAGGGCTCCTCTCTTAGCTGTTCCAATTGCCCCGTTCTTCTCCTTCTCCCCTCTTAGGCTCACTCCTTGGCATCTCATTCCCTTAGTACCCTGAAGATTGGCAAAGGTCCCTTAGGGTAGGGGTAGGGGGTTCCCTGGGGGAACAGGAAGATGCTGTTATTGAACAACTCTTAAGAGCTGGGTGTCAAACAAGAGTCATTAAGAAGGGTGTGGTGGTCCCACTTTATGGATGAGCTCGGAGAGTGAAGTGGCTTGCTCAAGGTCCCAGAGCTAAGGAGTGGCAGAGCCAGTATAGGGTATCTGGATTGCCTAAGTCCCAGGGCTTCCCAAGAGCATTTTGCTTGCAGTCATGGAAAGGTTCCCTGGAGTCCCGCAGCATGCAGCCCGCACAGTTGCTCACAGCCCCACTGTGGAGCTGAGCAGGCTCTCTTTGCACTAAACCTCCACGCATCTCAGCCTGGACACAACCCATCAGCTTCAGGGGTGGGGCCCCTTGACCCTCGACCAGAGATCCACCCCTCACCTCCCCCAGCGGGATTCTGCTGATGCAGGTATTTCTCCAACCGCTTCCTTACCTGCAGTGACTGGCTGGCCAGTCACTTACCCTCCCCTTGGGCTAAGGGCAGACCAACCCCTCTGGACCCTAGTGTTCCCCCCACCCAGCTAGAATTATCTGGCCACAGGCAGGAGGAGAGCTGGGGCAAATTGCCACTGCATTGATTCCAGGAAAAAGCTCTGCAGAGGAACCATGAGACCACTCTGCCAGGCATAGTGATGTATGTGCTTCAAAGGCTTTTAAAACTCACACTTAGATGCTCTGTGAGGTGCTGGCTATTGTCCCTATTTGATAAGAGACAGGTGAAAATAAATCAGGCAGATATCTCAAAGCCACCACCGTGGTGGCGCAACCAGCTATCTGGGAGACTGAGTAAGTCTGGACGACTCAGTGAGACCTTGTACCAAAATTTTCAAAAAATTAAAAGGCTGGGGATGTAGCGCAGTGGTAGAGTGCTTGCCCAGCATGTACCTGGGTTCCATCCACAGAACTAAAAAAAAAAAAAAATTGCACAAATATAAAGCAAATAGACTGGGCCATCTTGTTCTTAGGGCCCAGTTTTTACTCTGAACTCAATGCCTCCCATTTGAAGGTGTCCTCAGCCTCAGCCTCCCTGTGACGAGTGGGGTGTAGATGGGATAAGCTGAGGCTCTGTATCTAAACAGAACTATCTTTCCAGGACCTGCCACTTCTGTTGCCTGTCTCTGTCAAGGCATGTCACTTTATTTATTTTTATTTCATTTTTTTGAGATGGGGGTGTGTGTCTCACTATATTGCCCAGGTTGGCCTCAAACTCCTGGACTCCAGTGATCCTCTTGCCTCAGCCTCCTGAGTAGCTGGGACTACATGTACTTGCCACTATGCCTGGCTAAGGTGCTTCATTTTTGAGGCCCCTTTTCCACACTCTAAAGGAAGTTGTTAATAGTCAGACTTGCCCCTGTGACTCCAGCAGGTTTAAAGTCTTTATTTTATTTTTATGTGGTGCCAAGGATTGAACCCAGTGCCTCCCGCACACTGGTCGAGCGCACTACCACTTGAGCCACATCCCCAACCCTCCAGCATGTTTATCATGTGGTTCCTTTCTGCTACTCCCCCCACCCCCACCTTTTTTTTTTTTTTTTGCAGTACTGGGGATTGAACCTAGGGCCTCATGCATGCCAGACACGTGCTCTACCATTGAGCCACACATCCCCACTCTCTCTCTTTTTACAACTATGCAGGGTACCTCTCTAAAACCTGTCTCATATTCTATCCTGAAGCCTTCCCTGACCCTGGTGGCTTTGGCCCTGTGTCCCCACCTGGCCTCCAGGGCAGTCTGTCAAGCCATAGACTTATTTGCTGACTTGTTCTTCTTGGATCATGGGGCATGGAATTCTGAGGATCCATGAAATTAGATGGGAAAAACGAATCCATCTATTCATTAGTATCCAACCAAGGCTATGAACATAGGTCACAAAGTCCCAGTACAGACTGTCCTTGGTTTACAAATGGTTTGGTTTATAATTTTTCAACTTTATAATGCTGTAAAAGTGATAAGAAGCTGGGAGTGGTGGCGCATGCCTATCATCTCAGCCCTTTGGGAGGCTGAGGAAGGAAAAATCACCAAGTTGGAGGCCAGCCTGGGCAATTTAGGGAAACCCTATCTCAATCAACAAATCAATCAAATCCTCCAAAACTAATTAACAACAAAAGGGCTAGGGATGGAGCTCAGGAGCAGAGCCCTTGCTTAGCATGCAAGAGGCGTTGGGTTCAATTCCTAGTATAGGAAAAAGAAAAGGGACAGGGGTGGGGATAAGCATTCAGCAGAAGCTCTGCTTTCCTGTACATCAACTATTAACCATTCATCAGTGGTGAGTGCCCACACTACGGTCCTGTGTCTCACTCTCAGTGCAGTATTTAATAATTACATGAACAATTCAACACTCTTAATACAAAATAGGTTTCGTGTTAGACAATTTTGCTCAGCTGTAGTCTAACGGAAGTGTTCTGAGCACATTCAAGGCAGGTGAGGCTAAGCTCCGACGTTTTATAAGTTAGATGTATTAAATGCTTTTTCAACTTGAGATGCTTTCAATTTATGTCAGGTTTATAGGAACATAATCCCATCATAAATCAAGGCACAGCGATGCTATTTACTTTTCTTTCTTTTTTTTTTTTTTTTTTTTTTTTTGGTACTGGGGATTGATTCCAGGGGCACTTAACAACTGAGCCACACCCCAGCCCTATTTTGTATTTTCTTTAGAGACAGGGTCTCACTGAGTTGCTTAGTGCCTCGCTGTTGCTGAGGCTGGCTTTGAACTTGTGATCCTCCTACCTCCACCTCCTGAGCTGCTGGGATTACAGGTGTGCTCCACTGTGCCCAGCCTATGTTGTTAACTTTTTCTTTTCTTTTTGCAGTACAGGGGATCCAACTCAGGGTTTTACACATGCTGGGCAAGCACTGAGCTATTTATCCAGCCCTTTTTTTTTTTTTTTTTAATTTTGAGATGGGATTTTGCTAAATTGCCCAGGCTGGCCTCAAATTTGTGACCCTCCAGCCTCCTGAGAAGCTGGAATTACAAGTACTGTTTATAGTATTATTGGTGACTTTGTTACAGACTTTTTTTTTTCTTTTTTCATTTCTTTCTTGCTTTTTTTTTTGAGACAGAGATTTGCCATGTTCCCCAGACTGGCCTGTAATTCCTGTACTCAAGCAATCCTCCTGCCTCAGCCTCCCAAATAGCTGGGACTATAGGTGTGCCCAGCTCTTACAAATATTTTATTGTGGCTGTCGGATATCGAATACTTGCCCAGATCAGTTGTTGTAGTTATCTCAAGAATACATCTCCATACATTGTTTATACAGATTGCTATCTGACATTATGGTAGTTATTATACCAATGCTAAATCTTTCTAATGCACTGATAAGAAAGCACATATACCTCTGAATTGCGATGTCTGTTTCCATGATTTGATAACCATATTTCAAAATAATAGGGTTCCTTTTAAGTCTACATATTTTATTTTATGCATTTCAAAGCAATATTTGGAGGAGGGAAGCTGAGACTCAGCGAGGCTCCGCCGTGCCTGTTAAGCTGGGAGGATCTGGGCTTGAGGTTGGGGAGCTGACAGTATTCTGAGAGTCCCCCTGGGTCAGGTAATGGCCCCTTGTGCACTCCTGAAAGACAGAGCACTGGGGATCCTTTCTTCTTGGTCCCGTACATGTCTGATTTCAAGGTCAGTTTCCTCTGCCCAAGAGGTGGGAATTCAGGATTAGCCTGTCCTCCAGCCCTGATGTTCTCTGCCTTGCAGTCTGGCTTTATGGAACTTGAGCTGACCAAGTTCAGCTGGTAGCCTATGACCAGCTGCTCTCCAGGACTGATAAACTACACGAGTTCAAGGGCGCTGTTCACATTTGGAGTTGTGCAAGGAACAGCCCTTTACTGCTGCCTGCAGCCTCCTCCCCTGGAGCTCAGAAACCAGTGGGGAAGAGTCTTCTCCTGGGGGTTGCTGCTCTTGCTTCTGGCTGTCACTGCCTCCTGCTTCCCGGTGCCAGGATAGTTGTTCCTCAGTTGTAGCATATGAGCATTTATCCTCTGAGTGTCTTCTCACTGCCCCCCTGTGCGGAAGATTGAATGCAGGGCCTCACACATGCTAGGCAAGCGCTCTGCCCCTGAGCCACATCCCAGCCCAGTGTCTGTCTCTGAGCTCCCGAGGACAGGAGCACAGTCTCTGAGTCTCTCCCTTCCCTTCTTTATTGGCCTTGGCTCCTCCTTTCCCACTTGTGCTTCTCCCCATCCTTGGAGGTTCATAGCCCTGTTCATACCCCCTTGTCCCCACCTCCATACAGTCCCTGCTGCTGGAGGCCCTGGGACTGGGGTGGGGGGAATGGAGTTGGGCCTCTGGCCTGTTCATTAGCCACTCACTCCACAAGCACCCTCCCTGGGTCTGGCTGGTTCAGCCCCTCACACACTCCCATGTATTTTATTTTTCTTCAACTGTGGGCCTCTAGTCTGATCTAAGGCCCAGCCTCTGACCCCAAGACTCCTGTAAAAGTCTCCTCATCCATCTGTCTGTTTGCTCTCTTGTCCCTGAAATCACTTCTCCTTGCTGGATCCAGTGATCTCAAGGCACAAATCTATTTAATTTGCATTCCTCTCCCTCAGCACACAGCCATTCACCTTGGCTCTTGCTGCTTTTAGGTACCAAAGTTCAGGACTGGTCTCTGCCTCCTGTCTTTTTTTCCCCCTCCTTGGTGCTGGTGATTGAACTTAGTGCCTCTCACATGCTTTCACTCTCTACCACTGAGCCACATCCCCATCCCTGTGGGCCTTGGGCCTTAAAACCTCCTTCCTTGCTGTCTCTGCTCTGGCCACACTGGTCCTCTTTGAGTCCCTCCATCCTTTCTCTAGCCACAGGGCCTTTGTACATCAAGGCCTACTTGTCTCCCTACTTTACCTAGTTTAGTTGATATCTACAACCTTTTTTTTTTTCTTTCTTTCTTGTAGAACTGGGAATTGAACCCAAGGCCTCATGCATGCTGGGCAGGCACTCTGTCACTGAGCTATATCCCCAGCCTCTCTACACAGGCTTAAGATCTCAGCTCAAACCTTCCTTCTCCAGGGAAACTTGGCTTCCAGGCTGAGGTAGATTCCCCATTTTTCACACTCTAAGTTCTGGTACCTCTTCTGCACAGTGGTTATCGAAGCCTATAATCAACATTGTTTTATGAACTAAATGATAAGCATCAATTTTTGTTGCTAGGCTGTGCCCTCTGGGGTCTGAGCCCCTTTCTGCTCATTCCAGCATGGAGCCTGGCATCTTTGCAATAGAGCTAGCATCCTGAATGACTGACTGAATGAATGTAGGCCCTCGGGAGAGAGACATTTGTCAGGCCCAGTTGTGCCCCTAAGGCTGACAGCATTCTTCTTTTCCAATGGGAAAGCACACACTGGGAGTCAAAAACAAAAAACAAAACAAAACAAAAAAAACCTGAGTGCCAAGGCCCAGCTTTATTACTGTGTATTTTTGGACAAATTACTTAACCTCTCTTGACTTTCTTTTCTTTTGTTTTTTTTTTTTCCTAAGAAATACACAGCCTTTCCAGCTGTACACACATGTATCCCCTTTATATAGTTACAAATAGAAATAAGAGAAACACTGACCTGACTGGGAGAGTAAACAAAGTAAAGGAATAACAGATGTGAATGTGCAGAAATAGGTTATAAGGCATTGCATCCCCTGACCAAATAACAAGGCTGGCGTTGGGGGAGCAACATGCTCCTGGACTGCAGGGAATCAGGATGCATGAGCACAGATGGAAATGAATGCACCAGAGAATCCAGGGCAGACTCTGGACCCTGGGTGAGCGGCCAATGTGGGCAAGGTCAAAGAATGCGGATATCATGGGCTGTGGCTGTCAGGCAGAAGCCAATACACCCACAGTCTCAAAGTGTCACAGCTTATTTCTCCTGGTGATTGAAGGTTAACCCAGGGTGGGAATGGCCTGGCACACAGCAGGCCTCTCCTGCTGGCCCTCTGCCCCTGCAAGCGGGGATGCGGCTGGCAATGAGTGTTCCTGGGCCCAGAAGCAAGGTGGGGCACAGGGTGCTATCCTGCTAAGCACCACCGTAAAGGAGAGACGAGAAGGGTGGGTGCCCAGAGGAGAAGGGCTTCTTCCCTGAGTCTCCTTCCATTTGGGCTGAAGAGGGGGTTCAAGAAAGGGATTGCTGTGTGGGTGCTGAGGGATGAGTAGGAGTTCGGTTGGTAGGCAAGAGGGGTTGGGGTGAGGGGATAAGCACAGAGGAAACAGAACACGGCAGAAAAGATCCAGATCCATTCCTGGAAGGGTGTATACTTGGAAAGAACCCGATGTGCTGACCTAGGACTTTATTGGGAAGATAAAAGCCGGAGTCCTTTGAAGGCTTTAAAGCAGATAGAGTGAAATGGTCAGGCTGGTGTTTTATTAAAAGATTACACAGGGACTGGAGGTGTAGATCAGTGGTAAGGCATGTGGTTAGCATGTGTGAGGTGTGAGGCCCCCAGTATCAAAAACAAAAACACGAAACAGAACAAAAAAAGAAAGAAAGAAAAGAGAAAAAACTGAGTGTCAGTGGCCAGGCACAGTGGTGCACATCTGTGATTCCAGCTACTCAGGAGGATGAGGCAGGACGATGGCTAAATTCAAGACCAGCCTGGACAACTTAGTGAGACCCTGTCTCAAAGCCAAACAAAAAGAATTGGGACTGTGGCTCAGTGGTAGAGTGCTCATCTAGCATGTGCGAGGCCCTGGGTTCAATCCCTGGTACAAAACAAAATAAAATTACACACAAGTTCTCTGATTTGGGGGTTCTTAACCTGTTTTGGGTACCAGGACCCCCCTTGGCAGCTTGATGAAGACTTCAAATTCCTTAGAACAAGTTTTTCTTTTTCTTTAAATGTATATTTTAGTTGTCAATAGCCCTTTATTTTTTTATTTATTGTTATGCAGTGCTAAGAATCAAACCCAGTGCCTCACACATGCTAGGCAAGTGCTGTACTACTGAGCCCCCCCAGCCCCAGCCCTAGAACAAGTTTTTAAAATGCAGTAAGTAAAACAGATAGGCCTATAAAGAGATGACCGTATTGGAATCCAGCTATTAAATTATGAAAAGAAAAAAAGAAATGCTGGCAGGATGACATCCTTTCCAGGCAGATGTCAAATGCCTAATACCTTTGAGGACTGAATAGACAAAGGGGACAATGGTCGATTCACTTATAAAAATGCGTCCCACTGTCTCCACAGCAACCCGCCCAGAAGCCAAACCGCAACTCCAGCAGCAGGTGGCCCTCAACAGTTGAGATTTGTTCAGATTGCCAACTCCCCTTGGTTTTGCTCCCCCCCCACCACCACATCCTTCTCCCACTTCCAACTCTGCCCAACCCCCAGAAAGCCAAATATGCTCTCCTGACCAGTCTGGGGGGTACCCTTCTCTACTTAGCCTGCCATTGGCTCCCGGTGCTCACAGCCTCCCTGCTGGGCACACCTGAAGCTGGCCCTTTCCTCCTGTGGTTCAGAAGTGTTCCCATTCCCCTCCCTGCCCATCTTGGGGCTCTGCAAACGCAGGCGATGACGGCTGGCTCCTCCAATCCTTTCTCACTTGGGTGGACTCTGTTTATTTCTGCCCCTCTATGCAAAGGACTTTGTTGCATCATCTTCTGCTCTGAGAGAGGATGGAATTTCTTTCCTCCTTCCTTTCTTTCTTTTTGGAGATCAGGTCTCACCATGTTTGCTCAGGCAGGCTTTGAACTCCTGGGCTCGAATGATCCAACTGCCTCAGCCGAGACTGAGACAATGGATTTCTGAGTGTCAGAAATAACAAAGTAGGGCGGGGGGAAGGTTCCTGACATCACAGTTTGGGCCACAGCCAGGCTTTCTGTGTCCAGTAAAGAGCCAACGCAAGCTAAGCCGGGGCCACATGAACACAGCATTCCCACACTCCCCCGCGAATTTGATCCTCACCACAGCCCTGGGCCTCGCTGGATTACATGCAGGAAATGTGGCTGTTGAAAATTGTTCCTTCTTTTCCATTCCTGGCTTTCACCTTGGAGCCGCTGATAACCAGGGATGTGATTTAGCAATCTGGGGGCAAAGTCCGAGTTGGGGAACCTTCTCTCTCTACTCCAGGGATTCCCCCTGGCCTTGGAGGCTGGCTCCTTCTTCTAGTGCTACTTTCAGGTACCCTAGAGACGAGGGAACCCGTCTCCGCACAGCCCCAGGTGCTGCTTGCTTGCATCTGCCCTTGGGGACCATAGCTGCCACTCTGAGGGGACGGCCAGATGTGCCTTCCTGTTTCACAGGTGGGAACATCTGAGGCCCTCAAGTGGACAACAGCCCATCAGAAGAGAACTGTGGAGAAGTGAGGCATATATATGGAGCCTGAGGCCCGTTGGTGTTTCCTGGGGGACCCGGAATGCAACAAGAGGCAGAGCGTGGAGGGAGCTGGAGGTGACAAAGCCGGGAGGTGGGCACTCTGGGTTCGGAGGATGTGTTGTCTCATCTTCACAAGAAACAGCCCCTTAGAGGTGAGAGGGGTGGAGAGGCTTGGCGAGGTTGCAGGCTGCACGTGGTCTTGACTATATTTGAATCCACATCTTATCTGATTCCAAAATGCATACTTTGTTTTCTGGACTCTGCTTTCATCCACCAAGAGCCAGAGAGTCTCAAAAGATAGAGGGTCCAAATTCCTCATACAGTCTTCCGGGCCATAATGAGTCACCTAGAGAGTCCGGTGCCCTTTGGGATGCAGGAATAGCTGGCAGGAAGGCTCTCTACACAGATATTAACGTGCCCATGTCCCCATGTCCTGTTTTTGTCTTTCTAGGCGTGCGGGTAATTCAGATGAAGAACTTCCATCATCTTCTGTTTTCACTATAACTCAATAATGATTTCTGCTGAGCTCTTGTATGCCCAACACTGTGCCCTAGGGAGACTGTTTTTTTTTTTTTTTTTTTTTTTAATATTTTTGGGAGTCTGTCTTTACAGATGGTCCCTTTGAGTCTCGGGAGGCATTTGCTATTTTTAATTTTTATTTGTTTAATTTTGCTCTACAGGGATGTCCCTCTACCACTGTGCTGCATCTCCAGCTCATTTTCTTTTTTGTTTGGAGACAGAGTCTTGCTGAGTTGCTCAGGTTGGCTTCAAACTTGTGTGCACCACCACATCCAACTGTGTTTTTGACTCTTAACTTACTAGCCGTTTGACCCTGGAGCCAATCATTTACCATTCATGGTCCATAGCCTAAGATCCCCGCTCCTTCCCCTGGCCTTGCAGGACATTGGCTGACCTCTCCCTCCATCTCTAACCTTGTCCTAAACACTCTGATTCTCTCACTTCAGGCCACCTTGCCAAGCTCGCTCCTGTCCTCAGCCCTTGGTACTTGCTGCATGTTCTACCCAGACTGCTCTTCAAGCAGAGCTGGGCTTGACTGGCTCCTACCTGCCATTCAGGTCTCAGGTTGCTGTCTGCCCCTCAGGAGGCTGCCCTTCCTGCGTGCACAGCAGCCCCTCTCTGAGTCCCAGTCGAAAGGTGCTCTAGTGTTTCCATGGATTGTACAGCATGTGCTTTCCATATGTCTCCCCACTTCACGCCCCCATGAGGAATGCCCATTTCGTCAAATTCTCTCCTCCATGCACCTAAATGGTACCCGTCACATGGCACTCAGGCCTGGCTTCACCCATAAGGGAAGGGATGCACGAATGAATGAATGGAAGGTGCCACACACTGAGGGTGCTTCTGGCTGCAGGGCTGAGGGTGCAAGAGAACTTTAGAGTCTGCTTGTCCCCGATTGGCAGGGACCATCCGAGGGGACCAGCATTTAAGGGTTCTGTGGCCATTTCTGCTGTCTGCAGCCCTGCACTTATCCTCCTGGCCTTCCCTCCACCTGGCCTGCCCCCTACATCTGCCTCTGACCTGAACCTCACCGAACACCACCTGCTTCAGATTCTCCCCCGATTCCATTGGAAGAATTTGCTCCCTCCTCTGAGTTCTGCAGACTTCTTGCTGTATCTCTGTGTGGCATAAACGCCTGTCTCTGGACTGTAAGGAGCTTGAGGACAGAACCTTTGTATTCCTTTCTGGAACCCCTGGCACAGAGCAAGTGCTCCACAGACCTCTGGACAGGAAGATGGTGGAAGGTTTGGCTGGATGGGCTCGAAGGAGGAAGGCTTGGGAGGGGGTCACAGTGCGGGTAACACCCTGCCTCCGTGAACAGCCTCAGGCAGAGACCCCAAGACCAAGTTTCATTCTAGACTTATTTTTTCTAGCTGGAACTTTAAGCAAATAGCTTTATCATCCGGTGCCTCAGTTTACATGTCTATAAAACAGAGATAACAGTAGTAACTCCACTTATGTGGCAATAGTCACACTGAGGCTTTTGTGAGAAATAAGTGATCTAATACTTTAAGGTGCCTGGCTCAATGCCTAGCACATCAAATATACTCAATAAATGTCAACTATTATTCTGGACGCAGGTCTGAGCCTAGTGTGGGGTTTCTCCTTCCCACATTGGGGGCCACAGCCTTAGTCTAGAGACTCATTACAGAAAGCAGAGATTCAATGGGAATTCAGAAAAGGGTTCCCTTTGCATCTCTTCCTACCTTTATTTCTTCCCTCAAGAAGTACTTTCTGAGCATCTGCTCTGTGACCCTGGGATTCTGCCCTGGTTGAGATGAGGCCACTGTCCGCCTGGGGCCTACATTCTAGTGTAGGCAGTCAGAGGGTAAGCAGAAAATGAAACCAAAAGATTGTTTCAGATAGTGAATGTTCTATGACAAAAATAGGGGTATGTAATAAAGAGAGGCTGGAAGATCAGAGAGGTTTTCTGAGATGGTCTTTAGTGGAGGCACCTGGGAGAATGGTCCAGGCAGGGCGGAGCAGTCTGAGGGGCAGAGAAAAGACTAGAAAGACTACCTACCGAGGAGTGACCTGGAGGTGGAATGTAGGAGGTAGGGCATGGAGTCTGAGGGGTTGGCAGGGAGCAGAGCCTCAGGAAGGTGCTTATTCTGAGAGGTTTGGATTTAATTCCAAGTTTGATGGGAAGCCCACTTGGGGTTGTAGGCATAGTGACATGATCTTAGGTTTTGAGATCATCCTGACTGCTGGATGAAGAATGGTCCAGGCAGGGATAGGACAGGTGAGAAATGACAACATCCCCACCCTGGGATTCCATTCAGAGTACCAATGTCCCCAACTTATGATGGTTCAATTTAATGATTTTCTACTCATGTTGGTGCAAAATTGACATATATTCGGCAGAAACCATGCTGGAAGATTTGAATTTTGGTCTTTCCTAGGCTAGCAACATGTGGTCAGGTCCCCTTGGGTGATACAGGGCAGTGTCAGTGAGACACCGCTGCCAGTCAGCCACACAGTTATGAGGGTGTACACCCCTGTTCCATGGTGTCGCTAAGCCAGGATGGGTGGTAGGTTGGGTTCATGAAGTGTGTTTTCAGCTTGGCAATAGTTCAACCTAGGTGGAGTTTATTGGAGGTTACCACATCATAAAGTCGGGTGCATCTGTGGTGTTTTGGGGACAGTGGGTACAGTGGCCTGCTGGTGAGTGTGGACATGGATGGTGAGCCCTCTAGGGTGACTCAAATGAATGAGATGAAATTATTACTTCTGCTGGGGCTGGGGGAGGAGACAGGGACCCTGAGTTTTTGGCTCAGCACAATGAAGGAGCAGGTTGAATCATTTCTTGGTAAGACTGAGGGAAGACCCTGCTGGACTCAGGGTTTTGATCTGGATCTGGAGACGTGTAGGCTACTTACAGAGAAAATATTCAAGTGGGGAAGCCATCAGGGTTAGTTGAAGAATACAAATGTACAGACCAGGGACTCAGCATAGAAAGCATAAAAGCATGTGAGACACCATAAGGTCACCTGGGGGAGGGGGAGAGGGAGGGGAAGGGGAGGGGCTGGAGGGGACCCTGGGAAACCTCAAGCCTCCAGCATCAGATGGAGGAGGAGCCAGGAAAGGTGAAAGGAAAACCAGAAGGTGTCACAGAAGCCAACAATGACAGTGGCAAAGAGAAGGGTGACTGGCTAAGATGGAAGCTGCTAAAGGGTAGAGAAAGGTGCAGGTGGACTGTGGGGTTTGTTTGGTGCCATGGAAGCTGGTGGGGACCTGGTTCCCTGGAGCTGGGAGCCAGTCAATGAAGAAAGTGCAGGTGTGGTGTAGGCAGGGTCTTTGGGTCTGCTGTTGTGAGAGAACAGAGGAAGGAATGTCTGGAGATGGGATGAGCGAGGGATTTTTGTCTGTTCAAGATGAGAGATATTATGGGATGTTTGTGTGCTGATGGGAGAGAGAGAGAGATCAGGCAGCGGGGGGAGAAATTGACCAGGCAGGAAAGACAGGATAATTGTAGGAGCAAAAGTCTTTGCAAGTGGGTTTCCAGGGCCCCCTCAGAATTAGGACAAGGTAGGCAGTGTCTGGGCCAGCTGTGGGTGGCAGGACCAGCTATACTAAAGGGACAGCTGGGCCTCCTAACACACTGTATTCCCACCAAAAGGCCTGGTTTCTAGCACAGGTTCAGGTTTTCCTGCGGGACCCTGGGAAAATTACTGGATCTTTCTGGGTTGTGCTTCCCCTAGGGTGGTGATGGTGGGGTTATCACACTTGCCTATTTGAAAAATGCATCGGATAGATTCCCAACAGAGACATCACTGGCTTTGACCTGAGAGGAAGTTCGTCTCATAGGTCAGCAGGCTAATTTTAGATTCATAATTCTGCATTTCTTTCCCTACAGAGGAACTTGAAAGGGTACAAAAACCTGGCTCCATGAAACCAGGATCTGTCCTGGGACTTTTGAGTAAATGAACCTACCTTCCCCATCTGTAAAATGGGAAGGTGGGACTTGCTTCATAAAATGGGGACTGGGATTAGTAGGTACAGGGTGCAGGCCATGAGGTGGGGGCTCAAATGAATGAGATGAAATTATCACTTCTGCTGGGGCTGGGGAAGGAGGCAGGGACCCTGTGTCCCGACTGTGTGCATTGACAGGGGTTCCCCTTTTACCATTCCCCTCCTCAGCAGACCTAGCCCTTGAGGTTATAGGTCAACTTCTCTTTTTATTTACACCTGTGAAGGTACAGACTACCTGAGGTCAGCTTTCTCCTACTTTCCTTCCTTCCCTCCCAAACCTAGACACCGACCTCCCTCTTCCTGTCCTCCACCCCCCCCCCCGCCCCCAAAGAGCCCAGTGCAGGGACTTGGGTGGCACGTGGTAGGCAGATGGACTCCATCGGCCTCCTCCTGCATCTCCTTTACAGACAGGATTGGCTTCCTGTTCCCCAAAGCAGCAGATTTCAAATGCACCTGATTGATTCACAAGGAACTTCTACTTCTGGGTACCAAGCAAAAGCCCCCTTTGACCTCTTGGACATCAGCTCTCAGGAGGACCAGGAGGTTGTAATGACACTTCCAGGGTAGAGGAGATGAGGAGGCTATGCTGGGTCCTAAGGATGTCCCACCCTGGCCCAGACAGACCCTCCCCTGCCTCCCCTGGAGCTTTCTGTGCCCAGAACCCCAAGTCCTTACCTTACTGGGAACGAGGATGGGCAGAGGCAGCAGAAGGATGGGCAGAAGCAACACAATCAGATAGGAGCGATAGGCCCACAGGCCCTGCCAGCAGGTGGCCATGGTGTGGACCAACTGGAGCTGCCAGAGCCACAGTCTCCAGGAGACAAGGAACTGAAGGACCAAACAGAAGGCACAGCCAGTAGGTGGCTCCGGGGCAGGCTTATATAAAGCCAGTTGAGTGTTAACCATTGACCTACCCTGGCAATCACAGTGTTTTTGGAGCCAGGAGGTGGGAGTAGGGAGGAGGGACTTACTGGAGGAGGAAAGATCAGGAAGACTTTGCAAAGACAGGAAGGGGGAAAGGCCAAGGAATAAAAGCTTCAGATTCCTTCTAGAACTTAAGTCCAGAGTTAGCTCCTGTTTACAGAAGCTGCCGAGGGCTCTCACTGAGAAGGACAAGGGCTGTCACAAGAAGGGTGCTTGGAGAGTCTCCAGCAAGAACCCAAGTCCTCCTGGCCCAGCTTCCCTTTCTTCCCCCAAAGCCAATTCTCAGCTGAGCAATTGACACAGGCCTGGAGTGGGGTCCCTCAGGCCCACCTACGGAGGCACCCTGCCCTCCTGGAGCTGCCAGTCTGAGATGGAGAGGCTTGGAGCAAGCCCTTCCCCTCCTTCCAGGTGTCAAGGGAATTATCAAACTCACCTGTCCTGAAAATTTCAGAGTCACTGTGTGACACTGATCTGCTGGCTTGACTCTCAGAAGAGTCTCTTCCTCATTTTGCAATAATTTCTTCCTCTTGCGAGGCTCCAATTAGACAATTCGTGTATGTTGAGCGTTGATGTGTGGTAGATGGACAATAAAGATTAGTTTCTTTCAGGTTCTTCCTGGTGGCCCCACCCTACCCTCCCCACTGCCATGGGAGACCAGCAAAGATTGTTTCTTATTTTGAAGATATACTTGATCCCTTCATATATCACTCATCTAGCCACCTACCTAACAAATATTTGCCACCAACTATGCACTATGTGCTCAGTGCTAAAGATACAGAAATTGAAATGCTAACATTTGTTCAGCATTCAGTACAGGCTTGTTAGTGTACTATTTCATTGCCTGTAAAACTACACCATGTGTTAGGTATTAACTATTCCTTTTTTTACAGAAGGGAAAACTGAGGCCTAAAGACATGAAGTGAGCCAGAATTCGAATATGCAAGGACACCTGGAGGAGAGGGCAACCAGGCCAAGGCTTAGAGGAGTCTAACTTAGCCACGAGGTGTCAGGGGACAATGTACAAGCAGGGGAGGATGAACTACAGCCTGGAGGTGGCGGTGTGTGTGCGTGCATGTCTGTGTGTGTGTGTGTGCATGTCTGTATGTGTGTGTGTGGGCACGCACTGCAGGGGGCATGCTGTGCTGTGGAGGAAATTGTGTGTCATCTGTTTGGCCAGAAGCTCTGTCTCTTGTTGCCCTCACCCTCCTCATCCACACTGCACACAGTAGGCGCTAGGTTCATGTCCCTGATGATTATCAGAGTGTGGTGATCTCAGTGTGCCAGGATAAGAAGGCAGGGTGTCGGGGAGAGTGTTTCCGGCAGGGAATGCAGTCTGGCACGGGTGCAGAAGTTTGTGAAGTTGAGAGAACAGAAAGTTCTGTGTGGTTGGAATATGAATTTGGGGGGTCAGGATTGAGATTGGATAACCATGGGAGCAGAGTATACATGAGTATTCATGGCTGTTAGACCATGAAGGCATTCCTGGGCCCAGGGGGGTCTGTGTGAGAGAGACCCCCAGGCCCCTTCAGCGTGATCATAGAGTGGTGGATGGACCCAGGTTGAGGGCTCCTGGGGTCATCTCCAGGCTGGGTGGGAAGCTACAGTCACACGGGACAGATCAGCCACCCCCAGCCCCACTTAGGTCTTGGCCCCTTCACACCTACATAGCCAGCCTACCCCTGCTTAGGGCAAAATAAGCAAGATCTAGAAAGCTCCCAGAGACAAAGGGTTTCAGATGGGCAAGACAATACCTTGATTCTATTTTACCTAGAAGAAGGCCTCTCCCATGGCCTGAGGCTCTGGAGGAGCCAAGGGAGCAACCAGGCTGGGCCTCATCCCTCAGGAACAACATTCACTACTTGTAAAATCTGCATCCAATTCAACTAACTCTCTGCATCAACCCGTGAGATTGGCTCACAGCAGTGAAGTGACTTGTCCAGAGTTGCACAGCATGTGAGTAATTTTTTTTAAATATTTATTTATTTTTAGTTCTCGGCAGACACAACATCTTTGTTGGTATATGGTGCTGAGGATCGAACCTGGCTGCACGCATGCCAGGTGAGCGCGCTACCGCCTGAGCCACATGCCCAGCCCGCATGTGAGTAATTTTGAGAACCCAGATTCATTCCCAAGACTGCCCATGCCCTCCACTCAGCCCTCTATGCTCTGCGCTCCTTTGATGGAATGAGAACAAAACTCAGTGGTTCCCAAACTAGATGACCACTATTTTCTTGTTATCCCTGGCTTCAAAGTCACAGGCTTTGGGGACCTTTGCTGATTCTCTTTTGAGGCTCAATGTTGGGGGCTATTTAATTCATCTCAAAGTCATTGTCCTGAGGCCAGTGGGAAGCCTCCAGCTGTCACACTCCTAGTGAGAACTTGGCCTTTGCCTGGCAGTCACAGCCAGGGCCCACTCTGCCAAGCCTAGTTCGATTCCCCAGTTTGCCCCACCCCTTCTTTGATTAGTGCTGGCTCCTGATGGACTATGACCAACTCATGCAGATACACACTGTCCTTCTTCAGTTCTCTGCAGGAGGACTTGGGTTCTTGCTGGAGACTCTCCAAGCACCCTTCCTTCTCCATGGTAGGTCTCTGTATTATCTCGGGGGAAGTCATAACCAGGAAGCTCCTGCCTTGCACTTTGCTCATTGACCCTCCTGGAAAAGGCCAACAGAGAACAGCTGGAAATCTAGGGGAGAAGAGATGTGCCCAGTCTGCAGGTGCCAGCATGTCCCCAGAAGTAGATGGCTGATAAGCTGGAGGTAAAGCTGGGGCTGGGGCACAAAGGTAGCTTTTAAGGAGTTCAGACCTGGATATGTGGGGTGAGCATTCAGAGGCTCCTGAGACAACCAGGGTTGAGCAGGCTAGGTCTGGAGCTCACTGGGGCACGTCCCAAGCAGTTCAAGAAGGCAGGGATAGATGGGCTTGTTTTCAATTCCTGGCACCCAAAAATTGAATCCAGAGGCACTCAGCCACTGAGCCACGTCCCCAGCCCTTTTAAAAATGTTTTATTTAGAGACAGAGTCTCGCTGAGTTGCTTAGGGCCTCGTCATTGCTGAGGCTGGCTTTGAACTTGTGATCCTTCTGCCTCAGCCTCCTGAACTGCTGGGATTATAGGGAAGTGCTACTGCTCCCAGAGAGATGGATATTCTTGTACCAGGAATGATTTGTAAGATGTGGGACCGTCCAGCCTAGAGAACAGAAGACAAGGTGAAGGGAGAGTTAACAGGTCTTTGATTGAAGAAGAGGCCAGGGATGTGATCAAGGAGACAAAGAGAGGACCAGAAGGCAGCAGGGCTGGGAGGTCACACTGGGACTGTTTTCAAGAAAACCATTCTCCTGCAAAAGAGGTGCCCTCCTCCCAGGAGGCCTGACAGCAGGGAGAGGTGGAGGAGGGGGATGGGCATCTTGCTCACAGCTCTGAGAATCCTGGACCCCAGATCTGACTCCAGGTGCTGGACTGCACCTTCACCTTCCACGGCCTCTCTCCCTGGTCCACAGTTTGTCTTATATATGTTCATATCCACCACCCCCTCCCCCCACACCTGGCAAAGTGCTCAAACATCCCTACAAGATCCAATCCTTGCTTTCCGCCTTGGCTCAGCCCTCACCACGTTTGCCTCTGACCCAGCAATAAGCCAGGCTCCACTGTTTTCAGATCCTCCTCCTCCAGGCTCTGTGTATTCTAAACACACCAAGGAGCTTATCTTAGGCATATTGTCCCTGCTCCTCCTCCCCCCTTTATTGGTTCCATCTTGTTTATCTTTCAAGTCTCAGCCTAAGACTGAGCCTCTTTTGTGAACTCTCACTACAGACTGAATTAGGGCCACTGCTTAGTGCCCTAGATGATCCCTGTCACACCTGACCCTGCACGTATCACACTGCATTTCATTCTCCTAATAACCTGCCTGGATCCCCCACTAGACTATAAGCTCCATCAGGGCAGGGACTGTCTGTCTGGCCCTGAGGTGGAGCTGGTACTCAGCAAATATATGTTGAAAGAGTGAATGGGCGAATGGAGGGGTAGATGGGTGGATGGAATGCCCATAGAGATTTGATAAAGATCACACCAGAGAGCCAGCCTCACCGACTAGCATGGTCTGGTCCCTGCAGTTCCAGTTAAGATATATGTGGGCTGTTGCTCAGATAACAAGGTGAAGAAGTGAATGGGTTTTTTACCACCATCAAGATGGCAATGAGAAGTCAGGGAGTAACCTCCCAGAGCTACCCTTTTCGCATTTGTATTTTTCTCCTCTGCATACCGCAAGCTGAGCTGGGATCCAAGGAGCATTCTAATCCCAAAGGGACCCTGAAGCTCATTTATACACCATCCACCAAGAGCCATCTCCCTGTATTGCCAAGCAGCTAACCTATCCCCTCTTCTCCCAAGGCTCTATGCCCAGCTCTTTTTAAAAATTGCAGTAAAGATGGACACAGTGGAGCACACCTGTGGTCCCAGTGACTCTGGAGACTGAAACAGGAAGATTGCAAGTTTGAGGCCAGCCTCAGCAACTTAGTAAAACTCTCAGCAACATAGCAAATTAAAAAAATAAAAAGATAAAAAGAGTTGGGATATAGTTCAGTAGTAGAGCACCTGTATTCAATCTCTAGCACCCTACCAAAAGTAACAAAAATACACATAAGAGAACTGTACACATCTTAACCATTTTATGTATACAATTCAATGCTATAAAGTATATTCACTGTTGTTCAATCAACTGCAAAGCTTTTCATCTTGCAAAACTGGAACTCCATACCTATTTATCAGCTCCTTATTTCTCTCTCCCCTAGCCCCTGGCAACTACTTCTACTTCTGGTTTCTAAAAGTTCGCTGTTAATACTTCCTAGGAATGAAATCTGACTGTCAGTGTTTTTGTGACTGGCTTATTCACTTAGCAGCATGATGTTCTCAAGGTTCATCTCTGTGCCACGATTTCCTTCCTTCTTTTTTGAGGCTGAATGACATCTCGTTGTATGTATGTGCTACGTTTTGTTTATCCATTCATGAATGCTTGAGTTGCTTTCACCTTTTGGCTATTGTAAATAATACTGGTATGGGCTGGGATTGTGGCTCAGTGGTAGAGCGCTTGCCTAGTAAGGGCGGGACCCGGGTTTGATCCTTAGCACCACATAAAAATAAAGGCATTGTGTTATGTCTGTCTACACCTAAAAAATAAATATTAAAAAAATTCTATGAAAATACTGCTACAAATATGAGTGTAAAGACATCTTTTTAAGATTTTGTTTTCAATTCTTTCTTATATATACTCAGCAGTGGTATTGCTTGATTGTATAGTAAATAAACATTTATATCTATATCTAAGTCTATCTATCTATCTATCTATCTATCTATCTATCTATCTATCTATCTATCTATCTATCTATCTATCTATTGTTTGGTTGGTACCAGGGATTGAATTGAACTCAGGAGTGCTTAACCACTGAGCCACATCCCCAATCCCTTTTATTTTTTTTATTTTGAGACATAGCCTCATTAAGTTGCTAAGGCTGGCCTTGAACTTGCAATCCTCCTGCCTCAGCTTCCCAGAGTTGCTGGGATTACAGGGATGTATATTTATTTTTTGTGGAACTTTCATACTGTTTTCCACAGTGGTTATAACATTTCTATTACCTCTAATAGTTCACAGGTGTTCCAATTTCTCCACATTCTTTCCAATACAGTGCACTTGTTATTTTAACCTAATGGGTGTAAGGTGATATTTCCTTGTTTTGATTTGCATTTCCCAAATGATTAGTGATGTTGAGCAACTTTCCATATACTTGTTGACCATTTGTATATCTTCTTTGCAGAAATGTCTACCCAAGTTCTTTGCCCACTGGGTTATTAATTTTTGTTGTTGATGTTGAGTTGTGGGAGTTCTTCATATATTGTAGATATTAGCTTCTTCTCAAGTATATGATTACAAATATTTTCTCCCATTCTGAGGGTTGACTTTTCACTCTCTGTCCTTAGATGCATATACTTAGCTCTTTTGAAGACTCTCTCTGTTATCTCATTTAAATTTACCTTTGGTATTCATTTTTATTCTGGTTTCACCATCTTAATATTGTGAAGAGGTCGTAGAGATAGGAAGAAATGGTAAGATTAATGCCAGCTCCCAGTCTTTGGGCCCCTGAAGCTGACTCCAACCACTCATGTACTCATTCATTCATTCATTCAGCAAATATTGACTGAGGGGCAAAGCAGGGTTTTACAATCAAACAGACCTAGCTTTGAACACTGGCTTTATAAGCTTCATATCTATGTGACCATGGATAAGACAACCTCTCTGATTCCAATTCTCTCTGTAAATCAGCAAAGAAATTTGAAGAAAACACTTGAGGGCTGGGGGTGAAGGTCAGTGGTAGAGCACTTGCTCAGCATGTGTGAGGCCCTGGGTTCAATCCCCAGTACTGCAAGAAAGAGAAGAGCTAAGAACAGAAGAAGAAAAGACTTAAAATTGACCTGCTGGGTTGTTGGAAGAACTGGAAACACTATGGAAAGGTCCTATCTGGTGGATACTTAGTAAATGGTAGCAATGGTTATTTCTCATTGGCCAACACTTGTGGGTGAAGGTCTTCTCTGGAATCCCCTGAGTCTTAGGATCAAGAAACCCATGCTAAGTTGGGCACAGTAGCATGCACCTGTTACCCTGGCACTCAGGAGACCGAAGAAGGAGGATTGCTGGAGCTCGGGAGTTCAAGGCCAGCTTGGGGCAATATAGTGCGAAGAAGAAGGAGAAGGAGAAGGAGAAGGAGAAGAAGAAGGAGAAGGAGAAGGAAGAAGGAAGAAGGAAGAAGGAGAAGGAGAAGGAGAAGGAGAAGGAGAAGGAGAAGGAGAAGAAGAAGAAGAAGAAGAAGAAGAAGAAGAAGAAGAAGAAGAAGAAGAAGAAGAGGAGGAGGAGGAGGGGGAGGAGGGAGGAGGGGGAGGGGGAGGGGGAGAAATTAATACTTCCTTGTAATTCAGCTTCAGTTTATTTGCCCAAGAGATCAGAGTCTCACTCAGTTGCTTACAGAGGTTCACTAAGATGCTGAGGCTAGCCTTGAACTTGCAGTCCTCCTGCCTCAGTCTCTGGAGTCACAGGGATCACAGGTGTACACCGCCATATCTGTCCAAGCAGAGCCTTTGGTGAAGGTTTTGGTGTCTTTTTCCTCAAGACGAGCAAGTCTCAATCAGATTGTCCTGGGTGGGGAGTGGTAACAAGGCTAAGAGAGCTGGACACTGTGACATTCAAATTGTGTGTGGGGGGTGTCTCAGCAAGGAGAGCAACTGAAGCACCTCCCAGATGGGGAGTGAGGCTCTTCTCAGTAGAAACAGGTCCTTCCCCTCTTCACAGGCTGAGGGCCCTGGAATTCTGACCTCGGCTCTGCCTCTCTCCAGCTGTGCAATCTACTCTTGGCCTTTCTGAGTCTCAGCTCCTTTGCTTATAAAATGATGCAGGAAGGTGTGCCGATTATGGGAGGGGGTGTGTGGAGAGCACCTGGAAGGTCCTGCAGCATAGGTGGTCTCCCTCCTTCTCCCTTTCCCCCTAGTCCCTGCTTCCTTGTCTGCTCTCAAACCTCCAGGGGCACAGGGCTCCCCACCCGACTCCCTGCTGAGATGAATGTGGCCTCCACTTCCAGAATGTGTTGCCACCCCCCTCTTCCCTCCATGAAAACTCTCCCCATCTCCGAGAGCCCTTCACATGGGCCATGCTTGCCTGATGTCTCAGCCCATCCTGACCACAAAGTCTCCAAAACCCCTTTAGGGACATAACGGCTGCTCTGGTTTCTGGCACAAACTGTACTTTTGGTGGTTACAATTGTCCCTGGCGTGTTCCCAATGAGACTGTGGGAGCCTGGGGGGCAGGGCAGAGGTCTGATTCACCTTCCTTGGGTGGGTGGTTCAGTGTGCGCTTAGTCCAGTGCTTTTCTTGGAAAGGGGATCTCATCGAAGTTGCCTACTGATGGACTATACCTGGCTGACGGGTGGACCCACTGGTTACCCTTACAAAGCATGCGGTACTCCACTCCCCACCCACCTGCACACACTAAGCTACTTCCTTCAACCAGATGTTGAAGTGAGGGCTGGGGTTCTAGTGTGTTTGCCTCGCAGGTGTGAGGCACTGGGTTTCATCCTCAGCACCACATTAAAACAAATAAATATATTAAAAAATTTTCAAAAATGGAGCCCCTTATCATTTAATTTGCAAAGCATACAGGACTCCAGGGCAGAGGGGTGTCCTGACTCTGTGGATCTGTCCCCAACTTTGACACCCTTAAGACTCTATAATATAAAGCCCCTTAAAGAGGCAGAAGGTACCCTGACAGTTCCAGCCATAGAGTTTTGGAAAGGAAGAGCTGGAGAAGAGGCTAGAGATTAGCCAAGCCATTTTTCTCCTTTCCTGCTGAGGAAACTAAGGCTCAGAGAAGTGAAGAGATTCTCCAAGGGTCGTACACATGTGGCATGTCCTGAACTAGAACTTGGGCTCTTTTCTATGACCTTCATTTTGAGGATTCAGCCAGCAGGAGCGTATCCTTTTTTTTTTTTTTTTTTTTTTTTTTTTTTTTTTAGAATTTTAACATTTATTTATTTTTTCTTAGTTCTTGGCGGACACAACATCTTTGTTGGTATGTGGTGCTGCTGAGGATCGAACCCGGGCCGCACGCATGCTAGGCGAGCGCGCTACCGCTTGAGCCACATCCCCAGCCCCAGGAGCGTATCCTTACCGTGAGTCCAGCCTTTGTTTTCTTTTTTTTTTTATTTATTTTTTATTTTTTTATTTTTTAGAGAGAGTGAGAGAGGAGAGAGAGAGAGAGAGAGAGAGAGAGAATTTTTAATATTTATTTTTTTAGTTCTCGGCGGACACAACATCTTTGTTGGTATGTGGTGCTGAGGAGGATCGAACCCGGGCCGCACACATGCCAGGTGAGCGCGCTACCGCTTGAGCCACATCCCCAGCCCCCAGCCTTTGTTTTCTTATTCTTTTTTTTTTCCCACATTTTTTTTTTTTTGGTGCACTATAGTTGTACATGATGATGGGATTTGCTGTTACATATTTGGACATGCACACAACATAACAATATGATTTGGCCAATATCACTGAAGACTCACCGTAAACTCAGGCTTCAGAGAAAAGGAATGGCCTCATATCTGGTAAGTCACCAAGTCAGAACTTGAACCCAGCTCCTTCAACTGGTAGTTCAGCACCCTTTCCAACGTTCCACCATCCCTGCACCCTCTCCTTGGCCACACCAAATGTTTACTCTGTGTGTGTGTGTGTGTGTGTGTGTGTGTGTGTGTGTATGTGTGTGTTATGGGAATTGACCCCAGGGCCTCATGCATGGTAGGGGTAGGCAAGTGCTCTACCATGGAGATACCTCACCAGACTCTCCTTGGCCATACCAGCAGGTTGCTGGGGGAACTGGCACCCACACCTAGCAGTGAGGATGGAGTCAAAGTTAAGGCCCATTGGAGACAGTGGGTGGCACCACTGATGGCAAGGGGCCCAAATAGTGGCTTTCTGGCAGAATATGGCTCTGTTTTACATAACATGCAAATACGGATCTCAGTCTTCTCAGGAATGCTGCAGAACAGCTCCCTGGCTCCCAGTGGCTGAGAGCAGGCAGAGTCCTAGCTAGGCCCTCTTCCAAGCAGCAGCAGGGTTCCACCCCCACACCCTCCCTACACATCACGCCTCCTGCTGGACACTTTCTTCAATGCAAGTATCATCCACATCCAAACCTAAGGACAATATTTTTCCATTTTTGGACCTTGGCTTCCTGGCCTCAATTGGAATGATGACATTATACACAAATATTTCCTTTTTCCTGAAATACTACTTTATGGATGCCAAGTCTCCATTAAAATACCTTTCTTTAGTCCCCACACATGCTTCATAATAACTACAGTTATTGCTTATTATTCAGCATCTACCATATTCAGGAACATAGCTCCATCCTTGCGACGTCCTGGTTTAGATCACACAACAAACGAATGATGAAGCTATCATTTATTTGTTTGTTTGTTTGAGTTGGGGTCTCACTAGATCTTGAACTCCTCTGCTCAAGTGATCATCTCATCTTAACCTCCCAAGTAGCTGGAACTACAGGTACATACCATAACACCTGGCTACAGGTATGGATTATCCAACTCCAAATTTAAGCTCTTTCCATGACATCAGGACATCTTTGTTATTTTCTACTCAAAGTCTTGCTTTTATAAGCTGCCTCAGCTTTCTTTTCTGTCTTATTCTGTTTTCTGTTGCTGTGCCTCAATACCACATGCTGAATCTATGTAGAATAAAGGCTTATTCCACTCACAATTCTGAAGGCTGGGAAGTTTAGGATCAGGCAGCCACATCTGGTGAGGTCCTTGCCTGCCTGTAGGGACTCTGCAGAATCTTAGGGGGTGCAGGGCACCACATGGTGAGACAGAACAGACCAGGTCAGGTCTCTCCTCTTCTTACAAAGCCATTAGATTAAGGCCCAACCCTTGTAGCTTCATTTAACCTTCATTACCTCCCCAATACTAAAGCCAATCGCTTCTGCCTTTCTCAATACCTCATGATTTCATTTTCCCCCCAAGATCAAGCTGGGGATCAGAGTATAACTACGTATTTTTGTGATTGTACATGATGTGGAGTTATACTCGTCATGTAATCATATATGCATATAGGAAAGTAATGGCTGATTCATTCCCATTCCTCTTTTTGCCCCCGCCCCCCCACTCCTCCCTGTCTGTCGCTGGCTGGCTGAGCTGGCAAGATGAGCTGGGTTCATAGGAGCTGTCTGCATCAATAACCAAGAAAATGGCGAAGAAACTATGCAGCACACGAAAATGAGTTTCTAAGATTGAGGGCGGGACTTCTCGGTGACCCCAAGGGTCAGCTCCATGCTGGGCAGCATTGAAAAGAGAGAGTGTACCTGGATTCTTTTTATTTTATAGGAGGGGGGGACACATACAAGGGAGGTTCTTCATCAAATAAGGCAGGGAATAGGGTTTCGAAGGTGGAGTCTTGCTTTGTGATATCTTGTGGTCAGCAGATTGATTGACATCTTGGCAACCCCCATCTCAGGGGCTGTGTGAAATCACAGGCAAATTGAGAAGAAAGGCACTCCTTTGTAACACAGCCCAGTTAGCACGCCATGCCAGACCAGTCCCCTCATATGCTCAATGCACTTAGCTCACACATATAGCCCATGGATGGCTGGTGACACCTATCCAATCTGGTGAACCTCTCTTTCTCCCTCTCCTCCCCCCCCCACCTATTGTGAGTCAGCATTCAACATGCTTATATTTGGATGTATGTTTAGATACATATAATTGTAAGTATGTGGGATTTATAATATACATGGTCCATCATTGACCAAAATGTCATTCTATAGCCCACAACTCTGTATGTGTATGTTATATATTTGTGTGCATAAATAGGTAATACACCATGTATAAAATATGCGTGTACATGTGAGTGCATTTATCAGTGTGTGTGTGTGGTATGTGCATATGTGTGCATGTTAGAATGCTTGTGTCTACATGTATATATTCCATCGAAGGAGAGAATTTGATAAGTAAGCACTCTGAAGAATCCATGTTCCTGGGCTGGGGATGTGGCTCAAGCGGTAGCGCGCTCGCCTGGCATGTGTGCGGCCCGGGTTCGATCCTCAGCACCACATACAAACAAAGATGTTGTGTCCGCCAATAATTAATAAATAAATAAATAAATGTTAAAAAAAAAAAAGAATCCATGTTCCTAAGGAGAAAGAAAAAATAAGGAAAAGATTTTGGCAATTTGTAGCTGGCTGATAGGGAAATCAATTGTCTAGTTTTCCTAGGACTCTCCCAGTTTTAGTACTGAAAGTCCTACATCCTGGGTAAGGCCTTAAGCCCAGATAAACCTGACTGGTTGTTCATCTTCTGGCCTGTCAACCAACAGCTGAACTGTGGTGTTCCCATACTGTACATGAAAGAATATCACAGAATATCAGCCTCACATGAGGTGGCTCTGTGACCATGAGAAAATTAAAAAAAATAAAAAGGATACAATGCAAGTGAAAAATGACGAAGCACCTTTCCCTCTCAGCTAACATGAAAAACTGTTGCATCTTTACCTGTGTCAACTCTTGCTCTGCTTTGACCCTCCTGCTTCTTAGATAACAATTACTAAGATTCACAATCATTAGATGCGTTTGCTTCCTGACAGCACCCAATACAGAACACACACTTTTGCTTTCTTAAGAACTTGCTACAATCACCCAACACAATTCCAAACAGGCCCCTCCTAATTCCCTCTTACTAACAGTTCCCCATGGTGTGTCTACTGCTTTGCTAAACCTGATTAATTACAGATGTATTCCTGGAGGTGCTTAGTTACTGGACTTTATCAGAGTTAGAGTCTAGCAAAATTTCATGGAGGGAAATGTATCAATTCAATTTTGATTCATTCAGCTAATCACTGTTGAGATCCACAGCTGAAGGAGCCCCAGCAAACTTCCAGCTGCCAGCAAACTTCCAGCTGCCAGCTGATGATTGGCCCAAACAGCAGCCCCAGCAAACTTCTAGCTGCCAACTGATTGGCTCCTCTGCAGTGATGCTCATTGGGCTATTTCCCTGCCCTTTCAGACCTCAGAGCTGCTGATTTGGGGCCTTTTTTTGGCTCCGCCCACACGACCCAGCCAATCAGCCTCAAGAGCAGGAGGAGTGGGGGAGGTTGAGAGGCTTGTGGGAAGCCGGTGGTGGCAGTTGGGCTCTGAAGGTTTTCCTGAAGAGCTGTGTGGTGTGGTGTGTGTTCTAAAAATAAAGTTCATTTCTTTTGACAAGTGGCTCCTGAATTGTGCCCAGCCAGACTGCGGCATTTGGTGGCTCGCATGGGGAATGACTGGGGGTAAGTATAAGGTAAACTGTTCGCCCCTGAGGGCAGGGCGAGGGGATGGGTAGCCATTTTAAGATTCTTCTTTTGTTTTGTTTTGCTTTTGTTTTAAGTTGCCTGTCTCTGGAGATAAGTGAGATGGAAGAAAAACTGCTCACATCTGAGGAAAAACTATTTGCGTCTGAGGAACAGATAGAGAGAAAGGACAGATGGACATTTCAAGAGGATAGAAAGGCTGATATAATGATTTTGTATTGTTCCATTTTTGTTTCATTCTGTCTCGGTTTTGTCTGGTGTTATCTTCTTGGGTTGTATTATAGTAGAAATATGGGATCAGAAATTAGTAAAAAACAAATCGAAAGAGTGTTAAGTAAATTGTTAGAGGAAGGAGGCATCCCAGTAAAATCAAGAGCAGTCAGGGCATACGTTGATACAATACAAAAATGTAGCCCATGGCTTTTTGAGGAGGAGTTGTTAAATATATCAAAATGGAACCATCATGGTGAAGATTTAAAAAGAATAGAAAAGAAAAGCCCAGGAACTCTGCCAGTTGGCACATTGCCATTGTGGACATTCGTATCTTGTTTGCTTAGTCCAAAGCCTTCAGTTCAAACAATGGTAGAGGAAGGAGAAGACATATTAATTCAAGTAAAAGAGGAGGTCTCTCAAGTTAGTCAGAGGAAAAGATTCAAGTAAAAGAGAAGGTCTCTCAAGCTAGCCAGACAGAGGAAGAAAGTTTAGAGCATAAAAAGCCATCAGGGGAAGTTACAACAGGAGACTGCTACTAACACCTTTCTATCACCAGAGGGCATAAGTGTCCAACCATCAGCACCACCTCCATATGCTGGGAGTCCCCCAACCCCCGCAATTGATAGTTGGGATCCTGAGAGAGGATCTCAAATATTAACATGCCCTGTATTTGAGCAGGCAAGAGGGCAGCGAATTCACCATGCTTTAAATTTCAAAAAAAGCGAAGCAGCTAAAAGAGGCTGTAACAACCTATGGTCCTCAAGCTTGGTCGAATCCATTAACAACTTGAACATGACGCCAGCAGATTGGGCTAATATGTGTAAAGCTGTGCTAAATGGAGGACAATACCTGTTATGGAAGATTGCCAATGAGGAATTTTGCAAGGAATCGGCTAGGCGAAATGCAGCAGCTGGTTATCCTCAGAGAAATCTAGATATGTTGTTAGGAAAGGGACCTTATGAGGATCAGCAGCAACAAATTGCATATGATCCTGGCATATACGCACAAACTGCTGTAGAGGTGGTTAGAGCATGGAAGACTTTACAAGGACATGGAGGTTTACAAGGTCAATTATCTAAGGTAATACAAGGAGCTAATGAACCTTATGCTGAATTTGTAGATAGGCTTATTTAAACAGCTACTAGAGTTTTTGGGAATACAGAACAAGCAATGCCATTAATAAAACAACTGGCTTATGACCAAGTGAATCCTTGGTGCAGAGATATCATTAGACCATGGAAACATGAAGATTTAAACACATATATTAAATTATGTAGAGACATTAATGAACAAGTGCAAGTTGTGGCAGCTGCAGTAAAACAGGCTTTAGATGCCAGGCCAAGAACATGCTACAATTGTGAACAAACAGGACACTTTAAAAGGAATTGTCCCATAGGAGGAGGGTTTAACAAAACTAGATATCAAAGGAGTAGAATACCGGGTATTTGCCCATGATGCCGTACAAGGAGAACAGCAGCCGATTTGGATTCCAGAGAGATTAACTAAGGTCCTGACCCAGTGATTGTCTGGAGTCAGGGGTCTGTTTGTGTGTTTCCACAGGGAGAACAGCAGCTGATTTGGATTCCAGAAAGATTAAAGCAATTTCTATAGACCAAAAAGAAGATGATTTGGCTCAAATCCATAACAGCTGATATCCAAAACTTCAGTTTGGCTATTCTTACATCTGCGACAGAACCAGAATGCTTTTTTCAATATCTATTTTATTATTACTCTTTCCCACATCATGAAGTTCTATTTTGTTTTTTGAGCTCATACAGACCTAGGTTAATGTTTGCTGATCAGTTCTATTTTTTGACTATAGAGTTTTAAAACATTGCAATGGAGATTTCACCTGTAAAATGTTATAAGGCCTTTACTATTATATTATGTGTTGTATGTATTATATTATGTGTGCACACTTGTGTTTTGTGTTGTATGTTTGTATGTACGTATGTCCATATATCATATATGATGATGCTGCAGTCTGGCTGGGCACAATTCAGGAGCCACTTGTCAAAACAAACGAACCTTATTTTTAGAACCACATAGACCAAACAAAACAGCTCCTCAGGAAAAACCCTCCGAGCCCAACTGCCACCACTGGATTCCCACAAGCCTCCCATACAAACACAAGCCTCACCACCTCCCACAATCCTCCTGCTCTTGAGGCCTATTGGCTGGGTCGCATGGGCGGAGCTAAAGAAGTCCCCCAATGAGCATCACCGCAGAGGAGCCAATCAGCTAGATGTTGCTGGGGCTGCTGTGAGCCAATCATCAGCTGGCAGTCGGAAAGTTTGCTGGCAGCTGGAAGTTTGCTGGGGACCCTTAGGCTGTGGCTCTCAACATCTCCCCCTCTGTTTAAACAACAAGCATGTGGCTTAGGGACCATGCCTGCCTTAGGTTGTCCAATAGTACATATGGTCCTTACCCGTTATCAGATGAGCTGACCTCAAGGTGTCAGCCTCCTGTCTTAGGTTGGTACCACTGCAATTAGATCTTACCCATCACTGACTACCGGTCCAGTATACACCCACACTCTTTGTACCAGCGGTGGGGGGGGGGTTGAGGTTCTTTGCCTCACCTCTGTTGGCCCCCAAATTTTAGCTGAACGATCATGACAAGCAGAAGGGAGGAAGATAAACAAAGCCAATTGACGGCTCCTTTTGGAAAAATTGTACCACCGATGACATCAGCAGCAAAAATACCCCAACACTACCACAAGTCGCTGCACCAACAGATAGTTCACAAGGCATACAGGTGAATCACAATGCATACAAGTGATACATAGTCCAGGCAAGTTCTGCAAACAGTTCAGTGATGGCTATTGCAGAAGCTGTAGATTGGTTTTATCTTTGTCTTCACCGGCACTGGGATGAAGATAGGAATTCTGGCAATAATGGCTAAAGAAAAAATTATGTAACATTCCAGAAGGCACTAAAAGAAAACAATTTTCTTAACAATTTACATTATCTTGAAGAGAATTATTAAATATAATGAAAAGGAAAGGTGAAAGTAAACAAACAGATCTGTTAACCTCCTTTTTTGTTCACATATTAAAAAAAGCCTCAACAGTTGCTTACCCAATTTAAATTAAACCATTTAAATCATGTGAATAAAAAAATATTTGGATCCATTTTTTCATGAGCGCTCATCATATATGATATATGGACATACGTACATTCAAACATATAACACAAAATACAAGTGTGCACACATAATAATACATACAACACATAACATAATAGTAAAGGCCTTATAACTTTTTACAGGTGAAATCTCCATTGCAATGTTTAAAAATTCTATAGTCAAAAAATAGAACTCATCAGCAAAACATTAACCTAGGTCTGTATGAGCTCAAAAAACAAAATAGAACTTCATGATGTGGGAAATGGCAATAATAAAATAGATATTGAACAAAGCATCCTGGTTCTGTCGCAGATGTAAGGATAGCCAAACTGGAGTTTTGGATATCATCTGTTATGGATTTGAGTCATATCATCTTCTTTTTGGTCTGTAGAAATCACTTTAGTTAATCTCTCTGGAATCCAAATCAGCTGCTGTTCTCCCTGTGGAAACACACAAACAGGCCCCCGACTCCAGACAATCACTGGGTCAGGACCTTAGTTAATCTCTCTGGAATCCAAATTGGCTGCTGTTCTTCCTGTGGAAACACACAAACAGACTCCCGACTACAGACAATTACTGGGTCAGGACCTTTCCATTGTCCTGTTAAAATATCTTTCCAAAGTACCTTGGGCTTATGTACATTTTTTGGACACATATGCCTTTCCGCAGGACTAAATCCTGATGAATCCAAATTTAAAAAGTTTAGAGTAAAAAGGGTTATTTTAAGTTTATCTTTGGGGAATATATACCCCTTCCCAATTCTGTCTTTTTGCTTTAATAAGTACATTTTAATAGTTTGATGAGCTCTTTCAACTATGCTTTGTCCCTGTGGATTGTATGGGATTCCTGTTATATGAGTAATGCCAAATGATGAGCAAAATTCTTTAAAAGAGGTAGAAGTATAGCCAGGGGCATTATCTGTTTTTAACTGTTTTGGAACGCCCACAATGGCAAAATTTTGTAAGCAATGAGCTATAACATCTTTAGTTTTTTTTCTCCGGCATGAAGGGAGCCCATCAAAAATCCAGAAGAAGTATCAACTGTAACATGCAAATATTTTATTTTATTTTATTTATTTTATTTTATTTTTTTTAAAGAGAGAGTGAGAGAGGGGGGAGAGACAGAGAGAGAGAAAGAGAGAGAGAGAGAGAGAGAGAGAGAGAGAGAGAGAGAGAGCATCTTTAATACTTTTACTCTTTAGTTCTTGGCGGACACAACATCCCCGCCGGCATGTGGTGCCGAGGATCGAACCCGGGCCGCACGCATGCCGGGCGAGCGCGCCACCACCCGAGCCACACCCCCAGCCCAACATGCAAATATTTTAATTTTCCAAATTCTGGCAAGTGTGTGACGTCCATTTGTCAAATATGGTTAGGTATCAATCCTCTAGGATTGACTCCAAGATTAACTTGTGGTAAAAAGGTCACACAATTTTGACATTGTTTTATTATTTGTTTAGCTTGTTCCTTAGTTATTTTAAAATGCTTTTGTAAAGTATTAGCATTGACATTGAACCTTCTATGAAAATTTATAGCTTCTTCTAGTGTAGAGAAAATATGTATGTCATGTGTAGTTTTATCTGCTAAATCATTGCCCAGACTAAGGGCTCCAGGCAATCCTGTATGTGCCCTGATATGTCCTATAAAGAATGGATCTTTTCTGTCCCAGATTAGACTTTGTATAGTGGAAAGCAAAGAGAAAACAGTAGAGGAGGGGGAAATCCTACCAGCATCTTCAAGGGATACTATAGCAATAACTATATACTGACTATCGAAAAATAAATACAGAATCTTTAAACATCACAAAAGCTTGTAATACTGCATTAAGCTCTACCTTTTGAGCTGATTGTTTGGGTACTAAAAATGTAAAAGTTTGATCAGGTGTAACTATTGCTGCTGTACCATTATTTGACCCATCAGTGAATATATTTGGAGCATTCATGATAGGTATTTTTCTTGTCATTTTTGGAAAAATTAGAGGATGCAATGACCAAAAAGACAATAAAGGATTAGATGGTAAGTGGTTATCAAATGAAACATTAGATTTGCACATGATTATTGCCCAAGTATTTAACTCATTAGCTAACTCATCAATTTGATTCATAGTATATGGAGTAATAATTTTATTGGGAGAAATTCCAAACACTCCCTTTGCTGCTTTTATTCCTTTGAGTATTAATTGTCCTACATCCTCAGGATACCTAGTAAGAATAGTGTTAGGAGAATAAGATAAATGTATCTATAATAATGGACCTTCTTGCCAAAATACTCATGTAGGAATATTTTTTGTTGGTAGTACAATAAATAATAAAGGCAAATTTATATCAATTCTATCCAAATGCATATTTTCCATATATGTTTCAATGATTTTTAATGCCTTTCTTGCTTCAGGCGTTAACATTCAGGGTGAATTTGGATCTGATGGACCTTTTAAGATATCAAATAAAGGTCCCAACTCTCCTGTTGGTATACCTAGATAAGGCCTTATCCAATTTATGTCTCCTAATAAATTTTGAAAGTCATTAAGTGATTCGAGTGGATCTACTCGTATTTGAATTTTTGGTGGACGGACCATGGTTGAGGATAATAGAACTCCTAAATAATTAATTGGAAAATCTAATTGTACTTTATCTATTGCTATCTCTAGATTATAATTTTTTAATAAGTTTGTAAGTGTGGCATAACATTCTAGCAATATATTTTTAGTTTTGTGTGCTAATAATACATCATCCATATAGTGAAATATTTGTAGTTCAGGATTTTGATTTCTAAGTGGCTGGATTACTTTGTTAACATAAACTTGACACATAGTTGGGCTGTTAGCCATCCCTTGAGGGAGTACTTTCCATTCATATCTCTGATCAGGACCTTCATGATTCAGTGCAGGGATAGTAAATGCAAAACGTGGACTATCCTCAGGATGAATTGGAATTGAAAAAAAATCTTTAATATCTATAATTAAAACATACCAAGTTTTTGGCAAAGCAGACAATTGAGGAATCCCCAATTGAGCAGGTCCCATAATAACCATCTCATTATTAATGGCTCTTAAATCTTGCAATAATCTCCATTTACCAGATTTTTGTTTGATGACAAAAATGGGAGTATTATGGGGAGATACAGAAGGTTGTATATGTCCTTCCACTAATTGTTGTTTGACCAGATCATGGGCTGCTTGTATCTTTTCTTTAGTCAGGGGCCACTGAGGAAACCATACTGGTCTTTCTGATTTCCATGTAATTTTTATTGTCTCAGTGGCCCTTTCTGAAAATCCAACCCATGTCTGTCTGTTCCTTGATCTATTTGTATTGGTGCTGCTATACCTTGTTCTTGTTTTTCTAATCTTTTTTCCTATCCTAAAACTTTGTCTAGTCATAATAGTGGGTGCATTTTGATTGATGTTATTTGTTAATGTCAAACCTAATTGATCTAGGACATCTTGTCCCCATAAATTTATGGGAAGATGATCCAATACATATGGCTCCTTCACATCCTTCAGGATCCTTCCAATCTAATACCATTGCACTTCTATGGGGATTAGTCGCCACTCCTAGGCCTCAAAGCGTTTGAGTGGCTTGTTGTAATGGCCAATGTTTTGGCCATTCTTTGCCAAGGTCTCTGCTTGGCACCAGAATCACGAGGCACTCACAGCTTTGTAGATTCAATCAGTAATTCTTTATTCCCACTCTCACACCGCCTCCACACAGGTCCAGGGGCAATCTCGTTCTGCCATCTCCCGCACAATTCACCTACTCCACGAGGCTATCTCCAAATCCCCTTTCAATCTCATGAGAACTCAACGGGAACAAGCAGCAGGAACACCCTAATCCCAGCAATAATCTTCAACTTCCAACTTCCCTAAAACCCATTATCTTAAACTGGCAACGCCTTAAACTCAAGGAGCCGGTTACTTCCTCAAACCTGATCAACTCTAAACCCGGATCCGCCTTAGTCCTTGAGCAAGGTCACCTTATTAAAGCATGCATGCAATGTCCCATCGAATGTCCTCTAAGCAGCATGGGGTACGCTTGGCAAGGAAATTTCAATGCGTCATTCCTACTTGGTAATGGCCCTCAGCAATTCTTGATGAGAGATGATGCTAAGGTCTGCACCTGTATCCAGTAGCCCATTAAATTCATGTCCTTGAATATTTAGTTTTAGCATGGGGCGAGAATCTAAATTTAAAGAAAGCATAGCCCAATCTACACATGTGGAGCCTAATCCCTTGGAACCTCTTTCTACAGCATGACTGGAAAATTTATCATGTAGGCTTGGTATTATTAGTAACTGTGCTATTCTATCTCCTGGTGAAATTACTGATATACCCTTTGGAGAACTGGCTATAATTTTTATTTCACCTTCATAATCGGGATCAATTACCCCAGGACTTATCATAAGTCCTTTTAGAGTAGAAGAGCTGTGTCCCAATAATAAGCCTACTGTTCCTTTGGGAAGAGGTCCTTTTACCCCTGTGGAAATGATTTGAACTTCCATCTCTGGAGTTACTACTGATCTGGCGGAGGCGCATATGTCCAACCCTGCGCTCCCTCTGGTTTGTCTGATGAGGGATCTGATGGACAATGTGTCCTGGGCACTACCCTGATGGGGTTGCTGGGTTCCTCTAGTGCTCCGTATATTTGTGGTTTTGGGCCCCGGAGCATTGGGCCCCTGTCCTTTTTTGGCAATGAAGCCCGATGCCTTTCTCCATGATATCGTGGATAAACACCTGGTCCTTGTTTGTTTTTTGATAATGGAGTACCCTCTATGGTGGTTTGGGAATGGCATTCATTAGCCTAATGTCTCCCTCTACGGCATCGTGGGCAAATACCCGGTATTCTACTCCTTTGATACCTAGTTTTGTTAAACCCTCCTCCTATGGGACAATTCCTTTTAAAATGTCCTGTTTGTTCACAATTGTAGCACGTTCTTGGCCTGGCATCTAAAGCCTGTTTTACTGCAGCTGCCACGACTTGCTCTTGTTCATTAATGTCTCTATATAATTTAATATATGTGTTTAAATCTTCATGTTTCCATGGTCTAATGATATCTCTGCACCAAGGATTCACTTGGTCACAAGCCAGTTGTTTTATTAATGGCATTGCTTGTTCTGTATTCCCAAAAACTCTGGTAGCTGTTTGAATAAGCCTATCTACAAATTCAGCATAAGATTCATTAGCTCCTTGTACTACCTTAGATAATTGACCTTGTAAACCTCCATGTCCTTGTAAAGTCTTCCATGCCCTAACCGCGTCTACAGCAGTTTGTGCGTATACTCCAGGATCATATGCAATTTGTTGCTGCTGATCCTCATAAGGTCCCTTTCCTAACAACATATCTAGATTTCTCTGAGGATAACCAGCTGCTGCATTTCGCCTAGCAGACTCCTTGCAAAATTCCTCATTGGCAATCTTCCATAACAGGTATTGTCCTCCATTTAGCACAGCTTTACACATATTAGCCAAATCTGCTGGCATCATGTTCAAGTTGTTAATGGATTCGACCAAGCTTACAGTGAAGGGTGCTTGAGGACCATAGGTTGTTACAGCCTCTTTTAGCTGCTTCACTATTTTGAAATTTAAAGCATGGTGAATTCGCTGCCCTCCTACCTCAAATACAGGGTATGTTAATACTTGAGATCCTGTCTCAAGATCCCAACTATCAACTGTGGGGTGCTGAGGGCCATTACCAAGTAGGAATGACGCATCGAAATTTCCTTGCCAAGCGTACCCCATGCTGCTTAGAGGACATTTGATGGAACATTGCATGCATGCTTTAATAAGGTGACCTTGCTCAAGGACCAAGGCAGATTCGGGTTTAGAGCTGATCAGGTTTGAGGAAGTAACCGGCTCCTTGAGTTTAAGGCGTTGCCAGTTTAAGATAATGGGTTTTAGGGAAGTTGGCGGTTGAAGATTATTGCCGGGATTAGGGTGTTCCTGCTGCTTGTTCCCGTTGAGTTCTCCTGAGATTAAAATGGGATTTGGAGAGAGCCTCGTGAAGTAGGTTGTTGGTGCGGGAGACAGCAGAACGCCATTGCCCCTGGACCTGTGTGGAGGTGGTGTGAGAGCTGGAATAAAGAATTGCTGTTTGAACCTACAAAGCTGTGAGTGCCTCCTGAATCTTGTGCCAAGCCCAGGCATTGCCATTTGGTGGTCCGTACGAGGGATGTCTGAAGCTTGGGGGTAAGTGAATTTGCTCGATCCTGAAGGAGAGCAAAAAAATGGGTGACCATTTCAAAAAACAATGTGTTCTTGTTTTGATTTATTTTGTTTTTATTTCAAGTTGCCTGTTCCTAGAACTTTCTCAGGCAAACTGGGGAAAATGGTTGACTCAAGGTTTGAAGTTTTTCGCCTCTGAGGAAGATAGATTGTTAGAGGAAGGAGGCACCCCAGTAAGACCAAGAAAAATTAGGGCATATGTTGATACAATACAAAAATGTAGCCCTTGGCTTTTTAAAGATGAGTTATTAAGTATATCAATAGGACCATCATGGTATCCTGTAGAAGGATTTTTCTTGAACAAGAAAGAGATGGCTAGTTCTGTTTACTTTAATTGTCTAAGATCTTGGTTTCTACAGACAGCTGATTAATTTACAAAGCTAAAGTGTTAAAATATCAACCACTAAATATGAAATCAAGTACTCTTTACTTATTAAGTTCCATAAGGTAATATATTTAAGCATTATGTGTGTTTTCATAAATTGGTAAATGGAAAAAAAGTTTAATATTGCTTTGGTCTGTGTCTTTGCTAAACAAGGTTACTAAGTGTTAAGATTCTCTCATGTGTAATTTATATACAGAGAGTATAAGAAGTTTCAGTTGGGTTTCAATTACAGTATAATAGTACCTTAGAAAACATGAAAATATTTCATCTTATTAAAGTGGAGTAATTTTATAAGGGTTGTTTCAGAATGTGATTTTATAAAAAGCGTTAACGGTTAAAAAAGGGATATAAAAGGTTCAAGATGTGGAAATATATTCTAATATAAAAGGTTAAAGGTTAAATAAATGTTTCTAGATGAGATAATCTCTGTGTGGTAAATTAAAAAATTGTAAAGGCCATTTTAAAAGATTTTGAGGAAACTAGACTTACTTTAAAAGCTTGAGAAAGGAAGAAAGAAGAAAAAGGTATTTGTACATGGCTGATTGAGACAAAGCTTCTCAATGGAGTAAAAAAGAGCCTTTGGTTGAAGGGCAGCCATGTAAACTAACATTAAGCGATTTAAACAGAATCTAAGCCTCGTTTAAAAGAGTGAAACTGTAGGTGGTGAAAAAGTACATTTAAAAGTACAGTATAGGTGATAATTAAAAGGCTTTAAAAGGTTAAATTGAAGGTGGTTGAGATACCTTCATGGCGGAAAAAAGATTGCTTTACTCATTAAACCAAAAAGAGGGAGATGAGATAATTTTTGTGTGGTAAAGTAAAAAGTTGTAAAATGTCTAAGTACATTGCAAAAGGCTTTGAAAGGTTAAATTGAAGGTGGTTAAGATGCCTTCATGACGGAGAAAAAAATATAACCCATGAAAATGGGAAGATAATAAGATAAAAGATTTAGATAAAGAAGATTAAAAATTTGAAGTGGAAAACTTCAAAAACAGAAGTACAGAAAGGTAAAAAAAAAAAGAGAGAGAAGATGTAGAAAGATAAAAAAGATATAGGAAGATAAAAAAGATGTAGAAAGACAAGAATTTTAAACCCACAAAATAGGAAACAAAAGAAAACTAGGAGAGAAAAAAAAGCAACTAAGGGTAAATATAAAAACCTTAGAAGAAAAGTAGAAGATAGAAATAAGATAAAAAATGGTTGAAAATGTCAAGTAAAGGTATTTCAGATAGAAAATGCAAAAGGCTAAGACAACTATGGTTTAAAACCACATCAAAAAATTAAAAGGACTAAAATAATTCTAAAAACTAAGGCAAAATGCTTTTGAAAGACTTAAATTTAAAAGGATCTTTAAGGGGTATATATCCCCCAAAGATAAACTTAAAATAACCCTTTTTACTCTAAACTTTCTAAATTTGGATTCATCAGGACTTAGTGCTGTGGAAAGACATATGTATCCGAAAAATGTACATAAGCCTAAGGTACTTTGGAAAGATATTCTAACAGGATATTGGAAAGCTTCTGACCCAGTGTTTGTCTGGAGTCGGGGTTCTGTTTTTGTGTTTCTACAGGGAGAACAGCAGCCGATTTGGATTCCAGAGAGGTTAACCAAAGCAATTTCTACAGAAAAGGAAGATAATTTGACTCAAATACAGAGCTCCAGTTTAGCTATTCTTACATCTGCAACAGTGATTAACCAAGGATAATGTCTCTTTAACATCATTGCCAGAATTCCCATCTCCATCCCAGTGCCGGTGAAGACTAAGAAAACCAAACTACAGCTTCTATGATAGCTACCACAGTAAACTGTATAAACTGATGCATCAATGAATATAACTCAACAAGTAATGCTCAATCAAGGATTTGATTTACTTTGTGAGGAAATGGACATATTGATAGACTCTTCCACTCTGAACTGCCTGCAGAACCTGACTGGACTATTTATCAGTTGCATGCATTGTGATCTATCGTCTGGTGCAGTGAATGGTGGTAATGCTGGCATATTTTTGCTGATGGTGTCACCAGTGATGCAATTTCCTTGCCAGCGCACCCCATGTTAATTGTGGTAATGCTGACATCTTTGCTGATGGTGTCACCAGTGATGCAATTTTTCCAAAGGAGCCGTCAATTGGCTTGGTGTCGTGGCATTTCTGTATCTTCCTCCCTTCTACTAGTGATGGTCTAAAATTTGGGGGCCAACAGAGGTGAGGCAAGAACCTCACCCCCCCACTGGCACCAAGGTTAAATTTGGGGGCCAACAGAGGTGAGGCAAGAACCTCACCCCCCCACTGGTGCTTAGGCCTATCCACAAGCATGGCTGAATGCTGGACCGGTAGTCAGCGACGGGTTGATCTGATTGCAGTGGATTCAACCTAAGACAGGGGACTGACGCCTAGAGGTCAGTTCATCCGATGACGGGTAAGAACCATATGTTGAATTGGACAACCTACCAGGCACGGTCCTAAGCCGCATTGCTTGTTGTTTAATTAATCAGAAGGGGGGAGATGCTGAGGGCCATTACCAAGTAGGAATGACGCATCGAAATTTCCTTGCCAAGCGTACCCCATGCTGCTTAGAGGACATTTGATGGAACATTGCATGCATGCTTTAATAAGGTGACCTTGCTCAAGGACCAAGGCAGATTCGGGTTTAGAGCTGATCAGGTTTGAGGAAGTAACCGGCTCCTTGAGTTTAAGGCGTTGCCAGTTTAAGATAATGGGTTTTAGGGAAGTTGGCGGTTGAAGATTATTGCCGGGATTAGGGTGTTCCTGCTGCTTGTTCCCGTTGAGTTCTCCTGAGATTAAAATGGGATTTGGAGAGAGCCTCGTGAAGTAGGTTGTTGGTGCGGGAGACAGCAGAACGCCATTGCCCCTGGACCTGTGTGGAGGTGGTGTGAGAGCTGGAATAAAGAATTGCTGTTTGAATCTACAAAGCTGTGTGGTGGCTCGTGATTCTGGTGCCAAGCCGAGACATTGGCCTTGGCAGTGGGGGATGGGGGCCTCCCAGCATATGGAGGTGGCCTTGTTAGTTGGACATTTACATCCTCTGGTGATAGAAAGGTATTAGTAGCAGTCTCCTGTAGAGGTGGCGCTGTTGGTTGGACACTTATGCCCTCTGGTGATAGAAAGTTGTTAGTAGCAGTCTCCTTTTGTAACTTTCCCCCTGATGGCTTTTTATGCTCTAAGCTTTGTTCCTCTATCTTTGTCTGAACTGAAGGCTTTGGACTAACAAATCAGATATAAATGTTCACAATGGCAATGTGCCAACTGGCAGAGTCCCTGGGCTGTTCGTTTCTATTCTTTTTAAATCTTCACCATGATGGTTCCATTGTGATATATTTAACAACTCCTCCTCAAAAAGCCATGGGCTACATTTTGTATTGTATCAATGTATGCCCTGACTGCTCTTGATTTTACTGGGATGCCTCCTTCCTCTAACAATTTATGTAACACTTTTTCAGTTTGTTTTTTACTAATTTCTGATCCCATATTTCTACTATAATACAACCCAAGAAGATAACACCAAACAAAACCGAGACAGAATGAAATAAAAATGGAACAACACAAAATATTATAGCCTTTCTATCCTCCTGACATGTGCATCTGTCCTTTCTCCTTATCTGTTCCTCAGACGTAAATAGTTTTTCCTCAGATGTGAGCATTTTTTCTTCCGTCTCACTCATCTCCAGGGACAGGCAACTTAAAACAAAAGTGAAGCAAAACAAAAGAGGAATCTTAAAATGGCTACCCATCCTCTCGCCCTGCCCTCAGGGGCAAGCAGTTTACCTTATCACTTACCCTCAGTTGCTCCCCGTGCGAGCCACCAAATGCCACAGTCTGGCTGGGCACAATTCAGGAGACATTTGTCAAAAGAAATGAACTTTATTTTTAGAACCACACAGTCCAAACAAAACAGCTCCTCAGGAAAACCCCTCAGAGCCCAACTGCCACCACCGGCTTCCCACAAGCCTTCCACACAAACACAAGCCTCACCACCTCCCACAATCCTCTTGCTCTTGAGGCCGATTGGCTGGGTCGCATGGGCGGAGCCAAAGAAGATCCAATCAGCTAGATGTTGCTGGGGCCGCTGTGAGCCAATCATCAGCTGGCAGTCAGAAAGTTTGCTGGCAGCTGGAAGTTTGCTGGGGCCCCTTCGGCTGTGGCTCTCAACAATACATGATGAGCGCTCATGAAAAAATGGATCCAAATATTTTTTTTATTCACATGATTTAAATGGTTCTGCTTGTGATGGTCATTCAGCTAAAATTTGGGGGCCAACAGAAGTGAGGCAAAAAACCTCACCCCCACCCTGCTGGTACAAAGACCTATCCACAGGTGTGGCTGTATGGTGGACCGGTAGTCAATGACGGGTAGATCCAATTGCAGTGGTACCAACCTAAGACAGGAGGCTGACGCCTTGAGGTCAGATCATCTGATGACAGGTAAGGACCATATGTAGTATTGGACAACCTAAGGCAGGCTCGGTCCCTAAGCCACATGCTTGTTGTTTAAACAGAGAGGGGGAGATGTTGAGAGCCACAGCCTAAGGGGCCCCAGCAAACTTCCAGCTGCCAGCTGATGATTGGCTCACAGCGGCCCCAGCAAACTTCTAGCTGCCAACTGATTGGCTCCTCTGTGGTGAGGCTCATTGGGCTTTTTCCCTGCCCTTTCAGACCACAGAGCTGCTCATTGGGGGACTTTTTTTTAGCTCTGTCCACGTGACCCAGGCAATCAGCCTCAAGAGCAGGAGGAGTGGGGGAGGTTGAGAGGCTTGTGGGAAGCCGGTGGTGGCAGTTGGGCTCTGAGGGTTTTCCTGAGGAGCTGTGTGGTGTGGTGTGTGTTCTAAAAATAAAGTTCATTTCTTTTGACAAGTGGCTTCTGAATTGTGCCCAGCCAGACTGCAGCACAGGAGGATTGCAAGTTGAAGGTCAGCCTTAGAAACTTAATGAGGCTGTATCTCAAAATAAAAAAATAAAAGGGGTTGGGGATGTGGCTCAGTGGTTAAGCACTTCTGAGTTCAATTCAATCCCTGAAACCAACCAAACAATAGATAGATAGATAGATAGATTTAGATATAGATATAAATGTTTATTTACTATACAATCCAGCAATACCACTGCTAGGTATATATAAGAAAGAATTGAAAACAGAATCTTAAAAAGATGTCTTTACACTCATATTTGTAGCAGTATTATTTACAATAGCCAAAAGGTGAAAGCAACTCAAGCATTCATGAACTGATAAACAAAACGTGGCACATACATACAATGAGATGTCATTCAGCTTCAAATAAGAAGGAAGGAAATCCTGGCACGCAGATGATCCTTCAAAACATCATGCTGCTAAGTGAATAAGCCAGTCACAAAAACACTGACAGTCAGATTTCATTCCTAGGAAGTATTAACAGCGAACTTTTAGAAACCAGAAGTAGAAATAGTTGCCAGGGGCTACAGAAGAGAGAAATAAGGAGCTGGTAAATAGGTATGGAGTTCCAGTTTTGCAAGATGAAAAGCTTTGCAGTTGATTGAACAACAGTGAATATACTTTATAGCATTGAATTGTATACATAAAATGGTTAAGATGTGTACAGTTCTCTTATGTGTATTTTTGTTACTTTTGGTAGGGTGCTAGAGATTGAATACAGGTGCTCTACTACTGAACTATATCCCAACTCTTTTTATCTTTTTATTTTTTTAATTTGCTATGTTGCTGAGAGTTTTACTAAGTTGCTGAGGCTGGCCTCAAACTTGCAATCTTCCTGTTTCAGTGTCCAGAGTCACTGGGACCACAGGTGTGCTCCACTGTGTCCATCTTTACTGCAATTTTTAAAAAGAGCTGGGCATAGAGCCTTGGGAGAAGAGGGGATAGGTTAGCTGCTTGGCAATACAGGGAGGTGGCTCTTGGTGGATGGTGTGTAAATGAGCTTCAGGGCCCCTTTGGGATTAGAATGCTCCTTGGATCCCAGCTCAGCTTGCGGTATGCAGAGGAGAATAATCCAAATGCGAAAAGGGCAGCTCTGGGAGGTTACTCCCTGGCTTCTCATTGCCATCTTGATGGTGGTAAAAACCCATTCACTTCTTCACCTTGTTATCTGAGCAACAGCCCACGTATATCTTAACTGGAACTGCAGGGACCAGACCATGCTAGTCGGTGAGGCTGGCTCTCTGGTGTGATCTTTATCAATTCTCTTATGGGCATTCCATCCACCCATCTACCCCTCCATTTGCCCATTCATTCTTTCAACATGTATTTGCTGAGTACCAGCTCCACCTCAGGGCCAGACAGACAGCCCCTGCCTTGATGGAGCTTATGGTCTAGAGCGGGATCCAGGCAGGTGATCAGGAGAATGCAAGGCAGTGTGATACGTGCAGGGTCAGGTGTGACAGGGATCATCTAGGGCACTAAGCAGTGGCCCTAATTCAGTCTGTAGTGAGAGTTCACAAAAGAGGCTCAGTCTTAGGCTGAGACTTGAAAGATAAACAAGATAGAACCAATAAAAGGGGGAGGAGGAGCAGGGACAACATTCCTCAGAGAAGCTCCTTGGTGTCTTTAGAATACACAGAGTCTGAAGGAGGATCTGAAAACAGTGAAGCCTGGCTTATTGCTGGGTAGAGGCAGAAGTGGTGAGGGCTGAGCTAAGACGGAAAGCAAGAACTGGATCTTGTAGGGATGTTTGAGCACTTTGCCAGGTGTGGGGGGAGGGGTGGTAGATATGAATATATATAAGACAAATGTTGGCCAGTGGGAGAGGCTATGGAAGGCGAGGGTGCAGTCCAACACCTGGAGTCAGATCTGGGGTCCAGGATTCTCAGAGCTGTGAGCAAGATGCCCATCCCCCTCCTCCACCTCTCCCTGCTGTCAGGCCTCCTGGGAGGAGGGCACCTCTTTTGCAGGAGAATGGTTTTCTTGAAAACAGTCCCAGTGTGACCTCCCAGCCCTGATGCCCTCTGGTCCTCTCTTTGTCTCCTTGATCACATCCCTGGCCTCTTCTTCAATCAAAAACCTGTTAACTCTCCCTACACCTTGTCTTCTGTCCTCTAGGCTGGACGGTCCCACATCTTACAAATCATTCCTGGTACAAGAATATCCATCTCTCTGGGAGCAGTAGCACTTCCCTATAATCCCAGCAGCTCAGGAGGCTGAGGCAGAAGGATCACAAGTTCAAAGCCAGCCTCAGCAATGGCGAGGCCCTAAGCAACTCAGCGAGACCCTGTCTCTAAATAAAACATTTTTAAAAGGGCTGGGGACATGGCTCAGTGGCTGAGTGCCTCTGGATTCAATTTTTGGGTGCCAGGAATTGAAAACAAGCCCATCTATCCCTGCCTTCTTGTACTGCTTGGGATGAACCCCAGTGGGCTCCAGACCTAGCCTGCTCAACCCTGGTTGTCTCAGGAGCCTCTGAATGCCCACCCCACATATCCAGGTATGAACTCCTTAAAAGCTACCTCTGTGCCCCAGCCCCAGCTTTACCTCCAGCTTATCAGCCATCTACTTCTGGGGACAAGCTGACACCTGCAGACTGGGCACATCTCTTCTCCCCTAGATTTCCAGCTGTTCTCTGTTGGCCTTTTCCAGGAGGGTCAATGAGCAAAGTGCAAGGCAGGAGCTTCCTGGTTATGACTTCCCCCGAGATAATACAGAGACCTACCATGGAGAAGGAAGGGTGCTTGGAGAGTCTCCAGCAAGAACCCAAGTCCTCCTGCAGAGAACTGAAGAAGGACAGCGTGTATCTGCATGAGTTGGTCATAGTCCATCAGGAGCCAGCACTAATCAAAGAAGGGGTGGGGCAAACTGGGAAATTGAACCAGGCTTGGCAGAATGGGGCCCTGGCTGTGATTGCCAGGCAAAGGCCAAGTTCTCACTAGGAGTGTGACAGCTGGAGGCTTCCCTCTGGCCTCGGGACACTGACTTTGAGATGAATTAAACCTGGAGGGGGGAGGGCTGGCTTCTGATGATGGAATAGCCCCCAACATTGAGCCTCAAAAGAGAATCAGCAAAGGTCCCCAAAGCCTGTGACTTTGAAGCCAGGGATAACAAGAAAATAGTGGTCATCTAATTTGGGAACCACTGAGTTTTGTTCTTGTTCCATCAAAGGAGTGCAGAGCATGGAGGGCTGAGTGGAGGGCATGGGCAGTCTTGGGAATGAATCTGGGTTTTCTTTTTTTTAAAATTTTTTTATTATTAGTTGTTCAAAAAATTACAAAGCTCTTGACATATCATATTTCATACATTTGATTCACGCGGATTATGAACTCCCATTTTTACCCCATATAAAAATTGCAGATTCACATCGGTTACACATCCACTTTTTTACATACTGTCATACTAAGTGTATGTTGTATTCTTCTGCTCTTCCAATCCTCTACTATTCCCCCTCCCCTCCCCTCCCCTCCTCTCCTATCTTTTCTCTCTACTCCATCTACTGTAATTAATTTCTCTCTCTTGTTTTTTCCCCCTTTTCCCTTCATTTTCTCTTATATGTAATTTTGTATAACAGTGAGGGTCTCCTTCTTTTACCATGAAATTTCCCTTCTCTCTCCCTTACCCTCCCCCCTCTCGTCCCTATTTAATGGTGATCTTCTTCTCATGCTCTTTCTCCCTGTTCCGTTCTTAGTTGCTCTCCTTATATCAAAGATGACACTTGGTATTTGTTTTTTAGGGACTGGCTAGCTTCACTAAGCATAATCTGCTCTAGTGCCATCCATTTCCCTGCAAATTCCATGATTTTGTTATTTCTTTCGTGCTGAGTAGTACTCCATTGTGTATAAATGCCACATTTTTTAAATCCATTCATCTATTGAAGGGCATCTAGGTTGGTTCCACTGTCTAGCTACTGTGAATTGTGCTGCTATGAACATCGTTGTAGCAGTATCCCTATAGTACGCTCTTTTAAGGTCTTTAGGGAATAGTCCAAGAAGGAGAATAGCTGGGTCAAATGGTGGTTCCATTCCCAGCTTTCCAAGGAATCTTCATACTGCTTTCCAAATTGGCCGCACCAATTTGCAGTCCCACCAGCAATGTACAAGTGTACCCTTTTCCCCACATCCTCGCCAGCACTTGTTGTTGTTTGACTTCATAATGGCTACCAGTCTTACTGGAGTGAGATGGTATCTTAGGGTGGTTTGGATTTACATTTCCCTAACTGCTAGAGATGGTGAGCATTTTTTCATTTTTTGTTGATTGATTGTATGTCCTCCTCTGAGAAGTGTCTGTTCAGATCCTTGGCCCATTTGTTAATTGGGTTATTTGTTATCTTATTGTTTAATTTTTTGCGTTATTTGTATACTCTGGATATTAGGATCTATCTGAAGTGTGAGGAGTAAAAATTTATTTCCAGGATGTAGGCTCCCTATTTACCTCTCTTATTGTTTCTCTTGCTGAGAAAAAAACTTTTTAGTTTGAGTAAGTCCCATTTGTTGATTCTTGTTATTAACTCTTGTGCTATGGGTGTCCTATTAAGGAATTTGGAGCCCGACCCCACAATATGTAGATTAGAGCCAACTTTACTTTTCTGTCAGACGCAGAGTCTCTAATTTGATATCAAGCTCCTTGATCCACTTTGAGTTAACTTTTGTGCATGGCGAGAGGAGGGGATTTAGTTTCATTTTGTTGCATATGGATTTCCAGTTTTCCCAGCACCATTTGTTGAAGATGCTATCCTTCCTCTCTTGCATGCTTTTAGCCCCTTTATTAAATATAAGATAGTTGTAACTTTGTGCATTGGTCTCTGTGACCTCTATTCTATACCATTGGTCCACCCGCCTGTTTTGGTACCAGTACCATGCTGTTTTTGTTACTGTTGCTCTGTAGTATAGTTTGAAATTTGGTATCACTATACCTCCTGATTCACACTTCCTGCTTAGGGTTGCTTTTGCTATTCTGGGTCTTTTATTTCTCCATATGAATTTCATGATTGCTTTATCTATTTCTTCAAGAAATGCCATTGGGATTTTGATTGGCATTGCATTAAACCTATAGAGAACTTTTGGTAATATCGCCATTTTGATGATGTTAGTTCTGCCTATCCATGAACAGGGTATATTTTTCCATCTTCTAAGATCTTCTTCTATTGCTCTCCTTAGAGTTCTGTAGTTTTCATTGTATAAATCTTTCACCTCTTTTGTTAGGTGTATTCCCAAGTATTTTATTTTTTTGAGGATATTGTGAATGGGGTGGTTGTCCTCATTTCCATTTCAGAACATTTGTCGTTGATATACAGGAATGCCTTTAATTTATGCGTGTTGGTTTTATATCCTGCCACTTTGCTGAATTCATTTATTAGCTCTAGTAGTTTCTTTGTAGACCCTTTTGGCTGCTAGGTATAGAATCCTGTCATTTGCAAATAGTGATAATTTAAGTTCTTCTTTTCCTATTTTTATGCCTTTAATTTCTTTCATCTAACTAATTGCACTGGCCAGTATTTTGAGAACTATATTGAATAGAAGTGGTGATAGAGGGCATCCCTGTCTTGTTACAGATTTTAGAGGGAATGCCTTCAATTTTTCTCCATTCAGAATGATGCTAGCCTGAGGCTTAGCATAGATAGCTTTTACAATGTTGAGGTAAGTTACTATTATTCCTAGTTTTTCTAGTGTTTTGAACATAAAGGTGCTATACTTTGTCAAATGCTTTTTCTGCATCTATCGAGATGATCATATGTTTCTTATCTTTAAGTCTATTGATGTGGTATTGATTTCCGTATATTGAACCATCCTTGCATCCCAGGGATGAATCCTACTTGATCATGGTGCACATTTTTTGGATGTGTTTTTGTATCCAATTCGCCAGAATTTTATTGAAGATTTTTGCATCTAGGTTCATTAGAGATATTGGTCTGTAGTTTTCTTTCTTTGAGGTGTCGTTGTCTGGTTTCGGAATCAGGCTGATGTTGGCTTCATAGAATGAATTTGGAAGAGCTCGCTCTTTTTCTATTTCCTGAAATAACTTGAAAAGTATTGGAATTAATTCTTCTTTAAAGGTTTTGTAAAACTCCACTGTATACCCATCTGGCCTTGGGCTTTTCTTGGTTGGTAGTCTTTTTTTTTTTTAAAGAGAGAATGAGAGAGGGGGGAGAGAGAGAGAGAGAGAGAGACAGAGAGAGAGAGAGAGAGAGAGAGAGAGAGAATTTTTTAATATTTATTTTTTAGTTCTCGGTGGACACAACATCTTTGTTGGTATGTGGTGCTGAGGATCGGACCTGGGCCGCACGCATGCCAGGCGAGCGCGCTACCGCTTGAGCCACATCCCCAGCCCTGGTTGGTAGTCTTTTGATAGCTTCTTCTATTTCATCCATTGATATTGGTCTGTTCAAATTGTGTGTATCCTCCTGACTCAGTCTGGGCAAATCATATGACTTAAGAAATTTATCGATGTCTTCACTATCTTCTATTTTATTGGAATATAGGACTTCAAAATAATTTCTAATTGTCTTCTGTATTTCTGTAGTATCTGTTGTGATATTGCCTTTTTCATCCCGTATGTTAGTAATTTGAGTTTTCTTTTTTCTTCTCTTCGTTAGCATGGCTAAGGGTCTGTCGATCTTATTTATTCTTTCAAAGAGCCAACTTTTAGTTTTGTCAATTTTTTCAATAATTTCTTTTGTTACAATTTCGTTGATTTTCGCTATGATTTTAATTATTTCTTGCCTTCTGCTACATTTGATGTTGTTTTGCTCTTCCTTTTCTAGGGCTTTGAGATGAAGTGTGAGCTCATTTATTTGTTGTTTTTTCTTTTTTTGAGGAATGACCTCCAGGCAATGAATTTCCCTCTTAAAACTGCTTTCATTGTGTCCCATAGATTTCGATATGATGTGTCTGTATTTTCATTTATCTCTAAGAATTTTTTGATTTCCTCCTTTATGTCTTCTGTAACCCATTGATCATTCAGTAACATATTGTTCATTTTCCATGTGATGTAGGATTTTTCCTTCCTTCTTTTATCATTGATTTCCAGTTTCATTCCATTATGATCAGATAAAATGCATGGTATTATCTCCACCCCTTTATATTTACTAAGGGTTCCCCTATGGAATAATATATGGTCTATTTTTGAGAAGGATCCATGAGCTACTGAGAAAAAAGTATATCCACTTGATGATGGTTGATTTATTCTATATATGTCAGTTAAGTCTAGGTTATTGATTGTGTTATTGAGTTCTATAGTTTCTTTATTCAACTTTTGTTTGGAGGATCTGTCCAATGGTGAGAGAGGGGTGTTGAAGTCACCCATAATTATTGTGTTGTGGTCTATTTAATTCTTGAACTTGAGGAGAGTTTGTTTTATGAACGTCGCAGCACCATTATTTGGTGCATAAATATTGATAATTGTTATGTCTTGTTGGTGAATGGTTCCTTTTAACAGAATATAATGTCCTTCCTTTTCCCTTTTGATTAACTTAGTCTTGAAGTTGATTTTATTCGATATGAGGATGGCCACCCCTGCTTGCTTACGAGGACCATGTGCGTGGTATGCTTTTTCCCAACCTTTCACCTTCAGCCTGTGTATATCTTTTCCAATCAGAAGTGTCTCCTGGAGGCAGCATATTGTTGGATTTGTTTTTTTAATCCATGTTACCAGCCTATGTCTCTTTATTGGAGTTTAAGCCATTAACGTTTAGAGTTACTATTGATATATGGTTTGTACTTCTAGCCATGTTTGATTATTTATCTTTTTTTTTTAAATTTGGTTTGTTTCTCCATGATTAGCTTTTCCCCTGCCCTCTCGCTTTACTCAGGTACTTCCCACTATTGGTTTTGGTTATTGCTTTTCTTTCTTCCTCGTGTAGTGTTTTGCTCAAGATGCTTTGCAATGCTGGTTTTCTGGCTTCAAATTCTTTTAACTTTTATTTATCATGAAAGATTTTTATTTTGTTTTCATAACTGAAGCTTAATTTTGCTGGATACAAAATTCTTGGATGGAATCCATTGTCTTTTAGTGTTTGAAATACGTGGTTCCAGGATCTTCTCGCTTTCAGCGTCTGTGATGAAAAATCCGTTGTTAATCTTATTGGTTTACCCCTGAATGTAATCTGCCTCCTTTCTCTTGTAGCTTTTAATATTTTCTCTTTGTTCTGTATATTGGATATCTTCGTAACAATGTGTCTTGGTGTTGGTCTACTGTGATTTTGTATGCTCTGTGTCCTGTATGCATCTACAATTTGTACCTCCATTTCCTTTTTTATATCAGGAAAGTTGTCCATAATTATTTCATTCAACAGATTTCTCATTCCCTTGTTTTGAACCTCTATACCTTCCTCTATCCTGATGAATCTTAAATTTAGTTTTTTTATGTTATCCCATATCTCTTGGATGTTTTTCTCATGATTTTTTACCAGCCTTTCTGAGTTGGCTAGACTCTTCAAGATTATATATTTTTTGGGGCTGGAGATGTGGCTCAAGTGGTAGCGTGCTCGCCTGGCATGCGTGCGGCCCGGGTTCGATCCTCAGCACCACATACCAACAAAGATGTTGTGTCTGCTGAGAACTAAAAAATAAATATTAAAAATTCTCTCTCTCTCCTCTCTCACTCTCTCTTAAAAAAAAAAAAAAGATTATATATTTTGTCTTTATTACCTGATGTTCTGGCTTCTACTTGCTCCACTCTGTTAGTGATACTCTCATTTGAGTTTTTAATTTGGTTTATAGTTTCCTTCATTTCTAAGATTATTGTTTGATTTATTTTATAATTTCTCTCTCCTGATAAAGATGCTTATTTGCTTCTTTTATCTGTTTATGTAATTCATTTTCAATGTGTTCTTTCATTGTTTAAATTTGCTGTCTCATGTCCTATTTAAGATTCTATTCCATCTATCTAAGGTATTCCTTGAGTTCTTTATTTGACCATTTTTCTGATGCCTCTAGGTCCTCCTGTATATTTAAGCTGTCCTCCATTGTTTGTACTCCTTTTCTTTTTTTTTTTTAAAGAGAGAGAGAGAGAGGAGAGAGAGAGAGAGAGAGAGAATTTTTAATGTTTTATTGTTTAGTTCTCGGCGGACACAACATCTTTGTTGGTATGTGGTGCTGAGGATCGAACCCGGGCGGCACGCATGTCAGGCGAGCGCGCTACCGCTTGAGCCACATCCCCAGCCCATCCTTTTCTTCCTTGCTTTTTCATGCTGCTCATGTTACTTCTTGTTCTGTTTGACAGCTAATTTACTGTTTACTCCTATAAATTTATTTGGTTTTGTGTATCTCTGGGGTCTCTCTTTTGTGATGGGAGACTATGACTATAGATAATGAATTTTGTTGCACTTTAAAGCAGATTCTTCGTTTCTTAAACTGTGTACGGATTCTGATGGCATATAGTGGTCTGCGGTTTGGATTGGGACTTACATTTAGGTCGAATGATGTGATGAGTCCATCCACGCCTCTATGATCATGCTGCAAGGGCCTGGGGGTCTCCCTCACACAGACCCCCCCTGGGCCCAGGAATGCCTTCATGGTCTAACAGCCATGCTATTGTATACTCTGATCCGATGGTTATCCAATCTCAATCCTGACCCCCCCAATTCATATTCCAACCACACAGAACCTTCTGTTCTCTAAACTTCACAAACTTCTGCACCCGTGCCAGACTGCATTCCCTGCCAGAAACACTCTCCCCGACACCCTGCCTTCTTATCCTGGCACACTGAGATCACCACACTCTGGTAATCATCAGGGACATGAACCCAGCACCTACTGTGTGCAGTGTGGATGAGGAGGGTGAGGGCAACAAGAGACAGAGCTTCTGGCTAAATAGATGACACACAATTTCCTCCACAGCACAGAATGCCCCCTGCAGTGCGCGCCCCCCCCCCACACACATACAGACATGCACACACACACATACAGACATGCACACACACACACACCGCCACCTCCAGGCTGTAGTTCATCCTCCCCTGCTTGTACATTGTCCCCTGACACCTTGTGGCTAAGTTAGACTCCTCTAAGCCTTGGCCTGGTTGCCCTCTCCTCCAGGTGTCCTTGCATATTCGAATTCTGGCTCACTCCATGTCTTTAGGCCTCAGTTTTCCCTTCTGTAAAATAAAAAGGAATAGTTAATACCTAACGCATGGTGTAGTTCTACAGTCAATGAAATAGTACACTAACAAGCCTGTACTGAATGCTGAACAAATGTTAGCATTTCAATTTCTGTACCCTTAGCACCAAGCACATAGTGCATAGTTGGTGGCAAATATTTGTTAGATAGGTGGCTAGATGGATGATATATATAGGGATCAAGTATATCTTCAAAATAGGAGACAATCGTTGATGGTCTCCCATGGCAGTGGGGGGTAGAGTGGGGCCACCAAGAAGAACCTGAAAGAAACTAATCTTTATTGTCCATCTACCACACATCAACGCTCAACATACACGAATTGTCTAATTGGAGCCTTGCAAGAGGAAGAAATTATTGCAGAAGAGGAAGAGACTCTTCTGAGAGTCAAGCCCGCAGATCAATGTCACACAGTGACTCTGAAATTTTCAGGACAGGTGAGTTTGACAATTCCCTTGACACCTGGAAGGAGGGGAAGGGCTTGCTCCATGCCTCTCCATCTCAGACTGGCAGCTCCAGGACGGCAAGGTGCCTCTGTAGGTGGGTCTGAGGGACCCCACTCCAGGCCTGTGTCAATTGCTCAGCTGAGAATTGGCTTTGGGGGAAGAAAGACAGGCTGGGCCGGGAGGACTTAGGTTCTTGCTGGAGACTCTCCAAGCACCCTTCTTGTGACAGCCCTTGTCCTTCTCAGTGAGAGCCCTCGGCAGCTTCTGTAAACAGGAGCTAACTCTGGACTTAAGTTCTAGAAGGAATCTGAAGCTTTTATTCCTTGGCCTTTCCCCCTTCCTGTCTTTGCAAAGTCTTCCTGATCTTTCCTCCTCCAGTAAGTCCCTCCTCCCTACTCCCACCTCCTGGCTCCAAAAACACTGTGATTGCCAGGGTAGGTCAATGGTTAACACTCAACTGGCTTTATATAAGCCTGCCCCGGGGCCACCTACTGGCTGTGCCTTCTGTTTGGTCCTTCAGTTCCTTGGCTCCTGGAGACTGTGGCTCTGGCAGCTCCAGTTGGTCCACACCATGGCCACCTGCTGGCAGGGCCTGTGGGCCTATCGCTCCTATCTGATTGTGTTGCTTCTGCCCATCCTTCTGCTGCCTCTGCCCATCCTCATTCCCAGTAAGGTAAGGACTTAGGGTTCTGGGCACAGAAAGCTCCAGGGGAGGCAGGGGAGGGTCTGTCTGGGCCAGGGTGGGACATCCTTAGGACCCAGCATAGCCTCCTCATCTCCTCTACCCTGGAAGTGTCATTACAACCTCCTGGTCCTCCTGAGGGCTGATGTCCAAGAGGTCAAGGGGGCTTTTGCTTGGTACCCAGAAGTAGAAGTTCCTTGTGAATCAATCAGGTGCATTTGAAATCTGCTGCTTTGGGGAACAGGAAGCCAATCCTGTCTGTAAAGGAGATGCAGGAGGAGGCCGATGGAGTCCATCTGCCTACCACGTGCCACCCAAGTCCCTGCACTGGGCTCTTTGGGGGCGAGGGGGCGGGGTGGTGGAGGACAGGAAGAGGGAGGTCGGTGTCTAGGTTTGGGAGGGAAGGAAGGACAGTAGGAGAAAGCTGACCTCAGGTAGTCTGTACCTTCACAGGTGTAAATAAAAAGAGAAGTTGACCTGTAACCTCAAGGGCTAGGTCTGCTGAGGAGGGGAATGGGAAGAGAGGAACCCCTATCAATGCACACAGTCGGGGCACAGGGTCCCTGCCTCCTTCCCCAGCCCCAGCAGAAGTGATAATTTCATCTCATTCATTTGAGCCCCCACCTCATGGCCTGCACCCTATACCTACTAATCCCAGTCCCCATTTTATGAAGCAAGTCCCACCTTCCCATTTTACAGATGGGGAAGGTAGGTTCATTTACTCAAAAGTCTCAGGACAGATCCTGGTTTCATGGAGCCAGGTTTTTGTACCCTTTCAAGTTCCTCTGTAGGGAAAGAAATGCAGAATTATGAATCTAAAATTAGCCTGCTGACCTATGAGACGAACTTCCTCTCAGGTCAAAGCCAGTGATGTCTCTGTTGGGAATCTATCCGATGCATTTTTCAAATAGGCAAGTGTGATAACCCCACCATCACCACCCTAGGGGAAGCACAACCCAGAAAGATCCAGTAATTTTCCCAGGGTCCCGCAGGAAAACCTGAACCTGTGCTAAAAACCAGGCCTTTTGGTGGGAATGCAGTGTGTTAGGAGGCCCAGCTGTCCCTTTAGTATAGCTGGTCCTGCCACCCACAGCTGGCCCAGACACTGCCTACCTTGTCCTCATTCTGAGGGGGCCCTGGAAACCCACTTGCAAAGACTTTTGCTCCTACAATTATCCTGTCTTTCCTGCCTGGTAAATTTCTCCCCCCGCTGCCTGATCTCTCTCTCTCTCCCATCAGCACACAAACATCCCATAATATCTCTCATCTTGAACAGACAAAAATCCCTCCCTCATCCCATCTCCAGACACTCCTTCCTCTGTTCTCTCACAACAGCAGACCCAAAGACCCTGCCTACACCACACCTGCACTTTCTTCATTGACTGGCTCCCAGCTCCAGGGACCCAGGTCCCCACCAGCTTCCATGGCACCAAACAAACCCCACACCTTTCTCTACCCTTTAGCAGCTTCCATCATAGCCAGTCACCCTTCTCTTTGCCACCATCATTGCTGGCTTCTGTGACACCTTCTGGTTTTCCTTTCACCTTTCCTGGCTCCTCCTCCATCTGATGCTAGAAGCTTGAGGTTTCCCAGGGTCCCCTCCAGCCCCTCCCCTTCCCCTCCCTCTCCCCCTCCCCCAGGTGACCTTATGGTGTTTCACATGCTTTTAAAAGCGTCTCTATGCTGAGTCCCTGGTCTGTACCTTTGTATTCTTCAACTAACCCTGATGGCTTCCCCACTTGAATATTTTCTCTGTAAGTAGCCTACACGTCTCCAGATCCAGATCAAAACCCTGAGTGCCCACCTTCTCCAGCAGGGTCTTCCCTCAGTCTTGCCAAGAAATGATTCAACTTGCTCCTTCATTGTGCTGAGCCAAAAACTCAGGGTCCCTGTCTCCTCCCCCAGCCCCAACAGAAGTGATAATTTCATCTCTTTCATTTGAGTCACCCTAGAGGGCTCACCATCCATGTCCACACACACCAGCAGGCCCTGTGTACCCACTGTCCCCAAAACACCACAGATGCACCCGACTTTATGATGTGGTAACCTCCAATAAACTCCCCCTAGGTTGAACTATTGCCAAGCTGAAAACACACTTTATGAACCCAACCTACCACCCATCCTGGCTTAGCGACACCGTGGAACAGGGGTGTACACCCTCATAACTGTGTGGCTGACTGGCAGCGGTGTCTCACTGACACTGCCCTGTATCACCCAAGGGGACGGGGACCTGACCACATGTTGCTAGCCTAGGAAAGACCAAAATTCAAATCTTCCAGCATGGTTTCTGCCGAATATATGTCAATTTTGCACCAACATGAGTGGAAAATCATTAAATTGAACCATCATAAGTTGGGGAATTTGTACTCTGAATGGAATCCCAGGGTGGGGATGTTGTCATTTCTCATCTGTCCTATCCCTGCCTGGACCATTCTTCATCCAGCAGTCAGGATGATCTCAAAACCTAAGATCATGTCACTATGCCTACAACCCCAAGTGGGCTTCCCATCAAACTTGGAATTAAATCCAAACCTCTCAGAATAAGCACCTTCCTGAGGCTCTGCTCCCTGCCAACCCCTCAGACTCCATGCCCTACCTCCTACATTCCACCTCCAGGTCACTCCTCGGTAGGTAGTCTTTCTAGTCTTTTCTCTGCCCCTCAGACTGCTCCGCCCTGCCTGGACTATTCTCCCAGGTGCCTCCACTAAAGACCATCTCAGAAAACCTCTCTGATCTTCCAGCCTCTCTTTATTACATACCCCTATTTTTGTCATAGAACATTCACTATCTGAAACAATCTTTTGGTTTCCTTTTCTGCTTATCCTCTGACTTCCTACACTAGAATGTAGGCCCCAGGCGGACAGTGGCCTCATCTCAACCAGGGCAGAATCCCAGGGTCACAGAGCAGATGCTCAGAAAGTACTTCTTGAGGGAAGAAATAAAGGTAGGAAGAGATGCAAAGGGAACCCTTTTCTGAATTCCCATTGAATCTCTGCTTTCTGTAATGAGTCTCTAGACTAAGGCTGTGGCCCCCAATGTGGGAAGGAGAAACCCCACACTAGGCTCAGACCTGCGTCCAGAATAATAGTTGACATTTATTGAGTATATTTGATGTGCTAGGCATTGAGCCAGGCACCTTAAAGTATTAGATCACTTATTTCTCACAAAAGCCTCAGTGTGACTATTGCCACATAAGTGGAGTTACTACTGTTCTCTCCGTTTTATAGACATGTAAACTGAGGCACCGGATGATAAAGCTATTTGCTTAAAGTTCCAGCTAGAAAAAAAAAGTCTAGAATGAAACTTGGTCTTGGGGTCTCTGCCTGAGGCTGTTCACGGAGGCAGGGTGTTACCCGCACTGTGACCCCCTCCCAAGCCTTCCTCCTTCGAGCCCATCCAGCCAAACCTTCCACCATCTTCCTGTCCAGAGGTCTGTGGAGCACTTGCTCTGTGCCAGGGGTTCCAGAAAGGGATACAAAGGTTCTGTCCTCAAGCTCCTTACAGTCCAGAGACAGGCGTTTATGCCACACAGAGATACAGCAAGAAGTCTGCAGAACTCAGAGGAGGGAGCAAATTCTTCCAATGGAATCGGGGGAGAATCTGAAGCAGGTGGTGTTCGGTGAGGTTCTGGTCAGAGGCAGATGTAGGGAGCAAGCCAGGTGGAGGGAAGGCCAGGAGGAAAAGTGCAGGGCTGCAGACAGCAGAAATGGCAACAGAACCCTTAAATGCTGGTCCCCTCTGATGGTCCCTGCCAATCGGGGACAGTAAACTCTAACGTACTCCCTGCACCCTCAGCCCTGCAGCCAGAAGCACCCTCAGTGTGTGGCACCTTCCATTCATTCATTCGTGCATCCCTTCCCTTATGGGTGAAGCCAGGCCTGAGTGCCATGTGACGGGTACCATTTAGGTGCATGGAGGAGAGAATTTGACGAAATGGGCATTCCTCATGGGGGCGTGAAGTGGGGAGACATATGGAAAGCACATGCTGTACAATCCATGGAAACACTAGAACACCTTTCGACTGGGACTCAGAGAGGGGCTGCTGTGCACGCAGGGAGGGCAGCCTCCTGAGGGGCACACAGCAACCTGAGACCTGAATGGCAGGTAGGAGCCAGTCAAGCCCAGCTCTGGGTGAAGAGCAGTCTGGGCAGAACATGCAGCAAGTACCAAGGGCTGAGGACAGGAGCGAGCTTGGCAAGGTGGCCTGAAGTGAGACAATCAGAGTATTTAAGACAAGGTTAGAGATGGAGGGAGAGGTCAGCCAATGTCCTGCAAGGCCAGGGGAAGGAGTGGGGATCTTAGGCTATGGACCATGAATGGTAAATGATTGGCTCCAGGGTCAAACGGCTAGTAAGTTAAGAGTCAAAAAAGTAGTTGAGTGTGGTGGTGCACACAAGTTTGAAGCCAACCTGGGCAACTCAGCAAGACTCTGTCTCCAAACAAAAAAGAAAATGAGCTGGAGATGCAGCACAGTGGTAGAGGGACATCCCTGGTAGAGCAAAATTAAACAAATAAAAATTAAAAATAACACTCCTAAATAAATTGTGTTGCTTATTTAGTTACCTAATTTGTGTTGCCTCTGCCCATCCTTATTCCCAGTAAGTTAACTATTCCTCCTAGTTTCTCATCTGGCCCTTCTCCCCTCCCCTCCTTGTTCCTCAAGAGCAGCAGAAGGGACCTCTTGATTCTAGGTGGCTCCTGTCTTCCCCTCAGAGTCGTTTTTCACTCTGAAGACCTTGGGGATGTGGCAGGAGCAGGATCCTCCCAGAGCCCCCAGCAGAGGGCAGGGGGCACCCCGGGGCAGCCCTGTCTCCTAACGCCACCCTCCTGCCCCCAGAAATCCGGCCTGTCTGTGTGGCTGGGAGACAAACTGGCCCCGCTGCAGAGTGTACCACCGCCCGCTACCGCCTTCCTCCTGTGTCTCCTGGTTGCCACCTTCAGTGAGTGCGCCAGCAACGTGGCCACCACCACACTCTTCCTGCCCATCCTGGCCTCCATGGTGAGCTGGACCCCTCCCCCAGGCACCGCTCCTGGCTGCCCCACCAGGGGCTCTGCCTGCTGGGCATAACGACCTGCCTTCAGCCTCCTCTTCTTTCCTGCAGAGGACCCCTGAGCTTTCACCCTTCTCCAGGTTCTTGGGCTCTCGGGCCACAAGGCCCTCTGGCCCCTGACTCACCCCCTCCCTGGTGACATCACCCCTTGAATATCCTGATGGGGCTCAGAGGTGGCCTCGCCCACCTCCCTGCCCCAGCCCCTGTTCTGGTCATTCCAGAGGTGACGGGTAAAATTGCTCCCTGGAGCATCCCCAGCCCCTTCCTCTCCAGGCGCGTTCCCACAGCCTTTGATGACACCTCCCGAGCCCCTTTGAGATCTGTTTTATGGGCCCCTCCCCTCACTACGCCCCACAGCACACTCATCCCCTCCAGGGAGGTCAAGGGGCCTTTCCCAGGTCACCCAGGGTTTTCTTGCAGAAGTGGAGGGTTATGACCAGAGAGTGTGCAGGGGGTTGGGGTTGTCCCCCAGGCCGGGGAAGCAGGAGTATTGGGGCCACAACCTTCCTTCGGGGATGGGGACCAAGCTCAGCTCTGCCCCATGGTCCCCTCTCCAGGCTCAGGCCATCTGCCTCCACCCGCTCTATGTCATGCTCCCCTGCACTCTGGCGGCCTCCCTGGCCTTCATGCTGCCCGTGGCCACCCCACCCAACGCCATCGTCTTCTCTTTCGGGGGCCTCAAAGTGTCAGATATGGTGAGTGGCAAGCAAGGCTGGAGGTCTCAGCACTCCTTCCAGTTCCAACTTCTTGGGCCGCCAAGAAGGCTGAAAGGCACTGAGAGTCTCCAAGCTGAGAGTGGGACCCTCGGGGGTGAGGGGACAGCAGGGAAGACTGGGGACAGGACTAGTTGGCACATCTTCAAGCACTTTCAGCCCTGGGCCATGAGAGAGGGAAGGAAATGGGGGACATGCGGAAGATCCAGAGGGCCTGGTGTACCCATACTAGGGAGATGAACTCAGAGAAAACAAGGCCCAGGTTTGCAGCTCATGAGGAGCCCCCTTTTCCCGGTTAGCCCTGGGAGTCAAGAAAATAGCAAGAAAGTTGCTGAGCCCTGTGGGCTAGATCACAAGAAGGAGTTCCCAAAGTTTTGCTATTGGAAGGGCTCGGAGCACCCCTGGACACTTGAGAGGTTACTTAATGGTGCTGCTCAGTATCTGCTTAGTTGAACTGACTCTCCTCCCACCAGGCCCAGGTGGGATTCCTGCTCAACATCATCGGAGTGCTGGTCATCACGCTAGCCATCAACAGCTGGGCCATCCCCATCTTTGACCTGCACACTTTCCCTTTCTGGGCCCACTCCAATACCATGACCCAATGCCTTCTCATCACCACCACGTCAGGCCCCTAGATCATCCTGGCTGCTGTGTGGAAAGGGGGTTGGCAAGGGTGAGACTGGAGGTAAAGGGACCTAATAGAAGCCTATGACATGGGACAGGATATGTCAGGGGTGTCAGCAATGACAGAGAGAAGCACTCAAGAAATGTTTAGGAATGGAGTTTGCAACTCGGTACTTGGGAGGAGAAAGAAGAGCTGAGGGAGACCTCTGGCCATGAACATAGGCGGCCCAGTGGATGTGGTAAACTGGGTGAAAGGGCAAAGTGGGTGAGAGGAAGAAAGTGAATGCTTTGGGTCATGTTGAGTTGGAGGTACTTGAGAGATGCCCGGCTGGCAAGCTTCAGTGGGCAGTTTAGCCACCTGGGTTCTGGAATCTTGAACCGAGATGGTGACTGGAGACAGAGGCTTGGGGTAGGACATCAGTGTGTCAGCCAAATAACTCTCACCAGCTAGATGTGGAGGCACACATCTGTAATCCCAGCTTCTCTGGAGGATGAGGCAGGAGAATGGCAAATTCAAGGTGAGCCTAGACAACTTAGTAAGATCCTGTTCAAAATGAAATAAACAGCTCGGGATAGAGTGTTTGCCTAGTATGTGCAAGGCCCTGGGCTTAATCCCCAGTACCCAAGAGCAAAAATAAAAACCTCTCACTTTAGTCCCAAAAGGTCCCTACCTCCAAGGTCTAAACCATGGCTTTTGCTTACTGCTTTAACTTTGTATGTGAACTTGGGCACCTTCTCTCCCTTTCTGGGGTTAATTTTTATCCTTTGGAAAATTGAAGGGATTGGACCACAGACTGCAGTTTTTACTCTGGTTGTGGGGCTAGTAATAGTTTCATCATCAAAAGTTTGTGGGGTTTATTTTTAAAATATTACTGGTTCAAGATTATCCCTATAATGTTACTTTCTCTACTTTGCAATCCTCTGGAGGACTTGGGTGTTGGTAACAGCTAGTGCGCAGGGAGTGGTATACCCCATGGCCTACTCTCTCTGCACCCACAGCTGTTATTCATGGGTGCTCAGAGGAATGCATCTCACAGGTGATGGTCACTCATCACATGTGTCCCTTCAGGCAAAAAGACTTGTGTTAGGAGTCTCTGAGGTCTCTTCCAACATCTAATTTTCTAGGAGCTTCTGACTCTTCTCTCTGAGTCTCAGAGTTGAGCCATGAGACTTGCTCTATAAAGCACATCATTCTGCTTTGGGAGAAGGGATTTGGATGGGTGTAGGGAGCAGGACCTCAAGGACTGGGTCTGGGCAGCAGTTGTGACCACAGGCTCTGTCACCCCTTTCCCATCAAGGACAAATGAGTGCAGTTCAATGAAGATATGTTGAATTTCCAGTCTTTGTCCTTCATTGTGCCAGGCATAGAGCTTCTGTGGTGACTAAGCATGTCCTTACCTTATAATCCAATGGAAATTGCATTATCCACTAGTAACAGTGACATTCAGAGCATGATACAAGTCCTGTTTGGAGGTTGTGGACCAAGCTATGGAGGAATCAAAGCAAGCTCCCAGAACAGATGCTAATCAATTTGGATTCTGATGGATGAGTAGGTTTCCTACAAATAGGCTGAAAGCACTAAGGGTTTGGAGACACCATGGGTGGAGACCCGAGGTGTGATCGCCTTGGTAGGTATGTGAAGTGAGCTGGGTGCAGTGGGCTGTGGCTACACTGTGCCTCCTGTTGGCCATGCTGAGAGCTCAGACTTCATCCCAAGGTGGGTAGAAGCTGTGGAAGAGACAGGCGAGGGAGGGGAACCTGGTCAAGAGTCCAGTGAACTTCACAAGGGAGACTCCACAGGACCAGGTGACAGTGGATGAAGGCAGGGTTAGGGCAGATTGAGGCAGAGGGGATTCTCAGCACAGAGATGAGACAAGTGGGAGGGACCGGGTATGTTTGGGAGCGGCTGGTGAGCTGGTGGACTCTAGACGTCCTCTCCTCCCCTCCTCCATAGGTGTTCAGCGACATTGGCGCTATCCAGAGCCTGAAACGCCTCGTTTTCTACTCCACTAATGGCAGTACGTTAGCGCTGGCGAAGCACGCACTGCGCCTGCTGGGCGAGGAGGTGCCCTGGAGCATTCTACCCTGCGCGGCCAGCTGGAAGGAGGCCAAGGTCCAAACGTGGCTGCAGCAGATCGGCTTCTCCCAGTACTTCCGGGTAGAGCTTCGGGGTCGGGCTTCCCTGAGTGGGACGGAGCGCTTCCCTGAGAGCCTCAGGGTCACTGGGGTCCCCATGAGCACAAGCGACTGCATACTCTGTGGCCCTATAGGCTCCAGGCGCCACGGTGCCCTTTGGGGGATGGGGAGCCTGCACTCATCCTGGAAGTCCCTCATCTCTGCTCTGGGTCCCATCCACCTCCTCCACTGCCACTTCCAGTTTCCTACCCTTGTATCTGTGCTTGAAATTTGGGGGTGGGGGAGGGGAGTCCTTCCTCACACCCGACCTCTCCCCCAGGAGCAGCAGGTAGATGGCGACCTTCTTCTGCGGCTCACAGAGGAGGAACTCCAAGCCGACCTGGGCATGAAATCTAGCATCACCCGCAAGAGGTAAGGGGATCTCCGAGCCAGCAGGACCCTACCAGGTCTAACTAACTGCCCGCACTGCCGCTAGCCAGTCCTGAGTCAGGATCTCAGCATCTTTTCCTCCTGTGGTGCAGGTTCTTTAGGGAGCTTACGGAACTCAAGACGTTCGCCAACTATGCTACGTGCGACCGCAGCAACCTGGCCGACTGGCTGGGCAGCCTGGACCCGCGCTTCCGACAGTACACCTATGGCCTGGTCAGCTGCGGCCTGGACCGCTCCCTGCTGCACCACGTGTCAGAACAGCAGCTGCTAGAAGACTGTGGCATCCGCATGGGCGTGCACCGCGTCTGCATCCTCTCTGCTGCCAGAGGTCAGCCCACACACCAGGGACCCCACCACAGCCCGGGCCCTGGAGGGGCGAGGGGAGACAGGGTGGAGGTTCGAGCCTCCCTTGGGAGTGATTGAGTGCTGCGCTGTGGCAGACTGGGCTGTGAGGATCTAAAGATGTAGCCCTCAAGAAGTTCACAGTCTGAATTGAGTATGGCTAGGTGGTTCTACTGGGAAGCATATCCAGTAGGGGGTGGAGGCAGCACTTACTACCCTATTCACCCAGATCTAAACTTCAGAGGAGACGCCTGACCAAGTATTGAGGGGTGTATGAAGGGATGGGGTAGCAGGATGGGCAGCCCAGGCCAGGGCTCAGCTTGTGCCATAGTAGTAGGACAGTGCATGGGCCCATACATGGGGTAGTAGCCAGCTTACAAAGTATGGTTTCTGGAGTTGTTTTGCAATGGCATCTAGGTAGAGCTCTAAAAACTCTATTTACAAACTTATTTTCACTAATTTTCTATTTAGGTAGTAATTATCATCAATACCAGGTACTAATATTAAAATTTTTTATACTTTTATTTTATTTATTTATTTTTATGTGGTGCTGAGGATTGAACCACAGCCCCATAATATTAAATAAATATTACGTCATTAATTTCTACAACCATCCTATGCAGTGGGTGGTGAATATGTTTTAAATCAACTTTATACACCTTTTAAAGAATAGAAAGAGGGGATGGAGTTGTGGCTCAAGGGGTAGAGCACTCACCTAACATGCGTGAAGCACTGGGTTCGATCCTCAGCACTACATAAAAATAAAATAAAGGTATTATGTCCACCTACAACTAAAAGTATATATTTTTAAAAAGAATAAAAAGAGGCCCTAAGAAAAGGAAGTTTCCAATTTGAAGAGTTTGAAAAATATACGCCTCTGTGATAGAGCATTTCAGTCATAAGTATTGCTTCTAAAGATAATGAAACTAAGATTTAAAGCATTTAATTTCTCAAGGTTATAAAAGCCAAAAGGTGACAGAATTGGGATTTGAGCCACTGTTTTTATGCTTCATAAACAGACAAATATCTGTGGGTGTTAATTCTGAATACTATAGGAAGAAGAATTCTTTTCATTGAACCCATCCATTCAGCAAATAGGTACTGAGCACCTTCATGGCACAAGGGACTGGGCCTTGGCTTCATTCTTTTGCTTCAACCAAACCAGGTCAGCTCTTATCATTTTCACTTTACAGCTCTCAACAAAATTCTAATATTTTATTGTTTTAAGAAAACAGGAAGTTCTAGGGCAAAAATAACTTTCAAAAAACAGTTTCTCTAGGGAATAAGGAGCCATGCACAGGTTTTTTTTGTTGTTGTTTTTGTTTGTTTGTTTGTTTTGTGTGTGTGTATAATTGTTATTGTTTTGTTTTGGTACTGGGGATTGAACTCAGAGGCATTCAACCACTGAGCCACATCCCCAGCCCTATTTTGTATTTATTTAGAGACAGGGTCTCACTGAGTTACTTAGTGCCTCACTAAATTGCTGAGGCTGACTTTGAACTTGTGATTTTCCTACCTCAGCCTCCCAAGTCACTGGGAATATAGGCGTGTGCCACCATGCCCAGCTTGCACTGTTTTTAAATGGGGCAGTGACATGCTTAGGTTTGTGGTGACTAGAGATGTAGTTTAGTGGGAGAGTGTTTGCCTAAGGTGTGAGGCCCTGGATTCTATCCCCATCACTTCAGAAAGAAAAAAAGAAAAGAAAAGAAAAGAAAAAAGAAAGAAGGATATTGTAAAAAAATGAATTAGATGGGACAATCCTAGCTGGATTTTGGGAGTCCATTGAGGTGAATAGTGTCAAGGATCTGCACATAGGACCCTGTGGCTAGGTAGAAACCATAGAGCAGGGTGCCTGGTGCTGAGGCTAAACTGCGATATTCAAAAGGCTAGATGTATTAAATGCATTTTATTTATTTTTATGTAATTATTGGTACTGGCAATTGAACCCCAGGGTGTTTAACCTCTAAGCCACATCCACAGCCTTAAATACTTTCTTTCTTTCTTTTTCTTTTGTGTGTGTGTGTGTGTGTGTGTGTGTGTGTGTGTGTTTTGTACCAGAGATTGAACCCAGGGTGCTTAACCCTTGAGCCCTTTTTTATTTGTATTTAGAGACAGAGTCTTACTGAGTTGCTTAGCAATTCACTAAGTTGCTGAGGCTAGTTTTGAACTCTGATCCTCCTGCCTCAACCTCCAGAGCCACTGGGATTACAGGCATGCTCTACTACGCCCAGCTTAAATGCATTTTGACATGATATTTTCAACTTATCATGGGTTTTCAGGAAGTAGTAACCTCATTGTAAGTGGAGAAGCATCTGTATTTATTTATTTATTTATTTTAGTATTTATTTTTTAGTTGTAGTTGGACACAATACCTTTATTTTTTAAAAATTTTATGTGGTGCTGAGGATTGAACCCAGGGCCTTGAACATGCTAGGCAAGTGCCCTATTGCTGAGCCACAACCCCAGCCCCAACATCTGTATTTATTGAATAAATAAAATACCCAGGTTTCTGGTGGAAACTGGAATGAAGGGGCGAGGGGAGGACCTGGGCCGTATTGAGTTTGGAGTGCCTGTGGGCAGCTGGCTGTACAGGTCTGCAGTTCCAGAGAGAGGGCAAGGCTGGAAGTCCATGTCAATGAACCTTTTGAGAGGGACTCATCAATGGCCTTCCTTCCTGTAGGCCCCATATCTCCACCTCAGTCACCTTTATTGAAGCAAGCTACCTTGTCCAGGCTGGGCTGAGAGGGCTGGGTAGACACAGGACCAAGTCTCCAAGGTATGGTGGACTTCATGGTAAGTGGTGGGGAGGGACTGCCCTCACCATGCTTTCTCTCTTATTGGCCTCAGAAATGCTACACTCCCCACTGCCCTGTACTGGCTGCAAGCCCGGTGGGGACATCCCAGATGTCTTCATCAGCTACCGAAGAAACTCAGGCTCCCAGCTGGCCAGGTAAGGAGGGGTAGGCAGCAGGCATCCTGGGCCTTGGGGAGAGGCCAGGGTGGTGACACAGGGCCTCTCTGCAGTCTCCTGAAGGTGCACCTACAGCTGCATGGCTTCAGTGTCTTTATCGATGTGGAGAAGCTAGAAGCGGGCAAGTTTGAGGACAAGCTCATCCAGAGCGTCATGGGTGCCCGCAACTTTGTGCTGGTGTTGTCACCTGGGGCCCTGGACAAGTGCATGCTGGACCATGACTGCAAGGACTGGGTGCACAAGGTAGGAGTTGACCTGTGCCTCTGCCATCCCAGTACTGGCCCCAGGCCCAGGGGACTGAGTTCCCCTTCTATCCCTTCTTTTCTACTCACCCAGCAACACTTGGCCCCAGAACACCTCTCTGGCCCAGCTGGAAGTTGGGAGCCACAGCTCTGACTGGAATGCAGCTTTAGCAAACCACTTTGGATCTCTCTCTCTTTTTTTTAACATTTATTTTTTAGTTGTAGGTGGACACAATACCTTTATTTTATTTTTATGTGGTGCTGAGGATTGAACCCAGTGCCCCACACATGCTAGGCAAGCAGTCTATCATTGAGTCACAACCCCAGCCCTCACTTAGGATCTTGAACCTCGGTTTTTTTCATCTACAAAAGGGGATAACTTACCCATGCTGTTCACCTTGTAGGATTATTGTGAGTGTCAGAGGGGGATGAAAATGCTTTGCAAAATAACCTCTGTGAGGCAGAAGACAGTACAGTGACAGGCAGACAGGAATCATTGTTAAGAGCATAAAACTGGAAGTTTGGATCTTGGCTCTGGCCTTGGGCAAATTACTTAACTCCAAGGAACTTCATATTTATTACTGTAAAGTGGAGAAAATAATAGTAGCAACTCCCTAGGATACTGTTACAAGGATTAAAAGAGCTAAACTGAAGTGCTTAGCAGAATGTCTGGCACATAGTGATTGCTCAATAATGACAGCTATTATTATTATTATTAGGCCGATTGTATCTGTATAATTCACCATTATATATTCAATGTATGACACATAATAGGAACTTAGAATATTTATAGAATAGCTGGTTGTAGAGGTGCACATCTATAATCCCAGCAATTTGGGAGGCTGAGGCAGGAGGATTGCAAGTTCCAGGTCAGCCTTGGCGACTTAATAAGGCCCTAAGCAACTTAGTGCGACCCTGTCTCAAAATAAAAAGAATGAAAAGTGCTGAACTTATGGCTCAGTAGTCAAGCACCCCTGGGTTTAATCTCTAGTATATATATAAAAAAGAAGATGGAAACATAATCATTAATCAGTTAGTAAGAATTGAAGGTTGGTGCTAAGGGATGCAGTAGTTATCTAAGATGGAGTCTCCACCATGCGGCCAGCGCAATGGTTTCATTAATGAGGTTCTTGGCATAAAAGTTAGCTAGCAGAGATCCAAATAAAACACACAGACTCAGTTACCTTATTTCTAATGCCAGGTCCGAGACGGCTCCCCTCTCTGGTTCTCACCTCTAACCGCCCCGCAGGGCAGCAAGGATTACTCAGGGCTAGCAGGAGAGAGAGAGAGTGAACACGCCAGGGAGTAGCCTTTTATTGGGGAACAAGAAATTCAGGGGAGAATTCCATCCAATGAAGGTTGAGTGGGGACCGCACTCCAAGGTCAGGGTCAGTGATTGGGCCCCCGGGGTCAGTGGTCAGTCACACCCCCACAAGGATGGGTTTTCTCATCAGGAGAGGGTCAGGAAAGCTCCAACACAGCCAGAGCGCCTCAGACCCAAACCGGGAGTCACCCAGTCACGTGTCAGAATGGCTCCCCACAGGAGTCCTTGTGTTCAAGCAGTTCATGAGATAAGAATGTGCCATCCCTGAGTCAGGTGTGGTGGCTCACACATGTAGTCCCAGCCACTTTGGAGGCTGAGGCAGGAGGATCACTGAGGCAGGAAAAAGGCTGAGACCAGTCTGGGCAACATAGTGAGACCCCTGTCTCTTAATACACACACACACACACACACACACACACATGCCACCACCACCACCACCACCACCACCACCACCACCACACACACACAGCATATGCTCGCATTGCCTAAATCATATATAAGTTGATATAAATGCTAAACGAGGTAGATGAACCTGTTACTCGCTGTGGAATATGGAGAAGGGAGGGATCATTGAGGGTTGGAATAATCAGGGAAGTTGCCGGGTTTCTGTTCTCACGACTAAAAGGCTCAGGGGTCACTCCAGTTAAACTGGGCTAATTGGGCTGCACGAAATAACCACACAAGAGACACAGATACCTTTTTCTTTGGGGTTGCTGTGACAGCTCCTCTGACCTTAAGGGTCCGCAGGAAGAGAGAGAGCGAGAGCACATGCTGACCCCTTTTATTGAGGAGAAATTATTCAAATGAGGCAAGGGGTCAGGTTTCAGGGGGCTGAGTCTATCTTCATGATGTCCACTGTCAGCAGGTTGACTGACACCCAGGTAGGCCACACCCAAGGGCACAGTAAGAGAAGGGGACACACACAAGGCACTTCCATGGAAGATTCTATCCTAAACAGGGCAAGGGGTTATATTACAAAGGAACAGGTGAGCATAGCTTCACCCATGGGGCTGTAGCAAGACACACCCATGCACAAGACACTGACCCTCGAACCCAAGAAGGGTGGGGAAAGCTCTGTCACATTTCTGTGACTGAGCGCCTCAGCCAGGAGTGTGACTTAGTCATGTGTAAGGTTGGTCTCCCACAGGAAGTTTTCATGGAGGAAGCAGGACTTGAGAAGAGTAGGTAAGTGGAAGAGAAGGCATCCCAGGCAGGGGAACAGCATGAGTGAAGGAATGACAATAGGAGTGAACCCGTATGAACCACTAGTATTGATTTATCTGTCTCACGGATGAAGAAACTGAAGCTCAGAGAAGTACAGTAATTTTTACATGACCACAACTGCCAGTATAGAAATCAGAAAATCTGGTCTTAGACTCTATCTGTCTGACTCCAAAGCCTGTGTTCTCTCCCAGGACCTGCACTATGGTCCATGCTGCTGATCTGAGTTGGTAGGAAGGGAGATGGTAGATAGGGTTGGATTCTGCTGACCCCAAAGCTGATTGTCTGCACCTGCTCTCAGCTTCACATCCAGTGACATCATGTGATGGGAACATTTACATCAAGAAAATTGGCAACCATTACCAATCTATGTGTGTGTGTGTGTGTGTGTGTGTGTGTATTTAATGGGGATTAAACCTAGGGGTGCCCTACCACTCAGCTATATCCCCAGCTTTTTCCGTTTTTTTTTGTTTTTGTTTTTTATTTTGGGACAGAGTTGCTGAGGCTGGCCTTGAACTTGCCATTCTCCCGCCTCAGCCTCCCAAGTTGCTAGGATTACAGGTATGTACCACCACACAGATGGCTTTTTTGTTTGTTTGGTTGGTTGGGTGAGTGTTTTCCTCTATAGAGAGCTAGTTGTTATACTTTTACCAGCACACTGCTGGCTGGATAAGAACTATGGAACCAGGTTATGGAGTCTAAAGGCAGAGAGAAGATCTGTGCTTGAAGCACTGGGAAACAGGGAGCCCATCACGGGATGGGGGAGATGGGCAATGGGTGTTTGGATGGAAGCACTAGAGTATAGTCCAAATTGGCAGCGGGGAGGAGGGCCTAGTTCCAGAAGCCATGCAGGAGGAGGCATGAACTGGGTCTGGTTTCAGGAGGAGGCTCTGGACCAGGAAGACATCCTGGAGGAACATGACTGATGACCAAGAGCAGGCAGCCTTCTAACAGGTGGCAGGTAGCCTTCTGAGAGAGAGGAAGTGTCTGTGAGCTCCATGAGAGTTCAGAGGAAGCTCAAAAAAGTGTATAGAGCTGGGTGCAGTGGCACGTATCTGTAATCTTAGCAACTTGGGAGGCTGAGGCTGGGTCACAAGTTCAAAGCCAGCCTCATCAACTTAGAATGACCCTGTCTCAAAATAAAAAATTTAAAGGGCTGAGGATGTGGTTCACTGGTAAAGCACTCCTGGGTTCAATCTCTAGTACCAGGAAAAAAGTTTATAGAATAACTGACCCAATGACTAAACAAATGAATGATTTTGATGTGCATCTACTAAGTTTACCAGGTCAGAAGACTTGTCGTTAAATTTTCATTCTAGCCAGCTGAGGGATCTTGAACAAGTCATTATCCCTTCCTTAGCCAGTCTCTGAATCTGCACAGAGCAATCTCTTTGGTTCTATGTAATTTTACATGAAACAAATTATTCTAAAGACTTGTGATTAAACTGTGACAGGATTGAAATCCATCCAGATGCTCAGCAGAGATGCAGCAGGGCTTGGTTGAAACAGGCCTGGACTTAGGCTCTGAAGGCTCCAGTTGCAGGCCTGGCCCCTCCCGGAGTGGGTGTTTGGGTGATTGTTGGGGGGTCCTTTCCTTTCTCTAAGCTTCCTTCTCTTCAGCTGTAAAACCAAGAGGCTCCCAGAAGCCAGTCAGGGTTGAAGTTAGGCTGATTCTTTCTTCAAAAAGTCTCCACCCCACAAGGGTGCTTGACACCCATTGTCCCAGCAGACAGTGAGGGGCAGGTGGAAGGCAGAGTGGTGACAGCATTTGCCTTGGACTGGTCCCAAAGGCTCCATCATCCCTCTCTGTTCCTTTTTAATGCTTAATTGCTTCTGGTTTTAATCCTCCTTTCCCTGAAGCCACATTTGGTGGGTAATCGATCTGGAAAACCACAAGTGAACTGCACTCAAGAAAGTCACGTCCCTGTGGTTCCCCCTTGAAAGGAAAAGCATTCAATAAGCACTTACCAGAGTGCCATTAATAGTAAGAAACACCATCAGAACCACCCAGTGAGGTAGGTTTTATTTTCACTTTACAGAGGAAATAAGGACACCGATTACTTCTTAACCATTCACTACATGCTCAGCACTGCGCTCAGCACTTGCCGTGGAATATTGCAGTTATTTTATGCAACAAACCTACAAGATACAGGACTGTCATTAACCTTATTTTATATGTTAGAAAACAGAAACTTTTGAGACCCCATTATTTTTGCTTCTGGTCACAGACATTGTGTCAGAGACTCACTAGGAACCTAGATCTGATGATTCCAGAGTGCAGCCCCCTAACTGCTGGGCTGTGTTGCTTTGTTCATTCATTCATTGTTTCATTCTTTCATCCATCAGTCAAATAGTTAGCGAGAGCTGACCATGGGCAGGACTTTGGGAAAGATGCTAATAAAGTGAGTAAAAAACACACACAGCCCCTGTCCTTCTATTTGGCAGAGAAAACAAACATTAGGTAAACGACATGTTAATTAATTTAAATCTGCAACTGTAGCCTGGGCTGCAGAGCCTGAGAGTATATAAGAGGGGAAGCTGACTTGGTCACGGAAGTAGGACAACTTCCCTAGAAAAGTGTTGATTGTGGGCTGGGGCTGAGGCTCAGCGGTAGCGCACTTGCCTGGCATGTGTGAGGTACTGGGTTCGATTTTCAGCACCATAGAAATAATATTTTTTTAAAAAAAATAAAGGTCTATCAACAACTAAAAAAAATTTTTTTTTAAATTGTTGATTGAACTCAAATCCGAAAGATGTGAGGATGCAAGTGAAAGGGCAGAGAAGCATGTTCAAGGCGGAGGAAACAGCATAGGCAGAAACCCTCTGCAGGGAAGGACGGTAACAGAGCTAAGGGTGTAGGTTCTGTGTGTCCAGGAGGATGGGGAAGGGGTAGAGATTTAGAAATGGGCTGTGGCCAACCATACTGGCCTTTCAGTCTGCATTAGAAAGTTTCTTCTTTATTCTAAGAGACAAAGTCTTGAGGAGTTTTAAGTAGGATGTGACATGATCAGATATGTCAGATTTTTCATTTTTCAGAGATTATTCCGGTGAAACGGCATTTTGGAAAACAAATTAGAGGAGCAAGAGTGGATGAGGAGAGACCTGGTAAATAGGATGGGATTGGACAAGGCTAGGCAGGGTACAGGTAGAGAAAAATGTGGAATTGAGAAATAAGTAAGTACAATGGGCAGGGCTTGTGATGGAGCCACATAGATGCAGGGGTGAGATGAATTTCTTTGACAGAAAATTATATGGGGTTTTTCCTACACTAACAACTAATCAATTTTCTGACACCAAAGGGGTACCCTTCAATTGAGTTTGATCCTGGAGTGTCCAACTCCACAGGCTGAAGAGCCTGACTTCAGTCACAAGTCCTGGGTGCCTAGGCCACCTCTGTCTGACTTGACTATCAGTTTGGCAGTTCTCATGATCACCACCCACCCAGCCCAGTTCAGTTTTTCTCTGTGACTCACTGAACTCAGAAAACCCCCGACCTACTCTTAGTGGGTTTTACTCTAAAGGACACAACTCAGGAAAAGCCAAATGGAAACGAATCACAGGGCAGGGTAAGGAGGGCAAGGGGCTTCCCTACCTTCTCTCTGGCACCAGTTCCTGGCTCTTCACCAACCCAGAAGCTCTTTAAATCCACTGTTTAGGGGATTTGATGCATGTTTTATTAAATAGGCATGATTGCTCAATCATTGGTCATGGGGATTGAACCCAACCTGCAGCCCCTCCCCAGAAGTCACCTAAGCATGCCGGGGTCTTTCTGGTGACCAGCCCTCTTCCTCTCTTTGCCACTGCCCTGGCTCACCCCTGGCTGGGAGTTATCTCATTAGCAGAAGATGTACTCTTATCACTCAGGAAACTGTAATGGGTTTAGAAGCTCAGTGACAGCTCTGTCCCAAGATCAAATCTTTTTTTCACTGTAGGGGGGTGAAGGAGAAGTTGGGGGGATTTGAAGCCCAGTGTCTTGCCTCGGGCTCAGTCCCAGGCCAGCACCCTACTTCCCCACTGCCCCGGCACCTATCTGGCCCTTGGGTTCCTAGATGAGACAGAGGTTTCTTCCTCTTTTCTCTTCTCCCTTTAGGAGATTGTGACTGCTCTAAGCTGTGGCAAGAACATTGTGCCCGTCATTGATGGCTTTGAGTGGCCTGAGCCCCAGGCTCTGCCCGAGGACATGCAGGCTGTGCTTACCTTCAACAGCATCAAGTGAGCCCCAGGGCCCCAGGGAATGAAAGCCAAGGGGAGTGGGTACACATCATCCCTACAGGCAGCAGGGGGGTAAAGCAAACAGGCCCCTGGCCAGCAGCTCCATCTGTGCAGCCATCTGATCCCTTGGTCCTTGTGCCCACAGGTGGTCCCATGAGTACCAGGAGGCCACCACTGAGAAGATCATCCACTTCCTGCAGTGTCGCTCCTCCTGGGACTCATCTGCAGGCTCTGACACCAGTTTGGAGGGTGCTGCACCCATGGGCCCACCTTAACCAGTTTCCAGTTCCCAGTCCCTGCTATGTCTCCCATTTCCATGCTCCTCCCTGAAGGAACAGCTCGTTAAACAGAGTCAGCCTGGGCTCTTAGGAAATGGCTGTCCTTGTCCCCTACCCTCATGGCCCACTTCAACACCCCCTTCCTCAGTATGTGGAAAGGGAAGGAAGCTAGGCTTGGGTGTGGGGGTTCCTCCTGCCTCAGGCCTTGCCATCAGGTTCTCTGTCTCCCGTCCTCAGAGTTGTGTCCCTGCCAAGTTCTGGAAACGCAGGAGATTGGAGGAAGGGTCACGGCACTTTCTCCCATATGTCGCCCTGAGAGCAGCTGGCTTGAGTAGGCAGCCTCTGACAGAAATCAGGGCCATGTGCAGGCCCCTCTGCCTGGGCCCTGTAATCTGAGCAAGGGCCTGAGCCTGGGAGGAGCCTCAATGGCTGTCCACCCAGACTGTTCATGGGCCCTGATGCTACTTCCTACTGTCTTGTGACCTTGCCCTCTAACCACTCAGTGCCCCTCCCAGCCTTCCTCACAGCTGGGGTCAAGGTTGAGCTGAGCTGGCCCACAGGCTGTATATGCCTCGGCTACTTTGCTGTGCTTGTGCATGGGAGCCTCCTACCAGGGTCCAGTTCTGGGCAGGGAGGCCATGTCTCAAAGCCCATCTACCCCAGACCTTGGTGCTCTGCCTAAGATGCCTGACCACCCAGGCCCTACTGGCTTCCCCAGCTCCTCACCCACCCAGGGCTTCCCACCCATTTGCTCAGGGAAGAGGGGGACCGGGCACCCCCACCCCCCCAGCAGCCCCAGTAGCCTGGACAGCACCTGCAGCTCTGTGGGAAGAGGCAAGATCCTGAAGGGCAAGGGTGAAGACCTAGCAGTTTCTCCCAATGTCAAGTGCATTCAGGAATCTTGTTAAAATTCATTTCAGGAGACCTGAGGCAGGGCCTGAGAGTCTGCATTTCCCACAAATCCCTGGCAAACCGATGCAGGCGGTCAAGGGACCACACTGAGCAGAAAGTCCTTCACAAATCTTTTGTCATTCCCAAACACTCCACTCCTGGTCTCTGTAATCATCACAGCAACCCTGTCCAGTACTGTCCCCCTGTACTGGAAGGTAAGGAAGAAAGACTGAGAGATAAATCCCATTTTTCAAATGATTATTGGTAGCCCCAGGATTCAGAGCCGGGTATCCCAGCACCCAGGCTACTGCAGATGGACTGGGCTGATGATTCCTGAGAATCGTCTTGGCGGATGAACCACTGCAGGGCTGTGGCTTCTCCCATGCTCCAGAGAATCTAGCAGCGGGGGATAGGTTTTAGCCAAAAGGCTGACCCAGGGGTCATACAGAAATAGCTAGGGAGGAATGTCTCTGTGGCCCTCTTTCCACTGGAGTAGGAGGGCAAGAAATGCCCTCCCTCCAATAACCCACGCTCCAGCTAGTGGGGTCGGCTGTTACCTCCCTGTACTTCCTACTGGGGGCAGTGAATTCACACCTCAGGGTTGGCTCAGCTCCTAGACCCCAGCCCTGCAGAGCTGGCCAGGTTTCTCCTTGCTTTTGGACCACATCATCAGGAAGCCAAAGATCTCACTGCAGGCTTGGGACTCCTTCCTTCCACTTTCCACCCTCCCCTTGTCTTAAGTGCATCCTGGCCCAATTCTGGCTTTGACCATACACCATCCTCTCCCAGACACTCAGCCCAAGTGCATGCTAGTTCAAGCCCAGGATTCTGTCCTGGATGTGACAGATGAAGCAGACTGGATGTTGCCCTCACATAGCAATCATTAATACAGCGTCTGCATACTCCCAGCAGGATCTTTCTGGGGCTTCTCCCATGCTCCAGAGAATCTAGCAGCAGGGGATAGGTTTTTGTCCCTATGGGTAGTACTCAGAGAAGTTCCTGGTTTTTCTTCAAGCACACGCTCCACCACTGTCCACCTCCACTGTCCAGCCTTCTGCCCCGTCCTCTGTCTCTCCAGGCAATCAGGAGCCTATCTCTAGCTCCAGACAGAGCAACTGAACTGATGAACCTTTCCCAGCCAGGGCAGTGTGTTCAGGAGTGGTGGCCTCCTCTGCCATGTCAAACACTGCTCAGATTGCAGCTAGGGCAAACAGCTGGGCCCTCAACCTCCACCTTAGAGCTCATCTTGAGATAGGGCTCAGAAGTAGCACCCCTCCCACAGCCTGCTTTGACTCAGGTCTGCAGAGTCAAGGTTTTTTGCTTGTCTGGGCTATAGGCATTGCCCCCAGGTTAAGGCTGAGTCAACAAGGTCCCTACTCCACCTCACCTGTCCCTCCAAGAGCTGCTCAGGGACATTCAGAAATCAAAAGTCCAGCCACAATTCATTCATCCTTGTCTTTAGCCCATGAAGAATAACTGAATAACGCACGCAAAAGGTATCAGGTCCTAAATTCTGGAATCTGTAAATGATGCCTTATTTAGAAAATGGGCCTTTGTGGATGTGATTAAGGTAAGGATCTTAAGAAGAAAAGATTATCTTGGATGAACAGGTTGGGCCCTAAATGCAATCATACATATCCTTTCCAGTAGAGGGAGATTTTACATAGACAGAATGGAGAAGGCACAGAGATAAGAAGGCAATGTGTCCACAGAGGCAGAAACTGGTGATGTGATCATGTGTGAGGAGTGCCAGCAGCCACCAGAAGCTGAAAGAGGTGAGAAACGGATTGTCTTCTAGAGCCTTCGGAGAGAGCACTGGCCTTATCAACTTCAGTCTAGCAATATTGATTTGGGACTTTTGGCTTCCAAAACTGTGAGAGAATAAATTTCTGTTGTTTTAAGCCACCCAATTTGTGGTAATTTCTGGTTTTTTTGAAGTACCAGGGATTGAAAAGTTGCTCAAAGTTTGTGCTCTACCACTGAGTGATATCCCTAGTCCTATTTATTTATTTATTTATTTTAATTTTGAGACTGTCTGGCTAAGTGGCTGAAGGCTGGCTTTGAACTTGCCTCCTGCCTTGGCCTCCTGAGTTGCTGGGGTTGTAATAATTGTTATTACATTTGTAATAATTTGTTACAGCAATAAATTTGTTATTAGGAAACTAATACACAGGGTAAAGAGGTAACATCTATAAAGAATGCAGTAAGTACACAGTAAATATACAGCACAGTAAGGACATAGTAAATATAAGCTCCTCTTCCTTTTGCATTTAGTTACTTATAGACATACCCTGTTTCCTTCAGAACTATTCTTCCTACATGACTGTTGTGTCCTCAACAAAACTTCAAATTCCTAGAAGTCAGTGTATCCTCCAAAGTCAGTATATGATGAAGCACCCCAAGACCTCTTTAGTGTCAGGACCCCCAAATTTCACTCTGCTAAGACTCCCAGAATAATGGCAGTAACTTCATCTTCTCTGCACCTCCAAGGCTGCAGGTATGAATGAAAGGTACCTGGACCCCCACCTCCATTGTCAGTCAAGAAACTGAGTTAAGAAATCTGTGACTATTGAATGGTTGACTTTGTACACAAACATATTTTTACTTTGTACACAACACATTTTAGGACTCTAACAAAATAAATCTGTCCCTTTAAAATAGTTCATTTCTTCATTCCTCTGCTAGCAACCCAGCTGGAAGCAAAAAAAAAGTGATGAGGAAGCAGGGAAGAGAGGAACTGAGCAAGCAGCAACTTCCTGTGGTCTGAGAAGACTGCCTTTTTATAAATAAATAAATAAAAATGAAAGTTGACTGAGATATTTGAGGCAGGACCTGTGGTTCTTATCAGAGAAATGAGTATCCAGGCATTAACGGCATGGACTTTGTTTAAGAGCACTATGGATAGGCTACGGGAGGCCAAGGGGTGAAGCAATTAGTTTATGAGCCATACTTTTGTCTTTTGCTCCAATTACTAATAATATTTACAGTTGATAATGTGCATTAATTACTTTGGCTACTTAAAGGCTATATTTTCCATTTATCAAAGATGGCATTTTTCTGGGCTGGGGTTGTGGCTCAATAGTAGAGCCGAGGTCGACGATGAAGCGGTGCCACAGATACTGCGTGGTGATCGGACTCTGCAGGACCAAGGCAAAGTTCCCCAGGAAGACGAGAGGCTCCACGGGGCCGCGGAACAGCACGGGCGCCGCGCGCCGGGTGCGGGATTTGCCCGGGGGCTCGCTTGCCCCTCCATGCGCGTGCGCGTCGGGGGCTGGCTGGCAGCCGGCGGAGGGCTGGAGTGTGACTCCCGGGACCAGTGGCTGGAGGCCCGGGCCTGCGGTGTTTGTACCTGCGCCCGCGTCTGGCGTTCTTAAAGTTAGGCGGGGCGGGGCGTAGTACTCAGACCCCAAACTCTTGCTGCGCGCGCTTTTGGCTGCGTGTGGCGGGCCACGAACTCAGCAGCCCTGGCCAGCAGGGTGACCTCACGCGTACTCCCGGCAGCCCTCCCTCCTGGGCCCAGAAACACTCGTGACAATAACATCAATAATTAACATTTATTGAACACTTACTGTATGCAGGGCACAGTATTGAATCTTTTGCGTGTATTAATCTCCCAACAATGTAATAGGCTAGCCACACCTATTATCCACATCTACTGATGTGGAAGCAAGGTCACCTGGCACTCAGAGCTAGAGGAGCAGGTAACTACTGATGCGGTGCTGATGTTCTGCAGGATTGTACAGAGGCAACTAGGGATGGAGGCGTGGAGACTGAAACCAGCTGTCCCCGCTGGAATACGTGGGCTCTGCCACTGTCTCTGCTGACCTATGAGACGAACTTCCTCTCAGGTCAAAGCCAGTGATGTCTCTGTTGGGAATCTATCTGATGCATTTTTCAAATAGGCAAGTGTGATAACCCCACCATCACCACCCTAGGGGAAGCACAACCCAGAAAGATCCAGTAATTTTCCCAGGGTCCCGCAGGAAAACCTGAACCTGTGCTAAAAACCAGGCCTTTTGGTGGGAATGCAGTGTGTTAGGAGGCCCAGCTGTCCCTTTAGTATAGCTGGTCCTGCCACCCACAGCTGGCCCAGACACTGCCTACCTTGTCCTCATTCTGAGGGGGCCCTGGAAACCCACTTGCAAAGACTTTTGCTCCTACAATTATCCTGTCTTTCCTGCCTGGTAAATTTCTCCCCCCGCTGCCTGATCTCTCTCTCTCTCCCATCAGCACACAAACATCCCATAATATCTCTCATCTTGAACAGACAAAAATCCCTCCCTCATCCCATCTCCAGACACTCCTTCCTCTGTTCTCTCACAACAGCAGACCCAAAGACCCTGCCTACACCACACCTGCACTTTCTTCATTGACTGGCTCCCAGCTCCAGGGACCCAGGTCCCCACCAGCTTCCATGGCACCAAACAAACCCCACACCTTTCTCTACCCTTTAGCAGCTTCCATCATAGCCAGTCACCCTTCTCTTTGCCACCATCATTGCTGGCTTCTGTGACACCTTCTGGTTTTCCTTTCACCTTTCCTGGCTCCTCCTCCATCTGATGCTAGAAGCTTGAGGTTTCCCAGGGTCCCCTCCAGCCCCTCCCCTTCCCCTCCCTCTCCCCCTCCCCCAGGTGACCTTATGGTGTTTCACATGCTTTTAAAAGCGTCTCTATGCTGAGTCCCTGGTCTGTACCTTTGTATTCTTCAACTAACCCTGATGGCTTCCCCACTTGAATATTTTCTCTGTAAGTAGCCTACACGTCTCCAGATCCAGATCAAAACCCTGAGTGCCCACCTTCTCCAGCAGGGTCTTCCCTCAGTCTTGCCAAGAAATGATTCAACTTGCTCCTTCATTGTGCTGAGCCAAAAACTCAGGGTCCCTGTCTCCTCCCCCAGCCCCAACAGAAGTGATAATTTCATCTCTTTCATTTGAGTCACCCTAGAGGGCTCACCATCCATGTCCACACACACCAGCAGGCCCTGTGTACCCACTGTCCCCAAAACACCACAGATGCACCCGACTTTATGATGTGGTAACCTCCAATAAACTCCCCCTAGGTTGAACTATTGCCAAGCTGAAAACACACTTTATGAACCCAACCTACCACCCATCCTGGCTTAGCGACACCGTGGAACAGGGGTGTACACCCTCATAACTGTGTGGCTGACTGGCAGCGGTGTCTCACTGACACTGCCCTGTATCACCCAAGGGGACGGGGACCTGACCACATGTTGCTAGCCTAGGAAAGACCAAAATTCAAATCTTCCAGCATGGTTTCTGCCGAATATATGTCAATTTTGCACCAACATGAGTGGAAAATCATTAAATTGAACCATCATAAGTTGGGGAATTTGTACTCTGAATGGAATCCCAGGGTGGGGATGTTGTCATTTCTCATCTGTCCTATCCCTGCCTGGACCATTCTTCATCCAGCAGTCAGGATGATCTCAAAACCTAAGATCATGTCACTATGCCTACAACCCCAAGTGGGCTTCCCATCAAACTTGGAATTAAATCCAAACCTCTCAGAATAAGCACCTTCCTGAGGCTCTGCTCCCTGCCAACCCCTCAGACTCCATGCCCTACCTCCTACATTCCACCTCCAGGTCACTCCTCGGTAGGTAGTCTTTCTAGTCTTTTCTCTGCCCCTCAGACTGCTCCGCCCTGCCTGGACTATTCTCCCAGGTGCCTCCACTAAAGACCATCTCAGAAAACCTCTCTGATCTTCCAGCCTCTCTTTATTACATACCCCTATTTTTGTCATAGAACATTCACTATCTGAAACAATCTTTTGGTTTCCTTTTCTGCTTATCCTCTGACTTCCTACACTAGAATGTAGGCCCCAGGCGGACAGTGGCCTCATCTCAACCAGGGCAGAATCCCAGGGTCACAGAGCAGATGCTCAGAAAGTACTTCTTGAGGGAAGAAATAAAGGTAGGAAGAGATGCAAAGGGAACCCTTTTCTGAATTCCCATTGAATCTCTGCTTTCTGTAATGAGTCTCTAGACTAAGGCTGTGGCCCCCAATGTGGGAAGGAGAAACCCCACACTAGGCTCAGACCTGCGTCCAGAATAATAGTTGACATTTATTGAGTATATTTGATGTGCTAGGCATTGAGCCAGGCACCTTAAAGTATTAGATCACTTATTTCTCACAAAAGCCTCAGTGTGACTATTGCCACATAAGTGGAGTTACTACTGTTCTCTCCGTTTTATAGACATGTAAACTGAGGCACCGGATGATAAAGCTATTTGCTTAAAGTTCCAGCTAGAAAAAAAAAGTCTAGAATGAAACTTGGTCTTGGGGTCTCTGCCTGAGGCTGTTCACGGAGGCAGGGTGTTACCCGCACTGTGACCCCCTCCCAAGCCTTCCTCCTTCGAGCCCATCCAGCCAAACCTTCCACCATCTTCCTGTCCAGAGGTCTGTGGAGCACTTGCTCTGTGCCAGGGGTTCCAGAAAGGGATACAAAGGTTCTGTCCTCAAGCTCCTTACAGTCCAGAGACAGGCGTTTATGCCACACAGAGATACAGCAAGAAGTCTGCAGAACTCAGAGGAGGGAGCAAATTCTTCCAATGGAATCGGGGGAGAATCTGAAGCAGGTGGTGTTCGGTGAGGTTCTGGTCAGAGGCAGATGTAGGGAGCAAGCCAGGTGGAGGGAAGGCCAGGAGGAAAAGTGCAGGGCTGCAGACAGCAGAAATGGCAACAGAACCCTTAAATGCTGGTCCCCTCTGATGGTCCCTGCCAATCGGGGACAGTAAACTCTAACGTACTCCCTGCACCCTCAGCCCTGCAGCCAGAAGCACCCTCAGTGTGTGGCACCTTCCATTCATTCATTCGTGCATCCCTTCCCTTATGGGTGAAGCCAGGCCTGAGTGCCATGTGACGGGTACCATTTAGGTGCATGGAGGAGAGAATTTGACGAAATGGGCATTCCTCATGGGGGCGTGAAGTGGGGAGACATATGGAAAGCACATGCTGTACAATCCATGGAAACACTAGAACACCTTTCGACTGGGACTCAGAGAGGGGCTGCTGTGCACGCAGGGAGGGCAGCCTCCTGAGGGGCACACAGCAACCTGAGACCTGAATGGCAGGTAGGAGCCAGTCAAGCCCAGCTCTGGGTGAAGAGCAGTCTGGGCAGAACATGCAGCAAGTACCAAGGGCTGAGGACAGGAGCGAGCTTGGCAAGGTGGCCTGAAGTGAGACAATCAGAGTATTTAAGACAAGGTTAGAGATGGAGGGAGAGGTCAGCCAATGTCCTGCAAGGCCAGGGGAAGGAGTGGGGATCTTAGGCTATGGACCATGAATGGTAAATGATTGGCTCCAGGGTCAAACGGCTAGTAAGTTAAGAGTCAAAAAAGTAGTTGAGTGTGGTGGTGCACACAAGTTTGAAGCCAACCTGGGCAACTCAGCAAGACTCTGTCTCCAAACAAAAAAGAAAATGAGCTGGAGATGCAGCACAGTGGTAGAGGGACATCCCTGGTAGAGCAAAATTAAACAAATAAAAATTAAAAATAACACTCCTAAATAAATTGTGTTGCTTATTTAGTTACCTAATTTGTGTTGCCTCTGCCCATCCTTATTCCCAGTAAGTTAACTATTCCTCCTAGTTTCTCATCTGGCCCTTCTCCCCTCCCCTCCTTGTTCCTCAAGAGCAGCAGAAGGGACCTCTTGATTCTAGGTGGCTCCTGTCTTCCCCTCAGAGTCGTTTTTCACTCTGAAGACCTTGGGGATGTGGCAGGAGCAGGATCCTCCCAGAGCCCCCAGCAGAGGGCAGGGGGCACCCCGGGGCAGCCCTGTCTCCTAACGCCACCCTCCTGCCCCCAGAAATCCGGCCTGTCTGTGTGGCTGGGAGACAAACTGGCCCCGCTGCAGAGTGTACCACCGCCCGCTACCGCCTTCCTCCTGTGTCTCCTGGTTGCCACCTTCAGTGAGTGCGCCAGCAACGTGGCCACCACCACACTCTTCCTGCCCATCCTGGCCTCCATGGTGAGCTGGACCCCTCCCCCAGGCACCGCTCCTGGCTGCCCCACCAGGGGCTCTGCCTGCTGGGCATAACGACCTGCCTTCAGCCTCCTCTTCTTTCCTGCAGAGGACCCCTGAGCTTTCACCCTTCTCCAGGTTCTTGGGCTCTCGGGCCACAAGGCCCTCTGGCCCCTGACTCACCCCCTCCCTGGTGACATCACCCCTTGAATATCCTGATGGGGCTCAGAGGTGGCCTCGCCCACCTCCCTGCCCCAGCCCCTGTTCTGGTCATTCCAGAGGTGACGGGTAAAATTGCTCCCTGGAGCATCCCCAGCCCCTTCCTCTCCAGGCGCGTTCCCACAGCCTTTGATGACACCTCCCGAGCCCCTTTGAGATCTGTTTTATGGGCCCCTCCCCTCACTACGCCCCACAGCACACTCATCCCCTCCAGGGAGGTCAAGGGGCCTTTCCCAGGTCACCCAGGGTTTTCTTGCAGAAGTGGAGGGTTATGACCAGAGAGTGTGCAGGGGGTTGGGGTTGTCCCCCAGGCCGGGGAAGCAGGAGTATTGGGGCCACAACCTTCCTTCGGGGATGGGGACCAAGCTCAGCTCTGCCCCATGGTCCCCTCTCCAGGCTCAGGCCATCTGCCTCCACCCGCTCTATGTCATGCTCCCCTGCACTCTGGCGGCCTCCCTGGCCTTCATGCTGCCCGTGGCCACCCCACCCAACGCCATCGTCTTCTCTTTCGGGGGCCTCAAAGTGTCAGATATGGTGAGTGGCAAGCAAGGCTGGAGGTCTCAGCACTCCTTCCAGTTCCAACTTCTTGGGCCGCCAAGAAGGCTGAAAGGCACTGAGAGTCTCCAAGCTGAGAGTGGGACCCTCGGGGGTGAGGGGACAGCAGGGAAGACTGGGGACAGGACTAGTTGGCACATCTTCAAGCACTTTCAGCCCTGGGCCATGAGAGAGGGAAGGAAATGGGGGACATGCGGAAGATCCAGAGGGCCTGGTGTACCCATACTAGGGAGATGAACTCAGAGAAAACAAGGCCCAGGTTTGCAGCTCATGAGGAGCCCCCTTTTCCCGGTTAGCCCTGGGAGTCAAGAAAATAGCAAGAAAGTTGCTGAGCCCTGTGGGCTAGATCACAAGAAGGAGTTCCCAAAGTTTTGCTATTGGAAGGGCTCGGAGCACCCCTGGACACTTGAGAGGTTACTTAATGGTGCTGCTCAGTATCTGCTTAGTTGAACTGACTCTCCTCCCACCAGGCCCAGGTGGGATTCCTGCTCAACATCATCGGAGTGCTGGTCATCACGCTAGCCATCAACAGCTGGGCCATCCCCATCTTTGACCTGCACACTTTCCCTTTCTGGGCCCACTCCAATACCATGACCCAATGCCTTCTCATCACCACCACGTCAGGCCCCTAGATCATCCTGGCTGCTGTGTGGAAAGGGGGTTGGCAAGGGTGAGACTGGAGGTAAAGGGACCTAATAGAAGCCTATGACATGGGACAGGATATGTCAGGGGTGTCAGCAATGACAGAGAGAAGCACTCAAGAAATGTTTAGGAATGGAGTTTGCAACTCGGTACTTGGGAGGAGAAAGAAGAGCTGAGGGAGACCTCTGGCCATGAACATAGGCGGCCCAGTGGATGTGGTAAACTGGGTGAAAGGGCAAAGTGGGTGAGAGGAAGAAAGTGAATGCTTTGGGTCATGTTGAGTTGGAGGTACTTGAGAGATGCCCGGCTGGCAAGCTTCAGTGGGCAGTTTAGCCACCTGGGTTCTGGAATCTTGAACCGAGATGGTGACTGGAGACAGAGGCTTGGGGTAGGACATCAGTGTGTCAGCCAAATAACTCTCACCAGCTAGATGTGGAGGCACACATCTGTAATCCCAGCTTCTCTGGAGGATGAGGCAGGAGAATGGCAAATTCAAGGTGAGCCTAGACAACTTAGTAAGATCCTGTTCAAAATGAAATAAACAGCTCGGGATAGAGTGTTTGCCTAGTATGTGCAAGGCCCTGGGCTTAATCCCCAGTACCCAAGAGCAAAAATAAAAACCTCTCACTTTAGTCCCAAAAGGTCCCTACCTCCAAGGTCTAAACCATGGCTTTTGCTTACTGCTTTAACTTTGTATGTGAACTTGGGCACCTTCTCTCCCTTTCTGGGGTTAATTTTTATCCTTTGGAAAATTGAAGGGATTGGACCACAGACTGCAGTTTTTACTCTGGTTGTGGGGCTAGTAATAGTTTCATCATCAAAAGTTTGTGGGGTTTATTTTTAAAATATTACTGGTTCAAGATTATCCCTATAATGTTACTTTCTCTACTTTGCAATCCTCTGGAGGACTTGGGTGTTGGTAACAGCTAGTGCGCAGGGAGTGGTATACCCCATGGCCTACTCTCTCTGCACCCACAGCTGTTATTCATGGGTGCTCAGAGGAATGCATCTCACAGGTGATGGTCACTCATCACATGTGTCCCTTCAGGCAAAAAGACTTGTGTTAGGAGTCTCTGAGGTCTCTTCCAACATCTAATTTTCTAGGAGCTTCTGACTCTTCTCTCTGAGTCTCAGAGTTGAGCCATGAGACTTGCTCTATAAAGCACATCATTCTGCTTTGGGAGAAGGGATTTGGATGGGTGTAGGGAGCAGGACCTCAAGGACTGGGTCTGGGCAGCAGTTGTGACCACAGGCTCTGTCACCCCTTTCCCATCAAGGACAAATGAGTGCAGTTCAATGAAGATATGTTGAATTTCCAGTCTTTGTCCTTCATTGTGCCAGGCATAGAGCTTCTGTGGTGACTAAGCATGTCCTTACCTTATAATCCAATGGAAATTGCATTATCCACTAGTAACAGTGACATTCAGAGCATGATACAAGTCCTGTTTGGAGGTTGTGGACCAAGCTATGGAGGAATCAAAGCAAGCTCCCAGAACAGATGCTAATCAATTTGGATTCTGATGGATGAGTAGGTTTCCTACAAATAGGCTGAAAGCACTAAGGGTTTGGAGACACCATGGGTGGAGACCCGAGGTGTGATCGCCTTGGTAGGTATGTGAAGTGAGCTGGGTGCAGTGGGCTGTGGCTACACTGTGCCTCCTGTTGGCCATGCTGAGAGCTCAGACTTCATCCCAAGGTGGGTAGAAGCTGTGGAAGAGACAGGCGAGGGAGGGGAACCTGGTCAAGAGTCCAGTGAACTTCACAAGGGAGACTCCACAGGACCAGGTGACAGTGGATGAAGGCAGGGTTAGGGCAGATTGAGGCAGAGGGGATTCTCAGCACAGAGATGAGACAAGTGGGAGGGACCGGGTATGTTTGGGAGCGGCTGGTGAGCTGGTGGACTCTAGACGTCCTCTCCTCCCCTCCTCCATAGGTGTTCAGCGACATTGGCGCTATCCAGAGCCTGAAACGCCTCGTTTTCTACTCCACTAATGGCAGTACGTTAGCGCTGGCGAAGCACGCACTGCGCCTGCTGGGCGAGGAGGTGCCCTGGAGCATTCTACCCTGCGCGGCCAGCTGGAAGGAGGCCAAGGTCCAAACGTGGCTGCAGCAGATCGGCTTCTCCCAGTACTTCCGGGTAGAGCTTCGGGGTCGGGCTTCCCTGAGTGGGACGGAGCGCTTCCCTGAGAGCCTCAGGGTCACTGGGGTCCCCATGAGCACAAGCGACTGCATACTCTGTGGCCCTATAGGCTCCAGGCGCCACGGTGCCCTTTGGGGGATGGGGAGCCTGCACTCATCCTGGAAGTCCCTCATCTCTGCTCTGGGTCCCATCCACCTCCTCCACTGCCACTTCCAGTTTCCTACCCTTGTATCTGTGCTTGAAATTTGGGGGTGGGGGAGGGGAGTCCTTCCTCACACCCGACCTCTCCCCCAGGAGCAGCAGGTAGATGGCGACCTTCTTCTGCGGCTCACAGAGGAGGAACTCCAAGCCGACCTGGGCATGAAATCTAGCATCACCCGCAAGAGGTAAGGGGATCTCCGAGCCAGCAGGACCCTACCAGGTCTAACTAACTGCCCGCACTGCCGCTAGCCAGTCCTGAGTCAGGATCTCAGCATCTTTTCCTCCTGTGGTGCAGGTTCTTTAGGGAGCTTACGGAACTCAAGACGTTCGCCAACTATGCTACGTGCGACCGCAGCAACCTGGCCGACTGGCTGGGCAGCCTGGACCCGCGCTTCCGACAGTACACCTATGGCCTGGTCAGCTGCGGCCTGGACCGCTCCCTGCTGCACCACGTGTCAGAACAGCAGCTGCTAGAAGACTGTGGCATCCGCATGGGCGTGCACCGCGTCTGCATCCTCTCTGCTGCCAGAGGTCAGCCCACACACCAGGGACCCCACCACAGCCCGGGCCCTGGAGGGGCGAGGGGAGACAGGGTGGAGGTTCGAGCCTCCCTTGGGAGTGATTGAGTGCTGCGCTGTGGCAGACTGGGCTGTGAGGATCTAAAGATGTAGCCCTCAAGAAGTTCACAGTCTGAATTGAGTATGGCTAGGTGGTTCTACTGGGAAGCATATCCAGTAGGGGGTGGAGGCAGCACTTACTACCCTATTCACCCAGATCTAAACTTCAGAGGAGACGCCTGACCAAGTATTGAGGGGTGTATGAAGGGATGGGGTAGCAGGATGGGCAGCCCAGGCCAGGGCTCAGCTTGTGCCATAGTAGTAGGACAGTGCATGGGCCCATACATGGGGTAGTAGCCAGCTTACAAAGTATGGTTTCTGGAGTTGTTTTGCAATGGCATCTAGGTAGAGCTCTAAAAACTCTATTTACAAACTTATTTTCACTAATTTTCTATTTAGGTAGTAATTATCATCAATACCAGGTACTAATATTAAAATTTTTTATACTTTTATTTTATTTATTTATTTTTATGTGGTGCTGAGGATTGAACCACAGCCCCATAATATTAAATAAATATTACGTCATTAATTTCTACAACCATCCTATGCAGTGGGTGGTGAATATGTTTTAAATCAACTTTATACACCTTTTAAAGAATAGAAAGAGGGGATGGAGTTGTGGCTCAAGGGGTAGAGCACTCACCTAACATGCGTGAAGCACTGGGTTCGATCCTCAGCACTACATAAAAATAAAATAAAGGTATTATGTCCACCTACAACTAAAAGTATATATTTTTAAAAAGAATAAAAAGAGGCCCTAAGAAAAGGAAGTTTCCAATTTGAAGAGTTTGAAAAATATACGCCTCTGTGATAGAGCATTTCAGTCATAAGTATTGCTTCTAAAGATAATGAAACTAAGATTTAAAGCATTTAATTTCTCAAGGTTATAAAAGCCAAAAGGTGACAGAATTGGGATTTGAGCCACTGTTTTTATGCTTCATAAACAGACAAATATCTGTGGGTGTTAATTCTGAATACTATAGGAAGAAGAATTCTTTTCATTGAACCCATCCATTCAGCAAATAGGTACTGAGCACCTTCATGGCACAAGGGACTGGGCCTTGGCTTCATTCTTTTGCTTCAACCAAACCAGGTCAGCTCTTATCATTTTCACTTTACAGCTCTCAACAAAATTCTAATATTTTATTGTTTTAAGAAAACAGGAAGTTCTAGGGCAAAAATAACTTTCAAAAAACAGTTTCTCTAGGGAATAAGGAGCCATGCACAGGTTTTTTTTGTTGTTGTTTTTGTTTGTTTGTTTGTTTTGTGTGTGTGTATAATTGTTATTGTTTTGTTTTGGTACTGGGGATTGAACTCAGAGGCATTCAACCACTGAGCCACATCCCCAGCCCTATTTTGTATTTATTTAGAGACAGGGTCTCACTGAGTTACTTAGTGCCTCACTAAATTGCTGAGGCTGACTTTGAACTTGTGATTTTCCTACCTCAGCCTCCCAAGTCACTGGGAATATAGGCGTGTGCCACCATGCCCAGCTTGCACTGTTTTTAAATGGGGCAGTGACATGCTTAGGTTTGTGGTGACTAGAGATGTAGTTTAGTGGGAGAGTGTTTGCCTAAGGTGTGAGGCCCTGGATTCTATCCCCATCACTTCAGAAAGAAAAAAAGAAAAGAAAAGAAAAGAAAAAAGAAAGAAGGATATTGTAAAAAAATGAATTAGATGGGACAATCCTAGCTGGATTTTGGGAGTCCATTGAGGTGAATAGTGTCAAGGATCTGCACATAGGACCCTGTGGCTAGGTAGAAACCATAGAGCAGGGTGCCTGGTGCTGAGGCTAAACTGCGATATTCAAAAGGCTAGATGTATTAAATGCATTTTATTTATTTTTATGTAATTATTGGTACTGGCAATTGAACCCCAGGGTGTTTAACCTCTAAGCCACATCCACAGCCTTAAATACTTTCTTTCTTTCTTTTTCTTTTGTGTGTGTGTGTGTGTGTGTGTGTGTGTGTGTGTGTTTTGTACCAGAGATTGAACCCAGGGTGCTTAACCCTTGAGCCCTTTTTTATTTGTATTTAGAGACAGAGTCTTACTGAGTTGCTTAGCAATTCACTAAGTTGCTGAGGCTAGTTTTGAACTCTGATCCTCCTGCCTCAACCTCCAGAGCCACTGGGATTACAGGCATGCTCTACTACGCCCAGCTTAAATGCATTTTGACATGATATTTTCAACTTATCATGGGTTTTCAGGAAGTAGTAACCTCATTGTAAGTGGAGAAGCATCTGTATTTATTTATTTATTTATTTTAGTATTTATTTTTTAGTTGTAGTTGGACACAATACCTTTATTTTTTAAAAATTTTATGTGGTGCTGAGGATTGAACCCAGGGCCTTGAACATGCTAGGCAAGTGCCCTATTGCTGAGCCACAACCCCAGCCCCAACATCTGTATTTATTGAATAAATAAAATACCCAGGTTTCTGGTGGAAACTGGAATGAAGGGGCGAGGGGAGGACCTGGGCCGTATTGAGTTTGGAGTGCCTGTGGGCAGCTGGCTGTACAGGTCTGCAGTTCCAGAGAGAGGGCAAGGCTGGAAGTCCATGTCAATGAACCTTTTGAGAGGGACTCATCAATGGCCTTCCTTCCTGTAGGCCCCATATCTCCACCTCAGTCACCTTTATTGAAGCAAGCTACCTTGTCCAGGCTGGGCTGAGAGGGCTGGGTAGACACAGGACCAAGTCTCCAAGGTATGGTGGACTTCATGGTAAGTGGTGGGGAGGGACTGCCCTCACCATGCTTTCTCTCTTATTGGCCTCAGAAATGCTACACTCCCCACTGCCCTGTACTGGCTGCAAGCCCGGTGGGGACATCCCAGATGTCTTCATCAGCTACCGAAGAAACTCAGGCTCCCAGCTGGCCAGGTAAGGAGGGGTAGGCAGCAGGCATCCTGGGCCTTGGGGAGAGGCCAGGGTGGTGACACAGGGCCTCTCTGCAGTCTCCTGAAGGTGCACCTACAGCTGCATGGCTTCAGTGTCTTTATCGATGTGGAGAAGCTAGAAGCGGGCAAGTTTGAGGACAAGCTCATCCAGAGCGTCATGGGTGCCCGCAACTTTGTGCTGGTGTTGTCACCTGGGGCCCTGGACAAGTGCATGCTGGACCATGACTGCAAGGACTGGGTGCACAAGGTAGGAGTTGACCTGTGCCTCTGCCATCCCAGTACTGGCCCCAGGCCCAGGGGACTGAGTTCCCCTTCTATCCCTTCTTTTCTACTCACCCAGCAACACTTGGCCCCAGAACACCTCTCTGGCCCAGCTGGAAGTTGGGAGCCACAGCTCTGACTGGAATGCAGCTTTAGCAAACCACTTTGGATCTCTCTCTCTTTTTTTTAACATTTATTTTTTAGTTGTAGGTGGACACAATACCTTTATTTTATTTTTATGTGGTGCTGAGGATTGAACCCAGTGCCCCACACATGCTAGGCAAGCAGTCTATCATTGAGTCACAACCCCAGCCCTCACTTAGGATCTTGAACCTCGGTTTTTTTCATCTACAAAAGGGGATAACTTACCCATGCTGTTCACCTTGTAGGATTATTGTGAGTGTCAGAGGGGGATGAAAATGCTTTGCAAAATAACCTCTGTGAGGCAGAAGACAGTACAGTGACAGGCAGACAGGAATCATTGTTAAGAGCATAAAACTGGAAGTTTGGATCTTGGCTCTGGCCTTGGGCAAATTACTTAACTCCAAGGAACTTCATATTTATTACTGTAAAGTGGAGAAAATAATAGTAGCAACTCCCTAGGATACTGTTACAAGGATTAAAAGAGCTAAACTGAAGTGCTTAGCAGAATGTCTGGCACATAGTGATTGCTCAATAATGACAGCTATTATTATTATTATTAGGCCGATTGTATCTGTATAATTCACCATTATATATTCAATGTATGACACATAATAGGAACTTAGAATATTTATAGAATAGCTGGTTGTAGAGGTGCACATCTATAATCCCAGCAATTTGGGAGGCTGAGGCAGGAGGATTGCAAGTTCCAGGTCAGCCTTGGCGACTTAATAAGGCCCTAAGCAACTTAGTGCGACCCTGTCTCAAAATAAAAAGAATGAAAAGTGCTGAACTTATGGCTCAGTAGTCAAGCACCCCTGGGTTTAATCTCTAGTATATATATAAAAAAGAAGATGGAAACATAATCATTAATCAGTTAGTAAGAATTGAAGGTTGGTGCTAAGGGATGCAGTAGTTATCTAAGATGGAGTCTCCACCATGCGGCCAGCGCAATGGTTTCATTAATGAGGTTCTTGGCATAAAAGTTAGCTAGCAGAGATCCAAATAAAACACACAGACTCAGTTACCTTATTTCTAATGCCAGGTCCGAGACGGCTCCCCTCTCTGGTTCTCACCTCTAACCGCCCCGCAGGGCAGCAAGGATTACTCAGGGCTAGCAGGAGAGAGAGAGAGTGAACACGCCAGGGAGTAGCCTTTTATTGGGGAACAAGAAATTCAGGGGAGAATTCCATCCAATGAAGGTTGAGTGGGGACCGCACTCCAAGGTCAGGGTCAGTGATTGGGCCCCCGGGGTCAGTGGTCAGTCACACCCCCACAAGGATGGGTTTTCTCATCAGGAGAGGGTCAGGAAAGCTCCAACACAGCCAGAGCGCCTCAGACCCAAACCGGGAGTCACCCAGTCACGTGTCAGAATGGCTCCCCACAGGAGTCCTTGTGTTCAAGCAGTTCATGAGATAAGAATGTGCCATCCCTGAGTCAGGTGTGGTGGCTCACACATGTAGTCCCAGCCACTTTGGAGGCTGAGGCAGGAGGATCACTGAGGCAGGAAAAAGGCTGAGACCAGTCTGGGCAACATAGTGAGACCCCTGTCTCTTAATACACACACACACACACACACACACACACATGCCACCACCACCACCACCACCACCACCACCACCACCACACACACACAGCATATGCTCGCATTGCCTAAATCATATATAAGTTGATATAAATGCTAAACGAGGTAGATGAACCTGTTACTCGCTGTGGAATATGGAGAAGGGAGGGATCATTGAGGGTTGGAATAATCAGGGAAGTTGCCGGGTTTCTGTTCTCACGACTAAAAGGCTCAGGGGTCACTCCAGTTAAACTGGGCTAATTGGGCTGCACGAAATAACCACACAAGAGACACAGATACCTTTTTCTTTGGGGTTGCTGTGACAGCTCCTCTGACCTTAAGGGTCCGCAGGAAGAGAGAGAGCGAGAGCACATGCTGACCCCTTTTATTGAGGAGAAATTATTCAAATGAGGCAAGGGGTCAGGTTTCAGGGGGCTGAGTCTATCTTCATGATGTCCACTGTCAGCAGGTTGACTGACACCCAGGTAGGCCACACCCAAGGGCACAGTAAGAGAAGGGGACACACACAAGGCACTTCCATGGAAGATTCTATCCTAAACAGGGCAAGGGGTTATATTACAAAGGAACAGGTGAGCATAGCTTCACCCATGGGGCTGTAGCAAGACACACCCATGCACAAGACACTGACCCTCGAACCCAAGAAGGGTGGGGAAAGCTCTGTCACATTTCTGTGACTGAGCGCCTCAGCCAGGAGTGTGACTTAGTCATGTGTAAGGTTGGTCTCCCACAGGAAGTTTTCATGGAGGAAGCAGGACTTGAGAAGAGTAGGTAAGTGGAAGAGAAGGCATCCCAGGCAGGGGAACAGCATGAGTGAAGGAATGACAATAGGAGTGAACCCGTATGAACCACTAGTATTGATTTATCTGTCTCACGGATGAAGAAACTGAAGCTCAGAGAAGTACAGTAATTTTTACATGACCACAACTGCCAGTATAGAAATCAGAAAATCTGGTCTTAGACTCTATCTGTCTGACTCCAAAGCCTGTGTTCTCTCCCAGGACCTGCACTATGGTCCATGCTGCTGATCTGAGTTGGTAGGAAGGGAGATGGTAGATAGGGTTGGATTCTGCTGACCCCAAAGCTGATTGTCTGCACCTGCTCTCAGCTTCACATCCAGTGACATCATGTGATGGGAACATTTACATCAAGAAAATTGGCAACCATTACCAATCTATGTGTGTGTGTGTGTGTGTGTGTGTGTGTATTTAATGGGGATTAAACCTAGGGGTGCCCTACCACTCAGCTATATCCCCAGCTTTTTCCGTTTTTTTTTGTTTTTGTTTTTTATTTTGGGACAGAGTTGCTGAGGCTGGCCTTGAACTTGCCATTCTCCCGCCTCAGCCTCCCAAGTTGCTAGGATTACAGGTATGTACCACCACACAGATGGCTTTTTTGTTTGTTTGGTTGGTTGGGTGAGTGTTTTCCTCTATAGAGAGCTAGTTGTTATACTTTTACCAGCACACTGCTGGCTGGATAAGAACTATGGAACCAGGTTATGGAGTCTAAAGGCAGAGAGAAGATCTGTGCTTGAAGCACTGGGAAACAGGGAGCCCATCACGGGATGGGGGAGATGGGCAATGGGTGTTTGGATGGAAGCACTAGAGTATAGTCCAAATTGGCAGCGGGGAGGAGGGCCTAGTTCCAGAAGCCATGCAGGAGGAGGCATGAACTGGGTCTGGTTTCAGGAGGAGGCTCTGGACCAGGAAGACATCCTGGAGGAACATGACTGATGACCAAGAGCAGGCAGCCTTCTAACAGGTGGCAGGTAGCCTTCTGAGAGAGAGGAAGTGTCTGTGAGCTCCATGAGAGTTCAGAGGAAGCTCAAAAAAGTGTATAGAGCTGGGTGCAGTGGCACGTATCTGTAATCTTAGCAACTTGGGAGGCTGAGGCTGGGTCACAAGTTCAAAGCCAGCCTCATCAACTTAGAATGACCCTGTCTCAAAATAAAAAATTTAAAGGGCTGAGGATGTGGTTCACTGGTAAAGCACTCCTGGGTTCAATCTCTAGTACCAGGAAAAAAGTTTATAGAATAACTGACCCAATGACTAAACAAATGAATGATTTTGATGTGCATCTACTAAGTTTACCAGGTCAGAAGACTTGTCGTTAAATTTTCATTCTAGCCAGCTGAGGGATCTTGAACAAGTCATTATCCCTTCCTTAGCCAGTCTCTGAATCTGCACAGAGCAATCTCTTTGGTTCTATGTAATTTTACATGAAACAAATTATTCTAAAGACTTGTGATTAAACTGTGACAGGATTGAAATCCATCCAGATGCTCAGCAGAGATGCAGCAGGGCTTGGTTGAAACAGGCCTGGACTTAGGCTCTGAAGGCTCCAGTTGCAGGCCTGGCCCCTCCCGGAGTGGGTGTTTGGGTGATTGTTGGGGGGTCCTTTCCTTTCTCTAAGCTTCCTTCTCTTCAGCTGTAAAACCAAGAGGCTCCCAGAAGCCAGTCAGGGTTGAAGTTAGGCTGATTCTTTCTTCAAAAAGTCTCCACCCCACAAGGGTGCTTGACACCCATTGTCCCAGCAGACAGTGAGGGGCAGGTGGAAGGCAGAGTGGTGACAGCATTTGCCTTGGACTGGTCCCAAAGGCTCCATCATCCCTCTCTGTTCCTTTTTAATGCTTAATTGCTTCTGGTTTTAATCCTCCTTTCCCTGAAGCCACATTTGGTGGGTAATCGATCTGGAAAACCACAAGTGAACTGCACTCAAGAAAGTCACGTCCCTGTGGTTCCCCCTTGAAAGGAAAAGCATTCAATAAGCACTTACCAGAGTGCCATTAATAGTAAGAAACACCATCAGAACCACCCAGTGAGGTAGGTTTTATTTTCACTTTACAGAGGAAATAAGGACACCGATTACTTCTTAACCATTCACTACATGCTCAGCACTGCGCTCAGCACTTGCCGTGGAATATTGCAGTTATTTTATGCAACAAACCTACAAGATACAGGACTGTCATTAACCTTATTTTATATGTTAGAAAACAGAAACTTTTGAGACCCCATTATTTTTGCTTCTGGTCACAGACATTGTGTCAGAGACTCACTAGGAACCTAGATCTGATGATTCCAGAGTGCAGCCCCCTAACTGCTGGGCTGTGTTGCTTTGTTCATTCATTCATTGTTTCATTCTTTCATCCATCAGTCAAATAGTTAGCGAGAGCTGACCATGGGCAGGACTTTGGGAAAGATGCTAATAAAGTGAGTAAAAAACACACACAGCCCCTGTCCTTCTATTTGGCAGAGAAAACAAACATTAGGTAAACGACATGTTAATTAATTTAAATCTGCAACTGTAGCCTGGGCTGCAGAGCCTGAGAGTATATAAGAGGGGAAGCTGACTTGGTCACGGAAGTAGGACAACTTCCCTAGAAAAGTGTTGATTGTGGGCTGGGGCTGAGGCTCAGCGGTAGCGCACTTGCCTGGCATGTGTGAGGTACTGGGTTCGATTTTCAGCACCATAGAAATAATATTTTTTTAAAAAAAATAAAGGTCTATCAACAACTAAAAAAAATTTTTTTTTAAATTGTTGATTGAACTCAAATCCGAAAGATGTGAGGATGCAAGTGAAAGGGCAGAGAAGCATGTTCAAGGCGGAGGAAACAGCATAGGCAGAAACCCTCTGCAGGGAAGGACGGTAACAGAGCTAAGGGTGTAGGTTCTGTGTGTCCAGGAGGATGGGGAAGGGGTAGAGATTTAGAAATGGGCTGTGGCCAACCATACTGGCCTTTCAGTCTGCATTAGAAAGTTTCTTCTTTATTCTAAGAGACAAAGTCTTGAGGAGTTTTAAGTAGGATGTGACATGATCAGATATGTCAGATTTTTCATTTTTCAGAGATTATTCCGGTGAAACGGCATTTTGGAAAACAAATTAGAGGAGCAAGAGTGGATGAGGAGAGACCTGGTAAATAGGATGGGATTGGACAAGGCTAGGCAGGGTACAGGTAGAGAAAAATGTGGAATTGAGAAATAAGTAAGTACAATGGGCAGGGCTTGTGATGGAGCCACATAGATGCAGGGGTGAGATGAATTTCTTTGACAGAAAATTATATGGGGTTTTTCCTACACTAACAACTAATCAATTTTCTGACACCAAAGGGGTACCCTTCAATTGAGTTTGATCCTGGAGTGTCCAACTCCACAGGCTGAAGAGCCTGACTTCAGTCACAAGTCCTGGGTGCCTAGGCCACCTCTGTCTGACTTGACTATCAGTTTGGCAGTTCTCATGATCACCACCCACCCAGCCCAGTTCAGTTTTTCTCTGTGACTCACTGAACTCAGAAAACCCCCGACCTACTCTTAGTGGGTTTTACTCTAAAGGACACAACTCAGGAAAAGCCAAATGGAAACGAATCACAGGGCAGGGTAAGGAGGGCAAGGGGCTTCCCTACCTTCTCTCTGGCACCAGTTCCTGGCTCTTCACCAACCCAGAAGCTCTTTAAATCCACTGTTTAGGGGATTTGATGCATGTTTTATTAAATAGGCATGATTGCTCAATCATTGGTCATGGGGATTGAACCCAACCTGCAGCCCCTCCCCAGAAGTCACCTAAGCATGCCGGGGTCTTTCTGGTGACCAGCCCTCTTCCTCTCTTTGCCACTGCCCTGGCTCACCCCTGGCTGGGAGTTATCTCATTAGCAGAAGATGTACTCTTATCACTCAGGAAACTGTAATGGGTTTAGAAGCTCAGTGACAGCTCTGTCCCAAGATCAAATCTTTTTTTCACTGTAGGGGGGTGAAGGAGAAGTTGGGGGGATTTGAAGCCCAGTGTCTTGCCTCGGGCTCAGTCCCAGGCCAGCACCCTACTTCCCCACTGCCCCGGCACCTATCTGGCCCTTGGGTTCCTAGATGAGACAGAGGTTTCTTCCTCTTTTCTCTTCTCCCTTTAGGAGATTGTGACTGCTCTAAGCTGTGGCAAGAACATTGTGCCCGTCATTGATGGCTTTGAGTGGCCTGAGCCCCAGGCTCTGCCCGAGGACATGCAGGCTGTGCTTACCTTCAACAGCATCAAGTGAGCCCCAGGGCCCCAGGGAATGAAAGCCAAGGGGAGTGGGTACACATCATCCCTACAGGCAGCAGGGGGGTAAAGCAAACAGGCCCCTGGCCAGCAGCTCCATCTGTGCAGCCATCTGATCCCTTGGTCCTTGTGCCCACAGGTGGTCCCATGAGTACCAGGAGGCCACCACTGAGAAGATCATCCACTTCCTGCAGTGTCGCTCCTCCTGGGACTCATCTGCAGGCTCTGACACCAGTTTGGAGGGTGCTGCACCCATGGGCCCACCTTAACCAGTTTCCAGTTCCCAGTCCCTGCTATGTCTCCCATTTCCATGCTCCTCCCTGAAGGAACAGCTCGTTAAACAGAGTCAGCCTGGGCTCTTAGGAAATGGCTGTCCTTGTCCCCTACCCTCATGGCCCACTTCAACACCCCCTTCCTCAGTATGTGGAAAGGGAAGGAAGCTAGGCTTGGGTGTGGGGGTTCCTCCTGCCTCAGGCCTTGCCATCAGGTTCTCTGTCTCCCGTCCTCAGAGTTGTGTCCCTGCCAAGTTCTGGAAACGCAGGAGATTGGAGGAAGGGTCACGGCACTTTCTCCCATATGTCGCCCTGAGAGCAGCTGGCTTGAGTAGGCAGCCTCTGACAGAAATCAGGGCCATGTGCAGGCCCCTCTGCCTGGGCCCTGTAATCTGAGCAAGGGCCTGAGCCTGGGAGGAGCCTCAATGGCTGTCCACCCAGACTGTTCATGGGCCCTGATGCTACTTCCTACTGTCTTGTGACCTTGCCCTCTAACCACTCAGTGCCCCTCCCAGCCTTCCTCACAGCTGGGGTCAAGGTTGAGCTGAGCTGGCCCACAGGCTGTATATGCCTCGGCTACTTTGCTGTGCTTGTGCATGGGAGCCTCCTACCAGGGTCCAGTTCTGGGCAGGGAGGCCATGTCTCAAAGCCCATCTACCCCAGACCTTGGTGCTCTGCCTAAGATGCCTGACCACCCAGGCCCTACTGGCTTCCCCAGCTCCTCACCCACCCAGGGCTTCCCACCCATTTGCTCAGGGAAGAGGGGGACCGGGCACCCCCACCCCCCCAGCAGCCCCAGTAGCCTGGACAGCACCTGCAGCTCTGTGGGAAGAGGCAAGATCCTGAAGGGCAAGGGTGAAGACCTAGCAGTTTCTCCCAATGTCAAGTGCATTCAGGAATCTTGTTAAAATTCATTTCAGGAGACCTGAGGCAGGGCCTGAGAGTCTGCATTTCCCACAAATCCCTGGCAAACCGATGCAGGCGGTCAAGGGACCACACTGAGCAGAAAGTCCTTCACAAATCTTTTGTCATTCCCAAACACTCCACTCCTGGTCTCTGTAATCATCACAGCAACCCTGTCCAGTACTGTCCCCCTGTACTGGAAGGTAAGGAAGAAAGACTGAGAGATAAATCCCATTTTTCAAATGATTATTGGTAGCCCCAGGATTCAGAGCCGGGTATCCCAGCACCCAGGCTACTGCAGATGGACTGGGCTGATGATTCCTGAGAATCGTCTTGGCGGATGAACCACTGCAGGGCTGTGGCTTCTCCCATGCTCCAGAGAATCTAGCAGCGGGGGATAGGTTTTAGCCAAAAGGCTGACCCAGGGGTCATACAGAAATAGCTAGGGAGGAATGTCTCTGTGGCCCTCTTTCCACTGGAGTAGGAGGGCAAGAAATGCCCTCCCTCCAATAACCCACGCTCCAGCTAGTGGGGTCGGCTGTTACCTCCCTGTACTTCCTACTGGGGGCAGTGAATTCACACCTCAGGGTTGGCTCAGCTCCTAGACCCCAGCCCTGCAGAGCTGGCCAGGTTTCTCCTTGCTTTTGGACCACATCATCAGGAAGCCAAAGATCTCACTGCAGGCTTGGGACTCCTTCCTTCCACTTTCCACCCTCCCCTTGTCTTAAGTGCATCCTGGCCCAATTCTGGCTTTGACCATACACCATCCTCTCCCAGACACTCAGCCCAAGTGCATGCTAGTTCAAGCCCAGGATTCTGTCCTGGATGTGACAGATGAAGCAGACTGGATGTTGCCCTCACATAGCAATCATTAATACAGCGTCTGCATACTCCCAGCAGGATCTTTCTGGGGCTTCTCCCATGCTCCAGAGAATCTAGCAGCAGGGGATAGGTTTTTGTCCCTATGGGTAGTACTCAGAGAAGTTCCTGGTTTTTCTTCAAGCACACGCTCCACCACTGTCCACCTCCACTGTCCAGCCTTCTGCCCCGTCCTCTGTCTCTCCAGGCAATCAGGAGCCTATCTCTAGCTCCAGACAGAGCAACTGAACTGATGAACCTTTCCCAGCCAGGGCAGTGTGTTCAGGAGTGGTGGCCTCCTCTGCCATGTCAAACACTGCTCAGATTGCAGCTAGGGCAAACAGCTGGGCCCTCAACCTCCACCTTAGAGCTCATCTTGAGATAGGGCTCAGAAGTAGCACCCCTCCCACAGCCTGCTTTGACTCAGGTCTGCAGAGTCAAGGTTTTTTGCTTGTCTGGGCTATAGGCATTGCCCCCAGGTTAAGGCTGAGTCAACAAGGTCCCTACTCCACCTCACCTGTCCCTCCAAGAGCTGCTCAGGGACATTCAGAAATCAAAAGTCCAGCCACAATTCATTCATCCTTGTCTTTAGCCCATGAAGAATAACTGAATAACGCACGCAAAAGGTATCAGGTCCTAAATTCTGGAATCTGTAAATGATGCCTTATTTAGAAAATGGGCCTTTGTGGATGTGATTAAGGTAAGGATCTTAAGAAGAAAAGATTATCTTGGATGAACAGGTTGGGCCCTAAATGCAATCATACATATCCTTTCCAGTAGAGGGAGATTTTACATAGACAGAATGGAGAAGGCACAGAGATAAGAAGGCAATGTGTCCACAGAGGCAGAAACTGGTGATGTGATCATGTGTGAGGAGTGCCAGCAGCCACCAGAAGCTGAAAGAGGTGAGAAACGGATTGTCTTCTAGAGCCTTCGGAGAGAGCACTGGCCTTATCAACTTCAGTCTAGCAATATTGATTTGGGACTTTTGGCTTCCAAAACTGTGAGAGAATAAATTTCTGTTGTTTTAAGCCACCCAATTTGTGGTAATTTCTGGTTTTTTTGAAGTACCAGGGATTGAAAAGTTGCTCAAAGTTTGTGCTCTACCACTGAGTGATATCCCTAGTCCTATTTATTTATTTATTTATTTTAATTTTGAGACTGTCTGGCTAAGTGGCTGAAGGCTGGCTTTGAACTTGCCTCCTGCCTTGGCCTCCTGAGTTGCTGGGGTTGTAATAATTGTTATTACATTTGTAATAATTTGTTACAGCAATAAATTTGTTATTAGGAAACTAATACACAGGGTAAAGAGGTAACATCTATAAAGAATGCAGTAAGTACACAGTAAATATACAGCACAGTAAGGACATAGTAAATATAAGCTCCTCTTCCTTTTGCATTTAGTTACTTATAGACATACCCTGTTTCCTTCAGAACTATTCTTCCTACATGACTGTTGTGTCCTCAACAAAACTTCAAATTCCTAGAAGTCAGTGTATCCTCCAAAGTCAGTATATGATGAAGCACCCCAAGACCTCTTTAGTGTCAGGACCCCCAAATTTCACTCTGCTAAGACTCCCAGAATAATGGCAGTAACTTCATCTTCTCTGCACCTCCAAGGCTGCAGGTATGAATGAAAGGTACCTGGACCCCCACCTCCATTGTCAGTCAAGAAACTGAGTTAAGAAATCTGTGACTATTGAATGGTTGACTTTGTACACAAACATATTTTTACTTTGTACACAACACATTTTAGGACTCTAACAAAATAAATCTGTCCCTTTAAAATAGTTCATTTCTTCATTCCTCTGCTAGCAACCCAGCTGGAAGCAAAAAAAAAGTGATGAGGAAGCAGGGAAGAGAGGAACTGAGCAAGCAGCAACTTCCTGTGGTCTGAGAAGACTGCCTTTTTATAAATAAATAAATAAAAATGAAAGTTGACTGAGATATTTGAGGCAGGACCTGTGGTTCTTATCAGAGAAATGAGTATCCAGGCATTAACGGCATGGACTTTGTTTAAGAGCACTATGGATAGGCTACGGGAGGCCAAGGGGTGAAGCAATTAGTTTATGAGCCATACTTTTGTCTTTTGCTCCAATTACTAATAATATTTACAGTTGATAATGTGCATTAATTACTTTGGCTACTTAAAGGCTATATTTTCCATTTATCAAAGATGGCATTTTTCTGGGCTGGGGTTGTGGCTCAATAGTAGAGCCGAGGTCGACGATGAAGCGGTGCCACAGATACTGCGTGGTGATCGGACTCTGCAGGACCAAGGCAAAGTTCCCCAGGAAGACGAGAGGCTCCACGGGGCCGCGGAACAGCACGGGCGCCGCGCGCCGGGTGCGGGATTTGCCCGGGGGCTCGCTTGCCCCTCCATGCGCGTGCGCGTCGGGGGCTGGCTGGCAGCCGGCGGAGGGCTGGAGTGTGACTCCCGGGACCAGTGGCTGGAGGCCCGGGCCTGCGGTGTTTGTACCTGCGCCCGCGTCTGGCGTTCTTAAAGTTAGGCGGGGCGGGGCGTAGTACTCAGACCCCAAACTCTTGCTGCGCGCGCTTTTGGCTGCGTGTGGCGGGCCACGAACTCAGCAGCCCTGGCCAGCAGGGTGACCTCACGCGTACTCCCGGCAGCCCTCCCTCCTGGGCCCAGAAACACTCGTGACAATAACATCAATAATTAACATTTATTGAACACTTACTGTATGCAGGGCACAGTATTGAATCTTTTGCGTGTATTAATCTCCCAACAATGTAATAGGCTAGCCACACCTATTATCCACATCTACTGATGTGGAAGCAAGGTCACCTGGCACTCAGAGCTAGAGGAGCAGGTAACTACTGATGCGGTGCTGATGTTCTGCAGGATTGTACAGAGGCAACTAGGGATGGAGGCGTGGAGACTGAAACCAGCTGTCCCCGCTGGAATACGTGGGCTCTGCCACTGTCTCTGGCATACATACCACTTACCTCCCTGTGCCTGTTTCTTCATCTGTAATAAAACCTGCCTCAAAGAGTTATTGGGAAAGAACCGTGTCTGATAAGTTGAGAGTGCTATTATTTTTGATAGTAGGCTGTCACTTGCCCTACTCTTGAGCTAGAATCCCTTCCTGCAAAACTAGACTTGTTTCTGGGGCTGGGGTCTGACTCTGCAATTCCCTTAAAGGAGCAGAGTGTGAGCAGAAGACAGTGGAGGGCTCTCTGGGTGTGGCCTTATTTTCTTGGGTGCTACCACTGCAGGAACTGGGCCAGAAGGCAGTCACCTGGTCTGCTGTTGAGCAGCTCAGACCTCCTGTCTGGGCCTCTGTTTTATTGTGTGTAAAAGGAAATAACAGGGCTGGAAGTATAGCCCACTGGTAGAATGCTTGCCTGGCATGCAGAGGCCCTGAGTTCCATCTCCAGTACCATAAATAAATAAATAAATAAATAACCTGTCTTATTCCCTATCTTTTATTCACTCATTAAATGCATTTATCAAGCACCCTTATGAACCAGCCACCATACTGGGGGACTCTGGGAACATAATATTGAAGAAAATAGACAAAGTCCTCTCTAGGCCTGGCAGCTTCTGGAATGGTAGGGGAGATATAATTGATGGAATTGATTGGTCTCACCAACTGATATAAAACTGAAATCAAGGCAAATATTTTAAAGAAGTGGTGGGAGGCTCCAAGGGTGCTCATTCAGAGGCCTGGTCAGAATCAGGGAAGGCCTTCCCTGACAACTAACAGGACAGCTGAATGCATGGTTGTCTGGAGGCAGGCTCTTCATCTGTTATGGCACACCTGATTCTTGGGGTGGAAGGTGACTCCGTTTCTAGCCACCATGCCCATGCGTGCCTGGGCTTTCTTGACTATCCTCATCTCTCCTGGGCCAGAGTCTGAGGCTCAGACTAATGGCTAGGTACTGATGCCCCGCTACCTTCCATGGACTTCCAGACAATTCCACATGAAACATTCAAATCTCTGGGTGCCTTTTGTCACCCACACACACCTACTCAAATCTTAGTCTAGTGAGGTCAACTAAAGAGAGGAAGGGGCGCCATAATTGCTGCATTAAGATGTACCATTTCTCTGGCTTGGTGGGAAGGAGTCTAGTGGTCCACTAGCAATGTCTGCCATGGGTTCAGGGGTGGTAAGTCCTGGGCACTCAAAACTGTGTTGTGGGACTGGGGCTGTGGCTTAGCGGTAGAGCTTGCCTTGCACGTGGGAGGCCCTGGGTTCGATCCTCAGCACCACAAAAAATAAACAAAATAAAGGTACTGTGTCCATCTAGAACTAAAAAGATTAAAAACAAAACTCTGTTGTCTAAGCTGGGAGCAGTGGTGCAGGCCTGTAATCCCAGCGAGTCAGCAGGCTAGGCAGGAGGATTGAGAGTTCAAAGCCAGCCTCAGGAAAGGTGAGGCAGTAAGCAACTCAGTGAGACCCTGTCTCTAAGTAAAATACAAGATAGGGCTGGGGATGTGGCCCAGTGGTTGAGTATCAACCTTGTTGTCTAATCCTGGATAGGTAAACAGGTGCTCTGTAAGCTTTGAGAGGCTTTGGGAAGTGCCTAGAAGCTTCTTCCTAGGGGACACTGGAACAAGGAACATGGATTCCTCACTCTGATGGCAACTATGTCAGCCTGCACCCAATCTGAGCTTTCTTTCCAGAAGTGGCCAGTCACACTTCCAGTTTCTGTTTTAGGGTACAAAGAGGAAGAGAGGGGCAAGCAGGAGGGAATGCCATTTCCTGCTTTGGGTTTTGCTTCTCATGTATCAGCCCAAAAAATCAGATCAGCATCCATTTCAGTATGGACTAAGGGTGTGTTCATAGCACTGAGTGGGAGTTACAACTATGTCCCTGTCACAGTGAGACTTTGGCCAAGTCCCTGTCTGGACCTCAATTTGCTCATCTATGAAATAATTTTTGGTCTTGTGTTTCCTTGTCGTAAAAATAGAGCAATAATACCTACCTGTCAGGAGCTGCCACATAGGAGCTGAAAACCCTTAGCCCAGAGAGATGGAAATGTGGAGACTGGTTTCCTTGTTGTGTGGGGAAACAGGTGGATCCCATCTGCACTGCAGGGGAGTAAGGCTTTGGGAGTGGGTGTTACCCAGTGGGAGTGGGCTGCCTTCTTGTTCCTTTGTAATACTACCCCTGATCTTTTTTGGATGGAATGTTCTATCCCGCAGCTCCTCTCAATAAATAGGGCTTCGAGACACACCCTCACTCTCTCTCCAGCCTCCAGTGTTTTTCCCTTCGCTTCCTTGTGGGAGCTTAGAGCTGGAGGTGGAGAAGCTGCCCTGAATGGCCCTGAGAAAGGTATTTTCTGTGTGACTCATTTGTGCCAGCCCAATTCACCTGAGTGACCCTGGTTTCGTAGTCTGTGCTGGACAGGGGCTACACCTACCCACAGGGTGGCTGTTAACATCAAATGAAAAATATGTGCAGCTGGGAGCTGCATGTGGCGGTGTCCAGGTGCCAGAGATGGTGGTTGCTATTGAACTGTGCTTGTGATGAGAAGAGATTTCACCACAAGGAAGCCAGGCTGTCCTGGGTGAGAGGAACAGCTGGGCCTCAGAGAAATGCTGTCCAGAATCCAGAAACACACAGGGATGGAGGTCACTCCCCATCATGTACTCCTTAGGTGGGCTTCCCTGAGTTGCTTAGCATCTTGCTTTTGCTGAGGCTGGCTTTGAACTCATGATCCTCCTGCCAAAGACTTCCAAGTCACTGGGATTCAGAAGTGCATCCCCATACCTGGTTTTACTCCATTTTGAACAATGTAGAATCTTAAAATCATTTAACTTCATTAAGCACCTGCTGTCTTTTGTGCTTTTGCTCTCTTACATTTTACTTCCATGTGTTTTTTTTTATATATCTTTATTTTTTATTTATTTTTAGTGTGGTGCTAAGGCTCAAATTCAGGGCCTCGCACGTGCTAGGCGAGCGCTTTACCACTGAGCCACAATCCCAGTGTATTTTGAATCCCATGTTAAAATTATTGCTGGTTTAAACTGTTGATATTTATCTACCTATTTGCTTTATTCAGTGCTCTTTATTCTTCTCTTCTATGCTACCATCTTCCTTTGGCCTAAAGACTGAATTCCTTTTCCTTTTTCTTATGATGTGGATCTTCTGGCAACACAGTCTCTTGGCTTCTGGTTGCAAATATTTCTATTTCACTTTCACTTTGAAGGATATTATTCCTGGGTGTGAAGCTCAGTTTTTATTTTTTTCATCCCTTTGACAAAGTCATTCCATTGTTTTCTGGCTTTCTTTTTTCTCATGTCATCTCCTGTCAAGGATTGTAAGCCGTTAAGCCATGTCATTGCTTTTAATTTTTAATTGTGGTACTATCTTAATCATATTTATTTATTTATTTATTTATTTTAATGATCCTAGGGATTGAGCCCAGGGCCTCATGCATGCTAGGCAAATGTGTTCCTAGTTTTATGCTTTTTTTTTTTTTTTGTACTAGGGATTGAATCCAAGGGGCGCTTTACTACAGCGCTACATCCCCAGACTTTTTTATTCTTATTTTTTCAATTTTGAGACAGGATCTCACTAAGTTTCTTAGGGCCTTGATAAGTTGCTGATGTTGGCCTCAAAGTTGCAATCTTCCTGCCCCACCCTCCCAAGTCAGTGGAATTACAAGTGTGCCCCACTGTGCCTGACAAATATATATGTCTTTAAAAGCATAGGGTTAGCCAGGTGTGGTGGTGCACACCTGAAATTCCAGCAACTCACAATTTCAAGGCCAACCTGGGCAACTTATTGAGACCCTGTCTCAGAATTTTTAAAAGTGGGAGGGGGTACTAGGGATGTAGCTCAGTGATAGAGCATTTGTCCATATGCCCAAGGCCCTGGGTTCGATTATTTTTTGCAGCCAAAAAATAAGTAAATGATAAAAACACCCCTGCCTCAGGTGGCAAAAATCAGCTTCGTATCCTTGGAGTTCTGAGTGTATCATTAGGAGTTGACTATGGAGCCAGTCTCACCAAGGGCATTACATGTCTATTATCTTATTGGATCCTTACCACAATTTAGGAGGTAAGTCTGACTAGCCATTTTTCTAGTCAATGCAACTGTGACTAGAGGAATGAAGGGAAATGGTCCCTGTCACGCTGGGCTCAGGTTCTATTCTCCCTACACTCTCCTTGTGCATTCTGTATTCCAAGCCTTAGTATGTGTTAATCCCTGCACTAGCCTTAAGAAAAGGGGGACAGTAAAACACAAGTCCCTGAATACCCTCTTTCTGTTTCCAAAAACCTGGCCAAATTAAAGGAACAATGAAAGGAAGCCTGGGCTGAAATGCCCACATACATATTACCTTGAAGTACTCTGGCTTTCTCTTATATGCACTGGGAACTGGGGCAAGTTAGTGTTATCTGTAGAAAGCTACTTTCTTGCAGGAACAGCAGTTGCTCCTTGGGATGCTGGTCACCCAAGCAAACTAAGCAAGCTCATGCTGATGATGTCACTGCTTCTGCAGCCTAACAGATCAAACCCCTCTGTCAGTGGTGACTGGAGCAGAACTGAAGGCACTGTAGAAAGAATATGTGTCACCTATGCAGCCAGCTTCCTCTGGACAAAACTCTGGGAAGTAGAGGAGTCTTTGCTTATTGAAGCATCTCAAGGGATGGAGGAGATATTAGTTCAGCCTATCGCCACTGAACTCTTCTTGGAACATCACTGATCTCTTGTAAGCTTTCTCCAATAAGTGAAATATCTTGCATTATGATCAGGTTACATCCCAATAAACTCATCAGAAATAGAAAATATCATAAGCCAAAAAATGTGGTAATATGCCTAAACTAGAAAACATCACAGCTTCGTGTAGCTTACCTTAAACATGCTCGTAATTCTTACATTAGCAGGCAATTGGGTACAATCACCTTACCAAAAACCTGTGTTGTAGGGCTAGGGATATAGTTCAGTTGCTAGAGTGCTTGCTTTGTATGCACGAGGCTGTGGGTTCAATCCCCCCCCCAAAAAAACCCCACCACACCTGTTGTAATCGGCTCTTGCTTGTTTCCTTTTATTTCTTGAATACTGTGTGGATGCTGCAGAGTGTCCATTGTTTACCCCCATGATCATCAGGCTGGCTGGGAGCTGTGGCCAGCTGCCTCTGCCCTGCATCATGGGGGACTGTTGTGCTGCATTTCACTCTTTTGGGAAGAGATAAAAATTCAAAGTTTAATTTTTAATGAGTGCATACTGCCTTCACACCATTGTAAAGTTGATAAATGGTAAGTTGAACCCTCATAAATCAGGGACCATCTGTATATTGATTTTGAAATCATGTGTGAATAGCACAGTTAAGTAGTATTATATTGTGTGTCAAAATGTGTTAATTTATTAAATGCAAATATTTAAAATATTTTATAGAGGGCTGGGGATGTGGCTCAAGCAGTAGCACGCTTGCCTGGCATGTGTGGGGCATTGGGTTCGATCCTCAGCACCACATAAAAATAAAATAAAGATGTTGTGTCCACTGAAAACTAAAAATATAAATATTAAAAAACTCTCTCTCACTCTCAAAATAAATAAATAAATAAATAATAAAATATATTATACAAACCTGCCTTGGCAAGTCTTCATTTTTAATTTGTCTGGATTCTCAAATAAGAGAAGAGGCTGAGAGCCTCTTGACCTTGGGAGACCCTCAGGAATGCCTCATGCCTGATACAGGTGATGTCTCTAAGGAATCCCATTTGGATCTCACTGAATTTGAGATGCCTGTGTGCCGTCCTGGTGGAGGGGCTCCAATGGGCAGCTGTGCCCAGAGCTTCTGGGGAAGGGTGGGGCAGGAGTCAACTGCATCTGTGTGGCACAGGTAAGGGATTGCACAGAGCATGGTGTGAGGACATGAAAAATGACGAGGAGCCTGGGCAGGGGTGTGACTCAGGACAGACACGGGGAAGGGGCAGGCAGAGAGGGCAGGCAAGTCGGTGTGATCTCCATGGCCTGTGTAATGTCCTGGAGCATATCTGAGGCTGAAACCTGGTCAGGGGCAGAGAGAAGGCCAAGGACTCAACCTGGCCCCACCCTGGCTGGTCAGGTGGATGACTGCTGCAGATGTACGCTCCAGGCATTAACCTGTCCAGGCGGCCAGGGCTTTCTATGGTCCGAGCATGGACCCTTTTGCATGTATACACCTGTTGGAAGCTAAGCTGGGACATCTAACACCCCAGGCTGTCCCATGGTGCCTTCTCCACTTTTAGCTTTATTGTGACATTTGGGGGACAGTTGTTCTTATTTTGTCTCACTGAGTGGCAGATACACTTCAGTTAAAGATAGAAAATCATCAGGCACCTGAAAGCCATGGATGCAGGCCACAGGTGGGTTGGTCATGGCCCTGAGGGTGGGGGATGGGGTGTTCAGTGGTGAAGAAAAGGAGATTTTAAGGAACATTTAGGAATGATGTAACTGTGCCTCAAAGAGGGCGTCCAAACTAGGAAGACATGGGAGGTCTCTAAAGTGACAAATGAAGGATCAGGACCATCTACCTGGAGCACAGGATCAGTTACCTCAGGAATGCTCCAAAGCACTGGGACAAAGATGACAGAACATGCATGGGGGTTTCTCACAAGATTCCTATTTCTTGACCTTGTTTACGATTATAGTCAGCCACTGTGGGCATCTGGCCCTTCTTCCCCACCGCTCACCGTGTCCCTCTCCCTCCAGGGTCTCTTACAGGGTCTCTACAGCCTAGTGAAGTATGACCCTCAGTGTGTGGATGGTGCATCCTCAGAGAGAGGAAGACGAGTCTCTCACATTCAAAGCACATTATGTCACATAAACTGATACAGTCACCCCCACAACACACTTTTTCTTTTCTCATGGTACTCAGGATTGAACCCTACTCTAATACTGAGTTGCATCCTCAGCCCTTTTTCTTTGGACACAGATTCTGGCTAAGTTGTAGAGAATAGCCTCAAACTTGCTATCCTCTTGCCTCCGTCTCCCAGTCATGGGACTACAGGCATGCATCTCCATGCTCAGCAATTATGCCCTTTCTTTTTGAATGTGCCTGAGTCTCCTTTCAGATATATGTGTGTGTGTGTGTGTGTGTGTGTGTGTGTGTGTGTGTGTCTGACCTGTCCTCTGTAATTCCCCATTTTAAAAATGCATATTTAATCACCTTTTGAATGTACATTTTCTTTACTTCTTTGTGTTCTCTAAGAATACACTTGAATCACATTCCAAATATATAATCCGAGTGTGTTCTTTGTGAGGTACAAGGACCTCTCTTTACTGTGGATCCTAAAACAGATCTGCATGATGGTAGTGGTACAGAGAGACCACGTGTGACCCCCATGAATCACAAAGAACCATAACATGATGTGAGCTGCATCCAGCCTCTACAAAGTGGGATATCCTTTCACTGTTTCCTGAATGCCTATTTTTTTGTAGGTAAACTATCAAAGTCATATTCCAAAACATAAATTAATAATAATGACAAAGAAATGTTGCTGATCCAAGTGCAATAATAAGAACAAAACTAGCTAATGGTTAATGAATAGTTACCAAGTGCTATGCACAGAAATAGCTCAACTCACCTTATAGAACCTTATGTACAAGCTGGTTATTGTTACTCCCATTGATAAAGGAAACAGAAGCTTAAGGAGAGTGAGTGGCTTATCAATGGTGCTATGGCCAATTTAGGGTCAAAGTCGAGACTGGAACTTCTACCTGTCTGCTTCCAAAGCCAGACTTCTCACTTCTGTCCTCTGATGCCCCCAGACATGCAGAGCTCTGGGTGGACAGCCAGGTCATTACCAAATCCTTCCTCCAGCAAGAAACTAGCATTCACTTTTCTCTTGAAGATTTTAAAGAAAAGTTCCTACAACCTCATCAACATTTACACCATAATGTCTTGTTATGTTGATTCTACAATATCCCTGTTGAAAATTCAGCAAGTCTTTATTCTCAACCTGGAAATAAATTTCTCCTGTCTCCTAAGACAAGAGAACAGGAAATGAGTAGTAAGAAATTACTCTAGAGCCTGGTGCCATGGTGCACACTATAATCCCAGCAGCTCAGGAGGCTGAGGCAGGAGGATCACGAGTTCAAAGCCAGCCTCAGCAAAAGTGAGGTAATAAGCAACTCAGTGAGACCCTGTCTCTAAATAAAATACAAAATAGGGCTGTGGCTCAGTGGTCCAGTGCCACCCCCGACCACTGCGGGCAGCCAAACTAAGGGTCGCTCAAGTGAATTTCCTAGGGCACCAGATAAAACACAGACACTCAATCTACCTTTAATTCAAGCCCCTGGATGGCTCCTCTGTCCTAAGCTTCATGCCCCCCAAATGGGAGAGCAAGGAATGTCACCAGAGGCTGGCAAGAGAGAGCTAGCATGGTCAGGAGTGGACTTTTATTGGGGGAACTCTCATTCTGTAGAAATTTCCATCCAAAAAAGGTCAAGAGGGACAGGGTTACAAGGACAGGTAAGGTAATTCAACCCCTGGGGCTATAGGAAGGCACACCTATGCATGAAGACACATTTTGCGACATTCTGCGACTTCAGGGATCAGGGAAGCCATCTAGGGCCGATTTGATGTGGCCAGATCCCTGGAAGTGACCCACAGAGCTTCAACCAATCAGGGAAGGAAAATGCTGGTCACTCAGCACAATGGCCTCACACAGTCCAATGCCCCTGAGTTCAACCTCTGGTACCCCAAAGGGGGGTAAAAAACCTAGAAATTTAATTTTTATTGTTGCTATTGTTTAATCCATTTTTAACTTTTGCATGATTATGAAAAATTTCAAAATACACAAAACAGATGGACTGAGGGTGTAGCTCAGCGGTAGAGCACTTGCCTAGCAAGTGAAGGTCCTGGGTTCAATATCCAAAACCACAGAGGAAAGACTATTTTACTGGGTGTGGTGGCACATGCCTGTAGTCCCAGCTACTGGGGAATCTGAGAAGCAGAATCCAGGAGTGTGAGTCCAGCAACATAGCAACACAGTGAGACTCTGTCCAATAAAAAAAAAAAGTTAAGCATGTGAAAAATAGAGCAATGCAATTCCATATACTCATCACTGAGATTCAACAAATCTGCCACAGATTTTTATCTATTTTCCCTTTACTGAAGTGGTTGTTCTTGTTTTTTGTTTTTTGTTTTCTACTGGGGATTGAACTGAGCTTGTTTGTATACCACTTAACCACTGAGCCACATCCTCACCCCTTTTTTGTATTTTGTTTAGAAACCGGGTCTCTCTGAGTTGCTTAGGGCCTCAATAAGTGGTTAAGGCTGGTTTTGAACTTAGTCTTCCTGCCTCAGCCTCCCAAATCCCTGGGATCACAGGTGTGCCCTACCTGGCTCACCCCTACATACATTCTCATGAATCTCTGAAGCATAAAGACATTTTCTCCCAGAAGTACCTTCATGTAAGGGTAAGATATCTTCATACCTTAGCATTCAAGAATTCTGAGACATGATAATGATACTGGACACTCAATAACTGTTTCAAAAAACACCTCTTTTATGACTAATATATTTCATTAGATGTCTGAGAAGCCTGAACATTGCATTTTTTTAATATTTATTTTTTAGTTCTCGGTGGACACAACATCTTCATTTTTTTTTAATGTGGTATTGAGGATCGAACCCAGCTCCCCGCGCATGCCAGTCGAGTTTGCTACGGCTTGAGCCACATCCCCAGCCGTGAATATTGCATTTTAAGAGCATGTTAAACTGGATATGGTGGCACATGTCTGTAATCCCATCGATTTGGGAGGCTGAGGCAGGAGGATTACAAGTTTGAGACTAACCTCAGCAACTTAGCAAGGCCCTAAGGACTTAGCAAGACCCTGTCTCAAAACAAAAAAATAAAAAGGGCTGGGAATGTTGTTCAGTGGTTAGGCACCCTGGGTTCAATCTCTGGTACCAAAAAGAAGAAGAAGGAGGAGGGGGGGGGGAGGAGGAGGAGGAGGAGGAGGAGGAGGAGAAGGAGGAGGAGGACAAAGAATGTTAAAGCTCTAACTCTTTTTTAATCTCCATTTCCCATTGTACCCTGTCCCCCAAAGTTTGTTTGTATTCCATCGACTTGTTACAGAAATGGTGTTTTAAGATTTCAAAAAAACCCATGCATATATTGAATAACATCTCAGTATAAAAAGTACCCATAAGGGCTGGGGTTGTGGCTCAGTGGTAGAGTGCTTGCCTAGCATGTTCGAGGCACTGGGTTTGATTCTCAGCACTACATATCAATAAATTAAATAAAAGTCCATCAGGAACTAAAAAATTTTTTTAAATACCAATAAGCTTTTACATCATAAAAAGGGATTTTATAGCATCTCTAGACTCTAAGAATGGATTTCTCCATATGACATGCAAATCTATTGCTCAGCTTTTATATCCTTGATTTCTATAATATGGAAGAAATAAATGCACAGCCTGTAGTGCAGAAAAGTGCCAAATGAAAAACTGGCTTCATATAGGAGGTGTCCAGGAAGTGGAGAACAAAGGGAAAGGGAATTTGCCAAATTATCTGTTCTAGGTGTGGAATTCAGCAGACCTGAGCCTTCCCTTCATGGGCACTGCAGACTTATCTGTGGACAGGACAGTCCTCACATTGCTCACAGTCTTCATAAATGTCCTTACAAGCTGGGCACAGTGGTGCACATCTGTAATCCCAGTCACTGGAGGGTCTGAGGCAGGAGGATTGCAAATTTAAGGCCAGTCTGGGCAACTTTACTAGACCATGTTTCAAAGTAAAAAGGGCTGGGGATGTAGCTCAGTAGTAGCATACTCCTGGGATCAATCTCCAGTACTACAAATAAATAAAGCAAAAAAAAAATGTTAACTGGTACATAAAAATTGTATATATCAGGAGTAATGTTTGATATGTTTGATATATGTATACATTGTATATGTTTGCATTTTGCATTTTTCTAAATGAATTTGTTTTTTAAAAGGAATTTGAAGGTTCTAGAGGAGCAACACCTGACCAACTAAGTGGAAAATACAGCATGAAGAAGGACAGTTCTGGGAATCCAGGCACATGAATCATGTGACATACTCTGTCTGCAGGACATTGCTATCTTAGAGATCAGCAGTAACCCTATTCTGTCACTCTACTCAAGATTCCAGTCCCCAGGGAACAGGCTGGCTGGCCCATTTGAGCCCCACCCCCCTCCCCTTGGCCAAGAGGGAGACATCTTGTGAGATAGTGCCTCTGAGGCTGCACCCAGTGCAGCAGGCAAAACAAGATGCTGTTATCCAGAAGTGAGTTTTGATTCTCTGATACTGGTGCTGCTGTTCTTTTAACATAAATTGAGCAAATTCTGGAGACTGTGGAAGCTAGGGTAGGCAAGATTTATTGTTCTGTGCTGAGGATCACCTTGAGTCAAGATCCTACAGGGTGCATCTGAGGCTGTCTTCAGAGCAGAGGAACCGGTTCCTGCAGCAGGCAGTCCCTTCAGAGCAGATGCTGCCCAGGGACAGGTTGGGATTTATGGAGTGTACCTGGGCTCACCACCTCACAGATCATGCCAGAAAGCAGGCTTCAGCAGCAAGACTAATTTCGACCTGCTTGGCCAGGAGGTTTCTGGGCTCTGGCTCACTGGGATCCTCTGTGGCTTCCTTTCTTGAGTGGGGCTTCTAACAACTGCCTCTCCAGACCAGGCCCCAGCTGCTCCTGCTTTCCCCCTGCTGGTCATGCCTGGCATTGCAGTGCTCTCCGTCAGAAATAGTCCCCAGTCTTCACAGAGGGACACAGTTTACATCTTGAAAATGAGCCAGTGCAGCAAGCCAACAATATTTCCAAAGACCTGTCAAGATGAATTCTTTTGATGGGTTGATTTATGTAATGACAAAGGTGTGCACAAGCAGTCACATACACCAAGCCGTGATCTAGGTCATTTATGCTGATCTAGTAGAAGTACGGACACCAGGGCTGGAATGTTGTAACTCTGGGCCTGTCATCCCAGCAACCTAGGAGGCTGAGGCAGGAGGATCACAAGTTAAAGGCAGTATGGACAACTTAGTGAGACTCTGTCTCAACATAAAAATAAAACAGGCTCAGGTTGGAGCTCAGTGGTAGAGCACCCTTGGTTCAAATCCCAATACCCAGCAGGGGCGAGGGTAATGGTGGTAAGGCCCCTCCAAGATAACACACCTCTTGGCTCACTAGGGAGAAAAGTGCACACGTTGAAATCTTAGCCTGTCAACACCTCACACCCCAATCACACCAGAAAATTCCTTCCCAGTATGCACCCCATTTCCCATGCACACTTTCTTGATGACACAAGACCTTGATGACACACTGCTCCAGATTTGATTGATAGAAATTCATCCCCAGACTTCAACAGCCAGCCACCTGACATCTTCAATCCCCATGTATTGGATGTCCTTAGAAGATAAGCTGTACCTCATCATGCACATGCACGCGCGTGCGCGCGCGCGCGCGCGCACACACACACACACACACACACACACACATTAAAATTAAAAAGGGAAGAAAGGAGAAATCATTATATTAAACACTCAACAATCATTATCTAACCATCATTATGTCACCAAGACCTGTGGACATACCAGCTTTACAGATAAGCAGGCCCAGATCCCCACATCTAGTAAGAGGCAGCATGATCACCAACAATAAGTGGGGTTTAGGGGCTGTGGGGTGGCTTCCTGACCAAATGGCTACACCTACTGATTTCATGCCTGAAATCCTACATGAGAGTCATTCCTCTGGGACTTCAAGGCTTTTAGGTTGCAATTCTCATTGAAAATGGTGGTTAATTAAGGGTTCATTAACCAGAATGGTTTATCAAAGAAGTTGTGTGTGTGTGTGTGTGTGTGTGTATTAATGAATCCCTAAATGATTTTTACATCTCATCAGCATTCAAATCCTTCCAATCTTAGAGGATTTATATTTTTCAAACAAGTTCTCCCTGTTGCCCAGGTTGACCCCAAACTCTTGGGCTAAAGTCATTCTCCTGCTTTAGCCTCCCAAATAGCTGGGACTACAGTTATGCACCATCATGCCCAGCCTGGATTTTTAATTAAGTACTTTAATTTTTGGTTAATCATAAATTCACATGCAATTGTAGAAAATAATATGGAGAGATCCCATGTATGCTTAGCCAAATTTTCCCAAATGGTAACCTCTTGAAAAACTACAGGTCAAGGGTTGTGAATATAGATTAGTGGTAGAGTGCCCCTAGGTTCAATCCCCAGTACCAAATATATATATATATATATATTATTTAAATGGAATCATAAAATATGTAATCTTTTGAGATTGATTCTTTTTTTTCCAGTACTGGGGATTGAACCCAGGACAGTCTACTGTAGTTCTACTGAGCTACATCCCTAACCTTCTAATTTTGAGACAAAGTTTGTTAAATTGCCAAGGCTGGTTTCTACTTCGAGATCCTCCTGTCTCTGCCTCCAAAGTCACTGAGATTATAGACATATGCCACTGTGCCTAGCCATATTGACCTTTTTTTTTCACAGCAAAATTCTCTGGCCATTCATTCATATCAATAGCTGTTTTTTTAGAGAGAGAGAATTTTAATATTTATTTTTGTTTTAGTTTTTGGCGGACACAACATCTTTGTTTGTATGTGGTGCTGAGGATCGAACCCGGGCGCACGCATGCCAGGTGAGCGCGCTACTGCTTGAGCCACATCCCCAGCCCCAAAATAGCTGTTTTTTTTAAACTGTTGAATAGTATTTCCTAGTATGGTTGTATCACAATTTGTTTAACCATTCATCTGTTGAAGGATGTTGTGTTAGTTAGCCTTGCATTACCATAACAAAATATATGAGATAATTAACTTAAAAAGAGGGAAGGCTTAGCCTGGAATATGCCTGTAATCACAGTGATTCAGGAGGCTAAGGCAGAAGGATTGCAAGTTCAAGGCCAGCCTCAGCAACTTAGCAAGATGAAAGAAAGAAAGAAAGAAAGAAAGAAAGAAAGAAAGAAAGAAAGAAAGAAAGAAAGAAAGAAAGAAAGGGAGAAAGAAAGAAAGAAAGAAAGAAAGAAAGAAAGAAAGAAAGAAAGAAAGAAAGAAAGAAAGAAAGAAAGAAAGAAAGAAAGAAAGATTGATTTTGGCTCACAGATCTGAAAATTTCAGTCCATGGTCAGTTACCCCCATATGCTTTGGGGTCTATGGTGAAGCAGTACACCATTCCAGGAGTATGTGGCTGAGGAAGCTGCTCACCTCAGAGCAGCCAGGAAGCAAAACAAAGAGAAAAAGAGACCTGGGCCCCACAATCCCTTTAAGGCCACGCCCCCAATGACCTAAAACTTCCCATCAGGCCCATCCCTCAAAGGTTTTACCACCTCCCAGTAGCACATGCTGGGGAGCAAGCTTAACACATGGGCCTTTGGGGACTTCCAGATGCAAACTGTAGGATAGAAAGAAAGTAAGAGAGAAAGGGAAGAATGGAGAGTGACACACACACATTATAGAAATTGGCTCCTATGTGATGATGCAGACCATCAAGTTCCATAATCTGCCATCCTCATGTGGGAGAACCAGAAAAACTTGGGGCATAATTCATTTCTACTCTAAAGTCCCAAGAACCAGGAGCATCAATGTCCAAGAGCAGAGGAAGAAGGATGTTTCAGCTCAAACAGAGAGAACAAATTCTTCCTCTGCCTGTTTGTTCTGTTCAGACCCTAAGTCAGTTGGATAATGTCCACCCATGTTGGTGCCTGTGAATTTTTTTTTCCCTCGATTGACAAATTCAAATGCTAAACTTCTCCAGAAACATGCTCACAAGCACACTCAGAATTCATGTTTTACCAGCTATGTGGATATCCCTTAGCCAAGTTGAGTTGGCATATAATTAACCAAGATGATGATCTGTCTAATAAAAATGTGCTTAGTCAACTGAAAATCTGCATGGGAGGGAAAAGAATATTGATTTCTACACTCCGCCTTCACAGAACTCAATTGTAGATAAATTATATTGGTAGAACAATAAAGCTTTTTAGAAAAACAGGCAAAGAATTGTTTTGAGGTGCTGAGGATTGAACCCAGGGTCTTGCACATGCTAGGCAAGCACTTTATCACTGAGCTACACTCTACCTCAAAGAATATTTCAAAAGGGCATCAAAAGCACTAAACATAAGGAAAAGTGATAAATTATAGTATATTAAAATAAAGAACTTCTGTTCTTCACAAATACCCTTAAAAAGTAAAAATGCAAGCCGTGGAGAAGAAGATCTCTGTAGTATATTTATCTGACAAAACTCATATTTGAGATATATTGAAGAACTCCTGCCAGACGTGGTGGCACATGCTTGTGGATCCCAGCGACTCTTGATACTGAGACAGGAGGATCGCAAGTTTGAGACCAACCTCAGCAATTTAGTGAGGCCCTAAGGACTTAGTGAGACCCTATATTAAAATAAAACTTAAAACCACATGTGGTGGCACACACTTGCAATCCCAGCATCTCAGGAAGCTGACCAGGTGGATGGCAAGTTCAAAGCCAACCTCTGCAACTTAGCAAGGTCCTAAGCAACTTAGCAAGACCCTGTCTCCAAATAAAATATATAGGACGTGGCCCAATGGGTAATTGCCATTCCGTACAATCCCTGGTACCAAAAAATTAAAAAAAAAAAATTATGAAGAAGTTTTTACAAATGGGCAAAGGACCTGAAGAGACACTTCACAGAAAGACTATCCAAATGACTAATAAACACATGAAAAAATTGCCCAACTTCACCTGTCACCAGAGAAATACCCATTGAAGTCTTGATACAATACTACTGTATGCTTGAATAGCTAAAATGTAAAAGACAAAAAATATCAAGTCTTGACTAAGATAGCCAAAATCTGGAAACAACCCAAATGTCTATCAGCAGCTGGATAGATAAATAAATTGTGGGTATTCACACGGTGGAATACTATACAGCAAGAATGAGCAAACAACAACTATACCTGATGCCATGGGTGGGCCTCACCAACATAACACTGAGTGAAAGAAAGCAAATACAAAAAAGTCCATTTATCCCCTCTGCATGAAACTGGTAAAACAAACCTCTGTGTTAACTGTTATGACTTCTATTAACTGCTATGATTCCCCTTGGCCATACCATGGATAACGGGAGATAGTAAGTAGGAGGTAGCGTCAAGGAGCTTTTGGGGGCTGTTATTGTGCTACTGCTACCTTTGATTGCTGGTTCCGCAAGTATGTTCACCTTGTGGAAACTCATCAAGCTGTACACTTGTGGTGTATGCAGTTTTCTTTATACATATTTTTGTCTCAGGAGAAAAATGATTAACCCCTTCCCCTCATTCTTATGTGCCTGTAGTTTCTCTTGTTCTCCTTCTCAAATCCCTCCTCTCCATCACCCACCCAGTGTCTGCTCTTCTCTCCTCCCTCTGTTTGTTTTACCACCCAATCTTATTTGCTTTCTCCTTCCTTCAGTCAATTTCCCGTCACTTGTTTTTGTTTTTTTTTTTTAAACCAGGAATTGAGCCCGGTGTTGCTCAACCACTGAGCCACATCCCCAGACTTTTTTTTTTTTTTTTTGTATTTAATTTAGAGACAGGTCTTGCCCAGTTGCTTAGGGTCTCATTAGGATGCTGAGGCTGGCTTTGAAATCACAATCCTCCTGCCTCAGCCTCCTGAGCACACAGCTTCCCATCCCTTTTTATATTTTACTTAGGGACCAGGTCTCACTAAGTTTCTTAGGGTCTTGCTAAGTTGCTGAGTCTGGCCTTGAATTTGTGATCCTTCTGATCAACCTCCTGAGCTTCTGTTTTTCGTCTTGTTTTTTTTAAACCAGGGACTAAACCCAGTTTCACTCAACCACTGAGCCACAACCCCAGCCCTTTGTTTTATTTTTATTTTGAGACAAGGTCTCCTTAAGTTGCTGAGGCTGGCTTTAAACTACTGATTCTAATGCCTCCGCCTCCCAAGCTGCTGGGATTACAGGCGTGCACCACCATGCCCCCCTATTTCCCATCACTCTTATTGGTTCTCTCCTTGTTGATTTCTTCAGTTTTTCACAAAAAGACCAGAAAATAGAGGATCAAGCAGCCCTTCTGGGTGATGGCAAGAAGCTGCAAATCATTTTAACACTTTGATACTTTTGATAATTTTTGTCCCTTTACGAAATAAAGTCATGTTTGAATTCTTTACACCCTTTAAGACCTTGCTACCATTTGCCTTTGCTTTGTTTTGTTTTAAACAAAAGAAAAAAGTTTTATAGAATGTGACTACTGCAAAGAACAAGAATTGACTATTCTAGAATTTATTCTCTTCAGCTTGGCTTCAGTCATAGGCCCTGAGCCAATCACTGACCAGGAGGAGGGAATGTTCTGATTGGCCAACCTGTATCATCAGCTCACCCCTGGATCTCAGGCATGGAGGTTAGTTCACCACAATGGCATAGACTGAATGAGGAGAGATTGAGTCCTCAACAGAAATCAAAAGGAGGGAAGTAGATGCTCAGAGTGCAAAAAGACAAATGCCTGATTCTTCTGGCCTGTCCGTTGATTCCTATCTTACTTGGCAGATAATATGATTTAGGGTTTTGTGTTTGTTTGTTTGTTTTTGTACTGGGAATTAAACCCAAGGGATCTTTACCACTGAGCTACTTTTCCAGCCCTTTTTATTTTTTATTTTGAGACAGGGTCACACTAAATTCTTGAACTCACCTTGAACTTGCCATCCTTCTGCCTCAGGCTCCCCAGTCTCTGGGATTATAGGCACAAGCCACCATGCCTACAACAGTGTTTTAAATTAAGTGATTATGTAAATATAAGATTATGGTCTGGGGTTGTAGCTCAGTGGTTAAGCTCCTGAGCACACAGCTTTCTATCCTTTTTTTAAATTTTACTTGGGGACCAGGTCGCATGTGTGAAATCCATGTGTGAGGCATAGGGTTTCGATCCTCAGCACCACATAAAAAATAAATTAAATAAAATAAAAAGTCTATTCACAACTAAAATATACATATACAATTAAAAATTTAGAAATTGTGGTGGGTCTGAGTGAAGATTCTTTTGACGGCAATAGACACTGGAATGTCATTTACAAAGGAATGCACCAGAGGTAATTGAATAAATTGCAGAATTGACAGGAAAACAGGCTTGGAAAATAAACAACAAACCATGGCTTGCCCAAGAATTATTTGACTGGGACATTGGTGGACACCACTGTGGCTAGGACACTGTTGGACATGTACCCTGCTGTTGATAACACCACAGGACATTGACCCCATGAATAAAATCTACTCTCTCTTACCATTAGACATAAAACTGTGTGGCAATTGTGGTAGACTGTCTTACTCAGCACTATCACAATTGATTTCTGGCCTTCCCGAATGGCAGAATTCTGATGAGTCTGCACTTCCCAGATTCCCATGAAGATGCAAAGCCCTATTTCCCTTCATGCATGGGCACCCTCAGCAGAGCAATGTGACCCATAGATTATAGACTGGGAGACTGTAAATTCTTCAAAGCAGAATGGTGCAGGCACCTGCATCTTAGGGTGCAGATGGGAATGAGGTTCCAGGATCTAGACTTTATCTAAACGGATTAGATAATGAACCATTGGAGTAGAAACAGATGACATGTCCTTGGTAGAAAATCCTGTGATGTGGATTTTTCTACATATGATTTTCCTGGATGCTTAGGGCTACTAATTTAACTTCCATGCTCAGTTATATAGCCATCTTGGAGATTGAACCTCTGGATGTCTATCAATAAACTTCTTTCTGCTTAAATCAGAATAGATGCTGTGGACTGTAATTAAGAGCCTAAGAATGGATAATCCAACAGTTGCTAATGAGTCATTCCTACCACACATGGAAGAATGAGAAAATGTCTTGTCTTTCTCTTTCCCATCTAGTCTTCCCTTTCAGCATTTGAGCATGCTAAGTTGATTCAATTAAAAAAAATATTTATATATATATATATATATATACACACACACACACACACACTCCTTTACCTCATCCTGTCCTACTTACACCCTAGATAGATAGATTTGGTTTGTTTTTCTTTTTCATAAAAGTAAACAAAATTCAGATGGACTATAAATATCATTTGTGTTGATTAGACACAGATGAAGAGAGAATTAGTGAACTAGAAGATAGAACTGAAGAAATACTCCACATTTGGCACAGAGGCAAATAAAATGGGAAAAATAAAATAGACTTTAAGAAACCTAGAGGATTAAAGTGAGGATGGTGGTATATGCCTATAGTCTCAACTACTCAGGAGTCTGAGGCAGGGGAATCACTTGAGCCCAGGAAATCAAGGTCAGCCTGGGAAACATAGCAAGATCCTATCTCAAAAAATATAACATCTAGCTATATGCTCCAGCTGTATTCAATTGATAAGAGATAAACCTAAGATGTAAGAAACCTTAAGCTTGAAACTGAAGGATGGAAAAATACATGAAAAGCAAATAATATACAAAATTAAGCTGGTATGGTTGTAAAAATATCCAACAAAACAGTCTTCAAAAGCCTTACCACAGATAAAGGAGGTCACTATATAATGATTCAAGGCTCAATTTGCCAGGAAGATTCAACTATGAAGGTGAATGCAACTAATATAGTCCTGGAAAATGAAGGCAAAAATAAAAACAAAACCTGACACTCCATACTCATTAAACAATTACTCCATTAACTCCCTCTCACAGTGCCTAGCAACTACTTTTATTTTCTAAGATTTTTGCCTACCCTTAGTACCATATGTAAGTGGAATCATACAGTATTTTCCCTTTTGTGACGGGCTTATTTTACTTAGCATAACTCAAGTTTCATCTATGTTGTTCCTGCCCTTTTAAGGCTAAGTAGTATTTCATTGTATGCATATACCACATTTTGCTTATCCAATGATCTGTTGATAGACACTAATGTTGATTCCATGTTTTAGTTAGTGCGAATAATGCTGCCACGAACATGGGTGTTCAAATATCTCTTCAAAAAGAACTGCTTCCAGTTCTTTTGGGGACTATATCCAGAAGTGGAATGGCTGGATCATAAAGGACTAATATTGTGATTTTTAAATGATTTAGAAGAAACAATGTGTCGTGTCACACAACATAACCAGTCAGGGTCTTCCAAGTGAATTTAAGCTAAATAAAGACACAGACACAGAAAGTACCATTTCTTTGGGTTCAGTGACCACTCCTCAGCCTCAGATACCTAAAGGAGGCAAGCAGGCAAAAAGAGAGTAAGGAGCAGGTGCTGGACCTTTTTACTGGGGAGAAGCTCTTACAATGAGGCAAGGAGTCAGGTTTACAAAGGAATAGGTGAGTGTAATCCAACCCCTCTGGGCATTGCCTATTCCTAGGGCTACGCCTTGTTATCCTTGAGCGAGGGAAGAGCCTGAGTCACAGTCATGGAACTACTGCCCCTGACTATAGTGATCTTTCAGATCCCAGTGGCACACCAGGACTTAAAGGTGCGTGCATTTGGAGTGAGCCAGGGGCATGCCTATAATCCCAGTGCTTTGGGAGGAAGGAAGGAGGATCCCAAGTTTATTTTTGGTACCAGGAATTGAATCCAGGGACGCTCAACCACTGAGTCACATCTCCAGCCATTTTTAATATCTTATTAAGAGACAGGGTCTTGCTAAATTGCTGAAGCTGGTCTCAAACTTGCAATCCTCCTGCTTCAGCTTCCCAAACCACTGGGATTACAGGTTGGCTATTGTGCCCAGAAGGATTAGCAAGTTTGATGTCTCTGGGTGATTCAGCAAGACCCTGTCTCAAAATAAAAAGGGATGGGGGTGTAGCTCACTGTAAAAAAAAAAAAAAAGTAAAGAAAATGTGACATTTTTAGTTAACAAAAGCTGAGAGACTTTGTCACTTGGAGACTGGCACCTCAAGAAACACTAAAGGAAGCTATTCACATTGAAGGGAAATTACGCTAGATGGAAGCACAGATCCACAGAAAGGAAGGATGAAAGGCATCAGAAATGGTATATAAGTGAGTAAAAATGCATTCTGCTCTTGATGTCTTTCAAAGGTAACTATTTTTTAAATAGCACCTTTATTGGCACACCCAGAATTCATCTATTTACTCTGGACTTACAAACCTCATAATTCACCCATTCAAAGTTTATAATTAAATGATTTTAGTATACTCACAGAGTTGTGCAGTATTCACCACAATCAATTCTGGAACATTTTGATCCCTCACTGCTATAGACTGAAATGGGCACCCCGTGTATGGTGAAGCCCTGGCTCCCCGTTGTAATGGTAGGTGGAGACGGGGTAGTTAGATCCATGAGGTCATGAGCATGACACCCTTGGGATGAGATTAGCCTCATAAAATGAGCCAGTGGACAGCTTGTTCTTGCTCTCTGTTCACCATGTGAGGACACAGCTGGAAAGTGACCACCTGCATGCTTGGAAGAGACCTCACCAGAGCCAGGCCGTGCTGGCACCCTGACCTCAGACTCCCAGGTGCCAGGACCATAAGAAAATAAATTTCTGTTATTCAGTCCCCACCAGCCGTGGTATTTCACAGTGGAAGCCCAGGCTGATGAAGACACCCACCAAAACCAAAACAAAGCCTGTACCTATTAGTAATCTGATTATAAAGGATCCATAGAAATAGGCGAAATGCTGTGCAGCCAGTACAAAGAATGGCCTCTAGGAATGGACGTGGAGAAATGGCCCTGGTGTACTATCAAGTTCACAAAGCAGAGTGACCCCATTTTTGTAATTAAAAGCAACAGCCATGCACAGGTGAACCTATAGTCCCAGCTACTTGGAAGGCTGGGGCAGAAGGATCACTTGAGCACAGAGCTGGAAACCAGTCAGGGCAATACAGAAAGATCCCGTCTCAGAAACAAAACAATCACCACCAACAGTCATAGCGACTCTGCATGGATATCAGAGTTCTTAACTATAAATAATAGACACCACTTTAGCTAGTTTTAGCAGAATATAATTCATTAAGACTCTGTGTGTGTGTGTGTATGTGTGTGTGTGTGTGTATGTGTGTGTGTGTGTTTTACTGGGAATGGAAACCAGTGTCTTACACATGTTAAGCAAGTGCTCTACCACTGAGCTACATCCTCAGCTTTCAAATAATCCCTGAGACATCCGGGGTCAAGGCTTAGAGACTCTGCAACCATTAACAACACTCAAACCAGGTCACAGGACTTCTCTAGGAAAGACCTCACTGCCATAATTTCTTTTTTTTTCTTTTTTAAAGAGAGAATAAGAGAGAGAGAGAGAGAGAGAGAGAGAGAGAGAGAGAGAATTTTTTTTAATATTTATTTTTTATTTTTTTAGTTCTCGGAGGGCACAACATCTTTGCTTGTATGTGGTGCTGAGGATCGAACCCGGGCCGCACGCATGCCAGGTGAGCGCGCTACCGCTTGAGCCACACCCCCAGCCCCCCCCCATTATTAACTATTAAAAATTAAGTTTCAGTGAATATCCTGATAGAAAAAAATGTTTGGACATTTGAATCACTCTGTAGGATTTTCTAGACAGAAGATTCCTGAGTTGAAGGAATTTACCTTTAAAGTTGGGAGCCAGTCATGGTGGTGCATGCCTGTAATCCCAGCAACTCAGGAGGCTGAGGCAGCAGTATTATAAATTAAATGTCAGCCTCAGCAATTTAGCAAGGCCCTGAGCAACATAGAAGACCCTATCTCAAAATAAAAAACAAAAAGGGCTGGGGATGTGGCTCAGTGGTAGAGAGCACCTGGGTTCAGTCTTTAGTATCAGGGGGAAAAAAAGAACTTTGAAGGCTTATGAGATATATATTATATGCTAAAGATCAAGAATTACATGTTCAAACACTAGAAAAACTAGGGATAGTAGGAACATATCTCAACATTGTAAAATCTATATATACTAAACCCAAGCCAATGTCATTCTAATTGAAGAAAAATTGAAAGCATTCCCTTTAAAAACAGGAACAACACAGGGATGCCTTCTTTCACCACTTGTATCCAACACAGTCCTTGAATCCCAGCCAGAGCAATCGCACAAAAAAAAGAAATTAAAGAAATACCAATTGGAAAAGAAGAGCTCAAATTATCCCTATTTGCTGAGAACATGATTCTAAATTTAGAAGACTCAAAAAACCCCACTAGAAGCCTTCTTGAACTCATGAACGAATTCAGCCAAGTAGCAGGATATAAAATTAATGCTTATAAGTCAATTGTGTTCTAAAAATACCAATGATGAATCAGCTGAAAGAGAAATCAGAAGGACTATCCCATTCACATAGGCTCAAAAAACAAACAAAAAAAGTACTCAGGAATCAATCTAACAATAGAGGTGAAAGACTTGCACAATGAAAACTACAGATCACTAAAGAAATTTAAGAAGACTTTAGAAAATGGAAAGATCTCCCACGTTCTTGAATAGGCAGAATTAATATTGCTAAATGGCCATACTACCAAATGCACTATACAGATTTAATGCAATTCCCTTTAAAATTCCAATGATGTTCTTCATAGCATGAGAAAAGGCAGTTATGAAATTCATTTGGAACAAGAACAGGCCCAGAATAGTCAAAGCAACCCTTAGCAAGAAAAGTGATACAGGAGGCATCACAATACCAGACCTTATCCTACAGAGCTATAATAACAAAAATGGCATGTTATTTACACAAAAATAGGCATGAAAACCAATGGAACAGAATAGAAGACACAGAGACATACCCACGTAAATACAAGTTATCTCATACTAGACAAAGGCACCATAAACATGCATTGAAGAAAAGATAAACTCTTCAACAAATGGTACTGGGAAAACTCCATATGTAGTAGAATGAAATTTAACCTCTATCTTTCACCCTGCACAAAACGCAACTCAAAGTGGATCAAAGACCTAGGCATTAGGCCAGAAACCCAGCACCTACTAGAAGAAAATGTAGGCCCAACTCTCCATCGTGTGAGCTCAGAAACACACTTCCTTAATGAGACTCTTAAAGTGCAAGGAATAAAATCAAGAATCAATAAATGGGGGCTGGGGTTGTTGCTCAGTGGTAAAGAGCTTGCCTAGAACATGTGAGGCACTGGGTTTGATTCTCAGCACCACATATGAGTAAATAAATAAAATAAAGCTTCATCAACAACTAAAAAAATAAAATAAAATAATTTTTTTAAAAATCAATAAATGGGCTGGAGATGTGACTCAAGCGGTAGCGCGCTTGCCTGGCATGCGTGCGGCCCGGGTTCGATCCTCAGCACCACATACCAACAAAGATGTTGTGTCGGCCGAGAACTAAAAAATAAATATTAAAAAAAAATTTCTCTCTCTCTCTCTGTCTCTCTCTCTCTCTCTCTCTCTGTCTCTCTCTCTCTCTCTCTCTCTTAAAAAAAATCAATAAATGGGATGGCATCAAACTAAAAAGCTTTTTCACAACAAGGAGAACAATCAAGAATGTGAGGAAAGAGCTTACAGAATGGGAGAAAATCTTTGCCACCTGCACCTCAGATAGAGCATTAATCTCCAAGATCTACAAAGAACTCAAAAAAATTAACACCAAAAAACCCAAACAACCCAATTAATAAATGGGCAAAGGAACTGAGCAGGTACCTCACATAAGAAGAAATACAAATGGTCGAAATATATGTGAAAAAATGTTCAACATTTCTAGCAATTAGAGAAATGCAAATTAAAACTACACTGAGATTTCATCTCACTCTAGTCAGAATGGTAATTATCAAGAATACAAAGAACAATAAATGTAGTCAAGGATATGGGGGAAAAGATTCACTCATACATTGCTGATGGGACTGCAAATAGGTGCAAACACTCTGGAAAGCAGTATGGAGATTCCTTAGAAAACTTGGCTTGGAACCACCATTTGACCCTGTTATCCCACTCCTCGGTATACATCCAAAGGACTTAAAATCAGCATACTGCAGTGGCACAGCTACATTAATGTGTATAGTTGCTTAATTTATAATAACTAAGCTATGGGACCAAACTAGGTGTCCTTCAACAGATGAATGGATAAAGAAATTATCCATATACACAATGGAATATATTACTCAGCCATAAGGAGACTGAAATTATGGCATTTGCCTGTAAATGGATGGAACTAGAGAACAATCCCAAAAACCCAAAGGCCAAATGTTCTCCCTGATATGTCAGTGCTAACCCATAACAAGGGAAGGTAGGGAGGGAAAGTATAGAAGTTCATTGGATTAGACAAAGGGGAAGGGAGGGGCCTGGGAACAGGAAGGAGAGTAGAATGAATTAGACCTAACTTGCCTTTACGCATATATGAATATACCACCAGTGAAACTCCACATCATATACAACCACAAGAATGGGATTCTAATTGGAATGGGTTGCACTCCATGTGTACATAATAAGTCAAAATATAGCCTACTGTCATGTATATTCAAAACAACAAATAAAAGAGAGAATCTTAGTAATTGTTATCTAAGAAGCAGGAGGGCCAAAGCAGAGCAAGAGTTGACACAGGTAAAGATGCAACAGTCTTTCGTGTTAGCTGAGAGGAAAGGGTGCTTGGTCATTTTTCACTTGCATCGTATCCTTTTTTTGTTGTTTTATTGTGGTCACAGAGCCACCTCATGTGATGCTGATATTCTGTGATATTCTTTCATGTACAGTATGGGAACACCACAGCTCAGCTGTTGGTTGACAGGCCAGAAGGTGAACAACCAGTCAGGTTTATCTGGGCTTAAGGCCTTACCCAGGATATAGGACTTTCAGTGCTAAAACTGGGAGAGTCCTAGGAAAACTGGACAATTGATTTCCCTATCAGCCAGCTACAAGCTGCCAAAATCTTTTCCTTTTTTTTTTCTTTCTCCTTAGGAACATCAATTCTTCAGAATACTTACTTTATCAAATACTCTCCTTCAATGAAATATATACATGTAGACACAAGCATTCTAATATGCATACACATGTGCATGCCACACACACATTGATAAATGCACTCACATGTACACACATATTTTATACATGGTGTATTACCTATATAATGCATATATATAATACATGCACACAAATATATAACATACACATACAGAGTTGTGGGCTATAGAATGACACATTTTGGTCAATGATAGACCATGTATATCTTAAATCCCACATACTTACAATTATATGTATCTAAACATACATCCAAATATAAGCATGTCTAATGCTGACTCACAATAGGTGGGGCGGGAGGAGAGGGAGAAAGAGAGGTTCACCAGATTGGATAGGTGTCACCAGCCATCCATGGGCTATATGTGTGAGCTAAGTGCATTGAGCATATGAGGGGACCGGTCTGGCATGGCGTGCTGACTGGGCTGTGTTACAAAGGAGTGCCTTTCTTCTCAATATGCCTGAGATCCCACACAGCCCCTGAGATGGGTGTGACTTGCCAAGATGTCAGTCAATCTGCTGACCACAAGATATCACAAAGCAAGACTCCACCTTCGAAACCCTATTCCCTGCCTTATTTGATGAAGAACCTCCCTTGTATGTGTCCCCCCCTATAAAATAAAAAGAATCCGGGTACACTCTCTCTTTTCAATGCTGCCCAGCAAGGAGCTGACCCTTGGGGTCACCGAGAAGTCCCGCCCTCAACCTTAGAAACTCATTTTCCTGTGCTGCATGGTTTCTTCACCGTTTTCTTGGTTATTGATGCAGACAGCTCCTGTGAACCCAGCTCATCTTGCCAGCTCAGCCAGCCAGCGACAGACAGGGAGGAGTGGGGGGCAAAAAGGGGAATGGAAATGAATCAGCCATTACTTTCCTATATGCATATATGATTACATGACGAGTGTAACTCCACATCATGTACAATCACAAAAATACGTAGTTATACTCTGATCCCCAGCTTGATCCCCAGCACTGGGGGGGAAATGAAAAGAAGAAAGGAAAGAAAATGAAATCAGGAGGTATCAAGAAAGGTAGAAGCGATTGGCTTTGGTATTTGGGAGGTAATGAAGGTTAAATGAAGCTACAAGGGTTGGGCCTTAATCTAATGGCTTTGTAAGAAGAGGAGAGACCTGACCTGGTCTGTTCTGTCTCACCATGTGGTGCCCTGAACCCTCTAGGATTCTTTAAAGTCCCTACAGGCAGGCAAGGACCTCACCAGATGTGGCTGCCTGATCCTGAACTTCCCAGCCTTCAGAATTGTGAGCGGAATTTAAGCCTTTACTCTTACATAGATTTAGCATGTGGTATTGAGGCATAGCAACAGAAAACAGAATAAGACAGAAAAGGAAGCTGAGGCAGTTTATGAAAGCAAGACTTTGAGTAGAAAATAACAAAGATGTCCTGATGTCATGGAAAGAGCTCTGAATTTGGAGTTGGATAATCCCGAGATAAACCTTACGTGTAGCCAGGTGTAATGGTATGTACCTGTAGTTCCAGCTACTTGGGAGGCTAAGATGAGATGATCACTTGAGCAGAGGAGATCAAGATCAGCCAGATAATCTAGTGAGACCCCAACTCAAACAAACAAACAAATAAATCATAGCTTCATCATTCGTTTGTTGTGTGATTTAAACCAGGACGTTGCAAGGATATAACTATGTTCCTGAATATTGTAGATGCTGAATAATAAGCAATAACTATGGGGACTAAAGAAAGGTATTTTAATGGAGCCTTGGCATGCATAAAGTGGTATTTCAGGAAAAAGAAAATCTTTGTGTATAACATCATCATTCCAATTGAGGCCAGGAAGCCAAGGTCCAAAAATGGTAAAAATATTGTCCTTAGGTTTAGGTGTGGATGATGCTTGCATTGAAGAAGGTGTCCAGCAGGAGGCGTGATGTGTAGGGAGGGTGTGGGGGTGGAACCTTGCTGCTGCTTGGAAGAGGGCCTAGCTAGGACTCTGCCTGCTCTCAGCCACTGGGGGCCAGGGAGCTGTCCTGCAGCATTCCTGAGAAGAATGAGATCTGTATTTGCATGTTATGTAAAACAGAGCCATATTCTGCCAGAAGGCCACTGTTTGGGCCCCTTGCCATCAGTGGTGCCACCCATTGTCTCCAATGGGCCTGAACCTTGACTCCATCCTCACTGCTAGGTGTGGGTGCCAGCTCCCCCAGCAACCTGCTGGTATGGCCAAGGAGAGTCTGGTGAAGTATCTCCATGGTAGAGCACTTGCCTACCATGCATGAGGCCCTGGGGTCAATTCCCAATAACACACACACACACACACACACACACACACACACACACACACACACAGGGCAAACATTTGGTGTGGCCAAGGAGAGGGTGCAGGGATGGTGGAATGGTGGAAAGGGTGCTGAACTACCAGTTGAAGGAGCTGGGTTCAAGTTCTGACTTGGTGATTTACCAGATATGAGGCCATTCCTTCTCTCTGAAGCCTGAGTTTACCTCTGTTCAGTGAGTGGTAATAACATCGAATTTAAGCAGTTTGGTGGGAGTTCGGTGAGTCTTCAGTAATAGTGGCTAAATCATATTGTTATGTTGTGTGCAGGTCCAAATATGAAACAGTAAATCCCATCATCATGTACAACTATAGTGCACCAAAAAAAATGTGGGGGAAAAGAAAGAATAAGAAAACAAAGGCTGGACCCACGGTAAGGATACGCTCCTGCTGGCTGAATCCTCAAATGAAGGTCATAAAGAAGAGCCCAAGTTCTAGTTCAGGACGTGCCACATGTGTACGACCCTCGGAGAATCTCTTCACTTCTCTGAGCCTTAGTTTCCTCAGCAGGAAAGGAGAAAAAACTGTTTTGGCTAATCTCTAGCCTCTTCTCCAGCTCTTCTTTCCAAAACTCTGTGGCTGGAACTGTCAAGGTACCTTCGGCCTCTTTAAGGGGCTTTACATTATAGAGTCTTAAAGGTGTCAAAACTGGGGATAGATCCACAGAGTGAGGACACCCCTCTGCCCTGGAGTCCTGTATGCTTTGCAAATTAGATGATAAGGGGCTCCATTTTTGAAAAATTTTTTATATCTTTATTTGTTTTAATGTGGTGCTGAGGATGAAACCCAGTGCTTCACGCCTGCGAGGCAAACACACTACAACCCCAGCCCTCACTTCGACATCTGGTTGAAGGAAGTAGCTTAGTGTGTGCAGGTGGGTGGGGAGTGGAGTACAGGATGCTTTGTAAGGGTAACCAGTGGGTCCACCCGTCAGCCAGGTATAGTCCATCAGTAGGCACCTTGGATGAGATCCCCTTTCCAAGAAAAGCACTGGACTAAGCACACACTGAACCACCCACCCAAGGAAGGTGAATCAGACCTCTGCCCTGCCCCCCAGGCTCCCACAGTCTCATTGGGAACATGCCAGGGACAATTGTAACCACCAAAAGTACAGTTTGTGCCAGAAACCAGAGCAGCCGTTATGTCCCTAAAGGGGTTTTGGAGACTTTGTGGTCAGGATGGGCTGAGACATCAGGCAAGCGTGGCCCATATGAAGGGCTCTCGGGATGGGGAGAGTTTTCATGGAGGGAAGAGGGGGTGGCAACACATTCTGGAAGTGGAGGCCACATTCAGCTCAGCAGGGAGTCGGGTGGGGAGCCCTGTGCCCCCGGAAGTTTGAGAGCAGACAAGGAAGCAGGGACTAGGGGGAAAGGGAGAAGGAGGGAGACCACCTGTGCTGCAGGACCTACCAGGTACTCTCCACACACCCCCTCCCATAAGCGGCACACCTTCCTGCATCATTTTATAAACAAAGGAGCTGAGACTCAGAAAGGCCAAGAGTAGGCCTCTGAAGAGAGGCAGAGCCGAGGTCAGAATTCCAGGGCCCTCGGCCTGTGAAGAGGGGAAGGACCTGTTTCTACTGAGAAGAGCCTCACTCCCCATCTGGGAGGTGCTTCAGTTGCTCTCCTTGCTGAGACACCCCCCACACACAATTTGAATGTCACAGTGTCCAGCTCTCTTAGCCTTGTTACCACTCCCCACCCAGGACAATCTGATTGAGACTTGCTCATCTTGAGGAAAAAGACACCAAAACCTTCACCAAAGGCTCTGCTTGGACAGGTATGGCGGTGTACACCTGTGATCCCTGTGACTCCAGAGACTGAGGCAGGAGGACTGCAAGTTCAAGGCTAGCCTCAGCATCTTAGTGAACCTCTGTAAGCAACTGAGTGAGACCCTGATCTCTTGGGCAAATAAACTGAAGCTGAATTCCAAGGAAGTATTAATTTCTTTCCCTCCTCCTCCTCCTCCTCCCCCTCCCCTCCCCTCCCCTCCCCCTTCCCTCCTTCTCCTTCTCCTTCTCCTTCTCCTTCTCCTTCTCCTTCTCCTTCTCCTTCTCCTTTCTTCTTCTTCTCACTATATTGCCCCAAGCTGGCCTTGAACTCCTGTGCTCCAGCAATCCTCCTTCTTCGGTCTCCTGAGTGCCAGGGTAACAGGTGCATGCCACTATGCCCAACTTAGCATGGGTTTCTTGATCCTGAGACTCAGGGGATTCCAGTGTTGGCCACTGAGAAATAACCATTGATACCATTTACTAAGTATCCACCAGATAGGACCTTTCCATAGTGTTTCCAGTTCTTCCAACAACCCAGCAGATCACTTTTAAGTCTTTTCATCTTCTGTTCTTAGCTCTTCTCTTTCTTGCAGTACTGGGGATTGAACCCAGGGCCTCACAATACTGCACAAGTGCTCTACCACTGACCTTCACCCCCAGCCCTCAAGTGTTTTCTTCCAACTACATTTGCAATTTCTTTGCTGCTTTACAGAGAGAATTGGAATCAGAGAGGTTGTCTTATCCATGGTCACATAGATATGAAGCTTATGAAGCCAGTGTTCAAAGCTAGGTCTGTTTGATTGTAAAACCCTGCTTTCCCCCTCAGTCAATATTTGCTGAATGAATGAATGAATGAGTACATGAGTGGTTGGGGTCAGCTTCAGGGACCAAAGACTGGGAGCTGGCATTAATCTTACCACTTCTTCCTATCTCTACAACCTCTTCACAATATTAAGATGGTGAAACCAGAATAAAAATGAATATCAAAGGAAAATTTAAATGAGATAATGGAGAGAGGCTTCAAAAGAGCTGAGCATATGCATCTAAGGACAGAGTGAAAAGTCAAACCTCAGAATGGGAGAAAATATTTGTAATCATATACTTGAGAAGAAGCTAATATCTACAATATATGAAGAACTCCCACAACTCAACATCAACAACAAAAATTAATAACCCAGTGGGCAAAGAACTTGGATAGACATTTCTGCAAAGAAGATATACAAATGGTCAACAAGTATATGAAAAGTTGCTCAACATCACTAATCATTAGGGAAATGCAAATCAAAACCACAACGAAATATCACCTCACACCCATTAGGTTAAAATAACAAGTGCACTGTATTGGAAAGAATGTGGAGAAATTGGAACACCTGTGAACTGTTAGAGATAATATAAATGTTATAGCCACTGTGGAAAACGGTATGAAAGTACCTCAAAAAATAAATATACACCCCTGTAATCCCAGCAACTCTGGGAAGCTGAGGCAGGAGTGTTGAGAGCCACAGCTGAAGGGGCCCCCGGCAAACTTCCAGCTGCCAGCAAACTTCCAGCTGCCAGCTGATTGGCTCCTCTGTGGAGATGCTCACTGGGCTGTTTCCCCTGTGGAAACACACAAACAGACCCCCGACTTCAGACAATTACTGGGTCAGGACCTTTCCATTGTCCTGTTAAAATATCCTTCCAAAGTACCTTGGACTTATGTACATTTTTTGGACACATATGCCTTTCCGCAGCACTAAGTCCTGATGAATCTGAATTTTAAAAGTTTAGAGTAAAAAGGGTTATTTTAAGTTTATCTTTGGGGAATATATACCCCTTCCCAATTCCCTCTTTTTGCTTTAAAAAGTACATTTTAATAGTTTGATGAGCTCTTTCAACTATGTCTTATCCCTGTGGATTGTATGGGATTCCTGTTATATGAGTAATGCCAAATGATGAACAAAATTGCTTAAAAGAGGTAGAAGTATAACCAGGGGCATTATCTGTTTTTAACTGTTTTGGAACGCCCACAGTGGCAAAGTTTTGTAAGCAATGAGCTATAATATCTTTAGTTTTTTTCTTTGGCATGAAGGGAGTCCATCAAAAATCCAGAAGAAGTATCAACTGTAACATGCAAATATTTTAATTTTCCAAATTCTGGCAAGTGTGTGACATCCATCTGCATATGATGAGCGCTCCTGAAAAAATGGATCCAAATATATTTTTTTTATTCACATGATTTAAATGGTTTAATTTAAATTGGGTAAACAGCTGTTGAGGATTGTTTTAATATGTGAACAAAAAAGGAGGTTAAGAGATCTGTTTATTTACTTTCACCTCTCCTTTTTAATATATTTAATAATTCTGTTCAAGATATTGTAAATTGTTAAGAAAATTGTTTTCTTTTAGTGCCTTCTGGAATGTTATATAATTTTTTCTTTAGCCATTATTGCCAGAACTCCTATCTTCATCCCAGTGCCGGTGAAGACAAAGATAAAACCAATCTAGAGCTTCTGCAAGTGCCATTACTGAACTACTTGCAGAACTTGCCTGGACTATGTATCACTTGTATGCACTGTGAACTCACTTGTATGCGTTGTGAACCATCTGTTGGTGCAGCGACTTGTGGTAGTGTTGGGGTATTTTTGCTGATGGTGTCATCAGTGGTACAATTTTTCCAAAAGGAGCCGTCAATTGGCTTGGTGTATCCTCCTCCCTTCTGCTTGTGATGGTCATTCAGCTAAAATTTGGGGGCCAACAGAGGTGAGGCAAAGAACCTCACCCCCCCCCGTACAAAGACCTATCCACAGGTGTGGCTATATGGTGGACCAGTAGTCAATGACGGGTAAGATCCAATTGCAATGGTACCAACCTAAGACAAGAGGCTGACACCTTGAGGTCAGCTCATCCAATGACGGGTAAGGACCATATGTAGTATTGGACAACCTAAGGCAGGCTTGGTCCCTAAGCCACATGCTTGTTGTTTAAACAGAGAGGGGGAGATGTTGAGAACCACAGCTGAAGGGGCCCCAGCAAACTTAAAGCTGCCAGCAAACTTCCAGCTGCCAGCTGATGATCGGCTCACAGCGGCCCCAGCAAACTTCTAGCTGCCAACTGATTGGCTCCTCTGCGGTGATACTCATTGGGCTGTTTCCCCGCCCTTTCAGACCACAGAGCTGCTGATTGGGGGACTTTTTTTTAGCTCCGCCCATGCAACCCAGTTAATCGGCCTCAAGAGCAGGAGGAGTGGGGGAGGTTGAGAGGCTTGTGGGAAGCCGGTGGTGGCAGTTGGGCTCTGAAGGTTTTCATGAAGAGCTGTGTGGTGTGGCGTGTGTTTTCTAAAAATAAAGTTTGTTTCTTTTGACAAGTGGCTCCTGAATTGTGCCCAGCCAGACTGCTGCAAATCACTAAGCAGGATTTCCCCCTCCTCTACTGTTTTCTTTTGTTTTCCACTATACAAAGTCTAATTTGGGACAGAAAAGATCCATTCTTTATAGGACATATCAGGGCACATACAGGATTGCCTGGAGCCCTTAGTTTGGGCAACGATTTAGCAGATAAAACTACACATGACATATATATTTTTTCTACACTAGAAGAAGCTACAAATTTTCATAAAAGGTTCCATGTCAATGCAAATACTTTAAAAAGTGTTTTAAAATAACTAAGGAACAAGTTAGACAAATAATGAAACAATGTCAAAATTGTGTGACCTTTTTACCACAAGTTAATCTTGGACTCAATCCTAGAGAACTGATACCTAACCATATTTGGCAGATGGATGTCACACACTTGCCAGAATTTGGAAAATTAAAATATTTGCATGTTACAGTTGATACTTCTTCCGGATTTTTGATGGGCTCCCTTCATGCCAAAGAAAAAAACTAAAGATATTATAGCTCATTGCTTACAAAATTTTGCCACTGTGGGCATTCCAAAACAGTTAAAAACAGATAATGGCCCTGGCTTCTACCTCTTTTAAGCAATTTTGCTCATCATTTGGCATTACTCATATAACGGGAATCCCATACAATCCATAGGGACAAGGCATAGTTGAAAGAGCTCATCAAACTATTAAAATGTACTTATTAAAGCAAAAAGAGGGAATTGGGAAGGGGTATATATATCCCCCCAAAGATAAAATAACCCTTTTTACTCTAAACTTTTAAAATTTGGATTCATCAGGGTTTAGTGCTGTGGAAAGGCATATGTGTCCAAAATATGTACATAAGTCCAAGGTACTTTGGAAGGATATTCTAACAGGACAATGGAAAGGTCCCGACCCAGTGATTGTCTGGAGTCAGGGGTCTGTTTGTGTGTTTCCACAGGGAGAACAGCAGCTGATTTGGATTCCAGAGAGACTAACTAAAGTGATTTCTACAGACCAAAAAGAAGATAACTTGGCTCAAATCCATAACAGCTGATATCCAGAACTTCAGTTTAGCTATCCTTACATCTGCAACAGTGGTTCTCTCACACCTGGAGGCTAATGAATAATGAACACCATTAAGGCCTATTTCAAGTGTAAAAAAACCTTGGGGCTTGCTTGTGGGAATACCTTCAGACCCATATGCAAGTTACAGGAAGAAGGATGGGATATCAAAAGAAGAGTCAAACCCAGGTGGTAACCAGGATGCTTTTTTCAATATCTGTTTTATTATTGCCCTCTCCCACATCATGAAGTTCTATTTTATTTTTTGAGCTCATACAGACCTAGGTTAATGTTTTTCTGATCAGTTCTATTTTTTAACTGTGGAGTTTTTAAACATTGCAATGGAGATTTCACCTGTGAAAAGCTACAAGGCCTTTACTATTATGTTATGTGTTTATATGTATTGTATTATGTGTGCACACTTGTGTTTTGTGTTGTATGTCTATATGTGTGTGTGTCCATATATCATATATGGAGAGTGCTCATGAAAAAATGGATCCAAATATTTTTTTTTATTCACGTGATTTAAATGGTTTAATTTAAATTGGGTAAACAGCTGTTGAGGATTGTTTTAAAATGTGAACAAAAAAGGAGGTTAACAGATTAACAGATCTGTTTGTTTACTTTCACCTTTCCTTTTCATTATATCTAATTCTATTCAGGATACTAAATTGTTTCGAAAATTGCCTTTTTTTTTTTTTTTTAGTGCCTGCTGGAATGTTACATAATTTTTTTTAGCCATCATTGCCAGAATCCCTATCTTCCTCCCAGTGCTGATGAAGACAAAGATAAAACCAAACTACAGCTTCTGTGATAGCTATCACAGCAAACTGTATAAACTGATGCATCAATGAATAATGTAACTCAACAAGTGATGCTCAATCAAGATGTCAATTTACTTTGGGAGGAAATGGACATATTAATGGATTCCTCTGCTTTGAACTACTTGCAGAACTTGCCTGGACTATGTATCACTTGTATGCATTGTGAACTATCTATTGGTGCAGCGAATTGTGGTAGTGCCAGGGTATCTTTGCTGATGGTGTCATCGGTGGTACAATTTTTCCAAAAGGAGCTGTCAATTGGCTTGGTGTCATGGCATTTTGTATCCTCCTCTCTTCTGCTTGTGATGGTCATTATCTACAAGTAAGGCTGAGTGTGTTGGGCCGGTAGGTAGTCAAAGACGGGTAAGATCCAATTACAATGGTACCAACCTAAGACAGAAGGCTGACGATTTGAGGTCAGACCATCCAATGACGGGTAAGGACCATATGTAGTATTGGACAACCTAAAACAGGCATGGTCCCTAAGCCACATACTTGTTGTTTAATTAAACAAAAGGGGGGAAATGTTGAGAGCCTTGTGGTTGTCCAAGTCAAGATGGCGCCTGGCACTTTGCCAGGGGGAGTGGTTTATGAGGTAACACCAGCCAGCCATTAAGATGATGAAATTAAGTTAAGCTGTGTATAATTCTTAAGATAATGACTGATTGCTGTAACTGGATGATACTAAATTGAAACCAGTTGTGTATTCAGTTGTGTATATAAACCTCTGCCATCTGGCAATAAGGCGGCTCCTGCTACCTCGGGTGTCTGCTACTTTTGAGTTTCTGTTGAGTTCCTGTTGGGTTCGGGCAATAAAGTAGTTCCTATTTGAACCTACAAGTGGCTCCTGACTTCCCAGTTATTTGTGCCCAGCCAGACTGCGGCAGCACCAAAATTTATAATTCAAATTGTAAGACAAAAAAAACCTCAACTAAATTAATTGAATGTCTACCAGAAGAGACATGCCAGGGCCACTCAATTAAGTGGTTAAAGTTTATTTACTGTGGGCTGGGCATCTTATTAAATAGGGGATGTCAGGTGGAGCTTTAAAAAGAAGGCCTTCAACTGGCCCTGGTGTGGAGGACCCTGTGGCCCCTCTGTTGACAGAACCTCCCAGTTCTTCTGTGCAGGCTGAGCCAGCCCTGTGCTGGGCCACACTCATCTCCACAATCGTTCTCTCCAGGACTGAGTCTTCCCTACAGGGTGGCCAAAATGTACCTTAGGGGTGGCTGTAGGGAGGCAGGTCAGGTCAGGAGGTAAGAGACAGGACCTGTCACCCCTGATCACAGTGTCACTTCAGAAAGGCACAATCAGAGAAAAGGGGCCATCCGAGTTCCCCACCCAGCTGCAGCTGTGGGGTGGGGTGGGGCATGGTGCAGGGAGACAGGGCAGCCTGGCTTTGGCATAGTAGGTGAGCGAGTACCTTAGGGTCCAGTGGGGCCATGGCAGGACCACCATGCCAGCCCCAACAAGGGCCCTGAAAACCAAGGCATCAAAACTCCTCTGGCAACATGAACTTGGGGAGGCATTTGGCTACTGAGTTGTCTTGGGGATCACATCTTTATATTTCACCTTTAGTCTGCTTTTGCCTGATCTTATTCTTGATCTTTATTTTCTTCTCTCTTTTATTTGTTGTTTTGAATATACATGACAGTAGGCTATATTTTGACTTATTATGTACACATGGAGTGCAACCCATTCCAATTAGAATCCCATTCTTGTGGTTGTATATGATGTGGAGTTTCACTGGTGGTATATTCATATATGCGTAAAGGCAAGTTAGGTCTAATTCATTCTACTCTCCTTCCTGTTCCCAGGCCCCTCCCTTCCCTTTATTCCCCTTTGTCTAATCCAATGAACTTCTATACTTTCCCTCCCTACCTTCCCTTGTTATGGGTTAGCACTGACATATCAGGGAGAACATTTGGCCTTTGGGTTTTTGGGATTGTTCTCTAGTTCCATCCATTTACAGGCAAATGTCATAATTTCAGTTTCCTTATGGCTGAGTAATATATTCCATTGTGTATATGGATAATTTCTTTATCCATTCATCTGTTGAAGGACACCTAGGTTGGTCCCATAGCTTAGTTATTATTAATTGAGCAACTATACACATTAATGTAGCTGTGTCACTGTAGTATGCTGATTTTAAGTCCTTTGGATATATACGGAGGAGTGGGATAACTGGGTCAAATGATGGTTCCAAGCCAAGTTTTCTAAGGAATCTCCATACTGCTTTCCAGAGTGGTTGCACCAATTTGCAGTCCCACCAGCAATGTATGAGTGAATCTTTTCCCCCATATCCTTGACTACATTTATTGTTCTTTGTATTCTTGATAATTACCATTCTGACTAGAGTGAGATGAAATCTCAGTGTAGTTTTAATTTGTATTTCTCTAATTGCTAGAAATGTTGAACATTTTTTCACATATATTTCGACCATTTGTATTTCTTCTTCTGTGAAGTACCTGGCTCAGTTCCTTTGCCCATTTATTGATTAGTTTGTTTGGGTTTTTTGGTGTTAATTTTTTTGAGTTCTTTGTAGATCCTGGAGATTAATGCTTTATCTGAGGTGCAGGTGGCAAAGATTTTCTCCCATTCTGTAAGCTCTTTCCTCACATTCTTGATTGTTCTCTTTGCTGTGAAAAAGCTTTTCAGTTTGATGCCATCCCATTTATTGATTTTTTAAAAAATTATTTTATTTTATTTTTTTAGTTGTTGATGAAGCTTTATTTTATTTATTTACTCATATGTGGTGCTGAGAATCAAACCCAGTGCCTCACATGTCCTAGGCAAGCTCTTTACCACTGAGCAACAACCCCAGCCCCCATTTATTGATTCTTGATTTTATTCCTTGCACTTTAAGAGTCTCATAAGGAAGTGTGTTTCTGAGCTCACACGATGGAGAGTTGGGCCTACATTTTCTTCTAGTAGGTGCTGGGTTTCTGGCCTAATGCCTAGGTCTTTGATCCACTTTGAGTTGCGTTTTGTGCAGGGTGAAAGATAGAGGTTAAATTTCATTCTACTACATATGGAGTTTTCCCAGTACCATTTGTTGAAGAGTTTATCTTTTCTTCAATACATGTTTATGGTGCCTTTGTCTAGTATGAGATAACTTGTATTTATGTGGGTATGTCTCTGTGTCTTCTATTCTGTTCCATTGGTTTTCATGCCTATTTTTGTGTAAAGAACATGCCATTTTTGTTATTATAGCTCTGTAGGATAAGGTCTGGTATTGTGATGCCTCCTGTATCACTTTTCTTGCTAAGGGTTGCTTTGACTATTCTGGGCCTGTTCTTGTTCCAAATGAATTTCATAACTGCCTTTTCTCATGCTATGAAGAACATCATTGGAATTTTAAAGGGAATTGCATTAAATCTGTATAGTGCATTTGGTAGTATGGCCATTTAGCAATATTAATTCTGCCTATTCAAGAACGTGGGAGATCTTTCCATTTTCTAAAGTCTTCTTAAATTTCTTTAGTGATCTGTAGTTTTCATTGTGCAAGTCTTTCACCTCTATTGTTAGATTGATTCCTGAGTACTTTTTTTGTTTGTTTTTTGAGCCTATGTGAATGGGATAGTGCTTCTGATTTCTCTTTCAGCTGATTCATCATTGGTATTTTTAGAACACAATTGACTTATAAGCATTAATTTTATATCCTGCTACTTGGCTGAATTCGTTCATGAGTTCAAGAAGGCTTCTAGTGGGGTTTTTTGAGTCTTCTAAATTTAGAATCATGTTCTCAACAAATAGGGATAATTTGAGCTCTTCTTTTCCAATTGGTATCCCTTTAATTTCTTTCTTTTGTGCAATTGCTCTGGCTGGGATTCAAGGACTGTGTTGAATACAAGTGGTAAAAGAAGGCATCCCTGTGTTGTTTTTAAAGGGAATGCTTTCAATTTTTCTTCAATTAGAATGACATTGGCTTGGGTTTAGTATATATAGATTTTACAATGTTGAGATATGTTCCTACTATCCCTAGTTTTTCTAGTGTTTCGAACATGTAATTCTTGATCTTTAGCATATAACATATATCTCATAAGCCTTCAAAGTTCTTTTTTTTCCCCCTGATACTAGAGACTGAACCCAGGTGCTCCCTACCACTGAGCCACATCCCCAGTCCTTTTTGCTTTTTATTTTGAGATAGGGTCTTCTATGTTGCTCAGAGCCTTGCTAAATTGCTGAGGCTGGCATTTAATTTATAATACTGCTGCCTCAGCCTCCTGAGTTGCTGGGATTACAGGCATGCACCACTATGACGGCTCCTTACTTTAAAGGAAAATTCTTTTAACTCAGGAATCTTCTGTCTAGAAAATCCTACAGACTGATTCAAATGTCCAAACATTTTTTTCTATCAGGATATTCACTGAAACTTTATTTTTAATAGTTAATAATGGGGGGGCTGGGGATGTGGCTCAAGCAATAGTGTGCTCACCTGGCATGCGTGCAGCCCGGGTTCGATCCTCAGCACCACATACAAACAAAGATGTTGTGTCCGCCGAGAACTAAAAAAAATAAATATTAAAAAAAAATAGTTAATAATGGGGCTGGGGTTGTGGCTCAGTGGTAGAGTGCTCACCTAGCATCTACAAGGCACTGAGTTTGATCCTCAGCACCACATAAAAGTAAGTAAATAAAATAAAGATTTTGTGCCCATCTACAACCAAAAAAATTCAAAAAACAGTTAATAATGACATAGGTTATAGATGCATATAACCTGTATATTTATTCATGTATGTGAATATATACACACACATGTGTTTATTCTGTTTCTCTGGAGAAACCTGACTATAGTTTCTCATGGGTGGCTGTAGAAGAGGTCTTGCTACCTAATGCTCGGTGTTATTGATGACTGATGTGTACAGAAATTATGGCAGTGAGGTCTTTTCTAGAGAAGTCCTGTGACCTGGTTTGAGGGTTGTTAATGGTTGCAGAGTCTCTAAGCCTTGACCCCGGATGTCTCAGGGATTATTTGAAAGCTGAGGATGTAGCTCAGTGGTAGAGCACTTGCTTAACATGTGTGAGACACTGGTTTCCATTCCCAGTAAAACATACACACACACACACACACACACACACACACAGAGTTTTAATGAATTATATTCTGCTAAAACTAGCTAAAGTGGTGTCTATTATTTATAGTTAAGAACTCTGATATCCATGCAGAGTCGCTATGACTGTTGGTGGTGATTGTTTTGTTTCTGAGAGGGGATCTTTCTGCATTGCCCTGACTGGTTTCCAGCTCTGTGCTCAAGTGATCCTTCTGCCCCAGCCTTCCAAGTAGCTGGGACTATAGGTTCATCTGTGCATGGCTGTTGCTTTTAATTACAAAAATGGGGTCACTCTGCTTTGTGAACTTGATAGTACACCAGGGCCATTTCTCCACGTCCATTCATAGAGGCCATTCTTTGTACTGGCTGCACAGCATTTCGCCTATTTCTATGGATCCTTTATAATCAGATTACTAATAGGTACAGGCTTTGTTTTGGTTTTGGTGGGTGTCTTCATCAGCCTGGGCTTCCACTGTGAAATACCACGGCTGGTGGGGACTGAATAACAGAAATTTATTTTCTTATGGTCCTGGCACCTGGGAGTCTGAGGTCAGGGTGCCAGCACGGCCTGGCTCTGGTGAGGTCTCTTCCAAGCATGCAGGTGGTCACTTTCCAGCTGTGTCCTCACATGGTGAACAGAGAGCAAGAACAAGCTGTCCACTGGCTCATTTTATGAGGCTAATCTCATCCCAAGGGTGTGATGCTCATGACCTCATGGATCTAACTACCCCGTCTCCACCTACCATTACAACGGGGAGCCAGGGCTTCACCATACATGGGGTGCCCATTTCAGTCTATAGCAGTGAGGGATCAAAATGTTCCAGAATTGATTGTGGTGAATACTGCACAACTCTGTGAGTATACTAAAATCATTTAATTATACACTTTGAATGGGTGAATTATGAGGTTTGTAAGTCCAGAGTAAATAGATGAATTCAGGGTGTGCCAATAAAGGTGCTATTTAAAAAATAGTTACCTTTGAAAGACATCAAGAGCAGAATGCATTTTTACTCACTTATATACCATTTCTGATGCCTTTCATTCTTCCTTTCTGTGGATCTGTGCTTCCATCTAGCGTAATTTCCCTTCAATGTGAATAACTTCCTTTAGTGTTTGTTGAGGTGCCAGTTTCCAAGTGACAAAGTCTCTTAGCTTTTGTTAACTAAAAATGTCACATTTTCTTTACTTTTTTTTTTTTTTTTTTTTGCAGTATAGGATCCAGGGTACTTTACCACTGAGCCACACACCCATCCCTTTTTATTTTGAGACAGGGTCTTGCTGAATCACTCAGAGACATCAAACTTGCTTATCCTTCTGGGCATGATAGCAAGACCTGTAATCCCAGTGGTTTGGGAAGCTGAGGCAGGAGGATTGCAAGTTTGAGACCAGCCTCAGCAATTTAGCAAGACCCTGTCTCTTAATAAGATAATAAAAATGGTTGGGGATGTGACTCAGTGGTTGAGCGTCCCTGGATTCAATTCCTGGTACCAAAAATAAACTTGGGATCCTCCTTCCTTCCTCCCAAAGCACTGGGATTATAGGCATGCACCTGGCTCACTCCAAATGCACGCACCTTTAAGTCCTGGTATGCCACTGGGATCTGAAAGATCACTGTAGTCGGGCGCAGTAGTTCCATGACTGTGACTCAGGCTCTTCTCTCGCTCAAGGATAACAAGGCGTGGCCCTAGGAATAGGCAATGCCTGGAGGAGTTGTGTTACAGTCACCTATTCCTTTGTAAACCTGACTCCTTGCCTCATTGTAAGAGCTTCTCCCCAGTAAAAAGGTCCAGCACCTGCTCCTTACTCTCTTTTTGCCTGCTTGCCCTCTTTTGGGTATCTGAGTCTGAGGATTGGTCACTGAACCCAAAGAAAAGGTACTTTCTGTGTCTATGTCTTTATTTAGCTTAAATTCACTTGGAAGACCGACTGGTTAAGTTGTGTGACCCGACATATTGTTTCTTCTAAATCATTTAAAAATCGAAATATTAGTCCTTTATGATCCAGCCATTCCACTTCTGTATACAGTCCCAAAAAGAACAGAAGCAGGGTCTTGAAGAGATATTTGAACAACCATGTTCATGGCAGCATTATTCACACTAGCTAAAACATGGAAGCAACATTGGTGTCCATCAACAGATCATTGGATAAGCAAAATGTGGTATATGCATACAACAAAATACTACTTAGCCTTAAAAGGCCAGGAACAACATAGATGAACCTTGAGTTATGCTAAGTAAAATAAGCCCATCACAAAAGGGAAAATACTGTATGAGTCCACTTACATATGGTACTAAGGGTAGGCAAAAATCTTAGAAAATAAAAGTAGTTTCCAGGAACTGTGAGAGGGAGTTAAAGGAGTAATTATTTAATGAGTATGGAGTGTCAGGTGTTGTTTTTATTTTTGCCTTCATTTTCCAGAACTATATTAGTTGCATGCACCTTCATAGTTGAATCTTCCTGGCAATTAAACCTTGTATTATTATATAGTGACCTCCTTTATCTGTGGTAAGGCTTTTGAAGACTGTTTTGTTGGATATTTTTACAATCATTCCAGCTTAATTTTGTTTATTATTTGCTTTTCATGTATTTTTCCATCCTTCAGTTTCAAGCTTAAGGTGTCTTATATCTTGGGTTAATCTCTTGTCAATTGAATACAGCTGGAGCATATAACTAGATTTTTTATTCTTTTTTGAGATAGGATCTTGCTATGTTTCCCAGGCTGACCTTGATTTCCTAGGCTCAAGTGATTCTCCTGCCTCAGCCTCCTGAGAAGTTGAGACTATAGGCATATATCACCATCCTCACTTTAATCCTCTAGTTTTCTTAAAGTCTATTTTATTTTTCCCATTTTATTTGCTTCTGTGCCAAATTTGAAGTATTTCTTCAGTTCTATGTTCTAGTTCACTAATTCTCTCTTCATCTGTGTCTAATCACACAAATGGTATTTATAGTCCATCTGAATTTTGTTTACTTTTATGAAAAAGAAAAACAAATCTATCTAGGGTGTAAGTAGGACAGGATGAGGTAAAGGAGTGTGTGTGTGTGTGTGTGTGTGTGTGTGTGTGTGTATATATATATATATATATATTTTTTTTTTTAAAGATTGAATCAGCTTAGCATGCTCAAATGCTGAAAGGGAAGACTAGATGGGAAAGAGAAAGACAAGACATTTTCTCATTCTTCCATGTGTGGTAGGTATGACTCATTAGCAACTGTTGGATTATCCATTCTTAGGCTCTTAATTACAGTTCACAGCATCTATTCTGATTTAAGCAGAAAGAAGTTTATTGATAGACATCTAGAGGTTCAGTCTCCAAGATGACTATATAACTGAGCATGGAAGTTAAGTAGCCCTAAGCATCCAGGAAAATCATATGTAGAAAAATCCACATCACAGGATTTTCTACCAAGGGCATGTCATATGTTTCTACTCCAATGGTTCATTACCTAATCCCTTTAGGTAAAGTCTAGATCCTGGTCTCCATTCCCATCTGTAGACTCATCAGCCTCTTCCATGCAGGAAGGCCAGAAATCAATTGTGATAGTGCTGAGTAAGCCAGTCTACCACAATTGCCACACAGTTTTATGTCTAATGGTAAGAGAGAGTAGATTCTATTCAGGGGGTCAATGTCCTGTGGTGTTATCAACAGCAGGGTACATGTCCAACAGTGTCCTAGCCTCAGTGGTGACCACCAATGTCCCAGTCAAATAATTCTTGGGCAAGCCATGGTTTGTTGTTTATTTTCCAAGCCTGTTTTTCCAGTCAACTCTGCAATTTCTTCAGTTACCTTTGGTGCACCTTTGTAAATGACATTCCAGTGTCTATTGCTGTCAAAAGAATCTTCATTCAGACCCACCACAATTCTAAATTTTTTAATTGTATATATATTGTGAATAGACTTTTATTTTATTTAATTTATTTTTTATGTGGTGTTGAGGATCGAAACCCAGTGCCTCACACATGGATTTCACACATGCGACCTGGTCCCCAAGTAAAATATAAAAAGGGATGGAAAGCTGTGTGCTCAGGAGCGTTACCACTGAGCTACAACCCAAGACCATAATCTTATATTTATATAATCACTTAATTTAAAACACTATTGTAGGCATGGTGGCTTGTGCCTATAATCCCAGAGACTGGGGAGCCTGAGGCAGAAGGATGGCAAGTTCAAGGTGAGTTCAAGAATTTAGTGTGACCCTGTCTCAAAATGAAAAATAAAAAGGGCTGGGAAAGTAGCTCAGTGGTAAAGATCCCTTGGGTTTAATTCCCAGTACAAAAACAAACAAACAAACACAAAACCCTAAATCATATTATCTGCCAAGTAAGATAGGAATCAACGGACAGGCCAGAAGAATCATTTGTCTTTTTTGCACTCTGAGCATCTACTTCCCTCCTTTTGATTTCTGTTGAGGACTCAATCTCTCCTCATTCAGTCCATGCAATTGGGGTGAACTAACCTCCATGCCTGAGATCCAGGGGTGAGCTGATGATACAGGTTGGCCAATCAGAACATTCCCTCCTTCTGGTCAGTGATTGGCTCAGGGCCTATGACTGAAGCCAAGCTGAAGAGAATAAATTCTAGAATAGTCAATTCTTGTTCTTTGCAGTAGTCACGTTCTATAAAACTTCTTTTTGCTTAAAACAAAACAAAGCAAAGGCAAATGGTAGCAAGGACTTAAATGGTGTAAAAGATTCAAACATGACTTTTGATAAAGGGAGAAAAATATCAAAGTGTTAAAATGATTTGCAGCTTCTTGCCATCACCCAGAAGGGCTGCGCTTGATCCTCTATTTTCTGGTCTTTTTGTGAAAATTGAAGAAACTAACAGGGAGAGAACCAAAAAGAGGAATAAGAGTGATGGGAAATAGGGGGGCATGGTGGTGCACGCCTGTAATCCCAGCAGCTTGGGAGGCGGAGGCATTAGGATCAGTAGTTTAAAGCCAGCCTCAGCAACTTAAGGAGACCTTGTCTCAAAATAAAAATAAAACAAAGGGCTGGGGTTGTGGCTCAGTGGTTGAGTGAAACTGGCTTGAATCCCTGGTTTAAAAAAAAAGATGAAAAACAGAAGCTCAGGAGGTTGATCAGAAGTATCACAAATTCAAGGCCAGACTCAGCAACTTAGCAAGACCCTAAGCAATTTAGTGAGACCTGGTCCCTAAGTAAAACATAAAAAGGGATGGGAAGCTGCGTGCTCAGGAGGCTGAGGCAGGAGGATTGTGATTTCAAAGCCAGCCTCAGCAACTTAGTGAGACCCTAAGCAACTGGGCAAGACCTGTCTCTAAATTAAATACAAAAAAAAAAAAAAAAAAAGTCTGGGGATGTGGCTCAGTGGTTGAGCAACACTGGGTTCAATTCCTGGTTAAAAAAAAAAAAACAAAAAACAAAACAAAACAAAACAAAAAAAACAAGTGATGGGAAATTGAAGGAAGGAGAAAGCAAATAAGATTAGGTGGTAAAACAAACAGAGGGAGGAGAGAAGAGCAGATACTGGGTGAGGGGGGATTTGGGAAGGAGAACAAGAAAAACTACAGGCACATAAGAATGAGGGGGAGGGGCTAATCATTTTTCTCCTGAGATAAAAATATGTATACAGAAAAGTGCATACACCACAAATGTACAGCTTGATGAATTTCCACAAGGTGAACATACTTGTGGAACCAGCAATCAGAGGCAACAGTGGCATAATAACAGCCCCCAAAAGCTCCTTGATGCTACCTCCTACTTACTATCTCCCATTATCCATGGGGTGGCCAAGAGGAATCATAGAGGTTAATAGAATTCATAAGGGGCTGGGGATGTGGCTCAAGCGGTAGTGTGCTCGCCTGGCATGCGTGCGACCCGGGTTCGATCCTCAGCACCACATACCAACAAAGATGTTGTGTCTGCCGAGAACTGAAAAATAAATATTAAAAATTCTCTCTCTCTCTCTCTCACTCTCTCTTTAAAAAAAAATAGAAGTCATAACAGTTAACACAGAGGTTTTGTTTTACCAGTTTCATGCAGAGGGGATAAATGGACTTTTTTGTATTTGCTTTCTTTCACTCAGTGTTATGTTGGTGAGGCCCACCCATGGCATCAAGAATAGTTGTTGTTTGCTCATTCTTGCTGTATAGTATTCCACTGTGTGAATACTCACAATTTATTTATCTATCCAGCTGCTGATAGACATTTGGGTTGTTTCCAGATTTTGGCTATCTTAGTCAAGACTTGATATTTTTTGTCTTTTGCATTTTAGCTATTCAGGCATACAATAGTATTGCATCGAGACATCAATGGGTATTTCTCTGGTGACAGGTGAAGTTGGGCAATTTTTTCATGTGTTTATTAGTCATTTGGATAGTCTCTTCTGTGAAGTGTCTCTTCAGGTCCTTTGCCCATTTGTAAAAATTTCTTCATATATATATATATATATATTTTTTTTTTTTTTTTGGTACCAGGGGTTGTACGGAATGGTACTTACCCATTGGGCCACGTCCCATATATTTTATTTGGAGACAGGGTCTTGCTAAGTTGCTTAGGGCCTTGCTAAGTTGCAGAGGTTGGCTTTGAACTTGCCATTCACCTGGTCAGCTTCCTGAGCTGCTGGGATTGCAGGCGTGTGCCACCACATCTGGTTTTAAGTTTTATTTTAATACAGGGTCTTACTAAGTCCTTAGGGCCTCACTAAATTGCTGAGGTTGGTCTCAAACTTGTGATCCTCCTGTCTCAGTATCCAGAGTCGCTGGGATCCACAAGCATGTGCCACCACGTCTGGCAGGAGTTCTTCAATATATCTCAAATATGAGTTTTGTCAGATAAATATACTACAGAGATCTTCTGCTCCACGGCTTGCATTTTTACTTTTTAAGGGTGTTTGTGAAGAACAGAAGTTCTTTATTTTAATATGCTATTATTTATCACTTTTCCTTATGGTTAGTGCTTTTGATGCCCTTTTGAAATATTCTTTGAGGTTAGTGTAGCTCAGTGATAAAGTGCTTGCCTAGCATGTGCAAGACCCTGAGTTCAATCCTCAGCACCTCAAAACAATTCTTTGCCTGCTCTTCTAAAAAGCTTTATTGTTCTACCAATATAATTTATCTACAATTGAGTTCTGTGAAGGTGGAGTGTAGAAATCAATATTCTTTTCCCTCCCATGCAGATTTTCAATTGACTAAGCACATTTTTATTAGACAGATATCGTCTTGGTTAATTATATGCCAACTCAACTTGGCTAAGGGATATCCACATAACTGGTAAAACATGAATTCTGAGCGTGCTTGTGAGCTTGTTTCTGGAGAAGTTTAGCATTTGAATTTGTCAATCGAGGGAAAAAAATTTCACAGGCACCAACATGGGTGGACATTATCCAACTGACTTAGGGTCTGAACAGAACAAACAGGCAGAGGAAGAATTTGTTCTCTCTATTTGAGCTGAAACATCCTTCTTCCTCTGCTCTTGGACATTGATGCTCCTGGTTCTTGGGACTTTAGAGTAGAAATGAATTATGCCCCAAGTTTTTCTGGTTCTCCCACATGAGGATGGCAGATTATGGAACTTGATGGTCTGCATCATCACATAGGAGCCAATTTGTATAATGTGTGTGTGTCACTCTCCATTCTTCCCTTTCTCTCTTACTTTCTTTCTATCCTACAGTTTGCATCTGGAAGTCCCCAGAGGCCCATGTGTTAAGCTTGCTCCCCAGCATGTGCTACTGGGAGGTGGTAAAACCTTTGAGGGATGGGCTTGATGGGAAGTTTTAGGTCATTGGGGGCGTGGCCTTAAAGGGATTGTGGGGCCCAGGTCTCTTTTTCTCTTTCTTTTGCTTCCTGGCTGCTCTGAGGTGAGCAGCTTCCTCAGCCACATACTCCTGGCATGGTGTACTGCTTCACCATAGACCCCAAAGCATATGGGGGTAACTGACCATGGACTGAAATTTTCAGATCTGTGAGCCAAAATTAATCTTTCTTTCTTTCTTTCTTTCTTTCTTTCTTTCTTTCTTTCTTTCTTTCTTTCTTTCTTTCTTTCTTTCTTTCTTTCTTTCTGATAGGGTCTTGCTAAGTTGCTGAGGCTGGTCTTGAACTTGCAATACTTCTGCCTTAGCCTCCTGAGTCACTGTGATTACAGGCATATTCCAGGCTAAGCCTTCCCTCTTTTTAAGTTAATTATCTCATACATTTTTGTTATGGTAATGCAAGGCTAACTAACACAACATCCTTCAACAGATGAATGGTTAAACAAATTGTGATACAACCATACTAGGAAGTACTATTCAACAGTTAAAAAAAACAGCTATTGATATAAAAAATGACTTTGAATGAATGGCCAGAGAATTTTGCTGTGAACAAAAAAAAAAGGTCAATATGGCTAGGCTCAGTGGCATGTGTCTATAATCTCAGTGACTTTGGAGGCAGAGACAGGAGGATCTCAAAGTAGAAACCAGCCTTGGCAATTTAACAAACTTTGTCTCAAAATTAGAAGGTTAGGGATGTAGCTCAGTGGAGCTACAGTAGAGTGGCCTGGGTTCAATCCCCAGTACTAAAAAAAAAAAAGAATCAATCTCAAAAGATTACATATTTTATGATTCCATTTAAATTATATATATATATATATATATATTTTTTTTTTTTTTTTTTTTTTTTTTTGGTACTGGGGATTGAACCTAGGGGTACTCTACCACTGATCTGTATTCAAAACCCTTGTCCTGTAGTTTTTCAAGAGGTTACCATTTGGGAAAATTTGGCTAAGCATACAAGGGATCTCTCCATCTTATTTTCTACAATTGCATGTGAATCTATGATTAACCAAAAATTAAAGTACCTAATTAAAAATCCAGGCTGGGCATGATGGTACATAACTATAGTCCCAGATACTTGGGAGGCTAAGGCAGGAGAATCACTTTAGCCCAAGAGTTTGGGGTCAACCTGGGCAACAGGGAGAACTTGTTTGAAAAATATAAATCTTCTACAGATTGGAAGGATTTGAATGCTGATGAGATGTAAAAATCATTTAGGGATTCATTAACACACACACACATACACACACACACACACACAACTTCTTTGATAAACCATTCTGGTTAATGAACCCTTAATTAACCACCATTTTCAATGAGAATTGCAACCTAAAAACCTTGAAGTCCCAGAGGAATGACTCTCATGTAGGATTTCAGGCATGAAATCAGTAGGTGTAGCCATTTGGTCAGGAAGCCACCCCACAGCCCCTAAACCCCACTTATTGTTGGTGATCATGCTGCCTCTTACTAGATGTGGGGCTCTGGGCCTGCTTATCTGTAAAGCTGGTATGTCCACAGGTCTTGGTGACATAATGATGGTTAGATAATGATTGTTAAGTGTTTAATATAGTGACTTCTCCCTTCTTCCCTTTTTAATTTTAATGTGTGTGTGTGTGTGTGTCTGTGTGTGTGTGTGTGTGCGTGTGTGTGATGAGGTACAGCTTATCTTCTAAGGACATCCAATACATGGGGATTGAAGATGTCAGGTGCTGGCTGTTGAAGTCTGGGGATGAATTTCTATCAATCAAATCTGGAGCAGTGTGTCATCAAGGTCTTGTGTCATCAAGAAAGTGTGCATGGGAAAAAGGGGTGCATACTGGGAAGGAATTTCCTGGTGTGATTGGGGTGTGAGGTGTTGACAGGCTAAGGTTTCAATGTGTGCACTTTTCTTCCTAGTGAGCCAAGAGGTGTGTCCTTAGGTAATGGAGGGACCTTACCACCATTACCCCCGCCCCTGTTGGGTATTGGGTTGAACCCAAGGGTGCTCTACCACTGAGCTTCATCCCCAGCCTGTTTTATTTTTTATGTTGAGACAGGGTCTCAATAAGTTATCCATACTGCCTTGAACTTGTGATCCTCCTGCCTCAGCCTCCTAGGTTGCTGGGATGACAGGCCCAGAGTTACAACATTCCAGCCCTGGTGTCCGTACTTCTACTAGATCAGCATAAATGACCTAGATCACGGCTTGGTGTATGTGACTGCTTGTGCACACCTTTGTCATTACATAAAACAACCCATCAAAAGAATTCATCTTGACAGGTCTTTGGAAATATTGTTGGCTTGCTGCACTGGCTCATTTTCAAGATGTAAACTGTGTCCCTCTGTGAAGACTGGGGACTATTTGTGACCGAGAGCACTGCAATGCCAGGCACGACCAACAGGGGGAAAGCAGGAGCAGCTGGGGCCTGGTCTGGAGAGGCAGTTGTTAGAAGCCCCACTCAAGAAAGGAAGCCACAGAGGATCCCAGTGAGCCAGAGCCCAGAAACCTCCTGGCCAAGCAGGTCGAAATTAGTCTTGCTGCTGAAGCCTGCTTTCTGGCATGATCTGTGAGGTGGTGAGCCCAGGTACACTCCATAAATCCCAACCTGTCCCTGGGCAGCATCTGCTCTGAAGGGACTGCCTGCTGCAGGAACCGGTTCCTCTGCTCTGAAGACAGCCTCAGATGCACCCTGTAGGATCTTGACTCAAGGTGATCCTCAGCACAGAACAATAAATCTTGCCTACCCTAGCTTCCACAGTCTCCAGAATTTGCTCAATTTATGTTAAAAGAACAGCAGCACCAGTATCAGAGAATCAAAACTCACTTCTGGATAACAGCATCTTGTTTTGCCTGCTGCACTGGGTGCAGCCTCAGAGGCACTATCTCACAAGATGTCTCCCTCTTGGCCAAGGGGAGAGGGGTGGGGCTCAAATGGGCCAGCCAGCCTGTTCCCTGGGGACTGGAATCTTGAGTAGAGTGACAGAATAGGGTTACTGCTGATCTCTAAGATAGCAATGTCCTGCAGACAGAGTATGTCACATGATTCATGTGCCTGGATTCCCAGAACTGTCCTTCTTCCTGCTGTATTTATCATCTAGTTGGTCAGGTGTTGCTCCTCTAGAACCTTCAAATTCCTTTTAAAAAACAAATTCATTTAAAAAAATGCAAACATATATAACATATACATGTATCAAACAGCACATGTTGCCCCCTGATATATACAATTTTTATGTACCAGTTAACATTTTTTTTTGCTTTATTTATCTATTTATTTATTTTTAGTACTGGAGATTGAACCCAGGAGTATGCTACCACTGAGCTACATCCCCAGCCCTTTTTATTTTGAAACATGGTCTAGTGAAGTTGCCCAGACTGGCCTTCAATTTGCAATCCTCCTGCCTCAGACCCTCCAGTGACTGGAATTACAGATGTGCATCACTGTGCCCAGCTTGTAAGGACATTTATGAAGACTGTGAGCAATGTGAGGACTGTCCTGTCCACAGATAAGTCTGCAGTGCCCATGAAGGGAAGGCTCAGGTCTGCTGAATTCCACACCTAGAACAGATAATTTGGCAAATTCCCTTTCCCTTTGTTCTCCACTTCCTGGACACCTCCTATATGAAGCCAATTTTTCAATTTCAACATTTCTGCACTACAGGCTGTGCATTTATTTCTTCCATATTATAGAAATCAAGGATATAAAAGCTGAGCATGTCATATGGAGGAATCCATTCGTAGAGTCTAGAGATGCTATAAAATCCCTTTTTATGATGTAAAAGCTTATAGGTACTTTTAAAATTTTTTTAGTTGTTGATGGACTTTTATTTAATTTATTGATATGTAGTGCTAAGAATCAAACCCAGTGCCTGGAACATGCTAGGCAAGCACTCTACCACTGAGCCACAACCCCAGCCCTTATGGGTACTTTTTATACTGATATGTTATTCAATATATGTATGATTTTTTGGGAAATCTTAAAACACCATTTCTGTAACAAGTTGATGGTATACAAACAAGCTTTGGGGGACAGGGGACAATGGGAAATGGAGAGAAAAAAAGAGATTTAGAGCCTTAACACTCTCCCTCCTCCTCCTCCTCCTCTTCCTCCTCCTCCTCCCCCTCCTCCTTTTTCCTCCTCCTCCTTTTTCCTCCTCCTCCTCCTCTTCCTCTTCCTCCTCCTCCTCCTCCTCCTCCTCCTCCTTCTCCTTTTTTCCCCCTCCTCCTCTTCCTTCTTCTTCTTCTTTTTGGTACCAGAGACTAAACCCAGAGGCGCTTAACCACTGAGCAACATTCCCAGCCCTTTTTATTTTTTTGTTTTGAGACAGGGTTTTGCTAAGCCCTTAGGGCCTTGATAAGTTGCTGAGGTTAGTTTTAAACTTGTAATCCAGGAGGATTACAAATTTAAGGCCAGTCTGGGCAACTTCAGGATTACCTCAGCCTCCCAAGTTGCTGGGGTTACAGACATGTGCCACCATATCCATTTTAACATGCTCTTAAAATGCAATGTTCAGGCTTCTCTGAAGTCTAACTAAATACATTAGTCAAAAAAAGAGATGTTTTTTGAAACAGTTATTGAGTGTCCAGTATCGTTATCATGTCTCAGAATTGTTGAATGCTAAGGTATTAAGATATCTTACCCTTACATGAAGGTACTTCTGGGAGAAAATGTTTCTATGCTTCAGAGATTCATGAGAATGTATGTAGGGGTGAGCCAGGTAGGGCACACCTGTGATCCCAGGGATTTGGGAGGCTGAGACAGGAAGACTGCAAGTTCAAAGCCAGTCTTAACAACTTATTGAGGCCCTAAGCAACTTAGGGAGACCCTGTTTCTAAATAAAATACAAAAAAGGGGTGAGGATGTGGCTCAGTGGTTAAGTGCAAGTGCCCCTCGGTTCAATCCCCAGTAGAAAACAAAAAAACAAAAAACAAGAACAACCACCTTCAGTAAAGGGGAAAATAGATAAAAATCTGTGGCAGATTTGTTGAATCTCAGTGATGAGTATATGGAATTGCATTGCTCTATTTTTCACATGCTTAACTTTTTTTTTTTTTTTGGACAGAGTCTCACTGTGTTGCTATGTTGCTGGACTCACACGCCTGGATTCTGCTTCTCAGATTCCCCAGTAGCTGGGACTACAGGCATGTGCCACCACACCCAGTAAAATAGTCTTTCCTCTGTGGTTTTGGATATTGAACCCAGGACCTTCACGTGCTAAGCAAGTGCTCTACCGCTGAGCTACATCCTCAGTCCATCTGTTTTGTGTATGTTTGAAATTTTTAATAATCATGTAAAAGTTAAAAATGGATTAAACAATAGCAACAATAAAAATTAAATTTCTAGGTTTTTTACCCCCCTCTGGGGTACCAGAGGTTGAACTCAGGGGCATTGGACTGTGTGAGGCCATTGTGCTGAGTGACCAGCATTTTCCTTCCCTGATTGGTTGAAGCTCTGTGGGTCACTTCCAGGGATCTGGCCACATCAAAGCGGCCCTAGATGGCTTCCCTGATCCCTGAAGTCGCAGAATGTCGCAAAATGTGTCTTCATGCATAGGTGTGCCTTCCTATAGCCCCAGGGGTTGAATTACCTTACCTGTCCTTGTAACCCTGTCCCTCTTGACCTTTTTTGGATGGAAATTTCTACAGAATGAGAGTTCCCCCAATAAAAGTCCACTCCTGACCGTGCTAGCTCTCTCTTGCCAGCCTCTCGTGACATTCCTTGCTCTCCCATTTGGGGGGCATGAAGCTTAGGACAGAGGAGCCATCCAGGGGCTTGAATTAAAGGTAGATTGAGTGTCTGTGTTTTATCTGGTGCCCTAGTAAATTCACTCAGCGACCCTTAGTTTGGCTGCCCGAGGTGGTCAGGGTGGCAATGGACCACTGAGCCACAGCCCTATTTTGTATTTATTTAGAGACAGGGTCTCACTGAGTTGCTTATTGCCTCACTTTTGCTGAGGCTGGCTTTGAACTCGCGATTCTCCTACCTCAGTCTCCGGAACTGCTGGGATTACAGGTGTGCACCATGGCGCCCGGCTCTAGGGTCATTTCTTACTACCCATCTCTTGATCTCTTGTTTTAGGAAACAGGAGGAATTTATTTCCAGGTTGAGAATAAAGACTTGCTGAATTTTCAATAGGGATTTTGTAGAAGATAGAAGAAGACATTATGGTGTAAATGTCGATGGGGTTGTAGGAACTTTTCTTTAAAAATCAAGAGAAAAGTGAACACTAGTCTCTTGCTGGAGGAAGGATTTGGTAATGACCTGGCTGTCCACTCAGAGCTCTGCATGTCCGGGGGTATCAGAGGACAGGAGTCTGGCTTTAGAAGCAGACAGGTAGGAGTTCCAGTCTTGACTTTGACCCTAAATTGGCCACAGCACCATTGATAAGCCACTCACTCTCCTTAAGCTTCTGTTTCCTTTATCAATGGGAGTAACAATAACCAGCTTGTACATAAGGTTCTATAAGGTGAGTTGAGCTATTTCTGTGCTTAGCACTTGGTAACTATTCATTAACCTTTAGCTAGTTTTGTTCTTATTATTGCACTTGGATTAGCAATTTCTTTGTCATTATTATTAATTTATGTTTTGGAATATGACTTTTATATTTTTCCTATAAAAAATAGGTATTCAGGAAACAGTGAGAGGAGATCCCACTCTAGAGACGCTGGATGTGGCTCAGACCATGTGTTATGGTTCTCTGTGATTTGTAGGGGTCACACAAATTTCTCTGTACCACTGTCATCTTGCAGATCTGTTTTAGGATTCACAGTAAAGAGAGGTCCTTGTACCTCACAATGAACACACTTGAACTATATATTTGGAATGTGATTCAAGTGTATACTTGGAAAACAAGGAAGTAAATATACATTCAAAAGGTGATTAAATATGCATTTTTAAAACAGGGAATTACAGAGGATAGGTCAGATACACACACACACACACACACACACACACACACACATATATATCAAATACAAATATCTGAAAGGAGACTCAGGCACATTCAAAAAGAAAGGGCATAATTGTTGGGCATGGAGGTGCATGCCTATAATCCCAGTGACTGGGAGACCGAGGCAAGAGGATAGCAAGTTCGAGTCCAGCCTCAACAACTTAGCCAGACTCTGTGTCAAAAGAAAAAGGGCTGAGGATGCATCTCAGTAGTAGAGTAGGGTTCAATCCCGAGTACCATGAGAAAAGAAAAAGTGTGTTGTGGGGGTGACCGTATCAGTTTATGTGACATAATGTGCTTTGAATGTGAGAGACTCGTCTTCCTCTCTCTGAGGATGCACCATCCACACACTGAGGGTCATACTTCACTAGGCTGTAGAGACCATGTAAGAGACCCTGGAAGGAGAGGGACACCATGAGCGGTGGGGAAGAAGGGCCAGATGCCCACAGTGGCTGACTATAATCGTAAACAAGGTCAAGAAATAGGAATCTCGTGAGAAACCCCCATTCATGTTCTGTCATCTTTGTCCCAGTGCGTCCGAGCATTCCTGAGGTGGCTGATCCTGTGCTCCAGGTAGATGGTCCTGATCCTTCGTTTGTCACTTTAGAGACCTCCCATGTCATCCTAGTTTGGACCCCCTCTTTGAGGCACAGTTACATCATTCCTAAATGTTCCTTAAAATCTCCTTTTCTTCACCACTGAATGCCCCATCCCACACCCTCAGGGCCATGACCAACCCACCTGTGGCCTGCATCCATGGCTTTCAGGTGCCTGATGATTTTCCATCTTTAATTGAAGTGTATCTGCCACTCAGTGAGACAAAATAAGAACAACTGTCCCCCAAATGTCACAATAAAGCTAAAAGTGGAGAAGGCACCATGGGACAGCCTGGGGTGTTAGATGTCCCAGCTTAGCTTCCAACAGGTGTATACATGCAAAAGGGTCCATGCTCGGACCATGGAAGACCCTGGCCGCCTGGACAGGTTAATGCCTGAAGCGTGCATCTGCAGCAGTCATCTACCTGACCAGCCAGGGTGGGGCCAGGTTGAGTCCTTGGCCTTCTCTCTGCCCCTGACCAGGTTTCTGCCTCAGATATGCTCCAGGACATTACACAGGCCATGGAGATCACACCGACTTGCCTGCCTTCTCTGCCTGCCCCTTCCCTGTGTCTGTCCTGAGTCACACCCCTGCCCAGGCTCCTCGTCACTTTTTATGTCCTCACAGCATGCTCTGTGCAATCTCTTACCTGTGCCACACAGATGCAGTTGACTCCTGCCTCACCCTTCCCCAGGAGCTCTGGGCACAGCTGCCCATTGGAGCCCCTCCACCAGGATGGCACACAGGCATCTCAAATTCAGTGAGATCCAAATGGGATTCCTTAGAGACATCACCTGTATCAGGCATGAGGCATTCCTGAGGGTCTCCCAAGGTCAAGAGGCTCTCAGCCTCTTCTCTTATTTGAGAATCCAGACAAATTAAAAATGAAGACTTGCCAAGGCAGGTTTGTATAATATATTTATTTATTTATTTATTCACTTATTTATTTATTTATTTTGAGAGTGTGTGTGTGTGTGTGTGAGAGAGAGAGAGAGAGAGAGAGAGAGAGAGAGAGCTTTTTAATATTTATTTTTTTAGTTTTCAGTGGACACAACATCTTTATTTTATTTTTATGTGGTGCTGAGGATCGAACCCAGTGCCCCACACATGCCAGGCAAGCGTGCTACTGCTTGAGCCACATCCCCAGACCTCTATAAAATATTTAAATATTTACATTTAATAAATTAACACATTTTGACACACAATATAATACTACTTAACTGTGCTATTCACACATGATTTCAAAATCAATATACAGATGGTCCCTGATTCATGAGGGTTCAACTTACCATTTATCAACTTTACAATGGTGTGAAGGCAGTATGCACTCATTAAAAATTAAACTTTGAATTTTTATCTCTTCCCAAAAGAGTGAAATGCAGCACCCCATGATGCAGGGCAGAAGCAGCTGGCCACAGCTCCCAGCCAGCCCCATGATCATGGGGGTAAACAATGAACACTCTGCAGCATCCACACAGTATTCAAGAAATAAAAGGAAACAAGCAAGAGCCTATTACAACAGGTGTGGTGGTTTTTTTTTGGGGGGGGGGATTGAACCCACAGCCTCGTGCATACAAAGCAAGCACTCTAGCAACTGAACTATATCCCTAGCCCTACAACACAGGTTTTTGGTAAGGTGACTGTACCCAATTGCATGCTAATGTAAGAATTATGAGCATGTTTAAGGTAAGCTACACGAAGCTGTGATGTTTTCTAGTTTAGGCATATTACCACATTTTTTGGCTTATGATATTTTCTATTTCTGATGAGTTTATTGGGATGTAACCTGATCATAATGTGAGATATTTCATTTATTGGAGAAAGCTTACAAGAGATCAGTGATGTTCCAAGAAGAGTTCAGTGGCGATAGGCTGAACTAATATCTCCTCCATCCCTTGAGATGCTTCAACAAGCAAAGACTCCTCTACTTCCCAGAGTTTTGTCCAGAGGAAGCTGGCTTCGTAGGTGACACATATTCTTTCTACAGTGCCTTCAGTTCTACTCCAGTCACACCTGATAGAGGGGTTTGTTAGGCTGCAGAAGCAGTGACATCATCAGCATGAAACTTGCTTAGTTTGCTTGTGTAACCGGCATCCCAAGGGCAACTGCTGATCCTGCAAGAAAGTACCTTTCTACAGATAACACTAACTTGCCCCAGTTCCCAGTGCATATAAGAGAAAGCCAGAGTCCTTCAAGGTAATATGTATGTGGGCATTTCAGCCCAGGCTTGCTCTCATTGTTCCTTTAATTTGGCCAGGTTTTTGGAAACAGAAAGAGGGTATTCAGGGACTTGTGTTTTACTGTCCCCCTTTTCTTAAGGCTAGTACAGGGATTAACACATACTAAGGCTTGGAATACAGAATGCACAAGGAGAGTGTAGGGAGAATAAAACCTGAGCCCAGCGTGACAGGGACCATTTCCCTTCATTCCTCTAGTCACAGTTGCATTGACTAGAAAAGTGGGTAGTCAGATTTACCTCCTAAATTGTGGTAAGCATCCAATAAGATAATAGACATGTAATGCCCTTGGTGAGGCTGGCTCCATAGTCAACTCCTAATGATACACTCAGAACTCCAAGGATACGAAGCTGATTTTTGCCACCTGAGGCAGAACAGGTGTTTTTATCATTTGCTTATTTTTTGGCTGCAAAAAATAATCGAACCCAGGGCCTTGGGCATATGGACAAATGCTCTATCACTGAGCTACATCCCTAGTACCCCCTCCCACTTTTAAAAATTCTGAGACAGGGTCTCAATAAGTTGCCCAGGTTGGCCTTGAAATTGTGAGTTGCTGGAATTTCAGGTGTGCACCACCACACCTGGCTAACCCTATGCTTTTAAAGACATATATATTTGTCAGGCACAGTGGGGCACACTTGTAATTCCACTGACTTGGGAGGGTGGGGCAGGAAGATTGCAACTTTGAGGCCAACATCAGCAACTTATCAAGGCCCTAAGAAACTTAGTGAGATCCTGTCTCAAAATTGAAAAAATAAGAATAAAAAAGTCTGGGGATGTAGCGCTGTAGTAAAGCGCCCCTTGGATTCAATCCCTAGTACAAAAAAAAAAAAAAGCATAAAACTAGGAACACATTTGCCTAGCATGCATGAGGCCCTGGGCTCAATCCCTAGGATCATTAAAATAAATAAATAAATAAATATGATTAAGATAGTACCACAATTAAAAATTAAAAGCAATGACATGGCTTAACGGCTTACAATCCTTGACAGGAGATGACATGAGAAAAAAGAAAGCCAGAAAACAATGGAATGACTTTGTCAAAGGGATTAAAAAAATAAAAACTGAGCTTCACACCCAGGAATAATATCCTTCAAAGTGAAAGTGAAATAGAAATATTTGCAACCAGAAGCCAAGAGACTGTGTTGCCAGAAGATCCACATCATAAGAAAAAGGAAAAGGAATTCAGTCTTTAGGCCAAAGGAAGATGGTAGCATAGAAGAGAAGAATAAAGAGCACTGAATAAAGCAAATAGGTAGATAAATATCAACAGTTTAAACCAGCAATAATTTTAACATGGGATTCAAAATACACTGGGATTGTGGCTCAGTGGTAAAGCGCTCGCCTAGCACGTGCGAGGCCCTGAATTTGAGCCTTAGCACCACACTAAAAATAAATAAAAAATAAAGATATATAAAAAAAAACACATGGAAGTAAAATGTAAGAGAGCAAAAGCACAAAAGACAGCAGGTGCTTAATGAAGTTAAATGATTTTAAGATTCTACATTGTTCAAAATGGAGTAAAACCAGGTATGGGGATGCACTTCTGAATCCCAGTGACTTGGAAGTCTTTGGCAGGAGGATCATGAGTTCAAAGCCAGCCTCAGCAAAAGCAAGATGCTAAGCAACTCAGGGAAGCCCACCTAAGGAGTACATGATGGGGAGTGACCTCCATCCCTGTGTGTTTCTGGATTCTGGACAGCATTTCTCTGAGGCCCAGCTGTTCCTCTCACCCAGGACAGCCTGGCTTCCTTGTGGTGAAATCTCTTCTCATCACAAGCACAGTTCAATAGCAACCACCATCTCTGGCACCTGGACACCGCCACATGCAGCTCCCAGCTACACATATTTTTCATTTGATGTTAACAGCCACCCTGTGGGTAGGTGTAGCCCCTGTCCAGCACAGACTACGAAACCAGGGTCACTCAGGTGAATTGGGCTGGCACAAATGAATCACACAGAAAATACCTTTCTCAGGGCCTTTCAGGGCAGCTTCTCCACCTCCAGCTCTAAGCTCCAACAAGAGAGCCAAGGGAAAAACACTGGAGGCTGTAGAGAGAGTGAGGGTGTGTCCCGAAGCCCTATTTATTGAGAGGAGCTGCAGGATAGAACATTCCATCCAAAAAAGATCAGGGGTAGTATTACAAAGGAACAAGAAGGAGGCCCACTCCCACTGGGTAACACCCACTCCCAAAGCCTTACTCCCCTGCAGCGCAGATGGGATCCATCTGTTTCCCCACACAACAGAAACCAGTCTCCACATTTCCATCTCTCAGGGCTAAGGGTTTTCAGCTCCTATGTGGCAGCTCCTGACAGGTAGGTATTATTGCTCTATTTTTACGACAAGGAAACACAAGACTAAAAATTATTTCATAGATGAGCAAACTGAGGTCAGACAGAGACTTGGCCAAAGTCTCACAGTGACAGGGACATAGTTGTAACTCCCACTCAGTGCTATGAACACACCCTTAGTCCATACTGAAATGGATGCTGATCTGGTTTTTAGGGCTGATACATGAGAAGCAAAACTCAAAGTAGGAAATGGCTTTCCCTCCTGCTTGCCCCTCTCTTCCTCTTTGTATCCTAAAACAGAAACTGGAAGTGTGACTGGCTACTTCTGGAAAGAAAGCTCAGATTGGGTGCAGGCTGACATAGTTGCCATTAGAGTGAGGAATCCATGTTCCTTGTTCCAGTGTCCCCTAGGAAAAAGCTTCCAGGCACTTCCCAAAGCCTCTCAAAGCTTACAGAGCACCTGTTTACCTATCCAGGATTAGACAACAAGGTTGATACTCAACCACTGGGCCACATCCCCAGCCCTATCTTGTATTTTATTTAGAGACAGGGTCTCACTGAGTTGCTTAGTGCCTCACTGTTCCTGAGGCTGGCCTTGAACTCTCAATCCTCCTGCCTAGCCTGCTGAGTCGCTGGGATTACAGGCCTGCGCCACTGCTCCCAGTTTAGACAACAGAGTTTTGTTTTGTTTTTAATCTTTTTAGTTGTAGATGGACACATACCTTTATTTTGTTTATTTTTTGTGGTGCTGAGGATCGAACCCAGGGCCTCCCACGTGCAAGGCAAGCTCTACCGCTAAGCCACAGCCCCAGTCCTACAACACAGTTTTGAGTGCCCAGGACTTACCACCCCTGAACCCATGGCAGACATTGCTAGTGGACCACCAGACTTCTTCCCACCAAGCCAGAGAAATGGTTCATCTTAATGCAGCAATTATGGCGCCCCTTCCTCTCTTTAGTTGACCTCACTAGACTAAGATTTGAGTAGGTGTGTGTGGGTGACAAAAGGCACCCAGAGATTTGAATGTTTCATGTGGAATTGTCTGGAAGTCCATGGAAGGTAGCGGGGCATCAGTACCTAGCCATTAGTCTGAGCCTCAGACTCTGGCCCAGGAGAGATGAGGATAGTCAAGAAAGCCCAGGCACGCATGGGCATGGTGGCTAGAAACGGAGTCACCTTCCACCCCAAGAATCAGATGTGCTTGGAGCCATAACTTGTGCAGGGCCTGCCTCCAGACAACCATGCATTCAGCTGTCCTGTTAGTTGTCAGAGGAAGGCCTTCCCTGATTCTGATCAGGCCTCTGAATGATCACCCTTGGAGCCTCCCACCACTTCTTTAAAATATTTGCCTCGATTTCAGTTTTACATCAGTTGGTGAGACCAATCAATTCCATCAATTATATCTCCCCTACCATTCTAGAAACTGCCAGGCCTAGTGAGGACTTTGTCTATTTTCTTCAATATTATGTTCCCAGAGTCCCCCAGTATGGTGGCTGGTTCATAAGGGTGCTTGATAAATGCATTTAATGAGTGAATAAAAGATAGGGAATAAGACAGGTTATTTATTTATTTATTTATTTATTTATGGTACTGGAGATGGAACTCAGGGCCTCTGCATGCCAGGCAAGCATTCTACCAGTGGGCTATACTTCCAGCCCTGTTATTTCCTTTTACACACAATAAAACAGAGGCCCAGACAGGAGGTCTGAGCTGCTCAACAGCAGACCAGGTGACTGCCTTCTGGCCCAGTTCCTGCAGTGGTAGCACCCAAGAAAATAAGGGCACACCCAGGGAGCCCTCCACTGTCTTCTGCTCACACTCTGCTCCTTTAAGGGAATTGCAGAGTCAGACCCCAGCCCCAGAAACAAGTCTATAGTTTTGCAGGAAGGGATTCTAGCTCATGAGTGGGGCAAGTGACAGCCTACTATTAAAAATAATAGCACTCTCAACTTATCAGACACGGTTCTTTCCCAATAACTCTTTGAGGCAGGTTTTATTACAGATGAAGAAACAGGCACAGGGAGGTAAGTGGTATGTATGCCAGAGACAGTGGCAGAGCCCACGTATTCCAGCGGGGACAGCTGGTTTCAGTCTCCACGCCTCCATCCCTAGTTGCCTCTGTACAGTCCTGCAGAACATCAGCACCGCAACAGTAGTTACCTGCTCCTCTAGCTCTGAGTGCCAGGTGACCTTGCTTCCACATCAGTAGATGTGGATAATAGGTGTGGCTAGCCTATTACTTTGTTGGGAGATTAATACACGCAAAAGATTTAATACTGTGCCCTGCATACAGTAAGTGTTCAAATAAATGTTAATTATTGATGTTATTGTCACGAGTGTTTCTGGGCCCAGGAGGGAGGGCTGCCGGGTGGTATTCTTGCCAGAGTACGCGTGAGGTCACCCTGCTGGCCAGGGCTGCTGAGTTCGTGGACCGCCACACGCAGCCAAAAGCGCGCGCAGCAAGAGTTTGGGGTCTGAGTACTACGCCCCGCCCCGCCTAACTTTAAGAACGCAGGACGCGGGCGCAGGCGCAGACAGCGCAGGCCCGGGCCTCCAGCCACTGGTCCCGGGAGTCACACTCCAGCCCTCCGCCGGCTGCCAGCCAGCCCCCGACGCGCACGCGCATGGAGGGGCAAGCGAGCCCCCCGCGCGAATCCCGCACCCGGCGCGCAGCGCCCCTGCTGTTCCGCGGCCCCGTGGAGCCTCTCGTCTTCCTGGGGAACTTTGCCTTGGTCCTCCAGGGTCCGATCACCACGCAGTATCTGTGGCACCGCTTCAGCGTCGACCTCGGCTACAATGGCACTCGCGACCGAGGGCACTGTGGCAACCAAACCGTGGACCCCAGGATGAAGGTAATAGCGTGGCGAGGGCTGGGGGCGGGCCCTGGCCTGGAGCGTGGGGGCTGCCGAGGGGCGGGGCCTGCGGGAAGGTGGGGAGGGCTGGGGGCGGGCCCTGGCCTGGAGCGTGGGGGCTGCCGAGGTGCGGGGCCTGCGGGAAGGTGGGGAGGGCTGGGGGCGGGCCCTGGCCTGGAGCGTGGGGGCTGCCGAGGGGCGGGGCCTGCGGAGTGGTGGGGGCGTCCGAGGCGGGGTTTGCGATTGCAGGGAGCGCGGGGCGGAGCACAGGGGTTCTGCCTTAGAATTGCAGGATGAGGGATGAGGGCTATTGATCTAGAGAAAATCTGCCTTGGGCAATTAACAAAGCGGGGAAAGGCAGTGGAATGGGGCCGTTTCCGTGTCCCATCGTCCCCCACGGTGACCGTTTTTGAGACTGTATGAAGATTCTCTGAGGTTTAGGTCTCCAAAGAAAGTTCTCAACCCTGTATCTCCCAGGATGGCAATGCTGGGGGCAGTAGGCCACCAGTGAGGCGTCATATCCTAGTAATTGTGTTCCCGCAGGAAGTGGAAACCCTTACCTCCCACTGGACCCTGTACATGAATGTGTGCGGCTTCCTGGTGGATCTCTTCTCGTCCACGTTGCTCGGAGCCTGGAGTGACCAGGTGGGCCGCCGCCCACTGCTGGTGTTGGCCTCACTTGGCCTGCTGCTCCAAGCTGTGATATCCATCTTTGTGGTGCAGCTGCAACTCCATGTTGGCTACTTTGTGCTAGGCCGCATCCTTTGTGCTCTCCTCGGTGACTTCAGTGGGCTCTTGGCTGCTAGCTTTGCCTCCGTAGCTGATGTCAGCTCTAATCACAGCCGCACCTTCAGGATGGCTCTGCTGGAAGCCTGCATTGGCGTGGCTGGAATGTTGGCAAGCCTCCTTGGGGGTCACTGGCTCCGAGCCCAGGGTTATGCCAACCCCTTCTGGTTGGCCTTGGCCTTGCTAATAGTCATGACTCTATATGCAGCATTCTGCTTTGGTGAGACCTTGAAAGAGCCAAAGTCCACCCGGCTATTCACCCTCCGTCACCACAGATCCATCGTCCACCTCTACCTGTCTCCAGCCCCGGAGAAGTCCAGGAAGCATTTAGCCCTATACTCATTGGCTTTCTTCGTGGTGATCACTGTGCACTTTGGGGCTCAGGACATCCTGACCATCTATGAATTGAGCACACCCCTCTGCTGGGACTCCAAGCTGATTGGCTATGGTTCTGCAGCTCAGCACCTCCCCTACCTCACCAGCCTGCTGGGCCTGCGGCTCCTGCAGTGCTGCCTGGCAGACAGCTGGGTGGCTGAGATTGGTCTGACCTTCAACATTCTGGGGATGGTGGTCTTTGCATTTGCTACCATCACAGCTCTCATGTTCACAGGTAAAGTATGTGGGCTCAGGGACAGCTAGTCCCAGAGGCAGTGGGTGAAAATTGGGGGCCAGCCCACTCACAGCTCCCGAATGTAGTTCAGACCTGTGTTATACCCAGGTTATAAACCTAAGTTATACCCAGAGCCTGCACCAGAGGACAGATAACTAAAAAACCCAGAAAAATGCCATCAATTTAAAATATATATATATTTTTAGTTGTAGATGAACACCATACCTTTTATTTATTTAGGTACTGGGGATTGAACTCAGGGGCACTCAACCACTCAGCCACATCCCCAGCCCTATTTTGTATTTTCTTTAAAGACAGGGTCTCACTGAGTTGCTTAGCGCCTCACTGTTTCTGAGGCTGGCTTTGAACTCGCCATCTTCCTGCCTCAGCCTCCTGAGCTGCTGGGATTATAGGCGTGGACCACCATGTCCAGCCATTTATATTTTATGTGGTGCTGAGGATCAACCCAGTGCCTCACACATGCTTGGCAAGTGCTCTACCACTGAGCCACAACCCCAGCCCAGAAAAATGCCATCTTTGATAAATGGAAAATATAGCTTTTAAGTAGCCAAAGTAATTAATGCACATTATCAACTGTAAATATTATTAGTAATTGGAGCAAAAGACAAAAGTATGGCTCATACACTAATTGCTTCACCCCTTGGCCTCCCGTAGCCTATCCATGGTGCTCTTAAACAAAGTCCATGCCACTAATGCCTGGATACTCATTTCTCTGATAAGAACCACAGGTCCTGCCTCAAATATCTCAGTCAACTTTTGTTTTTATTTATTTATTTTTTAAAAGCCAGTCTTCTCAGACCACAGAAAGTTGCTGCTTGCTCAGTTCCTCTCTTCCCTGCTTCGTCATCACTTTTTTTTTTTTTTGGCTTCCAGCTGAGTGGCTAGCAAAGGAGTAAAGAAATAACTATTTTAAAGGGACAGATTTATTTTGTGAGAGCCCTAAAATATGTTGTGTACAAAATCAACCATTCAATAGTCACAGATTTCTTAACTCAGTTTCTTGACTGACAATGAAGGTGCGGGTCCAGGTACCTTTCATTCATACCTGCAGCCCTTGGGGGTGCAGACAGGATGAAGTTACTGCCATTATTCTGGGAGTCTTAGCAGAGTGGAAATTGGGGGTTCTGACTCCAAAGAGGTCTCGAGGTGCTTCATAATATACTGACTTTCGAGGATACACTGTCTTCTAGGAATTTGAAGTTTTGTTGAGGACACAACAGTCATGTAGGAAGAATAGTTCTAAAGAAAACAAGGTATGTCTGTAAGTAACTAAATGCAAAAGGAAAAGGAGCTTATATTTACTATGTCCTTACTCTGCTGAATTTACTGTGTACTTACTGCATTCTTTATAGTTGTTACCTCTTTACCCTGTATATTAGTTTCCTAAGGTTGCTGTAACAAATTATTACAATGTAATAACAATTATTACAACCCCAGCAACTCAGGAGGCCAAGGCAGGAGGCAAGTTCAAAGCCAGCCTTCAGCCACTTAGCCATACTGTCTCAAAATTAAAATAAATAAATAAATAAATAGGACTAGGGATATAACTCAGTGGTAGAGCACAACCTCTAAGCACCTTTTCAATCCCTGGTACTTCAAAAAACAAAAATTACCACAAATTGGGTGGCTTAAAACAACAGAAATTTATTCTCTCACAGTTTTGGAAGCCAAAAGTCCCAAATCAATATTGCTAGGCTGAAATTAGAAGTTGATAAGGCCAGTGCTCTCTCCGAAGGCTCTGGAAGAGAATCCGTTTCTCACCTCTTTCAGCTTCTAGTGGCTGCTGGCACTCCTCACACATGATCACATCACCAGTTTCTGCCTCTGTGGTCACATTGCCTTCTTACCTCTGTGCCTTCTCCATTCTGTCTGTGTCAAATCTCCCTCTACTGGAAAGGATATGTATGATTGCATTTAGGGCCCAACCTGATCATCCAAGATAATCTTCCCTTCTTAAAATCCTTACCTTAATCACATCCACAAAGGCCCATTTTTTAAATAAGGCAGCATTTACAGGTTCCAGGATTTAGGACCTGATACCTTTTGAGGGTGTTATTCAGCCCCCTATCCTGCAGATGGATGTCTTATAATCTTCCTTTTATAGGCTGGGAGTTGGGCTCAGGGAGGTACCCAAGGCTCCACACATGGTAAGCAATGGCATCAGGTTTTGAACTTGGAGCTGCCTCCAAAGTCTATGCTTGGTTTCCGTGCCCTGCCACCTCCCTTCTGACTGCTCCATGGGTGGGTGATGCCTATAGTGGCCATAAGAGGTATTCTGACAACAAAGCCAGTGGTGGGAATCAGCACTCATTCTTGAAAGAGATAGAGGATAGGTGAGCGCAGAGAAGGATGCTCTCCCTACCTTCACCATCAAGGAAGAACTTCCTGGATTTAACTTAAGTCCCATATGGGTATGTATAGGAGCCCTGCTGCCTCTCCCTAAACCCACTTTCTTGATGTGTCTTTATTTCTCCACAGGATATGGCTTGCTCTTTCTGTCGTTAGTCATCACACCTATCATCCGGGCCAAACTCTCCAAGCTGGTGGGTGAGTCTGAGCAGGGTAAGTATCAGAATCAGTCTGCATCTTGTTCCTCAAGCCCAGTGTTGGCTGAACTGGGCAGCCAGGGTAGGGAACAGCCTACCTTCCTCCCATCCTGGGGAAGTGGCCAGGATGAATGCACTTCTGTCAGATGGCCTAGGTTCTGGTGGAGGGCTGGGTTTTTGCATTCAGCAGCACTTGATAACTGGCGTAGAAGATTTACTCTTTGCAGACCTCAGTTCTTCCATCCATGATGATTTTAGAGTTTCCTGATTCCTTGGGGTCAGAGTGTACAAACCCAGAGGAAATGAGCAACCTTGTAACCTAGGTTTCATTGTTCCCAATTGTCAGGTGAAGAAACAGCCCCAGAGGGTTAACTTGATTCAATCAAGGTCACTCAGTAAATGGTGGAGCTGGGATGCACACTGAGGTCGATTTTAAGAGTAGTGGGTCTTGGGAGCTGGGGTTCAGCCCTGGCTCTGTCATGGGCCTCAGTTTCCTTCTGTGTAATGAGTGGTTTGCTCTTGGTGACATCTGCAGGCCCTTCAGCTCTGACAGTCTGACAGTTTAATCTTAATTTCTCTTCGATCATTGCTTATGTGTGCAAACTGCTTATGTGGCATAGCTATAAGACAGCTCCTCTGACCTCTGGGTTCTTATACTTTAGTCTGGAAACATCTGCCCTGGATCTGTTGATGGACACCTGGTGGCTTACACAGCCCACCATGGGCTCAGGTGTCTCCAGAACCCAGCTGCCATCATTCACTCATTCAGTAAGCTTTCTTCCCAGCACTTTTCACTGTGCCCAGACATGTCAAGGGGAAAAGGAGAAAACAGCCTTTATTTACTAGCTACCTCCAGCAGGCACACTGGGATACGTGTTTTACGTGTGAGCTTTAAGTTGCTGACAAACTTTGAAATAGTTGTTAGGCTTATTTCACAGGAGGGGGAACAGAAACCCATTAGGATAAGCCACTCTTCAGTGATCACAACCATGAATATTGGAACTGGGAATCATATCAGCAGTTAATGCCAAACAGGAGGTGATTCCAAAGAGGATAACCCCCTCCCCCAAACACCATTTCTATCAGGCTTTCATTAGAAGCTATCACATGTACTTTTATTGTAGATTTAAAAATAGTTCACTAATGTAGTCGCCCTTTTGTGGGGGATGCTTTTCATGCATGACATTACTGAATCTTTATCGTGATGTGGTAGGATTTACAGGTGAGGGAGATGTTAAGTGACTTGCTCTGGGTCTCACAGCTGTGAAGTGGTGTGGTGGTACCAGGATTTTACCCTGAATCTTTTGAATCTGGAACTTGGCTTTTTTTTTTTTTCCTTTTTCCTTCCTGTTTTGGAGGTTGAACCCAAGGCCTTGCACATGATAGGCAAGTGCTGCACGGGTGAGCTTCACCCCAGCCCTCAGAGTGTGCCATTTATTTCTTTGCAGGTGCTCTCTTTTCCGCTATGGCCTGTGTGAGCAGCTTGGCCATGCTGGCAGCCTCCGGGATCTTCAACTCACTCTATCCAGCCACTCTGAACTTCATGAAGGGCTTCCCCTTCCTCCTGGGAGCTGGTCTCCTCTTCATCCCAGCCATTTTGATCGGGTAATGTAGGCCCCTAAACCCATGCTCATAATGGAGCCCTTTATCTTCAAAGGTTTCCTCTTCCTCCTACTCCTACCTGGAAATGGCAGCATCATTTCTACCTCTTCTCCCCTTGTCCCCTCCTGGCTGATTGCCCCCTTGCAGATGGCTGCCTAATCCTCCAGGAGCCATTCTCCAAGGGCCAGGCAGAGGGGCAAGTAGGGAAGGATCAGGCTAATTTGTGGCCAAGCTGTTACCTCCCCAGGTCCCCTCACTTCCTTCCATTCCCATTTTACAGGTGGAACTATGGGCAGCAGAACTATGTTAAAGGGACTCCACAAAGTTTCCTCTGTCCTGGTGGCTGGGCCAAAGGCTAGCCCAATGCACTGACTTCTTCCCCCATTGTCTCTTTTATTGTTGGCACTGGAGATTGAACCTGGAGTGCATTACCACTGAGCTACACCTCTGTCCCTTTTTATTTTTATGAGACAGGGTCTCACTAAACTGCCCAAGCAGTCCTCCTGCACTAGCCTCACAAGTAGCTGGCATTCTAGACCACGAGCCACTGTTGACTTAAGAGTTATTTTCCAGAAACATCTGTCACTGGATAATGTCCTTTACCTTGCATATTGGGAAGGGAGGAATTCAGGAGAGGACACTGGGACAGTCCACCTGAGTGAATCCTGTGTCACTTTTCCAGACAGGAGTCGAGGATTGTCAACTCGGAACCCTCTCTCTGTTCTTTTACAGGATGCTGGAAAGGGCTAATCCTCACTCTGAATTCCAGAACATTTCCTAGAACCCCTGATCTGCCTGTGCCAAAGGGCAGAGGGCAAGAGGAGCAAAATGAACACACCGACTTCGAGTCTGCATCTGGGAGCCAGCCCACAGCTGAGTTGCAGCTCCCCTCAAAGGGCAGCTTCTTAGACAAGGTGGTCAAGCTCATTCAAGGTACTACCTGGTCCATAGCTGAGCCAGCCTCTGTCTAGAATTTAGAAACCAAATCTGACAGGCCCACTCCAGGGCAGGTCTGATTACCTTTTATGCCATCCATCACTTGGAACCCTTTAGGGAAGGAATCCTGATGGAGTGAGACCTCAGGGAGCAAGTGGAGTGTTTGGGCTGGCATCTCTCCTTCCAGCCCAAACTGCACAGCCACATGTTCCTGATATGTACAGCAGCTGCCAATCATTCCTTAATGATGACTGTATTATCCAATTAGTGCCAGCCTTGGGGCAGTGGGGGAGAGATTGGGAGGGCGTGGCTCCCCTAGAGAGAGAATGCTACTGTCACTGTGGATGGACTCAATCCTTGACTACAACCTTTGCACCCCTGGGCTTAACTGTGCCAATCACAATAAATTAATTGAATCAAACCAAATGGAATCTTCCGGTCCCTAAGGCATTGTATTTGGGGCCCTCTGTTTTCCTGGTCTGCTTACCATAGGTCAGACTCCAGCCATCTGCTGCTGTTGGGCTGGGTGGGGAGCCCCTGGGCTACCTATGGGGTTGGTCCTGGGTGTGGCTATCCGGTTACCTCAGGTTTGCCACTCTTACCTCCTGAGCTGTCAGGTGATAAGCTGCAAGACTTGCAAGAGGCCAGCTGGAAACCCTGGGCAGGGCTCTGGCTGCCTCTTACTGAGGGTCAGTGAGATGCACTTTCCAGAAGCACCTACGCTGATCTTCCTGCCTACACCAGGCAGGATCAGTTTTCATTGACACAGCCCTCTGACACCTGTCGTTGCTGAGTGCTTCAGCAGTCATGTGCCAAGCCCATCCCTGTGTCTCTGTAGGTCTACTGGGAGCTGAACCTGATTTTCCATGATTCATGGACCAGAGCTTCCCAGAGAATGAGGGACCCATTTCTAGGGAGGTAAAAAGGTCTGGACCTGAAGTTGAAAGGCAGAATCTTATTTAATATTAAAGCACTGGCTTTGATGAGGACCCATAAGTCCCCTAGCAGACCCAAATCAGGGGCTACTTCAGTCTTCAAACCAGAACTGCCCTTGGGGGCTTGGCCTGCTGCCATTTTTCCCTACTTTCTCATCTGCCCTGTTAGCCATTTTGCTGGCTGAAAAATCACTCAGGTGAAATGGGTAGTTCAGGGCTGGCTAGAGCCCCTGCAGCCTGGGCCCCTGTTGCCAGACTTCTGCCTCCCTAATCTGCGCCCCTCCCCCCACTCAGACTGAGCTGGCCTGAGGCCAGGCTCTACTCTGGCTAGCTGTGTGACTTGAGCAGTCTCCTCTAGATTAGCAATTCCCCCAAATAGTCTGAATGTGGGGACCACACCTGGATGCACCTTCCAGGACACATTCTAGGATGAGATGCCTATCTTCATGGGCTAAAGAGAAGGATAAATGAATTGTGGCTGGACTTTTGATTTCTGAATGTCCCTGAGCAGCTCTTGGAGGGACAGGTGAGGTGGGGTAGGGACCTTGTTGACTCAGCCTTAACCTGGGGGCAATGCCTATAGCCCAGACAAGCAAAAAACCTTGACTCTGCAGACCTGAGTCAGAGCAGGCTGTGGGAGGGGTGCTACTTCTGAGACCTATCTCAGGATGAGCTCTAGGTGGAGGTTGAGGGCCCAGCTGTTTGCCCTAGCTGCAATCTGAGCAGTGTTTGACATGGCAGAGGAGGCCACCACCCCTGAACACACTGGCCTGGCTGGGACAGGCTCCTCAGTTCAGTTGCTCTGTCTGGAGCTAGAGATAGGCTCCTGATTGCCTGGAAATACAGAGGACGGGGCAGAAGGCTGGACAGTAGAGGTGGACAGTGGTGGAGCGTGTGCTTGAAGAAAACCCAGGAACTTCTCTGAGTACTACCCATAGGGATAAAAACCTATCACCTGCTGCTAGATTCTCTGGAGCATGGGAGAAGCCCCAGAAAGATCCCGCTGGGAGTATGCAGACGCTGTATTAATGACTGCTGTGTGAGGGCAACATCCAGTCTGCTTTGTCTGTTACATCCAGGACAGAATCCTGGGCTTGAACTAGCATGCACTTGGGCTGAGTGTCTGGGAGAGGATGGTGTATGGTCAAAGCCAGAATTGGGCCAGGATGCACTTAAGACAAGGGGAGGGTGGAAAGTGGAAGGAAGGAGTCCCAAGCCTGCAATGAGATCTTTGGCTTCCTGATGATGTGGTCCAAAAGCAAGGAGAAACCTGGCCACCTCTGCAGGGCTGGGGTCTAGGAGCTGAGCCAGCCCGGAGGTGTGAACCCACTGCCCCCGGAAGGAAGTACAGGGCAGATAACAGCCGACCCCACTAGCTGGAGCGTGGGTTATTGGAGGGAGGGCATTTCTTGCCCTCCTACTCCAGTGGAGGGAGGGCCACAGAGACATTCCTCCCTAGCTATTTCTGTATGACCCCTTGGTCAGCCTTTTGGCTAAAACCTATCCCCTACTGCTTGATTCCCTGGAGCATGGGAGAAGCCACAGCCCTGCAGAGGTTCATCCGCCAAGACGATTCTCAGGAATCATCAGCCCAGTCCATCTTCAGTGGCCTGGGTGCTGGGATACCTGGCTCTGAATCCTGGGGTTACCAATAATCATTTGAAAAATGGAATTTATCACTCGGTCTTTCTTCCTTACCTTCCAGTACAGGGGGACAGTACTGGACAGGGTTGCTGTGATGATTACAGAGACCAGGATTGGAGTGTTTGGGAAATGACAGAAGATTTGTGAAGGACTTTCTGCTCAGTGTGGTCCCTTGACCGCCTGCATCAGTTTGCCCAGGGATTTGTGGGAAATGCAGACTCTCAGGCCCTGTCTCAGGTCTCCTGAATTGAATTTTAACAAGATTCCTGAATGCACTTGACATTGGAGAAACTGCTAGGTCTTCACCCTTGCCCTTCAGGATCTTGCCTCTTCCCACAGAGCTGCAGATGCTGTCCAGACTACTGGGGCTGCTGGGGTGGGGGTGGGGGTGCCTGGTCCCCCTCTTCCCTGAGCAAATGGGTGGGAAGCCCTGGGTGGGTGAGGAGCTGGGGAAGCCAGTAGGGCCTGGGTGGTCAGGCATCTTAGGCAGAGCACCAAGGCCTGGGGTAGGTGGGCTTTGAGACATGGCCTCCCTCCCCAGAACTGGACCCTGGTAGGAGGCTCCCATGCACAAGCACAGCAAAGTAGCCAAGGCATATACAGCCTTTGGGCCAGCTCAGCTCAACCTTGACCCCAGCTGTGAGGAAGGCTGGGAGGGGCACTGAGTGGTTATAGGGCAAGGCCACAAGACAGTAGGAAGTGGCATCAGGGCCCACGAACAGCCATTGAGGGGCCTGTCCATGGCTGCCTCCCAGGACCAGGCCCTTGCCCAGGGCCTGCACATGGCCCTGATTTCTGTCAGAGGCTGCCTTCTCAAGCCGGTTACTCTCAGGGTGGCATATGAGAGAATATGCCATGACCCTCCCCTCAGTCTCCTGCGTTTCCAGAACTTGGCAGGGACACAACTCTGAGGACGGGAGACAGAGAACCTGATTGCAAGGCCTGAGGGAGGAGGAACCCCCACACCCAAGCCCAGCCTCCTTCCCTTTCCACATACTGAGGAAGGGGGTGTTGAAGTGGGCCATGAGGGTAGGGGACAGGGAGAGCCATTTCCTAAGAGCCCAGGCTGACTCTGTTTAAAGAGCTCTTCCTTCAGGGAGGAGCATGAAAATGGGAGACACAGCAGGGACTGGGAACTGGAAACTGGTTAAGGTGGGCCCATGGGTGCAGCACCCTCCAAACTGGTGTCAGAGCCTGCAGATGAGTCCCGGGAGGAGCGACCTTGCAGGAAACGGATGATCTTCTCAATGGTGGCCTCCTGGTACTCATGGGACCACCTGTGGGCACAAGGACCAAGGGATCAGATGGCTGCACAGATGGATCTGCTGGCCAGGGGCCTGTTTGCTTTACCCCCCTGCTGCCTGTAGGGATGATGTGTACCCACTCTCCTTGGCTTTCATTCCCTGGGGCCCTGGGGCTCACTTGATGCCATTGAAGGTAAGCACAGCCTGCATGTCCTCGGGCAGAGCCTGGGGCTCAGGCCACTCAAAGCCATCAATGACGGGCACAATGTTCTTGCCACAGCTTAGAGCAGTCACAATCTCCTAAAGGGAGAAGAGAAAAGAGGAAGAAACCCCTGTCTCATATAGGAACCCAAGGGCCAGATAGGTGCTGGGGCAGTGGGGAAGTAGGGTGCTGGCCTGGGACTGAGCCCGAGGCAAGACACTGGGCTTCAAATCCCCCCAACTTCTCCTTCACCCCCCTACAGTGAAAAAAAGATTTGATCTTGGGACAGAGCTGGAACTGAGCTTCTAAACCCTCCTGAGTGATAAGGGTACATCTTCTGCTAATGAGATAACTCCCAGCCAGGGGTGAGCCGGGGCAGTGGCCAAGAGAGTCAGGAAGAGGGCTGGTCACCAGAAAGACCCCGGCATGCTTAGGTGACTTCTGGGGAGGGGCTGCAGGTTAGGTTCAATCCCCATGACCAATGATTGAGCAATCATGCCTATTTAATAAAACATGCATCAAATCCCCTAAACAATGGATTTAAAGAGCTTCTGGGTTGGTGAAGAGCCAGGAAGTGGTGCCAGGGAGAAGGTGGGGAAGCCCCTTGCCCTCCTTACCCTGCCCTGTGATTCGTTTCCATTTGGCTTTTCCTGAGTTGTGTCCTTTAGAGTAAACCCCACTAAGAGTAAGTCGGGGGTTTTCTAAGTTCAGTGAGTCACAGAGAAAAACTGAACTGGGCTGGGTGGGTGGTGATCATGAGAACTGCCAAACTGATAGTCAAGTCAGACAGAGGTGGCCTAGGCACCCAGGACTTGTGACTGAAGTCAGGGTTTCTGGGACTCAGCTCTTCAGCCTGTGGAGTTGGACACTCCAGGATCAAACTCAATTGAAGGACACCCCCTTGGTGTCAGAAAATTTATTAAAAAACCCCATATAATTTTCTGTCAAAGAAATTCATCTCACCCCTGCATCTATGTGGCTCCATCACAAGCCCTGCCCATTGTACTTACTTATTTCTCAATTCCACATTTTTCTCTACCTGTACCCTGCCTAGCCTTGTCCAATCCCATCCTATTTACCAGGTCTCTCCTCATCCACTCTTGCTCCTCTAATTTGATTTCCAAAATGCCGTTTCACCGGAATAATCTCTGAAAAATGAAAAATCTGACATATCTGATCATGTCACATCCTACTTAAAACTCCTCAAGACTTTGTCTCTTAGAATAAAGAAGAAACTTTCTAATGCAGACTGCAAGGCCTGTGTGGTTGGCCACAGCCCATTTCTAAATCTCTACCCCTTCCCCATCCTCCTGGACACACAGAACCTACACCCTTAGCTCTGTTATCGTCCTTCCCTGCAGAGGGTTTCTGCCTATGCTGTTTCCTCCTCCTTGAACATGCTTCTCTGCCCTTTCACTTGCATCCTCACATCTTTCGGATTTGAGTTCAATCAACAATTTTAAAAAAAAATTTTTTTAGTTGTTGATAGACCTTTATTTTTTAAAAAAAAAATATTATTTCTATGGTGCTGAAAATCGAACCCAGTGCCTCACACATGCCAGGCAAGTGCGCTACCGCAGAGCCCCAGCCCCAGCCCACAGTCAACACTTTTCTAGGGAAGTTGTCCTACTTCCGTGACCAAGTCAGCTTCCCCTCTTATATACTCTCAGGCTCTGCAGCCCAGGCTACAGTTGCAGATTTAAATTAATTAACATGTCGTTTACCTAATGTTTGTTTTCTCTGCCAAATAGAAGGACAGGGGCTGTGTGTGTTTTTTACTCACTTTATTAGCATCTTTCCCAAAGTCCTGCCCATGGTCAGCTCTCGCTAACTATTTGACTGATGGATGAAAGAATGAAACAATGAATGAATGAACAAAGCAACACAGCCCAGCAGTTAGGGGGCTGCACTCTGGAATCATCAGATCTAGGTTCCTAGTGAGTCTCTGACACAATGTCTGTGACCAGAAGCAAAAATAATGGGGTCTCAAAAGTTTCTGTTTTCTAACATATAAAATAAGGTTAATGACAGTCCTGTATCTTGTAGGTTTGTTGCATAAAATAACTGCAATATTCCACGGCAAGTGCTGAGCGCAGTGCTGAGCATGTAGTGAATGGTTAAGAAGTAATCGGTGTCCTTATTTCCTCTGTAAAGTGGAAATAAAACCTACCTCACTGGGTGGTTCTGATGGTGTTTCTTACTATTAATGGCACTCTGGTAAGTGCTCATTGAATGCTTTTCCTTTCAAGGGGGAACCACAGGGACGTGACTTTCTTGAGTGCAGTTCACTTGTGGTTTTCCAGATCAATTACCCACCAAATGTGGCTTCAGGGAAAGGAGGATTAAAACCAGAAGCAATTAAGCATTAAAAATGAACAGAGAAGGATGATGGAGCCTTTGGGACCAGTCCAAGGCAAATGCTGTCACCACTCTGCCTCCCACCTGCCCCTCACTGTCTGCTGGGACAATGGGTGTCAAGCACCCTTGTGGGGTGGAGACTTTGTGGAGAAAGAATCAGCCTAACTTCAACCCTGACTGGCTTCTGGGAGCCTCTTGGTTTTACAGATGAAGAGAAGGAAGCTTAGAGAAAGGAAAGGACCCCCCAACAATCACCCAAACACCCACTCCGGGAGGGGCCAGGCCTGCAACTGGAGCCTTCAGAGCCTAAGTCCAGGCCTGTTTCAACAAGCCCTGCTGCATCTCTGATGAGCATCTGGATGGATTTCGATCCTGTCACACTTAATCACAAGTCTTTAGAATAATTTGTTTCATGTAAAATTACATAGAACCAAAGAGATTGCTCTGTGCAGATTCAGAGACTGGCTAAGGAAGGGATAATGACTTGTTCAAGATCCCTCAGCTGGCTAGAATGAAAATTTAAGGACAAGTCTTCTAACCTGGTAAACTTAGTAGATGCACATAAGATCATTCATTTGTTTAGTCATTGGCTCAATTATTCTATAAACTTTTTTTCCTGGTACTAGAGATTGAACCCAGGAGTGTTTTACCAGTGAGCCACATCCTCAGCCCTTTAAATTTTTTATTTTGAGACAGGGTCATCCTAAGTTGCTGAGGCTGGCCTTGAACTTGTGATCCAGCCTCAGCCTCCCAAGTTACAGAGATTACAGATATGTGCCACTGCACCCAGCTCTATACACTCTTTTGAGCTTCCTTTGAACTCTAATGGAGCTCACAGACACTTCCTCTCTCAGAAGGCTACCTGCCACCTGCTCAGAAGGCTGCCTGCTCTTGGTCATCAGTCATGTTCCTCCAGGATGTCTTCCTGGTCCAGAGCCTCCTCCTGAAACCAGATCCAGTACATGCCTCCTCCTGCATGGCTTCTGGAGCTAGGCCCTCCTCCCCGCTGCCAATCTGGACTATACTCTAGTGCTTCCATCCAAACACCTATTGCCCATCTCCCCCATCCCATGATGGGCTCCCTGTTTCCCAGTGCTTCAAGCACAGATCTTCTCTCTGCCTTTAGACTCCATAACCTGGTTCCATAGTTCTTATCCAGCCAGCAGTGTGCTGGTAAAAGTATAACAACTAGCTCTCTATAGAGGAAAACACTCACCCAACCAACCAAACAAAAAAGCCATCTGAGTGAGGTGGTGCATACCTGTAATCCTAGCAACCTGGGAGGCTGAGGCAGGAGAATGGCAAGTTCATGGCCAGCCTCAGCAACTCTGTCCCAAAATAAGTAAATAAATAAATAAAAACAGAAAAGGCTGGGGATGTAGTTGAGTGGTAGAGCACCCCTAGGTTTAATCCCCAGTACACACACACACATGTGCGCGCGCGCACGCGCGCATACACACACACACACACACACACACACAAATTGGTAATGGTTGCCAATTTTCTTGATGTAACTATTCCCATCACATGATGTCACTGGAAGTGAAGCTGAGAGCAGGTGCAATCAGCTTTGGTGTCAGCTGAATCCAACCCTACCTACCATCTCCCTTCCTACCAACTCAGATCGGCAGCATGGACCATAGTGCAGGTCCTGGGAGAGAACACAGGCTTTGGAGTCAGACAGATAGAGTCTAAGAACAGATTTTCTGATTTCTATACTGGCAGTCGTGGTTATGTGAAAATTACTGTACTTCTCTGAGCTTCAGTTTCTTCAACCATGAGACAGATAGATCAATACTAGTGGTTCATATGGGTTCACTCCTAACATCATTCCTTCACTCATGCTGTTCCCCTGCCTGGGATGCCTTCTCTTCCACTTACCTACTCTTCTCAAGTCCTGTTTCCTCCATAAAAACTTCCTGTGGGAGACCAACCTTACACATGACTAAGTCCCACTCCCTGGCTGGATGCTGAGGTGCTCAGTCACAGAAATGTGGCAGAGCTTTCCCCACCCTTCTTGGGTTCGAGGGTCAGTGTCTCGTGCATGGGTTTGTCTTGCTACAGCCCCATGGGTGAAGCTATGCTCACCTGTTCCTTTGTAATATAACCCCTGCCCTGTTTAGGATAGAATCTTCCATGGAAGTGCCTTGTGTGTGTCCCCTTCTCTTTCTGTGCCCTTGGGTGTGGCCTACCCGGGTGTCAGTCAACCTGCTGACAGTGGACATCATGAAGATAGACTCAGCTCCTGAAACCTGACCCTTTGCTTCATTTGAATAATTTCTCCTCAATAAAAGGGGTCAGCGTGTGCTCTCACTCTCTCTCTTCCTGCGGACCCTTAAGGTCAGAGGAGCTGTCACAGTGACCCCAAAGAAAAAGGTATTTGTGTCTCTTGTGTGGTTATTTCGTGTAGCCCAATTAGCCCAGTTTAACTGGAGTGACCCCTGAGCCTTTTAGTCGTGAGAACAGAAACCCAGCAACTTCCCTGATTATTCCAGCCCTTCAATGATCCCTCCCTTCTCCATATTCCACAGCGAGTAACAGGTTCATCTACCTAGTTTAGCATTCTTATCAACTTATATATGATTTAGGCAATGCGAGCATATGCTGTGTTTGTGTGTGGTGGTGGTGGTGGTGGTGGTGGTGGTGGTGTGTGTGTGTGTGTGTGTGTGTGTGTGTATTAAGAGACAGGGATCTCACTATGTTGCCCAGACTGGTCTCAGCCTTATTCCTGCCTCAGTGATCCTCCTGCCTCAGCCTCCAAAGTGGCTGGGACTACATGTATGAGCCACCACACCTGACTCAGGGATGGCACATTCTTATCTCATGAACTACTTGAAGATAAGGACTCCATCTCAGATAACTATGGCATCCCTTAGCTCTAACCCTCAATTCTTTTTGACTGATTAATGATTAACTTGAAGATGCGATATGTTTCCATCTACCCATTCATTCTATAAGTATTCTTCTTTTTTTATATATACTAGAGATTGAACCCAGGGATGCTTCACTACTGAGCCACAAGTTCAGCACTTTTTATTTTTTATTTTGAGACAAGGTTTCACTAAGTTGCTTAGGGCCTTATTAAGTTGCCAAGACTGACCTGGAACTTGCAATCCTCCTGCCTCAGCCTCCCAAGTTGCTGGGATTATAGATGTGCACCTCTACAACCAGCTATTCTATAAATATATAAGTTCCTATTATGTGTCATACATTGAATATATAATGGTGAATTATACAGATACAATCGGCCTAATAATAATAATAATAGCTGTCATTATTGAGCAATCACTATGTGCCAGACATTCTGCTAAGCACTTCAGTTTAGAACTTTTAATCCTTGTAACAGTATCCTAGGGAGTTGCTACTATTATTGTCTCCACTTTACAGTATTAAATATGAAGTTCCTTGGAGTTAAGTAATTTGCCCAAGGCCAGAGCCAAGATCCAAACTTCCAGTTTTATGCTCTTAACAATGATTCCTGTCTGCCTGTCACTGTACTCTCTTCTGCCTCACAGAGGTTATTTTACAAAACATTTTCATCCCTCTCTGACACTGACAATAATCCTACAAGGTGAACAGCATGGGTAAGTTATCCCCTTTTGTAGATGAAAAAAACCGAGGTTCAAGATCCTAAGTGAGGGCTGGGGTTGTGACTCAATGATAGACTGCTTGCCTAGCATGTGTGGGGCACTGGGTTCAATCCTCAGCACCACATAAAAATAAAATAAAGGTATTGTGTCCACCTACAACTAAAAAATAAATGTTAAAAAAAAAAAGAGAGAGATCTAAAGTGGTTTGCTAAAGCTGCATTCCAGTCAGAGCTGTGGCTCCCAACTTCCAGCTGGCCAGAGAGGTGTTCTGGGGCCAAGTGTTGCTGGGTGTGTAGAAAAGAAGGGATAGAAGGGGAACTCAGTCCCCTGGGCCTGGGGCCAGTACTGGGTTGGCAGAGGCACAGGTCAACACCTACCTTGTGCACCCAGTCCTTGCAGTCATGGTCCAGCATGCACTTGTCCAGGGCCCCAGGTGACAACACCAGCACAAAGTTGCGGGCACCCATGACGCTCTGGATGAGCTTGTCCTCAAACTTGCCCGCTTCTAGCTTCTCCACATCGATAAAGACACTGAAGCCATGCAGCTGTAGGTGCACCTTCAGGAGACTGCAGAGAGGCCCTGTGTCACCACCCTGGCCTCTCCCCAAGGCCCAGGATGCCTGCTGCCTACCCCTCCTTACCTGGCCAGCTGGGAGCCTGAGTTTCTTCGGTAGCTGATGAAGACATCTGGGATGTCCCCACCGGGCTTGCAGCCAGTACAGGGCAGTGGGGAGTGTAGCATTTCTGAGGCCAATAAGAGAGAAAGCATGGTGAGGGCAGTCCCTCCCCACCACTTACCATGAAGTCCACCATACCTTGGAGACTTGGTCCTGTGTCTACCCAGCCCTCTCAGCCCAGCCTGGACAAGGTAGCTTGCTTCAATAAAGGTGACTGAGGTGGAGATATGGGGCCTACAGGAAGGAAGTAGTCCCTCTCAAAAGGTTCATTGACATGGACTTCCAGCCTTGCCCTCTCTCTGGAACTGCAGACCTGCACAGCCAGCTGCCCACAGGCACTCCAAACTCAATATAGCCCAGGTCCTCCCCTCGCCCCTTCATTCCAGTTTCCACCAGAAACCTGGGTATTTTATTTATTCAACCAATACAGATGTTGGGGCTGGGGTTGTGGCTCAGCAATAGGGCACTTGCCTAGCATGTTCAAGGCCCTGGGTTCGATCCTCAGCACCACATAAAAATTTTAAAAAATAAAGGTTTTGTGTCCAACTACAACTAAAAAATAAATATTTAAATAAATAAATATATAAATACAGATGCTTCTCCACTTACAATGAGGTTACTACTTCCTGAAAACCCATGATAAGTTGAAAATATCATGTCAAAATGCATTTAAGCTGGGCGTGGTGGAGCATGCCTGTAATCCCACTGGCTCTGGAGGTTGAGGCAGGAGGATCAGAGTTCAAAACCAGCCTCCGCAACTTAGTGAATTGCTAAGCAAATCAGTGAGACCCTGTCTCTAAATACAAATAAAAAAGGACTCAAGCGTTAAGCACCCTGGGTTCAATCCCTGGTACAAAACACACACAAAAAAAAAAAGAAAGAAAGAAAGAAAAGAAAAACAAAGAAAGAAAGTATTTAAGGCTGTGGATGTGGCTTAGAGGTTAAACACCCTGGGGTTCAATCCCCAGTATTTATAAATACATAAAAATAAATAAAATGCATTTAATACATCTAGCCTTTTGAATATCGCAGTTTAGCCTCAGCACCAGGCACCCTGCTCTATGGTTTCTACCTAGCCACAGGGTCCTATGTGCAGATCTTTGACACTATTCACCTCAATGGGCTCCCAAAATCCAGCTAGGATTGTCCCATCTAATTCATTTTTACACCATCCTTCTTTATTTTTTTTTCTTTTCTTTCTTTTTTTTTTTTTTTTCCTGCAGTGATGGGGATAGAACCCAGGGCCTCACACATTAGGCAAACACTCTCCCAATAAACTACATCTCCAGTCACCACAGGGGTCCTTCTAAAACCCAAACCTAAGCATGTCACTGCCCCCATTTAAAAACAGTGCAAGCTGGGCATGGTGGCACATGCCTATATTCCCAGCTACTTGGGAGGCTGAGGTAGAAAAATCACAAGTTCAAAATCAGCCTCAGCAACTTAGTGAGGCACTAAGTAACTCAGTGAGACCCTGTCTCTAAATAAAGACAAAATAGGGCTGGGGATGTGGCTCAGTGGTTGAGTGCCCCTGAGTTCAATCCCCAGTACCAAAACAAAACAATAACAATTATACACATACACATAAAAACAAACAAACAAACAAAAAACTGTGCATGGCTCCTTATTCCCTAAAGAAACTGTTTTTTGAAAGTTATTTTTGCCCTAGACCTTTCTGTTTTCTTAAAACAATAAAATCTTACAATTTTGTTGAGAGCTGTAATGTGAAAATGATAAGAGCTGACCTGGTTTGGTTGAAGCAAAAGAATGAAGCCAAGGCCCAGTCCCTTGTGCCATGAAGGTGCTCAGTACCTATTTGCTGAATGAATGGGTTCAATGAAAAGAATTCTTCTTCCTATAGTATTCAGAATTAACACCCACAGATATTTGTCTGTTTATGAAGTAGAAAAACAGGGGCTCAAATCCCAATTCTGTCTTCTTTTGGCTTTTATAACCTTGGGAAATTAAATGCTTTAAATCTTAGTTTCATTATCTTTAGAAGTAACACTTATGATTGAAATGCTCTATCACAGAGGCGTATATTTTCCAAACTCTTCAAATTGAAAACTTACTTTTCTTAGGGACTCTTTTTATTCTTTTTTAAAATATATACTTTTAGATGTAGGTGGACATAATACCTTTATTTTATTTTTATGTAGTGCTGAGGATCGAACCCAGTGCTTCACGCATGTTAGGTGAACGCTCTACCCCTTGAGCCACAGCTCCATCCCCTCTTTCTATTCTTTAAAAGGTGTATAAAGTTGATTTAAAACATATTAACCACCCACTGCATAGGATGGTTGTAGAAATTAATGAGGTAATATCTTAAAAATTTAATATTAGGGGGCTGGGGTTCAATCCTCAGCACCACATAAAAATAAATAAATAAATAAATGTATACAAAAATTTAATACAATAGTACCTGGTGTTAATGATAATTACTACCTAAATAGAAAATTAGTGAAAATAAGTTTGTAAATAGAGTTTTTAGAGCTCTACCTCGATGCCATTGTAAAACACCTCCAGAAACCATACTTTGTAAGCTGGCTACTACCCCATGAATGGGCCATCATGCACTGTCCTACTACTATGGCACAAGCTGAGCCCTGGCCTGGGCTGCCCATCCTGCTACCCCATCCCTGCATACACCCCTCAATACTTGGTCTAAACTCTGAAGTTTAGATCTGGGTGAATAGGATAGTAAGTGCTGCCTCCACCCCCTACTAGAGTCCTGGATATGCTTTTCAGTAGAACCACCTAGCCTTCCTGGATACCCGCCGCAGACTGTGAACTTCTTGAGGGCTACATCTTTAGATCCTCACAGCCCAGTCTGCCATAGCACAGTACTCCATCACTCCCAAGCGGGGCTCTGAGCTCCACCCTGTCTCCCCTTGCCCCTACAGGGCCTGGGCTGGGGTGGGGTCCCTGGTGTGTGGGCTGACCTCTGGCCGCAGAGAGGATACGGGCGCGGTGCACGCCCACGCGGATGCCACAGTCTTCCAGCAGCTGCTGTTCTGACACGCGGTGCAGCAGGGAGCGGTCCAGGCCGCAGCTGACCAGGCCATAGGTGTACTGTCGGAAGCGCGGGTCCAGGCTGCCCAGCCAGTCGGCCAGGTTGCTGCGGTCGCACGTAGCATAGTTGGCGAACGTCTTGAGTTCCGTAAGCTCCCTAAAGAACCTGCACCACAGGAGGAAAAGATGCTGAGATCCTGACTCAGGACTGGCTAGTGGCCATGCAGGCAGTTAGTTAGACCTGGTAGGGTCCTGCTGGCTCCGGGCTCCCCTTACCTCTTGCGGGTGATGCTAGATTTCATGCCCAGGTCGGCTTGGAGTTCCTCCTCTGTGAGCCGCAGAAGAAGGTCGCCATCTACCTGCTGCTCCTGGGGGAGAGGTCGGGTGTGAGGAAGGACTCCCCTCCCCCACCCCCAAATTTCAAGCACAGATACAAGGGTAGGAAACTGGAAGTGGCAGTGGAGGGGGTGGATGGGACCCAGATCAGAGATGAGGGACTTTCAGGATGAGTGCAGGCTCCCCATCCCCAAAAGGGCACCATGGCGCCTGGAGCCTATGGGGCCAGGACCCCAGTGACCCTGCGGCTTTCAGGGAAGCGCTCCGTCCCACTCGGGGAAGCCCGACCCGGAAGCTCTACCCGGAAGCTCTCGCAGTACTGGGAGAAGCCGATCTGCTGCAGCCACGTTTGGACCTCGGCCTCCTTCCAGCTGGCCACGCAGGGCAGAATGCGCCGCGGCACCTCCTCGCCCAGCAGGCGCAGTGCGCGCTTCGCCAGCGCTGACGTGGTGCCATTAGTGGAGTAGGAAACGAGGCGTTTCAGGCTCTGGATAGCGCCAATGTCGCTGAACACCTGTGGAGGAGGGGAGGAGAGGACATCTAGAGTCCACCGGCTCACCAGCCGCTCCCAGACATGCCCGGTCCCTCACACTCCTCTTATCTCTCTGCTGAGAATCCCCTCTGCCTCAATCTGCCCTAGCCCTGCCTTCATCCACTGTCACCTGGTCCCCTGGAGTCTCCCTTGTGAAGTTCACTGGACTCTTGACCAGGTTCCCCTCACCTGTCTCTTCCACAGCTTCTACCCACCTTGGGATGAAGTCTGAGCTTTCAGCATGGCCAACAGCCCACTGCACCCAGCTCCCTTCACATACCTACTAAGGTGCTCACACCTTAGGTCTCCACCCATGGTGTCTCCAAACTCTTAGTTCTTTCAGCCTGTTTGTGGGAAACCTACTCATCCATCAGAATCCAAATTGATTCGCATCTATTCTGTGAGCTTGCTTTGATTCCTCCATAGCTTGGGCCACACCTCCAAACAGAACTTGTATCATGCTCTGAATGTCACTGTTACTAGTGGATAATGCAATTTCCATTGGATTATAAGGTAAGGACATGCTTAGTCATGTCCTTACCTTGTATCATGCTCTGAATGTCACTGTTACTAGTGGATAATGCAATTTCCATTGGATTATAAGGTAAGGACATGCTTAGTCACCACAGAAGCTCTATGCCTGGCACAATGAAGGACAAAGACTGGAAATTCAATATATCTTCATTGAACTGCACTCATTTGTCCTTGATGGGAAAGGGGTGACAGAGCCTGTGGTCACAACTGCTGCCCAGTCCCAGTCCTTGAGGTCCTGTTCCCTACACCCATCCAAATCCCTTCTCCCAAAGCAGAATGATGTGCTTTATAGAGCAAGTCTCATGGCTCAACTCTGAGACTCAGAGAGAAGGAAGAATCAGAAGCTCCTAGAAAATTAGATGTTGGAAGAGACCTCAGAGACTCCTAACACAAGTCTTTTTGCCTGAAGGGACACATGTGATGAGTGACCATCACCTGTGAGATGCATTCCTCTGAGCACCCATGAATAACAGCTGTGGGTGCAGAGAGAGTAGGCCATGGGGTATACCACTCCCTGCGCACCAGCTGTTACCAACACCCAAGTCCTCCAGAGGACTGCAAAGTAGAGAAAGTAACATTATAGGGATAATCTTGAACTAGTAATATTTAAAAAATAAACCCCACAAACTTTTGATGATGAAACTATTATTAGCCCCACAACCAGGGTAACAATTGCAATCTGTGGTCTGACCTCTTCAATTTTCCAAAGGATAAAAATGAGCCCCAGAATGGGAGAGAAGGTGCCCAAGGTCACATACAAAGTTAAAGCAGTAAGCAAAAGCCATAGTTTAGACCCTGGTGGTAGGGACCTTTTGGGATTGAAGTGAGAGATTTTTGTTTTTGCTCATTGGTACTGGGGATTAAACCCAGGGCCTTGCACATACTAGGCAAGCACTCTATCCCGAGCTGTTTATTTCAGGGTCTTACTAAGTTGTCTAGGCTCACCTTGAATTTGCCATTCTCCTGCCTCATTCTCCAGAGAAGCTGGAATTACAGACGTGTGCCTCCACATCTAGCTGGTGAGAGTTATTTGGCTGACACACTGATGTTCTACCCCAAGCCTCTGTCTCTGGTCACCATCTCCTTTCCAGATTCCAGAACCCAGGTGGCTAAATTGCTCACTGAAGCTTGCCAGCCGGGCATCTCTCACATACCTCCAACTCAACATGACCCACTGCACTCACTTTCTTCCTCTCACCCACTCTGCCCTTTCACCCAGTTTACCACATCCACTGGGCCACCTACATCATGGCCAGAGGCCTCCCTCAGCTCTTCTTTCTCCTCCCAAGCACCAAGTTGCAAACTCCATTCCTAAACATTTCTTGAGTGCTTCTCTCTGTCACTGCTGACACCCCTGACATTCCCTGTCCCAAGTCATAGCCTTCTATTAGGTCCCTTTACCTCCAGTCTCACCCTTGCCAACGGCCTTTCCACACAGCAGCCAGAATGATGTTTAACAAACACAAAATCCCTGTTTTAAAACCTAATCTTCCTCTTGCTCCCCAAACCAAGTACAAACTTTGAGTCTTGCCTTCAAAGCCCAAATGACTGGCCCTTCAACTTTTATGTTGCTTCATTTAATTATTTTATTTAGTTTGTTAGTTAGTTTTTGGTTTTAGGTGGACACAATATTTTATTTTTAAGTGGTGCTGAGGTTCAAACCCGTGCCTCATGTATGCTAGGCAGCACTCTACTACTGAGCCACAACCCCAGCCCTCATTTAATTCTTAGGTGTACTTCTAGTCCCACTTGAACGTCTCTTCCTCTGGGAAGCAGGTACAGGAGCTCTCTAACCACTGACCCACCCTACCCTGTACCACACCTTTGTCTTGCCCTGCAGGCTCTTGATGGCAGCCTCTGCGCAGAGGTAGAAGGCCCCGATGCACTGTGCTTCCAAGCGTGATGAGTCGAGTAGAGGCACCAGGCGCTGCAGGTCGTCTGGCCCGCGGCCCTGCCTTGTGTCGCTGGCGTCCACCAGGCAGCGCGCAAAGCGGCCAGGGTCTAGTGAAGCCACGAGTGGCTCCACCAGCGCCAACGTGCCCGAGCGCTCTACCTCGCGCTCGACTTCCTTGTTGGTTGCCAACACAGCCACAGCGAGGCAAGCGTGCAGACGCAGTAGCTCGTCCTCCTTGGAGAAAGCTAGCGGAAAAAGCCACTCAGCCGCGCGCTTTTCTACCATGTGCCGCTGCGCCGCTTGGCCGCCATGCAGCGCGCAGTTAGCCAGCGCCAGCGCGCAGTGGCGCAGAAGTGCAGGGTCTGTGCGGCGGCACCAGAACAGCACCGCGTCCAGGCCTCCAGACCCCACCAGCCGCTGGCAAGTCTCCTCTGAGTGCTTGAACATGTGCTCCAAGATGCCTGCCACGCTTCGCGCCAGCTCCACGGGTTCGCGCTCCTTCGCCAGGTTCAGGATCACGCCCAGTCCTATGCGAGCCACACGGTCTCTGCGAGGAAAAAGTGGAAGGGGATGAGGGAGTTACCGCAGCCTGGGGAGCTTGGCTTTCTCAGTATGGGGGCATGGTCATTTATCCTCTTAACCTCACTGGTATCACATGAGACATGGAGGTCAGCATTATCTTTCTTGCCTCACTCTCACTTCTAGACCTGCAAGGAGCAAGCTTCTCTGAAAGGTGCTCCATCTTGGCTACACCCATGTCCTCCGCACCTCCTCCCTGCGAGAAGCAGTACGCTTCCGGCTCTGAAGCCAACCCCCAGGGTCCCGGGTCCTTCTCTGCCATTTATATCTGTACCTCAGTTTCCTCATTTTATCAACAAGAAAATAAGAACACCTAACTAATAGAATTCTTATCAAGACTCATGAGATAATCCATATACAGTGCTTGGCACCATGCCTCCATCATAAAAACTCAAATGTTAACTTATGGTCAGTTTAAGTGTCACTTGAACTACATCACACTTAGCTCTGTCTTCAAACCTTTCCTCACTCCATATTCCATGACTAAGGCACATTTATTCATCCACTCACAGATATTTGTTGAGCACATACTGTGTATCATGCTTCTGCTAGAGAGGCTAATGTTAAACAGTGACCAAGGTTTACCTTCAACTAATAAGAAAGTCAACGATTAGCAAGTAACTAGTGTATGAACAAGATCTTAGTGATACAGCCAAGATGCTAGCAACTGGATAATGTAATAGAGCATGCCTATTGGGAAGATGTACCTAAGGAGGTGACATCTGAGAGTTAAATATTGAGAAAATCCTGCTTGCAAATATACCAGAGAAGAGCAGAATAGTGAGTAAGAAGACCAGGACAAAGGCCTGGAGGCTGATGAGCTCCATCAGGGTTGGCATGATTGAGGAAGAAAAAGAAAGCCAGTTCATGCAGTGTCTAACCCCAACCAGGAAAAACTGAAAATCAGCAAGAGATCATATGGAAAGTGCACAAGTAATATTCAAATCAACATGGAAAAGGCAGTGAATTTGGTAGAAAATGGGCAAAGGACATAAATAGGTAATTTATAAAAGAGGAAATCCAAAATGTAAGCAAACAAATAAAGAGATGCTCTAACCCACTAGTATTCAGAAAAATGAATATTAAAACAACAGCTCTCACTTTACGCCTATTAGATGGGCAAAATCATATGCTGGATCATAAGAAGTTGGCAGGGTGTAGGACTATAAATGTGCTGAGGCACTGTGGGTGGAGGTGCAGGCTGGGGCAGGCAATCTCTCCAAAGAGTGTCCACAGATTAATGAGGGCAGGAGGGTAAGGATGCTAGCCACAGTATTATTTGTGGTGTGAGGAAGTTGAAGTTGGTATCAAGGCCTGAAGAACAAAGGTATGTGGGCGGGTGCCCAAGGAGGATTTTGGAACAGAAACAAATGACTGAGCAGATGATAACACTGCAACTGGGGTTGGTGCTGGGGTTGAGGGCTGGGGATATAGCTCAGTTGGTAGAGTGCTTGCCTTGCATGCGCAAGGCACTGGGTTTAATCCCCAGCACACACACACAAACCAAAAACCCCCAAAACAACAACAACAACAACAACAAAAACCCTAATATTGAACACAGTGGTGCACACCTGTAATCCCAGGTCTGTATGTCTCCAGAGTTCAATATCTTTCATCTTTACTTTGTGCTTTCAGATATCTGATATGTTAGGGTGTGTTAAGGTCTGTAGACAAGTCAAAATAACACATGGTATTTTGTCAGGGGAATGTTAGAGTTCATAAACAAGTCTGGATGGTGCCTGGCAAAATGCCAGAGGGAATGGTTTGAGAAGTAACAAAAGTGAGCTATTAAGTGTGGAGATTCCTTATTGGTTGACTGATGTATCTAGTTTATGCTAATTAAGATAAGCTATACAAAATGTATAAATAGCTCTGTTGTCCTACAATAAACGGCTCCTATTCCTGCTGTATCAACGTACACAAAATATTCCGGTTATTTTGCTGCAGACGGACCCCGGCAAGGGTGTATTTAAGAAATCACCCAATCTAACATTCATTTTCAAAGGACCTACCTAAGGCCCAGGGAAGGAAAGGGCTTGTTCAGGAATATCAATTCAGAGCTAGGACTTTATTCCAGGTCTCTTTACCTGCAGCCCTTATCTTTCTATATGCACCTGGCACCTTGCCAGAGTTAAAATGTGTGCTGATTGTGGGAACTATTCACTCAGTTCCCAATTCTGTGATCTGAGAGCATACAAGTTTGATAAAATGGACACATACATAGGATCCATGCAGGTCTAGGTACAACTCTCAGCTTGAAAAGGGAAATTGTGTATATGTGACTTATACATATATATGCAAATACTTGAGTAGGCATAGACTTTCTCTGGAAGGATATACAGGAAACTTGCTTTCAGTGCATTGCCTCTGAAAAGGAGATTTGGCCAGGTGTGGTGGCACACAACTGTAATCCCATTGGCTTGGGGGTTTGAGGCAGGAGGATCACAAGTTCAAAGACAGCCTCAGCAACTTAGTGAGGCCCTGGATTCAATCTGTGGTACCAATAAGCAAACAAACAAATAAATAAAAATGAAGAGGGAGTTTGGTTTGTGAGAGGTTTTAGCTGTATTATTTCTGCACTTTTTGAACCTATGTGCAATATTTTTCTGCTTTTATTTAAAAAGCCTGTTTCCTATATTTACTTATTGTGTAATCTTATGAAAACCATTTAACCTTTCTGAAGTTATATTCATTATGGTCCCTAGATGGGAGTGGGCTGTGAATTTATAGGGTTGATAGTCAAATGAGACCCTCATGGGGTGTTGTGGGGCCAGGTTCAGAGACCCCACCTGTTGGACTTATTCTGGCAGTTTGAGGTGAGGGAAATTTTGGCCTGAGCTTCTGGGCAGTCAGTGGGTACAGCACCCCCTGGGAAAAAAGATGCAAGAATAGGAATGGCAAAAAGAGGTGGGCATATAGGTGGAAGAACTTTCTTTAACAGGAGCTGGTGTGGGGAGGGGTAGATTGGTATAGAAGAAAAAACATTTCATAAACACAAATTGTCATTATGTTTCCCCCCTTCTCTCTCTTCCCACCCAGGTAGTTTAGAGGAACGTATTTCTTGGGAAGGATTTTGATCCTGCACTGCACTCTGTCCTTGGTCCTGAAGTAACACTGGCACTGGTACATGGGTTGTTTCTTGGGACCAGGGACACTGGTTAGTGACTGCTCTCTCAGTAACTAACACCAAGTGAGGATTGTCATTTTCATCCTTGAGAAATAAAACTGTTTGCATCTTGAAGGCTTTCTCTTACCAATTCCCAGGGGATTTAGTTATAACTGTCTCAATCCACATGTAAAGCCCACACCCACCAATCTGGACCCCACCACACCCAGTGAGCACCCACTCCATTTTTCTAGCCCTCCAAATTCATGACCTATCTCAATCAGGACACATGATGATAAATGAGACATTAATGACCTGCTAAACAGAAGCTGATCATGGTATTTTAGCTTAAACTGCTTCATTCATGCATTTTTTGACAGTTGTATAATTTCCACTAATTGCAAGGTGATTTGTTTCTTTTTGAAAATGGCAAACACTCCAACACACTCCCATCACACTTGTGAGGACTGCATGACTTGAAAGTAACTCTTGCAAAACTCTTCTAAGCCCTAGGAGCCTGAGAATTCAGAAAGAGACTGGAGCGTGACAACCTGAGCTGCTGTGGCATCAGAGGGGAGAGAAAGTGAACCCTTGGGTCTTCATGCATCAAGAGAGATGCCTAGAGGGAGGCAAAATAGAAGCAACTAGGCTCAGTTGGACCCTGCTTACTAAATCTTGGTGCTATTTGGGAAGGAGGAGAGAACACATGCTTTGGCGCCTGCCCAGCTCTGCAACTCCTTTCCTCCACCCCCACCCATTCACTCCGGCAGAAAACTTTCTGTTCCCCAGCAGCAGCAGCACAATGAGATCATGTCTAGTCAGGAGAGAAGATAGCATAGAAGGACATAAAAGGGCACCTAAACGTTCCAAGAGCTGGGTGTAGGTAGCCATTGGCAATAGGATACCACCTCCATCCATAGAACTGAAGACAGGCTCCTGTCCTAAGCTACTGGTGCTGAGTGTGAATCCTCACTGCACCATTAGTTCTCTGTGAGACTGTGGGCAAGTCACTAAACTTTCCTGAGCCTCAGTTTCCTCATTTGTAAAATAGAGGCGCTGATCCCTAATAGAGGTGTAGGGTGGGACTATATTAAGGTGAAGCAGGCAAAGGTACAGTCCAGGCACACCGGAGACCCAGGCACTCCACCGCTCTGGCTGCCCCACTACCCATGGCACTCACCCCCAAGCCCAGAACCCTCACCGGTTCTCAGCCACCAGGATCTGCTCCAGCAGGCGTGCGGCCTGCACGCGGGTCTCCAGCTCCGGTGCCTGCAGCAGCCGCAACAGCAGGTCGAGGCCGCCGTCCAGGCGGATGGCGTCGCAAAGACCCTGGGCCACCTCGCGGCCCACAGCCGGCAGCAACCAGGCCTCCTCCACTATCTGGAAGACCTCCGATAGGCCCGCGCCCACAGCCCGAGCGGCGCTCGCCTGCTTCAGCGCAGACAGAGCCTGCTGCAGCTCTGGCAGCGCACGCTCCAGGGCTCCCTGCACCTCGGTGCCCACCCCAGGCGACACCTCGCGGGACCCTCGGTAGCCAGTAGCCCACCATGGACCCGAGCCACTACCCCCATTCGGCCCCGGCACAGTCAACTGGTCGGCCCCGTTCTGTGGGCCCGACATGGCGAAGAAGCGGCACAGCTTGTAGGCAGAGAGAAGCAGGGTCAGGACCATGGGCACAGAGCTCCGAGGGACATTCCCGGCCTGGAGGGGTGGGGCCGGGAGGAGCGACCTGTACCTGGGGAAAACAGACCCGAAAAAGGGCGAAGGGGAAGAAGATGCAGAGGGAAGAATTCAGAGAAGCATCCCAGGCAGCGACTCGGCCAGGAGTGAAGGCAGCCAGGGAGTGCAGCGGTTGGGGAAGAGGATGCAAACCCCGATGCAGGGAGAAGGTGGAAGGGGACAGTGGGGGAGGCAAAGGATGGATCCAGACGCTAAAGGGTAGAGGAGGCGGCGGCCAGAACAAAGCGCGGCTCCAGCTAGGATCGCTGTACTGGGAAGCTCTGCAGCAGCCACGCCCCTGAGTAGCTGTGTTCCCGAGCCGACTCTCCTCTTCTAAGTCTCCTCCCTCGCCGCGTGCGCAGCCCCACCCCAAGCCTTCTCCAGTCCCTCCCACACCCTGGCCCCGCCTCTTCCCACCATCGCCTTCCACTGCTTTGCTCTGGATGCGGGAGAAGTGGAAAAAGAGAACTGTCACAGTTCCTCCTCCCGGATTGCGCTAACGTGAGAGCAATACCGCTGAGTGTGCCCCTTCCCCTCCTAGTGGTTAAAGCAGTCGTGGTAATGATTCTGTAAAATTCTAAAGGTTTTATACCTGTTTCTCAAGCCTCACAATACGCCTGCGGGGTAGGATTAGTGTTCCATTTTACAGCTGACACCATTGAGGCCCAAACGGAAGACACGGGCCAAAGTCACATTCCACAGATTATAGAACAAAAAATTGTTGGCTGACAACTCGGGAAAACTCACAGCTTTCAGATGGTGAGAGGGGCTTCAGAAGCCTGTGGATGCCTGAAATGGGGCACAAAAAAATAGATGATCTGGGGCTGGGGTTGTAGCTCAGTGGTTGAGCGATTGCCTCACATGTGTGACGCACTGGGTTCCATCCTCAGAAATAAATAAATAAATGAATAAATAAATAAATAAATAAATAAAGATTTTGTGTCCCCCTACAGCTAAAAAATATTGAAACAACAACAAGAAGAAGAAACAAACAAACAGGTGTTTTGTTCCAGCAGGCATTTTCTGGGTGGGGGGATAACACTTATTTTAAGAGTCTAAAAGTATGCTGACTAAGCCTACTCTACAAACGGGGAGATTGGAGGTGGGTACAGGGAGTGGTCTGCCCACCACTGATGAACTAATGGAAGCCTCAGGAATTGGATCTGTTCCAAAGGGTTCATATTCACTTTTTTCTGTGAAGACCAGTTTGGAGAGATGACAGACCCACAAGGAGAAGCCAGAATTGAAACTTTGTTCTTTAATGATTAAAAAAAATAGCATTTCCCTGGATGCTTACCATCTCTGCTCCCACCCCCTTTTCTCTGTCCTAAATACACAGTGGATAGATGAGCACCCAGCCAGAGATGTGCCTGCTCAAATAAATCATGCATCAGTAGTCATTTATGAGAATTAATTTGAAACTACTGCAGGCCCTGAGCACTTTGTCTGTTCTAGCTCATGTAATCCTTCAACATCCCACAAGGCAAAGTACTATTAGTCCCATTTTACTGAAAAGAAAACAAAGACTCAGAGAGACAAAGCAGTTTTCTCAGTGAGTGACAGCATGAGCCTTCCCTCTGCCCTCCGGACACACCATGCTATTCCCTGTCCAGATGACCTGATGACCCTGAGCTTGGCAAGGACTCTGCTTCCCAGCTCTCCCAGGCCTGGGGTTCTGAGAATGTGACCCTTTGTAGTTGCAGCCTGTGGAGTAGGGAAACTGGGGGCTGGGCTAGAGGCTGAGCAAACAGAGTGGCAGAGAGGACAGCTCCTCTTCTCCAGTTCCCTCCCTCCCTGGCTCATTTTCCCCCCTCCCTATCTTAGGCAGCAGAGACTCCAGGAGCTCAGAGCCCAGCTTGCCAGGCCCGTCAACTAGAGGCTCCTTCATGGCACCTCCAAGGCCCCTTCTCATACTGGCTCTGCTGGTGTGGGTTGCTGTGGCTGACCAAGGTGTGCACCAAGGTGTTGATACCATCTGAGGCAATGTAAGGGTGGGTGAGGGTGGCTCGGTCTTGGCTGTATCAATTGACACCCCTTCTCCATAGAGTCATGCAAGGGCCGCTGCACTGAGGGTTTCAATGCTGACAAGAAGTGTCAGTGCGATGAGCTCTGCTCTTACTACCAGAGCTGCTGTGTTGACTACATGACCGAGTGCAAGACCCAAGGTGCGTTCAATACCTAGGTAGGTGGGCCTGGGGTCTCCTCTGAAGCTGGAGACTCACTGTCACCCATTCTATCTGCAGTGACTCGTGGGGATGTGTTCACTATGCCAGAAGATGAATATGGGAACTATGACCTCTATGAGAGCTCCTCCGTGAGCCCTGAAGGGACTCCTGAGCAGACAACTGTCTCGAACCCTGAGGAAGAAGCTCTTATATCTGAGTCAAGTTCCCAAGGGCCTGAGGTGGAGAGCTCGGGACCTGAGGGGATGAACCTAAGACCTGAAGCCACTGCTGAAGGGCCCTCTGAGTTCTCCACAGAGGAGGAGCTGTGCAGTGGGAAGCCCTTTGATGCCTTCACTGACCTCAAGAATGGTTCCCTCTTTGCCTTCCGAGGTGAGTCCAGCGGAAGGTCTTGGGGGTGGGGGTCTGCCTCAGGAGCATGCTCTCTCTCATACAGCCTCCCCCACTCTAGGACAGTACTGCTATGAGCTAGATGAAACAGCAGTGAGGCCTGGGTACCCCAAGCTCATCCGAGATGTCTGGGGCATCGAGGGCCCCATTGATGCTGCCTTCACCCGCGTCAACTGTCAGGGGAAGACCTACCTCTTCAAGGTGCCAGGCCCAGGGACTGTGGGTCAGGACAGAGAGCATTTAGGGAAGGGCTGAGAGCTGGTATGTCCAGAACCATGGTGGGCAGGAAAGTCAGATGCAGGACCCTGTGGTACCTGGCTGGGGCTCTGTGAAGACAAGGCAGCAGTCTGAGGTTCCAGGTCCTGCATAGCAAGCCTGGAGTTGGGAATGGCCATGTTAGGGTATGAGACTCTGTCTCTGTGCCCAACCAGCTGCCTCCTCACTCTCTTTCACCTTTTCTTCCTCTTAGGGTAGTCAGTACTGGCGCTTTGAGGATGGTGTTCTGGACCCTGGTTACCCCCAAAACATCTCTGAAGGCTTCGGTGGCATCCCAGACAACGTGGACGCAGCCTTGGCTCTTCCGGCCCATAGCTACAGTGGCCGGGAAAGGGTCTACTTCTTTAAGGGTACTCAGAAGGGTGGGAGAAGAATGGGCAGACAGCAGAGTTGTGTCAGGTTCCTTCCATGCTATCCTGGGGACAGGCCTCAGTGTATGCCCACCCCCTGTGCCAGGAGGTCCTATTTGGTGCAGCCTCTGGGATCTCCAGTCTTGCTTAGGCCCACCCTCCTGATGTCAGCTCCCCTGCTCCTCAGGGAAGCAGTACTGGGAGTACGAATTCCAGCACCAGCCCAGCTGGGAGGAGTGTGAAGGCAGCACCATGTCGGCTGTGTTTGAGCACTTTGCCCTGCTGCAGAGAGACAGCTGGGAGGACATCTTTGAGCTGCTCTTCTGGGGCAGATCCTCTGGTATGGCTGAGGGAAAGGCTTGCTTTCATCTCTTGAGGACCAGAATCCCTGGGGAGGGGGAGGGCTGTCCTGCCTGCAGGGGGCTGATTGGGGAGCTATTGATCAAGAGCTATTTACTCAGACCAGACTTTGCTTCTGTTGACCTTTAGGGGGAGGCTTGGCTCCACCCAGACCCCACATCTTGGACTTTGCCTAGCACAGCCAAGGACACAACCAGCAGAGGGAGGGGCGGGCAGTGGATGAGAGGGTGTCTGTGGAGACCTAGGCTGTGGGGTGGAGACACCAAGGATATGGTAGACACAGGAAGGAACACTGGACAGGGAGACTGAGGTCTGCACTGGACTCTGCCACCAGCTTGCTGTGTCCTTTGGCAATGAAAGTGCAACAGATGAACCCCTAAAGGTCCTGCCGGAGAGGGCAAAACTGGGTCCTCTAAACCCCTCCCATGAACCCCTTCCCTGCCACAGGGGGCGCCAGAGAGCCCGGGCTCATCAGCAGAGACTGGCATGGTGTGCCTGGGAAGGTGGATGCTGTCATGGCCGGCCGGATCTACATCTCAGGCTCAGCACCTCGCTCCTCCTTGGCCAAGAAGCAAAAATCCAGACGTCGCAGTCGCAAACGCTACCGCTCCCACCGTGGTCGTGGTCGTGGCCGCAGTCACAGCCAGAACTCCCGTCGGCCATCCCGGTCCACCTGGCTGCACTTGTTCTCCAGCGAGGACAGCGGGCTGGAAGCCTACAACTATGACTATGACATGAACTGGGTTGTGCCTGCCACCTGCGAGCCCATCCAGAGTGTTTACTTCTTCTCAGGAGGTGGGAGCCCTTGCCACCTCTGAAGCTGGTTTTGCTCGAGCCTTCCCTGCTGCCTCTGGTCTCCATGGTCTGAACGCCGTCTGAGGGCAGAGACCCCAGAAAGCCAGGCCAGGAGTCCTTAGTTGCACTGTGGATACAGTTTTCTTTCTCAGGGCAAGAGTGGGCAGAACCATGTAGGGTCTCACCCACCCTCTTCCATCCTCTCTTTCAGATAAGTACTACCGAGTTAACCTTCGCACACGGCGAGTTGACAGAGTGACTCCTCCCTACCCACGTCCCATCGCCCAGTACTGGCTGGGCTGCCCTGACGTGAAGTAGGAGCCAGAGTCCACACAGCTGGTCTTCCACAGCTTTTTCCTCTTCCAGCCTTTTCTCCCAACCCAATAAAGCTCACTTGGCCCTGAGTTTAAGACTACTGTCCTGACTGGGGTCAACGGATCCCTACCTGGGTAGAGAGCAAGCTGGGCTGTCAGGACAAGTCAAGGGGAGGAGAAACAGAGGAGCTTCAACTGTCAGTCCATGCTAGGCTTATTGCCCTCTCTGTGAACCAGAAAAGTTGGGGGCTAAGGAGGGTATTGGGAGAACTACCTTTCCTCTGAGCTAAGGAGCCTCCAGCAGCCCAGGTAGGCAGGCACTAAACCCCCTGGACATGACAGAAGTCACTAAGCCACTCCTCCCTGGGTTTGGCTTGCTTTGAGCCTTGGACTTGACTAGGGATTTAGGGTTTTAATGGAGATAGAAGGGGCAAGAGAAGAGGTAGGGTCATCGGGGTCATCATGCTCCTGTAACCCATCCCTAGGTAGGTGGATAGGCTTGCCTTCCTTCCCTCCCTCCCTCCTTCCTTCCTTTTTTTTTTTTTTTTTTTTTTTGTGGTACTGAGGATTGAGCCAGGGATGCTCTACACTGAGCTACATCGCCAGCCCTTCTTGTTTTTAGAGACAGGGGCTCCCTAAAGTTGCCCAGGCTGGCCTTGAACTCAAGACCCTCTCTGCCTCAGCTTCCTGAGTAGCTGGGATCACAGGTGTGCACTACCACACCCTGGAGGATGGGAGTTTTTTGAAGTTTCTGTCCTGGGATTGGGGTGGAGGGCAGTGAGGTCAGGAGAGATAGGGAAGGACTGGAGCTGGAAGGAAATTCATATGTACCCCTTTCTTTTAGCAAACTAACTTCGAAGGCTTCTAAGGAAGAGAGCACTGTTAAAACATCACCTTTAAACCCTTAATTGTATCTGTGAGGCCTCCTCTGGCTCCAGATTCCTGGGCCCCAGAAAGCCTCAAGGGTCAGCCAGAAAGGGTTAGATGCAGAAAAATCTCTGAAACAGCTCTGGTGTGGACCTTTGTTCCCCAGCCCTGCTGAAAGCATGTGCTCCAGCTCATTTTCTCCCCATCATCCTCATCTTGTCCAGCTATACTGTCCAGTCAGTTGTGGGGTAGGCCTCTACCTACTCTTCCCTGAAGGCAGCCAGAACCAGGGCACAGAGGGCTCCAGAAGGGGCAGTTGAGGTCCTGGGAACACTGGAAAAATTTCAGTGGCCTTCTGGAAGGAGCCCTGGAGGATTTTCATGAAGTACAGGGCTGTAGGTAGATTGCCACCGGCTGTTTGAAGAGAAAGGCTGGGACCAGCTTCCTTTGTGAAGCTGGGGAAGGGCAGGGGCCATCAAACTGGCTCACCCATACCCCATCAGCCCAATCCTAGCCCTGGCCTCCCCTCCCCGCTCTGGGCTTCTCTGCCTCACTCTAGCTGGACTTTAAGCCTCTCTCCTGCTGGGGGTGGGGCCAGGCACTCAAACAGCATAAAACCCCAAACAGATGGGTCTGGTGTGGGCACAGGCCTGGCGTGGCCCTCTGGCTCCTCGGCCCTTGCCAGCTCCATGGCCAGCCCTGTGGAAGCATCTCCAGCAGGTGAGGTGACAGGGATATAGGGTGGGTTGGGTAAGAGGTGGGGCAGGGTGTGATGGGGAAGGTTGAAGAGGGTTGGCTAGTGCAGACTGCAGAGTCCGGCTCTGGCAAGAAGTCCTGGCTTGACCCCCATGTCAACCCCTAGGCCATGCCAGTGGGTTCGGTCCCCACCGGAGAAAGAGAATCACATTTAGCGTTGGGCAGCTGCTGGAGTTGGAGCGGGTGTTTGCAGCACGACCCTATCCTGACATTGGTACCCGTGAACACCTTGCCCGACTCACTTGCCTACCGGAGGCCAAGATACAGGTGAGCCATGACCTCCCCCAAGGATAGGTTACTTTCATACAGCCAACTTCTGGCCTTAACCCATAGCTCCTCTCTGGGTATTCTGCCTTCAGGGTCTGTCCTGTCCCAGGGAAGTGGTGCTGGAGACAGAATAGTCCTCTTCATCTTCCTTACCAGGTGTGGTTCCAGAACCGCCGGGCCAAGAAAATCAAGAACAGAAATCCAGGAGGCCTAAGTCCCAGGCCTCAGCCTCCCCAGAGCTGCTGTTCTCTTCCAGATACCCCCCAGCAGCCCTGGACACCCCCAACGCTGGTCCAGCCTCCACCTGCCACCAGCACAGCTCAGTGCACCTCGGTGTGTTCACAGGCCTTGTGTGTAGCTCCCAGCTTGGGTCTAGGTCAGGGCTGGGCAGTGATGAAAGCTGTAGCCCCACGGGGACCTGCTGAGGTCTCAGGGGTCCACCCTTCTTTGGAGCAAGCTACTCCTCAAACCTCCTTGGGCAGCCTATCTGACCTTATTTATGCCTCAGCTGTTGTCACCAATGCAGACCACTCCTGATCCAGGTCCAGAATTTCCAAGACCTCTCCTCTGGCTCTTACAGTCCATCCAGCCCACTTAGGACTGAACACATCAGAACTGGATCCCCTGCCCTCTTCTTTTACATAAAGAAAAACTCTAATGGGAAGAGTTTAGTTTCGGGACCCCTCCCTTCCACTTCCAGGCCAACTCAGACGCAGGTCCTCGGCAGTGACTGCAGCATGGTACTTGCTACCCAGCACCCTGGACCCTCCTAGGGCATATCAATTGTCTTGACAGTACCATCAGGATGAGTTAAGGAGTCATGTTTCCCATCTCTCCTGCTAGGACCTGCCCCCAGTTCTCACCACAGAGATGACCTCCTCCCTCTGATGGGGCAGCCATCTGTCTGACCAGGGCCCTTTAGGCCATTACCTAAATGCCTGCTATGCATGCTAGGGGAAGAGGGCTGCTCCTACTCTTGATTGCTGGAAACCCACCTTTTTATGGTTCAGGGGCCCCTCATCTCCTACCTCCTGGACAAATTAATCATAACTATGGACCTGAAGAGGGAACGATATTAAAGTAATAAAAGTAGAAAAGGACCCTGGGGCTTAAGTTGATTTAATTTTCCAAAAAAAAAAAAAAATCAGATTGCCTTCTGATGTGGGGCTGTGGAAACAACCTGACAGATTTGGGGTTGAGGGGGGTACAGCAGCACTGGGCTTTGGTATCACTGTCATCTGTAATACCAACTAATCTCCAAATAAAACCCAACTCTGTACTTTAATCTGGATTGTTGTATGTTGCAAATGAATGAGGCTGAGGGCTGTTTGCCTTGGAAATTTATCTTTATCACCTAATCCCTAAATAGGGCCAGGTTCCACACAGATTCTGGGTGGGAGGTATTACAAAGGCTTCTGCTGAGATTAGTTAGGGGGATGGTTAATTGAAGGGCTTAGGGCTCTGACTGAGGCCCTGAGTAATGGGAGCCTCTACCAGCACCCCTGTCGCAGTCCTACTAACTTCAGCACATCCCAGTTACCTCCACTTCTGGAGTTGCTCAGCTTTGGGGAGAAAAGCAGAGTTGGTGATCAGACTGCACTGGACTGAAATCCTGGCTCTGCTATTTAACTGGCAACTCTCTGAAACTATGTGCATGAAAAGCTGAGGGAAAAACTTGCTTGTCTCCTTTTTGGGAATAAGAAACAATGTAGGCAAAGGGCTTCATACAGTGTGTGACATATGATAAAAACTCCAAAAATTGCTAGTTCCCTTTGCTGTTTCATACTACAGCTCAAGAGGAACTGGGAAGGGGCTGGGGATGTGGCTCAAGCGGTAGTGTGCTCACCTAGCATGCGTGAGGCACTGGGTTCGATTCTCAGCACCACGTAAAAATAAAACAAAGATATTGTGTATTAAAAAAAAAAAAAACAGGAACTAGGAAGGCCTCAAACTTCTTGTTTTTCTGACATCCTGCCAAACATTTCCTGAACCCAGAGTGTCATGGAGAAAGCATGGTACCCTGAGAGGAAGTGGCAAAGACAATGCTCCCTTCACTGTAGTAAATGAGGACTGGCCCTAGCAGATTTTTTTTTTTTTTTAGGTGCTAGGGACCAAACCCAGGGCCTTGCACATGGTTGGCAAGTGCTCTACCATTGAGCAACACCACCATCCTCCCTTGCAGATGGAACCCTCCTTGCACAATGGCCATTGCCTCCTCTTCATTCACTAGGAGGAGCTAGGTCTTTTGCCTCAGATGCTAACTTGGTGTCCAGCCCATAAAGCAGCTCTCAATAAGATTGAAATGCCATAGAAGCTTGTTAACTTGTGAGGAGGTGGTTGGGATCTAGTGTAGATTCCATCCTAATAAATGGTGGAGGGAAGAGAACAACTCCAATTCTGCCACATGTCTGTAATCCCAGCTACTTGGGGGGGGGCTGAGGCAGAAGGATCACAAGCTCAAGACCAGTCTGGGCAACTCAGTGAGACCTTATCTCAAAATAAAAAATAAAAAGGGCTGGGGATATAGCCTAGTGGTAGAATGCCCATGGGTTCAAACCCAATTTGGGATCAGGGGGAGAGGGAATGACCTCGATTTTACTGTGGGATGTCCTAGGGTCAGAATCTGTTTGAGGAGATTCTGATTAAGTTAGATCTCTTTTAACATCTGGAATCCATTCAACCTAAATTCAAGTCCTGGGGAGAGGTGAAAGCTTATAGCTAGATGGGCAGTCTGGAGCACAGAGTACAAGGAAGTACAGCCATGAACCCCACAAGGCTTTTGAAGCTTTCTGACCAAGCTTCAATAGTTCAGGTTACTAGGAACACTGTAAAATGTCACCTACATTTTCTCACAGGTGACATCTCTCTCAACTACCAGAAACTGGCAAATGTTGTAGGGGAAATGTCTACTAAGCCACTGTGTATATAATCTCTAAGAATAAAAAAGTTCTGGAAAAAAACAAGAACTACAGGAGCATGTATAATGAACAAACAGTAAGGAGTCAATCTTTAGGAGCAAATCCTGAAAAACAGAATTATGGAGATCTTTCTGCTTTGTATATCTGACACAGGATTTGAAATAAGAATACACTGGGCACAATAAATATTTATTGGATAAATAACTTAAGGTTGATACACTTTCAAATTCCATATAAAGATTCTACTATCACACGACTTATCTAAGTTCTCAGAAGTTTAATGTTAGAGACATCAGGGCAACATAGGAATCTTTGGCTCCAATCAACAGAAGAAAGACCATAGCTGGCCATTTGGTCTCAGTCTAGACTGTTTTGCCTTCTGGAAAAGGGGCCCAACACCACTTCCTTTTCCAAAAAGGTAGCTGCCTGGCTCCAGATCTACCATACCATACCAATCTTTCTTTCTCTTATTTGATACCTGTCCTCTGGTTCCTCTTCCAGTATAAACTGAGAAAGAAAGCCTTTCTGCTTTCTTGGAGGCTTCTGCTCTCAATTATAGGCCTGTACCAAAGATGTACAGACGAAGGATTTGATTGATTTGTGCACTTGGGCAAGTTCAAGGCAGTAAGGTCTACTTCTGAGAAGGCCTGGATTCCATTTGCTCCTGCTGAAAAAAACCCCAGTCCCAGCAGTGCCCAGAATGAACTGAAGAAGGCAAATGGGCACTGAGTTCAGGAGAAAGGTATTGAGAGGTCAGTTCTTTCAGTTTTAAAGAAGTGGTGTTGTTTGAATCTCCTCCAATGGAAATTCACAGAAGACAGGGCTTCCTGTAAGAACAGGAGGTGGCCTAGCCTGGTCCTCTGACTAATGGAGCCGAGTACAAAGAGCTTCACAGGTTGATTGAGTTGGTTATCAGCAGTTGGGGGCCTGGGGCCCCCAAAATCTTCTCTAGATTTTGTTGATGAAGCACCAGTTACAGTTCTCCCAACTCACCTTCCATTGCCCGCACCATGACATACAGCTCGGCTAGACCCACCACTGAGGCAACGATCAATGCAGCCAGCACTTGCTAGGGAGAGGGAAAATCAGGCTTAAGGAATGTAAGCCAAGACTCAGCTCTCTAGCCCTCAGCACCTTTAATAGGGATGGAAAACCTCCAACCCAGCCCCTAAATCGAGAAGGAGGGGATCTGGCTTCTCTTGTGATTAATACCTGTCCAGCCCTCCCCACCAAATTGTTCCCTTTATTAGTGCATAAATATGCACAATTTCTAACCTGGGTAAGGCACTTTCACACACATCCCCTTTTTCCATTAACACCACCACTTGGGGCATTTTGTCTAGCCCATACTCACCGAGGCCATTTCTGTGAAGATATACTGGCTTCCAAGGTAAGTGCAAACAAAGGCAGCTGCCACCGTGACAATGAAGTTGAAGATGGTGATGACTAGAGCCTTCACTGACCTTACTTTGAGGAGGGGAGAAACTTTTAGGTCAGCATTCTCCAGGAGGCCCTGTTCCCTCAGAGCTGCCTCCCCCCATCAACCGCATTCCTTTTAAAGAACAAGTCTGAATAGCTGAGCCTTAAACCCAGAATGTTGGGGTGGAAAGAAATGCCACCTCCATCCCAAGGAGAGGCTTTGGAAGCTTAATTTCCTAGTATCTCACCTTGTTTTCCCAGGTCACTGAGCATCCCACCATGGCGTGAATCCTAGAAAAAAGAAAAAGTAGATGATTCAGAATGGAAGCAGCTCAGAGACAACCCACATATTTGTCAGTCTGGCCTCACCTCTCTCTATTCCTCAACACACTAATTTTGCATTTTCCATGTATTCTTTTGTCTAGGACCAGCCTGACTCTTTGCTGGACCACAGAGCAAGCATTTCAGAGAAGAGGACATAAGCTCCCAGTACTCATCTACTTCTCTCCTGTTTCAGGGAAAGAACATTCCAGAGATTAGTAGGGAACCCTGTCGGAAAAAAGTCTGCAAGGTTCATCTCCAACTCTACAATGTTTAAGAATCAGTAACATCTAAGCTCAGAGTCTCAGTGAGTGAGCTGGGAATTATGCAGTTTTAGACAACACAGAACTTGTATGGTTTTGGAATAGGAGACAAGCCAAGTTCCCATGTTGTTTCTTTCCTCTGCACCAGTTTTTATTTCTGTTTTTAGGGACTACTCAGTCCATACATTAAGAAGCAGGTCCTTACCTGACAGGTGACATTACGAGTGATCCGCTTATATTCCTCATTGGCCAGTTGTATCTTAATCTTCTCAAGCCGGGCAACTAGCTCTGGGTTCTAAAGCAGAAAAAAGTGTGTGAAAAGACTGATGTTCTTTTACATGTGTCTAGGAAGAAAAAAGTGTTTGAAAAGACTGATGTTCTTTTACATGCTAGGAAGCATGTTGTAATCACTGGTTCCAAGGGGGCACTGAATTACTAAGAGTGCCAGAGGACCTGCATACCAGGTTTGTCAACATAAAATCCAAGATCTAACATTTGCTTTTGGGTTAGGTCATTTCTGTGGCCACAACAGCTCTGTCCTAAATAGATTTAGGTCCCAGTGATGCTAAATACTCACAGGTCCACTGTACCTGATACTCTCTAAGATTCTTTATTTTTTTTTTTAAAGATGTTGATGAACCCTTATTTATTTATTTATTTATTTACATTCAGTGCTGAGAATCAAACCAAATGCCTCACATATGCTAGGCAAGCACTCTACTACAGAGCCACAACCCAGCCCTTCTAAGATTCTTTTTAGTTCTAAAGAGCTGCCTCTCCCTAATAGTTGAGCAGTCCACATTTTATACTTCTGGCTAGGCTATGTTAATTCTGGAAAATACCCAGTTTGTCTATTCCACCTCCTTTTAAAAAATATTTGTTTTAGTTGTAGGTGAACATAATAACCTTCAACTTATTTTTATGTTGTGCTGAGGATCGAACCCAGTGCCTCACACATGCTAGGCAAGTGCTCTACTACTGAGCCCCAGCTCCAGCCCCTATTTCCTTTCTTTATAGATAAGGGAATTGAGGTCCAGGAAGGAGGAGTGACTTCTTTGAGGGAAATCAGTGGCAGAACTAGGATTAAAACTCACATGCTATTCTTGGTTAGATCTTTCAACATAGCTTTTGTCACTCTATCTCCACTGTTTTGGAAACCGGATTTTTGGATCTCAGCTTTCTAAAGCTGTCAAATAGAGAAGGCAATACCTGGTTTACTCATCTCAGATGCCAAAGATTTAAGACAAAATTTCAAGCCCCAAAACTGATTAAAAAATTTGATGCCCTACTCAGCCAATACCCACTCTCAAAAATATATCCTTTACATACCCGGGGAGGCTTCACAACTTCTGGGAGATAGATTTCACTGCCTTCCAGGAGTTCATGAAGGTATAGTGTGGAATCTGAGAAGAAAAGGTTTCCACAAATGTAGTGAGCCGTAGAGTTAAGTTTGAAAATCTAATATCAGAGAAGGGTCTAGCTCTTTCTTTTTTTTTTTTCTGCCGAAATAAAAATATGGCCATACCTATGTCAACACATTGCGAGGATCACTTTCAACTGGGAAAAATCTAGGGCAATTCCACCTAAGTATTTCCTAGTGCTGCAAAGTTGACTATAATTGTCAACTCTCAATACTCTGCCAACATGAAAGCCAATACCTAACATTTGCCTTTGAGTTAGGTCATTTCTGTGGCACAATAGCTCTGCCCTAAATAGGTTTCGGTCATAGTAATGCTAAATACTCAGAAGCCACTGTATGTGATATTTTCTAAGTTAGTTAGTTTTTTTTTTTTGTTTTAGTTCTAATACTTGAGCAGTCAATGTTTTGCACTTCTGGCTAGGCTATGTCAATTCTGGAAAAATACCCAGTTTGTCCTATTCCCTTTCTTTATAGATAAGGGAATTGAGGCCCAGGAGCCCAGGAAAGAGGAATGACTTCTTTGAGGGAAAACAGTGACAGAACTAGGATTAAAACTCACATGCTATTCCTGGTCTAGATCTTTTAACATAGCTTTCATCATTCTATCACCAAGAGAAAGGAACAAAGAAAGACAACATAGGATATCAACTCTTGCTTTTGAGATAGACCAAAAAGAATTAAGCTCACTATGCTAAGTAGTTCCTAATGTGGCAAAAAAAAAAAGGAGGAGGAATGGAATTTGGGAGATGGTATTGGGTTAGATCCTCGACTTCCTCAGGGTCAGGTGTGCCTGCCACGTGAATAGGAGATTATAAGAGAACAGAATCTGAACAAATAAATTTTGTCGTCCAAGAATTCCCTTAGGAGTGGAGAAAGGAGTATGGGTGGCCTTTGGGTTTATGAGGAGACTCTTAGTTGGTTACTTAAGTGCTTTACAGGTTAGAGACAATGATAGGGGAAAAAAACAGGAAGAAGTAGATCTGGAATCACGGAGGCGATCTAGACTGGAGACAGACTCACCCCTTTCTCTCAGGTGCTGGTGCAGATCCCGGATTAGACGGAAGGAAACTAAGCGTCGGGGGCCACTAGGGCTATCACCGTCCGTGTGCTTCTTCCCCAGCGCGGCCTCTAGTTCGGCTCGCAGCTTCCGGGGCAGGTGCTCTGACTCCAGTTCCCCGCCGGGGCCCAAAGCTTGTACCAGTCGCTCACCGGCCAGAAAGGAAGACGCCATGTCTAGCTGCCTCTATGGTCAGGTGACCCCAAACCGGACTTCCGCCTGACGCTCGCCGGAAGTAGTTCGGAGCTCGCGGGGGCGCAGCTAGGCAAGGCAGAGGGCCAAGGGGGCGGGACGCGGCGCGGGGCAGTGTGGGGCGGGGGCGGGACGCCGCCCCGCCGCGGGTCTGGCCCTGTGTCAGCAGCCGAGCCGGCGCTCGGACGGGACATGGCAAGTTGTGTGGCCCGGAGGGCCCTGGCCGTGGGCAGCCGCTGGTGGTCCCGATCTCTCACCGCGGCCCGAGGGTCGAGGCCGCTCTGTGCGGCGGGTGGAGCGGGGGCCTTCCCGCCAGTGGCAACTGCGACGTCGCGGAGGCATCTCTCGTCTCGGTGAGGGACAGAGCACTGGGGTCGGTCCGGGCACGGAGACCGAGGAGCGGTGTATCGTGTTCCTGGCCCATGAGGGAGCTAGGAGGCTGGGCTGCCTGGGGGTGACCGGCGTATGATTTAGGACGGGGTCTGGAGCACTGAGCGACGTTGGATGTCTGGGACATGTGCCAGGAGCAGAGAAGGGAGCGCGGCCCAGGGCCCTCGCTGTGCAGGCTGGCTCTGAGCGAGAACTAGTAACACTCCCCGAGCAAATCCTACCTCCCCAGCTGAGGTTCCCAGCACTGCTGTTAGTGGACAGCCTTTGAATGCAGCCCCAGGGCTTTTGACTTCAACCCCCGGCCCCTATTGGGCCCCCCCCTCAGGAAGATGCTAGAGGAAGGAAGCAAGTCTGCTTGAGTGTGGGCCCTCGTGGGTCCCAGATTTTGCTATGATCGTGGTACACCCGTTTTCTCTATGTGATTTGGGGAAGGGGATTTGAAGTATGGGGATGGTGTGAGCAGTGCCTCTGAGGTTGGGACAGGCAGATGAGATTGGGGCTAGTTGGTTCAAGTTCATGTCTCCAAAATAGAATAGCAGTGCTTGAAGGGCCCCTAGAAAGAGTAACACTGTTGAGAGAGGTAAACTGACAGAGCTGACCTTATAGTGGTTCAGATTAGTCACCAATATTGGGGAGAGATAATAGTTATTTGCAAATTGGAAGACCCCTGTGAAAATTGACCTCTGAACAAAAACTGTAATTGAGAGTCTTCAGTAATAGGTGTAATGCATGGAGTACATTAGAGAATCTAGAAATGATTAAACCCTTAATGACAAGGTAAGGACTATAGAGGAGAAATGGACATGGAATTATTATCAGAACACAAAATTTTTTGAGTCCCTTTTATACACTAGGCTCTGAGAGGGCAGCTCAAGCTGATCAGACATAAGCGTTGCTCCTGGAAACTAGTCTCTAATGGAGATAAGAAATGGACACAAATAACTGAAATGCAAAGTGGGAAGGACCTTTAAAATGCTGTGGGAGGTCAGGAAGTGGGTTAGGGAAGACATGGGGTAGGGGGCTATATTTAACAGGGTATTAAGGCATGATATGGAATGCTGGTGAAAAGAGAAGAAAGTGACCTGGGAGCAGTCACAGCTATCACGGGGAGATTAGAGAGGTTTTCATCAAGGAGGAGCTGTGGCTGAACCTCAGAGGAGGAAAGGCAGCGCTCTGTGGTTTGGTGGCTTGGCAGGGCCCTCACCTGTTAGATGGCCACACTTCCCAGCCCTTGTCTGCTGTCATTGCCCTGGCCCTTCAGTACCCTAGTTATTTTTTTCCTGATGGATAAGTACTGGTACCTTCTTAGCTTTCCATTTACTTGTTCTTTTCCTTCTTGATCAGAAACCGACCAGAAGGCAAAGTGTTGGAGACAGTTGGTGTGTTTGAGGTGCCAAAACAGAATGGAAAATATGAGACTGGGCAGGTAAGTTTTGGGATGGGTCTGCTTTCATTTTCTTGGAGTGTTCTGCTTTTGAATGGAGTCAGATTTGGTCACAGGCCTGAATGATAAGGTTTTTTACTCATTCCACTTTTATCTTTTTTGCAGTGCTGGGGAATCAAACTCAGGGCATTATACATGTGAGGCAAGTGCTCTACTGCTGAGCAACATCCCCAGCTCCATTCCACCTTTGTGTTTGGTATCAGAACAGAATCAGATTTTTTAAGATGCAGTTTCTGGGGGCTGAGGATATAGCTCAGTTGGTAGAGTGCTAGCCTTGCAACCACAAGGCCCTGGGTTCAAATCCCAGCATGACCCCCCCCCAAAAAAAAGGTACAGTTTCTGTGTTCCTGTATTTGAATGCACTTAATAATGAATTTTCTTTCCAAGTAAGCGTGGAGAAGAATTGTTTGGGCTATAGTGAGGAGAAAGCCAAGTCCTTGAAAATTCTTCTAGCATACTGAATAGTCAGAAGTCAGTAGAGGGACCTTTTAGGAAAGAAACCTTTAACGTCTTGTTAGCAAAGTGATTACAGTGTGGTTAGCTCTGGGTGTGAGGCTCTTTTTCTGTATCAGATTTGTTCTAAGTCCATTGGGATATATTTAGTTCCTATGAAGTTAAGGAAGATTTTTGTTGATTTAATCGTTTTTTAGTATGCTTAAAATGAACTATGCATTGTGCATTTGGGTTAAATCAGAAAGCAAGGTAGACATGGTTCTTGCTTTTGAGGAGTCTAGGAAGGAATTAATGATGTGCAAATGGTTGATAGCTATATACTGCTAAATGAGTAGATTAAGAAGGCTTCCTGAAGGTCAAAGCTGAGATCTGAAGAGTCAGCCAGGTTAAGAGAGTGTAGAGTTTTCCAAAGTTGGCTTGAGTTGATCTCAAGGATCAAGGGAAGAGGTGGCAAGACCTTGTGCTGTAGTTGCCTCTACCTGTGCTGCTTTGTGCAGCCCACCTGGATGGACTTGCTGGACTGCATACTCACTAAGGCCACCTCTCTTTCCTTCCAGCTGTTCCTTCATAGTGTTTTTGGATACCGAGGTGTTGTCCTGTTTCCCTGGCAGGCCAGACTGTATGACCGGGATGTGGCTTCTGCAACTCCAGAGAAGTAAGTTTCCCTCTCCTGCCTTACAATATTCTCAGGAGGAGGCCCGACTCATGGCAGACATACGTAATTGGGTCTCAGGGGTGAAGACATCCTCTAGGACCTTAGAAACGGCCCCAGAGTACTTCTCTGGCACTAATACTCATAGAGACAATAGAGTTGAGTGCTAAGAACAGCTTAAGCCAGAGGGTCCCTTTAGACCTCCCCAGAATGCTCTCCCACTATCTTGAGTTTTCGTAAGTACTCTTCACATCTTCTTTAGAGTACATTAAAAAAGAAAAGCAGTAGCTCTATTAAATGATCACAGATAGCCCTTGGGATATGAGAGTTGTAGAGTACTCTGAACTGAGGTGGCAATTAGATTTTCTCAACATGGCCCCCTTCCAGGAGACATTTAGAGAACAAGACAGATGGTGACTATGTGGGCCTTCCAGGCTCCATTGTTTGTCTTGACTGGAGAACAGGTAGGCTGGGCTGTTGCTGAGTAGTTCTAAAGCTCCTTCAGCTCAGGACTAGCTTGCTTAGGTAAAGAGGTGGTAGGGATCTGATCAGACACCATTTCCCCTTCTCTCAGGGTGATCTTGGGTTTCTTCTCCCATCCTGCAGAGCAGAGAACCCTGCCGGTCATGGTTCTAAGGAGGTGAAAGGAAAAACTCACACTTACTATCAGGTGCTGATTGATGCCCGTGACTGTCCACATATAGTAAGTAAGCAAGATGCCTGGGCCTGGGGTCCCCTCCTTGGGACCAGTGGAGACAGAGAGAGGGAGAGGGATCAGACAAAGCCTAGATCAGCCCTGGCCTCCAAGACATTGGGACTGAACAGTGGCCAAGAAAGCCCCTGACTCACTTTTTGCCTTAGTCTCAGAGATCTCAGACAGAAGCTGTGACCTTCTTGGCAAACCATGATGACAGCCGGGCCCTTTATGCCATCCCAGGTGAGCAGTTAGCATCTGAATGGTGCCATGGAGAAAGGGTCTGGTGTGTCCCAGGGAGAGAGTTCTGCTGTCCTGTAATCTCCTGGGAGGGATTTGGGTGCCAGGAGCCATGGGGCCAGCATTGTCCTCCCTGGGCAAGGCCAGGAAATGTTTCTTCTCAGTCGTGTTCCTCTCCTTTCCTCCTGTGTGAGTCTTACTCTTTCCCTCTCTGTTCCAGGCTTGGACTATGTCAGCCATGAAGACATCCTCCCCTATACTTCTACGGATCAAGTTCCCATCCAGCATGAGCTCTTCGAAAGATTTCTTCTGTATGATCAGACAAAAGGTATCTTTTTCAAGAAGAGAGATAGGAATAGGAGGGTGCTTTCTTCTAGGAGACATCATAAGAATAATCCCATGACTCTTATTTCCATAACCCCTTTCAATTTCCCCTTGACCCTATGAGGTCAATGGCTCCTGTCTCCTTCCAGGGATAGAAGGTCATAAGTGATTCAAGGTTGCTTGGTAGTAGCATCCGGAGGTCTGAAAACCAGGGCTCTTAACTTCTAGTACAGTTCTCCTCCCATGACATCACTACCCCTCAGGGTTTATTCTTGGTAGTATGTCTGTGCCTTCTAGCTGCGCTCCTTTTGTCTTTGTCCTGTTTGCCTATGCCACCACTGGGAAGGAATTTCTAGGAAGGGCAGTTGGAGAGTGGGTGCAACACTCTGGACTCTGGCTTGGACTAATCTATTGTCTCTTGTCCTAGCACCCCCTTTTGTGGCTCGGGAAACGCTACGGGCCTGGCAAGAGAAGAATCACCCCTGGCTAGAGCTCTCTGATGTCCACCGGGAAACAACTGAGAACATTCGTGTCACTGTCATCCCTTTTTACATGGGCATGAGGGTATGTGCGCAGCCTGTGTTCCTTCCCACAGGGCTAGGTCCCAGATTCTGTGTGTGTCCCTAATGTTGACTGCTAGAGTAGGGGTGAAGGCCAAAATCTAACACATGTCCCTGTGGTTCTGTTCCAGAGTACTCATGTGTTGGGTGGGGTTGAGTAGCCTTTTGATGGTGGCTGACCTAGAGTAGGTAACCTGTAGGTCCCAGGAAAGCGTCCTCCATGTGGGTTCGTCTTTCCTGGGGCTCAGGGGGAGCCTTAAGAATGTACACATGCTTACCTGAATGAGAGTGAGCTGATCTTCACACTTTATACAGTTGTCAAATGTTTATTGAGCTGTGTCTTGCCTCACTCTGAGCCAGGCTTGGGATACAAATGGAAGATTGTTTCTGCCTTTCAGGGCTTAGGGTAATGGGGGAGGTCAATGTCCAACATATGAAGTATTGCAGTATTAGAGGTTATGGGCGGACAGAGAACAGGGTCCTGGGCAGCAATGGCGGAGGCCAGACCTGGAAAGCAAGGTGGTGAGAAAGGAGGGAGTCTTGTAGTTGATTTGTTGGCATCCAGCTATTGGTGATCTTGGCAAGACAAGGAGGAGAGTGGCCATGAGTAGGAGTATACATACACAGGAGGCTGCCTGTGGGCTTGTTGGCCACAGTTCCGATACTGTCATCATCATCCCACACATTCCCAGCTTGAGCTGTTTCTGCAACCTTTCTGGAATTCTACTTTGGATACATGTTGATTGAAAGAGACTTGGTCTTATTCTCTGAGACTTAAATTCTTTGTTTCCCCCCCCTCCCCCCCAGGAAGCCCAGAATTCCCACGTTTACTGGGTGAGTGTCTCCCTGGGGTGGGGTGAGCTCAGAAGGTGTGCTCAGGGATCGGATGGGAAGGTGATGTTCACCTCCTGGTGTGGGTGGAGCCTGTTTAATGCAATTGTTAGCTTTTATTTCTTTTTGCTCTCAGAATTCTGGATAGGCTTGCCTAAGTTCTGTTCTTTCTCATACATGAACTTTCTCCCCACACCTCCACAGTGGCGCTACTGTATTCGTTTGGAGAACCTGGACAGTGATGTGGTACAGCTCCGGGAGCGGCACTGGAGGATATTCAGTCTCTCAGGCACCTTGGAGACAGTTCGAGGCCGAGGGGTGGTGGGCAGGGTGAGCATTACTAGTTTGGTCCTGCCTAGCAAGCCCCAGGGGCTTCCCACTTGGTTTCCTCACAGAGGCTCGCTGTGTGAACACATTGGGTTTCCTGGGGTGATAAAACTAACAACAACCCTGTGAAGTGGGTTACCCTGTAACCTATTTCACAGATGAAGAGAGTGAAACTGAGAAGCTAAATAACAAGTCTACAGTCCCTTCTCTAGTAGTAATAGGGCCGGGACTTAAATCCAAACGAGTCTGAAGTCAAAGCTTATGCACTTTTTGAGCATCATAATGCCTTTTTAAAGCCTGAATTTAAATGTGTCTAGTTGGGTGGGGCATGCATACTCCCATCATTCATGGTTGTGTTGTCTCTGGTTCTTTATATGTCTGCATCCTCTGCTGGTCTTTGAAGAGATTTGATTTTACAATCCCTGCCTACCCCACCCTGTCTCTTGAGAAATAAAGTCATAAGTAGTACTAATGCCAGGGCCAACATCCAAAGTATTTATCCATGTCAGGAGGGGATTGGGGAAGCAGGGTGGAAAAGTGATTAAGAACAGGACTTGGAATTAGATAGTTGGCTCCAAATTCCAGCTGTGTACTCACTGCAAACTTTCAGTAAATTACATAAGCAAAATCTCAGTTTATTGTTGCTAAAATAAAGATCACACATAAAACTTTATGATCACTGGAAGTTAAGCAGCAGAGGTTTGCAGAATACAGACTCTGGTGCCTGACACTTAATTCTCATGAATGGACACTGGAAGGGATGCTTTCAGAGTGGGTCTTATGCTCAGAATCTTTGCCTGGTACCTTAGTCTGAGATTATCTTTCCCAGAGTCAGAATAAAAAGCCCCCTAGGCCACTGATAAGTAGTCACTGTGGCAGTGCCTGCTCTGGTAGTGTCTTAGGTTGGGGGCATTTAGTCTTGATGAACTGGCAGTCAGTATGTGGCCCTTTGGTTCAGGGAATGTGTCCCTGGTACCTGGCCTGACCACTTTTGTCTGTATTCTCACAGGAACCTGTATTATCTAAGGAGCAGCCGGCGTTCCAATACAGCAGTCATGTCTCCCTGCAAGCTTCTAGTGGGCACATGTGGTGAGTGTGTAATGGGGCACAAACCATTGGACTCCACAGACGCTGCTACAGGTCTAAAGAGTGAGAGCTCACAGCAAGCTCAAAATTATGGCCAGCTCTGGGCCAAGCCAGGTTGTGTGGGAACACTCTGGTGTTTATGAGTGCCTGTTTCTCAAGTTTCCTGTGGTCTGTGGGCTGAGGACTTAGGCCCAGGGATCTGATGCTGCACTGTGTTGCTCATATAGTTGGCTGTTTTCCCTCGTGTTTCACAACTTTACCTGAAAATGCAGCTGGACAGCTCATATAGTATGTATGGAATGTACTGAAGGGATGGAATCTGCACAACTGTGTTTTTCTTTATTTTTTTTGAGATGGGGTCTTTCTATATTGTCCAGGCTGGTCTTAAACTTTCAAGTGATCCTCCTTTCCTCAGCCTCACAAGTAGTTTGGATTACAGGCACAAGCCATCATTCCAGTCTTGTTTCTTTTAGAGCCAATCGGGGCTCTTAGGTCTCCGGACCAGTCTTTTTTTTTTTTCTTTAATTTGTAGATGGACACAAAACTATTTTATTTATTTATTTTTATGTGGTGCTAAGTATCAAACCCAGTGCCTCACACATACTAGGCAAATGTTCTATCACTGAGCTACAACCCCAGCCCTGGACCAATCATCTTGTCATGAGCTAAGATAAAAGAGAGTTCAAGCCTGCCTCACCACACTGTGGCTTAGGAGCTGAGGGCATGGCATCCAGCTCCATAGAAGGGCTTCTGACCTGACTCCCTCTAAACCAGCTTTTCTCTGACCCTCAGGGGCACGTTCCGCTTCGAGAGACCTGATGGCTCCCACTTTGATGTCCGGATCCCACCATTCTCTTTGGAAAGCAATAAAGATGAGAAGACACCACCCTCAGGCCTTCACTGGTAGACCAGCTGAAGCCCTGAATGCCTAGGCTTGGCCCCTCAGAACAGGTCTCAACCCACAATTGCTGCAGAACTCTTTTCTCTCCCCATTAAGGGCCACACTGGGTCATTTAATCCTTTGCAACATTTGATTGTGGGGTTCTTTGGGGGGGGGTTGTAACTGTTTTCTTTGGAAGACCCACATGGAACTCTTCCAAGGTTGGCCTCCTCATAAGCCCTGCCTACACTGTGTCCAGTAAACGTTGCCACCAGGGAACTGTGTTCAGCTGCCACAGAGGTGGAGGAGTTTCTTAGCCTGTCACTCAAGTTGTATGGAATATGAGGTTTGGTTAATAAACCAATATATGCTTGGCCATCCTTGCCATTTCTGCCCTCAGGGTCTTTTCAGGTTCCCTTTCTGACCCAGTGGGGCCCTGGATTGCTTTCCATGCAAGGTCATGTCTAGGGAACTGCTTCTACTGCTAAGGTTTCTTTTCCTTCTGAGACCAGCTGGATGTCTCCCAGGGGCACTGTGCCTCTCAGCCAGTGGATAGGCACTGGACTGGACTTTTATTTATTCTTTGCCAAGTGCAGAGGAGGAGGCCAATTCCAGGGCCACAGTGGTCTGGCTCTTGGCACTAACCTACCACCCATGTACCTGGCCTCGCAGGGCCTGGGAGAGGAGCGAGGCAAGCCAGTCAAGCTTCCTGCAGCAGTGAGCTTGCCAGCTGCAAAGATGGATCTGTCAAGCATCCAGACCACAAGGGCAAGAATTTGGCCAAGGAGCAGCTTAAGGTATGGACACTGATTGAGCCAAGCTACTTCCTGAGCTTCTCTCAGATCTCCAAGAGCCAGAGATGAATTGGGATTATTTTGCCCCAATTCTTAGGATTCTTTTTTTCCCCACCATTGCAGTGATTGTTAGAGGTCATTTCATTGTTGAATAATTATTAAATCTCGGTTGCAGCCCTTGTTACTGTTTTTCTTAATCCTCCACCAGGGGGAGCCTGAGTTTTATGACCTAGCTCAAGGTCAGATGGAGAACAGAGAAACACAGGAACCAAGCCCATAGCTGCAAGCCTGCGGAGCTCTTCTCACTGTAAACAAGACTCTCTACCACTTCAGTGTAACACAATTTTATTAGAAATTAGTGTTTATTTCCATCACTTAGACTGAGCAAAAAAGGATCGCAGTTATGTGATATAGGAAAAATTTTCTCATGCCAGGATCTGTGCCATCCTTCAGGTAGGCTATGGTCACATACCAGATTCAAAACCCCATTACTGGTCTGCATTGTTAACAGTAAGTTTCCAGTTTTCTCAGAAACCAACAAGGTTTGACCTTCATCCCACAATTTTTGTTTACCCCTCCCCAACCACCTCACCTAGTTGGAGTTGAAAAATTCAACATTGCCAAGAGCTGCTTTCTGAATGGGGCTGGGAAATTCCCCAAACCCTTAAGCCACAAAGTCTGATTAAAGAAGCAGAGATCATTTCAACAAATTATGTTAGTGTTTTCTGTAAGACCGAGAAGATATTTCAGTCAGAAGATAAATGCCCAGCCCTAGACTATATGCTTTCTCAGAACCAAAAAGAGGGGTCACTGAGACAGCCCAGGATTGAAATATCAGCACACTAAGTAGAAGCTAAGGGGAATGTGGAGATCAAAGGACAAGTGTGATCATGCCTCAGTGGGGAGCTGGGAATCTTGAGTATTAAAGGGCTTCAAGAGTGCAGCTGAGAAAACAGGCCAGTGGCTCTAGGCTGAAGCATTCCATCTCCTTAAGAAAGCCACAAAGCTGAAGCCTGATTTTTTTTTGCTTTTGTTGGTGCTGGGGATCGAACCTAGGGCCTCATACATGCCAGGCAAATGCTCTGCCAATGAGCCATATCCTCAGCCCCTGAAGCCTAAATGTGCCCAAAGAGATGGGTTGTCATCTTAACTGCAGTGAAGGCTGGAAGACCTAGTAGCTGATCACCAAGTACCTGACTTGAGAGTCTTCAGCTAATTTTACATTCAAGACTGACTAACATAAAATGCCTGCTTAATAAGTCACATTTCCCCTGTTCCATCATGTCATTCCAGGTCCTTGTGAGTGGCCAACCCTGGGCCTGGCAATTGCCCATAAGCTCTATGGGGTCAGCTGTGAGCAGCTGCTTAGAGTAGTCAAAGAGGGATAAACCTGACAGCCTGTGCTCCTTCTCCTTTGTTAGGCTGGTAGAATCCTCCCTCCCTGAGGGCATTCCTCAGCAAAAAATTCAGATGAGCAGCCTCTCCAGGGACAAGCCAAACACAGGATGAAAACCAAAGTCATGAGAACTCATACCCTGGCTGATACTTGGCATTTCCATGCCAAGAAGGAATGAAGACCTTCAAGGGATTTAGATTTTTCCTATAGCTCTATATTCAGAGACTCACCACTGGGCAGAACCACCATCCCATCCAGGACAAAAACCAACAGCATGCAGATTGGGGTGGGCCACAGGGCCTGTTGGATGTGCAGGGCTGAGTCCACTGTCCTCAGCTAATGGGCATGTTGACCAGCACTGTACAATGCTCATGGGCTTTATAGCCTTCCAGGTGCTGCTTGTGTTTAGGGCCCAGGGTAGCTCCTAGCCACTATTGACAGTGTTAGCTTTTACAGTATGTGGAGTCAAAGTGCCTTGGAACTAAGGGCACTCAAGGATAAGAATCAAAGAGAATAGCACTATTACATCCCAGTAGTCAGTGACATGACCCCAGGATGTGGGGGTGAGATGTCTCTTTAGGCAGCATGCTGTGAGACCATGGGTCTTGTCTTACATAGCCTGTCTTCCTTGGTGCCCTGGGCTGCCTGGCCAGGCTGATAAAGCCAAAACTGGTCAGTTTTGTTTTTATTGCTTTCTCTTTATCCTCTCCCTCAGAATGATTCTGCAGGAAAAGGGGATTAGGGTCAGGAAAAGGTGTGGGTCAGGGCAGGCTAATCTCCTGAATAACAGTACAAAGTGCATTAAAGACAGATCCCAAAAGCATCAAGAAGGGCTGAGGGGTCTACCTTATGCAGGATTCTGGCACCCTGCAGGGGTAACAAATGCCTAGTCCCTCATTATATAAAACTATTCATTTCCTAGATTATTTTTTAAAAATCAAGCTCATCAAACCTGTGCTTCAACACCTTAGGGACAAAGAAGCCCCACCTGTGATAAAGACTGGGCCTCCACAGCACCAGAAGCAGCCTTTCCCCCAGAATGAAGCCATTCCTATGGGGCTTCGCTGAGGAAGGGCACTCAGCATAGGGCCCAGAGGGGAATGTGCTTAGCAGGAGGAGGGAGGCTGGTCAGCTCACCCCACAACAGAAGTAGCTCCCTGCTGGACAGGAAGGGAGATGGATCTGGTAGTGCTCAACAGTCAGGGCCAGGGAACGGGCCCTTCCCAGCCCAGGCCCTTGATTTCACAGGAAGGGCTTGTCATGTTTCTGAGTGCTGGAGCAGACAACCAGGAAGTTGCCGTGTGGGGCTGCAGAGGGCAGGAGATAGGGTCTCCTGTGCCCCATCTCCTTGAAGGTCTTATCAGTCACGATGGGCAGATTGGTGGCCGAGCTGCCGGTCATCGTAGGTGCTATAGCGCTTGACATGGATGCGGCGCACACGATCCCGCAGTTCATAGGCTTCCTCATCTTCACTGGGGGAAGCCTGGCTGCGGCTCCGGCTTGTGGCCTCCAACAAGGAGTTGTCAGGGACGCGGGGGGTCTCGTAGAGTAGGACATTGAGTGTCTCCTCATAGATTCGGGCCTCTGGAAATTCCACCTGGGGCGAGGTAGACAAGACTGATTCAGATTTTGTCTCAAGATGTACAGCTTGTCAGGGCTCTAGGCTCTGTGCTGCTTCATGAGGCCTCCTAACTGTCAGGAGACATGCTCTGTGGACATAACAGAAGACCATCCTGAACCTGTCCCACCCCAGTCCGAGACTGATGGACTAGTATGCACCCGTGGCCTAGATACCAACAGCTCCATCACTAGCTGTGAGGCCTTGGGTCTAAGCTTTCCAGGCTGCAGTTTCCATTTGTGTAAAGTGATGGTTAATATTTCCCTACCAGAGTTATTATCAACAACACAAGAAATATATAAACTGCTTAGCAGAGAAGTTGACACACAGTTTATCTGTCTGCCTATGTATATATCATCTGCTCTGATGAGCAGTCTTACTGCTTTTTATTTTTGCCTGACCCAAAATGTCCATCCCCAGGATCAGTATGGAGGAAAGAGAAGGTATGGCAGAATTCGAGCAAACTTGCCATGTCATGTTAAGCTCTGTGCCCTTATCTCTCAATGCAAAGAATGGCAGAAGCTTGGCCTGACTTATAGGTGTGGTGTGAGGGGTCAGAGAAGTTCATGGACAAAAGAACACGGGAAACTAAGCTTGGTGGCACATGTTTGTAATCCCAGTGGCTCAGTGGGATAAGGCAGGAGGATTTCAAGTTCAAAGCCAGCTCAGCAACTTAGCAAGGCCCTAAGCAACTTAACCAGACTGTCTGAAAATAAAAAATAGAAAGGGCTAGGGATGTGGCTTAGTGGTTAAATGCCTCTGGGTTCAATCCCTGCCCCCCCCCCCAAAGAAAGAACACAGGCAGGTAACAGGTGTTGTCATGGTTGCAACTCAGCCCCTCAAGCCTTCCCTCCATGGACATGGCTGAGAGCCCCACACTCACTGTCCCATGTCATGAGGAAGCAGGGCCACTTCCTATAAGCTGCTCTTTGACCCTGGCAAAACATCTAGCTGGAGGCACTTTAGCAACCTGGTGACCAAGAAGGTGATATCTGGGTCTGAGCCCTTCGTACCTACATGACTTCCCCGGATGAACTGCTGTTCCGCCCTAGAAAAGCTCTGCCATCTCTGGGACTGACCCTTGTTATTTTCTGGGGAAGATACCTTCTGCTTGCATCCTGAGAAAAAGGGGTTAGCTGAGTTTGTGTAAACTATCACCTGTCTAATGCCTCAGGCATGCCCAGCACTGTGGTGTTACTATAGAGGTTAAGTTGACTGACCAGGAACTCCTTACTAGCCAGGGCTAGAGATATCCTATCAGTGTTCTTGAAAACTGAAGTCATATCCACTGTATCATGCTGATTTCTGAAGAACTGTCTCATTTTCAGATCTCTAGTAATCTCGCATTCTCATTCCTGTGTTTGCAAATGAGGAAATGGGCCCAAATGGTTAAATGGCTTATCCAAAAAATCAGCTGGTATGTGGTGGAACCAGAATTTAAATCCGAATTGGGCCAACTTCAAGTACCTGGTCCTTCCCACTGCATCACACAGTTCCCTGTTGGCCAATGCCTCCTGTCCCTTAGCTACCAGAAGCAGATGGTTTCCATCCATTCCCACATCCCTTGTTCTGGCTTTGTCCTAGCCAGCAGTATCACAGCATGTTTGGGAAAGAAAGCCAAACACAGAGCTTTGTGGGAAAGCCTCATCTGGGGGCAGCACTGCCCCAGCTGCTTGCTGTGTGTTCTGCCTTGTGCAGAGGAAGGCCCCATACCTTGGTCTGCTTCTTTTCTGTGGCATACACGATGGAGGTGCAGCACACCTCTGCCAGCTTACGACCCTGGCCATAGAAGGACCAGCAGCAGATCTCGTCACCGATGACATCCTTGATGAAGAGCACTCGGCCATTGAAGCGCAAGGACAGCTTGTCAAACAGCTCTATGTTTTTCAGCAGGTGGTCATCGGAGTTGCTGAAAAACCCATGAGGGCCGACAGGCCTGGGAATGAGGTTCTGGCACCAGAGGAGCTGTTAGGGCGAGCTGGGCCCTCCCCTCCCCTCCCTGCCTGCCATGCTGAAATGAAGACAAGTCAAGATGCCAGGGGGACAGGAAGACAGTCATGGGGCAACCTCTGGGTTTGGGGGCCTGTGAGGAAAAGGGATTGAGTTGGTTTTAAGTTATAGCAGAGACTAAGGAAAGGGGGGTCTCTTCTCCCTAAACTCAAAGAGACAAAGTCCTGCTGCTACTCCAGCAGGGGGCGTTCCTTCCCTTGCTGTGGGGCTGGCAATGTGCCTCTCTACAGGGAAGCACAGGGAGAGTCTGGGACTCTGAGCCCGCAACCATCTGTGTATAATTAACTGTGGACTGTTTCAAGGACCCTGGAGGCCACGGGGAAGTTGTCCAGTGGGAAGCACAAAGGCTGCAGGAGGCTTAGGAGGACTCCCAGTCTGCTGGCTTCCTAGCAGCCCCCTGCCTGGTGAGACAATGTTGATGAAAACACTGGGCATGCTCTTGACATGATACATGTTAAGGGCGTGTTTCCTGTTCCCTCCTCTATATCCCAACAAGGTCCTGTGCCAAATTCTAAGTATCTCTACCCTGATTTCCCTTCCCCTGGTGTAGCTCAGTGGTGGAGCACTTGCCTAGCATGCCCAAGACTGTGTTCCCCCAAACCCAGCACCTCAAGAAAAAAAAAAAAGAAATAACCCCAGACCCATGTTATCCACTTCAGGAGAGCAGGAGGCTGTCCCCGGGTCTGCTGCCCTGTGTCTGCTCTGGCTGTGCTCTTTCAGCTGCCTCTAAAGCCCTTCTCAAGTCCCCCCGCAGACATGCCCACCTACCTGGTGTAGGAATACTTGTTGTTGCTTCTATTGTACAGCAGCTTCACCACGGGCTGTGAGGGAGGAGAGAGTGAGGGCCAGGCTGGGGGCATGGCATTCCCTGGCCACAGCCCTCTGAGCTCCCGGTACCTTGGTGGAGGATTCGATGAGCCTGTCCTCCTCCCTCAGGGATGTGATGATGGGGATGTTGCACACAGGCTGGTAGGAGTCCTTCTTGTCCTGGGAGACAATGCACAGAACAGAGAGCCTTCCTTGGGTTCTTCTGCTTGCCAGGCTTAGCTAGGTACCCCTGCAGCCCCTCTGCCATGGCTACCCTCTACTTAGCCAGGAGGATCAGACAGAGATCATGAGGTCTCTGGCAAGAAATCCTGACAGCTGGCAAGCAGACCCCCATTTCCAGAAAACCTGGAGTCCACACACCTAAGCACATGGGCTAGAAGCAGAGTCTCACTGCTGAGCTTGAAAACCTGGCTGCCAGGTTGCTGGGCCTGTACAGCATTTCACTGTTCTAAATGGGTTTGTTAATTAGTACTAGGAATTAAACCCAGAGGCACTTTAACACTGAGCCACATCCCTCCACCTTTTTTTTTTTTTTTTAAAAAGACAGGGTCTTGCTAAGTTGTTTAGGGCCTCACTAAATTGCTCAGGATGGCTTTGAACTTGCAATCCTCCTGCCTCAGCCTCCCGAGTCACTGGAATTACAGGTGTGTACCACTGTACCTGACTTCTAACTAGGTTTGGATTCGTTGACCTCATCTTCCATACTGGCACTGACCCTGTAAGTCTCTAGAGGAGTGGTAAATCCCACCTTCATTAGGTTACCCCCAAACTCTGCCCACTTACCTGCAGGGCAGTCTGGCACATGTTCACCAGGCCCTGAATGAGGTAATATTTTGCTTCAGCCATCAATTCTTTGATTTCTTGCCGGTTTTGAGGGAGGGTAATAGTGTCATCTCGGAGGTAATTCAAAATGGTGCCAAAGTGCTTTCCACATCGGTCTATGAGGATCCAGCCTAGGGATTCAGAATGGGCCCCACAGGATTACTGTTTGTCTCCTGGTAACCTCAGAATCAGGCAAAGGCCACATGTTGAGCCAGGTGGCAGGTAGCAAGGAAAGAACCTACATGAGCACAGAGCCCAGGGCCTAGGACGAGAAAAGTGGGAATGGACACTCTAGCTCTCAGGCCCATGGCTGCTCTTTACCCTTCCTACCTGAACCCAAGGACTGGCACACACCACTGGGACACAAAGGCCTGCCAGACTCTGTGGAGGCTCACTGAAGTCTAAGCTCAGGAGCACTCAGGCCACCATGGCCACAAAGAACTCACCAGCCCCTTGCTCACTTTCTGCCTACAGCCCAGGCTGTACAGTAACAGCTCTTAAAAGAATCTAGTACTATTTAAATATTTTTAAAGTATGGATCTTCTCCCTGGAAAATGCATAAATACACAACATTCTATGTACCATTTCAGGGAATTCTGTGGTTCTCCTAAGAACTCCAGATGAAGAAGTCCTATTCCAAGTGAGAGAAAATGGGAATCTGGATTCTAATCTACCAGGTGTAAGACCTGCTCTGAAGTAGTTTCTCAGGACTCCCCCCTGCTTCCCTACCCACACAGACAGCCCTGATGCCTCACCTTCTTTGTCGGTCAGCACCTCCATGCGCCCACTGAACATGGCCTTGAGCATGGTGTCATGCCGGGTGAGTGCCCGCACCGTGGTGTAGTACAGGGAGCCGCCTACATTGAGCTGCACGTACTTGTTGCCCAGCCCTCCTCCCTTGAAGCCACTTAGCTTGGGCTTGGCACCTGAGGCTGGGCATAGACATGTGTCCCCCGACATCTCCCGCTGCAGGTAGATCACCACACGGCAGGAGGTAGGCTTGGAAGGCTCCGCCGTGGTGGAAGTGTTCACAAGGGAGTGTCCTGGGGAGGCCAGAGCCTCATACTCTCAGTGCTGTGAGCAGGAGATGGGAGAGAAGATGAAAGTCAGCAGAAGAGTCCTCCAATGAGGGAGGGCTAACAGAAGAAACACTGACCATGCCATTCCCTCCTTGGTAAGCCAGGCATTCCCAGCGAGGCTCCATCCCTAGGCAATAGTGGGAAAGACTTTCCTGCTGTTCCTCATTGTACTGGAAGCCAGGTTGGGAGTAATCTCCCAGACCCCTATCCTGCTCACCTCACCAGCCTGATACTCAACTCAGCTCTGGGTGGTAAGACAAGCAAAGCCTTGGAACTAGACACAGAGGCTCTGAGGAAGAGATCACTCTAGGGATCTACCAGTGAGATTCCAGATTTTTCTTTATAAACTTCCTGTGATACCAGACTTTCAGCCCAACCTACTAGGAATCCAGCCAGTCCAGGAGTTTCCCAGGAGCCAAAGGGACAGGATGTACTTCCTTTCTCAAGATTCCAGAGCCAGGGTTTCCTTTAGCACTGGCAGGAGTAGCCTGTCCTCAGGAGAGGATGGAGTGGGCCAGTCTGGAGCAGCAAGCCAATGTTTTTAGCAAGAGTTACCTGGGCTCCCGCTGGGCTTCCTGGCCTTCCCCTTTCTTGGCACCAGACTTGACCCAAGTTCCTGAAATCGTTGCTATTTTCCAAGGCAGAACAACTACAGGATAGCTATTTTTGCTTCTTTTTCCTGAGAAGGAACCCAGTTTTATCTTTTCTTCTCTTTGCTCCAAAGAAGAACGAGGAGAAAGTATCAGAAAAGATCAGATGATAAATCTAAAAATTTTTGAGTAATGTGGGGATTAGAATACTAACTGGAGAGCTGGGGATGTACCTCAGTTGGTAGAGTACTTGCCTTGCATGCACAAGGCCCTAGGTTTGATATCATTTACACACAGACACACACACACACACACACACACACACACACACACACACACAAGAATACTAACTGGAGCTGACAGAACCAAGGAGTAAGGAAAGCCAGGTCACCCTCATGAATTACATTCTCTTTCCCCTCCTTTTTTGTGATTTGTACTCTAACCCATCTGAATCCATGGATTCAATTAATAGTGGATTGAAAATACATGAAAATAATAATAGCACTTGTACCGACACAAGTAGACTTTGTTCTTGTCATTTGTTCCTGATACAGTATAACAACAACTTACATGGCATTTATACTTGTTATGGATTGGATATGAGGTATCCCCCCAAAGTTCCTGTGTTAATGAGGAATGTTAAAGGTAAAATGATTAGATTGTGAGAGCTGTAACAATAGGGTGTGGCTGGAGGAGGTGGATCACTGGGATTGTGCCCTGGAAGGGAACATTTGTCCCAGGCCCCTTCCCTGTCCCTCTCTTTCTAACCTTGCTGTGAGCTGAGCAGCACTGGGCCCTTCCCCCATGATGTGCTCTCCTCTTGGGCCCAGAGCCATGGAGTTGGCCATCTTTAACTGAGACTTCCAAAACGCTCGAGTCCCAATAAATTTTTCCTCACCTAAGTTGTTTTTGTTGGATATTTTGGTTGTAGTGATGAAAAACTGACTAAAACAATATTCTAAAAGTATGATAACCAATATAGAGGTTTAAAGTATACAGGAGGATGATCATCAATTATATGCAAGTTATATAAGGGGACTGGAGCATCCCTGGATTTCAGTGTCTACGGAGGCCTTGGAACCAAAAGAGGTGCAAGGGTATTATGTTTTGGCTATCTAAAGAATCAATATAACCCATTCACTGAAGAAAAAATACAATAGCTAGCATTCATTGAATATTTACTATGTACCAGGTACTATTCTATGTTAATATTTTCATATCTATTTTTAGCCCATTTAATCTATTCAGCAATATAAATATTGAGTGCTTACTATGTTAAACAGTAGGAAATTTTTGTTTTGGATATGAAGTGTCCCCTAAAGACTCATGTGTTAAAGGCTTGGTCCCCAGTGCAGCAACATTCGGAAGTGGGGATTTGGGGGACTGATCAGATCATGACTTTCCACTTCAACAATCTATCAATCCATCAGGGATTCATATAGGATAGCATTATTGGGATGTGGTGAAAACTGTAGGCAGGGGGGCCAGTAAGAGGAAATAAGTCACTGGGGGTGTTCCTTGGAAGAGTCTCTCTCTTCCCCAGCCCCTACTTCCTGCTCTCTCACTGTCTCTGCTTCCATCTGCCATGGATGAGCAGCTTTTCTCTGCCACCTTCTTCCACCACATGTTCTGCCTTACCTCAGGTCCAAAGCAACAGAGCTCACCAATAATGGACTGAAACCTCTGAAACTCTGAGTCTAAATAAATCTTTCCTCCTTGAAGTTGTTTTTCTCATATGTATATTTTGTTCCAGCAGTGGAAAGCTGACTCAGGCAGGAACTATGCAAATATATTGTCTTGCCTTCAAAAAGGTCAAAGAACTGTTAGCAAGATTTTTTTTTTTTTTTAATGTTTTGAGTTAGCATTTACTGTGCTTCTGCTATGTGCCAGGCACTGGGAACAGAAAGCAAATACAGAAGAGTCATGTCCTCATGGAGCTTACATTTAAGTGGGAGAAGACAGATTATAAACACGAAAACAGACAACTTCAGGAGATGAGAATAAAACAGTGATAGGAGAGTGACCAAGGAAGGCACTAATTTAGATAGAGGCACCTGGCAAGATAACATTTCTGCTAAGGTCTGAGAAGAGCACTTTAGACAGTTGGATGAGTAAGTGCAAAGTTCCTGTTCGAATTGAGTTTTAGGAACAGAAATAAGGATATGGTAGCTGGTACACAGAAAACAGGGGAAGTTGATTCAATGAACGCCTGGGAAGGCACCTAAGGTGGTAAATAACAGTAAAGAGTTTGGGTTTTATATTAATTACTGTCCTCTCTCCTTACATTCTTTCCTTATTTGGAGAATGGCAACTCTACCACTGAGCTACATCCCCATCCCTTTTTATTTCTGATTTTGAGACAGGGTCTCACTAAGTTGCTGAGGCTGACCTCCAATTTGCAATCCTCCTGCCTCAGTGTCCCAAGTTGCTGAGATTACACGTGTGAGCCAGGGCAACTGGCTGCTCATCATCTCTCATAAATGCAACTAGAAGCATGGTACTGGTTTTCCAAGTTCTGTTAACTGTTCTGCTTCCTGAAAAGTGCCATGCACATTTTAAGTATTCAATATATGTCAGCTTGTTAGACTGAAATTAACCCTGAAAAGATTTAGATAGGTCTGTGGGAAGAATGTTCAGGGAAGGGCCAGAGTGGGTGCTGCCGGATGTAGTGAATTCCTTTGGTGATTTGCCTCAGGGATGCGGTATGGATGAGATGAACCTTAGGATGCTGTCTAATAAGTAAGTAACACTAGAATGGCATGAAATCACTTTATCTTCCACCCTTTAAAAGGTTTTAGCTAGCCGGGGAAGCGCGATGTGGGAGGCCTGTAAACCCAGCAGCTCAGGATGCTGAGGCAGGAGGATCTCGAGTTCAAGCCAGCCTTAGCAAAAGAGAGGCGCTAAGCAACTCAGCGAGACCCTGTTTCTAAATAAAATACAAAACAGGGATGGGGATGTCACTCAGTGGTCAAGTGCCCCTGAGTCCAATCCCCAGCACACCTGTCCCCCCCCCCCCCGCAAAAAAAAAGAAAGAAAAATTAAAGGTTTTATTAAGTTCATGTATTTTGTGTCCAGTCCCAATATCCCCAGTATCCAAGAAAGCACACACACATGTACTTCTGCCAAATCAAAGGAACTCAAAGGCTGAGCTTGCCAAGAGAGGAAGTCAAATCCAGAGCTAATCTATTCTTTTCCTACAAAGCAGTTGCTTTAAGCCCCTGGATGACGTCATGCCAGATTCCACCCGGACCAATGGGTGCCAGGAATCCTGTGGCAGGTGACGCCCTAGAAAGTAATTCCGGTGAGATTGAAGTTTCCACTGAAAGCCTCAGTGCTCTTCCTTCCGGACTTGTTTGTGGATATTTGGGGATGCCTGGGGTTAGGGGCGGATCCGTGTCTCACTCAGCAAAGCTAAAGCGAACCCAAGCAGAACAAAGGACAAATCACCGCGGCGGTGGAAGAAGATGGGGTCCTAAAGGAAGAAGGCACACGCGGCGGACCGCGGGGGAGAGGAAGCCGAGCTTGGCAAGAGAGGGCGGATAAGGCAGAAATTCCAGGTGTGAAGTGGTCGCTTCACCCAGAAAGTGCAGGAAAAAATTTGCGACGCCCAGTCTTTCTTGTAGCTAGTGCAGGCTCTCCTCCAGCCCGCACCCTGCCTTTCTACACAAAAACTGAGACACCCACCCCCCAGCGGAGGACTTGAACTCTCCATCTCCCCTAAGCCGTCCCAACCCTTTTTCCCCTGACCCGTCTGGGGGCCAGTCCTCCCCTTCCCTTCCCCTACCGCATCGGCAGGCCAAACTCTCACCGTCCCCGGGGGCGCTTCTTCCTCTCAGCTGAATGGCAACCGACTCCTTGCCGCCCCTAGCTTGTAGCCGCCTGCCCAACAGCAATCCCGGGCTGTGAGCTCACATCCTGCTCCAGCAGACTCCTCCCGGTGCAGCGGCCCATCCCTGCCTATCTGGGAAACTGAGACTACAAGGACCGGCATGCACTGCCCCCGATCAGGGGCGGAGTCAGAATTCTGCGAGCTTTCCGTACACCCCGCCCTCGCCGTGAGAGCGCACCTACTTCCGGCGACCTCGCTGGCGCAAAGGCTTCTGGGTTGTGTAGGCAGTATTTCCCAGTAGGCTCTATTTCCCAGTAGGCTCTGTGGGATATGCGAGGCCAAGTGCTTCCGGTGTCAGGCAGTGACGCTATGGTAAACAGATCTTGTAGCCGTGGCAGCAGCCGAGGGGAGCGAGTTACGTACGGAGTGCTGTTAACTGGAGGAAGAAGCTGCCTGCCAACGTCACCCTCGGCCGCAGAGCGCCGGCAGGTAAGAGGTGATTTTGGGTTGGGGTACGCAGGCGGACCAGGGGCTAGAGGAATCTGACAGGCCCCCGCCTTAAGAAAAGGCAGACCCGGGCGGAAAGGAACGTGGGAATTCCGCCAGACTCTTAGGGAGCGGTTTCACACCCAGGTGACGCCTGAAGCGTGGCCCGTTGATCGCCGCCGGGAACTGAGGCTCGGAAACCGCGCGGGGTTTACATAGTAGAGAAGACCGCTAGTTCCTTCGCCCCGGCCTTTTCTGACTTTCTGTCCAGTGCCTCTTCCACAGCCCATTGGTAGAGCCCGTAGGTAGTGCCTAGCGTGCACCTGGGAGAGCCCGGACGCGGGGACAGCGTATCACCGCCCTCATCCTTAGGGAGCTCAGTCCCAGGTCTCTTATGTTCCTCAGATACTCAGACACGTGTGTGGTGTGAGTTGTGAAAGAATACGATAGCCCTCCGTGAAGCTTCTCTCTGTCCCTTATTCCATCTTACCCATCTCTTTAAATTATCCCCTCCAATCACACATGGGTTCAAGCGAGATTTATGGGAATCATGCCTGACTTTTTCACTCCCTTTATTGACTTCCTTACTCTCTTATCAGTTCAGCTTAGAAAACATCTCAACTCAGAACACTTTTCTTCAGCTGCAAGCTTTGGTTTTTGCAGTAGCCTTCTATCTATTTTCACAGACATTCATTCCACAAACATTAACTGAGTGCCAATTATGTGCAGGCACCATGCTAGGTGCTAGGGTGACAGTGGGGAATTAGGTAAGCATGGCCCTGCTCTTTTGTTTCCTCCAGTCCAGTCTCCAGACTGAGTCAGAGTGATCTTCCTAAATGAAAATGTCACTTTGCTGAGAATCCACCAGGTGCCAAGCTCATTACTGTAGCTTTTGGAGCCCTTCATGATCCAGTACTGGTTTCCTCGTCTGGCTTCATCTTGATCCATTCTCCCTCTGCCTTCATCTCACGAACTTTTTGACTTTAGGTCTCAGTTTAAACATCACTTTTTTAGAAAGTTTTTGTTGACATCCCTCTGCTCCACGCTATGTCCTGCTGCATCTTCACATAGCGCCATGTGCTTTTCCTCACACTGTTATCATAATTTGTGATTAATGCACTCTCTGTCCAGAGACATTTCAACAGCTCTTTATTCCCAGAGCAGGACTTAGGAGTTTCTGGATAAATGCACTGTCTCAGGTAAGGTAGTGGAAGTTGAAGTAAGTGTTTGCTCTATCAAGTTACGTGGATCTTTCTGGAGCATCTGGTCTGATTGATTACCTGGTAACTGTTAAGTACTTCGACTAGATGTGTAAAGAGAACAAGCAGGAAGACAGATTTAAGGAAGCTTTGAATGATTAAAACATTTAAAAAGAAAGGATCAACTCACTTTAGTTGATTCCAGTGCGGCTAAAGGCCAGAGTCATATATAGACAGCCCAAAGACATGTATTAGTTAGCTCACACAGTGCTGTGGCAACAGTAGGACTTAATTCTTTTTTATTTCTTTATTTTTTGGTGCTGGGGATTGTCTTGCACATGCTGGGCATGCACTTTGCTCCTGAGAGGCATCTCCAGCCCAAGGGACTTAATTCTTTCCAAACATTGCTCTTCCTGTGGCACACCTGTTTCTGATAGCCACTCTCCGACTTCATCCCATTCAGAAACAAACTTCTCTAACAAAGCTGAAAGGGAAACAGGTGCGTCAGGGGGTGATGGGCGCAGAGAAAAGGGGTGCTGCAGGGACAGGTGATGATAGTCTTTGGAACACCTGGGTTTTGGAATAGGCCTAGAGCCAATGGCTAGAACTGATTAGCATTTCCTCCTTTTCTTTCTTTCTTTTTTTTTGTGATGTTGACAATGGAACCTAGGGCCCCACATCTGCTAGACAGGTGCTCTACCACTGGGCTAGTCTCTCATCACTTCCCTTTTTGAATAGAGCATGCATGTTTCACTTATTTTTAGTATTAAAAAAATTGTTTTTTGAGCCAGAATGAGGGTGAATTTCCAGTTTCCTTCTCGGAACTGAGGCATCCTTTCAGTGACCTGTGTCCATGCTGCCTTCTCTGCTTGGAATGCCTTTCCCTGGCCACCTTACTTGGTACGTTCTTGCTGATACTTCATTCTTTTTTGTGTTTTCTGCTAGGAAGAGACTGACCCAACTTTGGTTCCCATTTCGGGCATCGGTATAGTGACTTGCATCATACATTTTGGGTAATATTCTTACTCATAGCTTATTTTTTTTTAACCCTTTTAACTTACCCAGATTTTTAAAATTTGCTTTTGATGTTATTCCACAAACAACATAAAACACGTATTTGAAAAGCTTTTTTTGGTACATAAATGGGGAAATATAAATATGTTTATGGCTCATAACAGTCCTGATGTCACTCAAGTTAACTGCTCTGTTTTCTTCTTGTTCTGTAGTGATATTTCGGAAAAGCACTTAACAGCATAATTTTTCAGTTTACCTGTCTATCTTCCTCCAGCTGAACTATGTGCTCCTCCAGGGCGGGCACCATGTTGCATTCAGCTCTGTACCCCCAGCATCTAGCAGTCTTGGCATGTAGTAGGCACTCAAGAAATGTGTGTTGAATGAACGATGCCTGTGACAAGCAACTGGACTTTATTCTTTCCTGACCCTTGCTCCTATGGCACACCTCTTCTGCCACTGTCACCCCTTCAGAACAGAACTTCTCTAGGGAACCTGGAAGGGAAACAGGTGAGGCTGAGAGGTGGAGGCAGTGGGATTGGGGATTCTTTGGAACATCAGGGGTTTTGGCATTAGTATCTGGGGGTAGGAGTGGGCTTGGGCAAGCAGCAGGTATTTCCTTAGTGGCTGAGAAGTGATTGGGTACTGGGCCTGGTTTCTCTGTAGCTATGGCCAAGGACATCCTGGGTGAAGCAGGGCTGCACTTTGATGAGCTGAACAAGTTGCGGGTGTTGGACCCCGAGGTAACCCAGCAGACCATAGAGCTCAAGGAAGAGTGCAAGGAGTTTGTGGACAGTGAGTATCACTTTGGGAGACACAGTACTATTCATCTTTGAGCAGCACCCCACTGTAGGATTTATACCCCACTCTTTCTCCTGGCTGCAATAATAGTCCTGGCTTTAAATCTCCATGTACCTGCTGTCATATTATTAAAAAAAAAGAATTTTTTTTTTTAATTTTCATCTGGTGCCAAGGATTGAACCCAGTGCCTCACACATGCTAGATAAGTGCTCTATCACTGAGCTCCAGCCCCCTGCTGTCTTCTTATACTTGTCATGTCATCCTGTATTGAGCACATTGGGAGAGGAGGGTGTTTTCTGACATGTCATCTGTGATTTTTTTTTTTTTTTTTTTTGCTCTCAAAAACCTTAATCTTCATGGGGCAGAACCAGGGCTTTGAGGTGGGAAATTGGAATTATGCATTATTTGATTTCTTGATAGAAAGTGTTCTCAGTGGTAGGCGCTCCATTATTTGGAGTGAAAGATGCTAACTGAAGTCTCCAGAGGCAGCTCAACAGACTTAATGAAGTTATGTTTGAGCTAGAGATTTTAGAATCTCCTGTCCCAGCAGCCAAGCAAGCCTAGTGCTGATGAAGAGAGCCAGATCTAGCTGGAGCAAAGGATTTCTGAGCCTCTGGACCTCCCTGTGCTGTGAAGAGAGTTTAGCTGGTGAAAGTTGCTTGGGTTTCATTGCCAGTCTGTGGTTGCTATGTGCATGCTATTGTCTCACCTCTTTTTTCCCTAGTAAAATGGGGTTCCAGCATACCAAGGATGTTGAAAAAAGTGAGTGGGAGATTAAGTACTTAAATGCTATGAGCTCTTTAGTTGGCTCTGGTTATTGGTGGGAAGGTCCCATCCCACCATTGACTGAAATCTAGGGTATGTGTGGCTAGTCCAGAGGTAGCACTGGTGTTCTGAAACAGTCTTTTTGTGAATTGTGCTTTGTGCTTTGTGCTTCTTGTCACTCCTGGGAAATTTGGTCCTCCAGGTGGACCCTTTGTAGCCTGAAGTAGCAGCAAAATTGGGTCCTCCAGGTGGACCCTTTGTAGCCTCAAGTAGCAGCAGGTGGCTGGCCTGGTGGTAACTCAAGGTCTAGGTATTCCCTGGTCCAACTCTGGGCCCCTGGCCACATTTCTCTAGGTTCAGACCAAGGGTGGGAGACTTGTACCAGCAGGCACCAGACTGTTTTGACATAGATTAGAAGGAGTATTCAGCTCTGCCCTCACTGCTTCAGGGGAGTGCTGAGAGAGAGTGATGATGCTGAGAAAATAAGATATTTTTTGTTCTTTCTCCAAAAGAAATTGGCCAGTTTCAGAAAATAGTTGGTGGTCTAATTGAGCTTGTTGACCAACTTGCAAAAGAAGCAGAAAATGAAAAAATGAAGGTAAGCTCGCATGCTTCTGGCCTGGCCCAGGGCGCTGATTCTCTACTCCCTTAATCTCTGCTCTTCATTTTTGGGGAAGAATGAGTGGGTTCTTTTAATCATAATAAGATTCTTTAAAAATTGTTTATTCTTCTTACACATGACAGTAGAATGTATTTTGACATATCATGTTACATGGTGTATAACTTCCCATTCTTGTGGTTGTACACGATGTGGAGTTACACTGATTGTGTATTCATATATGAACATAGGAAAGTTATGTCCAGTTCATTCTTATTGCCATCTCCCCTCCCTTCCCTTCATTTCCCTTTGTCTAATCTAGTGAACTCCACCCCCCACTCTTAATTAGTATCCACACATCAGAGAGAATATTTGGTCTTTGGTTTTTGGGATTGGCTTATTTCACTTAGCATGATAGTCTCCAGTTCCATCCATTTACTGTTAAATGCCATAATTTCATTCTTATGGCTGAGTAATATTCCATTGTGTATATGTACCACATTTTCTATATCCATTCATCTGTTGAAGGGCACCTAGGTTGGTTCCATAGCTTAGCTATTATGAATTGAGCTGCTACAAACCTTGATGTGGCCATATCATTAGAGAATGCTGATTTTAAGTCCTTTTGGATATATGCCAAGGAATGGGATAACAGAGCCAAATGGTGGTCCCATTCCAAGTCAAAATAAGATTTTTGTAACAATTTAGGGTCCAGTTAACCTTCTGAGCTTATATGTCAGGATACTTTTATTACTTTGATCTTCACATCAGCACTGAGTTTTTTTTTTTTTTTTAATTTTTTTTGGTAGTTGTAGATGGACAGAATGCCTTTTTATTTTTATGTGGTGCTGAGGCTCAAACCCAGTGCCTCATGCATGCTAGGCGAGCGCTCTACCACTGAGCTACAGCCCCAGCCCCAGGTTTTATCTTATATACATGGAAAAATGAAGACTTACATGGTGCAAATAACTTAAAGGGCATGAGGCTGAAGGGCACCACCAGCCAGCCAGCCAGCCATTCAGTACCTGCAGGCAGGGTTCTGTGAAGAGCTCTGGACTTGCCTCCTAGCTATAGGCCAGTTCTCCCCAGGCACTCTGATTGGTAGGTTAATCATCTTTCTGGCTTATCCCCAAGCCCTGGTGTGCCACTTTCTTTTCCCCTCTGGGCACTGAAATAACTCCTGATGGCCCACCCCTATTTTGAGGACTTCCTGCTATAGATTTTTAATGAAGCCACGAACTTTGGTGATTCTGTTTCTTAGGCCATTGGTGCTCGGAACTTGCTCAAATCCATAGCAAAGCAGAGAGAAGCCCAACAGCAGCAACTTCAAGCACTGATAGCAGAAAAGAAAATGCAGCTAGAAAGGTAAGAAACCATGATGTGAAGCAGGTTCTTCACATCAGCACTTAGATTCTATTTTCTTTCTTGATCATCTTTATCATCATTTCCCCAGGAATAGCATTGCACTAGTCAACCCGATTTGAAGAATTTTTAAAAATTACATTTGTCTGGGGATGTGGCTCAAGCGGTAGCGCGCTCGCCTTGCATGCCTGCGGCCCAGGTTCGATCCTCAGCACCACATACAAAGAAAGATGTTGTGTCTGCCGAAAACTAAAAAAAAAAATATTAAAATTTAAAAAAATTACATTTGATGGGAAGAAAACAGAACATTGGTTTTATAACAAACATCCTTGACCAGGTTTGAGTATGAAAATTCAGATAGCAAGGGGCCAGTTGGCTGACTCCCAGAGGTAACTTTGTTAGGGGTGGAGTTTTTTGGTAGTTGTAGATGGATAGCATGCCTTTTAAAAAAAGTATTTACTTAGTTGTAGATGAATACACAGTATCTTTATTTTCATGTGGTGCTGAGGATCGAACCCAGTGCCTCACATATGTGAGGCAAGTGCTTTACCACTGAGCTAAAGCCTCAGCCCCGCCTTTTATTTTTTAAATAGCTTTATTTTATTCATTTTTATGTGGTACTGAGGATTGAACCCAGTGCCTTACATGTGCTAGGCAAGCACTCTACCACTGAGCCACAACCCTGCCCTTATTTGTTTTTATCTGGTATTAAGGATCAAACCCAGGGCCTCACACATGTGAAGCAAGTGCTCCCCATGAGCCACAACCCAGCCCTGGAGAATTCCTATGGGTAGGACTTTGCCTGTTTGTTTTTTCTTTCTTGCCCTAACTTCATTCTGAACTCACCATTTCTTAGAATCATTTAAACCTCTGTAGTCTTCTCTAGAAGACTTAAGACTATGGTTTGTTTCATCTTTTTCAGGGCTTCTAATAATTTTGTTTTTCAGGTATCGGGTTGAATATGAAGCTTTGTGTAAAGTAGAAGCAGAACAAAATGAATTTATTGACCAATTTATTTTTCAGAAATGAACTGAAAATTTCATTTTATACCAGGAAGGCAAAAAAGCCCCCAAACCAAAAAACCTCTGTACCATTCCAGTGACTTGACTAATGACCTACGTCATGACAGTGTGCAAGGAACACAGCCCTCTGAAGGCAGTAATGCAGTCCAGGGGTAGGACTGGAATGAGTGAGTGAACAGCTACTGCCAGTGGCCATGCTGGGCAGGTTCTCACCTCTTACATTCTTAGTAGGAATGAAGCAGTCTGTAAACTTTGATCCTCTTTTTTGTAAACTTAGAAAGCTTTGGAAAGAAAAAGCAATAAACTATTGTTTTCAAATGGCTTAGTTGCCTTTTTCCCCCTTGTGGTTTGCAGAGTGCTTCACCCCTTGTGAGAGAATCCTGGATGCTCAATTCCCAGTCCACAAAACTCATCAGGCAGTAGTCATCAGCTGCCTTTATTTGGACCAGTTTCACCTGAGTTGGTACCAACAGTCAGACCAGTATGACTTGTGAACAAAAAAGACAAAAACAGAGTTGATCAGGACTTGTTTTTCGTTTTCCCTCTTTAGTGTTGGCCTCAAGTAGATTTAGAGAACCCTGATGGAATGCTGAGCATTAATGTGAAGAGATCTGACATGCACACGTTGGTTTTGTCACACCCAACTATCCCCAGCCCTAAACAGGGTGGGAATGACCAGACTGTATCAGGAAGGATGAAGCTGTTCATTAGGGAGCACACCTCCAGAACAGTCCTTAGATGCCAGACTTTAGAATGAAGGGAACTGTCCCAGGTGGTCTTTAAAAATATACATGTCTAAGATTTGGAAATAAGATGAACAAAGTGACTTAAAATCTCTTGGGATGACCTGTTTAAGAAACAAACACTTTCCAGTCTAACCTGTTTGATTGACAAGTCACGCTGAGGCTGAACCTTAGGGAAATTCAATTTAAACCTCTTCTACATAATATTTTCCCTTTTTTCTCCCAGGGGTAGAGGTAGGGCCAAGAAAACATGGTTTTTAATGAGTATTAAAGAGGCACAATTTCTAATTTGAATGGTCTGAAACCACTCCACTATTTTTGGATTGGTGATTGATAGGCTACAGTGAATCATGAGTCAAAGGTTCAGTCATGTGTATATGCTGTGGGTCAGTTGCCTCCTGAATGAGTCAAGGAGGCCATGTCTTGAGGGAGCTTACTCAGTTTCTGGTCTGGTCCTGCAATGGAACTTGGGCACATGATAAGGTATTTGGCACGACTTTTCAACGATAGCCCATTCTCCTTTGCCTCCCACCCCAGCTGATGAATCTGTTCATCTCTTGGAAGATAAAGGTTTGATGTGGCTCCTGCCACCATCTTGCTCTTAAGTACTGCTGTTCATGTTTCAAATGCTACTGAAGACATGGGTTCAGAGTAGTTTTTCTTGTATTGGGTCAAAAGGGGCAACTGCCCTGTGAGTGTCTCTTCCTGGGTCAGTGATTGTTTCCCTCATTTTTTCTTTCTTTTCTCCTCGCGGTAGGGGTTCTTCAACATGAACAACAGAAGTATGAAGGGAACGATAAAGTAGGGGGCATAGATGGCCATGAGGGTTATTCGTTCATGGAAACTCTCAGGACCTACTCCTTTGAAACCACTGGCTTTGGAGAAATCCCCAAATAGAAATGTGGAGAGAATTGGAATTAATGTTGTTAGGGTATGAACTGAGTAGATGATTGCAGGCATACGGATCCACTTGCAATTTCCTGAAGCAAAGAAAGAGAAAAGGATGGTTAGATCTGTATATGGTTTCTGGGACGTCTGAGATGTTCTTTGCCCTGTCTCTGCTGGCCTGTTCCCTTTCTGTGCTTTTCTCCAGGTAGAAACTCAGAAAAAAATGGAAAAATGGATGTTACACTATCCAATACATAAACTTAGTTGAGAGCTAGGACCCTAGCTCACTGACTTGCCAGAGAAATCAAGGGTGAGGGTCAGAATATAACTTAGCAGAACTCTAGGATAGTAAAACTCCCATTACCAGTTTAGTCTAAAATGCAAGGGGAGGTACATCCCTATCCCAGCACCCGCCTGTGAAGTCATCATATATAGGCAAGAGGCCTGCAGTTGGATCCAGTGCCTCTGGTAAACTCCAGTAGGCACTTTCAGCTGTAAGAGCTTAGTTACTAAGGACAGAGGTATGGCCTCTTATTTATAAAGGCATTAATTATATAAGAACATGTAAGAATAATTTTTAAATGAGAAGCCTTTTATGAATTCACTTGATGCTTGTAGGTCAGTATGATATTATTCAAAGGAGGGCAGTAAAGCCAATGGTTGAGAGATTCGATGGTGGGGTCAGGGGATGACAAGTTCAATCTTTAAGTGTAATGGGAGAGATTTCTAGATAACTGAGGCAGTCATGTGCCTCAGTTGACCAGATAGGGTTTGAGCCACATTAATGTCCCTTTACGAGTTTATCCTGATTGCTTCCACCAGATCCTATGGGGCCCTTGTGCCAACTTCAGGGACTATGCCCCTCTATCTTAGAAATACTTTCTCAAAAAATTTCTAGGGCCTGCTTTCTGAGAAAAAAGGAGATTTTTCCCATCATTTACCAACCTTTGAAGAAGGCATATGTTGCAGCGGGAAAGAAGGGCAGCTGAAACAAAAGCTCACAAAACACGAAGGACTGGAACCACACTGGGGTGCTCTGTATCAGAGGGTCTTTGAACTCTTCAGCATACCAAGCCAGCAGGTTTCTGAGCTGAAAACAAGATGATAATCATGGGAAATTACAGCACCTGGCTTGATCAGGTTCAGCATCTTCAGGTCATTTAGGGATAACTGGTAGTCTTTTACTGTCCAGTCCTTTTGGCGGCAGGTGGCATACCAGCTGGCTTCTGTATCATAGTCTAGATTAAAAACTCACTAGCTCTAACTCAAATGTTACCCTCTCTGTGAAGTTTTTCCTCAACTCTTTCAGTCTCTTCTTTATGCTACCCAGAATTTGAGAACTCCATAATAACACAAGTTCAGATTATGTTGCCCACTGTCAAGAGCAACAGACAGCTGACACACAGTAGGTTCTCAGGATGTTTGCTAAAGGAAAATGACATTTCTGCTGACATCCTTTTTTGTAAGGAAGAAATGTGAAAATCATCCTGATATTTTCCCTTTCACAATAACTGTATACCCAACTCCAAAGGCCAGATTCCCTCCATGCCGAAATAAGTTGAATTTTCTTTCTTTTTTTTTGGTGGAGGAAGGTGGTTGTGAGAGGGGAGAGGATAAATGTAACCTATGTGAAGAAGTAAATTCGGATACTTTAATATCACAAGTAAGTTCCTCATTGTTTTTAACTTTAGACCCCCTCCCCATTTTTTTTTTTTTTTTGAGAAGACCAGTAGGATATTTGTAGATGAATGAACTGCCCCAAACCATATAGCTGCTAGGTTGTCAAGGCTTGACTTAGTGGTCTCAGCTCTAGTTTGGGCCCCACCCTTGTAAATACCCTTATAATCAAATAAGGGGAAGCAGATCCATGCTGAAGTGGCCATAGGCAGAGGAAGGAAGCAGTAGAGTTTGAGATGCCCACTGTGTTTTACAGAAGTCTAAAGCCTAGAGGCTTGGGTTTACTACCAAGGTCTATCACAGTTAGCTTCCAGGAGGTGGCACTGTCCCACACATGTTTCAAAGCCAGTGTTTTGATATTATGAATGAAGGCAACTCCATCAACCGGGCACTGTCTGCAATCCCAGCAACTTGGAAGACCAAGACAGGAGGACTACAAATTTGAGACCAGCCTCAGCAACTCAGCAAGACCCTGACTCAAAATAAAAACGGCTGAGATGTAGCCGGGTGGTTCAATCCCTAGAACCTCTCCTGCCCCCCACCTCCCAAAATATAAAGCAACTCCGAGGTTAAGAATTTTATCTTACATTAGAAAATTCAAGGACCTTTCTCCTGTTAATGTTTAATCATAAGATAAAGGTTCACTATTATGAAAGAGAGGTAAACATCCAGAAACAAATATTCTGTTGGCACAATATGGATTTCAGAAAGGTTCTGTTGACCAGTCTATTCACCAATGATCTCTAGTCTGTTCTTAATGTGAACTCTGAATTCATGGCAAGGTAGTGCCCTCTGCCACCTCCTAAGCACTTTCAGGATAGTAATGTAGGAAAACTCAAAAGGAATAAGTTTTTGCTCTTCTTCAGGGCTCTGTTTCCTTATTTATAAAATGAGCAAGTTGAACTAAGTGATTTAAAAATAAATCTAAAAACAAAAAAATCATAAATAAGTATTAGGGAAAACTATGTACTTTAAAATATTTACTGCATTATGTACAACTATGATGCACTAGTAAAAAACGTGGGGAAAAAAAGCAAAAAAAAAAAAAATTTACTGCAGCGGCATGTGATGACACATGCATGTAATCCTAGTGACTTGGGAAGCTAAAGCAGGAGGATTGTAAGTTTGAATCTCAGCAACTTAGCAAGGTCCTGTCCAAACAAAAGCAACAACAAAACAAAACCCCAACAACCACCAACCAAAACAACAAAAAATACACAATCTAAGGCTCAATCCCCAGTATTACAAAAACAAAACAAAGATTTAGCACAGAACTTGAAAGGCATTCTGGTCCACTTGAACTTTATCTTCGATTCACCTATTTCATAAATCAAGGTAGGCTTGTTAGGGCACTGGGCAGGGTGAGATTAGCAAAATTTAAAAATCTAGTCACTTGGGGCTGGGGTTGTGGCTCAGCAGTAGAGCGCTTGCTTAGTACATGTGAGGCCTTGGGTTCGATCCTCAGCACCACCTAAAAATAAATAAAGGTATTGTGTCCAACTACAACTAAAAAATAAATATTAAAAAAAAATCTAGTCACTTCACTCTCCTTATAATTAGGTACCACTGCCCACAGGCACAAACCAACCACCTGATGCCGTAACATGAGCTGAACAAAGGGTAGGCAGAAGAAAAGACCCAGGCCCCAGGCAGAGTGTCATGGAGCATGGGAGCCAGAGGCAGAGCTCTTGGCTGAGTCCTGGCTCTGGACAAGACCCTTAAGTGCACTCCTTATTTCCCCATTGATAAAATAGGGCCAATCTTACTGTGGCAACACATGTCATCTTTAGAACAATTGCTAGCACCTAAAATTATTTGATTGGATGTAATATATATCTGGGGATATTCAAGTTAATTCTTTTTTTTTAATTTTTATTTTTTTATTTTTTAGTTCTCGGTGGACATAACATCTTTGTTTGTATGTGGTGCTGAGGATCGAACCCGGGCCGCACGCATGCTAGGCGAGCGTGCTACCGCTTGAGCCACATCCCCAGCCCTCAAGTTAATTCTAATGAAAATCTTGGCATGGCATTTTCCAAGTGCGGTGGCGCATGCCTGTAATCTCAGGCTTGGGAGGCTGAGACAGGAGGTTCATGAGTTCAAAGCCAGCCTCAGCAACCGCAAGGTGCTAAGCAACTCAGCGAGACCCTGTCTCTAAAGAAAATACAAAATAGGGCTGGGGATGTGGCTCAGTGGCTGAGTGTCCTTGAGTTTGATCCCTGGTAACCCCTCCCCCCCCCCAAAAAAAATCTTGGCATGCAACTAACTGGTCATTAATAATTATATATTACTTAAGATCCCTCTCCCCAAAAGAATGTGATAAAATTGTTTCCATTTGGGCTGGGGCTGGGGCTCAGCAGTGGAGCACTCACCTAGCATGTGCAAAGCGCTGGGTTCCATCCTCAGCACCATATAAAAATAAATAAGTAAAATAAAGGTATTGTGTCCAACTACAATTAAAGAAAATATTTAAAAAAATTGTTTCCATTTATAGCTGACTTACATTTGACTCAAGACATCACTGATACCCATGAAAATTCACCGGACTGGGCTGTAGATCAGCAGTAGTGTTCTTGTCTGGCAGGTGTGATGCCCTGGGTTTCAGCCCTAGCACCACAAGATTCATGGGGCCGGCACTCATGGCTTTCTAAGCCAAAGTTTGCTGTGAAATCTTGTATTTCTCTAATTCCGAACATGGACAGACACCTACCTGTATTTGTTTATTTTAACAGAAACATTTTATCTAGCTGCAAAGGATACTACAAAATGCTTTCCATGTATTAACCAATACTAAATTCTTCTGTTTCATAATAAAGAAGGAGTTTTTCCAAGTGATTTGATTGAAACCAACAAGAAATAATTACATAATTTCTAGCCAGATCCTATCTGCATTGGTTATTATCCTTTTCAAATCTTTTTATTTTTGATGCTGGGTATCAAGCTCAGGACCTTGTACATGCGAGGCGCTGTTTACTTGGTTTTTAGTTTACCACTGAGCTAAACTCCCAGATCCAAAGCGGAGTATATTCTGCCCAACCAAATCACACGTTTAAATGGGGTCTTCATGATGCTGGGCATATTTTAGTAGTATTTTGTAAGTGGTAAGAGCAAGGATGGGGAATGGCAGAAAGGATAAACCACAGGCTCCTAAGTCAGGAATGGCTACGTGAAGTAACATGTCAATTCCCAAGAATTTAAGGGACCTATTATATTAAGAGATTATAAATAGGCAGCAGGCCTGAATTGTGGCCACACAAGTTTCAAAAACTATAGATAAGGCAATACAAGTAACCTCATTAAAAGTAAGGCAGAGGTAGATTTGACCAAATAAAAGAAAGTGGCAATGGGGTGACCTGAAGAAGAGATTAATGTGCTGTGGCCACAAAATGAGGAACACCATTCTCCCATAGAACCTCGGGAAGGAACCAGCGCTAATGACATCCTTTAAGATTCATTTTGAACTTCTAACCTTCAGAACTGTGAAAGAATAAATCTGAAAGGAACCAATTTGTGATTGTTTGTTCAAGTAGCAGTAGGAAATTACTACAATGTATGCATATGTTGGGATCAAATTCAGGATCTCATGTGTACTAGGTGAGTGCTGTACCATCAAGCTCCATCCCTAAACTTACAACTTAAGTATGTTTGAGCTTATAATTTAAACTCCTATTTAAAAGTAGAGGCTACAGGTCCCTGACTCACCCACTTGGCTAGTTTTTGAAGAACAGAGTAACCAGAGTGTAGCACAATGCTCTTGCTACATACCCACCTGCGCTTTCCCCATGGAAATGAGGTCAGAAGTTTTCCCAGTTATGCTTAGTTCTAAAAGTGAGCAAAAAGGAGACTTATGGGGAGTTGGTATACTTTTGAGTTCTAACCTTTTTGGAAGGGTTTGACCCTGGAAAAGTTGACTCTTCTAGGAAACACAGGGCACATGCAATTTTGTGTACACTACTGCAAGCTCATGGAGTTCAGATTAAGAATGCTTTGCAGGGAATGGAGTTGTGGCTCAGTGGTAGAGCGCTTGCCTAGCATGTGTGAGATACTGGGTCCCACCCTTAGTACCACATTAAAAAAAAAAAAAAAAAACTGCTTTACAAACTGGGCATGGCAGCACACACCTGTAATCCCAGCAACTGAGGAGACTGAGGCAGGATCATCACAAGTGGAGGCCAGCCTCAGTAATAATTTAGTGAGGACTGGGCATGTAGCTCTTAGGTAAAGCATGCCTGAATTCAAACCCCAAATCTCCAGCACCAAAGACAACTAGTTGATCTGCAGAGAAAAAGCAGTTCAGGACAAAGTGAGGCAAAAATCAAATTTTTAGGTGGGGAATGGTGGCACATGACTGTTATCCTAGTGACTCTGGAGGCAGGAGGATCTCAAGTCTAAAGTCTTAGGCAAGCCTGGACAACTCGGACTCTGCCTCAAAAAAAAAAAAAAAAAAAAAAAAAGGCAGGGATGGGTGGGTGGAGAGAGGAGGACTGGGACTTTGTAGCTCAGAGGTAAATGCTCCTGGAAAGGAAAGGAAAAATCAAGTCTTTGGGTAGTGAAGTCAGTCTTGCCCAGTTCTATCAAAAGTTTGGAGAAACACAGAATTGAGGGCAGGAATTTCGCAGAAGGAGGTTACATGGCCAAGATAAAGGAAAAACAAAACAAAAACTCAGATAAGAAAACAAACAAAAACCAAGTGTAGCTCTGAATACTTTAAAAGCAAAAAAGGTTCTCCAATAGCCTGGAAAGGGGGGGAAGGGGAAGGTGAGTGAAGGGGGCGGGGCAGGGATGTGACATTTCACTTAGGTGATCATTCTTACCCAAACCCAAGTATAATGGCAGTGTGAAAAGGTGTTGGTAATTTATTTACCTTTTTTTTTTTTTTGTATTTGCGACTTAACTCAGAGGCACTTGACCACTGAGCCTCTTCCCCAACTCTATTTTGTATTTTGTTTAGAGACAGGGTTTCACTGAGTTGCTTAGCGCCTCGCCATTGCTGAGGCTGGCTTTGAACTCATGATCCTCCTGCCTCAGCCTCCCGAACCGCTGAGATGACAGGCGTGCGCCAAAGCCCCCTCCTGGTAATTTATTTATTCTTGAGCTTGGGGGGGGGGGTTGGTATTGGAAATTGAATCCAAGGGCGCTTTACCATTGAGCCACTTTCCTCGCCCCTTTCTATTTTCTCTTTTTGAGGCAGGGTCGCTGAGTCGCTTAGAGCCTCGCTAAATTACAGAGGCTGGTTTTGAATTCCCGATCCTCCTGACTCAGCCTCCGGAGCTGCTGAGATTACAGGCGAGCGCCACCGCGCTCGGAAAGAAAACCACAACTTTGAATCCAACATGTGATGAGAGTGGTTCATTCAAACTACTTCCCTCAAACACTGACAACTGACCACAGGTGAAACTGTGCAGCATTACACATACTCAGGGAACACAAAACGTTTGTACCTTGCAATGTGGGAGAAGGGACTGGGGCAGATGAACAAAAAGGCAGGAAGACGCAGAATCGAAATTAGGTAAGAAGTGCGCCGGACACTGGCAGGTCCCAAGGAAGGCAGGAGGGAGAAACGTGCCAAAGGAGGTTCTTTTTGGTTATTTTTTGGTGTTGGGGTGTGTGTGTGTGCCGGGGATTGAACTCAGGGACCCTCGACTGAGCCACCTTCCCAGCCCCTATTTTGCATTTTATTTAGAGACAGGGTCTCCCTGAGTTGCTTAGCGCCTCGCCATTGCTGAGGTTGGCTTTGAACTCGCGATCCTCCAGCCTCAGCCTCCCGAGCCTCTGGGATTAGAGGCGTGCGCCACCGCGCCCAGCCAGAAGAGGTTCTATGGGACGCCAGGGGACACCCACAGCGCACCGAGGGGTCTCGAACTCGAGGGGCCAGCGGGCAGGGAACCACGGGACGCTCCTCACCTTGACCGAGTATAATTGTCGCGGCAGCACCACCTGCAGGTCCAAAAACAAGGTGATGGGGATGTGGGAGAGAAAGTAGAAGCCCAGCAGAAAGTCAATGCTGCGCTTGACGATCATAGTCCCCTTACTGTGGACGGGCCGGGGGGCGAGGTTCTCTGGGTCCGGACCCGCAGACCTGGGAAGAAGGCCCGAGCCGTGCAGCGGCGGAGGGATCCCGGGCCGCAGCGGTCGCTCCGCCCCCTTCAAGGGCATGCCGACTGCTCTCATTGGCTGGTGGAGAAGCAGGAGAGGCGCGCCTGCAGGAAGCGGGACTCTCTGCGGTGTGCTATTGGCTTCTCCGCGTATAGTTTGAGAGAAGGCGCCCCGCGGACGGTTTCCATTGGTTGCCGGGAGCGCCGCGTGAGAGGGGCGGGGCTCTTGCACAACACCTAAGTGGGCGCGCGGAAATCTGGTTGCCAGGAGACGCCTGGTGTCTCGGCGCGGGTCGTAGTTGCAAGGGGCTGCCCGCTTTGGTCCCTGTCCTTCCAGATTCCATTCGCCCGCTGAGCTCAGTCGTTTTTACCAGCACCTGTTAAGTGCTGGGCCACGGAGCGTGTGGACTGGAGCTGCCAGTGCACAGTGCAGGTGGCAGAGCGGGGCATGCCGGGCTTAAGCGATGGCGCTCTCCGCAAGATCCCTGTCCGGCAGGGTTGGGGGTCCAGAGAAACTTGAAAAGGATGCATAGGAAGTAACCTCACGGAGAAGGTAGAATGGACAGGACTTGGTGATTGGCTGTGGAGAATGGGGGAAGATCTGTCTATAGATGAGAAAGAGTAGATTCATTGCTCACTGAGCAAATATTGATTTTTTATGCAGAACCCAGGTCGGGTTGGAACAGCATGGATGGGGTTGCCATTCACTGAGAAGAAGGGACACAAGGGAAGTGAGTTCAAGGGAAGATGATTCAGTTTTGGCCTTGTTGACACTGAGCAGTCCCTGCAACATCTGGTGGATGCTAATAGGCCGTTGGATGAACCTGTTGGAGACTAGACATGTGAAACATCAGCATTTGATGGGAGTCAAATTTTTGAGGAGAAAGCCTAGAGGAGATCCTAAAGCTCCAACCTCAGGGGTCTGAGATGAAGGTGGGCAAGGAGGAGTATGACATCACAGGGAGAAGGGAGGGTCACCTGGGTCAGGGCCACCTGGGGTGGTGCCCACCAGTGGCTCTGTTGAGAACAGTTGTCAGGGCAGGGTGGCAGATGGCAGAGTAGCAAGGAATAAGGAAGTTGGGGAAATGGAGGCAGAAAGTGTCATAAAGGGGAGGACAGATCCTCAAAAGAAGGTGTTTAAAGTTTATGGTCAGAGGAAAACCTGTCTATAGAGGAAAAAAAGAGTAGAAAACATGGCCTAAGGCTTCCAAGAAGGTGGAGGAAGGATTAGGGTTCGGTTTAGGTGGTTTGTGTGCCCCATGGATAGAGGGATGGTTGGCAGTGCTGAGGTGGGTGGTCCTTGACCTGTAGGCCCCATTCTCCTAGGCTGTGCTTTTCTTGATTGTGAAGTCAGCTCAGCAAAAGGGAGTTGGACTCATCCAGAAAAGAGGTTCAGGAAAACAAAGGTGATTTGAGGGAGTTGAACAGGAGGGTTGTTGAAGTGATGGAGCATGCAATTCAAGCTAGTTAGGAAGACATGAGGCCAAAGGGGGCTGGTGACAGAGAAAATGGAGAAGTGAAGCCCTTCGTGTGGTGGGTGTCATTAGCCGGAGGCTGGGAGATTAGGACAAGGGGGTTCGATGTCTGGAATCCTGGTGTCAGAAAGTTCTGCCTGTGGGAGGGTATGACTGAAATGGAATGGGGAGGAAGGTCTTTGGAGATGAGGTCAAGGGACAAAGTATCCAAAGGCCACTTAGACATGTTTGGTGAGGAGAAGGCCTATATGTAATGGCAGTAATCAGGAGGAAGGTGGGCATGGTCTTAGGGATCAGGGAGACTGGTGACCCTGAATCTGACCTTGAAGAGTGAGAAAATGAACAGCTTGCACCCGAGAGGGCTGTGTAGAAGCTGAGTTCTGGGGAGAGCCAGGTGCCAATTTCTGCAGAGTCCATGGCTGAGGGGCCTGGAGGGGTTTGGCTGGGGAAGCGGGGGTGTTTACCAAGGGAGTACAATTGGCAGGGGTTGAGGAGGCATAGCCATAGAGGGACATGGAGGTTCTGTCTGAGTTGGGGAGCAAGGGGGTGAACGACCTGGATGGCTGAACACGCAAAAACACAAAATTCTGACTGGTTCTGGAGCCAGCAGCCTGAGTGAATGAGGGGCGTTCAGTGCTGTTTTTCCTGTTCCAGAGAAGATCTGAGTCCAGGGGAAAAAAACTTCCTTTTAGGGAGGTTGAGGTAGGGATAACTCAGATCCAGCTGCGGCTTTTTCTAGAAAAAAGACTGGTGTCTGAAAAATCTTCGGTCACCCGAGGAGATTGTTTTTTATGAAGTAAGGCCTTGAAGGCAAGTTGGTCCTTCCTGCCCGCCACTCTGGCCTTCAATTCTGTCTGTAAGCTTCTGCCTCTTCCCCTTCTCCATATCATTCACTTGTTAGAGACTATGAAGAGCTGAGATGGCCCCCTCCAGATAATTGAGGACCTAATACCTCATGAAGAAACTGAGGCTCAGAGAGGTATCATCCCAGCTCACAAAACTAGTAATAAGGCAGAGAGTAGAACCTGTGTCCTAAACCCCAGCCCGTCTCTTACAAGGCTGGAGTAGTGTTTGGTTCAGGGCTTCTATCTCTGGGGCAGGGCAAGTGCCTTCCCTATAAGGTCCCCAGACCCTCCTGATGAGGGAAGACCAGGGCTCAGGAAAGGCTTGGACAGGTAGGAAAGGGCCTGCGTGTGCCAACTCCACCCCCAACACCTTGAATGGCTTTAAGAATGGGGCGGCATATTTTAATGAGCATGGGAATACAGACCCTTGTACTCCAACTTGATTATCACTGCTTGCTGGGGGAGGAGTGTAGGGCCCTAAGCTGGCATTTGCCCAGGGAACATGGTAACTGTACAGCTGTCAGTGTGACTGCAACTGAAAAAACATCTTGCCCAGCCAAGTTTGTTATCTATAGATAAAGATTTTCAAGGTCAAGCACTTTCACTGGAGGGGCCCCTTCATACACACACATACAAATCTCTCCAGTTGTTCCTTCTGTTTGAAATTCCTTTAGTGGGAGAACTGTGGTTCTTGACTTGATGAGGTCAGATCAGTCTTGGAATGCAAATGGTCCTGGGAGAGATCAGCTGAGGAGAACACAGCTAATCTGCAGTCATCACCCAAAAGCATGTGTCCTTAGGAGAAGAGACTATGTTTAGGACCTTTTGAAATTTATTTGCATTATGACAAGACAATCATCATCAGCTCAACAGTGGACACTGTACTGGTGCAAAGGGGATTCTAGCTATTTTCCTGTTTTTGCTTCACTTTTCTACTTAAAATGCACCCACCCTTCTTACTCTATCCCCACCTACCTCCCTACATCCTTCTGTATTTTAAGGCCCTGTTGAAAGCCAACCCCTCCCCATTACCACCACCTTTTTTTTTTTTTGGTAATAGGAATTGAAATCAGGGCCACTCTACCACTGAGCTTCACCCCAAGTCCTTTTTATTTTTATTTTTCAAGTTGTTGATGGACCTTTATTTTATTTTTATTTGGTGCTAATAATCTAACCCAGTGCCTCATACATGTTAGGAAAGCACTCAACCACTGGGCTATGACCCCCACCCATCCTTTTTATTTTTTGAGACAGGGTCTTGCTAAGTTGCCTAGGCTGGCCATGAACCTATTAATCCTTCTGCTTTGGCCTCCTGAGTCACTAGAATTACAGGCATATGCCGTGTGCTCCCCCCACCCCCATTGTCTAAATTTAGTGGCTCTGTCTCTGAACATGTTTCCCACTAAACCTCAGGTTCCTCACAAACAAGTATTGTGCTTTATGAGCCTTGATTTATTAACACAAAGCTGGAGTCATTGTTGAATGAACTAAATAGAGAAATTAATCCTCTGCCACATGTAGTCAGTTACTTAGGATAAGAAACAATGGGTCTCAGCTAGCCAAAGGCATGATGTAGATGAATCAAATTTCAACAGGTTCTGGTATGGAAAGTGGTAAAAACTGGAAAGCCATGTGGCTCCCCAATCAGCAGATGGCTTCACGCTTCAAAACTGAACTAGTAGGTTCTCATTCATAAGACTCAGTATTTCTCTTGAGATCTGTGGGTTTCACTGAGGTAGTGGGTAGTTGGCCACCTAGCTTTAGGCTGTCTTGCATGGTCCCCCTATTTTTGGTACTGAGGATTGAACCTGGGGTGTTTTATTACTGAACTACATCCCTGGCCTTTTTTTTTTTTTTTTTTTTTTTTTTTTGAGAGAGAGGGTCTCATAAAGTTGTTTAGGGCCTTGTTGAGGCTAACCTCGAACTTGTATTCCTCTTACCTTGGCCTCCCAAGTGTCTGGAGATTATAGGTGTGTGCTACTGCACCAGGCTTCTGCTCATTTTGAGGAAATGGGAAGTATACCACATCACCTCTGTGATAGTTTTTCACAGGGTGTCTTGAGTAATATTCCATTTCACATTTTTTTCAAAAATGTTTGAAACATCAGGAAACAGACAAATCTAAGTCTTTGTGGAACTTTCTACGTGATAATTGGCTTTGCCCTTTCATAAATTACAGTGTCACAAAATAAGAAGGGGTAGAGGGAGGGACTCTCCTGTATTAAAAGATACTTAAAAAGATATGACAACCAAATGTGAGATGTGATCCTAAACTGGATTCTGAATTGAGAGGGTAATACTTATAAATGAAATGAGGGACAACTGGATAAATTTGAATGTGCTTGACATATTGGGTAACATATCACTTGTTGAATTTCTTAGACATTTTTCATGATGGGCTGGAGATGCGTCTCTGATAGAGCCCTAGCACTGAAAAAAAATGGCATGATGATGGAATTATACTTATATAGAATAATGTCCTTGTTTTTAGAAGATATATTAGGGCTAGTTTTCAGCAAAAACAAGAAAGTACACATAATTTGTATACAAAATGTACACACATATTTGTATATGGATAAACTGATAAGGGAGATGTGGCAAACTGATTAAAATTGGTGAATCTAAGTGAAAGGTATATGAGTTTTGATTATATTATTTCTTTCTCTTTTCTAAAGGCAGAGCAGAGATAGCCAGGGCTAACAAGCTTAACTCTCAAGGAAAACAACAACAGAAGGGCTCGGGTGTAGTTCAAGGGTTGAGAGCTTGTCTAGCATGCTCAAGGCCCTGAAGATGGTTTTTTTGGGGGGTGGGTATTCTTTATTAAATTGGCACCATCAACTGTAAATTTTTTATGACTCCCACCTACCCTCAAGAATTTTTAAACTATATATATATATATATATATATATATATATATTTATTTATTTATTTTTAGTTGTTGATGGACCTTTATTTTATCTATTTGTATGTGGTGTTGAGAATCGAACCTACTGCCTCACGCATTCTAGGCAAGCACGCTGACACTGAGCCACAACCCAACCCCTTAAATTATATTTTTTAGGACTTTAAGTTTTGTTATAAAATCCTAAAGAATACATTAAAAAATGAGTCCAGCAGGTTGTAGGATATAATATCAATACATAAAATACTTAGGGATAAATTTAACAAAAAAAATGCAGATTTATATACTGAAAACTGTAAAATATCATTGAATGAAATGCTAAATAAATGGTAAGAGCCCGTTTACAGATCAAAACTTATTACTAAGATGACAATATCCCATAAACTGATCTATAGACTCAGTGAAATCCCTATTAAATTTCAGCTGGCTTTTTTGTAGAAACTGACAAACATCTTAAAATTGATATGAAACTGCAAGGGACCCAGAATAGCCCAAATCATCTTGAAAAAGAATAAAGCTGAAGGACTCACACTTCCTAATTTCAGAATTTACTACAAACCTATAGTAATCAAGACAGTTTGGTACTGGCATAAAGACAAACACAAATCAATGGAATAGAATGGAGATGCAGAAATAAACATTTATTTACAATTTTTTTTTTTTTTTTTGCAGTACTGGGAATCAAACCTAGGGTCTTGTGCATACCAGGCAAGTGTTCTACCTCAAATCTTTTTGTTTTGAGACAGAGTCTCACCAAGTTGCCCAGGCAGGCCTTGAATTTGCCATCCTCCTGCCTCAGCCTCCAGAGTAGTCGGGATTACAGATGCGTGCTACCAAACCTGGCTTCAGTTGATTGTTTTATGTCCCTTAAAATGGTTTTATTAATTAGAAGAGACTGAAAATATATCTCCTAATGGTTAAACATCTTTCCATCTGCTGAAAAAGCACAACTTGTACATAAAATAAGTGGCATTGAGTATATTCATTATTGTCCAACCAGCCATCCCCACTATCAATCTCCAGAATATTTTCATCATCTCAAAATAAAATCCTACACCCACTAAACAGCCACTTCCCAATCACCCCAGGCTGTGATAATCACCATTCCATTTTGTGTTTCTGAGTGTGTTCTAGTACTACTCACATATGTAGTACTATACAGTACTTGTGCTTTTGTGTCTAACTTATTTCACTTAGAATAATGTCTAGGTTAGTCCGTATTATATATTAGAATTTTTCTTTCTTTTAAAGCCTGAGTAAATATTCTATTGTATATATGTCACATTTTGTTTGTTTATTCCTTGATGGGCATTTGAGTGGTTTCCACCTTTTGGCTATTATAAATAATGCTAGAAACATGAGTATACAAAAGTTTGAGTCAGTTTTCAACTCTGTTATGTATGTAGTCAGAAATGGAATTGTTAGATCAAATGATAATTCTGTTTAAATTTTTTTGGAGGAATTGGCATACTATTTTCCATAGCAGCTGCACCATTTTTCATTCCCACTAGCAATGTACAAGGGTTCCAATTTCTCCACATCCTTGCCAACATTTGTTCAATATTTAAAAAATCTTTGCTTTAAATATATTTTTGCCAGAACTGTGTAGCTGCAAATTCAGGCTAACTATGGAAAATGTCTACCATATAAACTAAATGGAAAGCCCTCATTGGCAAAGCAAGCAGTCAAAACAGATTTCCCTTCTGTTGGAAAAAGTCAGCCTTCATTTTATGTGTTTCTACAAAAAATATCTCACTTCTCAATTTTTAAGACAGAGAGTTGTGTCATGAATTTGCTGCCTGGGTGAAATAAATACTGCCAGCCTCAATATTTCTTCTTTTCTGGTAGTGGGTTCACCTAGGGGTATTTTAAGTGGTTTATCAAGTTACATCCCCAGCCTAAGGTCTTTGTGAACAGAAACTGCTTAAGTTGTCCCTTTACTTGGCAATCCAGGTTTTTTTTTAATACCCAGGAACATTGTGCCATTATATTATATAAGATATGTAAGTGTATATCTTTCTTTTGTAATTGGGAGAAGTGGGATGTAGGAAAACATAGTAATGTTGATTCTTTAAACCCAAAGAATATATGTGCCCATGTACTTTTAAGTCTTCATTTTACCCTCTCGGTACATATCTCACTTTAAAGAATGCTACTCTAATTTGTTTTATTCTCCTGCACCCACCATTATTAATGTTTTATGCAGTTAATGTTTGCTGAGTTCTTACCAATTTCTTTGTTCACCAGTTCTGCACTGGAGATCCGCTTTTAGTTACTCTTTATTTTTAAGTTGTTTAGACTGCCATTGAATTTGCCATCCTCCTGCCTCAGTAGCCTGAGTTACTGGGAGTACAGGTATGCACCATGGTGCTGGGCTTCTTTCCTTTTTCTTGAAGTAAAAGAATTCCCCTTTAGAACTACCTGGGGTGGGGGGAAGGGGGCTCTGCTGATGGTTCACTAAATTTGTTTACTAAAAGTATCTTGAATTGTCTTAAATTTTGCAATTCTATTCTTTAATGTTTTTATTTTAACACAAAAGTTATATTTTAAGTGATATACTGTAAGGGGAAAACAAAATAAAAATTCTAGAGAAGAAATTATCTTCATCTTCTGTGATCTTAAACTATAAACAAACTATAGTTGATTACAGCCCTACTTTATATGTCTACACTGACTGGTTTTAGAAATTCCACATTTTGTAATTCCAACAGATTATGATAACTGAGACACAAATCTCTTGATTTGCTAAGCAGTTTCCAGTTTGTATATTTTCTCTAATATCTACTACCTATGAAGAACTTTGGTTTCAAAGTTATATGCATGCTAGGTGCAGTGGCACATGCTTGTTATCTCAGCTACTCCAGAGGCTGAGATAGAGGATCATAAGTTTGAGGCCAGTTCAGGTACCTTAGCAAGATCTTGTCACAAAATAAAAAAGACTGGGGATGTAGCTCAGTGCTAGAGTGCCACTGGGTTCAATCCCCAGCAGCATACAAAACACACAAAAAGAGGTTATATATGCAATTCAAAATGCTCCCTTGTAAATGATGGGACACTGGGTTCTTATTTAAACATTACTGATATCAACAAAGCTTTCTTATACACAATTACTGCACCTGGTATTCAAAGTTTACTGAACGATGGGGCTTTGGTTATAGCTCAGTGGTAGAGTGCTTGCCTAGCATGTGTAAGGCTCTGGGTTCGATCCTCAGCACCACATAAAAATAAAGGTATTGTGTCCAATAAGAAACATATTTTAAAAAAACAAAGTTTATTGAACGGATAAATGAATTTGTTGAATGAATAAACTATTATAAGATTTTATATTAATTTATATGAGTTAAAATAGTCAATGCTTGTTCCCTCCCCGCCCCCTATGTCTGGGGGAAAAATCATTCATTTTGCTAAATTAAGAGAAGACAGGGAGAAGTAAATGCCACCTGCAAACTCAAGAGTAAATCTACTTGGTCCACCTCAGGGAAAGTATTCTGAAGTCAAGTAGTCTGGTTTCAGGTCTTAAGTACACTGCCCCAGAGCTGAGACTTCTTCCTGAGCTCGAAGTGCCTTTGGGCAGCTGGGAACAGGACACAGGAAGGAAGAGGAGGGAGAGGGTCAAGTACCTTTGCTAGTCTGCTTCACCCAGAGAAAACTACTTTTATTTATTGTACTGGATTTCAATATAAGCTATGATTTCACATGAAAATTGGGTTCTTTACTTCAAAAGAAAAGAAGTTTGAAAACCATAGATTGAGACTCTGGAATGATTGCCATATTGTATATATTTAAACAACATCTTTGATATGGGTTAACTAAGCTTTCAATATGTTTTTTGGTCAATCTTAAGTTTCTGGAAAAAACAAAACAAAACAACTAATGTCTTTTAGGAAATATAAATAGTGGAAATATAAATAACAAATATTTCAAAACTGCAAAGTTGGGACACAAGCTGTACTAAAAAGCAAACAAAGGAAAGAAATGAAAATAAAACAGATGACACATCTTTTTCAAATGTCACATTTAATGTTTTCACCACTGTACTTCAAATCTACATTGTACAAAGTGACCAGAAAGTGTGCCACGGTAATTGACCAACCTCTGAGATTGTACCTTTCACACCAGTGTCGTCTCAGGCTCTTTTGATACTAAACACGTTTCTCATTCAAGTGAATTGAAATGCTTCAGTTGGGTTGATTCTCAGGAGCCTCATAAAAAAAAACAAAGATATTGCACCATCTTTGTTTAGTAATTCATTGTTTCTTTCACAGCAAATAATTACTTCATTGAAGTTAAAACTTCCAAACATAACTTATTAATAGTCTTCAAATTCAGCTCAGATCACTCAAGTTGAAAATACTCTGCTAAATACAGATAACTTACAATAACTTTAACAGTTAATTGTCCATAACACACACCAAGGTTTTTTCCTAGACCAATTTTAAGACAATCCTTTAGTACTCCTCGTACAGGTGAAAAACGATCTTCAATTTTCTTGTCTTTTTATTTTTAATATAAAAGTTGGAAGGGACATTCAAGTTTCAAGTCTCCACATTGAACTTAAAAAAAAAAATAGTCATCATCAGCATGTGGAGGTAAACAAGCCAAGTTGTATAACTCCAGGAGGTAGAGGCCTTCAATTTGTATTCATATATACATATGCACAGAAGAATTCAGTGTTCAAACAGAAAAAAGAATTTGTCAAAAAGTAATAAGTTATTTACTACTGTGACATTTCCAGACTCCCACAGCTTTGCTAAGGACACAAACACATTTGACATAATTCCCTATGTGCCTTTTTTGTGGCTTTAAATGTATTAAAAATTTGTTTTTGTCTTTTATTTATTATTTTTCACTGTCCAGTGCAGGAAAAGTCTCACAAAATTTCACAGACCTAAAATGTGCAAGCTAATTCTCTTGCTATACAGCAATGTTGGAATTCTTTTGAAATTAGCCCAGAAATGAATTATTTACACACATGAAAGATGCATGCTTGGGGTTCTTTTATGTAAGAAAGAGCAGAAAAACTTCTAATAAAAATAGATTAAATATATATATATATATATTTATACTGGGTAAGGAAAACAAAAGTTTAGTCTCTCCTAGTCACAAACTCATTCTCTCTACCCACAACATTGGTTTTTAGACAGCACACATCACCATCACAGCTCTAATGAGAAGCTAATTATAGGGCTTGATCATTAGGTGGCATGCCCCTCCTCCCTACCCCCCTCCCCCAGGCACAGCCACTATCAGCTCACGTGGCTCCATGATTGGTCGCAGGCAAGATTTCTAGATTCTTTAGTTTTAGAAAACCCCAAATCTTTAGGAATGGCTCAAATATCAAAATGTATGACTGTCCTTTGTGTGTGTGTGCGTGCATGTGTGTGTGTTGAGTGTATGTGAACAATCTCACTTCATTTAAAAAGAAAAACAAAACAAAAACCCCAAACTCCCAAATTTGGTTCAATTCTCTTTTGTTCTGAGGTGAGCCATAACAGCTGCACTAATTCATAAAACATGTGCAACTCTGGGTAAAATATTTTTTTTCTTCTAAAAGCACAACCACTTTACAAGATTAAAAGTCTAGTAACATTTCTAAATATTATTCATATCATACAAGTAGTGGTTGTTAATTTAAAACTTCATTAGTAAAATTACAGTACAAGCATGATTAACCTCCAGAATTGCAAATCCCAGACTCCAGTGGAAAGCTACATTACATCTTCAGTAGTACATTATCTTCCACTGTCACTCCCACACCAGAGGAGATGGGGGCATCTCAGACGGCTGAGCAACAGTGGAACTGGAAGAAAACAGAGAGATGATAAAATTAGTTGTAACACCACAGTGGGCAAAAGGGCAATCCACTATGCCTGTTTTCTTCTCTTTATTTAAAAAAGCTTGTAGAGTTCATTTCTGGATTTTTGTTTCTTTAATTTCTTTTAAAGTTGAATTTGCTCCAAATTGTTCATTTAAGTGAGGAGACATGGTACAGTAGTTAACATATGGGCTTGAAAACATGTTTACTAGTTGCATGGCACTGAGAAAGCTCCTTAATCTTTCCTCATTTGGAAAATGATCATGCTGTCTACCTCAGAGGACATTCTGATGAATAATTGAGATAATGTATATAAAGTGTGTTCCATGACATCTATAATATAAATGGTGGCTATCATAATAATGTCTATATTCAAAGTAACCTTAAAAGATACAGAATTGTCTATTTAAAAGTAGCCTCTAGAAGTAGTGACTTTAAGTGGGGACGAGTTTTGAAGGAGCCTCATAGCACTATTTTATCGAGTATTAATGGAATAGTATGAATAATCATTTAGCATTTGTTATCCACAGAACTGTTATTAGATACTTCCCACCTCTAAGGTTGCTAATCAAATTATAATTAGGGTGGGGTAGTCATTTTGCTTCCCCAGGCCCAGGTTACCAATGATTTGCACCTAGAAGGTTGCGAAACACCTAATTGGGTCACTGACTCTTTTTTTAAGTTTAAAAAAAAATACATTTATTTATTTATTTATTTGTTTTTATGTGGTGCTGAGGATCAAACCCAGGGCCTCACGCTTGCTGGGTGAGCGCTCTATTTCTGAGCCACAACCCCAGCCAGGTCACTGACTCTTATGGGAAAATATTAAAACAATGTAATTTTTTAAAATCCAGAGAAATAAAAATTGCAAATTAATGTCTCTTTCTGTAGAAACAATAAATGGAAGAAATGAAAGACATCTGATTTTACAAATTTTAAACAAATATTTCTTGACTTTGATTTGACAAATTCAAACAACTTTAATATCACGTATGAAAAGACAGAAGCAGGGAGGGGGAAAAGGAAAAGGAGAAAGACAGGTGGAAAATAAAGGAGACTGTGGGGTCTCTCAGATCCAAACCCACTCTTTGGCCTGCTTTAAGTGATACTGGAGCCAGATCCTGTACTTCTTTCTCCCTCCTTTGCTAACTGGCTTAATGGTAGCCTTGGTCAACAGAGGGCGCTGGAAGGGCACTGCTGGGCTGTCACATAGGAAGCAGCTTCCCTTCCTGCTTCTGGTGTGTGGCTGTTTTTTTATTGTTGTTGTTTTGTTTTGTTTTAAAACACAGAAGGCCTGGTTTTGGTTAATTTAAACTCTCTGGCAAGTTTCTCTGCAATCCAGCAGACCTCTTTGAGGGGCCAATTCTTCCCACACCTTTTGGCATATCTCTTCACCATCCTTAAGCTGTGGGTTCCTGTGGCAACTTTACCCTCTCCAAAGAGATCCTTAGGTGGAGGGGCCTCTTCTAAGTTCTTAATTTCTTCCTTCACTCTCAGTCTATACAGGAAGTAGTTGCTTTCTGTATTTGCTATTTCAGGATCCTTTAGAATCCTTCATGTTTTTCTAATTAATAAATCTTGTTATTAAAATTTCCCCATTCATATTACTGGAATGATTTCTTTCTCCTGATTGGACCCTGACTGATATGAGTTAGGGGGAAAGATCAAGAAAAGGAAAGGACAAAGAAATAGAGACTGAGCTTGCGAAGTTCCAGAGTAGGTTCATAGTTCTCTAAAAAGCTTCTTGGCTTCTCCTCTAAATAGGCCACACTAGCAGTCCACCTGTAAAGAAAAATAAATTTCCTGCTTGCAGTTATTATGAAGTGGGACCAAGATGACCATGTCTAATCTATGCTGCTGCAGGAAGACATCATACATGACCAGGCAGCATGAGAGTCATCTGGGAAAAAACTGCCAAAGCAACTGCAGTGAATTGGCACCAGTGTAAAAACAATGCTCACATTTTTAATCTTATGACTGAAGCCAAAGTTCACAACAAAAACTTTCTGTTGGACCTTTTATCTATGTTATCTCAGTAAAAACAGAAAGTCGCTGAATAACAAAATCACAATGGCATCCTTTTAATTTTAAAGAGAATATTAGAATTACATAGTTACCTAATAAAGCTCTTAAAAGCAGCAGACTGAGGGTTGATGCAGAGAGGCACTCTGTTTCCTTTCTGCTGTTCCAAAATGAACTGGTGAATAATTTCTGTGAAGAAAACAAACATCATGCAATCCATTGCCAATCTGCAGGACAGGGAGCAGTGAATTCTCAGCTACCTCTAGCCAGCATCTGAATAGAATTTCCTTCTGGTTTACTTAAATCTGTCTTACACATCAGCAGAATCCAGCTGAACTCTCCTAAAACCAAAATAATAGTTGTTGCTGCACATAGGTAAAAAGCCCAGTAGTGTCTTATACAGACTGGAAACCCCAGCAGTGGGAAGAGTAAAATGGTCTAGAAGTTTGAGAGACTCCACATGGTTAATGTTACAAGTGAGCTCTTATAAATTGCTGGTAATTATTACCTTTTAGAAGATCATTTAAAAACTTCACTTTGTGTTTAGGTACATAGTTTTGGCTGGTTATTGTGGGGCTGACCTTTTCTTCTAAAATGTCCTAGAGCAGACACTAAAATCATTCAGAATTTTAAATCTCATCACCTGACCCCAACAGAAGATCACAATGTGTAATTTTACAAGTAAATTATCAGAAATTCCCTTCCCTTGTTACTAATTTAGCCACCCCCCCCCTTTTAAGTGAGGACCAAAGGGCCTCAGGCATGCTGGGCAAATACTCTGGGCAACACCCCTAGTCCCCTTAGAGATAAAAATCCTCTTAAAAACTTCATATTTATATAAAAAGGCCAACACACTTCATTTGATGAAATGGCACTGAGTTTGTACAAATTAAATATATTTTGAGTCACAATCATTAAAACTTTGAAAATAAGAACAAAATCTCATTCCTTTGGCCTACCTTCCCCTGGATGTAAGCACTTTTGTAACCCGAATAGCTTTATTGGCATATACTCCTTGGACAAACAACTATATGCAAGGTTATAAAATAAACATGGAGGAGCCTTGGACAGCATCCAGACCCTGGATTTCTGGTCACATTGTAAAAAATGTTACTTGTCATCTGAAGGCCAAAAAAGACACTCACCTTTGACCTGTCGAACAGAACTGAGGTTCTTCTCAAAAGTGTCATCAAATTTGGGATTGGTGACGGGCTCAAAGTCACTGGTATAAACTCTTCCAGTAGAGGTGGAAAAGCAACATTTACACATACACGTGTGATATCTTAGTCGCCCTTCATCTAGGTAGGGGTGGGCTAAGGCATCCTTAGCGGATATTCTTTTTGACTGAAATCAAATTTAGAGACCAGCACATCAACACTACAGATAAGCATGACTGTCTATATAGGATCTTTCACAAGACAGTTTCTGCTTTATACAGCTTATACTTAATATTCACAACATTCTGTGCAAAGAGGAATAATTGAATTTAGAGGTTGGTAACACAGCAGAAAGAGGGAGTATATGATTTAGGACAACAAACTATTATCTACTACAATAAAACACTTAGAAGTGCTTTTCTGCTAAAATTCTGATAACTTCCTATCTTGAAATAGGTCTATACAGGGTCAAAAGTGACAAATATAATAGTATTTAAATATATACGAAATATATACTGTTTTGAAGGGGTAAGTTGACATCTTATTTAATTAATTCTTTTCTTTCTTTTTTACTATTTAAACATTTTTGACAGTACGGGGGGGGGTGGGGTTTAAATCCAAGACCACTTGCATGCTAGTCAAGTGTTCTATCACTGAGCTAAATCTGCAGGCCTTTTAATTTTATTTTGGGTCAGGGTTTTGCTAAATTGCCTTGGCTGAGCTTGAACCTGTGGTTTTCCTGCTTTTAGCCTCCTGAGTGGCTGGGATTATAGGCCTGTGGTACAACAGAAACTTACATTTTAAATAAGAGCCTATGATTTCCAAATGTGTCCATATTTGGAGAAGATGTGATCATGCTTGCAGTTTGACAAAGTTGCTGGAAACTTTTATTCTCCTTGACTGTTGAATAGATTGGACAAAAGCACATCTAAAAGCTGCTGGAGTTAGGTAGAATACAATGGTCTTAAATGCCATGTTGTGAAAGACAACTCAGGCTCACTAGTAGAGAAGTGGCCTATCCTGTGGGTTTCTGGCACTTTTGATCAGATCAGAATACTTAATATGCTAGTTTCAGGCTTGCTAACCCATGAACTTTTTTCTTTCTTTCTTTCTTTCTTTTTTTTTTTTTGAAACAGGGTTTCACTTTGTTGCCCAGGCTGGGCTCCAACTTGCAAGCCTCCTGCCTTAGCCTCCTGAATAGCTAGGATTGTAGGCGTGTGCCACTGTGCCCAACTAACCCATAAACTTTTAAATTCATTACTCCTTTAAAAAATTAAACAAAATAATCATCCCTCCTCAGTGCTCAGTGGACATTTAAATATTACTGGGAGAAAAATGAATTTTATAGGATTTAAGGATGGAGTCCATGGCACAGAGCAAACAAAAACTGACACTTGGCCCTGCTTTCAGTATGATCTAGCACTTCATGTAACACAATTTTAAAAAGAAAACAATTCTACATTCAAATAAGTAAAACATAAATGGACCATTCTGATTGGTTCTAGTCCCCCAAACAATAAAATGTGAGACATTTCTCATAAATCTGGATTTCCCCAAAACACTTTTTATCTTTGATTTTTTGCTATGCTGATATGCTAAAAGGCATGTCATGACCTTTCAAGATAAGCTAAATACAAAACAAATTTACTGTTTATTTAACATGAAGAGAAAAACACAAACTTGATAACCTTGTTTTTTGCTTTTGTTGTTGTTGCTTTCCTTTCAATACCTGTGTATTTGGTGAGCCAGTTCTTCTGAAATCTGACTGCCTGGCATTCTTAGCAAGTAAGCCTTTTCTTTTTCTAAAAACATGAGTCTTCCTTTGGCAGCTGTTCCTGGAGCTAAAGATCCACTGGAAGAGGTTTAGTGTTTTACCCCAAAGGAGAAACAAGCTGGCTGACAGACACTATACCCACTGTGTTGGTCCTGAGCCCCTCTGGCCCTTGCTCCCCTTTTCTTGATGCCTCTGATCAGTCTCATGTAAGGCACTGAGGTCTCTGCTTTGGCACACTAACTCTGGCTGTTGGCCAAGTCTGCTTGTGACTGAGCAAGCCACCTGTCCACACTGGGGCAGCAGTGATTAAATCTGGGCTTTAATTTTATCATCTGACCATTAAGTCATTCCTGTCAGGTGGCAGATGGCAGACACTGGGTCTGTCAGCTGGTATCAGCAGCTGGAATCTAGTTCCAATGTTAGTCTTTTTTGTCTGCAGATTCTGTTATTTCCTGAAATCTGAGAATGCAGGGTCAAAAAGATTTTGGTTTCCCAGACCACTGACAGCATACTCTGTTGTTTTTTGTATGCACCTATAGAGGTTCTCTTTTACCTGAGAGAAATGTTTGGACAAAAGTAAATCAAATCCTTGACATGCAATGATCATCTTCCAAGTCTCTAAACTAATATCTTTTTAGGACTTCTCAATTTAAGCCAAAGGAAAAGAGACCTTCATTTATGGACACCAAAGAGAAACTGCTTTTCTTCAATAGTGGTCCTCTTTTGAAGGACCTAATGGTACTTAATTACATATTTTATATCTCAATTGCATATTGTGAGTGTCTTGTTTCTTTAACTGATCAACATTTGTAATAGATATGGACACCTGTTTCTATACTAGGTTTTATTGCCTTATCAACTTTTGAGTAAAAGTTGATACAATATCCATGTTACAAATAAAAAATATTTCTAAGTAAACAAACTGATATACTTTGTTTACTTCTGTAAGGAAGCATACACCCTAAGATCTCTTAAAATCATATGGTGTAGGGCTGGGGATGTGGCTCAAGAGGTAGCGCACTCGCCTGGCATGTGTGCGGCCCGAGTTTGATCCTCAGCACCACATACAAACAAAGTTGTGTCTGCCGAAAACTAAAAAATAAACATTAAAAATTCTCTCTCTCTCTCTCTTTAAAAGAAAAAAAAAAAAAAGAAAGTCCTTCAGTAAGTTCCTGTTGCCATTCTTTCCTTAAAAAAAAAAAATCATATGGTGTAAACTCCTATTCCAGTATTAATTTAAAGCTGAATTTGCTCTCTTGGGTAGGAGGGGGAAACAAGCCATCTCTTGCCAGATAAATCTCTATAACTATAACCACACAAAAAGTTTTATTTAATTAGGTGTGATAATCTCATTATTAAGGAATCAGGGCTACCTTACAGATACAAGCACGGCAGGCAAACCTGGCAGTGTTAATCTAAATAGAACAAAAACAAAAACAAAACCCCCCAAAACAAAATACAATAAAATATTTCTAATACAGGAAAGTAAAATTTAACCCTAGGGCCCTGGCTAAACTTGCAAAATAAAACAAAAGGTCAAACTTAATGATATCACAGGTGCAGTGGTACACACCTGTAACCCCACCCACTGGGAAGGTTTAGGCAGGAGAATTGCAAGTTTGAGGCCAGCCTCAGCAATTTAGGAAGCCCCTCAGCAACTCAGAGCCTGTCTCAAAGTTTAAAAAGGACTGAGAATGTGGCTCCTTAGTTCAATCTCCAGTTTCTCAAAACAACCGAACTAACTAATGAACAATACTAAATTACTAGCTCATTATGCAAGTTATGACTGCAACTGTCCTTAATGGTGAGAACTTGACCTAAGGGAGTCCATGGAAGCAAGAATTGACACTTTATCTTATTTCCAATATCACTATGTACTTCATATACCACAGTAAAAAACAAAACAAAATAAACAAATAAATACTTATAAAGCCACTTTAACAAAAAAGTCCATTTTGTTCCCTGAGATGTCACAAAAATAACTTGGTTCACCCTGATTGGTTCTGGCTCCATGAATAAGAAAACTTTTAACTATTTCTCATAAATCTAAATCTCAAACAGCACATTTTTTTTTTATCCCTAGTCTTTGCCAATTCTGAAGATAATGACCTTTGTGGATTTCATAATCATGTGAGAAAGCTGTTTTTTCCTCATCTCATACTAATGTAATGTCAGTAACTGGTAATTTTGTGATTTTTTTTTTTTTTTTGTATCAGGTGTTGGCGCCAGGGGTGCTTAACCACTAAGTTATATCCCCAGCCCTTTTTATTTTTTTATTTTGAGACAGGGTCTTGCTAAGCTGCTGAGGCTGGCTGTGAATCTGCAACCCTCCTGCCTCAGCTTCCAGAGATTCTGGGATTATAGGTATATACCATCAGCTTGTGATATTTTTTATCCTTTAAATACCTTTTGTGTTTTGTACTTGGTGATCTCTTTGTATTCCCTATCAAGTAAAAATTTTAAAATTCTTCCATTTTTCAGTCTTCTTTGACAAAAATTATTGGTACAGATATGAAAATTCTTTGGATGAATGAATAAATGAAGAGCGAAACTTATGGCAGACTTTGCTTTGTAGTATGTTCCAAAAGAGTCAACTCCAGAAAGGGCATTTGAAAATGTTACCATCTCAACAACCCAAAGAATAAAAATGTCCTTATGCAATACAAAGAACAGATTTTTTTCAAATAATCTTAAACATTTTTTCTCCTGATTTGTCTTCATGTCAAGTTCTTTATACAAATATCAAGATAAATAAAAATTGTACAGTTTATTGTTCTTTTCTATGGGCATTTTACCACTGAACTACATACCCAGCCCTTTTTATTTATTTATTTTTATTTGGAGACAGGGTCTCATTCAGTTGCTTTTTTTGCCTCACTAAATTGCTGAAGCTGGCCTTGAACTTGGAATCCTCCTGCCTCAGTCTCCTGAGCTTCTGGGATTTACAAGTATGTGCTACTGCACCGAGGACAAGTGGCAGTATATTATCTTTCTTCACTAGTGTCTTAAACATTAATAATCAAACTGTGTGATGAGTCAGCATAATAAACATAAAACTGGGGCTGGGGATGTGGCTCAAGGGGTAGCGCACTCGCCTGACATGCGTGCGGCCCGGGTTCGATCCTCAGCACCACATACCAACAAAGATGTTGTGTCCGCCGAGAACTAAACAATAAAACATTAAAAATTCTCTCTCTCTCTCTCTCCTCTCTCACTCTCTCTTTAAAAAAAAAAAAAACATAAAACTGGGGATTGAGGTTTATCATTTGACCAGTCATTATTTACATTGCCAATGTATTTAAAACCAGGATGTTTCTCTTAGAACATATGTATTTTTAATTCATTTAAAATATATAAAAACAAACACTACTTACTGGATCAAAGACCAACATCCTGCAAAGGAGATGAACAGCTTCATGTGTAGCCTGACTAGACAGGGTATAGAGTACAGGAAGAGATGGCTGTGAAAGAATAAAAAAAAAAAATCAAATATTTAAGTGAGTCTTTATGTATATAGATATGGATTACGGCCAATTTATAACAAGGTAAGAAGTCAGCTCAAAGGATGATGTGTACAGTAAGTGTAAACTCAAAGGGAACAGGATTTCTCTTCATTAACCAGTCTTCAAAGGCAACAATTGTCACCGATTTCACAGTAGCATATTTTATACTGTATGATGACTCACTCTAGTGTCAGAGCATAAAAGAGCCTCTGAAAAATGAAACTGATGCTTTAAATATGGTGGCTCCTTAGTCTGGCATATTAAATGCTTTAGCAAGAAGGAAATGCCAAACATGCCAAGGAGTAGGAGAAAAAAGACAAAACTTTGGCCACATGCAAAATGAAGCATGTAAACTATGCAACAGAAGCATGGGAACTATGTCTTATGGCAATATTACCATAAAGGTATTAATATACTAGTTCTAAAGAAGCTATATAGGATACTCAAGAATTTATAAAATCTAAGAAAGGATGCCACTGCTTCTGCCTGTTCTGTCTGAATCACCTTTAGCACTGACTTCTTAATTGTCTCAGAAGTGGCAGGCACATCCACATGGCAATAAGTGAACCCCTTACACTGAAGCAAGGAGATGGCTTCGATGAGAAGTCACAGAGCTAATGAATCTTCTATGTCATTGTTGGTGTGTCTGGGGACAGAACAGATGAATGGCATCATTGCCCTGTCTCTAAATAAGTAAATTCTTAAAGTAAGAAAGAAAGAAACAAGGAAGGCAACAAAAATTCTAAATTCATGACCTGATTATTACTGGCACGACTGTCAAACTACTTTTTTTTTTTTTAAAAGAAACTGACTTCTTAGTAGGGTAATTTTTTTTTTTTTTCTAATGATATTAGAACTACCTCCTACTTTCTGTAGCTAGTCTGGTAGGCCAAAGTCTATGAAAAATCAGCTCAGATGACAACAAAGTCAAAGCTTTGGTTAAAGAAACTAACCTGTTGGGCTAGGGATGTAGCTCAATGGTAGAGCACTTGCCTCACATGCACGTAGGCCCTAAGTTCAATTCCCAGCACCACAAAACAAAACCAAAAAAATAATTATCTTTGGTGGTATTGAGCTTCACTCTGCTTTGGAAAGTGAAGCAGCTTAGAACCACAAACTATATTTTATCTGAACCTAATTTATTCCTATTAGTTCTGAATACTTCTTATATTCTCTGTTTCTTCAAGGATTCCTCATAAAACTTAAAACTTCTGGGAAATCATCTCAGGCTAGAGCAGCTTTTCACAGTTTTCTGGAGCTTAATGTATGTGGACCTGGTGGTATCCCCTTCATTTGGCCTGATCTCTTCTGCTTATTATACTTTTTTGAGTCAAATTATTTACAATTTGTTACTACATTAATGTAGTCTATTAATGGGAGAGAAGAACCTCAAAGGGGGAAAGGGGGAAAAAGTAGGAGAGGAAAGAGAAAGACGAAAAAACAGATTCTGGTTTCTATTTGGGAGCATGTGACCTCTAGAACAATACTAATTCCAGGCAAACTGGAAACAACTTTTACTCCCAAACTCTTGTGTATTTGTGGTGATCTTATCTTGTATTTTCTGGGTAGTTAATAGATAAAAATTCAGAATACCACAAAAAGCAAAAAGTCACTACCATCTGATCATCTGAAGGTTAGAAAGAGCAACATTAATAGCAATATAAGCAGGTTTCACACTGGTCAAGCTCTCCACAACACCAGAAACGGAATACTAGAAGGTCTCCTTGTATCTCAACCACAGCCTCAGAATCCTGCTATGACAACTACTAATATCAAGTATTTTACATATCTGCTTCCTTCCAACAAAAGTCACATAGGAAAAATCCAACAACAATGAGAAAATTCGGTGTAGTGGCACACATTTGTAATACTAGTGATTCAGGAGGCTGAGGCAGAAAGACCAAGTTAGAAGCCAACCTCAGCAAATTAGTGAGGCCCTAAGCAATTCAGCAAGACCCTGCCTCAAAATAACAAATAAAAAAGGGCTGAGGATATGGCTCAGTGGTTAAGCACTCCTGGGTTCAATCCACATTAAAAAAAAAAAAAGTTGGCAGGAGGTAATGATTCTCTATACAGAAGTTTTCTTTAGGATTAAAGAGTAGATAAGATTAGATGGGTGTTCTAGTCCTGTCTTGTCACTAACTAAATAAATCTCAGTATCTTTAAGTATAAAGTGAGATGGCTGGACTAGATAAACTCTGAAGTTTACTTTCATTCTAAAATTGTTTCAAACTTTCTGAAGATGTATATCAGTGGTAGAAAACTTGCCTAGCATGTCCAAGGCCCTGGGTTCAATCCCTTGCAATGCTGAAGTGGGGGAGTCTAAAATTGTATCAGACTTAATGGGATTACTACAGGTAGAAAGCATTATATGCACAGAACATTCAAGTGTTTGTAAACCAACTTACTATTCCTTGGTACATTTATTTTATGAATGTATGTATATATGTATGTATGTATTTATTTATTTTTGTGGTGCTGAGAATCAAACTCAGTGCCTCACATGTGTGAGGCAGGTGCTCTACCACTGAGCTATACTTCTAGCCCTCCCTGGCACATTTACATGTTTGCAGATGGAGAAGCATTTCTCATTTAAAACATTTATGTCCCTAATTATTTATACTCGTCAAAATAAGGGAGGGAAGTGATGAAGAATTTTTAACTTACAACTTAATTTGTTTTCTTCATGAATTTTTTATTATGTAAAATAATGTAATTTGATATTCTTGAAAGATTTTGTTTTGACTGTGAAGAGCTGCCCTTTTTTGCACTGGCTTGTGCAGGTTGGCAGCCAAATTCCAGATAATTCTTAAAGACAGCGAGAGCAAAATTTCCCACCGTAAGTAATCCTTTCGTTTCCACTCTCCTGTGTCATCATTAGACCTGGGTAAGTTATTAGAGCCTTGGATTTCTCATCTATTAAACTGTACCAATACAAGTATCCTTATCTACCAACAACACTGCTCATCATTTAACATCCACTAAATACCAGGCCCTGGTTTGGTGTGGGAGCAACAGAGATGAATAACATCTCTCTGGTAAGCAGGAAAGACAGAAAAATAGGTAGTTCTAGACACTACTAATGGGGAATAGAGAATGAATTAGAAGGCAAAATTTATGAGACTTGAGGAAGACTGGATATAGGACAGAGTGGATTTAAGGCTACCTAAAATGTCAATGGCAATACAATCTTTCTTATAGAAGTGTACCCCAACAAATACATTAAAAATAAGACTAAGTGTTATTTCAGCCTAGGACAGCTATGTTGCAATGGCAATTCTTCTTCAGAAAAATAACTATGAATAATTTAGTTTCTAGCACTGACTCTACAGGAAAGATGAGAGCAAGAGGTGCTGTACTTCTAATTCTATTTTCTTCCCTCCAATTCACCGTCCATTATGGTCAAAACCAGTTAGGTCCAGCAATAGATTAAATTTGTATTTCTCTTAAGTATAAAAAAATCACTTTGAATAAGAGAAATAAATTGAATGCTTAGAAATAAGACCTAAATAACTAATTTCAAAATAAGTTTTTGCCAATTCTCCCAACATTCACACATGTAAATTCCCCCCCTTTAAAAAATACCAGTCCATTTTCTGTTTGTTCTGTTAAGTTTATAAGTCACTCAGTAATGAAGGAATATGTGGGTGCCCGTGCTGAGTCATGAGGACAGGAAGGGTCATGAAGAGTGCTCTATTAATGACTAAGATTAATTGTTGGTGAAATGAAGCAAGAATGAGTTTTTAGACGACAGTGAGAGGCCCTAAATGTTATGACACAGTCATCATAAGTTAAATGCAGAGTGCTGGTCGCTGTAGTGAAATCAGCCAGGCTGTGCAAGTGTCCTAAGCAGATGTTCCTATTAATTTTTATCTAACTACACAAAAGTTTTAGACTTTAGCTGGCAGCAAATAAGTTGTGGTGATTGGTCAGTAGCATTTCTTGAGTACACACAATTCATGGTGTACTACAGAAAGTATTCTAGGAGGATACAAAAGAATACTCACCTAGAAAATAAGTTTGAATCAATTGAACTCTCTCTCTAACATACTGTGAGTCTATTAAATGTAAAATATGATACCTGTCAGGAGACAGGACTATTTTCACTAAGCTAAGCTTCTCTTCCTCTTAACATTTGAGTTGTAAAATAAATTAAAAATACCATACAGTGTTTCTGTCTGCCAAGAATTCCCTGACCTTTGGTGACCCATCCCCATTTTACCCTCAAACTAAGTGGTTTGGCTGGGCTTGATTTCAATCTCCCATTCTAAGGATGGGCACCTGAGTTAGACCTGGCCAATCAAATTACATTATTTCCCAAGCACCAAGATTGGCTCCAGGATGGGAATGTGGTCTAAAACTCACTAGGGCCAGATAATGGAATGGCTAGTCTAACACAGACCCTCAAACCTCCTTTCCCTTATCTGACTTCATTATTTAGAAAAGCTAAATACTCATATTTGCAACTATGAGGCCACTGATGACATAGTCTAGATGCCGACATGTGAGCAGAAGCATGCTAGGCAGGCTTCTGAGAAAGGAACAGAAGTGGTCATTGCCTTCCTTTTCCTTCATTTTCTTGTTTTGAGTATGAAGTCAATATTCTAAAGATGGAAGAGCAGAAAGTAAGAAAAAAACAGACCTTGAGTTGCTACATCAGCTTCAAAATATGAGGGAAAGATGACTAATTTATTTAAATCACTATAAGCAATACTTTCTATTATCTCTAATCAAACACATTCCAAATTGGATCAGAAACCTTCTAAATATTTCTTCTGGAGCTATTTGGAAAGCTCTTTCCAGAAGGATTGCTATGGTAGTAAAACAAAGGCCTGGACTACTGGTTCCATATTTGCAAAAGATGTCTGAAAATGATGTCAAAACACGGGAAAACAGCAGAAAAGAAGAGTCAGATTCCTGACACAGAATATTATCTGACAACCCAAATTCTAAGTCAGTTGATTTTTTCAGTTTAATGAGGCTGTAAGTCCACTCTTTTGCTTAAGTCAATTTGAACTGGAGAGAGTCCTGACTAATACAAAACACAGAAGTATGTGTATTAACTAGCCAACACAAGTAAATTAATTTGAGGCAGTAATCTGTGACTTTAGGACAACTAGGCACGGTAATGCATGCCTGTAATCCCAACGACTCAGGAGCTTGAGGCAGGAGGATCAAGAGTTTGAGGCTAGCCTGGGCAATTTAACCCTATCTCAAAATAAAAAATAAAATAGGTTGGGAATGTAGCTCAGTGGTAGGGAGCTTTTGAGTTTAATCTCTAGTCCAAAAGAAAGAAAGAAAAAGTATTCAACTAAGTTCTCCTTGTGTTTGTGTGTATATATAGACATAGATATATAAAGATAAATATCTAGGTATACATACACACACACAACCTACACACATACTGTATTTTTTAAAAAAGTCCCAACAAATAGTAGCATATATTTATTTGTACAAATATGTCTAAATAAGATGAACAGAAAAAAATGTGCCTGGAGGGGCTGGGGTTATGGCTCAGTGGCAGAGCGCTTGCCTGGCATGTGTGAGACACTGGGTTCAATCTCCAGCACCACATAAAATAAAAAGATATTGTGTTCATTTATAACTAAAAATATATTTTAAAAAAAGAAAAAGAAAATTGATTTTTAAAAAACAAATGAACCTGGAAAGGTATTCTCAAACTAATCCAGAGAAGACTGGGATTAAGGGTGGTAACTTGAGGATGACTTTAACTCTCTACAATTTTTATTTTATAGGTGTTTACATCTTACTTGCTCATATGTATAAAATATATGAATACATAATACACACACACAGACACACACACAAATAGAAGTTTAAAATTATGCTGTGAAGATGTTGGTTGGTGCCAGGCAATATATACTAACTTAGAAACAGGTTTAAAAACCTGTTTTTGAGATCTGGTTTATAATGTTAAGCATGTTATTATTTAACTTCTGTAATGCCTCATCTTCCATGGGTAAAAAGGAATATATAAGAAGTACTTAGGACATTTCTTAGTACATAGCAAACTTGTAATTACTGTTAAAAATTATTACTAACAAAAAATGATTATTTGCATCTAACTTGCAGCTATTTAAATGATAACTACTTATAAGATGCTTATTTTTTCCTTTTCATAGTTCAACCTAAAAAAACTTAAATTGAATTTTTACAAGTATTCCTCACAAGTTAAAATACAGTTAATCTAATATTCTAATATTAAGCAATTTTGAATAAATACAGTAAGACAGAGCTTGTCCCATGAAGACTTCAATTAACTTAAGCAGCTTCACTGAATTTTTGAAAAGTTAGATATTCTCTCTGTGTACATGCATTTTCATTTTTTGTAAGTAGTAATGTGTTATCTATCTCATTCTGCTTTGTTTATAAGCTTAAAAGGAATTTACTTAAAAATTTTCAGTAAGTTTTTGTAAAGAGTCCTTCTGATGTTAAGACCTAAAAAGAACCTTATCAAATGCCTTTTCTGCACTGAGATAATCTTGAATTTTCTCATTTGTGATATTAAAATATTTAGATTTTCGGTAGATTAGCAATTCTTGCATTTCTGGGATAAACTCCACATGGTCATAATATGTAATTTTTTTTAAAAACAGACTTTTCCTACTATTTTGGTGACAGTTTTAATGGTAAAGAAAGGTCATCTAAAGATAAAATTTTAAAGCCTATACAAAATATATCTGCCTTTGAGCCTTTGAGCAGAAATGGTCTCTTAATTTTCACCCTCTTAGTTTCTCTTTAAAGTCAAAATGTTCTGACATCAAGATTAGCCAAGGCAACCACTAACCTTTAATGCGATGATCCCTTGAGGCAGCCAGGAAACTCAGAAATAAATAAAATGTTAAATCCCAAAAGGCGTTACTGTTAAGAGGCCAATTCATGTAAAAATGTATGTGAAAGGACTGGAGTGGTAGCTCAAAGGTAGAATGCTTGCTTAGCCTGTAATCCCCAGTACCCAGTACTAAGCACACCCCTCCCCCCAAAAAAGTGTAAGAAAGTATTCTGTTACACCTCTCAACCTATTCAACTAAAGAAAAATGGGACTTTTTCATTTCTTACCTTATGTTTAGAAAATATGACATTCACTATGTTTATTTAATTGAAAGCTCTAGATTTTTACAAATGTCAGATTTTACAATTTCTAAGAAAAAAAGAATCACTTGCTAGCAATGTGAAAAGGAATTCACAGTGTTTTAGTGCAGTAAACTTTTTTTTTTTTTGGTGGTGGTGGAAATTGAACCCAGGGGTGCTTTACCTACTGCCAAGCCACATCCCTAGCTCGCTTTATTTTTTATTTTGAGACAGTCTTGCTAAGTGGGTTGGGGCCTCACTAAGTTGCTGAGGCTGGCTTTGAACTTGTGATCCTCCTGCCTCAGCCTCCCGAGTCACTGGGATTATAAACATGTGTTATTACACACAAACCTTTATTTTAAAAAAATTTTTTTTTAGTTGTAGATGTACACACACTTTTATTTTATTTACTTATTTTTAGGTGGTGCTAAGGATGGAACCCAGTGCCTCTCACTTGCCAGGCAACCACTCTACCACTGAGCTATAACCCCAGTTCCTCCCCACTCCCTGACTTTTGAGCTACTCTAGACACAGTTTAGAAACTTTTCAGAAAGTCTTGCCGTCTTGGCTGCTGTTTAGCAACTCTTTGACACAGAGGATTAATTAACTAGCAACCTTTAGTAATAGCTGAAACTCCTCTAGAAATGGAGGGTGGCACCAGGGTGTCTGATTTTCACCACATTTCATTACTGTCTACCTTTAGCTAGGTAAGATTTACTGACCTGATGAGATCAGTAAAAGAGGAAAATTATTTTGCTACTTCCAAGGATACATTTTCCACAAGATACTGACAAATTAGTATTTCTGATGCTGGCCAATAAATAAATGGAACACAATGGACTTTATTAGTTCCTTCTGGATTATAGAACCTTCCTCTAGGTTAAGAATAACTTCACTCTTCTAAGGGTGTTGGGATTTTAAGTTATTTTATTGTTCTAAGCTAAATATCACAGAAAGATGTATCCATTAGGTGGCTTTTTAAACTACAAGCATATCTCTCTCTTTATTAGCTTGAGATTGTCTTGGAAAACACATATAATCTCACTTTCCTTTATGCCTATGAAAACACAAGCTCTGGAGTCACACTAGAATTAAAGAGAGAACTGCAGGAGAAGACGAAGCCTTAGCCAAATGGTTGGCTGGCCATTTGAAAGGAGTATCAAACTGTCATTTGGTATCATCAATCAGATTATCTAAAAGCCCAGGAAAGTTAGTTGCCAGCTCATCCTGTTCAAGCCTTATCTGTTCTGTTTCAGTTTGCAGTTCCTAAGTAAAGTATTCTCCTTATTCACTCTTCACATCATTAAGTTGTTTTGTCCAAAGGGAATTAAGAAAGTGCTTCTAAAAAATGCTGCTAAATCAAGAGGGCAGAGATAAAAACCATCTTGTCTTTCTAAGCAGTGATTTCGATGGTTCCAAGTAATATAGTATAAATCTGGCAATCTCTCTTTATGCTTCTTTTCTAACAATACTCACATCTGATTTTGTGTTAGTGGCAAGAATGCAAAGCAACAACTTCACCTTCCTGGCTGAAATAAGAGACACCAGGAAAAATAAGAGACACCAGGAATTCTGGCTCAGAATTTGGAAAGAACATCTTGATATACATGTACTGAGGACAAACCTCCATCGCTAGTAATTTTTCCCTTATGTATCAATAAACCAGAAGATACAAAGCTAGAGGTAGTTTATTGGCAAAAGTGCTACAAAAATATGCATTTCCCCCCTAGGTAATTGGGAATGACCATATTTTATTCAGTTTAGTAAGTTTTCAACTTTTTAAAAATTTAGGTTATGATATAAAAAAATAAAACCTACAAGTAATACCTTTGTTTAAAAGTTCTTAATACATTATCTTATAGAAGAGAAATTCTGCCCAGTTACCAGATAAAGATCTCTTTTCCCCCCTTTTACCTGTTTATGAGGACCCCTGAGTATGTGTGCCTTAGCGCCTTCACAAGCCGTCCTCATTGCTTCCAGTGATGGTGTGCCCAAGAGATCTGTGATCAAATCCAACTACAAGAAAACATGAAATACAAATGGACAATAAGATCACAGAAACAATCTTTCATTACTCTTAAATAACAGCCTTAGAAACAAGGACCAAATTTAGGGAAAAAACTTAAAGCAAGTTCTAGACTAACTAACCTTGCAAGAGTCTCCACTTTCACTTATGGCCTATTCAACAAAAACAAAACAAAAACATACAAAAACCCCAGAAAGATATTTATTGGGAATTCACGATAAAAAATATATATCTATATATAATATGTTTGGCAAGAATTGTATTCTAAGACTACAGCCCAGACTGGACTTGAACTTGTGATCCTCCTGCCTCAGACTTCTGAGTCACTGGGATGACAGGTATGCGCCACCATGGCTGGCCTATTGTGCTGTTATAGCATCTACAATCTTTGTGGAGTTGAACTTTTCTTCTGTTGGTGGTTAATAACTGTCCTTTCAAACAGTTAATGAATGGATTCTGATGCTTCAGACACATTTAAGCTCATAGAGGAGCTAATCCAGAAACCAGTTGTATGGTTTTTAATAATTACTCAAAACATTCTGACCTGAAATGAAAGATAAATTCTGTTTGGGCCAGTACATACCCTTTACATTCTAGTCATGCAAAAAATCTCTTACATTGGCAGGAAACAGTGGTACTTGGAAAACTATGAAACTGCATAAAGTCACACTTAGCTAGCTGAGCACAATAAAAGAAAGCAATAAAATGGTCTTCTCACATAGCAAACCTTGTAAGTAGCAAACCACGAATTTCCTGTAGTGTTACAATTGTTATTGTAACGATTGTAGGGTTACAATTGTTATAAGAATTCTTTACATATCAATTTTATAATCTAATTAACAATCATAGGGGCTGGGATCATAACTCAGTGGTAGAGCACTTGCCTAGCATGTGTGAGGCACTGTGTTCAATCCTCAGTACCACATAAAAATAAATAAAATAAAGGTATTGTGTTCATCTACAACTTAAAAAACAAACAAACAAAAAACAAAAACAATAACATTTCATTCAGATTCTTGTAGGATGGGAAATTCTTACCTAGAAAACAGTTTTCTGCACATATCTAAACCAAGGGGTAGCTATCATTATCACTGCCAGGATAAAGGATATACTTGAGAAGCTTGCTTTTCATAAAAATTAGATCTCTATACAAAATTTTCTGGGAAAGTGTAAAAGCAATATTGTGGGGTCTCTAGAAACTACTCTAAAGGCAAAAGGAAATAACTGGCTTATGGAAACATTCAGGAAGTTGTCTAAAATTGATCAGATTCAAGGGAAACACAATCTGCTCTTCAGCATTTAGGGTAGTTATTTTTCAAAGATACAGAGAAAATGCAACAGAAAAAATAAGCACTTCTGTGTTCAAGTTAGACTCTATTTTACGTATCAATTTTTTACCCTAGAACACACTGACAATAGATGAGTTCTCCTCCAGTGCTTAAGATCTATGAATTCTCTAGAAAATGAAATATATCCCATATTCCAGTTGCTTCACTTTTCTTTCTAAGCTCTTTTTAGCATCAATCTAAGATTCTTGTTCAATAGTTAGGATTTAAATTTTATTATTATTGTTTTTATTTAAGCTTCTGTATGTAAGGTACTGTCACACATTCATTTTATGATAGTTTGTTATGTTCAGATAAAATAGTCTTATAGGTAAGTCTGTTAAACTCTATTTTCTAAAGAAATTCAATAGTAGATATTGTCAATAGTAGTAAAAAATAGATTATGTATTATATGCATCTGATAATTTTTAAATTACTAGGATCAATCAAATCTCAATACTTCCTTGCTCAAAATACTTCACTGGCAGGTTCTTTCTCTTTCCCTCTGATGTCATTTCCTGTCTTTGATCCTATAATCCCTCTAACATGCCATACTTGTTCCTGCCTCAGGGGCTTTATTATGATGGCTGTAATATCCTCCTTCCTTCTTTCAGGAACACCTTCCCCAGCACTTTACTCTCACATTTCATGTGAGGGAAATGTGTTCTTTTGAAGAATTCTTTACTGCTGCCCTACTCACCCATCATTTTCTATTTTTAACCTGGTGTGATTTTTTTTCATCACAGACTTTATCATTACTTGGGGTTAATTTATTGGTATACTTATTTTATGTCTTACATGACAGTTTCACAAGGCAAAATAACTTCTGTCTGTTTTACTGCTACATCCCTAGCATCCTGGCACACCACCACCATCATAACTGCTAACATTTACTTGAGTGCTTACTATGTGCCAAGCCTTATTTTTAGCTTTACTAGTTTATTTAACATTCAGCTTTAGAGATTCTCCCCTCAAAAACAACAACAACAACAACAACAAAAACCAAAACACCTCCCCCTTTTTTTAATTAAAAAGAAGGTCAATGAGGTTAAGTAACTTGCCCAAAATATAACTGATACTAAGTGGCAAAAGCTATTTTTGAACCCATCCATCAAATTCCATGATTTGGGCTCACTGCTTGTTTGCTTCATGCAAACAATACTGTTAAAATTTATTAAAAAAAATACTAAACTAAAAAATAAAAATACATTAAAAAAAAGGGGGGGCTGGGGATGTGGCTCAAGCGGTAGCGCGCTCGCCTGGCATGCGTGCGGCCTGGGTTCAATCCTCAGCACCACATATAAACAAAGATGTTGTGTTTGCCAAAAAATAAAAAATAAAAAAATATATACATAAAAAAAGCTTAGGTTATATCCTAAGGAAAGACATGCATTAATGAATTAGTATAAAGGACAACTGAGGCAACACAAATGATTTCTGTTTTAGTTTTTTTCCCCCAGTGGTGCTGGGGAATGAAACCAGACCACAAGTGTGTTCTACCATTGAACTACACTCCTAGCCATGAATGATTTCTTAAAGTTACATTTTATAATAATGATTAGAAAATTTCTCAATGTTCAAATTTAAAGAAATCAGTAAAAATTTATATCTAAGCACAGAGTATAAGTACATAAAGTCACCAAATACATCTTTAAGTCACAGCCATTTAGTTAGAAAGAAGAGGAAACTCTCTAACAATTGAAGATTATACCTGTGCACATTATAACAGCAGAGTCTGCAGCTATAAGCATCAGTGCATGTAATAAAGTCAACACTTACTCTAATAGGCTCCTAAGTTACAAAATGAATCTCTCTGTAATCTTAGAGTTTGTAACTTTCTGAATTTTAAGTGAATCTGAATCTACTAAAAGCAAATTAGACAGTACAATGGATAAGCCCAAGACATGTGCAAGATGGCTTTTCCTCTCAACTCTGTAATAGAATTCAAAGCTACTAAAGCCCTAAAGTGAAACCACACCTGCTGAATGGGACTCTGTGCCTGAAACAATATTCTTCGTCCTAGTAGTTCTGCAAAGATACATCCAACAGACCAGATGTCAATAGCATTGCTGTAATGACGGCTGCCCATTAGGATTTCCGGAGCCCGATAATACTGAGTAACAACTTCCTGAGTCATATGACGGGATTCATCTAATTCTTCCACTCTGGCCAATCCAAAATCACAAATCTAAATAGAAAAGACAATCAAAACATTATCAGCAGACAAATGAATATGGAACAACAAAAAACAAAACAAAGAACCTTGACATACTCCTGAACTTTAAAAAATTTTTAATGATATAAGTAGAGTGCATTTGTGTCAAAATACAATCTGGTTTTATTCAGATGAGAGGGAATAAAAGTTTCAAACTTCAATGTTTCTATATAAAATGATTCTCATCTTCAATTTGTTTTCAACTGATAATTAAGTAAAACAATATAATAAGACACAGTTAAAATCATATTTCTAGTTTTAATGTAGAAACAAAACTATTTTCAAGACAGGCTTATAGAGGAAGGTATGATAAAGAGGTTTATCTTAAAGACTTCCTGAGTTGATTGTTTGCCATTTTTATTTTACATGTACAATGTACAGTAAAATTTCTTTAAAGTTATGTGTTTCAAACTGAGTCCTTTTGAATCCAATTCTGATGAAGTACTTTAGGAGTTCTATAAACACTTTATTCAAATTTCACACCTATCCATTTAGAATACTAAAATTCATACTCAAACATGTGTATGTCAAAATGTAATATACTGTAAAATACTAGTGCTACTAGGTTCATTTCTTCATACCATGAATATTTAAATGTTACGTTTCAGATAGTATATTAGAATCTGGAGACACAGTTAATAAGAAAGACTGCCTGGGTATATAGCTCAGTATTAGAGTATATTGCAAGACCCTGGGCTCAATCTCCAGTAATAATAATAAAAAAAAAAAGGAAAAAAAATGATAAGCTCACAGACTGGTTAGTTTCTATACAGTACAAATAAATTTTTTCTTTCTATTTAATTGAAAAGTAGCCTGAGGTTGCAAACTACCTGTTAATAAATTACAACAAAGCCATAGTTGCAACTACTACTATCTCCAAATATTGAGATTTTCTTGATATTGGGAAAATATTGATGATGAGGTCAGATAGTAAAGACCATGTAAGCTATGTTATCTCTGATTAACTTTACAAGAAACTATTAGAAGTGGTAAAATAATGTTTTAAATCTGTTTTCTAAGCTGAGGTACCAGAACTTGAGAAAGGGTTCTGGGATATTTTTAAAAGTCTGAAAACTACTCCTTTAAATGAAACAAAATTTACTCCTAATTTTTGGCAATCTCTCTTTCTGACTTAAATCAACATTGTCTATTCACACTAAATGAATGCATGTGTGCAAGTGGGGATGAGTGAGTATGAAGCCAACATTTAAAAACCTAATAATGAAGAAAATTTTTCCAGACAACACAGAAAAATCATAACAAAAAGACCAAATTTATCACATCTTTCCAAAGGTTAGTGTTCAAATAACATAATATTTAAAAGAATGTTACTAGGCCATGATTTTTTAGGACATCTTTTAAAACACAGCAAAACAAAAAGAAAGAACTCAAAATTTTTTCTTGCATTTACATTTCAGGAGAAAACCAAACCAAACACCTATTGAACAATGTATTTTGTCATAAAACAAATCCCTTTAAAAACATCAGCCTGATCCTGAGTTTACTTTTTGTTGTTGTTGTTAGCAAATGCAAGACAATCTGAGCCCAAAGTAAGAAATTTACAGTAAAAAGATACTGAAGATTTCCAGCAAAATTATCCAACTTTGCTTAATAGGAAACAAAATATATTCAAAATATGAATAGAAGCCATGCATGGTGGTACAACCCTTTAATCCCAGAGACTCAGGAAGCTGAGACAGAAAGGTTCCAAGTTCAAGGCCAAGCTGGGCAATATGATAAGACTTTATTTCACTATAAAATAAAAAGGGATCTGGATGTAGCTCAGTGGTAGAGCAATCTTGCATTTAATCCCCAACACCATGTCCCCACCCCCTGCAAAAGATGGAGACTAATTTAAAGAAAATGTTTTGTTATAATTATCTTCAAATAATATACAAATTAATTTGTATATTTGCTAGAACAGAAGTAGTGTCTATAGCTTTATACTTTACTCTGGCTTTTTAAAAGCAAGCCTAGATCTAGGATGAGTCAAAGGAGCAGAACAAAATTTCAATTTGTTCTAATCTGTGTTGTGTATCCATAAATGACATTTTCCTTTAGTTACCCATTTATGTAGCCAGAGGTTACAATACCAGAATAGATGATTTGGAAAATGGACTTCAAGCAGTTAATAGCATCAGGCATGACAGATTCTATACAAAACCCTCTGTAAAGGTTTCAAACCAAACACCCAAATAAGAAGAAACAAGCTTAAGTTGTCATATGATTGACTGGTATGAACAGGACAAAGAATTCCTAACTATAAAGTTTTTAATGTGTGTTTTTCTTTTAATTAGAAAAGGATGAAATGTAACTACTGTCATTTTTTGAGGAAAATATGAAAAACTGGTTTTTAACTCCTAAAGTCACAATTCTTCAAGGCCATAGTGAATTTTCATTCATATGCACTACAACCAACTGGCTTTTAAAGAGAACTGGCTCACAGTTCAGAGAAATCACTTAAATTAAAAAAAAATTTATTTCTACATTTAAAATTGTTAATGCTTGGATTAACTGTCAACAACCTAAGTAATAACAATAGTTTTGATGACTTTTAAAAGATAGTTCTTTCAAATTTATCATTGAAATGGTAAAAATAATTACTGTAGACTAAAGTACCATATAATACTGTAACAACTCAAGAAATAAATGGAATTTTTATTTGCTTTCACACGGCCCTCTAAAAAGGCTCTTATCTCTAATTTCTATGATGAGGAAAAATATGGTAGACCTTTCATTATTCAGGAGGTCTGCCAATATATATTTGTATTAGAGGTAAGGAAAGGCACATATGTGGATTTTGCTATTTATGAGTCTCTATAACAAGAGACAATGGGAAGTGGGACTAGAGGGAGAAGTAAAATTGATGCTTTCTAGAGTGCTAAATATATTCAACCCTGTAATCCATTTCTCTTCAGGGGAGTTACTGAGGATTGGCTATGATATATGGAGGAAATACACTTGATAGGCACACATAACTTTTTGTGGTCTAGCATTTTCACTTTCAAACATATTTCTACTTCCTACTTTGCTACCTCAGTCAAATAGCATACAGGAATGTTTTATGCAAAAATGTAGACAGTCTTCCTAAAAGGCTCTATTGCATTTTTATTTAATAAAAGCTAGAATAGTCTAATATTTTTTTCTGATATATACTTTCTTTAACAATGGAACAATCTCAAAAGACATCAACTTCTCTATTATTCATTATAATTCTAATTTTAAAACTGAAAAAAGATACCTTAAGAACACAGTTGCTGTTCACAAGAAGATTCCCTGGCTTAATGTCTCGATGTAAAATGCCAGCTGAATGGAGATATTTCAGACCTGAAATAATGAACAGATTTAATTGCAGATGTTTAATTCCTTTTAGTCAATTAATGATGCTGGACAAATCTTAGAAGGTTACAGAGTAGAGGATTTAGAATTGTTCCTAAGTAACTGCATAATGCATATTATTAAATAATAAGTTTGACTTAGTCCCCTCTCAAAAAATCAATTTTGCTACAGTAAAATCATGCAAGGTGTGCATATTCCAAGAGATAATGTCTATAATTTAAACTAGTACATAGATTTAAATATAGATAAGCTTTTCAGACTCCCAAGTTAAGACTGACCATACCAATAGCCTTCAATTGCTTATCAGTGTGACCAGTGAAGTTCTGGTACTGATAATCTTAACCTATGATTCTGAACCTACTTCAACAAAATAATTTCCATTAAGCAATAGGGAGCCTTTCCCAGGGCAGATTTTTCACTGATATGACAAAACTGAGGAGCTTGTCCACATGTGTCAGTAGTATTTTCTAACACTGAGAATCAAGAGGATAGGTCATAACTTTTAAAATAATTTTGACATCTTAAAAGATTGGGGCTTTAGCACTGCTAAAAGACACAGCCTCAGGTTGAGACTTCTTTTTTTAAAAATAAAATGTAGCAAATCACACTTTCCCACATGTATAAAAAGAGACAATAATCTTCTCCATTTCCCCCACCACAGAATATCAAATCTATAGGAGGTGAACTTTCTAGTTTTAATATTGCTTATGCATTTTAATTCTTTTTGGCAGATGCTTTTCAATCTCTTTAAAGAATCACTTAATTCTATGAAAAAAATTATTTTACTGGATAAGAAAGCTATTTTAGCTTTTAATAATTTTTCACTTATAACTGCAAATTTTGAAGGATACAACTGATGGCAGAAGTGGCATCCATTATGTTGGCCTACATTGTTTCTTAGTTAACTCCGTGCTTTTTTTTAAGTACCAGGGATTGAACCCAAGGGCATTAACTATTGAGCCACATCCCCAGCCCTTTCTTATATTTGGACTCTGAGTCTCACTAAGTTGCTAGGGCCTCGCTAAGTTGCTGAGGCTGGCTTTGAACTCATGATCCTCCTGCCTCAGCTTCCCAAGCCACAAGGATTACAGGCATATGCCACTGTGCCCAGCTAGGTCCATGCTCTTAATGAGCCATTCTGGAGTTATTTAGCTGGTTTTTTCTATTGGTCTCCTCTTTCTGCTTTGGTTTTAAGGTCAATTTATTTCTCTAGAGTTGGACTTAGTATACCAACCAATACTCCGACAAGTATACCTATTATTGGCTTGCAGAATGCATTTCATCCATAGGAAGTACAGTCATTTTTAAATTTAGTCATCTGATACCATGTACTCTTACTATGTAGAGAATTAAAGGCTGCTTAAATGCATGTGGGACAAACCACTCTGCTTATTTGTCTTCCTAGATTAATCCAACTCAACTGCCCAGTGAAATTCACTACTCTACCATCATGAATATAAGAACTATTTGTCATTACATAATATCAAATATGAAAATGATGAAATACAACTTGGTCCAAAAGAAAGCAGTTAGGAAAGAAGAAAATCTTGGAAGGCCAGATTAAAGTTCAAGTGAACAGCAAAACATTTCATTTATATCATGACATGCCTTTTTCTTCATGAAGAAAATCTTACCTCGCAAAATCTGATAAAGAAAAACTTTGACATGATCTGAGCTGAGTGGTTGAGGAGAGACGATAATTTTATGTAGGTCACTCTGCATCAATTCTGTGACAACATATCTTGAGGTTTTAAGTTAAGGATAGTTCAGAGAATTCAGCCCTTGATCCCCCCAAAGCAGTCATCAGATCTAGGGTAATTGTCTTTCCAAGGCTAGAAAAGTTTAAGAAAAAGAGCTTCTAGCACAACAGAGGTGAGAATTCAATCTTTACAAGATAAAACATTGACAAAATTAAAAGAATTATATGCTTAAAAGTTAGTAGAAGTAAGCAACAAAATGATTTACTTATGAAAAGCATCATAAAGAGAATACCAAAGGTAAACATTTGAAATAACAGGTCAGGAAAAATGGGAAGACCAAACAGTCTCAAGGTCTATTCAGAAATGTAACTGGAGGATCCTTTGAATCCAAAACAAAAGGGGGTTTGGTAATCTCATTTTAGTCTACCATGGAAAAAGATCACAACCCATCCATTGAATTATCGATTAAATTACTTTATAAATAATTCTTTTATTATTTAACTCTTGTATAAGTTTGCAAGACCTTCTTATAAAATTTCAAGCTTCCTATGCTTTGTACTCAGTTGTATCCTCAGGGTTTTGTTTAATCAACACATGGCAGATGATCAAAGAGACTGGGGAACCATGGAAATGTGGAATTCAGGACTCCTGCTAAGCACATGGATGTTATAGATATTAAGGAATCATCTTTTGTTGTATCTAGAATAGATTCATGTCTTGCCCTGCCTGAAGTTTAAAACTCATTAAAAGTTTAGACGAATTTTATGATTTTACTATATAACCATCCTTAAGACAATTTCCAATTTAAAATTTTTAGCAAAGATGTGTAGAAAAAGGGACAACTTGGGAGCAGGGAGAATGAATAGCATTTGACACAAAACAGAAAATTCTCTTCTCCTTGTCTTTAGTATAAAAAAGGTCTTTCCTTGTCCCTCACTGCTTGATGTTTCTAAGTCTCCTTTGTAAGTCCTCTTTTCCTCTCCAACTAAATGTTGAAATGCTCCAGGGCTTGGTTCTTGGTCCTCTTCTTTATTCACACTTACCCTTCTTGGGTATTTGAATCCAGTTCCATTCCTCTTAACATACATGCTGAAGTAGCTCACACCACCAACCACAAACTTTGGAGTTATCCTTGATATTTATCCCTCTCAAAATTCTGTTGGTTTTACCTTCAAAATTTAGCTACAATTAGGGCACTTCTTAATATGTCTACTCTTATCATTCTGGCCCATGAGTCCTAGATTTCTAAAACATTATTTTTCTTTTTTACTGTTTTATTCATGCCTATACACTGACATTTACTGTATTATACAGAAAATATGGCTGGGTGGGATGGCGTGTATTTGTAATCCCAGTGGCTTAGTAGGCTGAGGCAGAGGGCTACAAGTTCAAAGCAAACCTCAACAATTTAGCGAGACTCTGTCTCAAAATAAAAAATAAAAAGGGCTAAAAGGCTGAGGGGTGTGGAGTGTTAGGCGCCTCTGGGTTCAATCCTTGGTACCAAAAAAAAAAAAAAGTTTCAGGCTTCTACATGCTTACATATTTTAATCTCAGATTTTATAATTCAGGTTTTTTCCAAAAAAGTATATTTTGCCTCATAATGAAAGTGAGACAATGTGATTTGACATGTGGAATTTCCTTATGGGACAGTTCTCAGTGACAAATTAGAATTATTCCATAAAATGATATTATCAGGGTTATATTTAGTTTTTCTTTTTATTCAATGTTTTCTTATGAGATTTTTCAAACATATTGAAAATTTGAAGGAATTAAATAGCGACCACCTATATACTCTCAGTATTTTGTAGACTCTTAATATTTTGCCATATTGTTCTGTCATATATCCACCCATTAATTCATTTAAATTTTTTGATGCACTTCACAGAATAATCTTTTAAGATTAAGTAAAAATTGTGTCATTCTTGTGCAAAAGTTTTCTATCCCATTTTCGGTAAAAACCAAAGTCTTTCAAATGGCCAGGTCATAGTGATCTGACCTTCTTCTCTGATAGCCTCTCCTATCACTTTCCTCCTGTGCTAGACACATTCCAACCTTAGGCCTTTGCTGTAGCTGCTCCCTTTGCATGTACTGTACTTCCCAATACCTATTTAGCCCTTACATCTTTCATCTCCTTTGCAGCTTTACTTAAATCTTATCTTTCAAATGATACCTATCTTGACCAATCTGATAACGCATCCTGCACTCCCTACCCAATTGCTACCTCCTTGTACAGCTTTCCTTTTTTTGCCCCTAGTGCTTATCATCCTATATAATTACTTCTTATGTTTATTATTTGTTATACTCAGCCCTGCTCCATGAAGGCAAGAGTTTTTGTCTGTTTTGTTTACAAGTCTATCCCAAACTCTCAGGATGGTGCCTACACATAGTAAATCCTTATAAATATTTATTGAAGGAATGAACTAATATATTGAGCATCTAACAGGTAACTGGCATGCTACTAATTATTTTAAATATATTATCGCATCTAATTGTCATGGCAGGCTGGGGATGTAACTCAGTGGCAGAGAATTTGCCCCATGTACAAGGCCCAGGTTCAATTCCCAGGACTGAAAAATAAAAAAATAAAACCAAACAAACCTCCATTTAATTTTTATGGTAAACCTACAAAGTAGGTAGTGACATCCCCAATTTACAAATGAGGAAAGTTAGGTTAACAGAGAAAGTAACCTGCCTAAGGTTACACTGCAGTAAAGCTTAGATTTGCCTGTATCTAAAATTGCTTCATTGGCTCTCCATAATTTTGAATTTATCTTTTCTTCTTCTGTTTTGAAAAACATTGGAGAAAAGCTATAATAAAATAAACTAAATGTTCACTGTCTTTCCTAAGAAGAATTTCGGCTGATAAACGCAGAAGCAGTAGAATTGGGGCGGGGGGGGGCATCATTCTGCAACTTCTGTGAAATCATGGATCTAGCACTATCAATCACTAGGAAAGCCACTTGAAAGGGATGAGAACAAGCCTGATATCAACTCAATCCACCACTCAATTTTAGCATCATTTAATGTGGGACAAAATATTATGTCCTTATGATAAGCACACCACTGACTACAAAGTATTCATGCCTAAAAAAGTCTAATTTAAATATAATCTGTCCTCTAGCTCTGATTACCAGCTTATTAGAAATATGGGGAATAAAGAACCAGGGTACCATGAAGAAGCAAACGGCTAAATACACTATATGGATCATTCTTCAGGAAATATTTCTGAACAAGTCAAAGATCCCTCCTCTAAAGTATGTGGTAGGTGGGAGGGGGAATGAAGTCAGGCAGGAATGTTTGGGATAAAGGAGACTCAAAGAGATATAATAACCAAATTCAAATGTGTGAACTTTGTTTAGATCCTGATTCAAAGAGAGATCTTTAAGGCTATCCGAAAAGATATTAAGGAATAGGATAACTCTATTAGACATGATTATGGCATACTGCTTATGTTCTTATGAGTAATGCATATTTAAGTATTTATAGGTGCAGTAATAAGATGTTTGGGATGTACTTTAAAAGACTTCAGCCCTCCTTTTCAAAAAAGGAGGCATCAGGGTAGAGACAAAATGAGAATGGCAAAAAGATCAACATTATTGAAGATGGTATTTCAGAGTTATTACACTATTGTCTCTACTCAAATTTTCATAATAGTTTTTAAAAACTTTATGTAGAAAACTCCAGTTTTCTACATTTGAAATACAAAGAAACATAAGAATATAAAAACTACCCAGAACACTATTTCTTTGAACTAAACAACTATATTTTGATGAAAATACGTATCTACATATATGTATATTTAAAATAAAATTTGGATAATATATATAGCTTTGCTGCCTATTGCCTTAATTTGAAAAAATATAAATATGTAAATAAAAAATATGGGAAGTCTGTCATTAAATAAAGCAGGATTTTATCCAGAGTTCTAATGTACAGATGTAATTCATTTGACCAATCCACCACTGTTAAAAACCTAAGTTATTAATGGGGCATGGTGGAGCATGCCTGTAAATCCAGCAACTTGGGAAGCTGAGATAGGAGGATCACAAGTTCAAAGCCAACCTCAGCAACTTAGTGAGACCCTTAGCAACTTAGTGAGACCCTGTCTTAACATAAAAAAGTTAACTAAAAGGGCTGGGAATGGCAAAGTACCCTTGGGTTAATCTCCAGTACCAAAGACAACAACAACAACAACAACAAAAAAAAAATCTAAGTTATTTCTATTTCTAATTTTAAATAACTCTGGGCTAAACATGCTATACACATAGCTTTATGTGAATCTCATTATTTCCTAATGAATGATTCCTGAAGTGGAATTATGGTATCAAAGAATTATACGATAAACTATACACCTTTAAAAATTCAAAAATACCATTGTATTACATAATCTTTTATCATTTGAAGTGCTATTTAGCATTCTTTTTAAGTGTAATATGTCATGAGTTAAATAATTCCCTATCACAAGATGTTTAGGCTATTAGTGTTTGAGTATAATGTAGCAGTTAGAGCTTTACAGTATTGTGTCATGAGTGAACCTTAACTATGTGTAGATCCTCTCTCTTGGTTAATACATTTCTCCAGAAAACAACCCTCTTTCTTTTGGCTTAGGTGGTATAGGCCAGGCTGCTAGGGTTCTGTGCGAGTGGGGCTGGGAGCCAGAGAAACCACAGCCTAACATGCTGTCTCCACATAATAAACCTTTACTCTCCTGTAGGGTGGGGTTAAGAAAGACTGGGGCATTCTACTACATCTACTACAGGTGTATAAACAAGTCTGTGTTCAGACTCATTTGCATCCCTAATTTCTGACACCTGAGGCCTCCAATTTCTGAGCCTTTTTGACGTTCTGTAGCAAGAATCAACCTGTTTCTGGTTCTCACCATTGCCAGCTTAAATTTCTGCCCCTTCTGGTTTAAATTTTTAATTCTTTATTGATATTTTAGGAGGACCACAGGGAAGAGTGGTAGTAAAGATCTGTGGTCTAACAACTGTGTATGCAAGTTGAAAACCATTTACAGGTTTATTGGTCACATGCTTGTATGAGCACGAGAGAAGAAAAAAGAAAAATGAGAGTGAGGGCAAAATGTTCCTATCCTTGTCTCAATTTTCTACTGGGATGCTTCCCATATTAAATAAGATATTAACCCTCTTGTATATACTAAACATTTTTTTCCTCCTTGAAGAAATCTTAAACACAGGATAGAGACAGGAAAATACTTCTATTTGCACCATTAAGTCTCAATCAGAAGATCCACAATTTTTTCGTTGCATTGGTTCCAGAAATCTTAAGGGACAAAAAAGCAAGGGAACATTACACAGAAAACAGAACAAAACAAAACAAAAAGAATGGAAAAACTGGGCTGGGGATGTGGCTCAAGCGGTAGCGCGCTCGCCTGGCATGCATGTGGCCCAGGTTCAATCCTCAGCACCACATACCAACAAAGATGTTGTGTCCGCCGAGAACTAAAAAAAATAAAATATTAAAAATTCTCTCTCTCTCCTCTCTCACTCTCTCTAAAAAAAAAAAAAAAAGAAAGAAATCTTAAACTACAAGATAATAGTATTAGGAGGTGGAGCTTTTGGGAGGGATTACGTTATGAGGCATTAGTGCCCCTACAAAAGAGGTCCAAGGAGCTTGTTAGTCCCTTCCACTATTTTAGTGAAAAGACTATATGAACCAGAAAATGGGTCTTTAGCAGATAACCAAATCTACTAGTGTCTTAATTTTGGACTTACCAGCTTCCATAATTCTGAGAAACAAATTTCAGTTGTTTTATAAGCTACTCAGTTTATGGTGTTTTCTTACAGCAGCTCAAATGGACTAAGTCAGCTGTCAACTTGAGGTTTTATTCTTGGGGGAAAAAAAAGTCCTAAGGAAAGAGTAAGAAGCATTTATCTATATGAAATGTCAGCCATATCTGCTCAGTTTATTGACAATATTCTGCTCCTGCCAGCACTGAAAAGTTCTTCCATGGATATGAAGAGCAGGTTATATTCTATTCTGCCTCACATATCTACAAAACTGGCAGCCTAGTTGCAATGCCAGAATCTTTAGTGTTAGTAGTGACAGTTGGTATGCATGCAAGCATCAGAGAGAAAACATCCTAATTTTCAAGTCATCAGGTTGAATTCATAGTGCTGGCACTTGGAAAATCTTGCTTTGACTTACAAAAGAAGCAAATTGAAACAAAACCCAAATACAGACAACAATGACTACATTTTCAAAGAAAGGAGTAAAAGGAAAACTTTGACTGGAATAAGTACTGTTCTAACCAGATATTGGATAATAAATTACTTATTTTAGAAAAACAATTCCAGCATTTCACTTAGCACTATAAAACATATCAGGTTAGGATGCTGTTCATCCTATAGATCTTATAAATTTGAACTGACAAATTGGACTATTTTGTGACCAACAACAATTTCTTATGGTTCAACCTAATACAAAGCAAAAGTATTATCAGATATAAAAAAATTGAAAAGTAGTTGGGCGAAGTGGTGTACACCTGTAATCCCAGCTGCTCTAGATGCTGAGATAGGGGGATCGTGAGTTCAAAGCCAGCCTCAGCAACTGCAAGGTGCTAAGCAACTCAGTGAGACCTTGTCTTTAAATAAAATGTAAAAATAAGGCTGGGATGTGGCTCAGTGGTTGAGTGACCCTGAGTTCAATCTCCAGTACCCACCCTGCCCCCTGCCCCCCCCAAAAAAAAGAAAAATTGAAAAGGAAAGCTTTTGAAATCAATAAGGAGCATGATTTCAAATAGGCCAACTCCTCCAGATTAGGACCATATACACATGTGCATGATTTCTCACAAAATACAAACCAGCTGGTGTTTCCTCTGCTAAACACAAATTCATCATGTCATTGTCTTCAGGAACCATGAACTTGAAAAACATTTTATTTGACCTTCTATTAAAATATTTAAGAAAAAAGAGTGTTTATCTTTTTTTAAGTGCTACTTTCCTATCTCTGCTTCTTGAAAAGATGACAGGTTGGATTAAAAAAGAATAGGACTAGGTCAATAAAATCCTATTAAACCAGAAAAGCAAAAACACAGAGCTCTTGTCTATCTTTACCATTTTCTGTTTATCTTTGTTCAGAAATGCTTTCCTCTCCTCAACTCAAATGACCGAGCAATCTTAATACAGTTTTTTTTTTTAAATTGATTAAAATAGTCACTTCACAGACGGTAAGTTTTGTCCTGCATCAGTTTAGTAAAGTAAAATTTTTAGGGAAATAGACTATTCACTCCACGAGTGGAGCAGTTTTTTCTTCACAGAAAACAACCCAACTAGGCCAAAATAATCTTCTTCGGAAAACATAATTTCTGAATTTGAAAATTTAGCACTATATCTGCAAAAATTTAGAGGCATCACATACCATTTTATGATAAGGTTTTTGCTTTGCTGTAGCAGAAATCCTCTGAAGTCTCAATCCCCAGCATAATGTCTCCCAGATGTCTCAACTAGTTGCCATGCCAACTATAGCAGCTTAAATTAAATGAGGGCCTGAAAAGGCACCTGCATCACTTCAGGTCTGTTGCGCATTAAATAAAGCTCTCTTGACAGGGACTCAGAGGTGCCATTAACTTGAACAGCATCTATCTGATTATTGTTTCTGAGTAATTTAATGAGGGTCTCTCTACAAGAGTAAAAACAGGGTGCTCTTTTCCTCTCCTTGTCCTTCTAAATGGGATAGCCTCTCCAACAGCTGGTGTACCTACTGGGTCAATGACTTTGTTATGGTCTTTTAAGTTACCACTGGGTGAAGATAAACCATAGAACCAAAGTTAGGGCTTTAAGAAGAATATTAGCAGATTAGCCATTTCCCCTATTAAAACTCGTCATTAAAAATATGATCATTAAAAGCACACCATGCGAGGTATGCCAACCTCAAAGTGATTTGAACAGCTCTGTTATAAAATAAATTGCGGCTGATTGCAGCAATTAGTTAAGTAGCTCCATGAAATATGAATTTCAAAATGTACTGATTTGCTTCAGAAAAATGAATGATGCAAATGAACAATTACAAATATACTGGGGAGGAGACATGGCAGCTCAGGTGCTCAAGAGAAACAGTGTCTTTGCATTGCTTTAAAGAGTTAATTTTTAAACAATGTTAACATTTCAAGGCTTCTTCACTGCTTTCTCAAATATTAGTTACTGGAGAACATCACTTAAAAGAAGTACAAATTTATGCTAGAGAGGTTATGCTATTTACCCAAGGTCACATTCCCAGGCAGTTAAAGCCTAGCTCCTAGTCTGTGCTTTCTCAATCCTGCAAGCTGCTTCCCATTGGAACTTTTATTAGTCTACTATTCCCATCTCTTAACCAAATATCAAGGTGTGCTTTGAAATACAGAATAGCTGAATCCCATACTTTTAATTATGGGCTATGAGGAAAGAAAAAAGTATGTTAACCTTTTTTTGGAAGCTACTATATGACTCTTTAAAAGTCATCTCATTTAATCCTCATTTACCCTAATTTGTAACTATACCTATTTACAAATTGAACACACTGAGGCTGAAAGAGGTTAAGATGTTTGGCACAGCACGTGGATTCAAACCTAGGTTGGAATGATTCAGAAGTCTAACCCTTTATTTTTCCAGTAAAGGAATGTCAGGTTAACAGGCCCAATAATTAAAGATACCCCTTTTGCCAATGACATAGAAGAAATACAAAGACTAAAGAATTATAAGCAAGTTTTTCTAGTTCTCTCTTTGCTTCAGTCTCTTTTCACTTCCAGAGTATTCACTTCCTTCAAGTCTTATTCCTTTTACTCTTCTTTTGATTTTCCCTGCATCTATGAATTATTTATTGTTAAGCAGCTTCATATTTCCTATTATTATTTTTAAATAGATGAGAGAAACTTTAAAAATATGTGTGTATGTGAAAGGGACAAAGAATTTCAAAGCTTTTTTTTTTTTTTTTAAATGGGTAATTGATCCCAGGGACACTACCACTGAGCTATATCCCCAGCCCTTTATTTACCTAGGGACAGGATCTCCCTAAATTGCTGGCCTAAAACCTGTGATCTTCCTGCCTTGGCCTCCCAAGTTGCTTTGATTATATATATATGTACACCACTCCTGGCAAGGCTAATTTTTTTTTGTGTGTGGGTAATGTAGAAGGGCTGGGATAATGCTCCTTGATAAAAAAATAGAATTTTTCCCCCGCTTAGAGACTACTGGAAATATAGGATAGGCTGTGGATGAGAGGTAAAAGTTGAAAATATGTTTGGGAGACATTAGATATAGCAAGAAAGAAATAACCTCTATTTTCTATCAAATGAAATTTGTTTCAGGTAAAGCATTAATTTTGCTTTGGGTTATAATCTTATTTTTCTTTGTAAATGACTTTGTTTCTTATATTAACTTTTTTCATTTTTCCTTATTTAATTTAAAAATCTGGATATTAATATTATATAAGCACATTACATTAATAGACTGTAAGTTCAACCATAATGACATGACATTGTTTAAAATAATGCATGAGTGTCAAAAGCTGAGTTGTTAGTGAACAGTGCCCAATATAAATAGGACTGTACTGTCAGACTCCCAAGAAGATGGCATAGGAAGAAAATGTCTTCATGGAGGACAGAATTAGGGGAAGGAAAAAGCAAGAAATAAGGGGGCTTTTAAGGATCAAAGAAATGAAGTGGGAACATACTGATACAAGAAAGGCAGGAAAAAAAAAGCGTGTTTATAATTAAAGCCAGGTTTGTGTAATTTTTTTCCTGTTGCAAAAAACATTATGGGTAAGAAGACTAGGAAACTAATCTAAAGCCTGACAGCCAACTACACCTCAATGTTAAGCCTCCAGTGACCTCTTCCTCCAATTAAGACAATTCTAAACTATGATCAATATTTGTTTAACCTACCTCTATGGTGTTGTATCTATTTTAGGAAATAATTTAAGAATGCAGGATAATCAGCCTCATACCAGAAATCCTGACCATCTCTGCTGTCAAAGACAATTCTGCAGAAAAAGCTACACAATCACCACAGAAACAAAATGCTTGACATCAAATTCTGACCTTCAATTATGAGTAAGATGATTGAATACTTTCTGTTTTTAGGAAGTCATGATTACTCAAGCAGTCTCAGAGGCTTCAGGACTGATGCCAACAGCATCTTTGTTTAACCATCATCATTAGCATCAACAAATACTGACTGGGTACCAAGTGGGTGCAGAGAATAGGCTAACTCAATGACAAGACAGAGAAAAAAAGATAGATGAATGCAAGGCAACAGTCAAGGAGTTAGAAAAAGACTGTCATAGATCTATAAAAAATCAAGTAGAGAGAACAAAGGAAGCACAACTATTTTAATATACACGGACACAGAAGCTTGACTGGAAAAGAAAAAGGGCTGATATTTATTCAAAGTTTTGTATGTGTTAGCCATCAGCTTTACGTTTATTTTGCCTCATCTATTCTTAGTTATTCTAAGTAAGTCCTAGTATAATCTCCATTATACAAAGGAGCAGAGGTTTAGAAAGGTGAAGGAACTAATTGTAGGTATCTTAGTATGCAAAAGAGGTGGCACTAAATCCCATTTCTTGTTCTTAATATGCCCCTTCAAAAGAAAGAAAACCTCAAAAATCTAAAACTACAGAAAAAGATAAAACAAATAATTCTACTTCAAATGAGAGAAGACCTGGAAACTTTTTTTTTTTTAAATGAGGAGTTAAATGGATTTAGCAGTGGGAGGCAGTGTGGTGTAGGCTTTGGAATCAAAATAAAAAGGATTACAGTCATGACTCTATCATTTATTTGCTTGATGATATTAGGCTAGTTAACTTCTGAGTGTGTTTCTGCAGTTATAAAATAGGCATAATGAGCTGGGCACTGTGGCTCATGCCTGTAATCTCAGCAGCTTAGGAGGCTGAGGCAGGAGGATCGTGAGTTCAAAGCCAGCCTCAGCAACCAAGAGGCACTAAGCAACTCAGTGAGACCCTGTCTCTAAGTAAAATACAAAATAGGGCTGGGGATGTGATTCAGTGGTTGAGTGCCCCTGAGTTCAATCCCTGGTACATGAAAAGAAAAAAGTAATAAAACAAAAATAAAAATAAAAGAATAGGCACATGTTATTTACTACACAGGGTTACTGCCAGGCTTTAGATGTATGAATTTGGAATTACACAAAACTGCCTGGCACAAGGGGAACAGGGATTAGGTGGTAATTATCATCATTACTGTTAGAGGAAGGAGGAGGGGTATTGAGATCATTAAACATCAGTATTCCAGTTGCTATGCCCAAAGTCCCACATACAACAGACTCAGATTTTCCCTGAAATATCTCTATGAGGAAGAATATTATCTCTATTATCATTGAAAAAACTGTTGGAGTAGCAAATGTTTTCAAGGTCTAAACGCTAGTAAGGTGGAACAAATCAGGATCTGAACTCAGGGCTGCCTGAAATAGAAGTCCATGACCTTTGCTGAAATACCTGACTTTGCTTTTATTTTCCCAACATTCTTCCCCTGGAGTGGGGGAAGAAAAGAACATAAGTGATAAAAAAAAAAAAAAAAAAGACAATCACTCAAAAAAGCTCCTTTAAGCCAATGATGGAATTTCAAAAGGAAAGATCAGGCACTCTCAAAATGATATCACCACTGAAGGAAGAGGAAAATTCTATTTATTTATTAATACAGTCTTATTTGGTTTTTTTGGCACTGAAAAACACTGTCCATGACAGTCACATCCTTTCAGAGTTTACTCAAATGTGAACAAAAGCCCTTTCTTAGACCAAAAATGGTTTTCTACAGGAGATGTAATTTTGAAGGTGGACTGGAAACTCAAGGGAATAATTAAAAGTACTCCTCTCTGTGAGACCTTTTCGAAGCTCTACACAAGGGACTCCAGTTTTGGTAAAGAGCCTCTAGTAACTGAAGGGTTTCTCAGCAGCGATCAGATTAGTATCCTGTAACTGATTAACATCTACATATCCAAACATACAAACTAAGAACACACATAAAGAACCCAAAATGTGCAAATCATATATCTTTTGGAAATATGCCATTTGCCACTTCAACCTGATCCTATCTATTTTCTACCATTTGGTTCTCGTGTCACCTCTAAGTGATTTATCAATAAGAGGAAAAGACTGCCAATTAAACAGATTATTATTAAACCTATTGCCAATTGTGTCATTCAGTTTTCTTGATTAATATTTAACAATGACATGTGCAGAGCATGCAGAGAATAAAATAATATAATAAGTAGCACATGAATAAATTGGATTCTGGCTAAAATAACAATTTGCACTACTGTGTTATAGGTCTATTAAGTTTCCCGAGGTACTGCTCACAAATTGAGTTGATAGCAGGAGACTCGGCTGGTTGGTCAAGTGGCTAAAAGCCCCACTGATACTCTATATCCTCCAATTAAGGCAAGTCTGATATATTTAGTGGCTTCTGAAACCTCTAGGTCTCCACGAAACACACGCTCCTGGTGTCTAGCAACTTTAAAAAACTGAAATAAAGTCAGAACAGTGGGATATGACATAAAAGATCAAATAAATACTGTCCTGTGAGTTTCCTTAAACCCTCACACTTGAATTATGTATGTCAAGTGGCTAATAATCAGAAGGTTACCCAGAAGGTTAAGCAGGTTCAGGAGGATGATAATGGGGTTCTGAGGCTTTTCAGAAGTTCAAATTAGGTGTGGCTTTGTAGTTATTCAATATTATCCTCTAATAGTTGAGAGTCCTGACAGCATTTCATTCCCACCAGCTGGGAAGTTTCAAAGATATATTTATTTTTTAATAGGTGAAAAGATTAGAGTCAAGCTTTAGAATTTTTTTTTTTTTGGCTTCACCTGGAACACAGGTGTTTCAAAGAGCTGCTATGAATAAATCGCTCCAACTATAGCGATTCTTCCAAAGGAGATGGGGGGGGGGAAAAATCCAACTGCGTTGGAACTTTAAACAGTTTAAGAAAAAAAAAAAAACAACCATAGGATGGGTAAAAACTAAAGCTTAGCAATCTTTATGCAGTCAGGAAGGGGTTTCAAAAGAACTGAAAAAAGGGAGAGATGATGACTCCTACAAGGTATAGAGAAGAGGAGTGATTCTTGGAATCTCAGACTGAGGATTTTATACCATAAATTTCCAATTAATAAGAAAGATTTGGTAAAGGCAATGGAAAAAACAATAAGAAGGTATAATGTGGATGCAGTCTGGATAGAAGGTTTAGGGGTGATAGAGAGTTTATGTTAAATTTATGGTCTGGAATGAAGATTCATAAAAATTCCTATTTTCTTTAAGCTTCCCCAAGGATTTTACCTTCTCTATAAGATGCTTCCCTTACTATTATAGCATTTACTAAGTACTACTATATCTATTTACCCATCTTATTTTAATCCTCAAAGATAACTCTGAGGGAGACTTCACTGTTATTCTAACTTTACTTATGAGGAAATTGGGGCAGAGAGAGGTTAAGAAACGTGTCCGAGATCACAAAAGTAGTAAGAGGCAAAGCTAGGATTCAAATAGGCAGTCCAGTTCGAGATTCCATGGTCTTTGTCATTTCAATTGATTTTCTATTACCTCAAGCTAGCAGAATGCAGGCTGGATAGGCCCAGAATCAATCATAAGGATTTTGAAATAAACACAGGATGAAGGTCTTATTCCTATTGCATAATGTCACACAACTCAAGATTTCAAAACTAAGAGATGATGAGAATGTGGCAGACAGGAAGAAGAAAAGTGCTAATTTTAGAGACTGCTATTAATTATGCTCCAATACCAAAAACACCTATTGGAGAAGGTACTAAGGCTTTGTAGGGAGAAGTAAAGGAGACATGTGATTGGTCAGTTTCTTAATTAAGAATACTCTGGGACTATGAGAGGATCCTCAATTTTCCACATTCTTATGTTCAGGCCTGCCAACCTAGCCTATAACTTAAAATTTTCCCACCTTCCAGATAAAAGATAAAGAATAAAACTGATTTGTTGCATCACTTTTATTAGAGAATAAATAAGAAATGGGGGAGTGCCAGATTTGGTGGCACCCACCCATAATCCCAGCTTCTTGGGAGGCCAAGGCAGGAGGATTGATCACAAGTTCAAGGCCAGCTTCAGCAACCTAGTGAGACCCTGTCTCAAAATAAAAATATTTCTTTAAAATGGGGATGGGGATGTAACTCAGTGGTAGGACATTCCTGGGTTCAATCTCTAGTAAGCCCCTACCCAAAAAGATAGAACTGGGGGAAGCTATAAACTATTAAAAAATAAATATTTACTATTGATTGATAAGGTACTACACAAGTATGTAATAATGAAGCACTGCTAAGTGAATACTTTAATAACAGAGAGCTAACCATTTTGGGCAGCTCAAGTAGTATACATGTATGATACTATACCGAAACAAAACAAAACAAAACAAAACAAAACTATCAGGTTTAAATACTCTTACCATCTAGTTAACTGAATTGAAGAACTCATTTAATGTTCTATGTGCAATGAACCACTGATGTTGTATGAAAAACTATTAATGCTGCATTAAAAGCTTTCAGGTAACAAAATAAGGGCATTTAACTGATTTAGCTGGGTTAGGAAAATAAAATGGAGAACCTGATATATCAAATTATTTCCTACAGAATGAATATGAATGGAAAGCTTTCAGAACTCAATTTTAATCCCTAAACACTCTTTACTGAATAATGGAAACTGATTATTCTTTTTCTATTTCATATTGGACAGAAACCAACACTGAGCCAGATTATAAAAAATAAATCTTACAATATTAAATATTTATCAAGTAGGTCCCCACATTAGTCAACAGTCCTACAATCATTTTTTTCATTTTATTTTTTAAATGATCTTCATTTTAATGTGCTATATATTGGAACAAGTATGTGGGTTGTGTGACTTTTCCAAAGAACACAGTAAATTCTTAGTTATCTGCATACTATGGTTTATTAAAGCCATAAGCCAGAGTTAAAACATGCTTAAGCCCACTTTAAACATGAATTTGGAAATCCTACCACTACTGGTTGAAAGAAGAAAATTCCACAACTGTAAATATGTGAGATTTAATAAAATCTCTTTCCTCACATATTTTTCCTTCCAAATCAGGTCTTACAGAGAAGGAAATTTCAACCTAGAGCTCAGATATCAAATTGGCTAGTCTGAAATAAAGTTGAAGGCATTAAATAGTATGCAAAAGGAGAATCTGGTTTGTGGATATTGTTGATTTCAAACCATGCTTTGCACATGAAAGAAAAACAACAATGTGTCAGAGAGAACTGTATTCTCTTGTAACAAATGGTCAGCCCTAAATCTCATCATCTTCTTTCCAACAAAAAGCATGGGTGCCTTTACAACTAGAAAAAAATTGGTGTGTGCTTCAATTAGAATCACTGACCTTTTCTGAAGCATGCCTGTGCCTCTCTATATAAATCAATGGAATAAAAGGTCATTTTGTTAAAATGTTTGAATACGATAATCTCTTTCACAGGAAAAGGTAAAGCCCCCTCCTTTTTTAAAGCAACTCATTTATTGGATATAATGTGTCAAAAATTAAAACTACCTCAACTGCAATTTAAAACTGACTTAAAAATCAATTACTATAAAAAACAACAACAAAACAACATAAACAAGAAAAACAACTGGAAAGCTATCAACATAGTCTGTTATAACCCAAAAGGTTGTCAGATGAATCTTTGTTACTAAGATCATAACCAAGTAGGTATAAAACAAAAAAAGCATTCTAGAGAAAATTATGTTATTTCAAATTTCAGTTCTTCTCTTCACCAAGTACACTGGAGAAGGAAAAGCAAGCTTGGTGTCTGTCAAATGTGGATGGTACAGTCTGGTGATTTCTAATTTACCACCCTGAGAACCCTCAAAAACAAACACACAGACATACAAATCCAAAAATCATTAGTCAAGGAATAAGAAGCCAAAATGACTATTCTAGTTATTTTTTGAATATAAAATTTGTTTTGAAAGATTTTTACCTATATTAGGAACATTTTATTGCTCCATTAGTTTTCATTCAGGAAGAGAAAAGGCAAATTCTTCAATTATCTCTTAACCCACTCAGAGAGTAAAGGATACACATATCAGTCATATAAATTGTAATACAATGAATATTTATACCTTATTCAAAAAGGCAATGAGACCTCAAATCAAACCCATCAGTCCTTAGCAGGTCTGAAGAAACTCACTTCTACTAATTTAGTTCCAAATATCATTCTGCTCAATAGAATGACAGCATTTCTTCCAGTCTGATCTATTGTAAAATGGCATAAATGAAGTCATTAAAACCCAAGAGCAGGGGCTGGGGTTGTGGCTCAGCGGTAGAACACTCGCCTAGTGCGTGTGAGGTCCTGGGTATCCTCAGCACCACATAAAAAGTAAATAAATAAAACAAAGATATTGTGTACAAGCAAAAGAAATAAATATTAAAGCAAAGCAAAACAAAACAAAAAAACACAAGAGCAAACTGCTATACATGGTGTGAAGAAGCACAACAGGATTCTGAAGGAAGAGCAGGTCTCTCTCTCAACACAGCACTCTATACAGGTGCTTCCTTTCCACTCAGTTCAATTCATTTTTGGTTAGAGATTTTGAGATAAAGTTGTTATACAATTCTGAAGAGCAGAGAGAATTAAAAACATAGAGAACAAAAAAAAAATCTGTAAGAATGAATCCAGGAGAGGTATATCAAAGAAGTTTACTTTGTACTTTTTATGGTAATTGGGAAGAGAGGAAATAAAATAATAATCCATTTAACAGGATCTGCCTTCTCTGTCTAGAAATATGTTCTGATGTAGTAACTTATCCATTTGTTCATGGTACATACTTTCTTAAAATTTACAGAATGAATATTCTATCATGCATTTAGATCTGTCATTTATTAGCACTGCTTCACATTGACATTTAGTTAGTACAGATATGCAAAAAGGTTTAATGGACCTTTGAACAGAAATCAGACCTGGCTTAAAATTTTGTGGAAAAATAAGAATGTCATTGAAAATATTAAAAATGTACTTACCCTACTAATATGTAATTGCTCTTGAATGGATTGATAAAGAAAGGACTACTGAAAGTAGTTTATTCTATGAAAATTGTTAAATTGCAGATAAGTCTTTCAAGTTCCTTTTTGGGGAGGACAGAAGGAGAGCAGGGCAGTTTCTGTAAAGTTTTGAAATTTAAGGTTTAAAACAAACATTGGATATCTTAAAAACCACCCAGGAAGATGCCAAGCATCATCTTTTTCTCCTTTACAACCGTCTGTGCAGAATAGTCACTGTCTCTTGGCACCCTCAAATCAGGTCCTTGTTACAGTGTGTTTGGGTTTTATTTTTTTAAATTGTGGTAATATGCACACAAGTTTAGTATTTTAATCATTTTTAAGTGGACAATTCAGTGGCACTAAATATATTCACAATATTGTACAACCATCACTACTACTCAAACAGAAAATTCCAAACAGAAAATCCTTGTTAACTTTTCAAGTACCTTTCTGATTCTTTCATTCTTCATGACAAAAATATGGGGTCCATCTTTCATTGGGCCCCCAATGCCTACTGAATAAAGACCAATTTCCTTAGCTCAATATTCAAGGCCCTCTATGAGTCGGCCCTAACCTAGCTTAATGTTTCCTCATTTGTACATGGTATTCTCTAGGCAACAGGATGACTGACCACTCCCTAAAGTTGTTTATAATGACTTCATCAGAATATCCATCCTTTTCCAATAGCCTCTTTGTGTGTGTGTGTGTGTGTGTGTGTGTGTGTGTGTGTGTGTGTGGTGGGGAGAGAGGGTACCAGGGATTGAACTCAGGAGCACTTGACCACTAAGCCATATCCCTAGACCTATTTGTATTTTATTTAGAGACAGGATCTCACTTAGTTGCTTAATGCCTTAGGTTTTTTGCTGAGGCTGGCTCTGATCTCTCGATCCTCCTGCTTCAGCCTCATGAGCTGCTGGGATTACAGGCATGTGCCACCATGCCCAGCTCTTTATTGTTTTTTTTCTGTCTGCAGTAACTTCTTCTTTAAAGTCTGATGCCACATGACTATATTCTTTGGGTATACTCTACCATATATCGTAGTTATTTCTTTACATTGAATCTCTCCCTCATTAGACTGTATTCTCCTTGTGGGAAAGCATTAAGAGGCAGCAGAACATAGTGAATAAAAACCAGAAAACCCTTTTGTTCTGGGAACACAGTTGATGCTTATTTTTATGGAATAAATGAATGGAAATCCTTACAATATGTGAATCTTTCAAACTGTTAGGATGTAAATTTCTAGTCTTTGCTGTTATTACTACTGTACAAAGAGTACACTTATTTATGCATTTCTTTTTCCTTTTTTTTGGTAAATATTTGTTTAATTGTAGATGAACACACAGTATCTTTATTTTTATGTGGTGCTGAGGATTGAACCCAGTGCCTCACACATGTGAGGCAAGCACTTTACCACTGAGCTACACAGCCTCAGCCCTGCACAGATGCATTTCATTTGCTTGATTTAGTTCTTCACTGACTCCTAAGATTCCCTGAAAGTTAAGAACTCTTTCAAAGCATTAGAAACTCTAACTGACCCAAACTGTCAGGTAGGTTCCTTGCTATCCTTGAAAAAAGAGACAGACTGCACTACTCAAACCTATCATCCAAACAAGGATACTTTTGAGAGTCAAAGAAGTAACTTATTAATGATTATACTAGGACATCAGGTAAAATCCAGGATTGTCCCTACAAACAAAGATGTATGGTTATCCCATTGGATTTCTCACTGCCACTGGATTTAGGATGAAATTGCTTCAACAGAAGACATGTACCACCCATATTCTTCTTCATAAAATGCTAAAATTATGTCTCAAGCTAAAAATACATGTTCCCCCTAAACAAGCCAAAATTTTATTTCAAATCCAATAAGCATCTGGGACTTTCTGGGAAGGGGTCTGTTTATGTACACTGTGCAAAGTCCAGAATCCTGACTGAAGCAAAATAAATACCTATTTCCAATCAAACAATAAGAATTGGCTTCTCTAGGATTAAATTTCAGTAGGTTCAAAGTAATTTAGGGCCAAACTGTTTTAGTACAGATTTCCTACTCAAAGTACAAAATGAAAACTGTAATCCTTTAAAAGTTAACACATCAGGGCTGGGAATGTAGTTCAGTTGGCACAGTGCTTGCTTCCCACATACAAGACCCTGAGTTTAATCCCCAGCACCCCCCAAAAAAGTTAACACATCAGCTCAGAAAATTACATAATCTTGGGGCTGGGGATGTGGCTCAAGCAGTAATGTGCTCGCCTGGCCTGCGTGGGGCGCTGGGTTCGATCCTCAGCACTACATAAAATAAAATAAAGATGTTGTATTCACCGAAAACTGAAAAATAAATATTAAAAAATTCTCTCTCTCTCTTCTCTTTGTCTCTCTCTCTCTCTCAAAAAAAAAGAGAAATTCACAATCTTTAAGATTACTACAGAATATTGGGTTGACTTAAAAGATTAAAAACTCTGAAAACAGAAAGCTAGAAGATACAGAAGTTATGGCAGAACTTATTACTCCTTCCAAATACCTGATTTATGCTTACAGGTGTTGCATGTTGTACATACATTCATAAAGTCATAATTTAGACATTGTCTTACATTTTTTGCTTAAAGGAATTATCTAAAGATATAAAACCCAAGCTAAATTTCTGGTAGGCACTAATATAATCATAATTGTTATAGTTTTAGACTCTTTTGAGAAATCTGATTAGCTTGTAAAACTATATGATGATAGTCTTTTAAAAAATTTTATATATATAGTTGTTGATGGACCTTTTTTTGATTCATTTATTTATATGTGAAGCTGAGAATCAAACCCAGTGCCTCACACATGCTAGGCAAGCACTCTACCCATGAGCCACAACCCCAGCTTGATGATACTTTTATTGTTATTGTACTCTTGATTCCATCACAAGAATTCAAATTTTCTAAGAATGACAGCTAGATTTTAACTAGTAAAATTTCAACTAGATTTTAAGACATATGGTTGAAAATATTTATATATTAAAACTGAATATACAATATAACATCACAATTTTTCTAACTTGAAAAGCATAATAATATGATACCATATGTACATTGGAAAATTATTTCTTTCTCCTCACAATTCAAGAAATTACATAATTTTTTAGTATTATGTATTTCAAGCTAAGTCATTCCTTCCTAGAAAATCTTTATAATCCTGTGGCAGTTACAGGTATAATTCCTTTTTATGTTAAAAGGAACTAGTTTTTCCAAATGACACCTCTGCTGGAAAACACTTACCTTTTTTTCTGTGCATGAGTCTATGTATAGCCAAAAATCTCAGACAACTGAGATTCAGGTTTGAAAAATTTTTCCAGCAATAGCCATTACTCTGCTGTGAAAGTAATGTGTCAATTTAAAATCTGAAGCTAAATAATTAAGTGATATCAGACAAAATGAAGAAGCAAAACATTTAAGTAAATGATGTATTAGAGGACTCTATGAGTGTTTTATGACAAAGGCTTACTTGAACATTGACAAACAATTCTGGGGAGAGGAAATTTCATACACACATTCTGCTTACTAATAAAATGAGATAAAATTAACTACCAAGAGCTACTAAACCACTTACATGCCACTCATTGTTTTAAATCCTAACTACACTAACTTTTTTTTCTGTTTTCTAAGTATTTGAAATAATATTGAATCAAGGCTCTCCCAAATCCAATTAAATTGTAGTCAATAAGTGACCAAGAACTCCTACCCTACAGAAATACAGAATTTTTAATTTAAATGATAAACCCTAAGTACACCATATTAATGCTTGAAATAAACAATTTGTGGCCAGGTACAGTGATGCATTCTATAATCCTCAGGAGACTGAAGCAGGAGAATTGCAAGTTCAACGCCAGCCTCAGCAACTTAGCAAGGCCCTCTTTCAAAATGTGAAAAAATAAAAAGGAACAGGATGTACTTCAGAGGTAAAGCACCACTGAGTTTAATTCCCAGCACCAAAACCACATAAACAAAAAAAATTAATGCTTGAACTATAACCTAAAACAAAATGAATATAATAAATTAGATATGTGTTCAGTTAAGAGAACCTAAATATATTTGGCATTTATTTAATATACCCATTTTCACCAATTATCTTAAAATGAAAGCACTCCCTCCTCTCCCCACAGATGTCCCATGTACAGTAAGAATTAACTCAACAGACCTAATTGCACAAACCCTGTGCATTCCAAGACTTCAGGATTGAAGGAAATAACCTTAGAATCAGTTGAATATCTGTCTGATAGTGATGTCTTTGTATATATAGGGCTTTAGCCATGACAGATTATGCTTATGATATGATTTACGGTAAATAAATGTGTGCCTGGGGCCTCTGGCTATACCATATTTGATCTCTAGGGGCAGAAAGGGAAGGAGGGCTAGGGACTGAGCAGCTCCACACCTATGAAACTGACTCATAACACAGTACCTGGGCACCAAGGCTCAGGTGAGCTTCCCTGGTTGGTAACAACTTGCCCATGTCATCAATATGATTGCTGGGAGAACTAAGCTTTGCCTACACCAATCTACTGGGATAGGTCAATTGGACCTCACATCAGGCCCTACAAACCTTTTTCTTTGCTGATTTTAATCTTTTTTGCTGTAATAAACTGTAACCATGAGAAAAACAGCTTTTCTGGGTCCTTTGAATCCTTCTAGTGAATCATAAAACCTGAGGGTGGTCTTGGGAACCCCTAATACAAGCTATAATACAATAAAATTCATATATAACAAAGGGAATTTCTTCAATTTCAAAGTTTGGTTTCAGCAACTTCATTCCCAAAGTATACAGTAACAATAACAACACACTGACAGGAATACTTTGCAGTATGTGGATTTCTTTCCCATAAACTTTGGGTTAAAGAAGGCAGTCCTAGCCAAATGCTGCCCACTCTACCAGGACCTTCCCTTCCTTCAATGAGGACCCAGATAATCTTCATGAAATCTATGAAATGGAAATAATTAATGCCCTCCCCTTAGCTGGCACTGCTAACCCACAGGTGAGGAGAAAAAAAATTTTCTTGGTTCTTCTAACCTTAGGTTAATTTTGTATACTTTTTTTTTTTTTTTTTTAAGGGTGTGTCAGAACTACCTGGTCTGGCCCAAAGTTATTACGTACACAAAGACACTCTTTTGGGACAGTAGTTGGTCAAGGGAACAATTCTTTCCTTAGAATTTGCAGGGGCTCCCTAAGTCCACTGAGTTTTATTGCCCCCAAGGATTAATTCCATAAAATAAAGCATTCATGAATCAAAATATCACCAAGGACTATAGCATTCAAAAGTTTTGATTTATCAGGGCTGGAGATGTAGCTCAGTGGTAGAGCTTGCCTAGCATGCATGAGCCCCCAGATTCAGTCCTCATTATTGCAAAAAAAAAAAAAAAAAAGTTTTGGTTTATTAGTCCATACATCCCAGCAGTGCAGTGTGGATCAGTGACAATTTTATCACCTTATACGGTTTCTAATTCCCTAGCCAGCTTAGCTGTTCTTTTTCCCCTTGAAGAACTCCTAAAATTATAAAAGATAATTATCTAGTATGGAATTACTTACTACAGGTATAAGAATGAGATTTTCATTTATTTCATTGCTGAATCAGCAAAAGAATCTCTTATATGGGTTTCCATTCTGAGTAACAGTTTTAATTAAAGTATTAATAAAAAATAAACTGCACTATCATGAGCCCACCAAATTCAGTGATTTAGGATTACCTGTCTTTAACATGAAAACTTTATCAGGCTAAATGCCAAATGGAAATTGGTGACACTGGCGAAACTGTGTCTCAATTTTTTTTTTTTAATGTACATTCTCAGGAGCTACTATCATACATTATGTTATAGATCATTATTATTCACAATATACAACACTATTTTTAGACATTAACAGTAGAAATAGGAAAAAAAATCCTTTTTTTCCTGAGTGAATCATATATATAGGGGTTAAAACAAGGTCATATAGTCGAAGACTCCCTAGAAATGATCCTTGATTCCAACATTTCCTAGCTCTGTGATCTTCTACCTTTTGTGCCTCAATTTCTTCTATAAAATGGAAATAAATACAATAGTTTCCCAAGGGGGTGGTTACAGGTATTAAATAAACTCATGTGTGAAGAACTAAAAACTGTGGCTGGCATTTAATAAAAACTATACAAGCAACTGATATTGCCATTATCATCACCACAACTACTACCAAGACCATTATTCCATGGAATACAGGGCATTTAACTTACTAGTACTTTAATTTTCACCTTACCCCAAGTATTATAGTCTTAACTGACAGGCAGCTGCTGTATATGGCAAAATGACTTTACTGGGTTCTATTACAACATGGCCACCTCACTGATTTCATCTGTAAAATAAGATAATAATAATCTATTTCATAATGCTATGCAGGGATTAAATAAAACACCTGTTCAGATGCCCTATTCTGTGGTATCACTACATAGGACATGTTAATTAATAATACTAAGCTCCACCAGATACTTGTGATTTCAAAATTACCTGGTTCCAGGTTTTCAACCACTTCTGTAAGGATGAGATTTAATATAATTCAAGGCATAAACCCCAGCTGTTAGAACAACAAATTAAAAAATTGTCCCCTTCTTTCACATTCCCTGGTTAGGATACATTTCTTCAAAATAGTCAATGTGTGGAGGTTGGAGTATGTCAAGGGCAGAGAGTACCTAAGAAAAGGAGAAAAAAAGTCAAATTTAGAGAACTAAGAAGGAAACAAAAGTCATCATAAATGCAAGTAAATATTATCAACACACTTACGATTTAAGGCTTAGTTATAATTACCCACTGATATTAACTAAATTTGTCTTTTAAGAAACATAGTCCTAAATATTAAGATGGGTTTACAAACTTACTACTTAAAAAAGACAATTCTAGCTAAATCAAAATGAGAGAAGCAACTGTGTTTTACAACCTGCCACCAAAATCCCTGTCTAGAGGAGAGTGTTGGAAAGAAATGTCCCATTTTTTCACAATCAATATTGCTCTAAGAGGATAAGGAGTTATATCTACCATTCATTCCTTTACTTCTCTGTTCTACAAATGTTTACTATACACATTGTACCTGACAGGCACTACGGTAAGCTCTGGGTTATACAGATGAACAAAACAGATTACCATCTCTGCTTTCATGGTTAGAGGAGAAGTAAACATGAAACAAATAAACAGTTACACAAATATATAACTACGACATCTTTTTTAATGAATTTATCTTTTATTATAAAGGGAAATTTAATATTTTATTATGAGGGGTGGAGAGAAAAAGCTTGCTTGAAATAACACTATTTTAAGATTTGAAGGTTGGGTAGGAGTTGGTCACACAAAGCAGGCAAAGTGAAGACACTGAGGCAGCCGTTAGGAACAGAAGAAGCCAGTGCTCATGGAATACAGTAGATAGGAGGAATATAGACTGGTATAAAGCAGAAGAGGAAGGAAGGAAATATATCACGCAAAATCTCTTTAAGTCACATGAAGTGTTATGGGTTTTATTCTAAGCACAAGAAAAGTTACCAGAGTGGGGGAAAAAAGACTTTTAAACTTTTAAAATTCAAGTCCTTTATAAAAGCAACATACTACCCAAGGTAACATAACAAATAGGTCTATTTCCCCTTCCAGCTGTCTAGCTAGTCTTTTTAAGTTTATGTTGCTACAAGAAATATCAGGGTCATAGACGTGGAAGACATTGACAGGAAATAAACTGTGTGATACAAGTTCCAATTTTGTAATCTTTACCTTAGTATTTAAAATTTAATTTTAAGGAATTTTTTTAAAACTGTGGAGAATATCAAATATATATAAAGCCAGAAGAATAATATGAAGAATTCTCATGTACTCAATACCTAGCCTAAGTTACCCACATGGTCATTTTTATTTCATCTATAACCTCTACTCCCTCTATATAATTTTCAAACATATACCAGACTTTCTTTCAGTCATACATCAGTTAAGTATCGCTAAAAGATAAAAACTTCAAAAAATGAAATTATTGAATCTAACGATTTGATATTTTAAATTTTTATTTATTCACTTTTTCAGGGCTGAGGATTGAACACAGGGCCTCAAACATGACATTTTTGAATATCATCAAACATCTAGTACTCAAATGTTCAATTTTCTTATTTAAATAAAAAGTCAGTCTAAATCAGAAGCTAAATAAGATTATGATTGATTGATGCCTTTTTAAGTTCTAACCTAAAAGTTTCTCTACTATCTCTTTTTCATGCTTTTTGCAATTTACTTGTGTAAGAAAACTTGTTCAATTTTAACATTATTCTTTTTTCCCAGCCAATTATTTCTCACTGTAAAATTTATTTTATTAAACTAAAACCTCCTTTAGTGAAAAAGCCTTCACTTACTTTAAAACCAGTTAAATGTAGAGGTTTTTAAATAGCTTAGATGTTTTTAGAAGAAATATCTATGATCTTTTTAAAATTAAAATGTTATACTTAGAAATTTAATATATACAGAAAACAACAATTTTCTTAATTTTTTGATGAACTTTATCCTTTTCCATTTCTTTTTCAATGAAAAATAAACTTTCATTTGAAAGGTAAATTATTTCACTTCTATATTTTCTAAAGTCTGTAATGGACCAATGTCACAAATCCACACAAATTTCCTTCTCATTATGTGACAGAAAAAATTTTAACAGGAAAATTTAAAGCTTGAGGAAGGCAGCTAGAAATTAGTGTTTTACTTGACATCTTTCAGACTCTGAACTTTGTATCTGAACAACATACATCCTGTCTTGGGGGAAAACAGAACACAATGAGTGACAGCGTCCATTAGACAAAGCTATTTTACACTTCAAATCTATCTGCTATAATTAGAGGTTATCTAGAGGAAAGTGACAACCATACATTTTAAACCTTGGGAGAGAAGAATGAGTCTTACTCCATATTTGATGAGGCTTTTTGTAGAAAAGCCATTCAAAACAGGGGAGACATTTGCACTACAGCATTCGTCTATGATCATTAGCTTCAAAAGTATCATATTTTAAACTCTTGTCTGGAATTTTTTATATGCTTGTTGTTTTATGCTTATTCTTTCTATCTAAAATGTTTGTCAGAGGATGATGGCATTCCACGGTGTTTAGTGGCAAAAACATACTTAGACCAGTAGACATAATCCAGGAATCTCAGAAGGGATGTAAATGAGTAAATGAGAAGGCATAGAAGAGTTTTAAATTCCAAACTTCATGCCTGACTCTCCACTTAAATAGCTGAAGTTTCTCTATAAACCCTCTATTATTTGGGGGAATGAATTATATGGGGCAATAGTCTTATGATGTAAATAGGAAAACTCTTGTAAAGACTTGGGCTTATAAAGAATCAGAGTACTCCAAATTACCAACTCTTCAAAGGATCTCAAATACAAAGAGAGTAAACAGACTTAGCTAATTAAAAAGTAAATAACTGGGCTGGGGTTGTGGCTCAGCGGTAGAGCACTCGCCTAGCATGCATGAGGCACTAGGTTCAATCCTCAGCACCACATAAAGTAAAATAAAGACACTGTGTCCATCTATAACTTAAAAAAAAAAGTAAATAATTGCTATCACCAAATAGTGTCTTGCACACTTCTCAACTCTTCAAAGAACTGAACAAAACTTCATTATGTTAGGTGCTCTTTGGGATTTTAACCCCCATGATGTTAGAAGAGTCACTATAAAGTTGTTAAATGATGAGCAAAAGCTTAGTTTCAATCATCCTTTACCAATAAAACAATTAATTGCTATGCATAACCACAGTCCTAAATATAAAGAAATGTAACTGTTCATTCATAGAACAAACACTAAATTTCTACTCTGTCAAGGACTCAAAGACAAGAATAAGATACTTATAAAGAAGTTGGTAGAGCCTGCATTTAGGAGAGAACAACCCCTTTTCTTTTATCTGACCCCAAGAGATAATAAGTTCTTTAAGGTGGAGATTATGTTATTACTGCTATATTTTATAGAATTGTAATAGTAAGGTAGACAAATTCTAAGATTATAATTTGATGAAATTTTACACACACACACACACACACACACACAAAATTATTTTAAACACCACCCAGATCAAGAAATTCAAGACCCTTAAAAAGCCCATTTGCTTTTTTTTTTTTTTAGTTAAAAACTATCCTTGTATTACTTCTAACTTCTGTCACTATAGATTCATTCTGCTTGTTCTTGAACTTTCCACAAATTACAAAATAGAGAAATGCAAGTGATATTTATCCATGTTGCTTTGTGGGCCAGGGGTTCATCCTTTTTACTCATATGTATTATGCCACTCTAGGATGGAATATACCACAATGTACTAATCCAGAGTACTGCTGGCAGACATTTGCATTGTTTCCAATGTCTAGCTATTATTAATAAAGCTGCTACAAGCATGATTGTACATGTCTTTTGATGGATGTATGTATTCATTTCTCAAGTGTTTAACAAGGGATACAATTGTTGAGTCATTGGGTATGTGTACCTTTAGTATTAGTGGAAATTGACAGTTTTTCTAAGATGTTTTACAAAGTTATATATTCACTAGCAATGGATGAGCATTTCAGTTGTTCTATAACCTTGGTTGGTATTGTCAGTCTTTTAAATTTCAGCCATTCTGATGGGCATATAGTGGCATTTTATTAATTTATATTTCTCTGATGACTGGATAATTTTCATATTATTCTCTTTTATGAAATACTGATGGGCAAAATGTATTGATTTACAGAAATTATATGATGTTTGATGTCTACATAAAGAATTTGCAGTCTGAAAAAAATGCCAAGCACAGCATTTATTTCTATTGTCTTCCTCAAACACTAAATATTTATTTATTGTGTGTGTGTATGTGGTACTGAGGCTAGAACCCAGGGCCTCATGCAAGCTAGGCAAGTATTCTACCATTACTATATATCTAGTCCCATTTTCTTAACTTTTTAAAAAAAAATACTAGGGACTAAACAGAATCAAGCACACACTAGGCAAGCACTCTACCACTAAAATGTACACCCACCTTCCCTTTTTTTTATACAAATATTTCTTTTTTGACATAGTGTCTTGCTAAGTTACCCAGGCTAGCCTCAAACTTTCAATCTTCCTGCCTTAGCCTTCCAAGTAGCTAGGATTACAGGCATGTATCATAGTGCCAGGTTCCCAATTCTTTTAATTTTTTTGACGAACTTTATCTCTTTATTAATGGTGTCAAATTTAATAATCTTTTAAAAATTGTTTAATGCTTTATTCAGTTAAGAAATTTTAGCTTGTCTCAAAGTCATAAAGATATTTTCCTATGTTTTATTCTAGAAGCTTTATTATTTTATCTCTCACATTTAAGTCTATGGCCCATTTTGAATTTATGCATATGATGTGAAGCAGGGGGTAAGGTTTGTTTTTTTAAAAATACAGGTATCTGACTCAGAGCTACTTACTGAAATGGCCATCATTCCTCACTTGGATTGCAGGGGCATCTCTACTATAAATCAAGTGAAAATGTATGTATATGAATATACAGACTTCCTGTTTTGTTCCATTAATCTGTCTATCCCTCCACTGTTTACTACCTGAGGCTTAATACCTGTAAAAACAGTCTCAATATCTAGTAGTATGAATTTCTAATTTTATTCAACTTCTTTGAGATTATCTGGGCTATTTTAGATCTTTTTCAGTATCATACATTGTAGAATAGTCAATTTCAACACAGATTTAAATGTAAAACCACGTTCATATTTTAACTGAAATTATATTCAATATACAGTTCAACTTGGGGAAAACAGGCATATCAACCATACTGAGTCTTTTAATCCATAAACATGTAATACTGTATATTATTTTAAATACCTCAGTGATTTGTCCAGTACCACCAACTTTGTCTAGCAAACAAAACCAAATTCACTGAAAAGTAATGTTACCTCTACAGCATCCTCTGCTTTTTCACTCTTTGGCAGAGGAACAGTTAGTATTACCAACTATTGGTACTTTTAGCAGTTAGTATTACCAATGTATTACTAACATCTTACTATTACTAAGGTTTCTGTTTCTTTTCTCTCTTTTCTTTTTGGTACTGGGGACTGAACCCCAAAGTTTTTACCACTTAGCTACAGCCCCAGTTCTTTCTTATTTTTTGAGATAGGGTCTCTTGCTAAATGGCTGAGACTGGCCTCAAACTTGCAATCCTCCTGTGTTAGCCTCCCTAGTTGCTGGGTTTACAGTGTGCGCCTAACTCTAATATTTCTTTTGTTTTCTGTCATTTTCACTCACTCACTCTTCAAAGACTAACCATCCACTGTATGCTTAGTGCTACTGCTGCAAGATGAGAAAAGGTGCAAGACTTGTATGTATGATGATGGGGCCTTTGGCAGGAGTCAGTGGACCCTAAGGGGGCTCTAAATGGCTTTAAAGGACAACTGAAAGTCTAAAAGGACATAAAAATAGTGTGTATGTGCATTTAAAAAAAAAAAGAGTTCATAGCTTTCAGCAGATTCTCAAAGGAGTACAAGTTTTTTAAAATATATATATTTTTTAGTTGACAGATCTTTTATTTTATTTATTTATATGTGGCGGTGAGAATCAAACCCAGTGCCTCACACATGCCAGGCAAATGCACTACTGCTGAGCCCCAGCCCTAGCCCAGAAGTACAAGATTTTTAAAAACTCAATCATTACTTTCCATGCTGATCATATGACAGCTATGCACTTATTTGCATGTGCATACGCCCTAGGGCATAGATGGGTCATAGAAGGAGGATTCTGCCAGGAATAATAATAATAATATCTCAGATTCTGACTGGACACTAGTGATAAACTTAAACGACATCAATCTTTAAATCTGTTTCTGTTTCCCTAAATTACTGAAACCAAGATGAACCTACCCTTTAAGATGGTGAAGCAGCTACTCAGATATATGTGTGTGTGCGCATGCATAGAAATTCAGTCAGATCACCTGAAATCAATGAATTGGATACAGTAACTTTGAAGAGTTCTTTCAAAAGAAAATACAAAGCCTTCTAGGGCTTTGTAGCTATTCTCTGATACATAAAAAGCCTTCTAAATTAAAACCCAACCTTCCCACAACGACCAGGTTAATTTTTCTAAATGCCATCTTTAACATGACATTTCTTTCTTCTTCCTCTATTCAATCAAATCTTATTCTCAAAAGGCTCATCTTAACTTTATCTTATTCATGTTTGAAGTATCTTTGAGTTTTTAAGTCCACAAATTTTCTCTTTTCCTTAATCTAATGGTATTTGGCACCAGAGAAGCCTTAAAAATTTATTGTTACCTGGGCTTCAACCCCAGAGATTCCAATTTAGACTTTTAAGGCTCCACAGTAATTCGAGGATGCTTCTAGGTTTGGTTATCTCGATCTCTGTTATCGATGCATACAACACAGATTTTCCTGAATTAATGTTTAACCATGCAGGCATGCCTCCTATGGTACCTTTATCGTAGTATTTATCACATTACAAAAATTATTTCAGCAGCAGGGCGTGGTGGCGCACACTTGTAATCTTAGCAGCTTGGGAGGCTGAGGCAGGAGGATCATAAGTTCAAAGTCAGCCTCAGCAAACTCAGTGAGACCCTGTCTCTAAATAAAATTCAAAATAGGGCTGGAGATGTGGATCAGTGGTTGAGTACCCTTGAGGTCAATCCCCCGTACCCTTGCCAAAAAAAGTTATTTAAGCTACTTAAAGGTAGAGACCCCACAAGGTAAGGTAGTTTAGGCATACAGGATATGCATAATGAATATTTGCTGAACTAATGAAAATGGGCTCTGGAGCCAGATTTATACTCTAAATCTGTGCCACCTTGACCTTGGGCAATATTAACTCTAAGCCTCTGGTTCCTCTGAGTAGGGTTAATAAGCCCTATCTTTACAGGATTTTTTTAAGGAGTAAATGAATTAGTGTATGTAAAACATCTAGCATACTTTCTGAACACAGCAACATGTATTAAGTATCTCGTCTAACCTGTTCAAAATGGACAGTGTTTTAAATATTTTTGTATCCCCTATATGACCTAGCACTCTTTCCATAAGACACAATTAATTAATTAATAAACATTTGCTGCCTTAACTACATCAAATATCAGCTGCCTCTTAAGACTGGCATCCCTCACATATCAGGTATGCCTTGAGATGTTTTGAGGGAATATATCTCAAGCATTGCAAAAATCCACTATGTATAAAATAGTGCTCTCATACCACTTTCACCTCCAACCATTTGCTTCATTTTCAAAAACTCCCACGTATGTCACAGGCACTCTTCTTATGACAGAGCTCAGCAGCTCAAAAGAGGGTATATGTGTGTGTGTGTGTGTGTGTGTATAACATATTTGTACGCATTTTTAAAATCTAATTTCTACAATAATCATATACTGTTGTTTCTGCTTTTACCATGTCACTTCGCAAATGTTTTAGAAAACAGCCCTTGAAAAAAATGTAAGTTCACATATCACTGGAAAATAGAACTACAACTCAAACCCAGTTTTGACTCCAAAGCCCAGCCTTTGTAAACTTCATTAGAACTGACAGTGTTTTAATTAGTGTAAATTTCAGGAATTGTTTACATATTTTTTTTAAACACTATTCACTGAGGCACTGTCTTTGGAACTTATTAGTTACTCTCTAGGGATGAATCACAAGCAAAACTATAAAACAGTTTATTATATCATCCATCTTCTTATAAAATAAGCCAAGATTGGTCTGAAGATAATAAAACACTGAAAAAACCTTAGTAAGTCAATTTCTGAAGCCACCTTTGAAGTATTTCTTTATTATGGGTACTTTTACTTGTGACTCTACCATTATACATAAGGCTTGTACTCATTGATGCTGAGGTGGTAGTAAAGTAAATTCAAGAAATAACTAAACAAGCACTAGACATCATTCTAAATAACATATCCAAAATCTGAGAACCATTCATAAAATAGTAGCTCAAATGGTATTTTGAAACATGAAAAGAAGCACATTGCGAGGTAGTTTCAAAAGACAGCAATACTTTTGTTTATTTTTGTTTGTAGTACTGGGGATCAAACACAGGGCTTCACTATACTAAGCAAGCATTCTACCACTCAGTTATATTCCCAACCCCAGTGATATCATTTTTTTAAGCTTAAGAAAAAGATATTTCATGAGGGTAATCAATAAAATGAAATATGTCAAGCCAAGAAGCTTCAAGTGAACCATAAAATAAGTTTTGATATAAGTTTTACCAAATACCCCAAACATTTGTAATTTTTTTTCTTAAAAACAAGACCCAAACTTTGGTCAAAGTTATAAGGATTTCTGAGCAAACAAGCAGTTAGACTCACAAGAAATCATTTTTAATAAAGTTTTTATTATGGCAGTTAAAATAGCACAGGTTGAGTACTATCTGAAGAATTTGAGGCAATTTTTCTTTTCACATGAAATTGAAAACAGAGTCCAATGCTAACAACCTCCAGTTAAATGTTACACATTATAAAATTTTTAATTCAAGATTAGTTGAGAAGAAGCTGTTTTTCAAAATGCGATGAGTCTGTTTGTCCACGAGTCTTCACAAAGTCACAAATACACTAACCTTTGTTACCTTAATGGTTATAAGATTTAAAAAATACACACACACACACACACACACACACACACACATACACATTTTTCTTTTTAGTTGTAGGTGGACACAATACCTTTATTTTGTTTATTTATTTTTATGGTGGTACTGAGGATCGAACCCAATGACTCACACATGTGAGGCAAGCACTCTACTGCTGAGCCACAACCCCAGCCCCAAGGGTTATACTGTTTTTAAAGAAGATATTATTTTCCTACATCTCTAATTAAAAATGGTAAGGAATAAAAATACAGCACTTAAAACTAGGGGTAGATTACTCCTTATATCATTCGATATGTATTACACTCTATTTTTGTGTTGAATATTGGTGTTATTAGTGTTATTCCCTGTTAAATATCAACATTTGCTTTGCATCAATTAATATTTACCTGCCAGTGAATAAACCTTATAATTCACTTAAACCTGATCACTGTTCAATCATAAAAAGGATCTAATTTTTCCTCAAGTTTCTAAGTCCTTTAATAAAAAACTTGGCTGTAGTCTCCTTCTAACTTATTTTCCCTACAAACACATGTTTCTTTTCTATGAGTTTTAAACATATTTAATAGCTTATATTCTTAGAAATAAAAAAAAAGACATTCAGACTGATAAATGTAGAGTGTACAACACAATACCAAAGCCCATCTGCGACTTATTATGTGTAATGTTTTATAATTTGGAGTTAGACCTTCTGAAAGTCAAAACAATTTGGAGTATAATTTTTAGACCTCCAAATAAATTTTTGATAAAATGGACTCATGATTCTAATAATCAAGGCTAGAAACTACTGATCTCAATAGTGAAAATTTAAGACAGTTATAGAAACTTAAAGACTATACATTTAAAGGAAAGCATAGTAATGAAAGGATACAGTTAGAAAACTATGAGTTTGTGTGCATGTATGTATGTGTGACCCATTCAATCACAATAGGTATTCTATAATCTCATGATGTGCTTATAACTTTTCAGTTTGGCATAAAACTATAGCTAATTTCTAAATTTTACTTGCACTCTTTTTAACACTCGTTTTCTCTTTACTAATTCAGTGAAGTAGGTTTAGGAAGTAGTTTCCCCCGGACACCAATTTCACTTACATTATCATGTTTAAAAAAACACAACATCTTCAATTCCCGGAAGACTCTTTTGCAAGAGACCAGATTCTGGAAGACGTTGGGCATCTTTTTGAGTGCTACTCTCTTTCCATCTCTTGGATCTGTTACTGACCTAAAGAAGCAATATTTGGGGGGGGGGGGAGGAAAAAGACAGAAATCAATTCCAAACCTTGTTCTCCAATGTTTCAGATCAGATCATGACAAATATCTTTATCTTAAAACAATATTAAATCCATATAATAAAGCTAAGGCATCAGTGAGAAAGCAGAGTATACACAAAGAAAATGTTCAGCTACCCAACTCATCTTGCCATGCTTTTAAAAAATCCCTGTCTAATAAACATTTTGCCCTTTCTGAATGATCACTTATACGTCTGAGATAGGAGGAACATTAGTGGTAAAGCCATTTTAAAGATGGGAAAAAAAATAAACAGCATAGCATATTACCCATAATCAAAGTCAATCAGTTACATGCTTTGTTTTCAGGGATGTTCAAACACAATTTAAATATCTTGGTTTCTAACCATATGAACATCTTTTAGTAACCTGGGATAGCACTGGCTGAACAATGTCCCTTCTTCAGAAGTATGAGTGGAGGCTTAAGGATCCCTCTAGTTCTTAAGTGATGATAACTTCTGTCCTTTTGTTTCCCAGCTTTCGGTGTGGTAGTTGCTCCTTATGGGTATTATTTCTTTAATAGCTCAGTGTTCCCCCTTTTTTCTTTCAGTCTTCTAACCACTTGTATAATGAATTTCCCATATTTACATTTTCCTATGTTTGAAATATCAGTGTGGTTTCCATTTTTCTGACTGAACTCAATCAATACATATTAAATGAAACAGTTAAAAGAAACAAATCAGTAAATTGGGTAAATTGGTCAACTGGTCATTTGGCTATTGATATGCCATGAATTAACCTAGAGCTTTTTTTCCCTGTCTACCCATCATACTAAGACTGGTTGTTCTATATGGTCAGCTAGGTTCCTGATGATCATTTCAGCTACCATTATCTTTAGTTCTTGCTCTGATCTAGTGCTTTGAATATTCCTTATAGCTTTGAGTAATTTTAAAATCTGATCCATGTGTCATCAATGCCTTTATTCAAGTTTAAGTTTAGAAAAATAATAGATCTTATTAACAGATATAGCACTAGAAACCATCTATGAGACTGATATCCAATGACTAATCTTGGGTATAGTTATTCAATTAATTATTCTTTCAATTAACTATGATCAATGCCATCAGGAAATCAGACAACCATCAAATTGCCTTCCTAAAAATAAAATATTCCTGTTATCTACCTATATCTAAAACAAAATCACACCAAATTTCCCTATGAATTAATCTTAGTTATCACTACTTCCTTTATCAAGTTTTCATGAAACTCTTACATGATGTATTCTAGTAATTTTAAATACAGGATGACTCCTTTTTCTTCTACTGACTGAAAATTTGGTAAAACAATTAAGTAGTATCATTTTTGAGTTTTCCAAAGCTTGAAATGTAATTCAAATTAGGCCTGGAGACCTAATGTTAGAGATCGTTGCTTAGAAAATAAAAACCAAAACCTAGAATATGGCTTAAATTGCTTATAAACTGGGAAAGTAAAATATCAGGGAAACTGAATATTGGTTATAGTCTGACTGTTGAAAGCCATTTTTTCTTCCTCCAATAACCATACCCTGGTTCAATATACTACTTATACATCCAGCTAATAGAAAATTAAAATGTCAAGGAAAGCCAGGCACAGTGGGGCACACCTGTAATTCCAGTGACTAGGGAGCCTGAAGGAAGAGGATCATAAGTTCAAGGCCAGTTTGGACATTTAGTGAGACCCTGTCTTGAAATAAAAATAACAAAAGGGGTAGGGATATAGCTCAGTGGTAGACCATTCTTGCGTTCACTCCCCATTACAACAAAAAGAAAAAAAATCAAGAAAATACAAAGGAAGGACAATTTTGGATCATACGTTGTATTCAATTGTCATGTCTTTTGTCTTTTTAAACCTGCAATAGTTATCTAGCATGTCTTTCATGACAGTACCATTTTTGAAGAGTAAAGTACATGTATTTTGTAGACTGTCCTTCAGTTTGGGTTTGTGTGGTGTTTATTCATGATTAGATTCAGACTATGCTGGCTTTTAAAAATTTGTTTCTGTGGTACTAGCAATTTGACCCAGGTTCACTCTATGACTTAAGTTCATGAAGTGCATCCCCAGACCCCAACTCTCCTTTTTTTCCTTCAATTTGAGACACTGTCTCACTAAATTGCTGAAGCTGGCCTTAAACCTGGCGATCTTCCTGCCTCAACCTCCAAGTAGTTGATATTATTCCACTGTGCCCAGCCCTGCATTTTTGATAGGAATACAGAAGTACTATCTTCTCAGAGCATCGTATTTGCAGGCATGATGTTAATATGTCTCATCACTGGGGATGACTTCAGTCACTTGGATGAAGTATCTGCCAGGTTTCTCCACTGTAAAATTACTATTTTTTCCCATTGTAACTGTAAATAGCCTATTCCTCATCAAACTTTGACTTACTACGTTCAGTACACACTGATGATTTTTGTCTAAACCAATTATTGATGGTTGCCAAATGGTACTTTAATAATTTTATCATCTTTTATAATAGTCCAGCACAATATATATTAGTTTTTTTAGTAAATAAACTGATTTCATAAAATGCTCTCTCCAGGGCTGGGGATATAGCTCAGTTGGTAGAGTGTTTGTCTTGCATGCACTAAGCCCTGGGTTCAATCCCCAGCACCACAAAAACAACAACAACAACAACAACAACAACAACAAAAAACCCATGACTCTCTCCAGAGGCCTCATATAATACTACTTCTTCCTAACTTGTGACTTGTTTTTGCTGATCATCCTATTGTGATGAGAAACACTGCACTGATATAAACCTGCTCCTGGAAATACTTGACATAGGCTCAAGGTTAGTACTGTGCCTTGTAATGTTTTAAGGTAAAAATCACAAAGCAGCATTTTATTTTATTATTCATGCAAAAGTCAGTCATGCCTGTGGCTGGTAACAATATAACTCTAATGAATGTGAATGGCAGTGCAGTAATTTCACGCCATGTTGAGTTTGTTCTCTCTTAACTTGAGGTAGCAGATGCTTTAGTTCAGCAAAACAGTACCACAGAGCAAAGATAAGTGTGAAAGAATGTTATACAGGAATTCTTTTATTTCCTTTGTTATTCAAAGGCTAGTTGTGCTTAGTTTCTCTGTTGCTGCAATACTCTGGTTACTACAAATATGCTTGTTAATTAAGGTCCAGATATAATGAACAACTTTTAGAGTAACTTGGCTCATTTCAGAGAGAGAGAAAAAAAAAGGAGCTATCCTTATATCTGCAATCCACTTATTGGTCAGTTATTTTTATTTTTATTTTTTGCTAAATACTGGATGCCCTAAATAGTATATCTATCATTTCATCTTACTACCTTTTTAAGCATTCAAGTTATACTAACAGGTGTTTACTTCCCGAATTAATTAATATTAATAATTAATTTAATTAATATTTTATTTCTACCATGTTAAAAATAAAAGTTGTAAAGGTTTTGGGAAGGAATTCTTTACACCTGCCCGGAGTGTATCATCCTACTCTGCTCTTAGAACAACTCCAACTATCTTTTAAAAAGCTAAAAGAATCTAAAAGTCATTCTTCAGAGAGAAAGAGAGTTTGTCAAAAGTACAACAACAAAACAAGAACCTTTTTAGATCAGTTGTGGTCAATTTGTCAAAAAGTTTTCTTAATCCCAGGAAACTATGACCATTATCACAAATCTGTATGAATTACTGACAAGCAGAAAAACTGAATGACACAAGAGTAAAACTTATTGGGGACACTTTCCTAGGCACCAAAATGTCACTTAAAACATGTTTAAAGTATCAAAACATCTTTAAATTGTTGCTTAAAGCATCGTTAAATTAGCAAGAATCTCCAAGAAATTTTAAGTTCCTCATTAATTTTTATGTGAAGAATCTTTCCCCATGTTTTTAGCAGTTTTCAAGTTTATGTTTCTGATACAGATTTTTAGCTACTCAAAAGAAACAAATAATTTATAGTAAGAATGCTTCAACTTAGATTAAGATAATCAAGTTCTCCTAATTCTATTCATGTCAAGTTGTTATAAGCAATACCCTATTTTTTGCTATATACACTACAATTACTATGTCAAATGTACCAATACAGTATATATCTCAGCTACGGAATCTCCTAACTAGATTCTAAATATTTAGATTATTGCTTTCACATTCGTTTTGAAATTCATTTCCTTAGAAGTTAATTTTTACTTTTATTTAGGTTGTCTGCTTGAGAAAAAACAAATTATGATACAAAATTTTTGACAACAAATAGGTCTAGAGAATGTATCCTTGTTATATATTCTAGGACACACATGAAATTTAAGAATAAATTAAGGAACAAAGAATTTATTTTTATGTCTCTCTGCTCTTTTTAACCAGAATTTTAACAGGTTATAGTTTGTATGCACTTTCTGCCATAACTTATAGAGCTGCATACCATTTTGAAGGAAAAATCCTTTATGCCTCCCTCCCCCCCACTTAAAAAAAAAAAGGGATTCTCATCTTCCATGTTTATATTGCTTGTTCCATCCACTGAGCTTTAGTTTGTCTGTTTATTCAAGTCTGTATTTGTTGAGTTAGCTGTATGCATAAGAAGGGATCTTTTCTCTTTTTTCTCAAGATACTAAAATGGCCCCAAAATTTGTTATTTTATTGCTTTCTATTATAAGGGGGAAAAAAACTTATACAATAGCTAAACCAAGGCTATAATGCAATGAAGTTCATCATTCTTTCATATCTTTCTAACATTACTGACTAGCAGAAGCAAAATATCTATATTTAATTGAAAGAGTTAAATATGAACTTAACCATCCCCTAATTCTGTTTAAATAAATGACAGTAGGCCATTCTGATCTACAGTGAGGCACTCAAGGGCACTGATAAAGGAGGAGGGATAAGCAATAGGCCAGTCATTCAATATCAGACCATCATATTTATTTTCAAATACTTTACTAGAGTAAGAACACACTTTCAAGACCCCCTCTAGTTCCCCACCAATAATGTTGGATAAGTTAAAATGTAACTGAAAATTATTTTGTTTTTTCCTGTGGTCCTAGGAATATTTGATTTTTCTTTGGACCATGAATTAATTAGTTCCATCCACACTGTACATCCTGCAGAGATATAACAACTCTTCCTCCTTAGTCACTGCCAAGTATCTCTGTGAGGAATCCAACCTGCCTGTAATGAAGTGGTCACCCTGTCTTTTTAAAGGGGATTTTCTCATGTGAGAGGAAGAACATGATACAGCCCAGTCTGTCAAGCGAAGGGAGTTTTCATGGCCCACTAGCCATAGTCCTCCCTTTGAAATAGACCTATGAATATTGCATGGGGAGAAAAACTAGTTGCAATGAAGGAAAGGTTTCTATGCAAAGCCATAAAGGAAAATAATTCATATCTCCTTCTTGCATTTTAACAATTTTGGGTGAGAAGAGGTCATAAAGGGTAACTAAAACTAAGTCACATAAAAATGCTTGTTTTTAATCCCATTAAGGACTTCCTGAAAGTTATGTGTTCTGTCATAAGAATTCTGAGGAATATAAAGGCAAAAAAGTTTAAAAAATAGCAATTTTTGCTGTACATTATGTTTCTAAACATACAGAATGCTACATGACAGCTGGGCATGTGGTATATGCCTGTAATCCCACCAGCTGAGGCAGGAAGATCAAGAATTTAAAGCTAGCCTCAGCAACTTAGTGAGGCCCTAAGAAACTCAGGGAGACCCTGTCTCTAAATAAAATATTTAAAAGGCCTGGAGATGTGGCTTTGTGGTTAAGTGCCCTAGGGTTCAATCCTTGGTACAAAAAACCAAAAACAAACAAACAAACAAAAACACATGACAAAAAAGAATTATTTTACTAACATGGTAGATTTATAACAGTATGGCTTTGCATCATCAAAAAACTTTAATGCTAGTCAAGGATAGAACTCAGCTTGCCTAGCACACACAAGGCCCTGGGTTCAGTCCCTAGTACCATGAAAAAAAAAAAAAAAAGAAAGAAAAAAGAAAAGAAAGAAAGGAAAGAAAAGAAATTCACATTTTCAGAAAAAGCTTTGTTCTTGTCATAAGGAATACTTTGTTATATGGCTTAGTACTGTGGTCATACATAAAATGCCCATATTTTCTAAAGATGTATATCTAATTTTATGTCCCAAAATAAAAAAACATAAAAGGCTGGCGATGTAGCTCAGAAAGCTTGATTAGTATGCACAGGGCCTTGGGTTCAATCCCTAGTACCATACAAACAACCAACCTTTAGTAACAATAAAAACAGATAGTTAAAAACTGAAGCAATCTTGATAATTATTATATCTGGGTGGTAAGTCTAATTACAGGAAAGTAAATAAAATAATATATATTTGAAAGTTTTCAAAATAGAAATTAAATTTATAAAAAATACTAATAATAATATTAAAAATATCTTCCCAGTAGCTTGGGAGGCTAAGGCAGGAGGATCACAATTTCAAAACCAGTCTTAGCAACTTGGCAAAGTCCTTAGCAATTTAGATCCTGTTTCAAAATAAAAAATTTTAAAAAGGGCTTGGGATGTGATGGGTTTTAGATACAGATGTGAGATGCAAAATTACACAACTTTCAGAAGACAACATATAGGATATTTAAGCAGGGAGAAGATGTCTTCCATGAACAAAAAACACTTATACAGTGGTAATATGCCCCTAGGTTCTATCCCTGTTACCAAAAAAAAAAAGAAAAAAAAAAAAAAAGAAAGAAAGAAAGAAAAGAAGAAAAATGTTATCTGGGATCAAAGCTAACAAATGATATCCTATGCAAAACTTCTACAAAAATCAACTAAAAAACATTGAAAACAATTAAAGAATAGACATATATTCGCTGACTAGAAGATGCAACATTGTAAAAACTTTAATTCTTCCAAACTGACTTCTAGATTGAGTGAAATCCAAAAAGATCTTCACAAGGTTTTCTTTTTGTGAAACCAGACAAATTATTTCTGAAGTTTTTATGGAAATGCAAGGGTGCAAATGATAGCTAAAACACTTGAAGAACAAGGTGGGAGAAACTGCTCTGCTAGATTTAATGCCTTATTATAAAGTTACCATAATTTATACAATGTAATTTTTGTGCAAATATAGTCCAGAAATAGAAATATGACCTAGAAATGTAATCTTGCATATATGAACACTTGGCTTATCAAAAGGGTGGCTCAGAGCTGGGAGCGGTGGCACAAGCCTATAATCCCAGCGACTTGAAAGGCTGAGGCAGGAGGACTGCAAGTTCAAAACCAGCCTCAGCAAATTAGCTAGGCTCTGAGCAACACAGGGAGACTCTATCTCTAAACAAAATACAAAAATGGGCTAGGGATGTGACTAAGTGGTTAAGTTCTCCTGGGTTCCAATCCCTGGTACTAAAAAAAAGAAAAGTAGAAAAGAAAGAAAAAGAGTGGCTCTGCAGAGCAGTGCAGATGGGAAAGTTATGCCAGTTATTAAGCTACTGTATCTTAACTTCAAACCCATCCAGCTAAACATTGGTTTGTAATAGCAGCAGCTGAATTCAATTTATTGTTTTTCCAACTCTTGCAGAACTGGTCTCAGTGTATCTTCTACTAGAGATTTCAACAGTAGTAAGCCCATATCCCTTCCTCAGATGGCTGAATTTCTGCTCCATGAGGTTTAAAGTTTTAATAATTCCAAGTTCTTACCTATATTCTCCCAGGTGTGAGATGGAAACTGTTACTTATGTTGACATCTTAGTGTTCTTTTCTTGCCTTTTTAATTACCTACCCAACAACTTTATTGGTATTTTTTTTCATATTAAAACACTATTTAAGTAATTGTAGTTTCACTTCACACTATATACTAATTATACAGAAAAATTGATATTTACCTTCTTTAAAATCAAGGACTTCTTTTCATATCTATACATTGTTATGAGATAAAAAATGTAAGTCACGTAGAGGATTGCAACACTTAGAAGGAACAAAGGGCTCTTATCCATATATATATATAATCTCCTATGAATCAATTTTTTAAAAGTCTGGGAATACCAAATGTTTTACAAAGATGTAGTGCAATGGAAATTCTTAATAGACTACTGATAGGTGTGTGTACATTGGTAAATCACTTGGAAAACAAGTTGGCATAAAGACAGACAGACAGACAGATAGATAGATTTCAACATTGTAATTTGACTCCTTGATGTATATACTAAAATACATACACATTTTTATAGCACCAATTATTTTCGAAAAAACTCAAATATCCATGAACAGTAGTAGTATGGTTTAAAAAAGTGTATACTTATATTATGGAATATTCTACAGCAATTAAAATTAACTACTGCTACATGCAACACAGATGAATCTCACAAACACAATTCCATAAAAAGAAACCAATCACAATAAACATGTACTACATGATTTCTTTTCTATAATATTAAAAATATATGACAAGTTAAACTCTAATGTTTAGGGATACACACTTTAAAGAGACCATGAAGAGTGGTTATCCTTAGAAGTGGGGATGATAGTGGGAGAGGGCATAGAGAACTTCTAGGTACTAGTGATGTCTTTCTTACTTTTCACTTGAATGATTATAGGGATGTGTAATACTATTGTGTGTGATAAGTCACTAAGCCGTATTTTGTGTATGTTTCTGTGTTATAATAAAACTAAAAAGGCTTTTAAAGAAGGCAAACTGCCCAGTTTAAATTTTTGATATAAAAGCACTTTAGCTTGAAATCTATATAATGAGTAATTTTTAAAGAAGATCATTCTTTCCCTTATTTTTCACATTGATATACATCTAGACCAGCTCAGTGGATTTTTGTCACTTCTTTCTCTGTGCCACAGGTTCATTCTGTAAAGAGGAGTATGTTAAAATATCTTTTTTATGTTTTGATAGAATTTCAAAGGAATTTGCTTGCTTAAAAAAATAAACATTTTCTTCATCATTAAACAAGAATATATTATTAAGAAGCATTCCACAGGAAAGTGCTGTCAGCAGAATTTAGGACTACAGTCCCACCCCTAATCTAATCACAATCTCCTAACGTCTTCCATTGTGAAGCAAAATGCTGAACAAGCCACAATATATAGATGTGCTTCAGGTTTTTAATTAGTTAGCCTGTTATAAATAACCAAAACCAAAAATATTGCAAAAACAAAATAAAGAGGCAAGACTTCCAGCTGTGGCAAACTGAAGAGGTCAGCAAATCCTCTCCCCCAAAACAACTATAAAATTAGACAACATTTATCAAAAACAAACATTTTGGGACTCTATAAAATGACCAAAGTCAAATGACAAATTTAAAAGTATTTATGAAAAATGCTGAAATTTGAATCAAAGAACAATGGGAGTCAGTGGCATTATTGCGTGGAGCAGCTCCTTACTCACACCTCCCCTGACCCCCTGCAATAGTTCCACCTAAGCAGGGCTGGCAATGAAAACCAGTAACTTAGAAAGCAAAAAATCCATTCCCAGTGACATTGAGAGTAAAAGCATCAAACTCCACTGGAAAATAACAGAAAAAGTCTATAGTTCTGCTAGCCTGAGCCTGCTCCCCCAGTTGGGGAGATAAGTGAACAAACAGAAACCCAGAAATTTAACAAAGAGATTCTGGAAATGAGAGAGCCTTAGAGGGTCTAGATAAACTCTCTATACACCCCTGGCTCAATGGAAGTTGAGTATATACACAGAAGGGACCAGAGAGGGACCAAGCAGAATTTCAGGTTTCTATTTTGTTTTTTAATTGCTATTTTAATTTTTGGACTTCCCTTCCTGTGGTTCCCTCTTGTGTCTGCATAGCTTAGTAGTCAGCCACTGATTGAGTAACGGTTATCTTCCAACATCCTGAGCCAGTAAGACTTCCACAGTTTGGTTATCCATCTGTATGTATATGTGTGTGTTGAGATCTCATCCAATTTTCACAAATGACTAGCTTTTATTTTCTGCTGAGTCCTTTAGTTCTCCTCACATGCAGGAAGCCTCCCAGAGGGCCAAGGATGTATGGAGAGCTTGAGAGTGAAAGGATTTGCTGACCCCAAAGGGTAATTTAAGTTCACACATACACAGAAACCAAAAATACTGGAGTGGTATGTAAGTACATAGAGGAATACATTGTTGGGTTTATAATATATATGTATGATATATGACAATAATAGCATAAAAGGGAGAAGAAATCGAGCTAATTAGAAAAATGTTGCCATATTTTACTGGAATCAAGACAATATTAATTTGAAATTTGTTTGGAAATTAAGATGCATGCCTGGAACAATCAATAAAAAAATAACTAAAAAAAATCAAAAGAGGATTAAAACATCAAAAGATGAGGACTGGGGGTGTAGCTTAGTGTAAAGTACATGATTAGCATCTATGAGGCCCTAGGTTCAAACCTCACTCTAAGTGTATATGTGCACACAAGCAAACACATAATCAATAAATGAGTAAATATGATCATCTACAAATATTTGTTTAACATCAAATAAGGAAATGAAGGAAGAATGTAGGAACAAAAGAAACATGAGCACATAGAGGGCATTTCATATTTGTGTTAAAAGGTTCAATGTTAGGATGGCAATTCTCTCAAATAGATTTCATTGATCTTCTGATTCAATGAAATCTCTGTCAAAATTGGAACCATCATACAATACTGGTGGGAACGTAAAATGACACAGCCACTTTGGAAAACAGTTTGAGTCTTCTGGAGTGAGGAAAATAATTCAAAAACTAAAACTGAATATATCCTATTAATTGTTGCAGATCATTATAATTGTTGCAGATCACTAGAAGTCACTGAATTATGATGGCTCATTTTATGGTATTTCAATTATGACTCAATAAAGCTGTTAAAATAAAAACCATCACCACAGACTACCAAGTGTTTACAACATTCTAGGTTCTATTCTAATTTATTTTGTACAGTTCCTATCTTTGCCTTTAATAATTTATATAGCTTTTCCATTTATTCAGGTTATTCACTAGACAAATATATAGAAATTTCAAATCACCTATTCAAACAAATATAATTTTCATTTCATTTCTTCTTTTATTTTAATAGCAATGTTTTATTTAATTCTAATTCATTTGGAATTCGAATCATGTATGGAATGAAATATTTATTTATAATAATAGTAACTATGAACCAATTTCTGGAACTGCTATTTCCTCTAAAGTTCACTAGTTCAATTTCAACCAGTACTTATCCAATACGATTACTGATCCCATAGATACGGATGTAGCTCAGTGGTAGAGGGCTTGTATTCAATCTCAGAATGGAAGGAACAGTATCTTTTAACCCCTGAGCACAAAGATTCTATTACTGGAAATATGCTCCTAGTATGTAGAATAGTATTCCATCCCAGGTCAACTTCTACACTAAATCCCACCTGATCATCAAGAATTTTTTAATGCTGAAAACCTCTTAATGTATATTCTATTTATATTATTCTTGAGCGTTTTTCATCTATGTTCAAAAAGATTGCTTTTAATCTTACTCCCCAGCCTTAGTAGGTATATTTTGTCTGACTCACAAAATAGGTAGCCTTCCATTTACTTCAGTGTTTAGTACCTGTTTATATGATATAGGTATTACGTGCTTAAAAATATTCACCAGTGGTTACATTAAAATTCATTGTGTTTCCTATTCCAACTAGTTTAGTATCTAAAGTATCTAGTTGTATAGTGCTTCTCTCTATATATATTTTATAATATACATAAATTTCTATATATATAAATTTTTGCAGGCTAGTTTATAAAATTTTTATTTAAAAAAATTTTCAGGGAGCTGGGGTTATGGCTCAGTGATAGAGTGCTTGCCTAGCATGTGTGAGGCACTGGGTTTGATTCTCAGCACCACATATAAATAAATGAACAAAATAAAGGCCCATCAATGTCTCAAAAAATATTTTTAAAAAATTTCAGTAGTTTTCATCCTAATTTTGTCTCTTAATACACAGCTCTTTTTTAAGGTCCTTTTGAGCTTCACTGATCCATTTTATTTGCTTGTTGAAATAAGCACAGAAGAATTGAAAAAAACTATAAGTTTATTTCCCAGCCTATGAGATGGATAACTGGTGGCAGGGGTTTTCATGTCTTTCAAACAGTATGTTTATTTATTGTATTACCTTTTTTAAAATTCTAACTGAAATCTTGCTATGTTTTGTTATACATTTCTAATCTTATTGCACTATAATTTGAGGATGATGTGTGTAAAATTTATGTTGAATGTATTTACTAAAAAAATTATATGTTGGGCTGGGGATGTGACTCAAGTGGTAGTGCGCTCGCCTGGCATGCATGTGGCCCGGGTTCGATCCTCAGCACCACATACAAACAAAGATGTTGTGTCCACCAAAAACTAAAAAATAAATATTAAAAAAAATTCTCTCTCTCTCCAATATATATATATATATATATATTCAAATATGTGCATTTAAAACAAGCAGATGTGCCTACTTGCGTTTTCTCAAAATTTTATCTTATTTCATTATTGAGGACCGTTAATTTTTGGTTTATTTGAATGGAAATTTACACAGTAAGATAAACACTGTCTCCTATTCAAGTGTTCTTGTAGACAGTTCTTATACTTATCAGTTTTTGTTTCTTTTGTTTTCCTGTTATGTTTTATCTGGAACAGATGTGCTGGCATACAACCATGGTGTGTAAGACATATTTTAACTTTACAAAAAAGAAGTTTTAATATAAATATTTTATGTATTTTTCATTACACATAAATTGGAAATGATTTTAAGATAGTAGTATATGGAAAACATTATTTGTTCATACACATTATTTGTTCATATAAATGAAACAAACTGTGTAATAGAATTTAGTTGAGAGTAATAAGTTCTGAATTTGCAAAAATATTCTAAAAACTATAAAATAACTAAGAAAAAATGTTGACTGAGGTATGTTTTCAATAAAACAGGTAACACAAGATCATTTCTCTGTGTATTTCATGCTAAATTTTCCAACCCCAACAAGGATGCTTTAGATGCAGGATAAATTTTGGGGAAATACATTTGGAAACATGCAGTAACAAACACTAATTTTTAATTATGGTGAACAAAGTGATGAAGGAACTTAAATTATCCATTATAGGAATAAACATTGCAAATAATCAGTTTTTAAAAATATGCTAGTGTTCTGAACATGGCTGCGGCCTTGGCTCTGGGTACTGAAGCTTGCTGGTATGAGGCAGGGAACATGATGGCTCTAAATGAGTAGGGTGATCATTATTTGCTAACAATATCTACTCCACCTGGGGAAATATGGCAGTAAGCTCAAAAGCTGCTAGCAAGAGATAACAAAGGTTTTCTTCTGTGCCCAACCTATGGATGAATCATCAGTCTTTATTATAACTCACTCTTTAAGAAGAAATGGGGAAGGATCTGGCTGCCCAAACATCTGGCAGAGGTTTAACTGATGACTGAAACATTATCCCCAAATCCATTTTTTCTTTTTTTAAAAAAAAGGCAAATGACAGGACTGGGGTCGTGGCTCAGCGGTAGAGCACTTGCCTAGCACATGCAAGGCCCTGGGTTCAATCCTCAGCACCACATTAAAAAAATAAATATATATTTTTTAAAAAAAGTTTTTTTTAATCCCAGTTTTATATCTGAGGCCTACCAGTACTTGGATAAAACCATAATTTAAAATTCTTTTATTACTAGTTAAAATATGTAGATTAATGTAATTACAAACTATAAAACCTCAGGTAAAGAGGGATGCATTTGCCTTAGCCATACTTAGCCACGTTAGAGAACCTACCAGTTAGCTGGGGACGGAGGCAGATACCTATAATCCCATTAGCTCTAGAGGCTGAGGAAGATGGCAAGTTCAAAGCCAGCCTCAGCAACATCGAGGTGCTAAGCAACTCAGTGAGACCTGTCTCTAAAAAAATATAAAAGAGGGCTGGGAATGTGGCTCAGGGGCCAAGTGCCCCCTGAATTCAATCCCCAGCACATACACACACAAAAAATTATATACATAAAGAAGCTACCTGTTATATACAACTAGTATTTCAGGTATATATTACATGGTAGGATGATTTTATTATTTTATTTTATTCTATTTTGGGGAGAGGTACTTGGGATTGAATTTGGGGGCACTCAACTACTGAGCCACAGCCATAGCCCTATTTTTCGCATTTTATTTAGAGACAGGGTCTCATTGAGTTGTTTACAGCCTTGCTTTTGCTAAGGCTGGCTTTGAACTCGCAATCCTCCTACCTCAGCCTCCCAAGCCACTGGGATTACAGGTGTGTGCCACTGTGCCCGGCTTGTAGGACAATTTTAAATCCTCCTTTGGGATATAAATTTAAAAGATAGCTCTGGTGGAAAGGAGGTCCTGACTCCTTTCCCTTGAACTATGATAGAAAACCTTGAACAAAGGTGAAGATTCAAGATAGCAATCAGAAATAGTAATGCAGAATGTAGCTGCATACACAAAAATGTTCTGTTGTCTTACATCTTACTAAGAAAATGAACATTTAACAGAAAACTACCTGAAGAATGGAAGCCTGCTAAGCCAAACAGAACTAGATGGGATTCAATGGTACAACAGTTTTAAAAGTAGGAGTCTAGAGAAGAGGGCCACAAGAAAGCCATAAGATGAATTTAGAAGTAGAATAGCATCAGTTTGTTCTGAGTTTCTTCCTTTTACTATTTATATCCAAAATATCAGGGTGAGGGTGGAGTGAGAGGGAGCATTTCCTGAAAGGGTTTCATGTAAAAACATTTTAAGACTATTACCACTCACCTCTAACCAATAACTACCAGCTACTTCCACGTGGAAACTGATTGCTAAATGTCTCCTAGAAAGCCTTGCTCTGCTTCTTGTCAGTTTCACTTCAGGAAGAAGGACGAAACTAATCACAAAAGTGATGAGGACAACAAATGTCAAATGTGCTTGTCAAAAAAAAACCCTATCTGAAAAATACCACTTACAACATTGAATAAAAATAACTAAAACTCAGACCCTTTTCTTCCATTGACCTCACTTTGATAAAGTAAAAATGATTGTTGGTATGTAGCAATTTTTATCAGGTCACAAATCCTTAGGAGAAACAAACCAGAGAATGAGAAACTGAAGATTTAATTGAGAAGGAAGCTAGATAGTAAGCTGCCTATCTTAAAATCCCTGTTCTGCTTAGAGAATGTGCTAGTTTCAGTGAATACTATAATAAAGGGAACATCAGGTAGGAAACATTTATCAGTAGAAAAATGGTCAACAGGGAATTTTAAGTTGAAAAGGAATTCTGAAATGTTTCATTTTGTAAACAGCAAGTATAATCAAAGAATAGTAAGAAGAAAATGAGTGTATACAACAAAATGTAAATGTATGAGGTAAAAAAATTACCAAAGTGGTCAGAATAAATTTTTTAAAGAACTTTATCTTAAATAAATCATTTCTCTTAGAATTTTAATCTAAATCTTTAACATTTTCAAATTAAAAATTACAATTTAAAAAAAATATTTCTTTTAGTTGTAGATGGACAAAATACCTTTATTTTATTTGTTTTAATTTTTATGTGGTACCTGGGATCGAACCAAGTGCCTTACTCATGCTGAGCAAGCACTCTACCACTGAGCCCCAACCCTGGCCCAAATTACAAATCTTAATCTGATTTTAACTATAGGGAGAGCACTTGCTAGTCAGACTTTGCCCAAATCTTGGTTTCAAATGTTATTCACTGACATTAATTTCCTACCACTATTATAACCAGATAAAATTTAAAATTTAGCATATCCCCAATTTCACTATCATACTAAATACACAAATTTTCTCTTACTGTAATTGTAAGACTTTAAATATATAATAACTATTTGAAACAGCTCTTCATAATTTGTGTGTGTGTGTGTGTGTGTGTGTGTGTGTGTGTGTGTGTGTGTCTGGGGACAAAGAACTTTCAAATGAAAATTTTCAGATTGCAAAAGCTCCAAAGTTCAGAAACAGGGGTAAAATATAAATAATCTTAGAAAATAAGTGCAAAAAGATTTAACTAATGGTAAAAAGGCATGTAATACATAATCTCAATGGTGGCTGGTTTACTGAATCTTGTACCAATCTACAAGATTCTTTCTTGTTAGAGGAGGTTTTAAACACTATTACACTATTACAAAGTTGCAAGAAACAATAAGAATCATAGGAAACAAAATAAAACTTCCCTGCATATCACTGCCCTTCTGCTCCCCCCCCCTTTTTTTTTAAAGAAAGAGTGGGAGAGAGAGAGAGAGAGAGAGAGAGAGAGAGAGAGAGAGAGAGAGAATTTTTTTAATATTTATTTTTTAGTTCTCGGCGGACACAACATCTTTGTTTATATGTCGTGCTGAGGATCGAACCCGGGCCGCACGCATGCCAGGCGAGTGCGCTACTGCTTGAGCCACATCCCCAGCCCCCCCTTTTTTTCTTTTGATATCTTCCCCTCAATGAGAAAGGAGGGCATCTACAGAAAGAGAAATACTACTAAAAGGTTATTAGAAATGGCAGCGTTGCACTCTACAGATGCTGTGATTTGCTTTATGGCAGAAAGACATATATAACAGTCACCTGCAAATTATTCTTTCTAAGAACTTTTTTACTGGGCACTTAACAATGTACTAGAATCATGACTAGGTGCTACATGATATAAAGAAGAATGAGACAAATCTGTGACACCCTTAAGGAGACTTGTATCACATGTATAAAACCATGAAGAGAAAATGCAGCTCAGACTCTAATAAATGAGCTTTTATTTATTAGGCTTTCTAAATCACTAAATTTATTTTACAACCTTATCACATCCCTCAAAAATTAGAAACATTCCAAGTATCCATTCGCTGAGGGGAAAAAAATTTTTTTTCTATGAAAGTATAAGTCAACAATATCCAAAATGTTTCACCAAAGTAATTATTTCCAGCAGACTTCTTGATCAAAATATAGTACTTCAAAAGTGAGGTGGACAGGCAAAGAGGAACATTAATATGCGAGAGACAAAAGAAAACAAAAAATAAAATGGTAAACTCACACTTTGCTGTATCATTAATTACATTAAAAATTAATGAATGCCTTAATCCCAGCTACTTTGAAATCTGAGGCAGAAGGATTGAAATTTAGAGCCAGCCTGGGCAATTTAGCAAGGCCCAATCTTAAAAGAAAAAAATTTTAAAGGCTGGGGGGATAGTTCAGTGATAAAACCATCTGGGTTAAATCCCCAGAGCCAAAATAAATTAAATGAATAAATAAGGCTGGGGATGTGGCTCAATGGTAGAGCACTCCTGAGTTCAATCCCCAGTAAACACACCGCATGCGCGCGCGCGCGCGCGCACACACACACACACACACACACACACACACACACACAGATTCATGAAATAAATAAGCCAATTAAAAGGAGGATTAAAAGGCTGAGGATGTGGTTCAGTGGTAGAATGTTTGCCTAGCATAAGACCTTGGGTTTGATTCACAACAATCAGGGAGGGTCAGGGCGAAGCACAGACTGTAATAATGGATAAATAAACCCAACTATATGTTGTCTATGAGACACAGACATAAACATATAGATAAAAATTATTCAAATGAAAAAAATATACCATGTAAACAATAAGCCTAAGAAGCCTGGAATGTTTACATTAACATCAGACAAAGTAGATTTCAAGAGAAAATTTATATAGGAAATAGAGATTTATATATATAAAAGGGCAATTCAAGAGGAAGACACAGTAGTTGTAAATATGCATGTGTACTGAAATATCTATCCAATGTGACAAGAAAAGGAAAAAAGTAAATGAATAGAAGGCATACGTATGGGAATAGAAGTTAAAATGTCCTCAGTGAGGGCTGGGGTTGTGGTTTGGTGGAAGAGGACTTACTTGCCTAGCATGTGTGAGTCACTGGGTTTGATTCTCAGCACCATATATAAATAAATAAATAATAAAGGCTGTTGACAACTAAAAGTAAATAAATAAAAATGTCTTTATTGAAAGAAGACATGTGGCAAAACCTAAGGAACCTTTAAAAAGCTACTAACATTAATAAATGAATGCAGCAAAGTTCCAAGATATGAGGTCAATTTACAAAATTCAACCATATCTCTATATACTATCTTTCAACAATTAAAAGGAAAAAAAATTTTTTTAAATATTTTTTAGTTGTCAATGGATGTTTATTTTATTTATATGCAGTGCTGAGAATCAAACCCAGTGCCTCACATATGCTAGGCAAGCACTCTACCACTGTGCCACAATCCCAGCCAGAAAAATTTTTTTTGAAATTCCATTTATAATTTTTGTTTAAAGTATGAAAAATAACACTATTAAAAATCAGGGCTGGGATTGTAGCTCAGCAGCAGAATGCTTTCCTAGCACAAGAGGCACTGGGTATGATCCTTAGCACCAAATAAAAATAAATAAGTGAAATAAAAGGTATTGTGTCCATCTACAACTAAAACAAAAATTTAAAAAATCAATTTAGCTGGGCATAGCAGCACATAACCTGTAGCTTTAGCAACTTGGGGGACTGAGGCAGGAGGATCTCAATTTCCAGGCCTGCCTCAGCACTTAGTGAGATCTTTTCTCAAAATCAAAATTAAAAAGGGTTGGGAATGGAGCTCAGTGATAACCCCTGGTTCCAATCCCCAATACTGCAAAATATGAATAAAACTTTTAAAAATAAACTTAATGAAAGCTATACAAGGTCTATACAATGATTACTGCAAAGAAAAGTTAGAAACAACCTAAACAGAGGAATACACCATATCCATAGATTTATGTTCATGGCTTCAAAAATTTAATATTTAAATGGCTTAACTCCCCCAAATGATTATTAGATTCAAAGCAATATGATCAAAATTCTGTAGGCTTTTTAAGAGATATAACAACTGATTTTAAAACTTATGTAGAAATGCAAAAGGCAAAACAAAGTTGAAGGATTCCAAAACCTGTCATAAAGATACAGAAATCAAGATGGATGATATTGGTATAATGATAGACATACAAGTCAGTAAACAGAATAGAGAGTCCAAAAATAGACTCATACACATATGTCAATTCATTTTCAACAAAAGGGTTAATGCAATTCATTGGGACAAAGATTTTTTTTTCAACCAGTGGTGCCAGACTAATGGGATGTCCATATGGGGGAAAAGGGAGTTATGACCCTTACCTTATGCTATACACAAAAATTGACCACAGACCTGAATGTAAGAGCTCAGACTATTAACCTTACAGAGGGAAAAAATGGAAACAAATTTTGTGACTTTGGGTTAAGTAAAGATTTCTTAGCGGGGATCCAGACTAAGAACCACATTAAGAACTTTTGCTCTTCCAAAGAGACTAAGAAAATGAAAATGAAAAGGCAAACCACTAAATAGGAGATGATATGTAAAACACCTATTTGACAAAGACTTATATCCAAAATAACTAATAATCTGATTATTAATGGGCAAAAGACCAGGCAGAGTGGCTATACCTGTAATCCAAGCAGATCGAGAGGCTGATGCAGGAAGATTGTAAGTTCGATGCCAGCCTCAGGAACTTGGCAAGGCCCCTATCTCTAAATAAAGTATAATAAAGGTTGGGGGGATGTGGTTTAGTGGTTAAACATCTGAGTTCAAACCCTAGTACCAAAAAAAAAAAAAAAACGGCAAAATATTTGCATGCTTTATAAAAGAAGATATACAGATACTCAATAAGCACATAAAAAGAAAAGAAACTCAACATCAGTAGTCGGAGAAATACAAATTAAAACCACAGTAAGATTCCACTGTACACCCACTAGAAGGCTAAAGTTGACTGACATCTAGCACTAATCATACTAGATTGTAATTATAGTCATGTTTCTCTAACAAAAAACATGAGTTCATGGAGGAAAAAAATAGTGAAAATAATATGTACTACTGAGGATATGAGAACATTTGAACTCTTATACATTGCTGGTGGAAATGTAAACCATACAGATATTTTAGAAAGTAGTGTGACAATCTTAAGAAGGTAGGAATATATGTGCCATGTGACCTAGCAACTCTGTTTCCAAAAGCAATGAAAATATATATCCAGTAAAGACACAAATGTTCAAAGTAGCAATGATTCACAAAACCTATCACATTTCAGATGGCCATCAAGTAATGAATGGATAAACAAATTGCAGTACATCTATGTTACAGAATGCAGCTCAATAATATAAACAAATGAAACTTTAATTAAAAACAACTCTGAAGCCAGGCATGGTGGCACATGCCTGTAATTCTGGCAACTTGGAAGGCTGAGGCAGGAAGATCACAAATTCAAGGTCAGCCTCAGCAATTTACTGAGGGCCTAAGCAACTTTTTTTAGTTGTTTTTAGGACACAATATCTTTATTTTATTTATTTATTTTTATGTGGTGCTGAGGATCGAACCCAGTGCCTCACGCATGCGAGGCAAGTGCTCTACCACAAAGCTACAACCCCAAGCCCGAGGGCATAAGCAATTTAGCAAAACTGTCTCAAAATAAAAAAGGGTTGGGAATGTTGCTTAGTGGTTTCAGCACCCCTAGGTTCAATCCCCAGTAATAACAACAACACAACAAAACATAAAAATATGGATGAGGACCAGGGATATAGCTCAGTTGGTAGCGTACTTGCCCAGGATGTGCAAGACTCTGGATTCAATCCCAGCCCTGAAGGAAAAAAAAAGAAGAAGAAAGAAGAAGGAAGAAGAACAAAGAAGAAGAAGAAAGAAAAAGAAGAAAGAAGAAAGAAGAAGAAGAAGAACAAGAAGAAGAACAAGAAGAAGAAGAAAACCCTCAAGACATTATGCTAAGTAAAAGAAGCCAAACCCAAAAAAGACTGGTACTATATGATTCCATTTATTTGAAAAGACAAATAAGTGTCTAGAAAAGACAAAACTATAGTGACAGAAAGTAGATCAGTGGTTCCCTGGGGCTGCCAATGGGAAAGGAGATAAGCTGCAAAAAGGAGTGTGAGGAAACTTTCTAGGGTGGGAGACTCATTCTATATCTTGATTGTGATGGTGCTTCCACACTTGTATATAATTACCAAAATTAGTCAATCTGTACACTTACAATAGATGAATTTTACTATGTGTAAATAAAATGTTCATTTAAAAACAAAATCAGAAAACAAAATAATAATAATAATAATAATAATAATACTTTGCCGCACCAATAGTCACATATTTGTACCACATCTTCCACAAGTATAAGATAAACATTTTTATGAAAGGTACTAGCACAAAATACAAGCATTGAGTACATTGAAAATGGACACTGAGTAAAATTGAAACTATGAGTTATTAATTTTTTCATAGACATGGCAAAAATTATTCTAATAATGAAAGGTGTTAATTAGTACATTTCTGCAGTGTAATTTGGCATTGTATACCTAAGTCCTTAAAACACGAGTGGACTTTTTTTTTTTTTCTTTTTTGTGGTGCTAGGGGATTGAACCTACGGCCTTATGCATGTTGGGGAAGCACTCTACAAACTGAGCTATATCCCCAGCCCATGAGTGGACTTTTTGACCTAGTAATTTTACTTCTGGGACTTTTTACAACAGAATCAAATTAAATAAGACTATATACAAGAATGGTATTGGAAAGCTTTCATAATTGCGAAAAAATAGTTGGGGGAAAAAAACTTGTATGTCCAAAGTAGGTGACTTAATTAATCCAATTAAAATGATGTGGTCAATAATATACATGTGTTCTTACTGAGGAATAAAGATGTACTCAAGGTCCATTTTCTTCCCCTTTCTTATATTTTATGTTCATACCTTTCATAAAAATGTTTACCTTAAACTGGTGGGAGATGTGGTACAAATATGTGACTAATAATTACATGTCAGATTTCTAATATTAGAAGGAAAATAATTCATCATTTCTGTGTTTTTTTGCCCAATCTTGGGCATATAAGGTTATATTTTCTGCTTAATTCTTATGATGATTATTTTTTTTTTAAAAAAAGGCTTCTGACTTTACTCAGTGTTATTATAAAAGATATGACATGAGCAACTATTTCATTTCAAGGGAACTATGACCCAAAAACTGAATTAGTTATTTTAATAATTTACTTATAGTTTGCCCTGTGGCAGATAAAGGAGTAAAAGACTTGCGTGCATACTTTTTAGATTTGTTATCTGAGCTATATAGCTCCTTTATCTAAGAAAGGAAAATGTCACAGTGCTGGATCCAGTCATTTCTAGTTCTAAGGAAGATTAATCTACTAAAAAATCAGTCAGTACCTTCAAAAATTACAGAACTGGCCAAGTACCAAGAAATAGATTTCTGTCAACTAGTAAGTGGTATACCTTGTAAAACATTACTTAAAAAAAGGAATAGAATCCTTATTAAAGCCTGATTTTAAACACATGGAATATTCATAAAATGAACATAAAATGAAAAATTCAATCTGTGAAGGAGACTAAAAAGACAAGAATCACAAGAAAAAAGAGATATATCCTCAACAGTTTCCCAGCTGCTAAGATTTGAAGTCTAGTATGTTATTGAAGATACTGAAATGAATGAGTATCTGTCATTACATCCATATCGGCATCAGATATGGTGCCTAATACTCGCACAACTATAAAAAATTTCAAACAGAAAAAAGCAATATTATACTCCAAGCTATTCAAAGTAAAAATTATAATGCCTATTTTAAAATAATGCTTTCCAAATACCAATAAATTCTGGTAGTTACATCAAATAAAGATAATTCATTTATAAAACTGAAATACAACTTGGGTTTAATCTAACAAATAGTAACATCTAACTAATTCTCCCTGCAACTTAGCATGACTTAATTCAGAGGAGAGTAAATATGTGAAATGTATGAAAGTTTCTATGTAGATAGAAAAAAAATTGAGTTTTACTTATTTAAGGATAAACTGAAAAATCCAAGTACACACACAAAATGAAATTAATTTACTGACCTTTCTTAATAGAAGAAATAATTACATTTAGAGTATGGCAAATGATAACATTAGTATAATTTTTAAATTTCCATAACCAAAATGTAAATATTCTGTGTTTTTTTGTGCAGCTGCCTTCAGATATTAGAAAATAAAAATAACCTGTATGTTGGTGCCTCATTTTTAAAAAAAAATTATATCCCAAACCAAACTGAAATATAGGTAATTAGCTCAAGCAAAGTTCCACTAAACTTAAGAAGAACTTACTAGCATTAATTCTGGCTAGAAATAGTAGAAATGGAATGTGGTACTGTAACATACATATAGACAACACCAAGTGTGAAAACAAGGAAAAATATCCATCTTATCACATCCTATCTATCCACAGTGTCCTTCTATTCTACAAACCAACTGCCAGGAGAATGATGTGCCTTTTACTTTCTAACAGAAAGGAAATGTTCTTTATCTGTCAGTCGTAAAGGATTTCCTAAAACTGTTTCCCTGACACTGTTGATTTGTAAAAGTAGATTTTTAATTCTTCATTTCTTATTTATTTATTTTTTATATTGGGGATTGAACCTAGGGGCATTCAACCCCTAAGCAACATCCTCAGTCATTTTTATATTTTGAGACAGGATCTCCCTAAACTGTTTAGGGCCTTGCTTAATTGCTGAGTCTGGTCTCAAACTTATGATCATCTTCCCTTAGACTCCCAAGTTGTTGGGATAACAAGCATTCATACCTGGCTATTCTTCAATTCTTTGTTGGGGAAAATAAAGATGTTTCAAAATTCCTCTTTTTCTCTGTGCTGTTTGGAAATGAGTGTTGGAGTGAAGAAACAGAGAAATATCTCCAAGATCTACCTGGGTTTTTGATTGACTTTTATAAATGGTCCACTGAATGTTCCTCCTTTGATGCCCAGGTGTCAGGATTCCAGTATTAAGGCTCTTATAACCCCAGTCCAAATACAAATAGTTGACAGATATTTTTCCTCCTTTAATACTCCTTTGATTATATTTAGGTCTAGAAATCTAAGGCTATACTGAAGGAGGATTAAAAATATTTAAAAAATTTTTAATTTGGGTTTTTTGTGTGTGGGGGGGGATACCAGGGATTGAACTCAGAAACACTTGACCACTGAGCCACATCCCCAGCCCTATTTTGTATTTTATTTGGAGGCAGGGTCTCACTGAGTTGCTTAGCACCTTGCTTTTGCTCAGGCTGACTTTGAATATGTGATCCTCCTGCCTCGGCCTCCTGAGCCACTGGGATTACAGGCATGTACTACTATGCCTGGCAAAATTTTTAATTTTCAAAAATTTAAATCTATACCCATCAAGTTGCAATAACAGTTCTGTAAAGGTTTGGTCATCCTACATTTTCTCAGCTTAATTATGGTAAACTCAGCTAAAAGGATCAAGGACTCACACATTGTCATCCTCTTCAAAAATTAATTCATATTTTTATTATGAAGTTCAGAATGCTGTTTAAACTAGATCAGTTAGGCAGTTGGCATTCTTTCTCACCTTTTTCAAAATAACTATGTTCTTGACCTATAAAAAAGAATGTCCATATTGACAATTTCTTGAATGTCACTATTTGATAAGGCATCATCATGAATGTATAGTTATACTTCATTTATGAGAGTAGGTATTTACATCAGGAAGTGAAACCTGGATGAAGAAATGCATAGGAAATTTTGGAATAGTTTAATTCTCCACTCTGGTTTTTTATGATTTTAAGATAAGTGCTATAGTTAAAACACACAACCAAGATAAAAGGACAGAAACATACTTGGAAGATGACTTTTCTATTTGAGCCAGCTATTTTAGAAAAATCCTAGAATACTTACAGTGAGTGTCAGAATACCATCTGGCTGTACCATTGACGTAATTTTTTAAGTGTAACTTTAAAGACTGATGCAGATTTTCCTTTGTAAAATCAGAGCTATGCTAGCTGGGGAGTGGGGAATGCCCTAACAGAATAATCACTTCAACTCTATATTTTAATTGCAGACATTTGGAATAATAAAATACTCTACATCTTGATCAAGAAATGAATTTTACCAGCCTTAAAATAAAGTCCTGAAGATTAAAGTGTACAATTAACACTACAATACCGAATAGTAGGATCCTTGTCTCTACAAGTAAGACTTGGACAGAGAGATGCATCTTTTCCCATGACATCTACATTTCCTCTGCAACTATTTAAGTTTTAGTCTGAAAATTAAAAAGGAAAAAGGGGGAAAAAAGGAAAGAAATACTAATCTGTCACATACAGAAGATGTTAATCAGAAATAGGAACGGAATGAATCTGGTAGCACTGTAGAATTTTCAGCAAACTCTTCCCTAGGGTCCCAGATGACTGTCCAAGGTGAGTGGCCTGACAGTTTGTAGGGTACTGCACTATTCAGGGGAAAATATGGAGATAAAACGGGATCAGAACAGGGAGACAGCAACAGTAGTATGGTACAACATTTCCTAGGACTACATTTAACCCATAGTCTCTTCTGCCATGAAGATGACCCTTTCCTGGCACTTACAATAACAATTTCCACTTGAGGTGGCTATTATTTGTGTTTTCCCAGTCAATGTTCTCTCCCATGTTATTCTGCTGACAAACAGACCACACCCCGCAAAAGACTGGAAATTTGAGGCTGGGAGAGGTCCTCTTTACTCTTTGGTTAAAGAGCTGAAAGGATGACGAACAGGGGCTGCCCTCTGGTATATGGAAAAAAATAATTCAAAAACATAAACACAATTTTCAGAGAAAAGAAAGGGAAAGATTCACAATATTCAAGACTTGCATTTTAAATATGTTTAAAGCCAGTTCTACTTTTACCTGTCTTGAATGATAACAAATCCTCTTTTGTCAAAGTTTCAGTTGATTTTATAGTCCAAGAATCCTGACTTTAATCCTGACTTTTAAGTCTACCTTTACTAGATGCACATTTTCATTTGAACTTTTTGTATTCCTTCCCCTCCTGTTACAGATGATAAACAATGTAATTTTCCTCTCTAGCAAACAAACCCTTAGGAGATGGCACTATTTAAAAGAATCCTTTTCAGGCATTTAATCTGATGACTACTGACCTTATATTATATATTACCATGGATGAAAATCAGTAGCTCCTTTGTCAACAACTCTTTCCCAATATTATGTCCCTTTCGGTTTACAAGCCTTGGACTCAGTCAACAAAAGGCAAGTGGCTATGGTTGGGTTAATAACGCACTTATGAACATATCATTTGAGCATTTCAAAGGCTCAAGAGAGACAGAAAGGCAGCCTTACTGAAATGTGTTCTCATTTTTAGGTTGCTAGGACAGAAATAAGCAGACATCAACTCAAAACTCTTTGGGTATTTTGGTTTTGTTTTAGGGGTGCTTTTACTTATCCAATCATTCCCTTCCTAACCCTCAGAAAGTCCTGAAAAACTACAGTCTTTTCAGAAAGTTTAATTTTACCTCATATGAATAAAAACAAGTCATTTTATTTATTCAGAAGTTATTGTCATCTGATGAGAATATAACTGCTCCTGGCAATCTTATTCCAGTAAAAATATTATGCCTCTTTCTACTACCCTTATAATTAAAAAACAGTCTTTTTTTTTTTTTTTTGCTATCTTTCTTGTCATTCTCTTTTTAGAGATGTTGGATTGAAACTTTAATGTGTTATAATGTGGATCATATCCTGTCTTAGGCAGTCTGACAATAGAATAAGGCCTGACAAAATGTTCATCAATTATTAACACTAGTAGAAACCATTAAAGAGTCCAGTACAACACCAATACATTAGCTGAACAAATGAAATACATGAATAGTGAGGATCTTTGTTGTGCAATTTTCATACAAAGGATTGTCACCTTCATTTTTCAAACCAAAAACCAATGTATAGAGAAGTTAGCAAATTTGCCCTAGGTAAATTGAGAATAAGTAAGATTGGATTTAAGTCTGTTGGACCCTATAGTATGTGTTCTTTATACTATATACCAGGCTTCTCTCACAGCTATGAAATTCTGTAAAGCAGCAATTACAAAGCTTTTCCTCCATACTTTTCAAAGACCTTTGTGACCATAATTACGTTACGTAGAATTATTTTTATTACAAATTGCACATCTTGATATATCTATGGAGTAAGTTGAGGGGAATACGCAATGAGGACCACCCACTAAAGCTCTACTTTGGGAAATACTATTATATATAGATCAGCCTACTTTAGGAGCACTCAATTTTGGTTTCATTAAGTATGTATGTATTTGAAGAGCCAGAACTATATTTAAAAAAAAAAAAAACCATTGTATTTTTTTTCTAGCTTCTTGTCACAAGAATATTTCAAAGAAACCAAAGCCTTTTGCTTCATTAATATATGTCCCCTCCTCCCTCCAACTCCCCTCGTGGACAGTTACTATTCATTAGTTAAGAGAGAGCATTTCTCATAAATCTGGTTTAGGAAAAACTTTTAAAATATAACAACAACAACAAAAAAAGCCATTTCATTTCTTTAGCTGTTTGTACTGAGGGCAGGGATTACAGATGCTCTGTTTCACTATTATCTCCCCACAACCACTTCTTATACAATAGGTATTTGCTGAATGGGAGGACTTTATTAACTTAAACCTGGTTTGAAAACAAGTTTTATAAAATACAATTGACTTTCATTTGAGGATGGAATAGCCTAAATAAGGTAAAGAAAAATCCTACAATACTGTTCTAAAATATTTATATTGTTAACGGGAACAAGAAAATTCCCAAACTACGGCGTCCTAAAAGAAAAACAAATATTATCAAAATGGAAGAATTATCATATCAAATAAATGTTCCAGATCTTTTTGTGTTTATTGTAAAGAAATGTGTGCGTCCACAAATTTTCTGAAACTGCTAATATATTAAATGATTGTGGGAAGCCATCCTCCCACGTGATTTGAGTTACCTCTCTGGCTGGGTGAAAGGAGCTTAGGCAACAGCTGTGTCAGAGCTTTCCCCACCCTTCTTCAAGTCCAAGGGCTTGTCTGTGCAGAGGCATGTCTGGCCACTACCCCGAAGACCCAATCATCACCCCTGACCTTGGGACGCTGCTCTACTTAATCTTCATTGGATGGGATTTTCCCCAGAATTTTTTGTTCCCCAATAAAACTCCACTCCCTGGCGTGTTCCTTCTTCCTCTCTCTCTCTCTCTCTCTCTCTCCCCCTCTCCCTCTCCCTCTCCCTCTCTCTCTTCTTCAGTAAACCTCGCTACCACAATAGGTGGCTGAGGCTGGAGCTAGGAGAAACCATCCTGGAGCTGGTTTACAGGTAAGTAGAGTCTTGTCTCTTTAATTTAAAACTCCCTAGCGGTTTCTCACGACTTGAACCTTCTTTCATGAAGCCAGCTCGGGTCAAGGGCTAAAAATGATCTAACATTCAATGACCTAAATTCTTTTTGGAAGACAAACAAAATAATGAATAGGGTTTCCATACCCTTCCTTCTCCACTTCTATTGTTTTAGCTATGAGTAACACCAATCTTCATACAGTAAGACTTGGGAGGATGAAACTGAACAAAAGTTAATATTGACAGAGGGACGTTTTATTTCTTCCCATTTCTAATGAGAAGAAAAGGGTGCTATGCAAGTGCCACATGCTACCAATTCAAAAAGTTTATGCCTTCTGGCAACCCATTTAAGAATAACCTGAATATTGTTAGTGTTAATGCTTTTTGGGTCTTTCTGGTTCAACAAGTGGTGCCTACCAGGCAACATTTCAAAAGACGATAAAATGAAATTCGGGATATAAAAGTCAGACTAGATGTCAAAAGAAAAAAAAAATCAGATGAAAGCATAACAAAGTCTTTTTATTTTGGAAGATGTAGAATAAGTGTATTATAAAAAAGAAAGGGACATTATCCCAATATAATCTGCTTTACTTGGATTAAATGCCATGAAATCTGCAATATGTCTTCTGGGATACTTCAAAGTAAAATTAATGAGGGTCTCTAACAGGAAAGAGAATGGCCCCCACAGATCTGACAATTTCACTGGAGTCTCATAGAGTATAGTAGATCCCCCTTATCTGTGGTTTCACTTTCCTAGGTTTCAGTCAACCACAATGAACTATAGTCTGAAAACATTAAGTAGAGTGCTCATTTGGGGAGCATATATACTAAAATTGGGATGATACAGAGAAGATTAGCATGTGAATGCCCCATGTGCAGGGTCCATTCCCAAATTTATGAAGGGTTTCATTTGAGAAAAAAAAATAAGTAGAGAATTCCAATAACCAATTCATAAGTTTTTTAATTGTGCGCCATTCTGAGTAGCAAAATGAAATCTCAGGCCTTCCCACTCCATCCCTTCTGGATGTAATTTATCCCTTCATTCAGCAAATCCATGCTAATATATGACCTTCCCATTAATCAATCTGTAGTCAACTATCAAGATATCATAGTGGTGGTGTTCAAGGAGCCCTTATTTTACTTAATAAAGGTCCCCAAACCACAAAAGTAGTGATGCAAAGGCAACACCAGGTATAAAAAGTATCAAATAGACCATTTCTTGTATAACATGACAATACCACAAGGCATACAGGGAAAAAAATATAGTATGTATAGCGTTTAGTATTATCCATAGTTTCAAGCATCCACTGAGGGTCTTAGAAACATATCCCCCAAGGATGGGAGGGGGAACTACTGTATGATAAAAATTATGTCACTACTTTTTTAAGGAAATAGGTCTTACAAGTATGGGAATAATTTTACTTAGTAGATTATCAAAATGTAACTAACTATGTGGATAAGATTTATGTGGGAGAGATTATTTTATAGCTAATAAAAGGAAGTAATTAAAATTATAAGAATTATACTAATCTTTTTATAAATCAGTGAAACATATACATATCTCTATATAAAATATATTTTAGACACTGTAAGCATAGACATTTCCCAGATAAAATGCTTGCCGCATCTGTTACATATAATTTCATAAGACATTAATTCTACAGGTATTATCTAAAGATTGCATTTCTCTGAATCTCTCCCTTCCCAGAATTAACCATTATCCTTGGCTCTGGTGTGTATCCTTGGAACTGGACATCATTACCCTAGTTACATGTATGATTGCATGAATGGTGTGACCCCACTTTATGTACAACCAGAGAAGTGAAAAATTGTGCTCTATTTGTGTACAATGAATCGAAGAGCATTCTGCTGTCGTGTATAACTGATTAGAACAAATAAATTAATTTTTTTAAAGAACAGCAGAATTTTTTATTTTTTTCTTAGTTGTTGATAGATAATTATTTTATTTATTTATATGTGGTGCTGAGAATCAAACCCAGTGCTTCACACATGCCAGGCAAGTGCGCTACTGCTGAGCCACAGTCATAGCCCAGATAGGAGAATTTTTGTGGTAATGAATATGTTAGGCATTTTGCTAAAGGGTTCATGTGTATATACATATATATCAAACTTATCAAATTGTACAATTTTAATATATACAGTTTATTATTAAGTATACTTCAATAAACCTATTAATAAATTTCCCCCCTGAACCAGGGATTGAACCCAGGTGCACTTAACTGAGCCACATCTTAGCCATTTTAAAATATTTTATCTAGAGACAGGGTCTCACTGGTTGCTCAGTGCCTCACTAAGTTGCTGAAGCCTTCTTTGAACTCGAGATCCTCTTGCTTCAGCCTCCCAAGCTGCTGGGATTATAGGCATGTGCCAGTATACCTGGCTTATCTAAATAATCTTCACCTGTTTTCTTAATCACCTTGATGGTGTTGGTATTCTGAATGTTGTATAAGCACTGTGGGAAGAAACAAATGAGTACTTGTGTGAAGTTCTATTATTTCTAGAGCCGTTGAAAATTAGGATTCCCAATATGTGAGAAAGGAGATACACAAGTATAAGATCAGAATTTTAATAATTAACTTGAATTTAAAATACTCCTACCATAAATATATCTTTAAAAATATCTATTCATACCAAAGTTCACATGTATAAAAGAGGATGGGGAATCCATCTCGAATGATGTACAAGTCTGAGACCTTGGAAAACATGAGGAAAGAGGCAAACAAATCTCTCCTCCAAATTCAGAATCCCTCAACAAAGGAACCCACATATGTGGAAGTGAATGAAATTCAAGAGAAACACTATAAAAAACTGATTATTAAGATGTTCAATGAACTGGGGTTGTGGCTCAGTGGTAGAGTGTTCGCCTGGCACATGTGAGGCAGTGGGTTCGATTCTCAGAACCACATAAAAATAAATAAATAATATAAAGGTATTGTATTCCACCTAAAACAACAAAGATTTTCAGTGAACTGAAAGAAGATCTAAGGAACAAATTAAAAGAGCAAATACAGGAGGTAAAACACCATTTCAAAATACATAGGGATATTGAAAAGAAATCAATCAGAAGTCCTGGAAATGAAGGACATACTGAATCAAATTAAAAATTCACTTGAGGGGCAGGGGCAGTGGCTCAGTGGTAGAGTGCTCGCCCAGCACATGTGAGGCACTGGGTTCAATCCTTAGCACCACATAAAGTAAAATAAAGACGTCGTGTCTACCTGTAACTAAAAAATAAATATTAAAAAAAGGTATTGTGTCCATCTATAACTAGAAAATATATGAATTAAGAAAAGAAAATTAGATACTATGATCAATACTATGTATCACCCACTCTATACACACTCAGCAAATAGCAGTTAATAAAACAAATAAAAATTCTAAAATAAAAATTCACTTGAGGGCTGGGGTTGTGGCTCAGTGGTAGAGTGCTTGCTTAGCTAGCATGTGTGAGGCACTGGGTTGGATTCTCAAAACCACATAAAAAATAAATGAAATGAAGTTATAAAAAAATTCACTTGAAAGTATCACCATTAGAATAGATTATGTAGAAAATAGAACTTCTGTCCTCAAAAACAGGTTTCATGAACTTGAATACTCTGTATGCCATAAAGGGGTAAAAAATGAAAGACCGTGATCAGGAAACAAGAAGAAGAGACGATAATAAGAGATCAAACCCAAGTCAGAACATGGAGATACAAGCTAAAGGCATTAAGAACCTCTTCAGTGAGAAAACAGTAAAAAAACTTTCCTCATCTTAGAAATTACATCCACATATAGGATATAGAACCCCAAACAGATAAGATCAAAAAGGAACCTATTCAAAATATATCGTAATCAAAATACCTAAAACAGAAAATAAGGAAAGAATATTAAAAGCTCCAAGAGAAAAACAGCAGGTCACATTTAGAGGCAAACCAATAAGGTTCACTTCTGACTTCCTAATTCAGACCCTAAAATCAAGGAGAGCCTGGAATGAGATGTTCCAAGCTCAAAAAAAAAAAAAAAGGCAATTTTCAGCCAAGATCACTATATCCAGCAAAACTTTCAGAATTGATTAAGAAAAAACTTTCCATGATAAGAATAAACTAAAAGAATTCACTAAACCACCTCTACAAAAAATAATTAAAGATATACTGCACACAGAAGAACTCAGAAACAAATCCCAAAGTCCCAAACAGATAAAGCTGACTAAAACAGCAATGACCTAAATGAAAATCAAGACCAAATTAAATATGGTAAACAAACCAAATTGGCAGGAAGTAACAAACACCTATCCATAATAACACCAAATGTAAATGGTCTCATTTCCCCAATTAAAAGATTGGCAGAATGGATTAAGAAACAAGATCCAACTACATGCTGTTTGGAAGAGACTCACAGGCAAAAGACACTCACAGGCTGAAAGTAAAGGGATGGAAAAAAATATACCATGCAAATGGAGTCTGAAAACAAGCAGGAGCAGCTACTCTCATATCTGACAAAGCAGATTTTAAGCAAAATTAATCAGCAGAGGAAAAAAGAAAACAATTATATACTGGTAAAGAAAACAACCCAATAAAGATATAACAATAGTAAATATTCATGCATCAAGTGTCATTACACCTAATTACATAAAAAAAGAAAATGAAAAATTTTTCTTGACATTAAATCCCAGAAAGACCACAGTACAATAATACTGGGGGATTTCAACACACCTCTATCGCCAATAGACAAATGATTCAAACATAAAAATCAATAGATATTTCCAATATAAATAATAATCAAATGGACCTAACAGATATCTACAGAATATTTCACTCCAGAATAGCTGAATTTATTTTCTTCTCAGCAGCTCATAGAACCTCTTCTAAATTAGACCACATTCTAGGTCACAATGTCTTAGCAAATACTCCAAAATAGATATAATCTCCTATCAGATCATAATGTAATGAAACTAGAAATCAATAACAAGAAAAATTATAGAAACCACATATACATATGGAGATTGAACAATTCTTTTTAAAATGAGGAACATATCATAGAAAAATGAAAGAAGTGGGTCAATAAATTCTTAGAAACAAATGAGAACATATTAAAATCTCTGAGACAGTATGAAGGCAGTTCTAAGAGTAAAGTTTACAGCTTGAGTATCTACATTTAAAAAAAAAAAAAAAAAGATCCCAAGCAATCTAATTCTGCACCACAAGCCTTTAGAAAAGGAAGATCAAACTAATTCCAAAATCAGTAAAAGACAGGAAATAATTAAGATCGGAGTCAAAATTAATGAAATTGAGAATTTAAAAAATATATATACAGGATCAATAAAACAAAGAGTTGGTTCTTTGAAAAGATAAACAAGATCAATAAACCCTTAGCCAAACTAACCAAAAGAAAGAGAAGACCTGAATTAACAAAATTTGAGATGAAAAAGTAACACCATAGGGGCTGGGAATGTGGCTCAAGTGGTAGCATGCTCGCCTGGCATGTTTGAGGCACTGGGTTCAATCCTCAGCACCACATAAAAATAAAATGAAGATAATGTGTCCACCTTAAAATTAAAAAAAAGTAACACCACAGATACTTCTGAAATCCAGAGGATCATTAGAAATATTTTGAGAATTTATACTCCCAATAAGCTACAAAATCTAGAAGACACTAACAAATTTCTAGACACATATGACCTGCCCAAATTGAACCAGAAAGATACAAAAACCTAAACAGAACAATATCAAGCAATGAAACTGAAGCAGCAATTAAGTCTTCTAACAAAGAAAGTCCCAGGACTGGATGGATTCTCAGCTGAGTTCTTTAGATAAGACCTTCAAAGAACTAGTACCAGTTTTCCGCAAACTATTCCATAAAACTGAAAGGGAGGGAACACTCCCAAATACATTCTATGAAGCCAGTATAACCCTGATACAAAAACCAGATATAGGCACATCAAGGAAAGAAAACTACAGACCAATATCCCTAATGAACACAGATGCAAAAATCCTGAATAAAATATTAGCAAAATACATTCAAAAATCACACCAAGAAGATAGTACATCAAGATCAAGTAGGTTTCATGCCAGGAATGCAAGGCTGATTCAACATACACAAATCAGTAAGTGTAATTCATCACATAAATAGAATCAAAGACAAGAATCATTCTCAATAGATGCAGAACAGGCCTCTCAAAATCTAGCACCCATTCATGTTAAAAAACACTGAAGAGGACCTGGGATTGTAGCTCAGAGGTATATTTATACCTGCACATAGTGTAATTTTGTCAAATTCATTTCAAATTTTCTACCCTTTTCTATACCTCTTCCTTCCCCACTCAATCTCTTTCTTCTCCACTGACCTTCCCTTTATCTTTATGATATCAGACCCTGTTTTCCCAGACCCATTTTTTTCTCTAGTTTTTGCATACGAGAAAAAACTTTTGACTCTTAATTTTCTGAATTTGGCTTATTTCTCTTAGCATGATGTTCTCAGGTTCCATCCATCTACTAGCAAAAGCCATAATTTCATTCTTTTTTTATGGCTGAATAAAACTCCATTTTGTATATATACTACATTTTCTTAATTCACCTATTGACAGGCACCTGAATTGGTCCCACATCTTGGCTATTGTGAGTTGTGCTGCTATAAACATTAACATAACTATATCACTATACTATGCTGACTTTATTTCTTTGGAATAAATATCAAGGAGTGGGATAGCTGAGTCATATGGTAGTTTTATTCCTAGTTTTTTTTGAGACATCTCCATACTATTTCCCAAAGTGGTTATATTCATCTGTAAACAATGTATGAGAGTACTTTTCTCCTTACATCCTCGCCTCACCAGCATTTTTTATTATTATTATTATTATTATTATTATTATTATTATTATTATTATTGTAGCAGGGACTGAATCCAGGGGCACTTAACCACTGAGTCAAATCCCCAGCCTTTTTAATATTTTATTTAGAGACAGGGTCTCACTGGCTAAGCAAATCACTGAGACCCTGTTTCTAAATAAAATACAAAATAAGGCTAGGGATGTGACTTGATGGTCGGGTGCCTCTGAGATTGTTCAATCCCTGATACCCACCCCTCCCCCCCAAAAAAATTAGGTAAAGACTTCTAATTGCCATCTAATAACATATTCTTCCCCCTTCCTCTGAAAGAGAACTGCAACTCTTTTCTAGACAGAAATGCATTCAACTAAAAAAAAAAAAAAAAAAAAAAAAAAAAAACCTTTATTTTCCTTTTCTTCTCAGTTATTACTGATGTATGATTCAGTTTGGGCCAATAAAATATAAAAGAAATTATGTGTGATTCCTAGGAAGACTCCTTTAAAGGAAACTAGTAACATGTTTTTCATTCCTCTAAAAAGGATAACAGTGACTGAGGGAGACAAAAGAAAAAAAATTTTATAAACCTTCTATGTCTTTTGAATTTTGAACCATTCAAATGTCTTATCACATACACATGTACACATATATGCTCACATTTAAAAAAAACCACAAAACTACAGTAATTTAGCTGAGGATATAGCTCAGCAGTAAGAGCAGTTGCCTTGTACAGGTGAGGTCCTAGGCTCCATCCCCAGTGCTACAAGATAGATAGATAAAATCATTATGGTTTAATGAAGAAAAATGGCAATTTTAGTATTCAGAGACCATTACAAGAGAAATTTGCTGTAGATGTTAAGTAAATTATCTTAACAAACCAACCAATATACCTACCCCACAACACAAAAGGTAACACAGTGCCCAGGTAAACATTCCCCCTATTCTGCATCGTAAGTTATTAAAAAAAAAAAAATCCCAAATAAGTAAATTTGAGTTCAGAATGTGATAACAAAACAAACACTAGCTATTTTTCCAGAGTAAACCTAACAAACAGATATATATATATATATATATATACACACTTATATATACTTTCCTCTCTTGTTTGGGTTTAGATTTATTTATTTGGGTGATGCTTTGAAAAATGCCCTTGGTGAGGACAGAATAATAGTAACTTTCTTTGCCAGTTGTAGTAAACTACTTCATGGATATGAGTCAGAAAAACTTGCTAACGGAATTGTATCAACAGGGTAGGGGTATGGAAGGCATAAAACATGAGATATATCTATAAATTTAAAAACGTTAAGCACTTGAAATAAAGAATAAAGCAGTTTTCCCAACATCACCTTTCCTGATGAGTCAAATACTAAACTTTAGTGCACTGAAATGGATCTACACAGCATGGAACAACAGTGCAAAAAAAATACAAAAGGCAATGGTGTAGAACTTATAGCCTACTGACAAGGCACAGTCCAGGCAATACAGAAGCCTGGAAGAACTTACCCCTGTTACTGCTGTTCTCTGGACTGGTACTAAGGGGGCTCTATTTTTTTTTTCTTTTCTATTTCCTGTTTCAATCATTCAAAAGTTTTTAGAGAAGGGGATGGTTAGACACAATAAAACAGTTATCTTCTAACTCAAGAAACCTATTTCATCCTTATAGGTCAGTGATGGCTAGCATTTACTGATGACCTACCTTTATGTACTTTTTTCATAAAGTCTTTCATTTAATCCTTTATGAAAATGGTAGGGTCAATTATTTTATTTTCATTTTACAGATTAGAAAACAATACTCAGAGGGGTTGAGGAAGGTACTTATAATCATACAACTACCAAACGGTGACAGGCCAAGTTGCTGCCTCTAAATCTAACATAAACCCAGTATGCTTAACTTAACAGTCCTGAGTTTCTTCAAATCCTGAGCTAATGAATGTTCTTCACAATCCTAAGTAGCTGTACAGCGATATGGTTCATTTCTTCACATCTGTTTTGTGCTAGGCAGAAAAGGATGCCTGCTATCTTGTAGGGAAGAATCTGGAGACCACTAGACAACTCTTAAATATCCCCTCTGTGGCTACTTCTGTATATTTTCTTCATAGCTGTATATTACTTTCTGGTCACACAAAAAAAATAATGCTTATTTGATAATATGACAGATGTAAGATTTAAAATAATTAATGTACATAAGACCTGTGTTCAAAACACAAAACATTTTAAAATCCATATTGTACAAAGAATGACTAAATGCCACAAAACTATCACAAGATATACTCTTGAAAAATAAAATACATTAGAGTTACTGATAGAGCTTTTAAAAAATGGATGTCTCTTTAGTAACCAAGTTTAGAAAACGTCTCCTTTTTGAATGTGATAAAAAGATGACTTCCTGTCAGCATCCCCCAATATAATACTCTTCTCTATTCCAAAAATATATCTGATTAAAAAGTAACCAAAATCTCCATAAAGTAATTCATGTATTACACTAAGAAAGATGATATTTATATACAAAGACATTTGTATATAAACAAAGTGCTGTGTTATGCACTATCACATAAACAAAGGGTAAGCCACCCATCCTGTTATCACAAAATTTTCAATCCAATAATTTAAAAAAATTAGATTATAGAGATCAAGTCATTTCATTGGTATATATAATTCAGAAAACAAATAGAAGATTTATTAACACAGCTAGTTTTTACATGTTGAGCAGCAAAATTGATGGTATAACAATGTAAGTTTGAGAAAAGGTAGATGATAAAACAAATAAGCATTTCCGCTGCTTATTTCTATACCATGTGACTATTATTCCAAGTAAACAGACTTTGCATACACAGTTTTTATGATCGACTAATCCACTTTTAACAAGGGCCGCAACAGAAACCTTAGCCTTAAACTACACAGTAAAACCAATTGTAATGGTTAAAAATTCCCTCATAAGTGACTATTTAGATATAACTTTTAGGATAAATGAGAAAATTCTAAGATGTGCACCTGCATATCTTATATTACTTAGTCATTACAAATATGTTATTTCCTCAATGTTTACATTTCAAAGCTTTTACAGCCAAGAGCACTCTACTCAATTCAAAAACTGACAGGCTTTAGTGAAGACAAATAAACCTCTTTGGATCATCAACTTTAGAGGTCAACATTAAATTCTGCTCTTCAATTTCAGCTCACATCCAAACTGATCCTGCAATAAGAAGAGCAGCAGGAAACACAGGGGATTGTGCTTCCCTTTTAACCCCACCCTACCCTTTTCCTAGCTTCCTATTCACAAAGGCAGAGAGACATCCTGATTTCAGACAAAAGGAACTCATAAAAGTGGGACTTACATATTATCAGAAAACTCATACTTAGGCATCTGGGACATGTAAAGATGCATTTTGCCAAAAGATTTTCTTAGAATTCAGGTAACTCAAATGAATTTTATATATAATGCTAAACATACACATAAACACATACTTAGTATTATTAGTAGCTAATAATTTTTAAAAACACAAGGTTATGTAAAAAAATATTTTCTTTGGCCAAACTTGTCAGAAGTCAGAATTAATATGCTGCAGATGCAACATTTCTATTTAAGGAGTTATTTTAAAAGCAGAATGAGGGGCTGGGGCTGGGGCTCACAGTAGAGGGCTCGTCTAGCATGTGCAAGGCGCTGGGTTCGATCCTCAGCACCACATAAAAATAAATAAAATAAAGGTATTGTGTCCAACTACAACTAAAAAAAATTTTTTAAAAGGGGGGCAGGAATGCTTTAAGAAAAATGCAGGATGAATTTTGGGATGTGGAGAAGCTTCCCTGTGTGCAACTGACAAGCTTTCAATGATGAGGGGTAAAGAATTCCTAACACATTAAAAAAAAAAAAAAGAAAAAGAAAAAAAGAAAAATCCTAACACATGTTCTTTCAGGCTGATTTGCTTAGAGACATAGAATTTGTTTGGAGATGTCAATATCGATTGCAAACTTGATAATGGGTAATATAAAACCTAATTATCTTTGCTACCCCAGTATATCCATCATCCACCCAAGTTAAGGATTAACAACAGAGGCTTCAGGATAAAACCTAAAGATATATTTTCATACTGTTACCCCTCAGTAGAACTTTTTTCCAGTTCTTTTATTTATATTTGTGATTATATTGTGGAGGGGGGGGGGAGGTAGGCATTTTAATTTCTAAAAGTCATTTAATGTTGCCTTATAATTACTACCGCTAAGAATGTAATCACTTACTTGTTAAAAATCCAAGTCTAGTGCCAGGCACAGTGGTGTACGCCTATAATCCTGGCAGCTCGGGAGACTGAGGCAGGAGGATCACGAGTTCAAAGCCAGCCTCGGCAACTTAACGAGGCCCAAAGCAACTCAGCAAGACCCTGTCTTAAAAAGGGCTAGGGATGTGGCTCAGTGGCTAAGTGCTCCTGGGTTCAGTTCCCAATACCAAACAAAAAATAAAAATAAAAAAATCCAAGTCTAAAGTGAAACAGATTACCTGAAGGTACCAAACTCCTTGAATAAAAGACACACGATTAAAAACAAAAAACACCAGAGAAATCTTTTAGAAGCAACTAATGCTAACATTTTGGGTATCTGGTCTTGTTTTCAACAAACTTTCAAAATATTTGACAATAATCTTGTGCACTACAAGAAACTGCAAACAAATAAAAAATTAAAGTGGCTTTGCAAATACTACACTTGATATTGGTCGCATCCTACTTCTCCACTTCATTAGCAGCATGAATTTACCCTATGCTATGTTCCAAAAATAACCACAATTTTCCCTAGTCAGGCATAATGGTAACTCTAAATTTAAATAATTACCTCTTAAGATTGTCATGGTTCTAGCCTTTGGCCAGAGGTATGATGGTTAGGAATCATTTCCACAATCTGAAGAAAATTAATGGACCTCCTTCTTAAAAAGTGACTTATGTACACAACATGCCCCAAAATACTACACACAATTTCTGCAATTTATAGATCTTCTGCTGAAGAGGCTGACTTGCAGGTTAAAAATCAATAATACAGGAAAACTGGATATCTACACACAAAAGGATGAAGTTGGTTACCTATCTATATCACATACAAAAAAATCAACTCGAAACGGATTAAAGACCTAAATGTAAGTCCTGAAACAATAAAACTCTTAGACAAAAGCATGGGGAAAAGCTTTACAACATGGGACTTGGTGGCAGTGATTTCTTGGATATGAAACCAAAAGTACAGGCAACAAGAGCAAAAAAAAAAAAATAGACAAGTAGGACTACATCAAACTTCAAAATTTCTGCTCAGTGAAGGAAACAACAAAATGAAAAGACAATCTATGGAATGGGAAAAAATATTTGCAAACTATGAGGGGCTTATTCTAGAATATGTAAGAAATAGGGGCTAAATTCTAGAATATTTATAAGGAATTCATATATCTCAACAACAAAATAATTCAATTAAAAATGGACAAAGGAGGGGCTGGGATTGTGGCTCAGCGGTAGAGCACTGGCCTAGCACGGGCGGGATCCGGGTTAGATCCTCAGCACCACATAAAAATAAAGGCATTGTGTTGTGTGTCCATCTACACCTAAAAAAAATAATATTTTTAAAAAAAATGGACAAAGGACTTGACATGTTTTGCTGGTTAAAAATCAATAATACAGGAAAACTGGATATCTACACACAAAAGGATGAAGTTGGTTACCTACCTATATCACATACAAAAATCAACTCAAAACGGATTAAAGACCTAAATGTAAGTCCTGAAACAATAAAACTCTTAGACGAAAGCATTAGACATTTTTCCAAAAGAGATATGCAAAAATCAACAAGCACTTGAAAAGATGTTCAACATTATAAATTATTAGGGAAATGTAAATCAAAACCACAATGAGATAACACTTCTCACTCATTAGAATAACCACTATCAAAAAACTAAGTATCAAGCACTAGAAAGAATATGGAGAAACTGGAATGCCTGTGCAATTTTGGTTAAAATTTTCCAGTCATCATGGAAAATATAAATGGCCAACAGCTGGAAGCATCTTTCATCAACAGATGAATAGATAAAGAAAAGTTAACAAGGGTTGGGGTTTGGCTCAGTGGTAGAGTGCTTGCCTAGCACGTGTGAGGCACTGGGTTCGATTCTCAGCACCACATATAAATAAATGAAATAAAGAAAATGTAACAAACACACATACACACACACACACACACACACAAAGAATAATTTTCAGCCTTTAAAAAGAAGGAAATCCTATCATAAGGTACAATATGGATGAACCTTAAGATCATCATGTTAAGTGGAATATTCCTGTCAACATGGGACTTGCAAATGGACTAAGACAATAACTTTAAAAACCATCCAAGGGCTGGGGTTATGGTTCAGCGGTACAGCACTTGCCTAGCACACGCGAGGCCCTGGGTTCAATCTTCCGCACCACGTAGAGATAGATAAATGAAATAAAGGTATTGTATCCAACTACAATTGAAAAATAAATATTTTTAAAAACCGCCCAAATTTTTAATTATCACTTTTTAAAAAATAAAAATCCAATATCTCTAAATAAATGAGAAATAACTTGAAAAAGGTCACAATTCTTTTTAGACCCACATACAGAACCATCACAACTGTTAGCAAAACAAATTTCTCCTTTCCTCAAAATATCACCTCATTTATTACACATATGAAAAAAGAAAAAAAATGGACTTTTTACTTTACCAGTTTCAAATTGCTGTTTTCACTATATAGGAAATGTTAAAACATAGATTTTGTCTGTTGATGTTTTTAGCTTTTATTTATATACAACCCTATTCCAAAACAGATGGGAGGTAGCTAAAAGGAAAGCATGCAACATAAGATTTCAAGAAAGAAGAGGGGGAGAGAAGGAAGAAGGAAGTCAGGGTAGAAAACTTATGAAATGTGCATGGGGACCCTAGAAGGTGGTCTGTACCCCAAATATAAGCTAAGAAAGTCCTTAACAGAGGAAGGTACACATTTGGCTCCAGACTTTACAGCATCCAAAGCAAGAGGAAAATTTAACTGTTTTCAGGTTGAAGCATTTTTCATTCCAACATCCAGTTTTGAAAGTCAGAAGGCTCAATAGTTATGTCAAAATTCCAAAGAGATTCAAGAAAATAAAGCAGATGATCCTGAGGCACAAATTGTACAGAGATGTTGTCTAAACAATGCTAAGAAGTTGCTATACAAGTTGTTCTTGCCTAATAATTCACACAGGCTTCAAAGACATAGCATAGCCCCACAAAGAAAAGGGGCAGTGAAATGTTACTTTCATTTCTGCCTAGAGATTACTTGCATTTGATTTGGACTCTCTGGCGCTGCAAAGGCAATCTGTTCAGCAGTGTACCTTTAACAAAAAGTTGCTAGTTTCACACAAATCACCTTAGAGAAAGGAGCTTTCTTCTGGATGAAAATGAGAGTCAGTTGTCTGGATCAATTTAATGCTGACAGTCTGTTTCAGGATGTTTTAAAAAATTGATTTATCTGCCAAATCAAATAGTATCAACAGGCTAATACAGCCAATATTCCTTAAAAGCAACATAAAATTATATCACATTTCATTAACTGTTAACATGTCACCAAAGGTAAACATGCTATTATTTTATGTACCACCAAAGAGGAAAAACACTGTTTATTAAACTATGGAATGTGAATGATTGCAAGAAATATCCTAATGACATGTACTCCCCTGAGCATCATGAACCAGCTAGCTAGGTGTCGGTACACCTCACATCCTCTGGTGTTGGTTTTTGCTCTTACCTTCTTCTCTGACCTGTGCTTTCTCTACTTTATCCCAACCACTATGCTAGTTGGTTTCTCACCGACCTCTTTTGGCTCTCTATCAGGAAATATTCTCATTTCTCTTTTTGCACTATTGCTTAACTCTTTTCCCCATCTATATATGCCCAAACATGTGATGGTTGCGGGGAGCTGGGCAGAAAAAAAAATGTGTTTATAAATCAGCTTCTTCAAGAGACACCAAAGCCCTGTAGATCACATTTATTTTAAGAATATTATAGCCACAAAATGATTGTATAATTGACCATAGAAAGAATTTAAATTCAGGCAACATTAAACAACAACCCCCAGTCCCCTGCCAAAACACACACACACACACACACACACACACACACACACACAGTAATCAAGGTCACTGGGGTCTTCTTCTTTTTCTTTTTTTTTTTTTTCCTTTAAATAACAACCAGGGGCTGAGGTTGTGGCTCAGCAGTAGAGCCCTTGCCTAACGTGCGAGGCCCTGGGTTCGATCCTCAGCACTTCATAAAAATAAATAAAATAAAGGCATTGTGTCCAACTACAACTTAAAAATAAATATTTTTTTTTAAAAAACCCAAAGGCAAAAATTCCCCTTGGTGTTCCAGTCACAAAGTATGCAATTTTAAAGTGAGTTAAGAGTCAGAATTGAGATGTACCAGTTCCAAACATTATTCCATCCTAGGCCCTCTGGAGATTGTTAAGACAGATAACACTTTAATCATACATTAATCCCTCCTTAAATGTGACCATCCAAGCAATTTACCAAATACCAAAATAAATTAACTTCAACATGCTGAATAAGCTTTAACTGCTTTCAAAGTTACTTTCTGAAAACTAACTGCAAATTAATTTATAAAGGTTTTAGCTAGGAGCTTAAAATTTTAAGAGTTAGTTAGAAGAACTTGGAGAACTTGATTCAACAAATTTAAGAGAATGACTGTTATGTTCTAAGGCTAAAAATAAATAAAATCCTGTTCTCTATTTTATGTCTATAGAGATGCTTGTCCTTTAAGAAAAATATACATTACAGAGTATAGAAACAAAAATAAGCAATTCATTCTGTCTGAGCTACAGATAGAGATGGGAATTGAACCAAAAAAGAATACCTACAAAAGCAGCACGTGGAAAGTGAAAGAGGAGGATGCGCTTACCACAGTTGAAACCAGGGAAGAACATTCTAAGCTTGGAGACAGGGCTAAATATAGACTTTACTTTTCCCTTTAAAACATACCTTGTAACATTTCAAAAATAGCTTAGAGGTAACTCCCCAAAGATACAACAAATACAAGTAAATTAGTTTGAAAAATGTACCTAAGATGCTGGATCTTTTAAAATATATGGCAAACCCAGGGGGAAGGCAAAGGAATTCCTGGAGGGCAGAAATAAGAAGAAAATATAAATTCACCAGAGTAACACTATAGCCAGAGTTTTCCCTAGAGTTACTGGCCAATCTTTGGTAGACAAAAGTCTAGATTTTAATGGGTTACTTGCTGAGATGTCAGGAAACCACCTGGAGCCCCTAGCAGGGAGACAGATTGGATTACCAACACATTCATAAATATGCCAAGACTCCCACCCCCACCCAGCAAGGCTGCATCTTTAGTGGTTGAGATTGGAAGGAAAAAATAATAATAATTCTCCAGAGATAACGGGAATAAGCATTTTGGTAGAACAGTAAAACAAAAACAGTCTCTACTGATTTCTTAAGCATAAATTTGCACCCCTGTGGGGCTAAAATTCAACCTAGTTGTTTGGCCTGGAAAACCTCAAGTCAAATATTTACTCAAAAACAGACACTCAAAGACACTCAAATTACTTCTGGAAAAAAAAAAAAGGAAAAAAAAAAGAAAATCTAATTTCTAGCCTCAAAAAAATTCTAACAAAGTACCAGCAACCATGAGTACAAAATTTTTAAAAATCTCCAGAGAAAGAAACTCCTTTAAGTAAGAGACATTGAACAAGTAGGTGCACAAACCTATAATCCCAGCTATTCAGAAGGTTGAGATAGCAGGATCACAAGTTAGAGGCCAGTATCAGCAACTCAGCAAGATCCTGTCTCAAAATAAAAAATAAAAAAGGGTCCATGGTAAAAGTCCCATGGGGGAACAAAAAGACAATGAACAACAACAAACAACAGAAATGGATCAACAAAGACAGAATTTTTCCAATGTAAAAATGGAATATGAAGTATTTACAATATACTTTAAGAAATATAATAGGGGAGAAAAATAGATGAAAGAAGAGGAGAGGAAGCTATTAGTAGATTTGAAAACAGACAATATTTTTTACCTATAGACTTTAAATATCCATGTTAAAATTTCTAGGGCAATTGAAAGAACAAAATAAGGTGTGAAACTTTCAAATACATAGAAGTGGAAATTTCAAGCAGTTCATAAGAAGGTAAATAAAGAGAAAAATATGAAAGGCAGGACATATGGAATATATGAATAAGATTATAGGGAAAAAAAACTTAAAGGATTAATACAATCAGCACTGAGTATTCATGGACTCTGTATGCAGGGATTCAATGACCCATGAATCAAAAATATTCAGGAAAAATAAAACTGCATCTATTAATCATGTACAGATAACAGACATTTTTTGTTCTTGTCATTATTCCCAAAAACTATTTACATAGAGTTTACTTTTATAGGTCCTTTAGTACTCTAAAGGTTATCTAAAGCATACAGAAGGCTGTACTTAAGTTATAAGCAAAATACTATGCCATTTTTATATAAGGGACTTAATATCTGTGAATTGGTCCTGAAAGTAATCCATCAGATATAGTAGGATGACAGTATTCATGAATAACATTTACAGATAAGTACTTCACTTAAAAGACTGTCAAACAAGATTTTTTAAATCAAGTATACAATGTTTACCTGAGACACATAAAATATGGAAGTGTTGAAAGTAAAAGGATAACAAAAAGAGAAGTTTAAAAACACTAAACAAAGGAAACTGGTTAACCATTTCCAGTTAGAATGAAGTAAGAAACAATGTTTTTTCCTTACCAAATAAAAAATAATTTTTGATGGTTGGTTGGTTAGTTAGGTGGCTGTATATGAAAAGTTGAGGACTCAAAAGAATGTAAATAAACTAAAAGAAAGAAAGAAAGAAAGAGAAAATACTTCAACTCCTCTTCATCCCTGAGGAATAATCAGTGAGGAACAAAGTGGCATCTGAAAGGGGTAAGAAGAAAAAAACAAAATCTTTTACCAATTTTTCACTGGTTAAAAAATAGTTTGATAAATTACAAATCTGAGAATTTGTAACTCCAGAGTTTATAACCAGTCTGCTGGGTCCTTCTCAAAGGGGCTTCATGTAGGATACAGCATGACAAAGATCCACCTCAAGTAACAAGGTACCTTAATTGAGTGTAAGGTTGAAGACAGTTCAGGAGGGTCTTACTGGTCACCAACAGAATTTTTTTCACAGAAATTGACAATTCTATAATGATATGGAAATGAAAAGTTTCTATAATAATAAATTTAAAAAACACTCTTGGAGGAATTGCACTGTCTGATTTCAAGAGTCACTGTTATGGTTTGGATGTGAAGTGTCCTCCAAAAGCTCACATGTGACACAATGCAAGAAGGTTCAGAGGAGAAATGATTTCATTGTCAGAATCTTAACCCAATCAGCCTGATAGGAATTAACAGTGATAAATAAAGTAGTAGGATGTGGCTGGAGGAGGGTCGAATTGGGTATATAGTTTGTATCCACAGAGTGGAGACATCTTTCTGCTTCCTGATCTCACTTAAGCTGCTTCCCTCTGTCACACATTCTGCCATGAATTCACACATTTCACCTCACACCCCAGGAAATGGAGGTGGCCTTCTATGGACTAAGATCTCTGAAACCCTGAGCCCTGAAATAAACTTTTCCTCCTTTAAAATTGTTCTGGTCAGATCCTTTAGTCACAACAGCGAAAAAACTGACTAAAACAGTCACTTTAATTTCAGCAGTTCTCTACCAAGGGTGATTTTTGTTCCCTAGAGGGTATGTGGCATTGTCTGGAGACATTTGCTGGTTGTTATAATCAGAGAGATGCTACTAGCACTTCTAATGGGTAGAGGCCAAGGATGCTGCATACCCTATAGCCTCCCAGAACAAAGAATTATCAGTCCAAAATGGCAACAGTGCTAAGATTGAGAAACCCTGCTCTAAAGCTATAATAATCAATACATTGATTGTTATATTGATTATATATTATTAATATACAATAATATATTATTGTATTGATTATTATAGCTTTAGAGCAGGGTTTGTAATATTTACAATAGACAAAAGACCAATGAAACAGAATAAAAGTCCAGAACTACATTCTATTATTCTATTAACACAGTCAACTGAATGTCCACAACAAATTAAAGCTTTCAATAAGAAAGTCATTTAACAAAAGTTTTTGTGAGAATAAGTTATCAGTATTTAAAGGGGGGAGGCAACCTCAACATCAACATCAACAATAAAAACTCCTTAAACTCTTTCTCCACATACAAAATTAATATGAAATGGAAAGTGATCTGAACATAAAAACTGTGAAACCAATGGAAAAAAACAAAGGAGAACACTTTCATGACTGTGAACTAGGTAAAGATTTAAAGACCAAAAAGCACTAAAAATAAGAGGAAAAAATTGATACATCTAACTTCTCCAAAATAAGCATTTCTGCATCAAAAGATACTGTTAACAAAAACAAAAGGCAAGTTATAGACAAGGAAAAAAATATTCAGAATATATTTGTCTGTCAAAAGACTAGTAGTACTCAGCCAGGCAAAGCCCTAAGCAACTCAGCAAGACCCTGTCTCTAAATAAAATATAAAAAGGGCTGGGGATGTGGCTCAGTGGTTAAGTTCCCCTGGGTTCAATTCTTGGTATCAAAAAAAAAAAAAAAAAAGACTAGTGCTCAGAAAAATAACATCAGACAGTATAGTAATAATAATAATAATAACTCAATTTTTTGACTTGGGCAGGAAACTGGAACAAACATTTCAAAGAAAGATACAAAGAGTCATATAGCGATACCAGATTTCAAACTATATTACAGACCAATAGTGACAAAAACAGCATGGTACTGGTACCAAAACAGGCGCGTGGACCAATGGTATAGAATAGAGGACACAGAGACTAATCCACAAAGTTACAACTATCTTATATTTGTTAAAGGGGCTAAAAGCATGCAATGGAGGAAGGATAGCATCTTCAACAAATAGTGCTGGGAAAACTGGAAATCCATATGCAACAAAATGAAATTGAATCCCTTTCTCTCGCCATGCACAAAAGTTAACTCAAAATGGATCAAGGAGCTTGATATCAAATCAGAGACTCTGCATCTGATAGAAGAAAAAGTTGGCTCCGATCTACATATTGTGAGGTCAGGCTCCAAATTCCTTAATAGGACACCCATAGCACAAGAGTTAATAACAAGAATCAACAAATGGGACTTACTTAAACTAAAAAGTTTTTTCTCAGCAAGAAAAACAATAAGAGAGGTAAATAGGGAGCCTACATCCTGGGAACAAATTTTTACTCCTCACACTTCAAATAGAGCCCTAATATCCAGAGTATACAAAGAATTCAAAAAATTAGACAATAAGTTAACAAATAACCCAATCAACAAATGGGCCAAGGACCTGAACAGACACTTCTCAGAGGAGGACATACAATCAATCAACAAGTACATGAAAAAATGCTCACCATCTCTAGCAGTCAGAGAAATGCAAATCAAAACCACCCTAAGATACCATCTCACTCCAGTAAGATTGGCAGCCATTCTGAAGTCAAACAACAAGTGCTGGCGAAGATGTGGAGAAAAGCGTACACTTGTACATTGCTGGTGGGACTGCAAATTGGTGCATCCAATTTGGAAAGCAGTATGGAGATTCCTGGGAAAGCTGGGAATGGAACCACCATTTGACCCTGCTATTGCCCTTCTCGGACTATTCCCTGAAGACCTTAAAAGAGCATGCTACAGGGATACTGCCACATCGATGTTCATAGCAGCACAATTCACAATAGCTAGACTGTGGAACCAACCCAGATGCCCTTCAATAGATGAATGGATAAAAAAATGTGGCATTTATACACCATGGAATATTACGCAGCACTTAAAAATGACAAAATCATGGAATTTGCAGGGAAATGGATGGCACTAGAGCAGATTATGCTTAGTGAAGCTAGCCAATCCCTAAAAAACAAATACCAAATGTCTTCTTTGATATAATGAGAACAACTATGATCAGAGCAGGGAGGAAGAGCAGGAAGAAAAGATTAACATTAAACAGAGACATGAGATGGGAGGGAAAGGGAGAGAAAAGGGAAATTGCATGGAAATGAAGGGAGACCCTCATTGCTATACAAAATTACATATAAGAGGTTATGAGGGGGATGGGAAAATAAACAAGGAGAGAAATGAATTACAGTAGATGGGGTAGAGAGAGAAGATGTGAGGGAGGGGGAGGGGGGATAGTAGGGGATAGGAAAGGTAGCGGAATACAACAATTACTAATAGGGCATTATGTAAAATTGTGGATGTGTAACCGACGTGATTCTGCAATCTGCATTTGGGGTAAAATTGGGAGTTCATAACCCACTTCAATCTAATGTATGAAATATGATATGTCAAGAGCTTTGTAATGTTGTGAACAACCAATAAAAAAAATGATAACTTTAAAAAAAAAGATACAAAGAGTCAATAAACATATGAAAATGAACCAAACACCATTAGTCATCAAGGAAATGCAAATTAAATCCAAAATGAGATACCACTTCACACACACTAAAATGAATACACTCAAAGACTATCAAATGTTCCAAGAAAATGCCATGAATTGGAACTTTCATCTTTGTTGGCAGTGATGCACACTGGTAAAACCACTTTAGAAAACAGTTCAGTGGTTTTAATAAAGTTAAATATACATCTACTCTACAACCCAGTAGTTTCACACCTAGATTTTTATCCTCAGAGAAAATATATATTCCAGGAGACTGAGATAAGAATATCCTAAACTTGAAACAGCAGGATGGATAAATCATGCTATATTCATACAATGGAATATGATTCTGTAATTTAAAAAAATCCCAAACACTGATAAATGCAAGCAGCATGGATGAACTGCAAAGACATGGAAAGTGAAAGAAGCACATAAGAGTATGTACATTCATATTGTATGATTTTGTCTATATAAAATCTAACAAGGGGAAACTAATCAGAGATAACAGAAACCAAAATAGTGGTTGTCTAGCAATTGGGAAAGGGATACATGGTGGAAGTGAACTTCCCAAGGGTTTTGAAATATTGGTTGAAGTCTGGCTGAAATCTGATGAAATGTTCAGTATCTTTATTGGAATGGTGCTATGCCAAAACTCATTAAAATGAATACTTAGGTCTGCTGCATGTAAATTACAGTTGAAAGTTTTAAATTAATTTCAAAAAAGTAACAGTGGAAGCTGCATTAGTACTGCATTATAAGAGATCAAACAAACTTGTGGAAAAGAGTTTGAGATAAGACAAGTACATAGTTTGAAGGCTCAATAAAATAGAAAGATATAACTTCTACGTTTACATGAACCTAACAAGAGCTTCAAAATACATACAACAAAAATTGACAGAAGAGGGATTTGGGTTGTAGCTCAGTGGTGGAGTGTTTGCCAAGTACATGTGAGGCACTGGGTTGGATCCTCAGTGCCTCATAAAAATAAATAAAGTAAAGGTATTATGTCCATCTACAACTAAAAAATATTTTTTAAAAAAACTGACAGAAGGCACTGGAGTAGTATATTTTAATAATATGTTTATCAATTGTGCATATAAAATTATGCATATAAGATGTGCTTATTTTATAAGGCTTATAATATTTAAATAATACAATTAATAAATATCTAGTGGACATATAATAAACACTACACTAAACAATTTCAGGATAAAGATACATTTTAAACATAACAGAATATTTATAAAAATTGATCACTTGTAAATCCACAAGGTAAATCTCAACAAATTCCCAAGAAAATGATATCAATCATACAGATCATGTATTCTAATCACAACAAAATTATAACATAAGGTAGGAACTTGAAAATATCACTTTAGAAAATTTAAAATGTACTTTGATATAATTTATAGGTTAAAGAAGAAATACAATAAATGTAAATATGCCAACTGATTTTTTTTCAGAAAACTACAAAGGCAAATAAACCAATGGAAAAAGGCCAAGATTTCAACAAATGGGATTGGAATAATTGGATAATCATATGTTTAAAAAAAATTAGAAGCTCTACCTAAATATCACACCTAATACAAAAATAAACTCAATGCAAGGTATAGTGGCGCACACCTGTAATCCTAGTGGCTTGGGAGGATCCAAGGCAGTAGGCAGGAAGATCCAAATTCAAAGCCAGCCTCAGTAACTTAGAAAGGCCCTAAGCAACTCAGAGAGACCCTGTCTCTAAAATATATATGTATATAAAAAAGGGTCCTGGGTTCAATCCCTGGTACCAAAGAAAAAAAAAATTAACTCAAAACCTGAAACACAGAGATTATAGCACAAAGCATTAAACTATACAACATTCAGAAGAAAACAGGTAAAATCTTCATCTAAGCCAGGCAAAGAGTTTTTAAATGTAACATCAAAAACATGATTTGTTAAAAGAAAAACCTATCAACTGTACTTCACCAAAATTAAAATGTCTGCATTGCAAACGACACTATTTAAATTATTGAAACAGATAAACAACAACAACAAAAAAAAAAAACTACAAAGTAAAATGGGAGTGGTGGCACATGCCTGTAATCCCAGCAACTCTGGAAGCTGAGGCAGGAGGATCCCAAGTTCAAAGCCAGCCTCAGCAATTTAGCAAGGTCCTAAGTGAGATCTTGTCTCAAAAACTATATTTAAAAAAAGAAAAGAAAAGAAAAATGGCTGGGGATGTAGCTCAGTGGTAAAGTACTCCTGGGTTCAATCCCTAATACCAATAAATATATAAATAAACAAACTACAAAGTAGGAGAAAATATCTTCACATCACACATCTGAAAGACGACTTGCGTGCATACTATTAGAAAGATTGCTCAATGGCTGTGGTTGTAGCTCAGTGGTAGAGCGCCTGCCTAGCATGTGTGAGGCACTGGGTTCGATCCTCAGCACCACATAGAAGTAAATAAAGATATTGTGTCCATGTACAATTAAAAAAACAAAAAAAAATTGTTCAAAACCTAGTATTAGTTTGCTTGTCTAGCATGTATAGACACCTAGATTCAATTTCTAGTACTAAAAATAACAAAAAAAAACTAAAATTAAGGAAATAAAGAATTCAAATAAAAATTGAGCAATGGCTTGAACAGATGCTTTACCAAAAAGATATACATATGGCTAATCACTTGAAAGATGCTAAACATCTTCAGTCATTAGGGAAATATAAAACCACAATGAAACAGCACTATATATCTTCTAAAAAAAGCTAAAATTGGAGAGAAAAACAAGACATTACCAAATGTTGACAAAGATGCAGAGCAACTAGAACTCTCATACTTTGCTAATGGGAACCTCATAACTTTGGAAAACAATTTGGCAGTTTCTAATGAACTTCAAATAGTTTGACCCAGCCATTACACTCCTAGATATTTATCCAAAAGAAATGAAAGTTTATCTCTATACAAAGATCTGTAATAAATGTTCATTCCAATTTTGTTAAAAACTAGAAATAACTCAAATGTCCATCAAGACGTGAAGAGATTTTTAAGTTACAATATATGAATACAATTGGAAATGAATGAACTACTTTTTTTTGCTTTAAAATATTTTATTGAAATTTTTCCAATAAAATCATGTGCTTGTAAATGAGACAAAACATAAGCAAATACTCTCTACTTAATGGTAGGGTCCCAAAAATTCTAGCCAGTTATTTGTGCTTCTTAGATGCTCAGTTTAATACAGGAAAGATGTTATATTCATAGAAACCGTCCAACATCAGAGCATCCTTTGTGTCAACAAAATCCATAGTAACCAGGGAGAAAGGATTGCTCTCCACTTGTCATGACAGCCTGAGGAAAACAGCAGGAACCTAAGCATCCCAACAGTGTCCCATGGGGTAGATTCCAAAAAGTTTTCAGTCTTCAGGTTAGCATAGAATCTCTGTGTAAGGGCACTGCCCTTAGCTTGGCTTGCAGAACTCTCATGCTCTATTTAAGGATTACACACCAATGGACGTCTTAAAACCCCATCGCTGCGCTGAGGACCCGTCTGCGAGGATCAGCATGAATGAACTATTGATATATGCAACACAGGTCATAAGAACTGAAATGTGCCTTTTGGATCTGGTACATAACTGCTAATTAAAAGAACACTGGTCATTTATTTGTCAGAGCAGTTTGAGCTATATGGTATATGTGGAAATGATTGTACAGTGGACTGACAATAAATGAAAGGTGAAGGAGTAGTGATAGTGATTGAAGACTACTTTTTTCAGAAACCTGGCTTTGAAGGGAAAGAAAAAAGTTTAGTTTGGTACAGTTGAATTTAGGGATGAATTTAGGTTAACAGGAAAGTCCTGAGAGAGACAAAGGTTGAAAATTAAGGAGAAAAAGGTAATAAATGGACCAAAGCCCTTGGAAAAACTGGAAGAGAACAGGATTCAGGGTCAGAAAAGTAGAAGAAAGCTAAGTATGTTAATATAAGTCTGTCTGTGGGTGGAACAGGAAGTTATCCATTTCCTGCATCCTTTGGCTTTCTCTATAAAATAGCAGATGAAGTCATCCATAGACAGTGAGGAAGAGGTGGAGTAGGAACTTGACAAGAGTGGTGGAGGTTTGAAATAGCCAAGTGAGCAATAGAGAGACATGACTTAAGACAAGTTTAATACTTGCAAGAGAACAATGAAGACCCAGCAAAGGTTATAAACCGTGAACCATGTCAAATTACCATAAACGTTCCTAAATGTCTAGAGATGAGCCTTGTATAAATTATGGGATAAACTGAAGATATATATTTATTCATCACTGTGAATCTATAATAAAGTCTGGGTTCACAAAAGGAGTAGCATTGACCTAGACTGCTACAGCTATCTTCTCTCAGCTTTCAAATCTGTTCAACTTCAAACTATCATCCTTACAACTCCCTGAGCAGTTAAAGAGAAATTTGATCATTTTAATCATCTGTTTTGTTTTGGTGCTAGGGACTGAACCCAGGGGCACTTAACCACTGAACCATGTTCCCAGTCTTCCTAACCTTTTTTAAAATTTTGAGACTGGGTCTCACCAAGTTGTTGAGGCTGGCTTTGAACTTGGATCCTTCTGCCTCAGCTCCTCAGTCGCTGGGATTACAGGCATACAACACCATGCCTGGCCCTTAATCATCTGTTTGAATGCATTCAACAGCTTTCTAGACTTAAATAAAATCTAAAGATATTTATATAGCAAACAAGGTCCTTCATAACTGAACTTCTTATTCTTATTTCTTAGCAGTCACTCCCTCATCCTACAGTTCAGCCATATTGAACTAATTCCAAATTCCCATGCACTCATGACTGTACTTGAAATTCCCTTTGTTTGAGGTGTCCTTCCCCCTCATATCAAAATTTAACTCAGATGTCATTCCCATAATTAGTCAAATACAAAAAAAAATTCACTGCATAAGCACAAGGGTTCTGTGCACAACATAATACTGTGAAAAGTATCCCCTCAGAATTGCCAAACTGAGATCCTGGGTATCCCATCTGTTTTCCCACAGTAAGCATCCTATGCATATCTGTATGTACATGTTTTTTTTAATATCTTTATTTTATTTTTATGTGGTGCTGAGGATCAAACCCAGTGCCTCATGTGTGAGAGGCAAGTGTTTTGCCAATGAACCACAACCCCAGCCCCTATATGTATATCTTAATTGAATTTTTTTTAAAAACAAATATTCAAGTACAAGTTTCTTCCAGGTAGGACTGCATTAGGGAAGCTTCCTTGGCCTCTCACGTTAGATATGGCACCATAACCACTGTTTTTCTCCATAAAACAAAAGTGGTAAATGCTAATTGGTAATAATAAAAAACAGTAATATTTAGTAAAGATTTACTATGGATGAAACATTGTAGCATTTTATATGCATGGCCACATTTCATTTTCATAAGAACCTGAGATAGGTACCATTATAATCTCTATTTTATAGAAGAAGAAACTAAGGCCCAAGCAACCTGCCTGAAACCACACTGCCAATAATAAATAGCAGAATGTGAATAAATGGCAGTCTAGGTAGACTAACTTTAAGACTGTGTACTTAGACTGGCTGCTCTGAAAAGCCATCTCTGCATTGTTCCTGGGTCCAGCTCCCCACTTGCCGGCTGCCGCCGACTCCAGTAGCTTTATTGCCAGAGTCCCTGAACTCTAGTTTCCTTTTTAACACACTGCATCGGATCACCCGCGTGCCCCACCATGTCAGACGCGGCCAGCCATGGACACTAGCTCTGAAATCACCACCAACGACTTAAAGGAGAAGGAAGTTGTGGAGGAGGCAGAGAATGGAAGAGACGCCCCTGCTAATGGGAATGCTAATGAGGAAAATGGGGAGCAGGAGGCTGACAATGAGGTAGATAGATGAAAAAGAGGAAGAGGGTGGTGAGGAAGAGGAGGAGGAGGAGGAAGACGATGGTGAGGAAGAGGATGGAGATGAAGATGAGGAGGCTGAGCAGCTACGGGCAAACGGGCAGCTGAAGATGACCAGGATGATGATGTTGATACCAAGAAGCAGAAGACCAATGAGGATGACTAGACAGCAAAAAAGGAAAAGTTAAACTAAAAATAAAAGGCCTCCATGACCTATTCACCCTCCACTTCCCATCTCAGAATCTAAACGTGGTCACCTTCGAGTAGAGAGGCCTGCCTGCCCACCCGCCCACCGCAGGCAGTGCCACCTGCAGATGACACGTGCTCTTCACCACCCAACCAAAATCACAACGTGAATTTGCAATAGGTAAGGAAAAAAGAACCAAAACTTCCAAAGCCCTGCTTTTTTCCTTTAAAGTACTTTAAAAAAGGAAAATTTGTTTGTATTTTTATTTACATTTTATATTTTTGTACATATTGTTAAGGGTCACCTACTTTTAATGACCAAAGCAGCCTTTGGAGCATTCTCAATCCTACTTCTGACTTTACTTGTGGTGTGACCATGTTCATTATAATCTCAAAGGAGAAAAAAAAACCTTGTAAAAAAGGCAAAAACAACAACAAAACAATCTTATTCCGAGCATTCCAGTAACTTTTTTTGTATATGTACTTTAGCTGTACTATAAGTAGTTGGTTTGTATGAGATGGTTAAAAGGGCCAAAGATAAAAAGGTTTCTTTTTTTTGTCTATGAAGTTGCTGTTTATTTTTTTTGGCCTGTTCGACGTATTTGTGAAACAATGTTGTCCAACAATAAACCAGAATTTTATTTTGCTGAGTTGTTCTAACAAAAAAAAAAAAAAGACTGTACTTAAAATAATTTACTTCATATCTGCCTTTTCTGTTTAACACTATATTAATTTTGTCCCCAGTATACCCTCAGCGCTCACAATCTAGTACACAGGTCTTCATCAAATATGTTTGCTAAAAAGATGATAGTAAATTCAGACATTTTAGATTTATCCCTACTAAATTTCTGCTTGTCAATTTCTGCCTATCGTTCTTATACTACTCTACCTGTCATCTGTTATGTTACCCATCTTTCCTGGCTCCCTCTGATCTGTAAATCAGGTAAGCCTTCCATGTTACTTTTCAAATTATCAATAAAATGATACAAACTCCTACACTAAGGTTCAGAAAATTGTTTTTGACATCTTAAATCTGGACATTTATCCAACAACTTAACTGAAATCATAGCTATATAAATGCTTTAAATGGCTAAAGAATAAACCCATTACTTTGGGAGGGTTTTTCATAACATATGATTTTACCTAAACTTTTGTCAAGGCTTGCAGTCTTTCAATGGGTAGGTAAGTCAACACTCATAGTTTAATTATTTCTTATATTCCAAAAGCACTTCTCATCTTGGCTGGGCAGGTGGCACTCCCCTGTAATCCCCAGCAGCTTGGGAGGCTGAGGCAGGAGGATCGTGAGTTCAAAGCCATCCTCAGCAACTCAGTGAGGCCCTAAGCAACAGAGTAAGACCCTGTCTCTAAATAAAATATTAAAAAAGGCTAGAGATGTAGCTCAGAGATTAAACACCTCTAAATTCAATCCTCAGTACCAAAAAAAAAAAAAAGAAGAAGAATTTCTCATCTTGTGCTAGCCCTTCCATTTGTCATAAAGCTCCCAAGAAGATAGAATTGAGGAATAAAATGTTCCATATTACTATTTGAACTTTTATGAAGATGAGCGAAAAACTTCCACAAGTGTGATTCTACAAACAACATCTTTGGCAACAGGAATTAAGGACTTTATACAATACAGACAAATGCAAACAACATAAAAGAACTTTCACAGGGCTGGGATTGTGGCTCGTGGCTCAGCGGCTCAGCGGTAGAGCGCTCACCTAGCACGGACAGGACCTGGGTTCGATCCTCAGCACCACATAAAAATAAAGGCATTGAGTTGGGTCCATCTATACCTAAAAAAATAAATATTTTTTTTTAAAAAAAAAAAAGAACTTTCATCTGTAAAATTGCTTCCCTGTCAGGGCATTTCAGGGAAAACTTTTTAGGAAAACAAAAGTTCAATGAAATGTATTGTTTTTAAAACTCAAACCTAAATAAGTGAGTGGATTATAAAAAAGACTATGTATAAAAATCACAACAGCTCAGGAGGAATGACTCTTAGTAGGATGATCACAATTACAGGACAGCTTTGGCAATTTAGGGAGCCCTATCTCAAAATAAAACATTTTTTAAAGGCTGCGGAATATAGCTCAGCGGTAGAGTGTCCCTGGATTCAATCCCTAGTACTTCAATCAACCAATCAATCAATAAAATAAAAATCATCCTCAATTTGTAATTACTTTTCCTCTTGGATGACACATTAAATTTTATTGTTATAAAATTTAATATTTATTAGTATTCTACCATAAGACACTGATATTCACATGTTTATGTGGGTACAAATTATAACAAAAAATATAAATCATAACAAAAAAATAAGGGAAGACTTCTTTTCCTTTTTTTAAGCAAATTGTATGTTTATTTGTAGTATATTTTAAAAATTTCCTACAGCCATAAAACTCTAATGGACTATGATTACAATTGTTTATTAGTAAATATTTAATTGAAATAACATACTTATATGTTGTGCTAAACAAAATAAAATTTTATGGTTGGGGATGTACCTCTGTGGAAGAGCACTTGCCTAGCAGAAGCAAGGCCCTGGGTTTCATCTCTAGCACTGCAAAAATAAAACATAATTAGAAATGAAATTTTAATGGAAATGCATCTCAATGAGATGAAAGTTAAGAGTATTTTTCCTGATCAGTCCACATTTCCATGGATGAATATAATTTATTGCTAGAATAAGACCAAATTTGACATATATTCTATTTTGACTTTTTAAATTACTCACTAAAGATAATATATGGGAATGGAAGGATGTTTTTTAATAGCTGTAATATTCAAGTTTTTGAACCTTTTCTTGGTGAAACATAAAAAACACATAATAATCTACCATCATCAAAGTATATTGTAATGACATATCAGCCACTCACTCTATTAGCATCTTCTCCTTTTTTTGTGAAATGAAGAAGATACCTCTTGGCTGGTTCCCATCTAAAGACAAGGCACAACTCTGTAAGTCCTCCTCATACTCTTCCTTAACCCTGAAGATGGTCATGGAGTTTCATAAACAGCCCCTCTTTCCTCCCAGGATCTGTGAACATTTCAGCAATTATCTTCCTCGCCATTAAGGGATAACTTCTTAAAAGATACAAAACAGTTGTCAATCTACCTTCATTTAATAGTTTTTAAAAGTTATATATCCCACAGTTTGTGTAAATTATACTATAACACACATGGCTTTAATATTAAACTTTTCCTCATTATCCAAAGACAACCACAGTGCATTTTATTAACTTAAGAATATTTACTTAAAACATACAAAAATTAATTTCTTAAAATGAGGATTTTTTAAAAAATCTATAATTTCACTTTAAGAGTCTTCAGTCATCCTTGCAATAATAGTATTTATATTCAGTGAAAGAGAACTAAACAAAAGAAAATGGGTGAAAAGTATTACATGCACAACTCTGACGATGGGGGCAATAAAAACTCACAATTAAGTCACTAAATAAAGACTATAGATTTACCTAAGAAGAATTCTAGGGCAAGTGTCAACAACCCATGCTATCTATAATTGCTTTATTCCCTCCTTCAGCACCCTCTTTTCTGAAGTTTTAATACTTTTTCTTATTCTTATTTTTGCAGTTTTTAACAGGCATAACCTCCCAAATCTTTCCCACTAAATTAAATAGCATTATTTTCCAAAAAATTAATTTATGATAATTTGAAGTTTAATATATCTCATGCTATTATCAAAACTAAGTAAGAATCATTTTGTAAGCCATTACTCTTTTTTCTAGTGTCCTAGAAGAAATGATCTCTTTGTGTATCTTCTACTTTACAAGCACAAAATAAAGTTTGTAAGGAAATAAAATTATATTTTTAGTTTTAGGATATGTGCAGATACCATGAAGCAAGTCTTGCAGCTAAGATCCCCCATTAAACTATGTGATAACTCAAATCAAGTTACAAACTTAAATGATACTGCATACTACTTCTGCCAGTAGCACTGCTGGATCATAACTAAAAAGCAACAGAAAGATGGCCTCTGGGACCATTCAAGGTCATTAAAAAAAAATTTGCTTCTAAGATTATAGATTCCTATTAAAAATATTTCATAGAATTACAAAATGGTAAAAACTGAAACTGGAAAAACTAGTACTTCAACTTCCAACTCTTAACAATTGACTCATGAAATCTACTTAAAACTAATTGGTCCTACCAACATCTCTCATATACATGTTCCCACAGCATTTTATTAAGAATTATTTATATGAGGGTACAGCTTTTGTGTAATAACTAGGGCTCTGTATTAAAATTCAAAGGTATTCAACCCCAATTTCCCTAAAATGGAATTCCCTCAAATTCAGATTTGTTTAATACAAAACAGTTTTATTTGATATGATAAACTAAGCAGTGAAACTTGCTGAGAATATCTTTGATGCTATTAAGGATAGCATAAAAAGTTTGCTACAGAGATTTAAGAGGTATGCCTCAAAGAATGAATTTAAAATTTAACCTAGTTCAACCTTTCCTCAAGTTTGAGGAGCTTAAATAAATGGGGCAATGATGCTCCTGTATGAATATAGATTCTGTATAAACCTGTATTCATCTGTTTCCTCAAAGATTCATTAAAAGGTTGGAAAAGACTAAAATAAACTCATTTCAATTATTTGTCAATTAGTTGTTAATTAGTTCTGTATTCTCCATTTAAACCTTTCTCAAAAGCACTCAAAGTACTTTATTTTTTTTTTCATTCATAAATACACAATTTTATTTGCTATTTTCAGGGGAAACTTAGGCATTAAATGGTAAGCTAATAAAATACGGATACCTAAAAGTACAAAAGTATAAATATCCCCTTAGAATAAATTTTAGTAAATTAAGTCTTAACATTTTTAAATTAAAAAACAAAAACAAAACAACCCACAAGCCTATCTATTATGTCAATGTCAAAATCAAAAAATGCTAAGCACCCAGCAGCTCCCCAGGGCCAACACAGGGACACCTTCCCTTGGAGCTCTGCTGGGAGGACCGGGTCAGCCAGTGGCTAAATCTGCCCTATAGAAAGGTTTTTATAAATTGTTTAAGCTGAACCTTTAACAACATACAAGAGGCCTTACGAAAGGAGGAGGTAAATCCTAGATGCTGGAGAACTTAGTTAATCAGGTTATTGGCAAAGAAGAAAAAAAAGAGGACCTAGGCAAGAAGTTTCTGGAAGCATTGACATTAGACAGTGTCAGAGCCTCTGACCTCACACAGGCAACTCCAATGGTCACTCTGCACAGCTCTCCTGGCAAGCAGAGATCAAGAGGCAGAGCTTGCTCACTGGGGCCAGGCCCCCAGCCCCCACTGAAGAGTCTCAGAGCCTGCAGGGGGCAGCCTCTACAGCAACCTCAGCAGCCTCGATGGCACACTGGCTGGGTCATGTAGGTTGTGTCAAGTCTCAAATGCTCCAGGAGTATTAGAAAGAAGAACTGCATAGTTATACAGAGATAACAGAGCCGGAGAGGAAGAGACACATGATGCACTGTAAACATCCCGAATCTTCAACGTGACTCGGAGTGTCAGCTCAAGAGGCCAGGGGACATGCCTCCGCCCAGCCTCCATCCCAGATGCAATAAAGGCACTGGTGAGCACCAGCTCCCAGATGAGTCCGCAGGTGGAACCCATGAGGCAAACCTTCTACCTCCCTTTAAACTATTTGACAGATCCATCTAAAACATAGCAACACTTTTAGGCATTTCTAAAGAGTATAAACATTGGGTAATCTATCCATACTTAAAAAAAGGGATACAAAGTTCTCTTGCCTGGAAAATACAAATCAACAAGCCTTGACTGTGGAGGCTGGAATAAGAGCCTGGCTCTGAAGGAGGCGGTCCTCACGGTAGGCGCTCAGAAAGTAGTGATGATGCGCAGGCCACCATTGTCAGGGGTCTTCGCCGAGGTTGAGAAACTGTCAACTGATCACACTGGAGGCAGAGCAGCTTCCCTGACCCAAGAATGATGTTCAGGTGCTCAAGCAATGACCACCAGGCATCTGGACCTGAGCCACAGTGCGCTGGACAATCCACATGGCTGCTGTCCCTTCCTCCTGGTGAGGCCTGAGCTGCTATCGCAGACTATGAATGTAGCACCAAGGGCCCTGCCCTTCAAATGGTCTTCAGGACTGCGCAGGCTAGTTGGGAGCACCCTGCCTCAGTCCCACGCAGCACTCGGAAAGAACAGAGCAGGCTCCCAGAGAGAGCCCACCTGGCCCCTGTGCCTCCTCCCTGTTTGGATGCCTGGCCTTAGACAGCTGGGCCGTCTCTCACCACCCACCTCTGAGGCAAAAAAGGATGCACACCCAGATCTCTAGAGAAATGATCAAAAGCAGGTTTCTTCTCACAGACGTACTTCCTAGACATGGCGGTTCACTGAATCTTGGGAAAAAGTATATCATTTCTTCGGCTGTCAGTACTGTATCTCACATCCTTGAGCCTCGTTCTTGCAAAATCTTGGCCTTCTCGCTGGGCTCACTGGTTGTGCCATATGGGGTGTTGTGCAGCTCCTTGGAAACCACACAGAGGAACTCGGCCTGGTCTTCGTTCCCATAGTTGTAAGAGGAGCCGATGCTGACCAGCTGCTCAAATTTCCAGCCATCGGACATGGTGGATACCATCTGTGTGAGCTCCTCCTCCTGACACTGCAACACTCGGTATACATGCTTCACAGGCACCTGTGATGTTTTGCTATCTAGTTCTCTAATTTTGTCCTTTACAAGTTTTATTAGTGAGGTGATGTTGTAAAATTCTGCTTCTTCCAACACTCCTTCCTCAGCGAGGTCTTTGTTAATGACCAGCTTCCCATGTCTCAAGTAGTTCAATACAGATCCAAAGTACGTGGGATCTCTTGTCAGAGTCCAGGTCGGGGTCGGCCTGGCACAAGCGGTACAGGAAGGACTTCGGGTCCTGGCACAGCGTCTGCTGGGTGATGAGAAAGTAGGTGCCGCCGACGTTGAGTCGGACCCACTTGGACACGCCGCTGGGGCGCTGAGCCAGGGCACCGAGCCCTGTGCTGCAGCGGTGGCATAGGCCGCCCCCCAGTCCCGCCCCGAGGCCGCCTGGGGCCGGCGGCAGCAGCTCAAAGATTCTCCGCCATGATCCTCAAAGTACTTTAAAATCCATTTAATAATCAAAATTTGTATAAAGTCCCAAAATAAATAAAATTAAACAATATAGTTAAGGGAATTTGGGGAGATGGTGGAACTCCTTCTAAAACTGAATGATGGTGATGGTTGTAAAACTCTATAAAAATTCATCTGAGTATTTTTTTATTTGTTGTTTTTAGATATACATGACAATAGAGTATATTTTGATATTTATACATACATAGAGTGCAACCATTACAATTCTGATCCCATTCTTGTGGTCGAACATGGTGTGAAGTTACATTGGTCATGTATTCATATGTGAGCATAGTAAAGTTATATCTGATTCATTCTACTGTTCACACGTATTTTAAATGGGAGAATTTTGTACTGCATAAATTATACTTCAATAAAATTGTTTTTAAAATGAAGCATGAAAAGAGTGAGAAGACAAGTCATAGATTAGAAGAATACATTGTAAGTCGTGTATCTGAAAGCAACTGGTCTCTAGAATACATAAAAAACTCTTCCAACTAAATAACAAAAATAAAAATAAATGACCTTTTTAAATAGGCAAAGGCTCTGAATAGACATGTGTCCAAAGATGATACACAAAGGACCAATAAGCACATGAAAATATGTTTAACATCACTATGTATCAGGGAAATACATTAAAATCATAATGAAGTACCACTTCACACACACATTTGTCAAGTTATAATAAAAAAGATGGCTGGGCGCAGCAATATATACCTATAATCCCAGTGACTTAGGAGGCTGAGGCAGAGGAACACAAGTTCCAAGCCAGTCTCAGCAACTTAGTGTAAGACCGAAACAACTTAGTGAAGACCGAAACAACTTAGTGAAAAACTGTCTCAAAAAATAAGAGGGGCTAGGGCCGGAACTGCGGCTCAGTGGTAGAGCGTTTGCCTAGCATGTGTGAGGCACTAGGTTCAATTCTCAGCACCACATACCAATAAATAAATAAAATTTAAAAAATAACAATAATGAGAGGGGCTAGGGATGTGGCTCAGAGGTTAAGCGCCCCTGGGTTCAATTCCCAGTTTAAAAAAAAAAAAGATAAGAAGTATGGTACGAATGTGGGGAAATTAGAACACTTCATACACTGCTGTAGGAATGTAAAATGGTGCTAGTGCTTTGGAAAACATCCTGCCAGTCCCTCAAAGTTAAACATAAGGTCATCTAACAAACCAGATGTACTTGTACTTCTAGGTACAAGTACCTGAGAAATGAAAACATATGTTCAATTAGTGGTGGCCTCAGACTGAGGAATTACAGTGAATGGGGAGGTAATCTGCTCATGAGTATGAAAAAAGCATTAAATTGTACACTCTAAATAATCACATTATTGATATGTGAATTATATATTTAAAATTCCATTTTTAAAAAAATCTTAAGTGGTTTCTTCTTGGCAAGAAATAGAACAGGCAGAAATGGGATAGGGAGGTTCTTAAGAGAGGCCTCAATAGTGTTGGTTATGCTCTATTTCTTAGGCTGGGTAGTATGTTCATGGCATTTTTATTATTCTTCATAAACTCCATCAAATATTTTTATACATACCAATATTACATTTGTTTAGAACTAGGTTGAAGCCTTTACTCCATCAAATAGTTTTACACATACCAATATTACATTTTTTAGACTTAGGATGAAGTCCTATTCTGCCACTTATCAGCTGTGCAGCCTTAAGCACTTCTACCTCTGAGAAATGAAAACAAACGTCCACACAAAACATGCGCAACAACGTTCATTAGGGAGTACTATTCATAATAGCCAAAACGTACAAACAATCCAAATGTTCAGTAACCGATGGGTAAACAAAATCAAACACCCAAACAATGGAATATCAGCCATAAAAAGGGAAGAAGCACTGATACATACTATAACATAGTTTCTCCTCCTCTAAAAATTAGGCCACCACCATGTACTTCTTAGGGTTTTTGTTTTCTTTCTTCTTATTATTTATTTATTTAAATTTTGTGGTGCAGGGATCAAACCCAGGGCCTCCAGTGTGCTAGGAAAGAATTCTACCACTGAACCACATTCCCAGCCTGTCCTGACAGGTTTCTTTAGAGCACAAGTTATTATTTTAAAATTCAAAGTGAGAATCTGTAATGTCATCTCACTAAATAACTACTAATGATAGATATCTGTCTAGACTTCTGAAACATATGAGTAATACTTGTTTATATCTTTTTTTATTTGTTTATATCTTGAGGGGACAATCTCTGATACTTTCACTTTTATTGTGGACATCTTTCAAAGATACTCCATTATTTATAGATATTTAGGCTGCTTTCAATCTAGGAGGATTATAATAACATTAAATGGACATTTTTATAAATATATCTTTGTATCTAAATTCAATTATTTCTTCAGTCAAAAGGTGTGAACATAAAGAACATGTTCTCCATCAAGGCTCCATATATCTACACTATCATCAACAATTTGAGATTTTGCTATATCTGCAACAATGAAGGGAGTTATCACTTATTTTAAAATGTCAATCTACCTTCCAATGGCAAAGCATCTGGGAAAAAAATAATAAAATAAAATAAAATGTCAATCTAGCAGGTTAAAAGTATTACTTCATTTCTGCATTTCTTTATTAATGAAAGTAAGAATCCTTAATGTTTTTGAACATTATTTCTTCAATGAAATGTCCATTCTCTGGGTTTTGCCCATGTTCTGTTCACCTGTTCTTGTTGATTTTAAGAGCTCTTTAAATATTAAAGATATTAACTTTTATTTTTCCTATTTTTCGTATGTGTTGCCATATTTTCACCAAATTTTGATGACTACACTCTATATGGTATAAATTTCTTCATAGACAAATTTGATATTTTCTTTAAAGTAACAGCTTTATTTCTCCAAGATTATAACAAAAGTTTCCAATATTATTTTTTCTTCCCTCTTCATTCATTCTTTCTTTTTCTCTTCCTTCTTTGGAGGGGAGAAACTTTTATTTTTACATTAAAGTCCTCAATTCACTTGGACTTAATTTTTGTGTATATATGTGTGTGTGTGTGTGTGTGTGTGTGTTGTAGTTGAACACATGCCTTTATCTTATTTATATGTGGTGCTCAGGATCGAACCTAGCGCCTTGCACGTGCTAGGGGAGCGCTCTTCTGCTGAGCCACAACCCCAGCCCCTGGACTTAAATTTTTGTACATGATACAGATCTAACTTCACCCCCACTTCAATGCTAGCTAAATATCCCCCAAAAGGTGCAAGATAAACCAGTGGTATGTTAGAACTAGTTCACTACTGCTCACGAAGATTATTACATTTTCTGAAATTTTGCAAGCTGATTGTGAATTATAGCCATAAAAACTATATTACATAAAGTTATAATGAGGTAACTCATATTTAAACAAAGGTATTAAATACTCAGAAATCATCTCTCCCTAATTATTTTATTATGATTTATGCTTTTACAGTTATTTAACATCTGTTTCACCTGAATGGCAAAAATACTGTATAATAGTACTGTATAATACTGTTTTCCAACTCAATATTTAGTGATTTCACACTGGTAGCTTGAAATTGGTTATTATAGTATTTACACTAAACGGTGAAAATTAAAATCAACAAACCCTACAAACTAGGCCTTTTTATTTTTCAGAGGCCCTGTTGCTAAACATATACCAGCATACCACTGAACTAATTCATTTTTTTCTTTCCTAATTTTAAAGAGGACTCTATCACATAGCAAACTGCCATCTATTCATAAGTTTATAAAACTGCTGGGGGTTTTTTTGTTTGTTTTGTCTTGTCTTGTTTTTAAGATACTGGTTATTGGGACTGGGGTTGTGGCTCAGTGGCAGAACGCTTGCCTTGCACATGTGAGGCACTGGGTTCAATCCTCAGCACCACATAAAAATGAAAAAACAAAATAAAGATATTGTGTCCATGTGTAGCTAAAAAAATGTTAAAAAAAAAAAGAAAGAAAGAAAAAGATACTGGCCTCAAGAATGCTAGGTCAGACCTATACAACTCGGCTACATCCCCAACCCTTTTTAAATTTTATTTTTTTAAGAGAGAGAGAATTTTTCAATATTTATTTATTTATTTATTTATTTTTAGTTTTCGCGGACACGACATCTTTCTTTGTATGTAGTGCTGAGGATTGAACCCGGGCCGCACGCAAGCCAGGCGAGCGCGCTACCACTTGAGCCACATCCCCAGCCCACCCTTTTTAAATTTTATGTTGAGACATAATCTAATTAAGTTACTGCCCAGGCTGACTTCAAACTTGAGATCCTCTGGTCTTAGCTTCCTAAGCAGCTGAGATTTCAGGCATACACCACCACACCTAGCTTGCTTTGCTATGTTCTGATATATTCGATGAGACATTATAGTATCTATTAACTGAATCTTTGTTTTTCTAACATCACAGTGCTGCAAAGAAAAGGGTATTTTTCCTAAACAATGGCAAAAATCCTGTATAATAGTGCATTACTACATACTGTTTTCCAACAATTTAATAACATTCTTTACATAGACTTTTAAAAGCAGTCTTTTATAAGTAAGGGATTATTTCTTTTGAAAATAAAGGGCAATCGTTAGAAATATAGTTGATTACCATGCACTTAGATTAAGGTCCTTATTCTTAAAAAAAAAAAAAAAAAATCCAAACAAAACCACTACCATAAGGCTTTGAAAACACCACTCTGAGTGTTCCCTCATACAAATTCTTCCACTGCCCAGGAAATAAGGTATATAAGTAACAGTACTCTTCTTTGAGAGTCACCATCACACACAGACAACATTAGAAACTTTCAACTCAACAACAAACACTTATTAAGCACCCAGCCTGGGACTGTTAGGCTCCAAGCAAGCAAGTAAGACAAGATCCCAGTCTTTAACACTAATCTTTTTAGTGAATGCCAGTAGAGAATGTGCCACAGAGTTTGTTTCATGAGCCTGGGAGAGAGAAAGAAGCAAAACCAGAGACTGACTTTGATGCATCTTCTAAGAATAAGCACCTACTTGAAGAGGGATTCAGAAGTATAAAAACTAATCATTTAAAGTTTGCACACCTAAAGAGTCAAGCTAATGTATGTTGGTAACCAGATCTTCAGCACCTTTCCAGTTAAACATTATAGTGCCATATTTTAATATCTTTCCTGCTGAGATAATTTAAGTAATTTATTTACAGATACTGACATCAACTGCATCAAGGAAAACCATTTAACTGTGGCCTATATATTTCCTTACCTATTATAGTAATTTAGACTTGAGCTTCAACTGTCTAATTCTATGGCATTTACATTACAAAACCACATATGTAATATAATAGTTGAGTTGACCATAGAACCACCCTGTTTTGCAACCAAAACCAAGGATCTCACTTTCAAGAGCTTGTTGTCAATATATATGTGTTAAGCCTAATATCTCATATGGTAGCCTAAGGAACAAGCATAGCAACTGCTCTTTCCATACACAAAGCTGTGGCTTATTAGACACAGAAAGACAATTTCAACCATTTCCAATCATTAACTAATATTTCAGACTTTAAAATCTATTTCTTAGGGCTTTGTACTATATATAGAAATAATCATTATCCTTTGGGAAACAATGGCTCATTTACTGAAAATGAGTTTAACAAAGGAATTATTTGGTACTGAAAAAATACAGAGCAGTGAATTGGGTGACACAAATCAAAGCATCGTCAGTTCATGTGACTATATTAGGGTAATTTACTTAAAAAAAAAAAAAACTAAAGCAACTTAAAATTTAGCTTCAACAATGTAATAGCCTGAATCATGTCACATCATATACTCTGTCACAGAATAGTGAAACTAGATCTTAAGATTCTTATTTTAAAAATGTTTCTTTAATTCTCAACCTGAGATAAATACCACAAAAAAGAAAAACTTTCCGGAATGGAATATTTCTATTCTGCCTGAAGCTTAGTTTTGACTGGTACATGTTTCAGTTACACATTTGATTCACACTGAATTTTCTTTTAAGTATTAAAAGAATAAACAGCACTCCAAAATAGTCACAAGCTTTAAAACTTATGTTCCTCCTCTAGTTGGAGAGCTAACAAAACTTTTTACATGGAATATGAGTTGATACAGTGACCAGAAATTTCTTAACACTGTAAGTCTAAATTTAATTGAAATTCAGTCTCACCAACTTCTGTAGAAATAGCCTCAAAGTAAATACAGCAAAAGTCTAATGCTAATCTACAAAAATTGTTTATTGATATCAATGAATAATTCTTTTAAGTTTTCTAAGGCACACATTTTCTCAAAATATAAAGTAGGAGACCATATATGCTCAAAATAGATATTCAACACAGTCACATTTAATATGAAAGACTACAGGCACACAGCTCATGACATTAAACCAGAAAACTTGAGAGTCACTGGCACACACAGAACAACCAACAGAGTACTTTAAATATTTATGATTTTTTTCAGGTGCATTGTTCTGGGCTTAATTTATAAAGTATCTTTATTCATTTTCTTATGCTTTTACAAGAACACTTTCTCCATTTTCAAAGGACAGTTAATTGTCCTTTGAAAACTATTAGTATATTACTGGTAAAGCAGTAAAAGAGCAAGTTTTGGCTCAGCCCTCAACCAGTTGTGTGACCTTGAACAAATCTCTTAGCTTCTCTGAGTCTCAATTCTCCTATTTATAAAATGAGGGAATTAGACTAGATACAGTCTCAAGTATCTTCCAACTCAGTAATTCCTTTCAGGTAGAACTCCAGGCTTGTGAGAATAAAAAAGCCCTCAAAACAAATGGTCAAAATCTACCTTTACAATGTTAGTAAAACAAACAGGATACAAAATTGTAAATACAGTGTGATCATGATCCTAATTCTAATAATATTACAAATAGACCAAACTCACATTAAAAAAAAAAAAAAGACTTTAATATACCAAAATGCCACCAGGGACAATCCCTGAGTTGTAGATTACAAACAACTTTTTTTTCCTTTTGGCTTTTCTGTATTTTTCAAGTGTCCCACAATAAATGTATTGCTTGATAAAAGTGAGAGAGACTTAGACAGAGAAAACCCTCCTTTTCTGTGCTAAAGGAAATTAGCACATAAATTTACATTTGGAAATCATTCTAGAATTGGAATGAGATTCTCAAAAACAGAGATAAACAAAATTTTCTAGAGTCACATACCTGATACCTATCTATCAATAGTCATATAAAAGCTGCTGATTATTATCTTTGAATTAACAAGTTTTTAGGGGTTTTTTCACTTATACTAAAACTGATAGCAATTATAATTCTAAGACTTTACATATATTAATTCATTTAATCCTCACAATAACTCTACTATTACTAGATATACTGAAGACCATGAAGTAGCTTGCCTGCAGCTAATGAGGGGCAGAACCAGATTAAATAAAGACAGTATGTCATCAGAATATAGACTCAACTTTTAAACCAAACTGTCCCTTTGTACTTAAATGCTATCCTCCTCAGGTTACTCTTTATTGGTTTTGTTCTGAAAGTTCTTCTACTTTTCTTAAACTTGAAAGAAATAATATGTTAAGTACTGGGATTAAAAAGACTGGTCAGTCTGGCAAGGTGGCACATACCTGTACTCCCAGCAACTCCACCAGCTGAGGCAAAAGGATTGCAAGTTTGAAGCCAGTCTCAGCAATTTAGAGAGACCCTGTTTCAAAATAAAAAAAAATAGAAACCGGGTGCAGTTGGGCATGCCTCAGCAACGGCAAGACACTAAGTAGCTGGGTGACACCCTGTCTCTAAATAAAATACAAAATAGGACTGGGGATGTGTGGCTCAGTGGTTGAGTGCCCCTGAGTTCAATCCCTGGTAAGTATGTATAAATGAATGAATGAATGAATGAATGAATGAATGAATGATAAAAAGGACCAGGGGTATAGCTCAGTGGAAAAGCTGCACTGGGTTGAATCCATAGTACTTAAAAAAAAAAGACTGGCCAAATTTCTTTTACTTCCTTAAAATTATAATACAATTCCAAGTCATTATTATTTCAAATGCTTACATGGGGGCAGGGGTAGAATTTAATCTCCATACATATCAGTAAGTGAATACAATAACATCTGAGGAATTAAATAGCATTAATTGCTGTTTAATATTGAATGTTTTAATAAAGAAAAGTGCTTTATTGACATTATTTATCAATCATGACTCTACAGAAAGTCACTAAAACCAACCGCTATACCTTTCTAAAATTTTTACCAAAATGTTTCAATTATGTTGTAACTAATTAGTTAGAGGTTTTAAAAGAATACATGAATACTTTGAACTGTGGCTACAGTACATACCCAGTTAACTCCACAACAATCCTAACTACTATAACATTCAGAACCTAGGAAAACAATCAACTAAAGGCTGGTGAAAGGTTCTCACATAATTCTCCGAGACAATTCAAATCCAAACCAAGTGTATGTGTGCCCCTTTTTCTGCACAGTACCCACATTATTTGCCAGTTTGTATGGTTCAAATTTCCCCCACATCTTGGTAATCAGGTTTACTAAATTTCCAGTCCTGTTGAACTAACTATATTAAATCAATAGTTTCTTATTTTAAAAAATTAGAAAAGAGATGGAGGTAAAGAAGAAGAGTAGGGGAAAAAATCTGCACCAGGCTCCTGTTAACTTAGATGTGTAATGAGACAATCACCAGATAATTGCACCCTTTGGGTACTTCTGTGCTAGTAAGATGATACAGTGAAATACAGTCACCTGGTTTTATTTCAATTTACTTAAACAATTTGCAAATCTGTAGCTCTCTGCCATGGTACATTAAGAAAATCAGCATGTAAGAAAAATCACCTGCTTATGTAAATTGGTGATGATTTTTATCCAAGCACGCGCGCGCGCGCACGCGCACGCACGCACACACACACACACACACACACACACACACACACACACACATCAAAAAAGCTCCAATCTGGGTCAAATGACTAATTTTATCTATTTGTTCAAATATCTCTCTTCACCTTTTCTCTGTAGCTCAAAGCAAGAATTTTAGGTCAAGGAATGAATAAACAAAAAGTTTCTGGCTTGTTTATTCCTCTATAAGGATTTGGCTGCCTGATACCACTGAGCTCTATATTACTTAAACTGAAAACAAGACTGAGAACCTTATTTGGATAATAAAACCACAATAGGAAGACAGGAAAGAAAAGAAATCAATGTGAGATAGCTGCTCTAATTGGGAAGGAAAGCAAACAAGGCAAGAATCAGGTATGAATTTTACCTTCTCTGTTACTTTAGGAAAGCAAGGCTTCAAAAAAGAAAATAGCTCAAGTAACTCAGGGCTAACAGGACAACTGCAGAGAACATCAATCCTGTTTCCTTTATAAGTATACCTGGTCAAGTTCTCCTAAGTTTGCCATAAATTAGATGAACGTTTATCTTGATCATTAATGACTGCCTTCCCAGCATGCACTGGTAATACTTACTCATCCCTGCCAAGAACAACTAACTTCATCGGCTGATCCAGGGTGGGCCTGATTGCTCTAAAAGTAATCTTATCTCCATTAATAGTGATTGGTTCAAAAGTCATCATAGATTCCAATAAAGGCCACTAGGACTGTGCTGGCCAATAAGAAAGGCAGTACATAGGGCTACTGAACACCTAAAATGTAGCAAAATTCAAATTGAGATGTGTTGTTTGCATTAAGTACACATTTGTAATCCTAGCTACTTGGGAAGCTGAGGCAGGAGAATCACAAATATAAGGCCAGCCTGGGCAACTTAGCAAGATCCTATCTCAAATTTTAAAAAGGGCTGAAGATATAGCTCGGCAGTAGAGCACTTGCCTAGCATGCACAAGACTCTGGGTTCAATTCTTAGCACCCCAAAAGGAAAATGATGTACCCTGGATTTTTGTAGGCTTAGTATGAAAAAATGTAAAATATATCATTAGTCATTCTTACAGTAATTATAGGTTTAAATGACAATAGGTTGGTTATAATAAATAAAAACAGAAAAATTAATTTCACTTCTTTTTACTGTGGATGCTAGAAATGTAAAAATCACATAACAGCTTTAATTATTTGCCTATTAGATAAATAACAGATTTATCTGCTGATTTGCTAGAGGCTTCCATAAAAGAATTCCTTTCCTCTTACATAAGAGCTGTAGGTAATCACACTCCTTCTCTGGGCATTGTATGCCCTGAACTGCTACAGCCTTAAAGCTGTGTCATTTTCCAAGAGGTCCATATGTAAACTAGTGAGTCCCTTGCCCAATTTCAGAATTTAAAAAAGACTCCAGAAAAATATTTTTAGTCAAATAAATCAATTTGCCTGATTTCTCTCTTCTTCCCCTACCCCTCTCTCTGTCTTCCTCCCTCTCTCTATCTCTGTCTCTCTGTCTGTCTCTCTCTCTCTCTCTCTCTCTCTCTCTCTCTCTCACACACACACACAAAACAAACAAACAACAACAACAAAAAAAACACCACTTAGTATTATATTTTATTTGAAATTTAAAAATCAGGGATAGGGATGTAGATCAGTAGTAGAACACTTGGCTAGCATGCACGAGGCCCTGAGTTCGATCCCCAGCACTGCAAAAATAAAAATAAAAAATTTTTAAATCACTCTAAATGTTTAAGAAAACAAGCAATTAAGGGGCTGGGGGATGTGGCTCAGTAGTAAATGGATTCAATCCCTGACAGGAAGGGAAGAAGAAAGGAAAAAAAGATGTCTAAAACACTAAAAAGGTACAATACTAAAAGGAAAGCAGCATTCTCACATTTACATGTAGGGAAGAACTGAATGCCCATTTACAAATAAGCAGGCTGTCCTCTATGATTGAACCACAACATATATATTCCTCGTCAATCAGAAATACAAGTCTTTAGAACAACTGAACATTTCAAATCTGATCTCAAATTTCAAAACTCTTATATAGAAGTCTCATTTTTCCTTTAAACAATTTTAGAAGCTACTCAACAAGCTATTCTATAGTCCTGAAAAGAGAAAGTTGTTTGCTAGTTGTGGTCACTCACAGAATATACTTGCCCTCAAATAAGTACACTATGCCTTACAAATATCAATGCCATTTTATAGTAGAATCTTAGAAAAGATAGAACTGAAAAAATGAGCAAACCAAGGCTCAGAAAGCTTAAATAACCTTAGGATTGTTGGCAGCAAGGCTGGAACTAGAATACTTATCTACTAACTAGTTTAATGTTCTATTATTCTACCATTAATACATATAAATAAATTCTTCCCAAGGAAATGACACCTGGTTTACTAAGCTAGGAACAAAAATTCAAGATTTGAAAGAATTTTATTAATAAAAACAAAATGCTGCTATACTTAAAACATTATAATCAAACATGCTGTATATGTGTTTATATGTTATATGTGTACACGTATATATATGAATGTATGTTATGATTTCCCCACTTTAATACACATACAAAGGGGGAGTGGAAATCAAACAAAATCTCTCTCTCAAAAGCCATCAATAATCTATTTGATATATGCAATGATCTTTTCTCCCCCTCATTTTCTTTCACTTTTTATATGTAGCAAAGATCACTCCCATCCTCCTAACAATTTTCCACCATACTGGGTGTCATTCACTGTGAATACGTTTATTACCTGACTGTGCTGTACTTGGGCCTCCAGGAACTTCACTTACAACAAAACATTCCCTAAGGCTCAGAGGGCCTCAGTTATCTCTACCCTTCTATTTATAAAGCAGAATTAAATCTGACCAAGTCACTATCTTACTTAAAGTAAGATAGTTGACATTAAAGTCTCAATAGTTGATATTTGCAGGGGGGGTTTCAATCTCTTTTCATTCTCCACCAATTAAGGTTTTTTTTTAATATTTTTTAGTTGTCGATGGACCTTATTTGTTTTTATTTATATGCATTGCTGAGAATCAAACCCAGCGTCTCACGCATGTTAGGCAAGCGCTCTATCACTGAGCTACAACCCAGCCCCTCTTATGGTTTTTAAGACATTGTTCTCAATCATTCCCCTTGTGAAATTGTAATTCTTTAGGTATGCTGTATGTCTCTTTTTTCTTTTTTTTCTAATTGTTTGATAATTTTTATTTCTTCTTTTTAGTTATACATGACAGTAGAATGTATTTTGACATCCATATATAGAATATAACTTCACATTCTTGTGGTTGTAGATGATGTGGAGTTAAACTGGTGTGTATTCATATATGAACACAGGAAAGTTATGTCCGATTCATTCTATTGTCTTTCCCATTCCACCCTCTCCCCCTTCCCCCGCACTCCCCAGCCATCAGTCCAGTGTGCTGTATATCTCTTTATGTGGTGTATGTAGATATGTGCTTTATTTACGAAAAGAATAAGATTCTTGCCCTCCCATCCCTGCCATAAAATCCTCAACTCTTCAGCATGACATTAACTCCAGCCTGGTGATCTCCTGCATTCACCCAGAATGCCCTTTCCCATTGGTTGACTCCCATTCTAAAACCTTTAAAAAAGGTAAAGTAGTATCAGGAGAATGGTAGTATCAAACTTACACGTAGGAAGAAAGTGACTGCCCATTTATTTGTAAAATAGGAAGGCTTTCCTCCACAATTTAAGTATTACCTATTCTAGGAAGTGTCTATGCTCTCCATAGAAATCCCTTCTTTAAGCTCCTCTAATGTCCAGAAACTATCTCTACTGCTGTATTTATGGCACTGAACTATAATTATCTATGTACAAATCTATCTCCCAGACTAGGGAGATTAATCTTTAATCTCTATCATCCAGAAGAGTGTCTCATAAATAGTCCACATACAATAAATGAGTTTTATAAGAAAATGTGAAAATAATATATCCTTATTTAATGTTTCAAATTTAGTTTCAACTCTTCACTAAGGATATGGATTCCCTGAAAGTAGAGGTGTATTATTTTTTCATACTATTTACTTGCCTATAAACTCCTTCAAGTAAACATCATGATGTAAATATCCCCAAATCTCAGTATCAAGCACAACAGAGATAACAAAAGAAGCTTGATGGAGGTTTACAAAGTTATTCATAGAACTAAATATCCTCATTTACTACCTACAAAAATGCTGGTCCACAGCAGGTTGACAATAAAAATACATGGACTAGTGTGTTCCAAAAGTGTCAAAAACTTTCACTGTCTTATTGTAGATATTATTCAATTAGCCCAACTAACTTAAAACACAGAGGTAAAACTGGGTTTAGGTAAAGACCACCATGGCCGACATTCTTGTAATACTACCTATATTCATACCACTGCAACTAAATATTAAAGTTCAATCTCACCATAATTTCTTTTGAAGTCATCTTTCCATAATGTCAGAGTGCCAGAATTCTTGTTAATGTTTCTTGGCTAAGTATGTCAGAACTACCAATGAAATCTATCATGACTCGTCACATGCTCATTGACAGTTATAACTGTTGCCTCAGGCACTCTGTTACTCCTAAGCAACAACAGGATCAAACTGACAGCTATTTTAGTTAGGAAATCATTGTTGACCCAATCAACAAATAATTCATTGTGGTATTATGGATGCATAGAGAATGATAACTATAATTTTGTAATAAAACAGTTTTTGCCCACCAGCTTCATCCCATTTACTGGTTAGGTGACAAATGGAAATTTTTCTTTGGTCATAACAATTTCTATCAATATTAAGGAAAACACAGTATATGAACAGCTGATTCTTGAATTGCTAGGATATCAACAAGTCTAATAACCAAGGATAGCCGCTCAATTATACTATAGAAATCAGTGATAATTCTGCCACACCAAGCTGTTTGTTCCAGAACTCCAGGAAAGAACTTTTAATATCAAGGAACATTTCTATAGCTGCCCATGCTTTGAAGGTAAAACCCCAGAATTCTATAAGCATTTATCCAAGTAATGCATTTTACAAATATTCTCCTCTAGCATAGCAGATGAAAGGGAACTAACTCTATTAGCTCCCATTTCTCTTTCTGGACTTAACACCAGTGGTACTAACTGATGGTTAAAATATTTAGAGAAACCTTTTAAAAGACAATATTTCTGAAATGTCTTTTTTAAAAAAATTGTCTTCCTTTTCTAGGCTGATATTCAACAGTATAACATGAAATTTCTCCCCAAGCATAAAATAAGTTTCTTGTGTGTGTGTGTGTGTGTGTGTGTGTGTGTGTGCGTGCGTGCTATGGTTTTATTTGTGTTTTGTGAACATAATCTGGATAATCTTGTCAGGAGTTTAAATTCAAAATGATTTTCAGTGTTACAGGATATGGGGTTTCAATCACCAAGAAACTGGTGCATATCATTAGATTGTGCTACTTTTATTCTTTCCTTTCTTGTCTTTCTCTATTTGTGACCATGAACCTGCAGTTTCTAAAAGTAAGTTCATTTGTAGTAGAAATTAACAACATACATCTCCACATTTCTAGCTTCACTAGGCTGCTTTGTTATGTCTAGAAGAGCAACTGTTCCCTTTTTATGGTGTAGGCTCTGCTTCTTCAAAGCTCTTTTCACAAAGCAGACCCCTCAAAGAATCCAGCTGTGGCTGTTAATCTTGGCTGGTAGTAGAGAAACTTCTCAACACTACAGATTCTTAACCTGTAAAACATAGTTAATATCAAAATACATTTGCATATACTACTCTTCCTGATGCAGCTAACTCCGGTATTTTCCCTAACATATATCCCAAAAGCACCCCCATATTTTAAAATCATAGTTAGGTATTTACAGAGTAAGAAGACTAGAGAAATCATCAATGGTGGGGAGGGGAGCTCTAATTTTCACAAGAAAGAGGAACAAGCTAGACAATCTCTGCCATGTATAAGCGTTTACACTGAATAATTTTTCATTGAATCAAACACATTTCCCCCACCTCACTGTGATCTTCTTTAGCAATTCACACTTTCTCATCCAAACACAAATAAAATGAATTTCCACTAAAGCTGAACTTTACCAAAAAGCCTGTCCTTTACTTGCTACGTTCTGAAAAGAAAAAAATAGTTCACTTCCCAGTATATAAAACTTCCCAGTATATAAATCTACAATACTTTCTAAAACAGTGCAGATGATCTGACTAGAACACCTACCAAATGCACAGTAACATGAATTTTTTTGTTAGTTTTAATTAACTGAGAAAACAGGACAGAATATTTGCCCCTTGGCATTGAATCTGATCTTCTTTTCTTTCCCTGGTATATAGTACAACTAAGTCATGCCTCCAAGAGTCTGCATGTTGATTTCACCTGGTAAATCGGACAAATCCATGAGGACTGTCCATGCACATTAACAAAATAGTTTGATTTTTCTACCAACAATAACTACAATAAGAACATTTATTGAGAGCTTACTGTGTGCTTGATAGTGTACTCACTGGTTTATAAGGATTACTTCATTTAATCCTCATACCAATCCTGAGATAAGCACTATCATTATCCCCATTTTATAAATGAGGAACAGAATGGGTAAATAATTTATCAAGATCACAGAGTTAGTAACTAAATATCACTACAGTGAAGCTTAAGTTTTGAAAGATAAAAGTAACCTGCTGAAGGTATTAGAATAATAAGATTCAAAGCTCTCCAACTTTCCTTGAAGTACAAAGACAACAGACCTAATGAATCCCAAAATCTTTGATCTTTTAATTAATCAGACAAGTCAAAAACCAAAACACTAATTTTATCAAATAGAGGCTTTTCCCAGACTCACTTTTGTCAAGGCAGCATGTGGCATTAATCCAATCTATATTTTACATTGCCAATTTCAAAAACTGTCTGAGCAGTCCTCAAAATGCTCTCATGTGGTCAACTTATTGCAATTCATACACTTCATAACCCCCCTGAAGCTCTTTGTCCCAAAGTTGTCATACTTTTAAAGCACAGTATTTTTCTCTGGCAAATGTGCACTACACTGTACAAAAAGGTACATTTTATATTCTATTCACCAAATGAGTAAGATTTCTGTTTGTAGGCTGTTATGTGTTACATTTTTAAAATGTCCATATGGGCATCTGGAAACATTGACATCTGATAACAAAGGTAGAATTAAATATGTTTTGATAACCCATAAGCAACTCTATCACTGGCAATGAATATATCTGAAGCTAACCCATGATCACATTACCAGGTAAACTAGAGATAAAACATAGCAGACAGTTGTTAATGAAACCTTAATTGAACTGTCAAAGCACCATCTTTACCAGCAACTTAATGGGTAATTCACTTCTTTTATACAACTGTCCAATATTGATAAGTTATCCCACTAGTTAAATTCAGCAGAAAGATAATCAAGTAAACTAAAGTGTTCCATAATAAATCTGAATGGTAAAATGCTGCATCACGGAAAAAATAAATATAAAATAAAATGCTATATTACTTCTATAAATATCTCTTTTCTATATGTAAAAACAAAATTCCTTAAAATTACAAGTCACTTTTTTAACCATCAGATAGTATCCCTGAGTGCATGTCCAGAAAAATAAATTGAGAGCAGATATGGCTCCTTGTCATATGCTATGCCAGAAGAATACCTGCAAAATGTACTAATGAATGTATGTTTGAATCTAAGTGGATCTCATGATACCCAGGTAGTTATATGGTGCATTGAATCAAGTGATATACCATTGGAAGAACATTTTTTGTTCCATTTTAATCATTTTAGAAAATAGTTATTTCAGACTCATAAGATACCTCTCAAATTAAAAAAATCTTATTTCAGTACAAAGTGGAAAAAAAACTAATTAATGTCTTGAGTTTCAGAATACTAGTGCAAATTCACACTGGTTTGGTTTTCAATCTCTAGTTTTAACAATCTTACTCAGCACTTAATTCCAAATACATTAAGCAATTCAGACAACAAAATCATCAATATGTAAATATAAAAATAGAAAAGTATTTGCATACTAAAAACACACACTTGGGAACTCTTTCCTTTCTTCATGTTAAATTGTATTTTACCAGAAATAGTTGATAAAAATACTCAATGAGGAAACAAGGAAAAACTTGGTTTAAAAAAACAAAAAAAGACCAGATCATCAGAGGATACAGCTATGTAAGGACACAATGAGCTAGCGGCCACCTACAAACTGAGAAGCCAAGCCTCAGAAGGAATCAAACCTGCTAACACCCACATCTTGGACTTCTAACCTTCAGAACTGTGAGAAATAAATTTCTGTTGTTTAAGTTAAAACAAAGAAGAATCTGCCTAGGACACCAAATAACCAAGCATTAAATATAATTTAGCAGTGTGCTAGGTGCTAGGGAGAACTAAAGAAGTACTTTTGTAGATACAACCCTACCCTCAAAGGGCTTACAAATGTAGTCAGTGAGACAAGGCAAACGTGAAACAACTGTATTCAAAAGAAGATGTGGTGCACAGAGGCAAATGTCAAGTCCATGGTATGTTCCACAGGTCAATCAAGGAAACTCTAGAATGATTCAAATCAAACACATTTAGATTTTCAGATATGGGTGATTTGTATTACACACTATCAGAATGTTTGCTATATGAAAAGTTCTTCACCACCTTGACCCTTTAAAAAAATTTTTTTTTCTCCTGTACTACAAACTTGAAGTTAAAACTTCTAAAACTTAAGCTTCTACTTCACACTACCTTTTGGTATAAATGTAAGTGATAAATGCCTTTAGAATATACTCAAGAATGCTGCAACCTGTTTCCCTTTCAGTATCCCTAGTTCTTAGCATTAAATGCAAAACATTAAAATCAGAGCACTCAGAGTTTAAGAAAGAAAAAAATCCAAATTCTCATAAATAAGTAAATCAATGACAAAATTTAAAGAAAGGAACAACTGTTTTCCTGTATCTCCTCTTAGCCCCCAAAGCTTAGAAATCCTCAAGAGTTAAGCAAGGAATGGAAGTTCATTGTGAAATCTCTGAGAATAGGCTATGGAAGGCAAAAGAGGAAGACAGGAACAGGCAGGTCTCTAGGCAAAGTGACTGAAGAGGTACCATTATCAGCTATATTCTTTCCCACTAGGAAACCCACACACCTTGGAGAAAGGAGAATGCAGCAGCAGCAATCTCCATGAAGAGCAGCTGAGAAAAATTGGACTTTTTAAAAAAGAAGAGGAAGAAAAAGATGAAGAATCAGATCATTTAGCTGTCTAGGTTATAAAATCTGAACTATAAAGATAGCAAGTTATAATGCAAATGGTACTCATCAATTTTAGCCTCAAAACAAGGACAAAAGGAGATATTTACCAAGGTAGTTCCAGAGTTCACTTTCCTGTTGTGACGGGGGTTTTTTCCAGACATTAACAAGAATCTATTTTTGAAAGCACTGAAAATACCAATTCACCTATCCACACTGGAATCCTTAATCCTTAAAAAATAAAACCTAATTCACTCTATTTTTGATAGGCATAAATTTTATTATAAACTATACTCTTTAAGAATGGCAAATAGAACAAAATGTTGCATTTCAAAAACCCATAGACTTTCAAAAAATATCCTAGCACTAGCAAAAGTAAAGCATTTTACTTGTTTGAAAAGTATACTTCCTACAATAGCAACTGACCAAGGGATTAAAAGCAACTTAAGAGGCACTAAGTGACACTAAAACATTACACCAAATGTGGGCCACTGCATAGCTACAGTCTACTAACCTCATTTGTGGTACTCATGTGTGATGCTATATTTAATGCATTCTTATCAGAAGGCTAAAGCTACATACTTCCCAACTGTAGCTTTATGTTTAAAATAAATCACTCAAGCAGTGATTTTAACTGGTTCAACTATGAAATCTACCTTCCTTGTGGGGATCAAGATCACAAAATAAGGCACAAAAAGATGTAAAGGATGAGAAAGTAGTGATGAGAAGACTATTCCAAAGGAATCAAGTTGGTTCAGTCATTTTGGCATTGGCTGCAATTGGGCAACTATGTAAACTCAATCAAACCCATGAGAGATGACCAAAGTCTTTGTAGGAATAAGTATTTCATACCTTGATCTACTGATCTTGACTTGTCAGTGACTTGCTGACTTTCTGAATAGGAAAGTTTGGTTGTCAACAAACTTAAGTATATCACTCATGAGAAGAAGCTCCACCAAAATCTGCCATGACTCAAAAGCATAGGCCTAAGACAGCCAACCTTAATAGGCCTATGTAAGTGAGGGTGGCTTCCTACAGTTGAGTAGCTTGCTTCACTTTGGTCATGTGGAGAAAACCATGAGGAATGTCTCTCCCAATCAGAACCATGAGGAGACACCACAAGAAGTTGTGCTTCTCTTTTGATACTCACCAGACAACACCAAAGGCTCCATATCCAATAGGTCTATCCGGCTCAATATCCAGCTGCTGTTGTGGATGATGCGAGTGCTGATGATGGTGCGCCTTAACTGTAGCAGCTGCGGCAGCCTGTACCTGAGCTGGGGCTGCTGCAGCTGGTCCAGGAGCCTGACCCGGTGCCGGTGATGGGAAATATGGCTGTTGCTGCCCAGGGTTTAACATGGCTGCAGCTGCGGCCGCTGCTGCGGCTGCCGCAGCAGCCGAAGAGGTATGCTGCTGTACAGGGTGTACAGCAGCAGCCGACCCCGGATGAAGATGGTGTTGAGGGTGATGGTGGTGGTGAAGGTGAGGAGGAGGAAGGTGTGGAAGGTGGTGGTGATGGTGGTGGTGGTGACCTGCTGCTGCTGCAGATGTACCGCCATTGTAAGCCGCCATCATTTTTGCGTTGGCTCTTGCGCCACAAAGAGACATTCAAAAAAATGCCCTTTGATTGGAAAGCAAACTGGGTCAAGCTGTCATTTGGCCATTTAAAAATGAAGAAAAACCACTCACTCCACCTCAAAAATCATAGAGTGTAACTGGCTTTATGTCTTCATCAGTCAATCCAAACAAGTTAGAGGATCTTGGTGTTTGATTTTTGGGTGAGCGTATGTGGAAAGGTGTAGGTTGCCAAAAAAAAGGGGGGGAGGGGGGAAAGGAGAAAAAGAAAAGAAAAAAGGAAAAAAGGACCCCTTCCCCCCAGGATTCCTGCCACAAGTGGTACTAAAACTCCATTCTTACTTTGGGGGAGGTTCCAACTTTGAATATGGGAATAAAGGCCAAACCTCCCGACCCCCTGAACTCCACACACGAAAAGGATCAGGTAATACACCACCCTTGGAATCTTGTAAGAGGGTTGACTCATCTACCCCTTCCATTCCCACATCCTTTTCTAAACACCTACCACCTCCTCAAAAACACAATTTTTAAAAATTCCAACCACCCTAAATAAAAAAAGACGGGGAAATTTTTCAGGGAAACCAGCTTCCAGCTTCCCCCCCCCTCGAACTCTCAGGCCTTCCTACATCTCCCCCTATTCTTAGTCTGGTTGACCTGATATGGGGGGGGGGGTGTACCAAACTTTCCTGGGCAGAATGAGCCAGGGAAGAAGGTTGGAGGAATAAGTGAGGAAAAGAGGCGACAGGCAGGGCAGAGAGGAGAAAAGAGAACCGGGGCAAAAGTAAAGGTAAGGAGGTGCAGGGAGGAATGAAAGAGAGATGGACAGCACTCGGACGCCCAGACAGAGGGAACCGCCCCGGTAGGAGGTTAGGGTCCCGGGGCCAAAGAATAGAAGCCCCGGGAGGCGGGCGGGGTACGATCGGAAGCGGGCTGACTCCTGCCCCCGCCGCCGGCTGCTTCTGCTGAGGAGGGTTGGGGGGGAGAGCGGGTGGGTCCCCCCGCGCGACGGCCCCTGCAGGGCTTAAGGCTGCTCCGTCTCCCCCCCTCCCCCCCTCCCGGCTTCCGTCCCCGCGGCTGCTTTCTCCTCAGCCGCTGCGGCCGCTTTCTCCTCAGCCGCCGCCTCCTCAGCCGCCGGTGCCGCCGCGGCCGGACTCACCTCCCCTAGCAAAGCCGGATAGAGCGGAGCCAGCGGCGGACACGCGCAACCAGCCGCCGAGGCCCCGCCCCCGCCTCACACTGACCGGTTGCCCTGGCCAATCCACGCCCACCTGTCCGCGTCCGCCTCCAATCCTGGGCCGGGAGCTTCAGACAGGCGCACTGTTCGACCAGTGGCAACAAGGTGTGGGTCTCCTGGGGAAATCCCGCCCCCGATCCGGGATGGGCAGACAGAAAGGCCAATCAGAAGGTAGAGTTTGGTCTGATCGACAAAGCTGAAAACCAATTAAAAATCAAAGATCTCCGTGACATTTTCTTTCGCCTCTCTCCTCTTTTCTTTTTCTTCTTTTATTTTTTTGGCAGGAGCAGGAAGCTGCGTGCTAATCCCGCCTGCAAAAGCTGGAAGAGAGGGGAGGAATGAAAGAGCCAATCATGAGCCAGGAACAAAGAACTGAGCAACCAATCCTTGGGTTGAAGATAAAGTAGGCTGGAACTGGGGCCAGATAGACATATGATTTGACAAATGGGAAAAAAGATTGGTTTAAGTCCCGCCTTTGAGATCTGCTATAGGGCAGGATTGTGGGGAATTTGCTGTCATATCGGAGACGAACTCCTCAAGGGGCGTGGCCAAATAAAAGGGGTGTGGCCTATCAGGGGGCGGGACCGAGCCTAGAGGGCGTAATCCAAATCATCACTGGTCCATTGATAAGAGCTATCTAGTTACTATCCATTGTAAGACGTAAGGTGTGGAAAGATGAGAAGAGGTTTGGAAAAAAAAAAGGAACGTTGAGCCTCAGAAACTAAATGTTCAAGGTTACCCAACAAGACAGGCATAGAAGAAGCTCAGTAGACTGACAGTTCATAGCCTGTGACTGGTCCAACAAGGTTAATTTGATCTTGACCATAAAGAGGCGTTATCTCCAGCATTCAGAACTTCCTCTCAACAGATGGTAAAGCTGTTGGTACGAATTAAAACCAAAAAATAAAAATAAACTTAACCACAAAAATAGTAATTGTCTCCTAAATTTTCTAATCAAGTAAGTTCTAGTCATTGAAATCTTTCTAAAATAAATCATCCTTTTACATTATTTCACTTATCTGAATTAACTCTTCTTTTAAAATGTGAAATAATAGACTTAAGAAACCTTGTTGTTTTGGGGTTTTGGTCCTAGAGATCAAACCCAGGGCCTGTCATGCTAAGAATATGCTCTACCACTGAGCTGCACCCCAGCCAAAACCGTTTTTTGTTTTGTTTTGTTTTGTTTTTTACTAAAACTGTAATCAGAAACCTGGAAATCATCTTTGAGTTTTCCCTACCTATTCACTATTCTTCCAATCAATCATCAAATCTTAAATACTTCTAAATATCCCTCCTCCTTCCTCTCTCATCACCACAGCATTACCCAAATTGACACCACTAACATCTTTAATACATCTTGGCTACCCTCCTTTAAACCATCTTTTGCTGAGGGGAAAGTAACATTTTGAACTCTCATCGTCCAGAAAGGAGGCTAATGTTGAGGACGCTACTACCAGAACTTCCACTGCTTTGACCACATTTCAAATGTATGGCCTTCCAGCCAAGATGCTACAATTTCATGTTATTGGAGCATTCGTTGCTCCCTGGGGGTTTTAGCTTTAAGTGTGAACCAAAAAAGAAGGGATGTGCAGATCTCTACAGAAATTATGATTCCATCAAAGAGGAGATGAAGAAGGTTGGTATCTTTCAAAGTAAAAAGTGATTTTAGAATGTAAAGAATTTCTTTCTATTGCATTTTGTAGATGTTTGTCACTGACCTGTGTTCTTGATCTATGAAACATATGAGGTAAAGAACAGTTTTCTTGATAACCAATTAGCAAATAAATAAATAAATAAGAAGTAAAAATATAGTAGTACTCTCTTATCTAGTTTTCACTTTCCATCAATTCCAGTTATCCATGATCCACTTCAGACCAAAAATATTAAATGGAAAATTCAGAAATAAACAATTGTAAATTACACAATTTGTAAATGGCACACCAGTCTGAGTGGTGGGATGAAATCTTAAGCCATCCCACACTGTATACTTGCTCTCTGTTTACTTAGTAGCCCTCTTAACTATTAGACCAGTGGTCAACATGCTTAAGTCATTCTCCTCACATCATCTCATCACCTTGGCATCATTTCATCACAAATCATCAGAAGAAAAAGGGTGAGTATAGTACAATGATATATTTTGAGGGAAAAAGACCATGTTTGCATAGCTTTTATTACAGTATATACAACATGCAGTTGAACATCCCTAATTTGAAAAATCCAAAATTGGAAATCCTCCAAAATCTGAAACTTTTTGAGGGCCAGTGTGATGCCACAATGAAAATTTCCACTCCAACTTCATATAACAGATCATAGTCAAAACACAGACACAGCTGGTGTGGTGCCCCACACCTGTAATCCCAGAGGCTTGAGAGGTTGAGGCAGGAGGATCACAAGTTCCAAAAAATCTATACTATATACTGTTCCAAAATCAACCAAAAAATGGTCCTTTGTTTTAGACAAAATGCTTCTGGTCCCAACATTTTGGATAAGGGATATTCAACCTGTATTTGTCCTATTTAATAACTACTCATAACTAGTTATTGTTATTAATCTCTTACTGTGTCTAGTTTTTAAATTAAACTTTTAAGATTACATGATTTTTTATATTTTAATTGTTAATTTATTTAAGTCCATAAATGTATATGAAAAAAAAAAAAATATATATATATATATATATATATATATATATATGTATTGTTTAGGAATTGCTTAGTTATTATCCACAATTTCAGGCATCTGCTGAGGATCTTGGAATGTTTCCTCTGCAAATAGGGGGAAATAGTGTACACATCTGACCGTGCCTCTACCCTTGAATAAAGTCAATAACACTAAGTAGCCTGGCCTGACATGGTTTCTACCTACTTCAAGGACCTTATCTCTCATCTCCACACTCTATACTTCAGACATTCTGAACTTCTTTCAGTTCTTCAAATGCTTTGTTGCCTCCCAACCTTCACTGCATATCTTCAGTTCAAAACAATCTGTACCCATGCTCCATTCCTCTAATTCCTCCTTCTAGTGTTCATGTAAAATTTTCCTGCAAAGCTTTCACTACCCCTGTTCTAGATTATGTGTCTGTGTTATATATCTTCATGGCACTGCCTCCCTCATAGCACTGAGAACTCTATATTTTAGTTGCTTTATTGAGTTTGACTTGGACAGAGAGTTTGTCTGCCTTACTCAGTGTCATATGCCTAATTCCTAGGACATTGCCTGAAGAAGGTAAAGACACTAAAGATTTCCATGAGTTACTGAATATCAGAGACCAGGTATAAATCCAAGTCTGTCATTTACTAGCTCTATGACTTAGACGATTTGATTAGCCTTTCTCAGCCTCAGTTGCCCCAACTAAAATAATATGTGCTTTATCAATTTGATGTGAGAATTGAATGAGGTGATATATTTAAAACTGCTTGTCAAAGAGTAAAAAGTTCAATCAATATACATTAATTCTCTTCTACCCTCACTCACACTTTATATTTGGGATGCCTTTCCCATTTTCCATTGAACATCAGTCTCCTTTAAAGTATGTTTCCAGAAGCTTCTCCTGACCCCCTCATTCTTTCAAATGATGCATTATTGTTATACATAGTGGTGGGATTTGTTGTTCACATATTCCTCTGCACACCCTAGGAACTTCTTAACCATGCAAATCCTCTAGTTCTACCCCAGACCTACTGAACCAGAATCAGGGATGAGAAAAAGAAGTAAGGAATCTGTTTAACAGCCCTTCATATGATTCTTACATAAAGAAGCACTGACCTACAGGAAAGAAGCTTAGTCTTCTTACAGCTTAACCTATTATAGTGCCTAACACATAGGAAGTGCTCCATACATGTGAAATAAACTAATTAATCTAATCTACCAGAAACTGATGGCACATTACAAGTTACTTATTCCTTCCCCAAACATACACTGAGCCCCAATTATGTCTAGTAATGGTGTAAGCTTCAGTGTGGAAGACAGGGAGATACTTGTATTAGTATCTGCCTTACAGAAGCTCTACATTTTTTGGAGCAAGATTTTCCATATTAGGGAGTGCACACTCCAAGGGGTACACAAAGTGACCTATTAGGCTCCTGGAAGAAATTAGCACTACTTCTATTTCCATTTTATTTCACTTTTTTTCAATGTTCATTTTGTTAGTGTTTGATAGTGTACATAATACTAAAGAGTGGTGTGCATGTTTATAATTTATACACAAATAAAATATACAAGTAGAAGATCTGTGCCCCACCCCAGTTATAAAAAATATTGGGAAATCATTAGTCGTGTGACCACTTAATGTTCACGATATAGATCAGTGCTGCCCTATAGAAATAGAAAAACCATATGTTAGATTTTAAATTTTCCTGTAATTACATTAAAAAGCTAAAACAAACAGGTAGAATCATTTTATATATTTTTTATTTAACCCAATATACTCTAAAGATTGTCATTTTAACCTATAATATATGTAAATATACCAAGTCTTTGAAATCTGGTATGTATTTTGCATTTACATACAGCACCACTCAACTGAATTGAAAGTTCAGTTTTCTCTGTCACATTTCAAGTGCTCATTAGCCACATGCAACTCACAGCAACCGTACTAGCACAGATCTAGATCATGGGTTTGAATTCTTGCTCTATCCCTTACTGAGTTATGTGACCTTGGGCACATTCCTTAATTTATCTTAGTGTGAACATCCTTATCTGTGAAATAAAGAGGTTCCCTGACTTCTTCAGCTGTGATGATTCAAAGACACAGTGGAAAGCACATAGCCCACGGCCTGCTGGCTTCTCATCAGTAGCAGTAATCGGGGTGGTTATTATTAGTATTACAACCCAAGGCCAAGTGCCCTAAGTGTCAGATGAGAAATATACTTTGGGCACGGCTCAGCTCATATCCCCAGCATTTCAATCCACGTGGATGCCTGCTCCGTTAAATACTTCACCAGACAGTACAATTTCCAGCCCTTCCCATTCTGTTCCATTTTCAGGAGCGGGAGCATGATGAACGAGAAGTCGGAAGTGAGTCAGCAAGATAGCACTTAGAGCCTAAAAAAGCAAGCAGGACATCAGAATGCATAAGCAGGAATATAATGTGCAGGAAGTGGGAGGTGATCTTCCCTTTCTTCCAAGAACTGGCTCGCCCCATGAGTTGTCTGCAGAGTCTTTGTAGAACTTGGGTCAGGCCCAAGGTGATTAAAGGACAACCTAGGGTGCACCTCTCATTTGACAGTGCTGGGTGTTCAACCCGAGTTGAGCATGTGCTAGATCCCCAAAACATCATTCTGCAAATGAAGAAATAGACTCGGGAAGCCAAGCTAACTTATGGAAACTCAAACACAAAGCTGGGACTGGGCAGCTCCACCGTACCCATCTGTCCCTCCCATGGCACCCCACAGCTGGAGAGAGTGATCAAGAAGTGATACTTTGGAGTAATGGGGTACAGAGGAGAATAGGCAGAAAAATCTTCCACTTTCAAGTCGGGCAGTCAAGGGCCTTCTTCCCTGGGTAAATGAAACCTTTTTAATGCTTTTTACCTAAAACCCTCAGTAGAAAAAGCGGGTAGAATCACCTTTGACCTTCAATAGATACCCCTTCTGGATCACACTTCCTCTAAGCCCTGGCTACTGCCTGCAGGCCTGGCTTATCCTTCCACTTCCTCTTCTACTCAAGTTCTACTCACTATTCAAGGTATTGCTGTTGGAACCTCAGATCTTCCATGAAGATTTTCTCTGATACTAGGCCTTCTAGATCTCTCCCTCCCCTGAAGAACTTAGACATTCATTGTCTGCCACATTTTTTTTTTGTCTGCCACATTTATTGAAAGCATACAATACTGCAAAAAACTTTCTAAGCATGTGACCTTGGGCACCTTATGCTTTTCAGTTTTCTTATCTGTGTAATGGGAGTAGTAATACCTGTTTTAAAGGAGAGCATAATATTGAGAAATTTAAATAAGGTTATGTGGCTACTATAGGAAACATCTAGAGCAATCCCAGAACCAGAGTGACCACTCTGTATAGTGGTTTTCCTCCTTACTTCTCTGTATTATTTACTTGCCTTTTTTTTTTTTTTCCTGTTGGCTCTACTTGCAGTGCTCTTCTTCTTGGGAAGTTGGTTCTTGGGGATGAGAGGTGATACTTAAATCTTAGAAAATTGTAAAATGTCTCTCTCATTTCACCTCATCCATTTTCCTGAGTCCTTCGGGCTCTCTATCAGCCTTGTGACAGCATAAAGCTGTCAGTGCCAAAATAAAGCTAGAGGCTTGATACACAGAAGTGTGAGCAAGGCTGAAAACCTTTGAGGAATTTTGTAGTGCTGTAGGACAGAGGGCATGTCTAGGATCAGCTAAAGGAAGGATCAGTAGGGGAAGCCAGAGAGGTCAGGGGAAGAGCTAGTGTAGGGGAAGGGAAGGGGAAGGAGTCAGGAGTCAGGAGTCAATGCAAATGAGATAGAGATTTGGATGTGGCAACCTGCCAATGTCTAGGAGAAGATAGACAAGTCTATGTTCACATGCTGGCTGGGCCTCTCTCTCACTGTTGGGCCTCCACCCAACTCAACAAAACAGTCTCTGAGTGTCAAGAGAGTTCCGTTTGCAAATATCTGAGAACTTTGGCCACATTTCCCCCCCTCTATCTTTCAGTCCCTGCATAGAAGGAATATTTATTATCCCAGCTCCAAACCTTAGGACCAAATCTTAACCATGACCCACATCCTTGGCCATGTGAATTAGGCAATGCTCCAAACTTTCCCCAATCATGCTTTCCAATGCTTTCCCCAAGCATTTTAACTTAAAGTTAGTTGTTAAAGAGTTTAAAATATATCATAAAATCATTATGCTTAAAGTTTTAGGTATCTTTTTTTTTACTTTGACTTCTTAAATCTTAATAAATGAAAGTCCAATGCAACTCCCATGCATTAGACATAGCAATCAAATGAGAGATGTTTCATAATGATGTTTCAGAATGTGTCCTGTGGATCAATTTCCAGCTTGGACACCAAATAGAAGCCATTTTTCATCAAAATGACAATAATGAGCTGGGCACAGTGACACATGCCTGTAATCCTAGATACTGAGGCAGCAGAGGCAGGAGGATCACAAGTTCAAAGCCAGCCTGGGCAACTTAGGGAGATCCTGTCTCAAAATAAAAATGAAAAGAACTGGGGATGTAGCTTAGTGGCAGAGAGCCCCTGGGTTCGAATACTGCAAACAAAACAAAACAGAAAACAGACTTCTGGTTTCAGTGATATGCTGGTAAAGGTTTGCAATCAAGATAGGAGGAAAACAAGAACAACAACACTGATTGAAGCTGATATCTGTGGCATAAAACCTTCCACCATAGTTTCAAGCAACCAGTGGAACATCACTGATGGCAGAATTTGAAAAAGGTGCACATAATAGGCTAGGGTTCCTTCAACATACAATGTCTGTATTACCTTTCTCCCTCCACTTAATAGGTATGGGTGTAATCTAGATATCCGGATTTTTTAAGGCTTCCCACTAGATTCTAATGTGCAGCAAAGTTGGGAATCACTGGGTTAAGAGGCCTCATAATAAGGACCCAGAAGTAAAAAACAGGCCACATGATTGCCTTCCAGGGACAGCTGGGTTGTAATCCTAGCCTCCACCAGTTGGTACATTTTCCTCCCCTGAGCAAGCCTCCATGGGAAACTAAGCAGAGGCTTACTTGGTGGGCACAATCTCAGTGCACAGCAGTAGGGGTGGAGGTGTGGGTGTGGAGGGGAGGCTGGTGGAAGATCTAGGAGCCAGGGTCTTTGTGTCAATGTCCTTGTCTGACCAGAAATTCCTGGGAGTGCTGGAAACACTGAATTCCTGCCCCAGGACATTCCTCCAGGGATATCATTAGCCTTCTATTAAAACTGTCTTTATTCCAACCAATTGGCAAGTGCTCCTTTTGCTTACTTCTTTTTTTAAAAGAAAAAATTATTAGTTGTTTTTGGACTTCTATTTATTTGTATGTAGCACTGGGAATCAAACCTAGTGCCTCACACATGCAAGGCACTGAGCCACAACCCCAGTCCTTCCTTTTGCTTAATACTTAATCCTTACACCTTTAGCCCTGTGGACTCCTTCTTAGTCATTTTAGTGCAAGTGTACCTAAGCCTCCATGGGGAAGTGGCAAAGGAATGACACTTTCTTCTACAGATGACTGCTGGACCCCACCTCTGGTCTCCACAGCCCGTCTGCTTACTTGTCACATGGCCAGGCAGATGATTGTTCATCTGCTGTTTTTAATGTTCTGGGTTCTCACCAGTGGTGGGGACTGGGGCCATACTTTAAATGTTCTTGGCCCTAGGGCCCAGTGTGTTTGTTACAATGAAGTAAACCAATCTCTCCCACCATGTTACTGAATATTTTAAACTTCTTAAAACACAAGGAATTCATGAAGAGATTCTTGTTTTTTTAAAGTTCAGATTGTACTATTTAAGCAAATTTTTCCCTTGACTCTCTTAACTTGTTCTGTTCTACTCAAAGATAATCACTATCATCAGGTAAGTGTGCCTCCCAATGATTTTGTGTGCATTTATGCACACGTATACACACAATGTGCACACAGTTAGAAATGTATAGTTTTATTTTTTGTGTTATTAAAATGCATACTATCATACTATACATATAGTTCTATAAAATACATTTTCACTTAACAGCATGCTTAACAATATAATCTCTGTATTGATCTGCTGTTTTAAAATGCTAAAGTCACAAGGATTTAAGAATGCAAGTATAATTTCTTTATATAGGAGGTGATCCCAGAAAATACTGGAAGGGGAATGGGAAAGTGACACAAGGAAGCCCCAAAGGGTGCTTTTATAAAGCAAGTCATCACTGTAGGTATTCTACAGGGGAACTCTGGAAGCCACTGTACTACACAATTATAGAACCCTTCTACTAAAGAGAGCTGGAGTATTCACCTGTCAACTCCTATCCACCATTGATTAAGAAATACTTCAGAAGGCCATTAACTGTTGAGGACCACAGCTGAGTTGGGATGATGCATGGCATTTTTGCCAGAATGGAGTGGTTGAGATGTGACACCAGCAAGCCATTGAGATGATGATGGTTATGTTAAGCTGTGTATTCAATTGTATATTAGACCCCTGCTGTCTGCCTTGGTGCTACTTTGGAGTTCTTGTGGGCATTCCTGGGGAGTTCTTGTTGTTTGGGGAAGTGCTGGAGGAGGGATTTACGGAGGAGGGATTTCCTGTTGATGTGTGGTGTGTCCCAGGAGAAGGACCAGTGCGTGGCGTTCGCGGGAGTGCGGAGAATAAAGGAGTTCCTGTTTTGAACCTACAAGGCTGTGTGCTGGCTCAGTTATTTTGTGCCCAGCCAGACTGCGGCAATTAACTCCCCAGTACTTTTGGCCTGCCGTGCACCTGGGCAAAGAGGGCATCAGTGGCCAGAAGAAAGCCATTAGTCAGGGAGCTGGGGTTGTGGCTCAATGGTAGAGCACTTTCCTAGCATGTGTGAGGCACTGGGTTTGACATTCAGCACCACAAAATAAATAAATAAATAAATAAATAAATAAATAAATAAATAAATAAATAAAATAAAGTTATTTTTAAAAAGCCATTAGTCAAGTAAAGACAGATGCAAAGAGTTGGAAGTCTATCAGCATACATACCCATGGAAAAACCCAATATGGGTGGGACACTGACAGGGTCTGCTATAGAACAGAGATGCCTTATTTCATGAAGTCATTTCTCATCTAACTTGCTAACTGCTATTTTTTAACCTTTACAAACAAGGCTTCAACAAGTGTTTCTACCCACACCTTCTTCATGGGCACAGGCAGATAGTTCTTGAGGATGGATGCCTGCAAATGGATCCATCCATTATGTAATGTCTCTTTCTAATTTAACACTCCTGGGCTGGCGAATGCCTAAGTGTGACCTCTGAACTCCCAGATGCCAGAGTGTTGATCTCCTTTATTCATCAATCCTTCACTCCTGCCCTTTCAGGAATTCTTCCAAGACTGAAAAAAAAAAAATGAGAGAATCTAATGGCTTTCCTAGAGTCCTATGTAGGGATCCCATGACCTCATCTACTCTCTCCATAAACAATCTCTCTGATTTTACCTGGTCTTCTGCCTTCAAAAACTGTTGACCCTGGTACATTCAGATTGCAAATAGTACTGTGTTCAGGAAATAAAAATGAAACTTTGAACCAGTGGGTTTCTTTTGCTTGATCATATATTTCACCTTTATTTAATCTTCCTGGGCTATCATTTCCAAAGAGCAACACAACCTGAGACTGGATCTATGAAATCCTTTACATACAGCTGTTAGTATAAATACTCAGCTAGGAATTTATTCAAATTTTCAATTCAAAATTTTATTTTTAATTTTAAGTCAACTCTACTGACTTTACATCTAATAAATGCCTGAAGTTCAACGAGTTTTGATAAACCTACATAGCCATGTGACTACTACCCAAATCAAGATAGAGTATATTTCTATCCTTATCCCTTACAATCAATCCCTTCCACCCTGAACCCCAGGAAACCATTTATTTTCTTCCTTCAAGTTTAGATGACTTCTGCCTATTCTAGCAGTTTCTTTCACAAAAGATGTTTTTGAGATTCACCCATGTTGTTGCTTGCATAGGTAAATCTTTTCTTTTTATTGCTGAGTCACATTCCATTGTAGATGTTAATTTGTTTTTTTCATCTACCCATTAATAGACATTAGGGTTATTTCTAGTTTTGACAATTATTTAAAAAATTGCTATAAACATGTCCAGGCTTTTATATTGACATATTTTTCCATTTTCTTGAATAAAGAACTAGAAATATGTGGCATATGCCTTTTTATCCCAGCCATTGGGAAACTGAGGCAGGAGGATTGCAAGTTCAAGGCCAACCTGGGCAATTGAGTGAGGTCCTGTCTCAAAGTAAAAAGGGCTGGGATAGCTCAGTGGCAGAGCACTTGACTAGCATGTGCAAGCCCCGGGATTCAATTCTCAGTAAGACACAGGTAAAAACAAAGAAAAGAAAAGAAAACAAAAAACTAGAAATAAGACTTCCTACTTTAAGTGCATATTTAACTTTATAAGACACAACCGACCTATTTTCCAAAGTGATTATACCATTTTACATTCCCACCAGCAATGTTTGGGAGTTCTAGTTCTTATCTGCAGCAACACTTGAGACTGTAGTCTTTTTAATTTTAGCCTTTCTTGTGGATATGTATTGGTATCACTTCATAGTTTTAATTTGTATTTCCCTTGTTGCTAACGATAGTAAAAATATTTTCACTTTCTCCTTGGTCATTTGCATATCTTCTTTTTGTGGAGTTTCAATTCAAATACTTTGTTCATTTTTAAACTTGAATGCAGGTGTTCTTTATATTGTTTATATAGAAGTCCTTTCTTACATATATGTATGTATATGTATATGTGTGTGTATGTGTATATTTTCTCCCAGATTATGTTTTCATTTGCTTAATTATGTGCTTCCAAGAGACGTAGTTTCAAATTATGATAAAATATAACTTAACAATTTTTTATGACTAGTGCTTTTGTGTTCTCAGAAATCTTTGATTGCCCTGAGGGTATGAGGATGTTTTTCTTATATTTTTAGCTTTTACATTTAAGTCAACAATTCACTTGGAATTTATTCTCATGTATGATGTGAAGTAAGGGTGAAAGGGAAAGGTTTTTTATTTCCCCATTTGAATATCCAGTTGTTCCAGCATCATTTGTTGAAAAGCTTATATTGCTCCATTGGATTACCTTAGCAACGTTGTTGAAAAATCAGTTGATTAAATATGTGTAGATCAATTTCTGGGCACCTTATTCTATTCCACTGAACTATATATCTGTCCTTATGCCAATACAATACCACATCATCTTGATTAATGTAGTACATTTTTAAATCAAATAATTTAAATCTTCCAATTTTTTTAATTCAAAGTAATTTTGGTTATTCTAGGTCATTTTTAATCCCACATAGATTTTAGAATCAGTTTGTCAATTTTTAACCCCTCAGAAAAACCTTCTGGAATTTTGATTTGTATTTCATTAAGTTTATAGGTCAGTTTGAGGATAACTGATATCTTAACAACATTGAGCCTTCCAGCTCATGAGCACACTTTATTTTTCCATTTTTTAAAAAATAGAATCCACAGCCTTGCACACATTTGTCAAGTGCTCTACCATTGAGCTACATTTCCAACCCCTTTCTTGGGCTTTTAAACAATGTCTTGTACTTTTCAGTGGACAGGTCTTGAACATATTATTTTATATTTTTAGAAATTATCTCAGATTTTAAATTTTATTGTAGCTCGGTGTGGTAGCACCTGCCTATAATCCTACAACCCAGGAGGCTGAGGCAAGAGAAATAGGTTCAAGGCCAGTCTCAGCAACTTAGCGAGGCTCTGTCTCAAATAAAAAGGGCTGGGGATGTAGCTCAGTGGTATAACACACTGGAGTTCAATCTTCAATACAAAAAAAAATAAAATTTAAAAGTTATTATAAATAGTATTGATTTTTTGCATATTTATTTATCTAAATTTATTTTTCAATGCAATTCTTATTACACATATAAAGCATTATTTTTCATATCTCTGTACATTCAGTATGTTCACGCCAACTTATGCCATTATACATGTACTCTTTTTTTTAATTACACTTCTTAATACACATAAATACCACAATTTTTCTTTTTTTTAATATTTATTTTTTAGTTTTCAGCGGACACACATCTTTGTTTGTACGTGGTGCTGAGGATCTGACCCGGGCCGTGCACATGCCAGGCAAGTGCGCTACTGCTTGAGCCACATCCCCAGCCCCTATACCACAATTTTTCATATCTCTGTTTGTATATAAGGTATGTTGGTCCCAATGGTATTAATTTTTAAGCTTCATTTTTTTTCAATGTTCATTGCTGTATATAGAAATACACTTGATTTTTAAAATACTGACCTTGTATTTTGTAGCCTTGCTGAATTCATTCACTAATTCCAATAATTCTTTTTATAGGTTATTGAGGATTTTCTAATCTTATTAATCTGTAAATAAAATTAATCTGAGTTTTATTTCTTTCTTTCATCTTTTGATTGACTGGTACTGGAGATTGGACTCAAGGGCACTTTATCACTGAATGACATTCCCAGCTCTTTTTATTTTTTTGAGACAGGGTCTCTCTAAGTTTCTTAGAGCCTTGCAAAGTTGCTGAGGCTGGCCTCAAATTCGTGATCCCTCTGTCTCAACCTCCTGAATTGCTGAGATTACAAGCAATGCCACTATGACCAGTTTATTTATTTTTCTTGACTTATTACACAGGCTAGGACCACCAGTGGACTGTTGAATAGAAGTGATGAGCATAGTTTCTTTACCTTTCTCCTAGTCTTAGGAAACAAGTCTTCTAATGTTCAGTCTTTCATCATCAAATGTTTTTGGTGGGATTTTCATAGACAATTTTTATCAAGTTCAAAAGTTCCCTCTCTAGATTCAACCTGTAAATATTTTTAGTTTTAATTATTTATATTTCACCATGCTAAAAGATACTGGTATAGTAGGTTTTGGTTTTTTTTTTTTCTCTAGTGAGAGCAAGATTTCAGAATCAAATAGTCTTGAACTTTGTCAATTTACAGTTATATAACCTTGTTCAAGTTCCCTATCTTCCATCTCAATTTCCTCACTTTTAAAATAAGAATCACCACTTAATTTTTTTTAAATGTATTTTTTAGTTGGACACAATACCTTTATTTATTTATTTTTTTATGTGGTGCTGAATCATACTCAGGGTCTCGAGTGCTAGGCGAGCACTCCGCCGCTGAGCCACAACCCCAGCCCTTCACTACTTGATTTTTAAGGTTATTGTGAATGATATTGGGTTTGCTTGCATGTGTCTGATACATGGTAGACACTCAAAAATATAATTACCTCTCTCCATCTCTTGTCTTCTTTTAATAATATACTTTTGACTTTATTATAAAATTTATGATGTCTACGGAAACATTCATAACAGGGTTTCTTTTTTAATTTAATTTTATTTTTTTAGTTGTAGTTGGACACAATATCTTTATTTATTTTTTTGTGGTGCTCAGGACAGAATCCGGTGCCTCACATGTGCAAGATAGGCATTCTACCAATGAGCTACAGCCCCACCCAGGGTTTCTTTTTTTAATGAGTGTTGGTCACATATTAAAGTCAGAATCTCATCTGTAGATGATTCGATGACATCTTCTCTGTGGACTGCAGTAACATGACATCCAATTAAGTATTTACCTCTGCTGACTGCAGATCCCATAATTATTCCCAGGCTAGGACTTCCAGGGATTAATGTGTTGTCCCCATCACTACAACAACAAATGTACTGTTCCAAACAATACCTAATTATATCACGTTCACTGCTTTTAATAGTATATCCAGAAAGAATGATGCACAATTCTTGGCTCCCACTCATACGTGCAAAGAACCTTTATTGTTTGTCCATGAATGTGTCTTCTTAGGCCTGAATTCTCCAGCTCTGAACACAGCAGAAGTCAATAATACCAGGCCAAAACGTTAAAAATGATGTTATTACTCCCAGAGCAGTGATTCCAAATGCCAGCCCCAGAGCGAGTGCCTGATGAAGTTTTTCCCATGGATCTCTATAGAGCAAGAAATATAAGCATGATTTGTGAGTTCTTCATAAAGCTAAATGTACTGTTCCTCACTCTGACATTGTATCTCTCCTACTTTTTTGAATGCAAAATGTCCCTATGTTTTGTTTTCTGATGACCATTATTTACTCTTTTTACTTGGTAATATAAGTTAGCAGATACCACCAATTTTTAGAAAGTTACCAGCCTGAGAACTAGCCAGGAGACCACAATGCCTAGGGTTGTATCATGGTCACAGGTCAACTATGAAAGTTATTATTTAGGTAATTAGGGACCTGTATAGTGTCACTTCAGATTTCAAGCTTCTACAACCAGGGGAAGTTGACTCCCATGACAGAGAACATCAACAAGGGACTGGGTATACAGGGCCTGTGCTGCTCCTAATGGACTGAGATAAACTTCACCTGATCTGGAAAAAAAAAAAAAAAGCATAAGAACCAATTCTAAACATGAGAACATGTTGGAAAAGTAAAAAAAATCTAAAGAAATAAAACAGAGAGAGATGGACAAATAACAAGATAGAGAACCCGCACCAACATGTTAACTGTTTAGGAAGAATCTGGGATTTGTGGAAAGCTTGGTGTAGGGCATTGAGATGGAGTCATCAGTGAGAGGAAGCTTAGCCACCTCAGCTGATGCTTACTCTTTAAGTCTTCATTTTCATAGCTGCTAAGTAGAAAGGATCACCCTGTTTTGCTTCTCTGGAGTGTCTACTTGCAGTTAGAACAAAGCACCCAGGAAAGTGCTTTGCAAACCGTGGCATCGCAGACAGCTTTCAGAAAAGACTCTTTTACTGTACTGAGGATCGCGAAGGCAATAATATTTCTAGACACATGACATCGCTCCAGGCAACTCCTGCACTGAGAAGCGATGATGGAAATGTACATGGCCTGTAGGCCAAATACTGTCAGAACATGTTATCACTAAATAAATCTGGACAACCCTATTTTTAACGTCATGTTCCCAAACCTAGTAACTAGGCAGAGAGGCTCAGTGCTGGTGAGAAGCTGGATGCAAAGTGGGGTTAGAGGTTCACAAAAGGACAGCCGGGGGTTATGTCAAGCTGTTCATCCCTCTAAATTCTGAGTTAATATCTCAGACTATATTTGGGCTTCATGGTATGCTGGTGGAAATTAAAAAAAAATAGTTCATCTGAAGATCTGTCCTAGCACTACTAAAATTTTCATCCAACATTAAATGATTTTCATTGTCTAAAGATTCATCTTGCTAGAATGCATTCAGATCATGGTCCATTATTTAATAATAGTAGTTACAGTGTACTGAGTGCTACCCACACAGGGGGACTGTTTTTTAACTGCTTTAATAGATTATCTTGTTGAACCCTCACAGCAGCCTTATGAGGAAGATACTATCTTTGTTTTCATTTTGGTTTGTTTTGCAGTGCTGGGGATCAACCCAAAGGCTTTGCACATTCTAGCCATTCAGCTCTATTCCTATCCTCACGGTCTTCATTTTTTCAGATGAGGAAATCAAAGGAAAGAACTCAGCGCATTACCCAAGGTCGTCCTTTGTATTAGAGATTGGATTTGGCAAGGCAACTGTACCCCAAGTGGAACCTATACTACTCTTCTATTTTTATTAAACACATATTCTATTCCAAGCCCTGGACCAGTAAACTATAGGGATTAATAAAATCAGATAGATCCGTGCCCTCAGAACCACTCAGTCTAGTGGGGAAGAGGGAGCCACAGATAATTTTAACCCAATGTAGTAAGCACTAAAATAGGCATGCTTACCCCCTCTGCTCATTTAGATTTTTCTTCAAAGCATTCTTTGCCATCTAGCAAACTCCATGTTTATTTGTTTATTTTAAAATCTGTCTTCTTCTGCTAAAACTATAACCTCCCTGATGGCAGTATTTTTTGTGTTAACTCTCTATCCCAGTATCTAGAGGGTTACCTGGCAAGTGAATATATTTAAAAGCCACCTTCAAAGACAAAGAGTAGAAATTAAATTAAACTGAAGGCAAAATGTCACTAAATATCACAGAATTCTTCCTTGGTAATCTGGACTGACAGAATCTTCACAGAACAGAGCATGCTGGGAAACTCCAGGGAGAAGAAAGAACACTAGCTAGAGAACTTAGGCAGTGAGTTGTCCTTTAAGTGACTGGAGTTCCATTAGATGTATGTGCTCAGGTGTCCCTGTCCATCCTCCACCTCAGTCCCTCCGGCAGATTGGTGTGGGTTGCTGTCTTCCACAAACTGACATTTCTTCACACATTCTGTTCTCCTTCCTAGAGGGCCTTCCCCTGCACCTCTCCTACCCTCTTCTTCTTGTTTTACCATCTCAGTTTTGCCCTTCAAAATTGAGATCAGCTGTCACTTCATTGAGATGCCCTACCTCTGTGCTCCAATAGTGCTCTCCAAGTGCTAAAAGCAGATTTAGTTGTTTGGGCACTACACTGTAGGCTCCTGAGAATAGAGTTCATGTCTTATTTAGCTTGTATTTCTAGAGCCAAGCACTGTTCCTGGCATAAGAATGACATTTATGGGCTGGGGATGTAGCTCAGTGGTAGAGTGCCTGCCTAACAAGTGCGAGGCCTGGGGTCAATGTTTCTGAATGGCCAAATGGCAGACTCTCCACACACTCTCATAGCAGTGACCGTGACCTCTGATTCCAGTACTCCTTTCCTTAAGCTGATGAAAGTTCTCCATACGGACGTCATGCAGTCAATTTTGTGTAAGTACAACCTTAAAAATATAAAGAATAATAACATGGGAGTATTTGTACTTCCAAATAGAAAAACATGTTACAAAGCTATACGAAGCTGCAAAGTAAAATAGTGTCCCAACTGTGCAAGAATAAAGGAGCAAATCAATGAAAGAGAATAGAAAGTCCATAACAAATAAAAGCATGTGTAAGTATTATTCCACAAAGGTGACATTTTCCAATCAATGAGGAAGTGATGGATGATCTAGAAAATGCTGGGACAAATTCTTGAAAGATCTGGGGTGAAAAGATAATTTAAATCCCTTTGCCACACTGTATGCCAAGATAAATAATGATGAATTTAATAATAACTCTTATTATTGTTTACCATGTACCAGACCTGCTGCTAAGCATGTCATAAGTATTCCTAAACTGAGCATCATGACTATTCTCTGAGGTTGGTGCTATTGATTTTATTTCTAGTTTTCAGATGAGCAAACTGAGGCTCCAAGAATTTAAGTGGATCAAGGTCTCACAATTAATAAGTCAGGAAAGCTGGTATTCAACCCTGGGGGTAACTAATCCTGCAGCTTTTCATCTTTGTGTGATGAAGGTTATTCTTTTTTAACTTATTTTTTATTGACCCATAATTGAATATATTTATGGGGTATGATGTGATATTTTGATAAATGTATTAATGTGGAATGATTAAATCAAGCTAACTAACATATTCATCACCTCACATACTTATTTTTTGTGGTAAGAACATTTGAAACTTACTCTCTTAGCATTTTTGAGATATACAATGCATTATAATTAACTGTGGTCACCATACTGTGCAATACATGTCAAAAACTTATTCCTTCCATTTAACTGAAACTTTGTACCCTGAAGCTTTTACTCTTCACTGCTGTACTATAATATCTCTCACTAAAGTGCTAGCATTCAAACTACTGAAGAGTTACTCCTAAAATAAAAATCTTTTTTTCTTTTCCCTCTCTTCCTTCCTTTCTTCCTTTTTCTCTCTTTTTTTTTTTTTTTTTTTGGAGTGTGTGTGGGGGGGAGAGGGGGTACTGGGAATTTGAACCCAGAACCCAGAGGTGCTTTACCACTGAGCCACATCCTCAACCCTTTTTATTTTTTATTTTGAGACAGGATCTCTCTAAATTGCTTAGGGCCTCGCTAAGTTGCTGAGGCTGCCTTTGAACTTGCAATCCTTCTGCCTCAGCCTCCCAAGCCCCTGAGATTATAGGCATGAGTCACTGTACCTGGCAAAATAAAGTATTTCTAAACATAATACAAAAACAGAAATATGTTTGAAGCCACTAACTATAAATTGTTCAATTTCATTGGTCCCAGATTCCTGATCTACAAAAAGTGAAGAAAACAGCTAAGGTCTTTGGCAAATGAGAATTCCAGGAGCCTAGACTTCTACTCCAGATATCGAGTGACTGAGCTTGATTCACACCATCTTCTTCCCTCCCAAAGGTTTCTTCTTGGACAACACTGAACCTGTTTCCTTCAGACCTATGGAGATCTGGTGACCCAGTGCCTTGCAGAAGGCAGCAAGCAACACCTTGGATATGCCTTTGAAGAAGAGGATAGATAGGAAAGACACACAGACAAATTCAGCCAAGGGTTGTGTGGGGTGACGGTGTTGAAATGATTCATCACTGCATGGCCCTATTTTCTGCCTCCTTTTTACTTTGGAATAATTTTAGATTACAAAAAAGTTTCAAAGATCCAGGTACAGTGACGCATGCCTATAATCCCAGTGGCTCCGGAGGTTGAGGCAAGAGTATCACAAGTTCAAAGCCAGCCTCAGAAAAAGCGAGGCATTAAGCAACTCAGTGAGACCCTGTCTCTAAATAAAATACAAAATAGGGCTGGGGCTGAGGCTCAGTGGTAAAGTGCTCCTGAATTGAATCCCCAGTACCTGCCCCTCCAAAAAGTTTCAAATATAGTACAGAGTTCACTCGTTTCCCCTGTTGTTAATCTTTTTTTTTTCTTTTTAATTTTTTTTATTTGTTCTTGTTAGTTACACATGACAGTAGAATGTATTTTGACATATCATACATACATGGAGCATAACTTCATATGTGTATATATATATATATATAAAACAGCAGAATGTATTACAACTCTTATTATATAGAGAGAGTTCAATTTTTCATATCTCTGGTTGTATACATAGTATACTCACACCAATTCATGTCCTCATACATGTACTTTGCGTAATAATGATCATCACATTCAACCATCATTAATTACCCCATGCCCTCTCCCTTCCCCTTCCAACCCTCAGCCCTATCTAGAGTTCCTCTATTCTTCCCATGCTCCCCTTCCCTATCCCACTATGAATCAGCTTCCTTTTATCAAAGAAAACATTCGGCATTTGTTTTTTGGGGATTGGCAAACTTCACTTAACATTATCTTCTCTAACTCCATCCATTTACCTGCAAATGCCATGATTTTATTCTCTTTTATTGCTGAGTAATATTTCATTGTGTATATAGAGCACATTTTTTTTTATCCATTCATCTATTGAAGGGCATCTAGATTGGTTCCACAATTTAGCTATTTGAATTGTACTGCTATAAACATTGATGTGGCTGTGTCCCTATAGTAGGCTGTTTTTAAGTCCTTTGGGTATAGACCGAGGAGAGGGATTGCTGGGTCAAATGGTGGTTCCATTCCCAATTTTCTAAGAAACCTCCATACTGCTTTCCATATCGGCTGCACCAATTTGCAGTCCCACCAGCAGTTTCTAAGTGTACCCTTTTCTCCACATTCTTGCCAACACTTACTGTTGTTTGTATGCATAATAGCTGCCATTCTAACTGGAGTGAGATGAAATCTTAGAGTGGTTTTGATGTGCATTTCTCTAAGTGCTAGTGATGATGAACATTTTTTCATGTGTTTGTTGATTGATTGTGCATCATCTTCTGAGAAGTGTCTCTTCAGGTCCTTGGCCCATTTATTGATTGGGTTATTTGTTTTCCTGGTGTCTGGTTTTTTGAGTTAGTTATATACCCTAGAGATTAGTGTCTATCTGAGATGTGAGGGGTAAACTTTTGCTCCCAAGATGTAAGCTCTCCATTCACCTCACAGATAGTTTCTTTTGCTGAGAAGAAACTTTTTAATTTGAGTCCATCCCATTTACTGATTCTTGATTTTAATTCTTGTGCCACAGGAATTTTATTAAGGAAGTTGGGGCCTAATCCTACATGATGGAGATTAGGTCCCACTTTTTTCTTCTATATATGCAGGGACTCTGGTTGTATTCCTAAGTCCTTGATCCATTTTGAGTTGAGTTTTGTGCATGGTGAGAGAGAGGGGTTTAATTTCATTTTGTTGCATATGGATTTCCAGTTTTCCTAACACCATTTGTTGAAGAGGCTATCTTTTCTCCAATGCATGTTCTTGGCATCTTTGTCTAAGATAAGATATTTGTAGTTTTGTGGGTTAGTCTCTGTTGTTAATATCTTACATTACTGTGGAACCTTTGTCACAATTAAGAAACCAATACTGATACATTAGTATTAACTAGACTCCACACTCTATCAGATTTCATTAGTTTTCTTCCCCCTAACATTCTTTTTTCTGTTCCAGGATCCCATCTAGGACACTGTGTTACATTTAGATATTGTGTCACTTTAGCTTCCTCTGGACTGTGACAGTTTCTCAGACATTTTTTTTTGTCTTTGATGACCTTCAGGGTTTTGACTGGTACTGGTAAGGTAGAATATCCCTTGTTTGGGATTGTCTGATATTTTTCTCATGGCTAAACTGAGAAAATAGAAGTAAAATATCATTTTCATTACATCATATTGTGGGAACACAGTACCAAGATGACTTCTCTCTATTTGCATCGATCTGGATTACCTGGTTTGAACCTCCATTTTTTCCCCCAGATTTCTGCATTGTAAAGTTACTCCCCACACCCTCCTTCCATACTATACTTTCAGAAGTAAGTCACAGCCCACACTCAGGATGGGAGGGGATTGTTTGTGCCCTTTTGATACAGCTTCCTGCCTCAGCGAGAATAGCATCCACTTTTGGAGCCTCCACGCTCTAAGACACATCACTTTGGATTTATGATGGGGACTTTTTAGGATGGTGAGATTTAGAAATCTTTATGAACAAAGCTCAGATATTGAGGGCCTTGAGTGGCTCCCTTGAAATTTATAGTGGGAGCTGGAGAGAGAAAAACCACCAATGGACAGATTTCTACCACTTGTCTGATGACCTTTCCCTATTCTGAATCCGGCTGTCCCCCAAACCCTGTAGTAAGATTGATCCTAGGAGTAGATCTTTGCCTTTTCATCATCTTTTAAACTTGGTGAAGCCTTCAAAAGAGCAAGGAGTCAGGGAAGGTCAACAGGCTTTGATCCATGAACCAATTTTAACGAAACAGCAGGGACTACCTGGAGGATGCTCTAGATTTTTCCAAGGCCCAGCCTTGAGCAGGGGAAATTTCACACCAAGTGCAGGTTTTGCGGGCGGGGGTGGGGTGGGGCTGGGGGTGGGTGATGATTTGTTTGTTTTTGTTTGGCTTTTGGTTTTATTTTTGGTGCTGATGCTGGGGACCAAACCCAGGGCCTCATGCATGCTAAACATGAGACCAGGTGCAGTTTAATGCCTATATCATCCCCCTTTTCATGAACCAGTGAACATAAAACTTGCCACTCAACATAAAAACACAATAGTCTCCTGGTTAAACTGTAGTAAATAGTTTCCATCTTTCCTTGCTCCTCCCACTCTCCCTTCTTTTCTACTTTCCTTTCTTTTTTTCTTTCTTTCTAGCTCCCTCCCTCCTTTCACTCTTTGCTTTATGGCTGCCTGATCCGAGAAAAAGCCCCCTATGGAAAAATCATAAACTCTCAGAGGCTAACTAAGCCCAGATCCTCTATTTTTGTGTTTTGCTCCCATTAATATGTATGTAGTAGGGCTCAGTAAGTGTTTGTTTCTGGATGGGGTTTTAACTGGAAAGTATTCATTTGCCCAATTTCAAGAGTCTCCAAAGCTTTATTTATGCTGGCATAGCTAGCACCTTTTAAAAAAATAACATTGATATATAGTCACTCAAATAAATTAATGTACCCTTCTTAACTGTTCCCTTTGGCTATATGGACAAGCTCATATTCCAAAGCATGTGACCCTGACACTGAAAAAAATAAAACAATGCTTCAGGCATTATGCTAATGCCTTTGTTGTGAGCATTAAATGAGATGATGTGGAAGATTTTACATGGTGCCTGGAACATAGTTAACATTGGCCATGTGTCAATTTATTTATTTATTAATAATTTAATGGTAATCTACTATGTGCTAAGCATTGTGTTCAGTATTGGAGGTACCAACACCTAAGGTTAAATAAGAAAGATTTGGTTCTGGCCCCAGGGATTTTACTGTTCACAGGGGGACACAGCAGCTAATAAAGAGATAAACAAGCAAACTTATAATTACAAATTATGATAAACACTATCTAAGTCTAACAAAGACCTCCAATTTAATATCGGAAACAAATTGAATTCTTTGTTTTTCCTTTGTACCTTATCTAGTGTTCTCTACCCAGCAAATGGCACCACCATTCACCCATTACTTAGGTCAGAAACCCAGAAGTGATCATTGATTCAGCTATTTCTCATATCCAGCCAATTTTATTTTTTGATTCTACTTCAAAGGGTATTCTTAATCCAACCTCTCCTTTCCTCTCCCAGGACTACTCCCAGGTTGTCCAAGTCACCACCACCTTTTACCAAGAGCAGTCAGTACATCTTCCTGATTTCGCTCTTTTTCCTGTGAAGTGTATTCTCCACACACCATTAAGAATGGTCCTTTTAGCATCACCCCCAATATATAAAATTGTCAGGAATCAATTTAACCCAAAGAAATGAAAGAGTCATACACCAAATATATATAAAACATTGCTGAAGTGATATAAGGAACAACCAGTGTTCATGGATTGAAGACTTAATATTTGCTTAAGATAGGAATTCTACTCAAATGACTTATATATTCAATGTAATCTGTATCATAATTTCATTGACCATTTGTTTTGCAGAAATGGAAAAACTGATTCTCAGATTCACAGGGAATTATAAGGAGTCCCAGATTGCCAAAATGGTATAGAAAAAGAACAAAGTTGAAAGATACTTCCTGATTTCAAAACTTACTACAAAGTTACAATAATCGAAACTCTACATTGCTGGCAGAAGATATATAAACCATTGAAGAGTTGAGTCTAGAAATATAGTCATACATTTATGACCAGATGATTTTTGAAAAAGGTGCTGAGTCCATCCAATGGAGAAAGAATAGTCTCTTCAATAAATGTGGTTGGTACAAAAGGAGAACCACAAGAAAAAAAAAGGCAAAAAAAAAAAAAAAGATGAAAACTGCTTCATGCTACAAACAAAAATTAACTCAGAATGGATCAATGACCTAAATATGACAGCAAAAGCAATAAAATCTTAGAAGAGAGAAGGGGTAAATCTTATTGATCTTGGATTTGCAATGGAGTCTTAGATATGACACTGAGGACATGAACAATAAAAGAAAAGATAAATAAATTAGACTTCATCACAATTAAAAGCTTTTGTACATCAAAAGACATTATTAAGAAAGTGAAAAGATGATTTACAGAATGGTTGGAAGTATTTATAAACTATATATCTGATAATGATCTACTATCCAGAAAAAACAACAGTAAAAAGACAAAAACTAATTTAAAAATGGGCAGAGGACTTGAGTAGACATTTCTCTAAAGATAAACAAGTGGCTATCAAGCCATGTGTGATGGAGCATGCCTGTAATCCCAGTTACTTGGAAGGCTGAGGCAGGAGGATCACAAGTTCAAGGCCAGCCTGGGCAACTTAGAAAGACCTTGCCTTAAAATAAAACAAGATGGGTTAGGATGTGCTTCAGTGGAGGAATCCCCTGTACTAAAAAAAAAAAAAAAAATAGAGAGAGAGCGCTAATTACAAACATTGTCAAGGATGTTGAGAAAATGGAACCCTTTTACATTGCTGGTGGCAATGTAAAATGGCTCAGCCAGAGGGTTGGGATTGGAGGGAACGAATAAGAAGAAATATTCTGGATAAGCCAGCAGACAAGTCTGAAAATCTCTGTCCTCCTATTCTATCCTTGTGAGCACTATTAGATATCCAAAGAGCCATTGACCCTGGGTGGAAACTTGACACACAGGATCCCTAATCAAAGAAGTTGTGTCTTTAATCTGTAGATTCAGAGTCCAGCTGCTTCTGAAGAGAAAAGAAGATCCTACAAGACTGTTCAGATACTTCTCCATCAGGCAGGTCTTTGCCACTATTTTTGCTTCCGAACCACCCACTTAGTTAGGGTTTTCTTTCTCAGGAAAGGCACATAACCTCCAGAGTTTTCACCCACTAGAGAGTGGGAAAGAAGAGGACTGGTGGAAATAGAGCTACAAGAAAAAAAAATTTTTCATCTCCTGCTAACTGATTCCTTTCTCCACTGTGTCTTTGCAAAAGGAAAAAACCTGATATTAAAAGGTTTTAAATACTAAAAAGGTGATGGAATTCATGATCACTTTTGTGGTGATCAATCAAAAGTGATAAACATGCTGGGTGAATCTTCTTTACAAATGGTCAAATCCCTCAACTCACTTGGCATGTGGGTTGGTTGAGATAAGTAGAATTCAATGCCAACTTCAAATTATTCTAATTGTGGATGGTGGTGCTTGTGAATGGAGATGATCCTTTTGCATGGGATATTTGGAATACAAGAGGAAAGAAAGCTGGTATTATTGTTGGCATCCTAACAGCACTGAGTTGGCTACTTGACTTTTTGAGTCTAGATAACAATCATATATGTTAGCAATGAAATGTTAAGTCTGTTAGCAGGTTAGAAAGAAGTATTAGAACAATCTACCAGGGTTGGTTTGGTGATAGTAAGAACTGGCTTTGTCCCAGAGCTTTTAGCTCTAAGCAAAGACCATGCTCAAAGCTTCATCCTGACAAGTGGCCAAATCAACACAGCCTAGAATGATTAGGTGCTTTGGAATTGCAGCTTCCACAATGGAACTGACTCCTTTGGCAGGCACAGCCAGGTGTGGCAGCCTGCCCTCAAGCCAAGCACAAATCAGGAAGAGGTTGGTTTTTTTGCTGAGTTTTGTTCTTAACAGAATTTGCAATCTGGCCAGTGTGGTCTACAAAAGGCTTTTGTTTGGATTAAACAAAAGATATTTTAAATTTTTAATTTGAGTCAACATCCTAATATCTGTTTCCACCCCCCCCCCTCTCTCTCATGAGCTCTATTGATAATGAGCCTGCATATCTGCCTGGATTGACTGGAAGTGAGAAGCAGCATCTCCCTTTAGAGAGTTCGCCTTGGTACCCACCACTCACACAATTCATCAGTATGCTTTTATATCCACACCTCCTGCATGTGCAGGTAGCTGCAAATGCCTGCCAGACCACTCCAAACCCAATATATTAAAACAGGAAGAAGCTTCAGACACCTATTCAGAAATGCCCAAAGAGAACCCTCAAGTGCTAACCCCCTCAAGTTGTAATGGGGAAAACTTGGGGAAGTTCCCTGGAGGTAGATTAGAAGTTCTCCTAGAAGATATGCCAGATGGTGGGAAATGCCGTGGCTGCTCTGTAATAATGCAGAAGCTTTAGCATTAATCCCTCAGGAAACAGTTATGGCTTACCCCCAATAAGTTCATTTCTAGGCTCATTGGATAGTCCTAATGTAGTGATTCTCAACTGAGGTGAGTATCTTTGGAGTCCGAGAAAGTGTCCCTGGTACTGGCATATGCCACCACTCCTGACTGAGCACCACTGTCATAACCACTTTAAGTGCTGTGTGATCACATCTATGGTGACTCTAGTCCTCCTTCAAAACCCTTTCTCTGAGTCCCTGAGTGTTGTTTTATAATGAAAGGCAGAAGGGAAAATCCTGGGGCTTATAAAGACTGCTGAAACAGTGGTTCCCAAGTCTGTCTGAGCATCAGGATCCCCTAGAAATCTTTAAGAATTTAAATTCCTGGGCTCTGTTACATGCCTAGTGAATTCTTCCACATTTTTATTGGTGCACTATAGTTCTGTGTCATTATGGGATCTGTTGTTACACATTTGTACATGCACACACACACACACACACACACACACACACACACACACACATGAATCTTTGGGGACGGGGTCCAAGTCTGTGTATTCTTCTCATGCCCAGCTGATTCTAATACAGCCACTTTGGAACCAATCTGTGGTGCTGAACTAAACACTTTAGAGAGGCACTGATTCACAGATGTGGAGGATGCTCTTGAATCTCCCACATTCTTCCTGGAATCAGCAACCCCAAAGCTCAGCCTTAGTTATTCCTGTGACGTCAGAGCCTTTTCCCTATTGAAGTTTCTGAAGCAACAGACAGTGACTTAACACCATAGTCTGGTGTGAAAGCTGAACTGAGTTTGAATCTGGCTTTGCCACTTGCAAACTGGGTGGTAAATGATAACCCCTTCTCAAGCCTGGGCTTCCCTATTTGCAAAATAGTGATAGTGATACTACCCCAGGATTGCTGTGAGGACTCCTTAAGATTACTCAAATAGGGCTGGGGCTGGGGCTCAATGATAGAGCATTTGCCTAACACTCTTGAAGCAATGGGTTCGATCCTCAGCACCACATAAAAATACATAAATAATTAAAGTTATGTCCATCTACCACTAAAAAAATTTTTTAAAACAGATGGTCATAAATTATTTATTTATTTTTAAATAAAAATAAGATTTAAAAAAGTTTACATGAATAAAGCTCTGCCTGAGACCTGGGTTCATGGTATTTATGCTGTAATAGGGTTTGCTTTTTCAGCCTTCCAGAAGTGGGGTCAGCTGAGTATTCTTGGACTCTTCTCAACTGGGACTCTTCCAGCAGGCACTCTAATACCAGAGTGCTGATATCAATCCAGGACCCAACTTAGAGAAGAAAGACCCCAGTTTAAGGAGCTCTGAAGACAACTTGCTGCTTGGCCTTATAGCATCATATGTCAAAAATTAAGAACCTGGGCTGGGGATGTGGCTCAGCGGTGTCGCGCTCGCCTGGCATGCTAGCGGCCCGGGTTCGATCCTCAGTACCACATACCAACAAAGATGTTGTGTCAGCCGAGAACTAAAAAATAAATATTAAAAAAAAATTCTCTCTCCCTCCTCTCTCACTCTCTCTTAAAAAAATAAATTTTAATAAAAAAAATTAAGAACCTACTGCAATTATTAATGTGTGTGTGTGTGAAATATATATATATTTCAGCTCATTTCCCTTAAATAAAACAAACACTATTCCCCATGGCAACAACTATTATTCTCCTCCTTCTGGAATCTGCCTCTTTGAGGGGGAGAAGAGAGAACAGAATTCTTTAAGCTACATACTCTCAAAATAAGACTAGAAACCAAGGCCCCCCAAATGTGTCCTTACTCTCGTAAAAATTCGTATAGAGCTGAGGCAGCTACACAAGCATTTCTTAAGGCATGGAAAATAAAGCCAGGGGGAATACAAGTATAAAAGACAGGAACTCCAACCCATAGGGATTCATTTAAAAACTTTAAAAAATTATACATTTGGAAAATATAAACTTTATGTCAGAATCACCCTCAATAGAAAACAATGCAATATTTCTTTAGAAGTTGAAGTCAGTGATACAGCTTTAGAAAGTTTATTTACCTAAGAAAGTTTTTGTTTCATGTTGTCCAATCTGGTTTATTTTAGAACCAGTTACTTTCAGATACCTTCTGAAATACTACACCTATGGATTCTGACCCCGGTGCTTAAAGCTAAGGCAAGAAAAGCAGAGATATCTTGATCAGACAGAGGTCAGGTTCAGGAATTAGAATTAAGAAAGTCTCCTTGAAGGAGCTGTCCGCCTCTTTGGTGCTGACAACCCCATTACCACCATGAGGCTGCAGGCAGAAGCTGTATGTTAGACAATCTTGGGGTCCTGGGAGAGTCTTACTTAGTGAATTTATATATCCCAAGTTGGGGTGAGAGTATTCTTAGATCAGAATGGAATGCTCTCAAATCAGTTAAATTCATCAAAGCCTACTCTCCTCACTCTGTCCAGATGTAGACCATGACACCGAAAACCCACTAAGGAGTAGGAATATCACATCCCAAGAATCTTACAAAGAGAATGGAGTAAGAACACCTGATTGCTTCTATTAGGCTTTTGCTATACATTTTACTTTCATTTAATCTTAAGAGACAGTTATCTTTATCCTCATTTTAAATTGAGGAAACGAAGACTCAGAAAGATTAGGTAAAAGTACTCAATGTTTCACAACTAAAAAATGGTGTATCATTATTCTTGATCCTCAGCCTCTATATATGAAATTTGTCTAACTTCCAAGCTTGAATTCTTTCATCATGTGAAATTTACTTAGGACTGAAGCCAAAACCTGGGCAGAACCATGCCTATTGGATTGAAAGGAGGAAGGCTGTGGAAAAGCAGACTCAGAAAGCAGGAATTCAGTCCAGAAACTGGAAGTACCATGGTAACCTCATTGCCTCTTTTCTATCTAAGAGGGACATCCGATGGAAATAATGCTCACCTTCTTCCTTAATTAAGAACCCATCATTTGTAATTACTAACAAGATGCTTTTCAATGAGAATGACTTTGCCAGTAAGTGGAGGTGATTTCAATTCTAAGGTGATTTCATTTCTAATATCCTTTTCCCAGAGACATTTGGTATGCCCCAAATGGAACTCATTCTTCATCTCACTCTAATTTTCTTCTTGTCCTCTTGTCAGCTATTTTACTGAAGCAAGATGTAAATCTGAGATGCATGTTTGATACCTTTTAATTCTTGTTCACTTAACTACCAAGATCATCTGGTCAGTGTTACTTCCATGCATCTTTGTAGTTCTTCCATTTCTCTCCTTTCTGTAGCCACTGCCCTGGTTTGGGTCACCTTTATCTCTTGACTAGTCCATCGCAGCAGACTCCAAAATTATCTTCTTGCTTCCAATTTTGTTACATGCAAGTCTGACAAAGTGACCCAAAATGCAAAGCTGATCATTTTTTCCCCCTCCATTTAATGTACTGAACATAGTAGAGTGGTTAAGGGTGAAAACCTAGAGCCAAACCAGCTGGTTTTTAATCCTAGTTCTACCATACTGTTTATCCCTTCACAAGTTATTTAACTCTCCTAAGCCTTAATCTCTATATATGTAAAATGGAAATGGCAATCACGGTACTGCCTTCAGAAGTTGAAACTGAGGACAAAATAACATAATACCAGCCACTGCCTCATTTCTCTGGTCTCCTTTACACCAAAACTCCTTGAAAGAATTGTCTATATTCATTGTCTCAAATTTCTTCCTTTTCTTAAATTAAAATATTTTTTATTATACAAAATCTCAAGCATGCATAGAGAAGAAAATGGTTTAATATATTCCCATGTGCCATTGCCCAATTTTCAATAATTGTCAATTTATTGCCAATCTTTTTTTTAAAATATTTTTTCTTTGTTGATGGACCTTTATTTTATTTATTTGTATATGGTGCTGAGAATCGAATCCAGTGCCTCACACATGCTAGGCAAGCACTCTACCACTGAGTCACAATCCCAGTCCACCTGTCTTGTTTTTATCTCCTACTTATTCTCCTGGGTTTTTTTTGCAAACAAATATAAGACATAAAATCATATAATTTCATCCCCATCTCTAAAAGAGAGGATTCTACAAAAAAGACAAATGTATATCACATCCAAAAAATAACAGTGATTTTAAAAAATATAATCAAATATCAAATTTATGACTCCTTCTACTCCTTCTCCTAGATTGAACTCAGGCCTCATGCACGCTAAACATGTGCAGATTTTCAATTATTTGAAATGCCATCCTTTTAAAAATTTGTTTAAATCAAGATATAAATGAGGACCATTCATTATAATTTGTTGACCTATTTTTAAATCTCTCTTGATCTACAGATTTCTCTCTCCATTTCTCTATTTTTTTTAGAGAGAGAGAGAGAGAGAGAGAGAGAGAGAGAGAGAGAGAGAGAGAATTTTTAATATTTATTTATTTTTTAGTTTTCAGGGGATACAACATCTTTGTTTGTATGTGGTGCTGAGGATCAAACTCGGGCCGCACGCATGCCAGGCGAGCACGCTACCGCTTGAGCCATATCCCCAGCCCCTCCATTTCTCTCTTTTTAAAAATTTTTTTGCAATATTTTTGTTGAAGAAACCAGACCATTTATCCTGTAGAGTATCTGATAGAATAAATTTCCTCATTGCATCCCTATGGTGTTGCTAAATGAGTTCCTCTTTCCACATAGCTTTTGTAAGTTGATGGTTAGTTCTATAGTTTTAGTCATGTTTAGATCCCTTTTTATGCAGGAGTACTTAGCGTCATTTCATAATGCTTTGGGTGAGCACTGTTGGCATCCATTCATTCATGAGATAGTATAAAATGACAATTTTCCGTTGTTCCTTCTGTGTTTGTTAGCTGAATGCTTTTGTAAGAAGAAATTTCTCCTCCTTAACTATTTGGTTGCCTTGAGGAAAAAGAGGATAAATGTTTGATTTGATTTGATTTTCCCCCACTTACAAATTTTTATTTGTACCAGGCATTGAATCCAGAGGCAATTAACCACTGAGCCACATCCCCAGCCCATTTTAAAAATTTTTATTTAGAGACAGAGTCTTGCTGAGTTGCTTAGGACCTCATTAAGTTGCTGAGGCTGGATTTGAACTTATGAACCTCCTGCCTCAGCCTCCCAAACCTCTGGAATTACAAGTGTCTACCACCTTGCCTGGCTCCTACATACTAATTGTTAAAATATAACTTGGTTTACTCCCATTCTCTCCAAAACCTATTCTAATCAGAATTTCACCTTACTATACCATTGAATCTACTTTTGTTGAAGTCACCAATAAATGCTAGATTGCTAAATGCAAAGTCCAGCTTTCATTCCTCAGTGTCAGCACTGGGAGTGAGCCTCTCTGCTCTGAAACATTTTCTGAAACTTGGCTCTGAGGACATCATACTCTCCTGGTTTTCGTCTTTTCTCATCGAACTTTCATTTTCAGTCTCCTTTATTCATCCTCATCTCTCTAAATTCTCATGTTAAAGTCCCTCAGAACTGTTTTAAACCTCAAGCTCCTCGAAGATTTCACCCAATCTTATTATTTTAAAATACCATTTTATGCTGAACACTCTCTTATTTCTCTCCCTAAAGTCCAGTCTCAGAATTATCTACTTGATGTCTTCATTTTAAAGTCTAACAGTCATCTAAACTTCACCTTCCTGAAACCCAACTCCCAATTTTATCCAGCTTCATCTACATTCTTCCGTATTTTGGTTAATAGCAACATTCTTCCAGTTGCTGGGGCTAGATTTTTTGGATTAATTTTTGTGTCCTCTTTTTATTTCACATTTCATATCTAATTTGTTAGGAAATGTGTTGATTCTGTCTTCAAAATACATCCATAATAAGTTCACATTTCACACCCTGCACTGCTACCACTCTGGTCCAAGACACCATCGTCTTTTACCCAGATGATTGCAATAGTTTCCAGCTCATGCTTTCCTCCCCTTTCCTTACCCTCCACTCAGCGCAGACATCGCAGACATCGTTCTTCACAAAGCAGCCAGAGTGAGCCTTTGAAAATATGTCAGATCATATTACTTCTCTTGTCAAACCTCCCAAAGGCCCTCTTCTTACATCATTTACCTCCATTGTACTTATTACCATTAAATATACCATGTATTTGCCCCATTAATTTTGTTGGTTTATTCCCTCTTTTGAATGTAAACCGCAAGACAGTGGGATTTTTAAAAATATTTATTTTTAGTTGTAGTTGGACCCTATACCTTTATTTCATTCATTTACTTTTTATGTGGTGCTGAGGGTCGAACCCAGGGCCCTGAGCATGCTAGGTGAGCCACAACCCCAGCCCCCCCCCCTTTTTAGTTTTTGTTTTCACTGCTGTATCCTAGAATCAAGGACGTGGTGGTACCCAGGGATGGCTTGTGGTGGTACCCAGGGATGGCTTCAATGGCATGGAACCAGTGCAGGAGCACAGGTTTCACTTTCCCAAGGGGACCCTGCACTTGGAGTTTAATGTTCTGTGGTCACCATCTTGAAATTCATAAGAATTTTATCTTTGAATCTGTTTCATGAGTGAAATCTGATGGGATAATGGAGTATGTACTGGTGGTTTGGTGCCCCAATTCATATGTGATCCTGCCTCTGCTGTCCCTCATTTCTTCCAGATGGGCTCTCATCAACCTGCTCCCCTGTTCCTTCCCAGCAACTGCTGACATATTATGCCCCAGAGAGGCCTTGGGCATCTGTGGCTGGGCTGGGCACTGGGTCTCTACTCATCTTGGAAGTATATCTATGCTCCAGGAACACAACATTAAATAGAAAAAAAAATACCATGACCAGAAGAGAGAGAGATTGTGAAAGCAAGTAAAAAGCTTTTTCATGCTTTTGAAAAAGGGGCCTGGTATGCTCACTCACCTTGCACTGAAATGTTTCACCTGCAAATCATGTAACTAGCCCTGTAATGTTCAATAAATATTTGTGGAATGAATTAATGAATAATATATGTAAAGCTCTTAGAAGTATCTGACATGTGGTAAGCATTCAATAGAAGTTGGCTATTATCAGCTATCACCTCATTAATGGCCAATTCTTTTATATATATACTGGAGATTTAACCCAGGAGCACTTAACCACTGAGACACATCCCTAGCTCTTTTTTATATTTTATTTAGAGACAGGGTCTTGCTGAGTTGCTTGGGGGCCTCTCTAAGATGCTGAGGTTGGCTTTGAACTCGTGATCCTCCTCATTCAGTTTCCGGAGCTGCTGGGAGCTGCTGAACCTTAAATGTTCCGGTTCAACATTTAAGTTACATCCAGCTATGGTTTTCTCCCATTTGTGCTGTTTCCAGCAGATGTGTCTCTGTTTATTGTCTTCTCTGATGGGAATTTTTTTCTCTTTTCCTTTTCTGCACTTTAACTTACATGGGTACTACTTAACTTGGCCACCCCTTCCTCTAGGAAGTTAATCCAGTGCCCCCTGGGCCAGATCCTCTCCTATGTACTCACCTTTCAATCTCTTCCTTCATCAGGCACAGTTCCTCAAGGTAGGTCATCGGCTGAGCTTTACTTAGAGGCCCAGAACTTGCTTCAATGAGCTTTGGAATATGACTGTGCTACAAATCAATCTAGATACCTATTTTGCTAAGAGTGAGCTCTGTTCTTAACCCTGTGGCCCTTGAGCTCATTAATTGCTCCTACTTTTCCTCATTCCTTATCTGGAGTTAGGTTGATTGCTCTGCCACAGTTCCCAGGGTCCCAGTAGGACAGAGACTTGCCACTATTGGGATCCAGATACCTAAAGGTGTGATCCTGTGTGTTTTCTTTCTTGTGCATGATTTTAAACTCTCTGAACCTCAGTGTTTTCACCTGTGAAGATGAAGTGTCCATCTGCAGGGTTGTTGAGAGGTTTAAATAAAGAATGCCAGCTTTGGGGGCTGGACGGTGGTAGAGTACTTTCTTAGCATGCTTAAGACTCTGGATTCTTAAGGTTCATGGTGCCTGGGGAGAATGCTACCCCATAGTGGGAGCTCAGGACATGTGCTTCTGCCAGGTGTCATACTAGCTACTGACATGGGCCGTTCCCATTGCCACGGAAATGGTGGTTCCAAGCTGCTGTGAACAAATTTAAGCTGCCATAGCTCCAGCCTATCTAATACGCTGGTCCTGCATCACTGTTTGTTAGTCACTATCTCCCCAGTAGTCCTCCTGGCCTCAGAGAGGGAAGGAAAAAAAAATCATTGTTTTGGTTCAAGTGTGATAAACAGTGATTGACAGGCCTGAAAAAGAAGCTGTTGAATAAGGAGAAAAAAGCCTCTAATTATTCCCCTTAACCTGTCTGTTATCCTGTCTGCTCAATTCATTCTTTGACAACTGCTTTTCCTCCCTGCTTTAGCTGTTTAGGAATAAATTATTTTGAAGAAATGTGTTTTCAAATAAATTTGTTAAGGCTAAAATGTTGACATTTGGGAAATTCCCTATATTCTGAATCTGAGCCTCCCCCACTCTCTGCCAAGAGACTAGGAATGGCTCTCGCTGGGGCAGCATGGGTGATGGTAGTTAAAAGGAACTCAGGTCCAAGGGAGAGACAAGCTTCTGGTCCTAGATCCTTTGCAACTAAGTTGCATGACCTTCTGGCGATGTCTGATCCTGGACTCACCGCTTCTTCATCTATAAAATAGGCACACTTCACACACCTCTTAGAACTGTGAATTTAACAGCACTTTGGAAATGGAAAGGATTTTTTTTTTTCATGGTACTCAAAATACTGATCAATTCAGTAGAATAAGAGAAATGACTTTGGGCTTGTCATGTTAGTGCTTGCCCTTGGAACTTAGTCTTTGACCTTGGCCTCTTAGGCAGGGCCCTCTGCATAAATCATCCCATCTCTGAAGTGAACAGAGCCAGTGAATTTCTCAGGGACTCACCTGGGGACTGGGATTGGAGAAAGGAGGAAGAAAAAGGTTCTTGGGAGGTGGAAGAAAGGCTAGGCACCTAGGATTTTACTCTGAGCCGCAGGTTTTGAGGTCATTATCATGGCTACTGATACTGTCCCACATCACTTGCTCATCCTCCTTCACTGTTGCTGGGGATCCTCAAGTTATCTTGAACTCATTGTCAGTAACCCAGGTATAGTTTAATACATGGAGAATCCCAATACCACCACCCAGTTGCCGCCCTGGGTGATACTCGAGATTGAACCCAGGGGAGCTCTATCACTGAGCTATATCCTTAGCCCTTTTTATTCTTATTTTGAGACAGGGACTCACTAAGTTGTCCAGGCTAGCTTTGAACTTGCAATCTTCCTGCCTTACTTCCTGAGTGGCCAGAATTACAAGTGTGTGCCACCACATGGGGCTGGAGTGGGTTCCCTTGGTGGTGAATCCCCTGTGGTCTGCATAAAGCCACAGTGAGTGATTTTTTAAAATATTTTATTTTATTTTTTTAGTTGTAGAGAGACACAATATCTTTATTTTATTTTTATGTGGTGCTGAGGATCGAACCAGGGACTTACACATGCTCTACCACTGAGCCACAACCCCAGCTCACAAAGTGAGTGATTCTAAGGGGAGGAGCCTGAATGATGAGTGGTGTGGAGTCTACTTAACCTTAAAGTTAGCTTTGTGGAGTTGGGTGGAGAGCTGAACAGCACTCCTTCCGAAGGGACCTGAGCACCCCTCTAATTCTGGTGACTTGGGAGCCTGAGGAAGGAGCATCACAAGTTCGAGGCCAAGTTGGGCAACTAAACACTTTAGAGCTCCCCTGAGTTCAATCCTCATGTCCTGCTCCCCCCATCTAAACCCAAATAAATAAAAGAACTAGAGCTTTCGACTACTAATATTAATAATGAGCATTTTGAGAACTTTCTATGTGTCAAATGGATGTCATCCAGAGAGATTTTTCTGCCTTTTAAGTTATGGATAAAATCAGCCGCTTCTCACCACCCTGCCTACTCTGTAGCCTGTGGAAGACATCTGTGGCTGGGGATGTATGCTCCCAGGGCCAAACCTCCCCTTGCTCCTCTGTCCTCCCAGATGGCTTCGCTTTTGCACCAGACCATTCCAGACATGAAATTCAGCACATTTCTTCCACCAGCAATGCCAAGGTTTATAGCATGGGATGGGGAAGGAGTCAAAGGGCTCACACAGTGCATTTGGAGTCACTCTTGCCCTCTGTATCTCTATTTTCCTTCTTTCCATCTCCATCTCTCACCTTATTCCCCTGTCTTCCTCCTCTCCTGATCCTGACTTGCCTTGAGACCTTTGTCATTGCCCTCTCTCTAGTCCAGAAGTCACTGCTACATGCAGTGTGGTGTCCCAGATTGGATCCTGGAGCAGAAAAGGATCTCAGTGGGAAAATAGTTGGAATGGATGAAAAGTCTATAGTTGAGTGAATAGTACCAAATGATCCATGGTAACATTAGGAGAAACTAAGTAGTTGGAGGACATACAGGAATTCTCTGGATTATCTTTACAACTTTTCTGTAAACCGAAAAATTCTTCCAAAATAAAAGGTTGATTTTGAAAAAGTACTTTCCTTTCTCTGAGGATGTCACAGCACCACCTCTTTCAGTGCCACCTTCTGCCCAACCTCCTTCTCAGGACAGTTTCTCAGCAAAAGCAGTTCTCTCCCTAATAGGATTTTCTGGTGCCAGCTGTTAAGATAATTCAGTTTTCTCAGTCTTGCTTCAAGTATACATTATCTCACTTAATCCTGAACAATAACCCCTGTGGCAGGTATTATTACTCCTAATTCCCCCCAGGGTTAGGAAATTGAGACTCACAGTAGTTAAGTATTGTGGCACAGTAAGCAAGAGAGTCCAGAGTTGGAATTCAAATCCAGATTCTTTTTTTTTTTTTTCAGTACTTACTAAAGATCAAACCAGGGGCAGTTTACCACTGAGTTATGACCCCAGTACCACCTCCTCCCACTTTTTAAGAAAAAAAATTTTTTTAATTTTGAGACAGGGTTTTACTAAGTTGTCTAGGCTGACCTTGAACTTGTGATCCTTCTACCGAGCCTCCTGAGTTTCTGGGATTACAGGCATGTGTCACAGTGCTCAGTAAATCTAGATTTTAATTCCCCAACTCATGCTTTCAACTGCTATGCTAGTTTTCTTTCTAGTTCTTTTTGGAGGGGTCGTATTCCAACATCAGTATTTAACCTCCTGATCTTACAACTCAAGGCACTCTGATAAATTCATAAATGAATCCATGCATCCCATTCATCCATTCATTAATTCAACAAACATTTATTGAACATACCATCCTGTGTGCTAGCTGTGTCCCAGGTATTAGGTTTCCAGAAATAAGTAAGACATACCAGGCATGGTGGTGCACACCTGTAATCCCAGCTACTTGGGAGGCTGAGGCAGGAGGCCAGCCTCAGCAACGTATCGAGACACTGTCTCAAAATAAAAAGGGATGGGTTTATAGCTCAGTGATAAAGTGACCCTGATTTCAATTCCCAGTACTGAAAACAAAAATGAAACAAGACACGATTCCAGCCTTCAAGGGGCTTCAGACTGGTAAAGGAGACAGGCAGAAAAACACTTTCACTACAATTAGACAAAGCCAGTTATAAAAGGGGGGAGGGGGCTTATGATGGAAAGGGTCACCTACACCTGGGGCTCCAGGAAAGGCTTTATAGAGGAAGAAAGGCTTGATTTGAATCTTTAAGGATGAATAAGCATTTTCCAGGAAGCATCAGAAATAGAGCAGGGCAGGTCAAGGACGCAGCAGGAGCACAGGCATGGAGGTGTGAAAGAGCACCCGGGAGGTGTCAGTGGTGCAGTCTGCCAGGAACACGGGGTGTCTGCAGGGAGGGTCAAGGGGTGAAGTCAGAGAAGCACAGGGGTCCGCGGTCATGGGCCTGGGGGTCCCTGCTAGGGACATCTGACTGAACCTTACAGGTGATGATGGATGGGGCAGGGACAGGATTTCAGGAAGAGAGTGGTATGCTTGGACTTGGGGGTCCAGCTGTCAGAGGAGGAAGAAGTAAAGGGAAAAATCTGGAGGCTGGAGACAAATTAGGATGTTGTGGTAAACCAGGTGAGACAGCGTCGTGTCCTCAACTGGGAAAGCGGCAGTGGGCATGAAGAGAGGTTAGACATGGGGAGTTGAGAATGGGAACCATTCTGGCCCCAAATTTGGAATTTCCCCCAGCTCCTCCTCACTCTCTCTCTCATTCTCCTCCTCCAATCCATCATCAAATATTAAAACATGTATTTAAAATCTGAATACTTGTCACAAGTACTACTGCCACCTGTACTACGGCCACCCTAGTCCAAGCCACCATTACCTCCCACTTGGATGATTACAATGGCCTTCTAACTTGCCTCTCTCTTCCTTCCTTGCTCTACACAACAGCCAGACATATCCGGTCAAAGATAAGCCGAATGTGTTCTTCCTCTGATCTAAGTGGCTTCCCATCTCATGCAGAGAATAATATACCTAACAAGGGTCAGCTTTGCCTGTGGGATTGCCCCCCCCCTCTCAGATTTCATTCTCCGCCACTCCCCCCGACCCTGTTTTTCAAATTCCAATCACACTAGCCTCCTACCTTCATTATCCAACACACCAAGCTTGTTCCCATTTCCGGTCCCTTAAACTTATCCCTCTCTCTGCCTGGAATGTTCTTCCTCCAGACACCTGTTTGGCTCCCTTTGACCCTTCCCTTCAGGTCTCTGCCCAAATATCACCTCATCAAATAATTTTTCTTTGAATGCCCTTTATAAGAAAGCACTCATCATTCACATTCCCTTTATTTTTATTTCTCTTCATAGCACACAGCCACCTGACATATTGAATATTTATTTATTTGGCTTACCATCTCTCTTCTCAGAACCTCACTGGAACAGAAATTCCATGCAACAAGGGTTTTTCTCTGTTCTGTTCCCTGCTGTGTCCCCAGTGCCTAGAGCAGTACCTGGCACATAGTGAGTACTCAGTAACTATTGGTGAAGCCCCTCTTGAAAAGTAGAATTGGCGGGATTTAATAATTCTTTGGGTTTGGAATATAAAGTCTAAAAAATTTTGAGGAGTCAAAAATTTCTAAAGCAGGGCTGTATAGAATATTTTATATGGTTTTTATCATACATTTTTTTGTCCCCCCCACCCTGCTCAGTTTATCCCAGGCATCATTAGGTATCGCCACATGTTTTGCTCCATTAAAGACTCATTAATGCAAAACTCCTGACTCCCGAGAAACAAAGTAATACCAGATCTGAGACTGGGTGAGGCAGGAGAACTGCACTCCCAAAGCACACTTAGCTTCCTGACCGACTGAGAATCTATCGTGGGCTGGGGTGGCAATCTGCTGTGCCTAGTCAGGGCTAACCCATGCTAAGGTTTGCTGGCCAGAGGAAACATCTGGGTCTGTGTCCATGCTCTGGACACTAGTTAGCTGGAGGAGTTACTCTGTGATGGGAGCCGAGATGGTAGGACATAGGAAAGGGACAGAGTTCATGGTCAGATACATGAAGTCCAACATAGATCATCTGCCAGGGCTCACCTCCTGAGTTGAGAACTAGAGAAGAGGAAAGGAAAGGTCAATGTGTATGTTTCCCCAGGTTGCTACAACAAAGTACTACTCACATCTGGGTAGAAGTGGGCTTACAACCTCAAAAATTCCTTTTATCACCATTCTAGAAGCCCAAAACTAAAAGGTTAGCAGGGCCATTCTCCCTTCAGGACTCTGGGTAGAATCTTCCTGTGTTTCTTTCCAGTGATGGAAGCCAGGATTGCTTATGATCATCTTTGCTGGCTCAAGTAAGGAAACTCAGCAAGAGCAGCAAGGAATGAGGCCAACATAGAGGGAGAAGCAGCGTTGAGAGGTAGAAAGAGTCTCAGAGTTGCTCATCATTTGAACCCATAACTCTAGATGGGCATGAAGCTCACTCTAGCCGGAACTCCATTCATCCTTCTGAATTCTAGGAACTAACACATCTCCTCTTCAAAGTAAGCTAGTTTGAAAGGGTTTCTTGTTATTTGCAAACTCATAATCAAATAATACATCCATGACAACATATCTTTTGAATAAATTCCCTATCTTGGGAAACTTAAATGAGTCTGTAATTCACATTTAAAATTTCTAACCTAAAGGGTGAGGAAGGCATTTAATTCCTTATTTCAAGGGCTGGGATGTAGCTCAGTGGCAAAGTGTTTGACTTGCATACCTGAAGCCTTGGGTTCAATTCCCAGTTCAAAAAAAAATGGGGGGAAAAAACAGTCAAAATAATTTCTTATCATGTTTAAGAAAGCTGAGGCCATATGACAATCTCAAGGTGATGTCATTAGTAAATGCTGAGTCTGGTATGTTAAACCCAAGAATGGATTTAAACAGTTGGAATCCATTTTTTTTCCTCCAATATATTCTCTCATATTTCTTCAGAAGATTTAAGTGATGATTATGGATAAACCATGAGGGTTCTCGTTTCACAAGTCATTTATCAAGTTATTGAAATTCTCTGTGTCTCAGCTTCCTCTTCTGTAAAATAGGGACAACATTATTATCTACTTCATATAAATGTAGCAAGAAATAAGTGAGATTGAATTTTTGTTAATTAATTCATTTTTTGCAGTACTGGGGGTTGAACTCATGGCCACTTTACCACCCACTGATATACATCCCCAATCCTCTTTATTTTTAGTTCTTTTTGTTTGTTTTTGGTGGTGTTGAGAATTGAACTCATGCATGTGAGGCAAGCACTTTACTACATCCCCAGTCCTTTTTATTTTTTGTTTTGAAACAGGGTTTTGCTAAGTTGCTGAGGCTGGTCTTGAACTTGTGATCCTCCTGCCTCAGCCTCCAGAGTAGTTGGGATTATAGGCATTCACCACTGTGCTGAAATAAATGAGATTTTTAGATACATAGAATAGATGTTATAGAGAAAGACACAGATAGAAATACATACAATGCATAGTACAGTATCTGGCACATAGAAAGCACTCAATAAAGGTTAGTTATTATTATAATAATTATCAACATCACCATCATCATTATCATTAAACTCCTGGGCTTAAGCCCAAAACCATCAATTTGAGCCTGTACTCCCTGTCGCTAGCAGAGGGACAGCTGCACTTGCCGTCAGTTTATTCTCCAAAGGCTCTGGATTTGACTGTTGCTGGCAGAGCATTTTAATGTGGCTCAGTGTTTTTGTTTCTGTCATTTTGTAGTACCTGCCCCCCGAGGCAGCTGAAACAGAGAAATCCTAGAGAAAAATAAATTAATTAAATGCACAGTGATCAAGCCCCTTAGATATTCTTTATGTCCAAGTTGGCTTTGTTTCCCCCCCCCCCACCCAGATGTATCTTTTGGGTGAAAGGTGAAGATTTATAGTCCAGTGGATCAAAGCCCAGGTTGTGGTCCCTGGAGGTGACAGATTGGATAGGCTGGGCCAGCAGGTGATAAGGACGATGTGGGGAGGCTTGGCAGGTAGCAGTCAGTGCAACAATGCATTGAGGAAGCAGGAGCTTTTGAATTCATATATAACAGCAGGAAGATCACTCATCAATTAGAGCCACAGATATTCAGAAGCCAGCTTAGCAAACTCCAAAGATTATTTTTAACTACACACACCAGACAGCCGGGCTGGCTCCTCTGGCAGCTCTGTCAATCTCAGCAAATCTGAGCTAAAGTCATGGAAGGAGATGGCAAGGGAGATGGAGGGCTAGGGCAGCATTCCTCTTGGGTGTGTAATAAGTGAAGAAAAAATGTTTAGATTAGGCAGATCTGTCCATGGGTCACACCGTCATGGCCAACAACAAGGTCCTTTCTGCTAGCAGTACTTGTTCAGGCTTTCTGCCTGCTCCTGCCCTTGACTGATGAAAGAATCCTTCGAGTTCTTGATCTATTGCCTTTATCTCTTGCTTTCAGTTCTGTTCTTTGGAATTTAAAGATGACCTTCAGCTTCTCTACTTTGACCTTTTGTGGTTTCAAGGGCTGTGCTGCATCTGCAGTCATTTGGGTTGGGATAATACCCTACCTGGCTAGACACTCACATGCATAGGTCTTTCCTGACTCTCACTTTCCCACCAAGGAGGACTGGACAGCCTTCCTCTTTCTTCCTTACTCTTACTCCTCTCTCTCACTAGGGGGTCTGATTCAGTAAGGCTGGTGTGAAGACTGAGCATCTGAATTTGAACAAGTTCCTTAGGTGATCTGGTGGCCTGTGGATCATGCATGCAAACACCTGCTTCAAGGTTCCACACATGTTCCCTTCCATATCTCCATTACCTGTCCAATGACCCTTTTAGCTTTGGTTGCAGACTTTCAGGACACTTAGAAGAACAAATTCAACTTGCTGGAGAGTTGGGAAATGTATTGTCTTCATGAAGCCAAGAGGCTGCACAAGAAGAAATGATGTAACATCCCAAGTTCATTGATGACGAAACTTTATAAAGATAGTGTAGATAAATTATTGCTATACTTATCTTTTCCATCTCTTCTTTGTTCAGTCTCCTCTGCCCTATAAAAACTCTTGTCCCAGGCTGGAGATATAGCTCCGTTGGTAGAGTGCTTGCCTCACATGCACAAGGCCCAGAGTTCAATCCCCAGCACCACAAACAAAGACTCTTGTCCCACGATGAAGAGCAAAAAGTACACAGTGGTTGCCTTCCTGGGCATTATGCTCTTTTGGGCACCTCACACTGGACACCACCACTAATTCCGCCCTCAGTTCCACTGATCTTGCCTTCACTTCTGGGAAGAGAGCTTCCAGGAGAGTGATCCCAATTCCAGAGTTTTCACTATCCTTGAGTTCACCACTATATATATGAGACAGACTAACTTAAGTTCCATTAAGGATCATAAGACATTTGAGTTGAAAAAAAGTGAAGTCGTAGAAGACATAATCCAAAACAACAAAAAAAAAACTAGAAAAGCTACCACGTTTATTTGTTTCATGGTGCTGAGGATCGAACTCAGGGCCTCACACATACTAGGCAAGCACTCCACCTCTAATTCACATCCCCAGCCCCAGAAAAGCCATCATGTAAACAACGGGTAATATGCTGAATATGGTAGCACATGCCTGTAATCCCAGCGATTCAGGAAGATTGCAAATTCTTGTTGACCAGCCTCAACCATTTAGTGAGGCCCTAAGCAATTTAGCAAGATCCTGTCTCAAAATGAAAAATAAAAAGGGCTGTGGATGTAGCTTAGTGGTAGAGTGCCCCTGGGTTCAATCCCCAGTACCAAACAAACAAAAACCAGGTAATTTAAAGCCCTACCATGTTGAGAAAGAGGATATCCTATTTCAGACACTGAAAGAAAGGAAAATGACAGTTTTCTGGTTTTTAGCATAGTTTAATCAATTTCTGCAGCATTAAGTCTCTGAGACCTGATGACTTACACCACTCAACCACCTTGTTTGATCATTACATCCTTTCATAGTGTAATTAATTTAGCAAATATTCATTAAACTCTTACTGTATGCCAAGTGCTCTGCCAGTTTTTTATGTATACAGAGAAGAGTGAGGCAGACAGGACTTTGTCCCCATGGAGCCTACAGTCTAAGAGTTCATTCCAGGGATGGAAATCAGAGAAGCAAAGTGCCTTGCCTACATTTGCAAATCAAGTAGTGGCAGAGGCATATTTGGCAGCCAAAAAAGGATCCCCATTCTTTCTTCTCTATAGGACTTAGTTACTGAAATCATGATCTCTCATTCTTTTTTTGGAATGATTAAAGTTTCACCTTTTACTCTAGAAGAACTTTCAGAAATTACAAAGTAGAAAGCCTATGGCAGGAATATCCCAGGGAGGCCAATCTCACTTCAACAGTGTCTATAACCAGGCGAATGTTGGGGAAAGGAGCACTTGTACACACTTGGTGGGAGGATTTGTTAGCACAACCACAGAGGAGATCAGTGTGGAGGTTTCTCCAAACCAGGGACAGGAACCATCATTCCAACCTCCTATGCCATTTTTTTGCATTTATCCCAAGGAATTATAAAGTCAGCATGCTGTAGTGATACATGCGTACCCATCTCGATAGCAGCACAATTTACAAGTTATTTAGCGGCACAATTTACAAGCTTCTTCAAAAATTCTAGGTATGATCTTTCATTCTTACATCTTGAGAAGCAAGTACTGGACCAAGAACTTTATTTATTTATTTTCTCCTGTGGTGGAATCACAAGGTCTTGACCCCTCCCCCACCATCCACTCTCTTCCAATGATCCCCATCTCCTGCTGTTCATAACCTGGTGTAATCCTCTTACCTTAAGTGACCAATGACCCACTTCTAGCAAACAAACTACAGAGGTGACACGATGGCACTTCTGAGTTAGGTTATAAAAAGACTGTGGTTTGTACCTCAAGTGTGCTGCCCACTGCCACTTGTGTTGGGAGAAGCAAACTGTTTTGTTGTAAGCAGCCCCATGGAGCGGCCCGGGAAATGTGATGAGGAACCAAGGTCCTCAGTGTAAGAACCCACAAGGAGCTAACACCTGCCAACACTCTCATGAGTGAGCCTGGAATTGTTTGGTCTTCAGATGATACTATATATACTCTGTTCAACTGTTTAATAGTGGCCTCATGAGAGAACCTGCCCCAGAAGCACTCAGCTAGGCCACATCCAAATTCCTGACCCATAGAAACTGAGGGATAATAACTTTTTTGTTGTTGTTTTAAACCACTAAACTTTGGAGTGTGTTGGAATACAGAGGTAGGTGATAGATTGCTGCCTTGGTTTTTAATTTAGTCCTCTCCTGCTTTGGGGCTTCTCCAAGGGCTCACTTGAGGCTGGTGATAATTAGAACTGGGAGACCAGAGGACGTTGAGTGCACGGGAATTAGAGGAGAGTGATCAGAGCAGCAGAAAGTAATTCTATGATGACCTCATCCCTCAGAGAATGGCTGTGGAGGAACACAGACCCGGAGAATAAAGCCTCTCTGTCGTACAAGTCCAGCTGGACTGGGCGAGGTCTCAGTGCAAGGCTTGGGCTGAAAGTGTTAAAGGCTACGGACTTCCTTTTGCCAAGATTGGGGCTCCCAGCAGGTCACCAGGGACAGGATGAAAAGTGAGAAGGAATTGGGGCAGCAGTACTGAGACTGGAAGCTGTTGTTAGAGTCCAGAGCACAAGGCTCTGCAGCTTACAAGTTGTGTGACCTTGAATGAATTGTTGAACTTTCTACATAATGTCCACTTTGTAATAATATCCACTTCGAAGGGTTATTTTGGAAATTAAATAGGACAAGGTAGGTAAAGCTTTTCTCAGAATGCAGGCGAATTGTTGATATTGCCATTATTTGCAGAAGGGCCCAAGTTGGAGGTGCTGACTACATAATTTGCACTGGGGTCCAAGTAGATAGAATGGGCCAGCAGGGCCTTCCAAAGCAGGGCTGCGTACTGCAATTTAGTGAGCCCCTCTCTGAAATAAATGTATGAATAAAAGGCTAATGGACATTTCAGACACTGCCTCAAAAGAGGATTGGAACCATAGAGAATTTATCTGGAAAAGCCTACTGTCTATGGAACAGGGAACAAACCTTCAGATATAGCTCAACTCTCATTTGACATAAAGAGACTCTTACAGATGGCTTATTCAAAGAGTCAATGAACAAAAATAGGCAAAGGTTTTCATCTGGAAGTCATGACTCATGGTTCTCCAGAGAATTCATACAGAAGCAAAACCCAGGAGGGTAAATTTACACCTCATTGATGTCAGCAATTTCACACTGAGGAGAAAGTATCAGTCTAATGAGTTGGAAAACCAGATAATATTAGAAAAGAAGTGATGCTTCAGAAATGATATGAAAATTTTTTCATAGAAAAGATCACAGAAAATCCATGATTATAAAGGATAAAAATGATCTATCATATTTAGGTGAGAACATTTTGAAAAATGAATAAATTAAGTAATAAAAACGTATATAACCACTTCCCAAGGTTTATAAGGTTTGTTTTCTGATTTGTTATATTTTGAAAATTATACCTGTGGTCATGTTGCATATGTGAATTTAACAATTCTGACGATGAAATATAGAATACAAGGCCATACAGGGCATAATGAGGTTGCCTGTATATGATCAGTCCCCAAAGGTTTTGAAATGGTAGATAGAAGCAGAAAACTTGCTCACTTAAAATTTGCAGATCATTTTATATATCTAAATTTAAAGACCTACTCCACCTTTGGGGAAGATTGCTACTGTAAGAAAAAATCTCAGAATGATCCTTTAATTATCTAGATGCAAAACATTGCACTGATTTATTGTTCTTGAAGGAAATGGTGACATCATTGTTAACTGACTGCGGATATTGATAATGTAAATTATGATTCTGCAGCCCTACCACTTACTAACTGAGCATTTACCATGTGGTCATAAGGACTACTAGAGATGTTCATTAAACATACAGATTCTGAGCCCCTTTTGGAGATCAGATTCCCTATTTCTGGGTTCTGTGAAACCTTGGACCCCACAGGTTTAACAGAAGCCAGTCCATTGCTTTCTATGATGTGGCAAGCTGGGGAAATGGTGCTTAACATGATTTATGTCAATTAATTTTTACAATTACCCTCTGAAGCTGGTACCATTATGGTCTCCATTTTACAGATGAGGAAATCAGATTAAGTCAAATAGCAAACAAACAGGGAGCTACTGAAAGTAGCGCCCAGGGTTGCCTGTCCTCAAAGCCAAGCACACGGCTCTAAGACTGCTCTGGCTGGTGGGTAGAGTTGAGCTGGAGCTTCAGCTTTTAGCTGATTGGCTATTTTCATCTACTCTCACTGGGTTAGGAGCAGGTAGTTGCTTCCCAGGTCTGGGTCACAGAGGGGAAAATGAAAGGTCTCAAAATCTTTTTGGTAAAAACTTCATGAACTCTGAGTTCAGTGCCTCTTTGGGACCCAGGAGACAAAACATGACACAAAACTGGGGCTGTGGTCTCTGGATAGTGGTGATATGGACAGCACCAGGAGTTAGCATGTTCAGCAGGTCACTGGGGGTCTTGGAAGGGCAACTAAGCATCCCCTTCAAATACTACCAAGGTAGTGGCATGGAACAGGGCATGAGGAATGGGAGAGAAGAACACATGGGTGTTGCATGGTGATTGAAGGTGGGTGGGTTTTTTTTTTTTTTTTTTTTTTTTGCCGAGTAGGACATCCCCACAGGCAATGCTCCAGATAACAAGAATACCTTTGGTAAGGAAAGCTAAGATCAGGTGGGGGCCCAAGCCATTTTCATATGAGCAATAAAAATTAATGGGACCCCATTTTATAGTCATAGACTGGCCAAGACCTTGACACTTAGATGACATAATTGGATTTTTAATGTATCTAGGCCTCATTTTGTTCCTGAAGGGAGACGCTGTAACATTGTCCAGGCCAGTGGGAGAGACTATTAATAAAACTATTTTGAACTGAGCAGAGAATTTTGAGCTTCACATGTTCCTTTCTTTCATTAACCATTCCTCAGTTTCCCCTTCCTTCATCCTCGACAGCCCGGCTTCATTTCTGGCAAAGGTCAAGGTTTCTAGGCCCTTGTATTTGCTCTTCTTGCCTCAATTATTTCTCATTAAGTACATGGAGAGCTAGGATGATGATTTATTGAGTGATGTATGAGGTAGTGGACCAAGAAAACTCTCTCTCTCTCTAACACACACACACACACACACACACACACACACACACACACACACACACTCCTATCTCATTTAATCCTCACCTCCACCCTGTGAAGAAAATGTCCTTACTTGATAATGGGGACTCCCCTACCCAGACCATGAAGATAAAGAAAAGAAAATTTCATTTTGAGAGTCAGAGTCTTTAGATGGTTACACAATGGAGGAGAATAGCTATTTAGAGTGCAATGGAAACCTATCTCTAAAGTTGTGAGCAAGGAGTTTGAGACCTCTCTGTCCTCGGTCCCCAAGGCTGTTGAAGGGGACTAGAAAGACACCCTTAGAGGAACTGTAATTGAAAAGTGAAAATCAGCAATTGTTCTTGGATGGCAGCACCCAATCACTGAAGAGAATGGAGGTATGTTACCTGGACAGAAACTTACCTTCCTGGGACAAAGCATTAAGAGATGGGGAGAAGGTCACTAGCTACGTTAGACAGGAGACCATGGTTGAGATAAACCAAGCGAGACTCTCCCACGGGGTCCTGGGTAGCCACGCCTCAGTGTGGGAACCCTGTTCTAAGCCAAGTGACTGTCTCGGGGTTCCGTTACTCCACTCTGGGATGATTCTCCGACTCCTGGGAAGCTGATCATCCATTCACCAGGCCTTAGAACTTCCTAGACCATAAGCAGATTCTAGATGACGGTGAACTGATGTCCATCAGGTGAGCCGCCTGACCATCTCTAGGAATGCCTCTCTGAATCTCTGTTCCCAGGGCACACTGTTTGTCACAGTAGAAAGTTGCCACTCTTTCCACTTTGGTAGCCAAACTACCTCAGATTCATAACACTTGGCCAAGGTCACTCAAGCAAAACCCCTTTCTTTTTCTGGCCCCAAAGCCCACGCCTATCTACTTGGTGACTCTGCTAGCAGAGTTTTGCTTTCTGCTTCTCCTCCTTCTCTGCCCTCCTTCCCTGTGGGTCCCCCTCTCCTGCCCCTAGGCTGGCAAGTGTGCAGTTTTACACAGGGCAATCCTCTTCTGTGTGAAGGCTGCGTTAGTGGAAGGAGAGCTTCAGCCTTGGCAAGGCATCTGGGACCCCAGAACCAAGGACCTCAGCAGGGGAGGCCTGGCAGGAGTCAGAAGCTAGAGATGAGTGACTCCCGCGATGTCTCACAAGGAAAGCCTTGTCCCTTTAGAAAGAATTAGATGTGGGAAGCTAAATGGCCACTGTAAGTGAGCAGACTGCCTGAGTGGCCTGGGGTCAGAGCTCTTATCTGAGGAAAGCCCTTGGAGGCAACTGTCCAGCCATCTATCTCTTCTAGGCTTGAGAAGTATGAGGAAACGGGCCATTCCATCTCCAAGGACAGGGTGAACTTTCCTCAAATGATGCTTTGGCTTCAGGCTTTTCTGTCAGGATCCCATTTCCTCTTCACCTCAACCCCTCTCCTGAAAACCCTACATCTTCAAAAAGACAAGTGACTTGCCCAGGGTCACCCAGCGACTAAGTGATGGGGTAGGAGCAGAACCTGCCTTTGACTCATTCTTACTCTACCTTGGCCTGGAAGTCCCTAGGTAGTGGGGTGTAAAGTGACCTCCTGGGTTGGAAGTACAGAAGCTGCATGTATTTCTAGGTGGGCCAAGTTTACCAACCACCCTGGCGACCATCTGTCTTAGAAAGACCAGTTTGTGAGTCCCTAGAAATAAGCCTGGTCCATGGAAGACAAGCCATTCGTGATTTGTCCACAGGGATCAGAAACTACTAATTGAATTATTGTTATTACAAAGAGGCTGCCATCCCAGACCCAACACGGACAATTCCCCAGACCCCCAAGGACAATTCATATCCCCCAGCTCTCCTCCTTCTGCTCAGAAAAGAGTCAATACAGAGTGCTGGATAATTTGGTTTCTAGTTTTTTTTTTTTTTTTTTTTTTTTGTCTTACCAATGACTTTCGACACAGTATGCTACTTGTTTTGGCTTCAGCTTTCTCCTCTTCCCTTCCTTCCTTCCTTCCTTCCTCCCTGCCTCCCTCCCTTCCCTTCCCTTTCCTTCTCTTTCTCCTTCCCTCCCTCTCCTCCCTTTTTTTCTTCTTCTTCACCCCCCACCTCCTCTTCTTCTCCTTCCCTTCTTCTTTATCATACTGGGGATTGAACCCAGCTCACTCTACCACTGAGCTACACCCCTGCTACTTTTAAATTTTTGTTTTAAGACAAGGTCTCACTAAATTACCGAGGCCAGCCTCAAACTTGCAATCCTCTTGCCTCAGCCTCCTGAGTCACCGGGATTACAGGAGTGCACCCCAATTGTCTCCTTATCAGGTTCCTCCTATTTTATTGTGCGGTCATTTTACATTGGATGTACTTTAATGTCTAACTTCTCAGAACCCAGAGTGGTGCTTGACGCGTGGCAGGCATGCAGTGAAAGTTGATTGTGTGCATAAATGGATGAACCAATAACCATTCAGGTGTGAAGGAGATTCATAGGTCTCTGCGGCCCTGCTCCTTTAGGACTTCCTTCCTTTCTTTTTTTTTTTTTTTTTTACCCCCTCACACTTTTATTTTTTAATTGGTGCATTATGGTTGTACTTAATGATGAGATTTGTTGCTACATGCACACAACATAACAAGTGCAGCCTGGTATGGTAGTGCCTGTGGAGAGCCCTCTCTATTCTTGATCTTGAAAAGGGCCCTGATTGACAAGTGTGGTGGTGCACACAACTTGGGCTGAGGTAGAAGGAATGAGAGTTCAAATCCAGCCTCAGGAACTTAGAGAGGGCCTAAGCAACTTAGTGAGAACCTGTGTCTAAATAAAATATTAAAAGAGCTGGGGATGTGGCTCAGTGGTTAAGTTTCCTTAGGTTCATTTCCCGGTACCAAAAAAAAAAAAAAAAAAAAGGACCTTACTCTGTACTTGATGCCATCAGCCAAGACAAAGGAGGCACCTTTGGCACAGATATCTTTTTCAGGGGAAGTTCACTGTGAACACTTACAGTTATGACAATAATAAATGATAATGGTGGTGGTTCTTTTAATAGACATCTGTGAGAAAAAATTAAGCAAGACCTTACTCTACAGGCCTTAGGATCATGGGCAAGGCTTGGGGAAGATTGTTAGGCAAGTAAACAGTGAAGAACTGCCACAACAGAAAGAAAATTGCTTCTTACAGTCATGAGTATGCTATTAAACAAACTAACTAAAGCTGGGCACAGTGGTACACACCTGTAATCCCAGAGAGCTGGGAGGCTGAGACACAAGGATGGCAAGTTCCAGACCAGCCTCAGCAATTTAGCAAGGCCCTAAGCAACTTAGCGAGACTCTGTCTCAAATTAAAGAATAAAAAGGTCTGGGGATGTAGCTCAGTGATCAAGCACCTCTTGGTTTAATCTCTAGTACTGGAAAAAGCAAAACAGAACAAAACACTAACCTTTTGGTATGTTTCCTTTTAGCGGCACTCTTTTGCATATTTCTTTTTTTGTAGAGATCGTGGAGCATCTTTATTTTCAATACTGCTGTTTTTTATTCCTAACATAAGCATTTAGCCATGTTGTCATAAACTCATTCATAGACATCAGTTTTAGTGGTTAAACAATATTCTATTTCATGGATATGTCCTCATTTATTAACCATTCCCCCGATGTTGATCATTTAATGTGTCTAATTCACTTTCTGCCAAGCAGATCTTTGTGCATTAAACATTTTTCATGTTTTAGATTATTTCCTAAAGATAGGCGATCTGGGGTTGCATGCTGAATCTCAGCATTCTTAAGATTCCTTTGAAAATACCAAAGCCGCCAGCGCATGTGGTGCACACCTGTAATTCCAGCAATTTGGGAGGCTGAATCATAAGGATAGCAAGTTTGAGGCCAGCCTCTGCAATCTAGGAAGGCCCTAAGCAACCCAGTGAGACCCTGTCTCAAAATAAAAAGTAAAAAGTGCTGGGGATATGACTCAGTAGTAAAGCACTCCTGTGTTCAGTCCCCAGCGCGTGTGTGCACACACACACACACACACACACAAACACACACACACACAAACACACACACACACAAATATCATTGCTAATTTGGGGAAATTTCTCTTGTCTTTGAGAATTTAGGTTCTGGATTCAGACAGGCTGAGTGCCAGCCCTTGTTCTGACATTCACCTGTGTGAACTTGGGCACCTTGGTGGACCTTTCTAAGTCTCAGCTCCTTAGCTGCCAGTTGGGGTTGATGCCTGTACCCTCCCCATGGTGCTGTTGTAAAGACGAATGAGTACGTAGGCAAAGCTCAGCACTTGGCATCGAATGTCCTCCATAAATACTAGATGCTATTAATCTGCTTATCTTTTGGTATCAATGAGGATGAACCTTTTCACTTATAATTATTATCCGTTCTCTGTGTTTATGAATTAAAATGTGTTATTTTTTGGTGAAAAAACTAAAACCTAGGGACTTTAACAGGAACCATGTATTAGGCAACCTAGCAGCAAAGTTCCTCTTTCTTAAGGTTTATCTGACCCCAAAGAAAAGCAAGGAATTAGTGCCCTACAGTTTCTGCATCTCCCCTTTTGGGTAATTTTAGGATCTAGCTTCAGACTGTCATTCTTCTTCTTTAAATGATTCCTTTAAGCTGGGGTGGTCGCCCACCTATAATCCAGTGACTCAGGAGGCTGAAGCAGGAGGATGAAAAGTTCCAGGGCAACCTGGGCAACTTAGCAAGACCCTATCCCAAAATAAAAAGGGCTGGGAATATAGCTGAGTGGTAGAGCAGCCCTGGGTTTAATCCCCAGTGCCAACAATAAATAAATAATAAATTTCCTTTAAGACTACGTTCTGTCCGGGCACCATGGCGCACACCTGTAATCCCAGAGGCTCGGGAGGCTGAGGCAGGAGGTTGGCGAGTTCAAAGCCAGCCTCAGCAAAAGTGAGGCACTAAGCAACTCAGGGAGGCCCTGTCTCTAAATAAAATAGAAAATAGGGCTGGGGATGTGGCTCCGTGGTCTTTGAGTTCAATCCCTGGTACTCAGAAACAAAATAAAAAACCCTGACTACATTCTTAAGTAGAATTTTTAGTATGTGGAGAGATCCTGAGGGAACACAGCACCATTGATGGAACAAACTCAGAGGGAAAATTGGATTTGATTTCCAGAAATCTGTAGTACGGCCAAACTCTCTAGGAGCACATTTTGTAGTAAAATTAGAATTCCCAGGGCAAGAGCCAAGTGTCCTGGGGGGCAACTTTAGCCCTTTAGGCAGGAGCACAGAGCAGCCTGAAGCCGATGCAGCTTTGCCTCCTGCTGACAGTGTCTGTAAATCCATTTCCTGTCTTGTAATTATGTCTCGTGTAGTAATTAGCCCCTTCATATCAATGAAGCCAAATTTCCATGTGTAATGGAGTGGAGCCCCAGTGTAAGAGACAAATTGAAATGCAATGTTGGTAGGCAGCGGGAGATCTCTGTAGGGACAGGGAAGACAGCCCTCTGCATGCAAAGTCCTACTGTGTGCCAAGCGCACACAGTTCCATGTACTCCTCATGCTGACCCCTCCTTCCTGACACTTTCACGTTTCTTTCCTCATCAGATGGCAGCTTCTGTGCACGTCCTTGGTGGAAAATCAAGACTGTCAGGGACACCTAGGGAATACTTGACTTTGTGGGCCAATGACTCTGCAGGGAGCCGAGGAAGGAGGTGCTGCAGGAATAGCCAAGGTTAGCCCTCCTTAGGCCTTGTCCCTTCACAGGCCTGAGTGTGCACAGGTATGCATGGGACCAGCAGGGTCTCTGGCAAACATTTCAGGGTTCCACTGACCAAGAATCCAGTGCAGGGACCCATCTCTGGGGGACACATTTGGGATATCCCTGTAATCCCTGGCAGACAAAGCAGGGAAGCATGAATGGATAAGGCTAGGGGCACCTTATGGCTGGATGCAGGCTCATGTCCTTGAGAAGGGAACTCAGTCTCAGGGAACAAGGAACAAAACACATCTCTTCATCTCGCCCTCCTCCATTTTCCTCTTTTTTCTCTTTTCCTCTTATCCTTCTGAGGCATCTTCTCCCCACAGTCAGGCTAGGTTTTGCGTGTGTGCGCATGCGCACATGCACACTCAAGGGTTCTCATATTCCTCTAGCTTGATGAAGAATGGGGTAGAGGATACAAATGGCTAGCAAGACTTAACAGAAGAGGACACTGGATCAGCCTGGAATCCTCTAGCAACCTGCTTAGACATTGTCAAGTACCTTAGGTTTCCAATCTCTAAAATGGGGACAATAATCACTGTCTTGTACAACCTCCTGGACTGAGGAAGAGGTGGATTATGCCCTGTTCTGTTTTATGGGAATTTCTGAGTGTTGTTTTTTTTAGCGACATGTTTCAGTAAATATGTATAAATGCATGTTTATGTGTTGTGTGCAAATTTTCCTCCACAAACACCGAATCAGTCAGAGGCTATATCTTTTTTGTCTCTTGGGAATGTAAACATACCACATAGAATAATAAGTAGCTACTGCTTACTAACACATCACCTTATGCTAGCCCCTACCTAGACTTTGCACATATATTCTAATATTTAATCCTTAAAACTGTAAAAGGTAGGAATTTGTTAGTCCCATTATACGGCCAAAAACCTAAGACTCTGGGTCAAGATGATGGCCCAAGGACTAGTGTTGGGTCCATGTTGAAACTGTCCTCAATGATTATGTTTTTTTTTTTTTTTTCCTAAGAATCTGGGTTTTTCCTTATATCTATAGGCAGATGTTTTTGGACTCAGATGCAAATATCATTTCCCGCAGGCTGACTCCTGCCTTTAGTCTCATCTGGCTCTGGTACGAAGTGAGTTAATGTTGAAAGGAAAAAGCCTTGGGGGGAATGCTATGACTTTCATCTTTGCAGACCTCAAGCCCAAGAGAGCCTCAGCCAAGGCTTCAGGCTCAGGAAGAGTTGCCAGGGGCTCGGCCAGAAGGGGTAGCCCTTTGTAACCTGGAGATGGTTCCCAGGTGGCTTCCCACAGACTGCCCCTTTTTCTCCCAACTGTGCTGCAAAAGCACTGAACTCCTATGCTGTCCCCTTTACCTCTTCTTTCCTGACCTGGTGTCCTCTTCAAGCAGAATTCAAGAAGGGTTCACTATAAGTCCTGTTTCTGTGCCAGGCAGGGGGATGCTTCTTTGTCTTTGCTGCCAGTTCAGGTAGTGAAAGCCATAGCTGGCCATAGCTGTGGGGTTGGAGGGAGAGCAGGGAGTTCAAAACCTGGCTCTGCCACTTGTTTGGGTCACTCAACTTTTCAGGATCTTTTTTTTTTTTTTTCTTTTTTTGAATTGGCTAATAAAGTTGTTGCTGGGGGCTGGGGTTGTAAGCTTGGTGGTTGAGTGCTTGCCTAGCATAGGTGAGGCACTGGGTTCGATCCTGAGCTCCATATTTAAAAAAAAAATAAATAAAATAAAGGTATTGTTTCCATCTACAACTAAAAAAAATTTTAAATTTTTTTAAAAAAAGTTGTTGCTATGTTAAATGAATGAATATATGTAAAAGACTTAGGACAGTGTTGAATGTACAGTAAGTGCTCAGTAGCTCTCATTTCAGCCCATGTTGGCTACTTCACTAAGGGCTTTCTGCATGCAATTCTCATTTAGGTGGCACAATAATCCTACAAAGTAGATGTCATTATCATTTCCATTTTACAAATGAGGAAAATGAGGGTCACACAACAATAAGCGAGACAGCTTTAAATCTCTTATACTGTATTGTCCCTTAAAAACCTTCTTGTAAAGAAAGTCCCACGTGTCTTCCTCATCCCTTTCTGGGGCTTCCTAAGGAAAAGTTGCAGAATCTGGGGCCACAGTTGACTCATGCATGATGAGAGGTGGGGGCAGTGTGGTGCTGGTGACCTTGTAGTGCTGGACCCTGTGATTGCCAGGGTCCTCTCCCACTAGTGTTGGGGATACTTTCCCTAAAATGACTTCTCTAAGGAGTCCCCTTTAGGAGTATCAGGCAGAGCCGAGATAAGGCGTGAAGGGTCTTAAGGAGTCAGAGCAGACAGGGTAAAAATAAACTTTTGCATTAATCCATTATCCTAATGATCGTCCTAAAGATAAGCTTGATCAGATAGGAGCATTGCTGAGATTGATTTGCCTAAAATAAGAATCTCATTTGCATTTTTCTGATTTTCCTCTACTTCATTCAGCCACATTAGGAGACAGCTGCAGCTCTTGCCAAGGACAAACATTTGAGATATATGGATATTGCCTATAATTATTTATGGGGGATAGGATCCTCCCCACCCACCTGTGTGTTTGTGATCTAGAGGAGAGGGGGGACAGCATAAGGAACTTCAAGGTGACAACTCTGGCTTGCTAATGTAGGGTCAGCTTTATCAACTTCTCTTGGATCACATTTTTAAAATTATATATTAGTGGAGTCAAAGAATATGCCTGGGTGGGCAGGGGAGGTGGCTCAGGGGTGGGCTAGGGATATGCCATACCCTGGGTTCAGTCTCTAGCCCTGGGGGGAAAGGGGAATGTCTCAGTAAAGTGGATTAGAGAAGATCCTACGAGTGTAGAGTCTGGATTAGAAGATGTATTCCACACATCTCTTTTCATTAACCATTCACATCAACCCTGAGAGGAAGCTAGGGTAGGCATTTTTATTCCTATTTTATAGAGAAAACTGAGGCCCAGTGAAGTTAGGTACATCATTGATGTGCTAGGTCTTTTCAATAGTGTCTAAGGCCCCTTCACTCCCAGACCTGGATCTCAGACTCCTGGAATTTCTGGGCAGGATTCTCTGCTATTGGATCTAGGTGTCTGAGAACCTTCTCTCAGAGGGAAAGATTTGGTCTTAAACACAGACAAGACCTTGTGTTTCATCCATTGACCTCCAAAGACCCTTCATGGGAGAGATTGGCTCATGAAAGTGTCTGTGAGCTGATGGAAGCATTCATGTGTGTTTCTTGGCAGAGATGACCAGGGACAATAAAGGCTCATGAGGCCTTAGCTCTGGAGATTCAGAGATCCCACTGACCCCATTTCTATCTTCAACAGGAGGACCATTCTCCTCTACGGCCAGCCCCTCTTCAACGTGATTCGATGACTCACTTTTGGAAAGGAAAGAATACGGGCTGCAGAATTTAACAGTCCTGGGTCAAGTCCTGGCCTTACCATTAATATCAATGAGTGTTCCTAAGGGTGCTCTCTGTGCAGAATTTAATTAAGTTATTTAACTGAATGCACTACTTAATGTATGACCTAACACATTATTTCATGTAATCCCACAACATCCTCAAGAGACAGATATTAATGTTATTGTCCCCATTTCATGAATAAGAAAATAAATTCATAGAGGTAGAGGGTGAATAACTTATCAAAGTAGACAGGCTTGCTTCCTACGATTCCTTTTCTTTTCTTGTTTAAAGTTAGCTTTAAAAAATTTTGGTAATATATTCTCTTGGCTCAAAACTTTAAAAAGATACAAAAAAGAAAACAGAGAAAAATCTCATTCCCAGTTCTGTCCTCCAGGACTCAATTTTACCAGCTGTACGAATTCTCTTCCAGAGATTTGTTATATATTCAAGCAAATAGGCAGGTATGTCATTCCTACTCTTTTTTTTTATGTGCATCTGGGAGCATAAATCCCTTTTTATTGACGATAGGAATTTAAAGTTCTATACATAGGACCACAGCACAGTTTTGATTTCGGCCGTGTTAATATTAAAGCAGTATTTTTAGTCAAACATGCTAAATTCCTTTGATTTTCCTACCTTTATGTTCTTGCTTTTTCCACAATACAAAATGCTTGACTCACTCACACACCTCACCTGGCAAACTCCTCCACATTCTTCAGGATGTGGCACAGATATTGTGTCTTTTGAGAAAGATTTTTCCACTCTCACTTTTGCCCCTTTAAAGATTATTCATTTTCTTCTTTGTGTCCCCACACTTTCACAATACACTGCAATTATTATTATAATTATTATTATTAATTTTTTGAGTACTGGGGATCAATCTCAGGACCCCATGCGTGTTAGATACCTCTGAGCCACACCCTAGCCCCTGTAACTATTTGAAAGTAACTAACTTTTTTAAACTGACTGTATTCCAAATAGCCTCAGAGATCCCAGGAGGATATTTCATTCATTATTCATTTACATACACACACACACACACATACTATTTTTTTTTTTTGTGAGAATCTTGATGCTTTAAGTACCAGCATATTAAATAAAATACTATGCACCTTGTTGTCTAAATACTTTTTATTGTAGGAAATGTTCATAAAAATACAGAAGAGAAAATATTGTGAACCCCCATGTAGCCATTAGCCCACTTCCCTAATTACTCACACAGGGCCAATCTTGTTACATCTATACTCTCCTGCCCCTACCCTGTGCCCCTGCCCCTGATTATTTCACAGAAAATTCCAGACAATATATAATTTCATGTATAGATTCTTCAGCACATATCTCTAAAAGAAAATGGCTTTATAAAACCGCCTGGTTGGGCACAGTGGCACATGACTGTAATTCTAGCGACTTGGGAGGCTGAGGCAGGAGAATTGCAAGTTCAAGGACAGTTTAGCAATACCTTGTCTCAAAAAAAGAAAAGAAAAGGTGGTGGGGGGGGGAAGGACTAGGGAAGACTCCTTGGGTTCAATTCCCAGGACCCTGAAAGAAAACCATAACCACAACTATCACGTGTTAAAAAAAATAGCAATTCTTCTTCTTTTTCTTTTTTCTTTTTTCTTTTTTTGTGGTGCTGAGGATTGATCCCAGGGCCTAGCACATGCTAAGGAAGTGCTCTACCACTGAGTTACATCCCCACAGCTGCCTCTTCTTTTTCTTTAAGAGAGGGTCTAAGTTACCCCTGCTTGCCTTGAATTTGCAATCTTCTTCCTGAGTAGCTGGGATTATAGGTGTGTGCCACTGCGCCTGGCTTCAAGGATTCTTTTTGTTTATTTATAGAAGCTTTATTTGTAATGGTCCCAAATTGGAAATGACTCAGGTGTCCTTTAATGAGTAAATGGTTAGACATGCTGTGACACACCCATACTACTTCAGGGATTCTTTTCTTTTTTTGTAGATCTTATTTATTTATTTAATTCATTCTTTTTTAGATACACATGACAGTAGAATGTATTTTGACATATTATACATATGCGGAATAAAACTTTTTCTAATTAGGATCCAATTCTTAGGGTTGTGCATGACATGGTTTTGTATTCCTATATGAACATAGGAAAGTTATGTCCTATTCATTCTACTTCAGTGATTCTTTAATGTCATAAACTATCCAGGCAGCATTCAGATTTCCCTGACTGATTTTCTAACAGATGCTGCTTTGTTTGAATCAACATTCAAGCAAGGGCCACGTATTGCACTTGGTTGATCCCCTTGCCTTTATTTTATTTTTATTTTTTTGTCACCTAACAATACTCCAGGAGATCATTTCATACTAGAACATAAAGAACTACTTTATTGTTTTCCCCACTGCAGAGTAAGGATGTACTATAGGATTCATTTAGCTAGACTCCTGTTGGTGAAAGTGTAGGTCGTTCCCTATCTCTTACTACTGTGAACAATGCGCTATTGAATAACGTTGTAAGTCTGTCATTTTGCACATATGGGAGTATATCTGCTGAATAATGATCAGAAGTGGAATTTCAATGTGAAAGGATATGCATGTTTGTAATCTCAAATATTATTGCTGGATTGTCTGTTTTAGCAGTTGCACTCAAGCCAATCAATACTTCCACCGGCCATGTAGAAAGGAACTTCTTTTCCTGTACCCTCTTCACAAGTACCATCCCATCTTAGACCTCTATCCTTGTGAATCCCTTTCCCTGGAATGTCCTGTCTTACCTTGTTCATCAGGTGCAACTCTAATTCTTTAAGAACTGGCTCAAAGTCCCCACTGGAGCACACATCACACTGGCTCCTCTCCATTGACTCCTCTCTGCCCCACTAGTTAGTGAGGCCCTTGAAGGGGTAGCTAAAACACATAGTAGGCCTACATAAATTGGTCCAGAGAGGTTCTAAAGAGGTGGGGGCATAATCTCCTATCCTTGTTTCGGTGGGAGTTCAGAGCATTTTCTTTGGGTGGAACAAGTCATGAGGGCGTCACTCACTTTTGGGACCATCTTGCCCCCCAAGTATTGTATTGGAGCCTAGAAAAAAAAAAAATCCAGGTGCCACATTGCCCAGTCCCACGTGCCTGCAGCAGACGGCAGGGTGTCACTCAGACTGGGAAGTCTGATGATCTACTCTGTGGATTCTGATCTTTCAAATTGTTTTCTGAGACTGGATGTGTAGTGCAGCGAGTGGAACGGTACTTGGCTAGCGTAAGTGAGGCCATGAGTTCAACCCCCAGCACAGCAAAACAATTAAAAAAAAATTTTTTTTGTTTTTAATGTAATCTGGTCTGGTCTGGTCTGGAAGATCTTGCTTTTTGTTGTTTAAAAAAATCTGTGCACTTTCCCCCACCACACAAATGAAACTGTCATTCTCCAAGTTATTATTGACTGGAAGGGCAGGAGCAGGAGCAGAATTAGGTCCCACAAAAGTGAGGGAGGAGGGGCAGGTGGGAGTAATCCCGAATGCCTGAGGTGGGGGAGGGCGCAGCAGATGGCTTCCCAGGCAAGCCTTGAAAGCCAGGATTAAAAAGTAATTTTCAGCATGCTGAAAATGGGACTGCAGATTTGGGTCACCATAATTAACTCTTTCCCAGCTGTATTGGGGCTGAGAGGAGGTGACCTAAAGGAACAGGTTAGGTGGAAACCCCTTGGCTTCCCTTCCCTAGGCTTTAGGGAGAGCACGGGGGTTTCTTCTTGCAAGTGGAGCTCAGATGCTAAGGGTCAGCCTCTTCGTGCAGACAAGCCTTTGCTCCTCTGAAGGTTCAATCTGTCGGCGGAGAGCTCTTCCCAAGGCTGGGGAGGCATTTTGCCTTAAAGAGTTGAATTGTTATATTGGATACCTCGAGTGGCACCTCATCTTGTTATCAAGGTTATCTCAGAGCTGGCATTGTGGGGCATACCTGTAATCCCAGCTACTTGGGAGGCTGAGGCTGAGGCTGGCAAATTTGAGGCCAGCCTCAGCAATTTAGCAAGAACCTGTGAAAAGTACTGGGGATGTAATTCCGTGGTAGAGCATTTGCCTAGCATGTGTGAGGCACTGGGTTCGATCCTATGCGCCACATAAAAAATAAATAAATAAAAGGATTGTGTCCATCTACAACTAAACTTTTTTTTAAAGTTAATACATTAAATCGTTTACCCTGAGGAATATATGTATTTCATTTTTGAACTGTAGGATTGCAACTAAATGGGTTTTCCTTTTTCTCTTTGCCAGGAAACTCAGAGCACAATTCACAAACTAATTTCATGGTCTCCGTGAATGCACTTCGTTTTTCTACCCTATCCTGTTATTCTATTCTAATTTACTTATTCCCTGGGTTCTGATTGTATTTTTCTATTTGTTATGCTCTATTGTTAACTGTATACTTGGTATGTTGTATCAAATCCTTTGTACAAATAAGTAGAATATAAATAAGTAAATGTACAAACATCCATACAGATTGATTCATTCAACTTTTTAAAATTCATTCAACTTTTAAAAAATCAGCAGCTGTCAAATATTTGATAATATTTAATACTGTAGTAGATGAGTGGCTGACATAGATAAAATGCACTTCAACACTTAATACCTGTTATATAACAGATATTATGCATAGGATATTTTATATTTTATTTTATTTTTAATTTTAAGACAGTTTTAAACTTGCTAAGTTTCCCAGGCCGGCCTCCAACTTGTGATCTTCCTGACTCCGCCTTTTGAGTAACTGGAATTTCAGGTGTTTGCCACCACACCTGGCTTTATGTCATCTATTTTAATCTATGTCCAACAACAATCTTATAGCACAAATAATTAAATGAGGTAGAATATATAAAATCATTTAACCCAGTGCCTGGAACATACCACTAAATAAGTAGTAGGATGATCTATTCTTTTTTTTTTTTTTTTTTGGTATTGGGTATTGAGTCCAGGGACACTCTACCACTGAGCTACAACCCCAGCCTTTTTTATGTTTTATTCTGAGATAAGGTCTCCCTGTGTTGGCCAGGCTGCCTTGAATTTATGAGTTTCCTGGGAATACAGGCATGCAACATCTGTAATGGGCACTAGTTCTTATTAATTATCACTATCATCATTTTAAAAAGAGGAAACTGCTGGGCATGGTGGCGCACACCTGAAATCCCAGCTGCTCTGGAGGCTGAGGCAGAAGGATCACAAGTTCAAGGCCAGCATCGGCAACTTGGCAAGGCCCTAAGCAACTTAGAAAGATGCTGTCTCAAAACAAAAACTAAAATGATCTGGGGCTGTGGCTCAGTGGGTGAGCACCCCTGGGTACCAAAAAAATAAATTAGAAAAAAAGAAACTGTGGATCCGAAAGGTAATTTACTTTGTGTGATAGTTCAATTATGGGGGGGGGGGGCAGGAGACAAGAAAGAAAGAAAAAAAAAAAAAGAACAAGAACCTGAGAGACAGTAGATATAGCAGACTTCTGTTGTCTTTTTGGCTATTCAGAATCCACTGCTTTTTATTTCAGTAACTGTCTTTATTTTCTTTGAGAACCCACTCCTACTGCATTTGTAGTTCCTGTGCCCTCTGGCCAGGCCTTATTCCTGATTCTAGGGCATGAGCCAGTGATGTGAGCCCTGCTCATCAGTGTTATATATTCACCTTACCCACAGTAATTGGTTTAGGAATGCAGATCATGACCCACATTGGTCCAAAGCAAAGCCTAGGATTTGTGTGGGTATTATTAGGAAGACTCTTGTTTTCCTCACCCCTGGGCAGGAGCCTGACTGTCTATGTGACTAGAGTTCTGGAAGCCACGTTCCACCCTGAGTAGAAATCCCTGAGACGGTGGAGCCAACAGAGAATGTGGAATCCACAGGCCTCCAAGGATAGTTCATTTGCTGAGCCAATAGATTCTCACTTTCTCTTTTTTGCTTAAAACCTTTTGAATTAGATTTCAGTCACCACTCAAAAAGATTCTGACTGACACATGGCCCTCCGTAAAATTTTGTTCCTTTCTTTTTCTATTTAACGAGCTCGCCCAATCTCACAGTTAGTAAGTGGAAGCATCAATATTTGAACACAGTTCCAGCTCCAGGGCTCACGCACATCTTGTTCCCTGCTTATAGGAACTTGCACTCAGTTGGGGTGCCAGACGAGAAGAATGAGCCAGGTGGAGGAAGAGTCAAGACAGGAAGAGCTAGGCCATTGTCTAAAAGCTATGTGCTTCTGGGGCACTGTCCTCCCCAGAAGCTGTGAAGGGTCTGGGAGGAACACAATGCTGATTCACAGCCACACCAGCTGGCTCTGTATGTTTTTCTGCAAGGAGCTGATGCTTCCTCTGCTCATTTAAAGGAGAAAGCTTGCCCAGAGCAGAGGCCCAATGAAACCCCAGACACACCCATAGAACTGGGCCCTGACTCACCCGTGTGATCTCTTTGGCTGAGTCATCTCCTCCCCTAAGTTGTGCTTTCTTACTGCAATATGAAGATGAATTTTGACAAATGAGGTACAGATGAGCTCTCATAAGTTGTTAGACCAGGCCCCACCTGAGCAGCTGCAGGACTGGGTCTCTCCCCTCTCTGGCATGTTAAGGAGTCCTTGAGAGTATTTGTGCATATGTCCAGTTTTGCACCATCTCCACCACTCTGGAAAGACCCTTTCCTCCCCCAGCTCAAGGCCTTGTGTTGCCCACACTGTTGCCACTGCCCAGAGTGACCTTCTGCCTGTAGCACTGCCTGACTCTGGACTGCCCCTTAGCATGCTGCCCCACTGCCCTGACCTATGATGAGAAGGTCATTTCCTTCCCCAAATCCTTATGGAGAGACTCTAGAGGGAATGGCACATGCTTTAAAAAATTTTTTTTGAAGTTGTATACAGATACAATATCTTTATTTATTTATTTTTATGTGTTGCTAAGGATCAAACCCAGTGCCTCACAGGTTCTAGGCAAATGCTCTACCACTGAGTTATAACCACAGCCCTTTTTATTTTCTAATTTGAGACAGGGTCTTGCTAAGTTGTTTAGGGCCTTGCTATATTGCTGAGATTGGCTGAAATTTTGATCCTTTTTCCTCAGCCCTCCCCGAGCTGCTAGGATTGTAGTTGTGCACCACTGTGCCCAACTAGGTAGTAGTTTTTGAATGCTGGAAGAATATTTTCTCACTTTTTTGGTGCTAGTCATGATGTGACAGTTATAGATAAAGCATGCCTTCGAATTTAATCTGCATCATTAGCATTTTCTCAGTTGTTCTCTTGTTTGTTTTGGTACCAGGAATTGAACCCAAGTGCACTTTCAGTGAATCACATCCCTAGCCCTTTTTATTTTGAGACAGGGTCTCACTAAGTTGTTGACAGCTTCTCTACATTGCTGGGGCTGGCTTTGAACTTGTGACCCTCCTGCCTCAGGCTCCAGAGCTGCTGGAATTATACGCATGCGCCACTGTGTCTGTCTTCTCAGTTGTTTTCTTTAAATCATACAATCAACAATTTCCATGGTGCAGATATTCCTACAATGGCTGCTCCTAATCTACAACACTCAATCACTGAAGGAGGAGTTGGTTGGACATTGCAGTAGCACATCTTATGATATTTTCACCAGATAGATACCAAAGAGGTAAATAACCTCAAGAGCACAGGTGTTACTAAAATATGGTAAAGTAACGAGGAAGGGATGAGTTTTGAGTATTTGTCTTTGTTTATTTTATTACAAGAACATGTAATTTAATTTTTAATAATGACTAAATTTAATAACTAGCTCACAAAAATCCCTGAAATTTTAGTAATTAGCTCCTCTGAGCTGTCAGAAGCTGGCATTCCACGATTAAAATGGTTGCACCTGGCTTGAACCCAACTTGGTAAAGAGAACTAGATTAATTGAAGAGCCTACTCATACCTAATAAACTTTTAAGGCCAGTTCCTCTTCTCTAGGTGGGATCATTAGCCATGTGGCCAAGGGAGTCATTCCAGGCCACCATGAATCCCCTTGACTGATGCTTCTTCAAGTGTGGTCCCTGGGGCCAAAGGCCTAGCATAACCTCAAACTTAGTACAAATGCAAATTTTAGGGCCCATGGCCAACCTATTGAATCAGAACCTCTGGGGACAGGCCCCAGGAATCTGTTCCTGATGTTCCTGGTGATGTTCAGTGTGTTACTGAAGCATCCTCAAGTTTGATGTTCCTTTCTGATGACTACGGTTGGAATAGTTCTGCTCTTTGGTGTGTCCCACATAGTTCTTGCCCCATGCTGTGGGTGATGGAGTGTCAGCTTTAGTATTCAGAACCCTCGTTACTACTTCCAGGCGCGCTCAAAGCGCAGCGGTTAGGAGAAGAGTTATCATCAATCCGTCCCTGTGCAAGCCTCCACCTCCATCCAACAGGCTTTGCACAAGGCATTACAGTACAGGAGCTCCTGGCAGTCTCTCTGACCCCAGGGCTGGCGCTGACACGAGCTCTGTGGGATCAGTATTCTCTTGCACTGTGAACACAGCGGGGGAGGTTTAAATTGCTTTTAGTCAGCAGAGGGGCTTCCTGCTTGGATTGGGAGCTCAATGTAGACGCTCCATTTATTCTATCCTGTGACCTGGACTCTGATATAAAGTGAAACAGTCTTCCCTTGCTATAAATGAGCTGAAGTCACAGAAATCCTCAGTCAAATGGGCTTAAACAAAAAGTGATTTTATAATTTTTTCTTTTTCCTCTATTTCCTTTTTTATTGCAGTGCTGGAGATCAGATCCTGCGTTTTGCCTATGCTAGGCAAGTGCTCTACAACTGAGCAATGCTCCCAGTCCTTTATTATTTTTCAATAACTAATGTCCATGGGTTTGGGTTTAGTTAGTTTAGAGGCTTGGCAATGACATTAAGGACCCAAAATGTTTTTAAACTTTCTATTGTGCCAACCTCCATACTGGTCCATGTTCAGGTTATTGGCAAGATGGCTATGGTGGTTCACACCATCATGGCCAGAGAGTACAAAATCCAGAGCAAGTGTTCTTTATTGTTTGTTTTCTTCTTCCCCTGCCCTTACTAGGGAGTGAACCCAGGAGCACTCTTCCATGGAGTTAAATTTCCAGCCCTTTTTTAAAACAATTTTTAATTTTGAGACAGGGCCTTATTGCCCAGGATGACCTCAAATTTGTGATCTTCCTGCCTCAACCTCTTCAACTGGGATTACAGGTGTGCCCGGAGCACATAAGCCAAGGACCGAGTGGGAAAAAGAATTACCAGTTACCTCAAACTGAAAGTTGAAACTTCCTTCTTTTATGAATGCAGGCCACAACTACAGTGGTAGTGTGCTATGGCTTTATCATCAAGAAAAATTACATGCATTTCTATGTAACATTACAATTATGAATATATAATAAAATATAATTTATGCTCAACCTCAATTTGATATCATGATAGTTACTTAGACCCACCACTAGATCTTGCTATTGAATGTGATAGCAAAGTTTCACATATATTATTTATTCCATCATAAGTAAGTCATTTGAATATTTTAATAAATATCTGCATTATAATTGCAACTTATGTAATTGAAAATATCATTCTAAAAAAAGAGGTCCCTAGAATTCACCTGACTGCCAAAGAGATCCTGGCATCATCAACAGCAACCACAAAAGAATCTCTGATGTGTTTTATTTCTAAGCATATGTTGTTTTATTGCTATTATAATCTGTATTTTCAAAAAGCACAATTACTCATTCTTCGTAAAAAGAAATAATGTAGACTTTTTCTAATATTGATTTTTTTAGAAAAGCAGCTCTGATGTGGAGGACAGACTATCTCCTCCCAGATCCTTACACAGAGAAGACACATTGCATCTGGTTGGCCAGAATGGAGTCACATGAGCCAATCATTGTGAAAGGAAATGGAATTGTGAAGGAAAATGAAATTTCTCCATCGCTATAGGGAAGTCAGCTTTCCCTGAGGCAGCGGGGCTACTTGGGAGAGGATGACTATCAGAAGAAATTGGGGTTCTGAGAGGGAAGAGGAAAGTGATGCCGGGGATTCAGCTCCTCAGATGCTATGGGTTAGGAGGTGCTCAGGGGTCTGCATTCTACCACATTTCATAAGGATACAGCTAAGCTGGAAGGCACGACATGTTTTTATGTGTGTACCTGGGGACAGTGAGGAGGCAGGAGGGGGGTTTTACCTTTCTAGAAAGTTTTATATGAGTTGAGGAAGTTATATATGAGTTGAGTCTTGGAGAATAAATAGGACGTAGCCAGGAGAAATAAGATGAAAAATTATTCTAGGGGCAGAGGCCAGTGGCATGAAAGAGCAAGGTGTATTCTAGGAACTACAAGTAGTTTAATAGTTTGGTGAGAGAGAGGGAATGGCAAGAAAAGAAGCTGGGGAGGTGACCTGAGGCACCCACATGAAGAACCTTGGGTCCCAGCGTTGGGATTCCAATTTTATCCAGGTGAGCACAGGCAGTTTCGGAGGGATTTTAAGCAAAGCCATGAAATGACCTTATTTGTGTTTCGGAAAGATCATTCTTGCTTTAGTATGATGAATGGAGAGAATGAAGCAGGAAGACTACCCAGCAGGTGGTTGTTAGACCAGAAGGGCAAAGATGGTGGCTGAAATAAAGGTGGCAGGATGGACTAGTGGAGAAAGGATGGTCTTGGAACTTGGAATGTAGGGGACTATTGGGTATGGCATGGGGGCAGTGAGGGAGATGGAAAGATCCCAGAGAGTTGACATGTGTGTGATGTGAGCCAGTGATGGGTGATAGAATCATTCACTGAATAGGAAATGGGGGGAGACGTACTTAGGGGCCAAAGATGATGAGATCACAGGTTCAGAATCAGGCTGGGAGTATAGCTCAGGGGTAGAGAGCTTACTGTGCTTGCCTAGCATGCACAAAGGTCCTGGGTTCCATCCCCAGTATTGCACGCAACAACAACAACAACAAAAAAAACAGTATTGATCAGATTGTGATATGATTTCAGCTTCTTTCTGACTTGGAAATCCCTTTTGGGGGGAGGAGGGGGTCCTGGGATTGAACCCAGGGACACTTTATCATTGAGCCACATCCCCAGCCCTTCATTTATTTATTTATTTTTTTAATTTTGAGACAGGGTCTTGCTGAGTTGCTGAGGGTCTCGCTGATTTGCTGAGGCTGGCTGTAAACCTGTGATCCTGAGTCACTGGGATTACAGGCGGGTACCACCATACCCCGCATTCCCATTTCTTGCATGTTTCCTGAAAGCTCAAAACTTCCACAACTTTTCCATGAGAACCTGAGGCTGGATCTGAGAGATCTAAGATCTCGATGGCAATAGAAGATGGGATAGAGAAGGGATGGCACCCTGTGATATAATTTTTGATCCACTGCTCTAAAGACTCACACAAAAACAATAAAACCACTAATTCTCTCTCCAAGTATACCAGGAAATGGAAGCTTTGCAGGAAAACCAAGTAGTATTATAATTATAGGCTTTTCAATAAGTATCAGGGGTGATATTTAACACCAAACAATGGAGTGTTGAAGACCTTATTGCTTTTTGTCCTGTTCATAGAGTGAAATCAGACTCAGCAGAATATTCAGGGACTTTTAAACGGATTTGGAAGTGACTCTGAGCCAAGGTGCCTCCTGCCACTTTGCAGAGTAAATTATCAAGGCAATAAGAGGCTGGAACTTTGGCCTGAGGAAATGGTTAATTGCTTTGCCCTCTATTATTGTGTTGGTCCTATGCTTACTGTGGAGTGTAGCAATCCAAGAGAGGGGCTGTAAATTTCTTGGCATAGGAAACCTCTTCTGGGATGGAATGGAGGCTGGAAAGACAAGCAGTCACTGATGCCAATGTTAATTATCAATTTTTTTTCCGACAATATTATCTAGCAGATTTCCTCCATTTTGGCTTTTTCTTATGTTCTTGCCAAGCTGCAGAAGCAGAGAGTGTTTTTTTATATTACACCTCCCTCCTTCCTTCAACAATGAACGTACCAAGGTAACTCCATGGTCTTAGTCCATTCAGGCTGCTACACAACAGACGGGGTGACTTATAAACAATGAAAATTCATTTTCCACCTGATCTGGAGGCTGGGAAGTCCAAGGTCAAGGACTTGGCCTCTTGCCACTTGGCCTCAAGCATACACTTGGATATCCAGAGGCAAAGAACACATGATACACACAAGGTGGACCCATTCCACAAAATCTCAGGCTGGCCAGTTTGAGATACGTATATATGCACGTGGGGATCTTAGTCATGGACAATATTAAACCAGATGCTTTAAAACAAGGATGCCTGGCTTGAGAATGCAAATTTCATAAGGAAATAGAAGTTGTATTGATTCCATTGGCCTCTCCAGCTCCACCCCCACATTGCCCTGTCCTTTTTGCATTTGTTACTATTTCTTGATCCCTGGTCCTGGGCTTTGTACTAGACAAAATGTACCAGTCACACTGGCCCTGTTCTTAGGCGCTGACAGGCAAGAGCTGGTAGCATTCACATGACTTTGTTGGGGGCGGAGGCGGTGGTGGCTGCTGCAGCTGCTGCTTGGGTGTTACCTGGGTGGGTGGGGTGGTGTTGAGACAGGTGGGCTCTTTCACACGCCCTGTACTTGTGAAGGCGTTCTGTGCTGGGGAGCTGTTTGCTTCTGTGCCTTGCAAGCTGTTGGATGCCTCTGCTCAAACCGAGGCCAATTCCCCAGCTCAAGGGCTGTCTTAGTAAGTCCTTCCCCTTCCAGCCAGGCTTATCACCAGGCTTTCTTCATACAGCATGTCCTATCTGGCAGGAAGCAGGCAGGCCATCTGACAGGGCTGCCATTAGGAGCCCTGGGGGACCGGAATTGCCCAAAGGCAAATGTTCAAGTGAAAGAAGGTCCATTCCAGATTGGACTAGCCCTATCCCCAGGACCCAGGGACCAGAGGGGTGACTAAAGGGCACTATCAGTAGCAGAAGTGTAAGCATTTACTCTGGGCTCTAGCCATGTACTTCTGGCCTTGGTGGCACACCTGTGTAGTGCATGGCTTTAGGCTGGTGATGTGCAGATGAACCTAGCCTGATTCAGGGGTGGGTGAGGATATGGGGGTAGAAATACCAGAACAGTCTTCCAAATGCCTGTTTCATAGCACACGATTCCATGGAACCTGAAAAGGAAAAGAAGATTCTGGGATTAAATAAGCTAGAGGAACACTGAGTTAAATAAAGGGAAACCAATGTCTATACTGAAAGATCTCAAATTTATAATTGGTTGAAGAGTTTTGAAAATCTTTAGGCAGGAATTAGAGTATCTAATCTTTCTCAAAACTTAGGGTTTGGGCTGGGAATATAGCTTAGTAGGTAGAGTGCCTGCCTTGCATGTACAGGGCCCTGGATTCAATCCCTAGTCCATCCCACCCTGAAGAAAGAACCAGCAACAACTTAGAACTGTGGGACCATTTTTTGGTGTAAAATCTCTTGGAGGAAGAGCTCTGTCCAATGCTTTCCTTGCTTTCTGAGTTTACATGACCAGGCTGCGTGCTTAGATCTTGGTGTCAGGGTATTGAATTTTGAATCTAGCTGTTTGTGGGACTCCTCTAGGCCTTTAATTTTGGTGTTTCTGACAACACTGATTAATGATATGCCACAGAAAGTCCTTTAGTAACAAAACCTTCTTCATATCATCATCATCATCATTGTTATACTGGGGATTGAACCCAGGGATGTTCTGCCACTGAGCCACATCCCCAGCCCTTTTTATATTTTATTTTCAGACAGTATTTCCCTAAGTTGCTTAGGGTCTTGCTAAGTTGCTGAGGCTGGCTTTGAACCCACCATCCTCCTGCCTCAGCCTCCCAAGCCACTGTCATTACAGGTGTGTGCCACTATGCTCAGCTCCCAGGGTATTTGTAAGGAACAAATGAGGCAATCAATACATGCCAATCAGCATATGACTTGATTCAAATAAGGGCCAGGTCTGATATAGAAACAGAGATGTGGGCTGGGGATGTGGCTCAAGTGGTAGCGCGCTCGCCTGGCTTGCGTGTGGCCCGGGTTCAATCCTCAGCACCACATACAAACAAAGATGTCATGTTCGCCGAGGACTAAAAAATAAATATTAAAAAATTCTCTCTCTCTCTTTAAAAAAGAAAGAAAGAAAGAAACAGAGATGTCTGTTGAGAGCAGGAACCAGGGGATGCATGTGCATGCTGTACACTGAAGGCAGTTGAACAGAGACAAGGTGCACAGGTGGATGGATGGTATGCTATGGTCTGAATGTCTGTGTCCCCTACAAAGTTCATATGCTGCAATCTTAACCCTCAAGGTGATGATATTAGGAGGCAGGACTTTGGGGAGGTGATTAGTCATGGGGAGCAGAGCCCTCATGAATGGGATTAGTGTCCTTATAAAACAGGCTCAAGAGAGATCCTTTGCCCCCTCCACCACGTGAACACACAGTGAGAGAAGGTGCCCTCTATAAAACAGGAAACAAACCCAGAAAACAAATCTGCGGACACCTTGACCTTGGACTTCCCAGCCTCCAGAACAGTGGGAAATGAATTTTCATTGTTTATAAGTCACCTAGTCTGTACCATGTTGTTGCAGCAGCCGGAATGGACCAAGACCATGGAGTTACCTTGGTACATTCAGGGTGGCCGTGTTGAAGGAGGAGGGAGGTGTAATATAAAAACCACTTTCTGCTTCTGCAGCTTGGGCCACCCTGCCGTGAACTTTGCTTTCAACAGTCAGCATACGGACGGGAGAAAACCACTAACACGTTCAGTAAATTCTAACCTGTGCCATTTGGAACCTAGAATCCTTTGACATGCCAGGGTGGTTCTGTAACTGGGCTGTGTGCTGGGGGGAGGGATACCAGCCACTGGAAAGCCTGGCATTAATGCATCAGAGGGACGGAAAAGGTCACTGGCATTTCGAGATGCCTGGAACCTAGTGAGCCGAGCTCTGAGATCACCAATTCGCCCTCTGGCTGTCGAGTCCCTTCTGAGGAGTTGATTCGGGTTGTAATGGAAGGGAGGAGGCGACAGAAGGAGCAACTGCTTCTCCTCAGTGTGTGGCACTGCCTCCAGGTCAGGCTCAGGCAATTTGAGGAAATGGTGTGGGGAGTCAAGGTGAAGCCTGAAGGTGGTGGTTGGGGGTCTGTTTGTGCCACATGCAAGGGAAACGGGGACAACTGCCTTGTGAGTTATTAAGGCCACACCCAGCCAGTGTCAGAGAACATTCTCCTTAGTGCAGAGGTTGAACAGGGAGGGCCATTCAGTGCGGTCTCCAGAGGAGGATGCTGCACGCCCTGGCAGGGATTCTTTTCTGGGTATGAATGATGTAGGCTCAGGTGGTGTTTAGATGAAACCAGAAATAGCATCAATAGCAAACTTCCAACACTTTCCACATACTAACTCACTGATTCCTCCCAACCCTGTGAGCTGGGTTTTCTCATTAGCCCCATTTTCCAAGTGAGGAAACTGAGCCAAGGACACAGGTCGAGTGACTCACTAGAGATTCTATTTAGTGCTAAGAACCAGGGCTTGAACCCAGGTAGTATTGGTAATATCCAGAGCCTGGGTGCTCAACTGTGCTATGGTGGGACTATGCTAACATGAGAAATGAAATTTCATGGCAGGCAAGGTCAGACACATGAACGAGCACGGACTTCTCATTTGCTTGGTCTGAGCTCAAGGCCGTGGTAGGCAGTAGGCTCAGGAATGCGTTCAGGGCAGAGATATGTGTCTGAAGTTCATTTGTCTTGCAGTGAAGTGAAGAATCAGAGGCAGCTTTAGACACAGTGTACTTAGTAAGTTGCTAGTGGTTTTTACCAGTGTTGATCATCCCTGTGCCATGTGTGATGTTTGGGTAGGGGAGATGAGGTTATCTCCGGGCACTGTGATGGTCCCATATGCCTTAGGGCAAGAAGATTCTGATTGCCAGGAAGGAGATACAGCTTAGCTGATCTTGAAAGGAGATACACAGGCTTAGCTGAGCTTGAAATCTTCTACTAAAATCCCATGAGCTCTGTGACTTTGGGGAAGTTATTTAACCTCTGTGGGCCTCAGTTTCCTTAACTGTAAAATATGAATAATAATATGGACCGCATAGTATTATTATCCTTCTTTCCGTGTTTGCTTTGTTCTCTCCTTTTCTGAGAAAATATGATTTGTTAGAATGAAAGAAAGGAACAGGAGAAAGCTGTGGTCACTACAGGGTCTCTGGTCTTCCTTAAATGCCTATGTCAAAGGGAGGAAGTGGTTTCTGATCCCAGTTGTGCTTGGAGAGGACACAGGTACAAAAAGAAGCCTCCCAGCCCTGTGTCGCTGCTTCTCTGTGGACTCGACTGGAGAGGGAGGACAGGATGGTGACCCCCATCTTGTAAGGAAGGGCAGTCACCTCCACTCACAGCCGCTCCCTCATCCTTCCTAGGAAAAGCAAACCAGGTGGGTTGTCCTCTGAACCACCAGGAAAGAAAAAGGCTGCCCAGAGAAAATAGCTGGAGCACAGGCATCTCTCTTCCATTCATTTGACTAATACCTATTGAACACCTCTTGCCTCCAAAGTGTCTCAGTCCAGTTCAGACTTCCCTTCGCAAACAGTACACTTGCTAGGAGTCAGTGCGCTTGACCTTAACTTCTCTGGACCTCAGTTTCTACTGCTGTGTCATGGGTTAGAAGACCCTCCTTGGTGCGTAGCAGGCACACAACGAATGTTGCTTCTTTCTTCCCCATCTCCTCCTCCTTTCCAAACGTCTGCTGGGGGGGGGGGCAGCGAGGACCCGAGTCTGCCAGCACTCATTTGCATTCGATTTTGTATAAATGTGGGATGCCTTTTAAGCTGGGGAGGTGGAAACTCTGCCAGAGCTCACTTTTGTCTTTTTTCTTCACTTGTTCTGCTAACCCTGCCTGGTTCAGTTATCTCCTGTTGCAAAATGAATCATCGCCTAAAATGAGTGGCCTGAAACAATACCAGCAATCATTACACTCTCATCTCATGGATCTGTGGGTGAACTGGGGTTGACTAGGTGGTTCTTGCTTAGATTCTCTTGGGTGGTTACCTTCAGGTGTTTGCTGGAGCTAGATACATTTCAAGAGCTTCCTCACCCACATGACTGACATGGATGCTGGCTGTTTGGCTAGGAGTCCCCCAGACACTGACACCTACACCTACACATGGCATCTCCATGTGATCTGGGTTTCCTCACAGCATGGCAGCTGGGCTCTAAGGATAAGAGTTCCAAAAGAACCACAAGAAAGCAAAAACATTACTTCTGCTATAGTCACCAGTCTGTCTAGATTCAAGTGGAGAAAATGTAGACCACAACTCCTTTTTGTTTGTACCAGGGATTGAACCCAGGGACGCTTAACCACTGAGCCACACCCCTAATCCTTTGTATTCTTTATTTTTGAGAGATGGTCTCCCTAAGTTGCTTAGGGCCTTGCTAAGTTGCTGAGGCTGGCTTTGAACTTGCCACCCTCCTGCCTCAGCCTCCTGAATCACTGGGATCACAGACATGCTCTTGATGAAAGAAACATCAATGTCACATTATAAGAACATGTGGGATGGGAGATCTTGTAGCCATTCATAGACAGTACAGTCTACTACACTCCCCAACCTGAAGGAACTTCCAGAAGGGAGGCTGTGGCTTGATTTCCAGGGCTGAAGTTGCTAGTGGCAGAGATGCAAGGATCTCTAGAGGAGAAGCTTTGGGTATGGGAGAAGAGGTAGTTCTTGAAACCCTGGGATTCCAGAATTGAATTATATTCTCCCAGAGGGCAACAGGCTAGGGGGGAAAAATGAGAGAGAAAGAGAGGAACAGTAGCACTTGGTATTCTGGAAATTGGTTAGGGACAGAGAACTTGATCTTTCTTTGGCAATGTCCTGATATTCTTCCAGGGGATCTAATTAAGCTACTTGAGGAAACCCTGGGAGCTCAAGGGATAGGAACTATTCTTAGGTTAGAGATTAATAGATGGTGGTTCTAGGTGAGGCTTCAGCCGTCTCCCCACATTCCTGTTTCACCTCTAAAGTGAATGGCCATTCCTAAGCATCAGCAGGTGACAGGTTGGCCTCCTGACAGATACACCTGGGACAGGCCCACATAAATAGAAATCATCATACGTGCCCACTATTCCACCCGTTCCTAAAAACGAAATAAATATGAGAGTGAGCTTGGAATTAATCTTTAAAAAAGTAATTCTCTAGGTGGAAACAGAATGAAATCTATGGAAATATACATGCTCATTCTCCCAATGGAAAACAAGAAAGAGACTTCTCCCTGCTTCACCCCGCAGTGAACGAGGCAGAGATTAATCTATTGAAATCAAGTGTATAAATTATACATGGATAGGAACTGGCTCAGGGATAAGGTGTCTGATAGGGTGCTGATGGAAATGAAAATGAGGCTTGAAAGATCAATTCTGCTTTTGAATCAGTTCCAAGTCCCGCTGATGGCCCTGGGCCTGCCTGGCAGAAAACAACCTGACTTATCAAATTGGAAAATACCCCATCCCTAAACCTTTGAAACATGCAGCTTCAAAGTAATTGCTAATGTTTTGGATGATGTTTCTGTGCATCACCAGGAATAATAAAAAGGAAATAAAAGTTTGAAGGCCCATATTTTTTCTGCCTTGATGGCTGATGTAAATCAAACCTTACCTCTTCAAAGGGATAGATGGGAAGTTTTATGGTGTGTCTGTGGCCTGCCAAAGCAAGAGGGGTGGGCCTAAGTCTGAGGACAGGTGTTTCCCAGTTCAGCCACTGTTGTGTGACCCTCAGTTTGTCCTTTAACCTCTCTAAGATTATGGCTTTTCCATTGATCCACTTATAAACTCACCTCTCCATATGATGAATTGCATGTCTGCAAGTGCACCTACTATGTAACTCATTTGCATGCGATTACTATGTAACAGGCACATGCTATGCACATATTTGGTACTTGATAAATATGATTGATCATCAATAAATTCTGAGTCGAACCCAGCATGATGGCACATGCCTATAATCCCAGCAGCAGCTCGGGAGGCTGAGGCAGAAGGATCACAAGTTCAAAGCCAGCCTCAGCAACTTAGTGAGACCCTGCCTCAAAATAAAAAATTTAAAAAGGGCTGGGGATGTGGCTCAGTGGTTAAGTACACCTGGGTTCAATCCCCAGTCCCTTGCCACACCAAAAAAAAAAAAAAAAAAGAAAGAAAGAAAGAAAAAAGAAAAAAAAAGCAGTCTGATTCAAAGAAACACAGGTAAGTTGCAATACCACCTTGTTAAAACCAAGAATGGTCAGAGTTTGAAGCTGGACAGGTTTACAAAGGAATAGAGATTGTTTTGCCTGACAAAGAGGATTATTCCCCACTAATGATCATCTGGCTGGAGCTTCACTGTATGCCCTCAGAGAATCTTTAAGATGCCCTCTGCTGAGAAAGTAGCAAGAGGAAATGAGCTTAGATTGTGACAGAAGCCATTTAGGCCAGGTGGAAAAACTTGACCACGCATGGTGGACGAGGGAGATAGTGGTGAGATAGTGGAGTAGATAGAGATGATCAATGCAGCAACGTGTATCCGTGAGGTCAGAGACCTTCCTTCTGTCCCCAGGGCATTTCACAGGGCCCAGCTCATAGAAGGCATTCCACATATTTTTCTTTGCCATTACCTGGCATTATTTCAGGACAGAACAAATTCCACATTGCTTGTACAACCAAGGTACAGCATTATGTAACAACCTGGCAGGTAAAAGGTATGGCCTTTCCCTGCCTGCAAATTTATTTGTATATACTTAAACCAAATGCCTTGCTTCTTTTTAAAATTGGTGTTATATGCATACAGAAATGTGCATAAATCTGAAGCAATCATCTTAGTGATGTTTTTATGTAGGTATACACCTAGGGGACTACCCTCAGATCAAAATCTCCCAAAACCTCCCTACGACCTTGCCAGCCCCTCAGAGGACATTCTACTCTGACTTCTTTGCAGGCTCTTTTTCTTAATTTTTTCTTTTTAGTTGTGGATTGACACAATACCTTTATTTTATTTATTATTATTATTTTTGTGGTACTGAGGATGGAACCCAGTGCCTCACACACTAGGCAAGTGTTCTGCCACTGAGCCCAGCCCCAGCCCCAGCTCCTCTGCAGTCTCTTTCTGTAGACTCAACTGTCATGTTTCCATCCTGTGTGGAAATGAAAAGAATGAATTCATCCTCATCCCAGGAAAAAACAATAAGCAAGTTGATTTTTCTCCCTTGACATTAGAAAACAGAAAATCATTAGATATCAGCTTAAGAAGGGGTATAGCACGCTTAGGTGAAGGGCCCCCACCTGCTTAGGAAGTTGGACTCCTCAACATCTGGAATTTCCATGTATTTCCCTAGAAACAGATGTTGCATTTTTAGAGTCTTTTGATTAAAAAAAAAAGACCGGTCGTTCCCAGGGAGTAGAGAGAGGGAGGAATGGAGAAATAGTGTTTAATGGGTGCAGAGTTTCAGTTTGGGATGACGAAAAACTTCAGGAGACAGATGGTGGGGGTAGCTGCACAATGGTGCAGATAGACTTAATGCCGCTGAATCCTGCACTTAAAAATGGTTCAGATGGCAAATTTTAGATTCTATGTATTTTACCACAACTGAAAGAAATGAAAAAAGATAAAGTATTAAACAACAACCAAAATTCCTATAAATTCCTATAATGCAGTGGCTGCTTTAAGATAAACATCTGTCAATGGCCATTGATAACTACATTCATTTGGAAAAATAATTCTACCTGTGAGCACAGAAGCTATTTTTCCCCACCCACAGACAGTGTAAGGTGCATGTAAAGATCCCTAAATTGGGCTGGGGTGTAGCTTGGTGGTAGAGCACTTGCCTAGCATGCATGAGGCCCTGGGTTCAATCCCCAGTATTGGGAAAAAAAGAAAAAGAAAGAAAGAAAGAGAAGAAAGAGGAGGAGGAGAAGAAGAAAGAAAGTATTCCTAAATCTTAGCAATGCCTATAAGATCCCTGCCTCCTTCCAGTGTCTGAGATCCACAGATTGAGATGAACCTGAGATGAACAGTTCAACACTGTCACCCCTCAGCTGAAGACTCTGGTGTCTCAGAGAGGGGCGTGACTTACCAGGGTCACACAGCCCATTGGTAGCAGAGTTAGAATAAGACTTCTGGGCTCCTCCTAGCCGCCCATGTTCTTGTTTCTGCACAGCCTCTGGGCTCCCACACCTGCACTCCAGAGCCTCCCCCAACACTGAACTAGGTGTGAGGAACATCAGGACTCTTCCAGACAGGAAATAGGACGGACAGCCAAGAGCTGGGGTCTCTTGATTCCTTTGTAATTTGACCCTGAAACTCAGCGGGACGTGGGGGCTGGTCCCGGCTCCTGCTTGTCATCCTGGCTGTGTTATGGCTCTTGTGAACAAGGACAGCTGCACCTGGAGGAGGCGAGGCGCACTGTTGGAAGCTCCAGGCTGGGGGGCCTGTTTCAGAATAGAGGTGCTGTCTGAGGCGAGAGTGGGTGCCTTGGCTATTTCGGCAAGAACTGACAATAGGAATTCTTCTCTCGCACAAGCTGTGCGAGCATTTTGTGTTGTGGGCTGTCCTGCCTCCGCCTTTCCCTTCCCCAGGCTTGGTGGCTGCTGCTGCTCCCCAGCCCCCCTCCCTGACATCGGCTAACGACATCCAATTAATTCAGCATGATTTGGTTCATTACAAGCCCTGAGGTTGTCAACAGTGTTTCTCAGAGTGTGGAGCAGCCCTCCTTGGACTTTCTCAAAGGGACGGGGCACTGAGTCTGGGAGGAGACAGAAGGCGGGATGCTGATGAATCTGGTCACTTGGGTACCTAGGAGCTGTTGGGTGCCGGATACAGTCCTGGCTGTGCTCACCCCAGGCAAGCACAGACTTCTTGGCCGCCCCCACAGCCCTGGTTTAAAAATAGGATGGAAATGGGGGCATGGCACACCCCAGCAGGAACAGCAGGCCCTGCTCGGAGCCCACCAGCAGCCTTGTGGGTCTGGGAGGTCAGTTCTGTGCTGAGTGGTACCCATCTGATGCCCTTGGGTGTTCCTGCAGAGGCCTGTGGACAGGTGGTCCCAGCTGTAGCTGAGACCCAGTGAGGTTCATCAGACAGCTGACAGGGTCTGCTCTTTGGGCTGGTCTTTGGGCATGCTTAAGAGAACCAGAGCTGGGCACAGTGGCACATGCCTGTAATCTCAGTGGCTTGGGAGGCTGAGGCAGGAGGATCACGAGTTCAAGGTCACCCTCAGCAGTTTAGTGAGGCCCAAAACAAGGCAGCAAGACCCCATCTCGAAACAAAATATAAAAAGGCCTACAAATGTGACTCAGTGGTTAAGCTGCCCCTGGGTTCTGGAACGGGTGATGGAGGTCATCAGTGTGATGGTTAAGGGAAGAGGCTCGGCCACTGGACTACCTGCGTGGCAGTCCTGCGTCCACCTCTGTGACTTTGGGAAAGTCTCTTTACTTCCCTAAGCCTCAGTTTCCACCTTTGTGAAATAGGGATTACAAATATGTGCCCATATGTGCCTCATGGGAGCGTTATGAGGATTTAAACGAGCACTTGGAAGGGTCCTGGCACACAGTAGGTGCACAGTGTACATAAGATATTATTACTATTATTAATGACAGATGTAGAGTGCCTGGCACTCTGCCTGGAACATCAGGAAGCCTCTGAAATAGTCTTCTTCCTGATGACTTGAATTCCTCATTTGTAAAATATGGATATTAGCCTGGCACCAGGGGGCTGGTCTGAAGTCATAGCTACTTGGGAGGCTGAGGCAAGAGGATTGTTGAGCCCAGGAGTTCAAGGCCAGCCTGGGAAATATAGTGAGATGTATTCTATATCACTGACCTCAAACTCAGCTCCACATTAGACCACCTGGAGAATATAAGAAACGTCTTGATGCCCAGTTCACAGTCCCAGACCAATTAAGAAAAAAAAAAAATTTTTTTGTACTAGGGATTGAACCCAGGAGCACTTTACCATGAGTTACATTCCCCGCCCTTTTAATTTTTAATTCTATATTTTGAAATAGGATATTACTAAGGTGCTTAAGGTCTTAGTAAGTTATTGAGGCTGGTCTCCAACTTTAGATCCTCCTGCCTCAGCCTCTCTAATCACTGGGATTGTAGACACTTGGCACTGTGCCAAGCAATCCCAAATCAATTAAATCCAAACTTCTGTGGGTAGGACTCAGGCACCATACACTTTTTAAAGCTCCCCGGTGACTACAATGTTCAGCCAGGTTAGGAAGCCGTATTCTATACTGTCTCCCAAAGTTGCCCAGCAGGACTGAATCCCAGCTTCCTAGTGCAGTCACTTGTTGAATAATGTACCCTGTTTGGGATTCTTTCTTCTCCCTGTCTCACTTCCCTTTTTGTCCCGTGGTCCTGCCTGGAATCCACTGCCCAATAAACCAATAAACTGGTTTTAGGGATCAAAGGAAGTTGGGAATGAAAGGAGACTGAGACCTGGAAGGGTGAAGGGCCCTGCCAAAAGCCCCTCAGCCAGGACCCGGCAGAACCAACGCTGGAACTACCAAGGAAGAGACAGACACTCGGAAAACTCCAACACCAGACCACAGGAAATGGAGCATCAAACACACCTTCAAACAAATGCCAGAGGAACGTTAAAACAGACAGCAGTTAGACGGGATTGGGCCTCTGGAAGGTCTCCCTCCTGGATTGGGACTCCTCCGTGCTAGGCAAATGAGAGGGAGTTGCCCTAAGTGAAATGAGACAGTCCCTGCCAATGTGGGGCCCAGGAGCAGCGTCCCAGGGACGGATCCCAGGGCAGACGTGGATGCATGGATGGAGGGTCAGCTGAGATGTGACGGGAGCTGGGCTAGAAGACCACCATCTTCGGTGGTCCCTGAAGATCAGGAAGTTCCTCTGGGTCTCCCTGACCGGAGCCCTTCCTCCACCTCCCACCCTGGATCTCCTTCTAAGACACGGCTAAAATTATTGACCCCAGGCTCTGAGGACAAGGAACCAATCCACAGTCATGTCCCTGGGTGGGATGGGGTCAAGTCCTGTGGGTGAGTGAGCCTGGGCTGCTCATAAGCGAGAGTCATCCCAGAGGGACCGAGCAGCAGAGGAGGGCATCCATCTGATCCCCACCCTCTGAATGTCACCACACTAGCTCTCTTGTGGTCCAAAAGGCTGAGCCTGCTCCTGCCACAGGGCCTTTGCCTCGGCTATGCTCCTGCCTTGAGAGTCTTCCTCCAGATCTCAGAATGGTCTCTTTTCCCCGTGTCCCTTCCTTAGAGGATTCTTTCTGGGTTTCCTTCGCCTTCCCCTTGTCGCTCCCGACAAGTCCCTTTCTCATATGGCCTCAATTTCTCACTTGATTGCACAGAGCACATCTGAGATCCACCTCAGGTGGATTTCTTTTCTTCCTTACCCTATCAGTCTCTTTCCAGCCTGCCTGAGAGTAGAAAGGACTCTCTGTCTCTGTCATGTGTGTGTCTGTCCCCTCCGCTCCTCCAGCAGTGGGTGAATGGCCTGTGTGGGTCAGGGAGCTGGAGGGAGGGTGAGCTGTCACTGCTGTCCTGCTGCCTTGGTGACAACAGGCTGTGCTCTGGTGGCCAAGTGGTCTAAACAAGCAGTTCCGAGTGGTGACCAATCAATACAGACAGTAGAGCTAAATCAGGTTAAAACCCATCTCTCCTGGGCTATAGTGTCACACTATAAACAGCTTCACAGCATCCCAAGGTCAAGGGTACCGCTCTCATGGGACTCCCAACCCCGTGGCCTCCAGGGACCCACACACCCGTGTGCTCTGGGTCGTTGCTCTTTCTCTGCCCTGACTCTCTCTCTCTCATCCCATGCACAAGAATGTCCTTTCCTTCTGCATTTTATTTCTGTGCCCAAGGCCCGAGGTTGTCACGCACACGCTGACATTTAAAGACCCAGCTGAGAAATCAATCAGTGAGATCTGTCCTTCGGTGCCTCAGGAACCTACGTGGCTGAGCCAGGACTCGTCTGGCTCACACCCTATCGATTTGTAATGGTAGCTGTGGGCTGCTGACAGTACCTACGAGACCTGCCTTGGGGAAAACAGGAGGCAGAGTAGCAGAATGGTCAGGAGCCACAGTCCCCAAGACTTGAATCTTGGCCTCTGGCATTTGCTGGCTGTATAACCTGAACTACTTGCTTAACCTCTCTGAATCTCAGTAAATAGCAGCATCTATATCATAAAACTGCAGCGATACAGAAATAAGTTAATAACCATAAAGCATGGAGAAGGGCATCTGCTCCATAGTGCTTGATTAATGTTGGCCATTGCTCAGGTCTTTAGACTGAGGACAGAAACAGTACCCACCTTCCAAGACTGATATGAGGATGAATTCACTCACGTATAATCCACTTACATGTTGTAAACACTCAATAGATAACAGCTCAGCCCCACAATTGAAGGAGACACAATCTGGAGAACATAACGCCAAGGACAAGGATCCCCTGGAATAACAGTAATCATTAGGATCAGAAGAGGATTCCATTTATGAATTCATGTACTACCCGGCTTCTCAGGGAGAGGACTCGCTAGCAGAATGAGGTGAGTCTGCCTGGAGCTTCCGGGCATCAGGCGGAGTGTAGCTGCTTTGTCTCCAGGATTGCGTCTCCGTCTGCATTGAGACAGAAGACCATCTGGGCTGGGGGGTCACGGGTCCTCATGTGACTCCCAGAGCCTGATTAGTGTCCATGGGAGGTAGAAATCCGACCCAAGGAGCTCTGGGCTCCCAGTCTCAGATACAATGTCCTTTTTATATCTGGGGCCAGGAGCTGGTCATATGCCTGTTTGGATTGAGGGCAAAGGGGAAAGAGGGCCGGGAGGGAGAGGATTAAGAATTACCCAAGCCCCATAAACATGGCCAGAGACAACCCTCAGGACTGGAATGTGTGACAGGGTATACTGAGCGCCTGGGGACACCCTGCTGGTGGGCAGGAGGGAGAGGGGGAGCCCACAGTGACTGAGTTCTGGGCTGGGAGTTGTGATCCAGTTGGTAGAGCAGAAGTGAAGCATCCAGCCGGGCGCCATGGCGCACGTCTGTCATCCCAGGGGGGGGGAAGCTGGGGCAGGAGGATCTCAAGTTCAAAGCCAGCCTCAGCAACTTAGCGAGGCCCTAAGAAATTTAGCAAGACCCTGTCTCTAAATAAAATATTAAAAAGGACTGAGGATGTGACTCCGTTGTTAAGCGCCCCTGGGTTCAATCCCCGATACCAAAAAAAAGGAAGGAAATAAAAAGTGATGCATCTGAAGTCTCCTGGCTGATACAAGGAGGGACTGAGATTCAGATCTAGGTTGATGGATTCGAGGGTTTGTTTGCCCTGCTAACAGTGCTGCCTGGCATCCTGATGGATCAGGGACAAAACAGGAAATCTGCCAGGATTTAATCAGCCTCTACAAGGAGAGGAAGGTTTCATGCTAATATTCCGGTCAATGGAGAGTTCAGTTCTGCCGTGGGCCGAGCCTAGCGTGGTTGTAACGTTGTGGACGGTACCACAGGGGCATTAAGCCAGAGGCTCTTATTCTTTGCTCATCTCCAGATTACAATCTAGTTCCCAGGGACCTTGTTAGAACATGCACATGTTCCATGTTAAGATCCCCTTCTCGTGAGTGACAGCTTTGGAACCATGTAGTAATAGGGGGTAGAACAAAAAGTAGGAAATGGATTTCCTACTCATGAGCTGGCAAGTTCTGTAATCTCTCTAAGATTCCATTTCCTTCCTCATTTGTGAAATGGGTTTTCCATAAGATCCGCCCGGAGGGAATGTGGCAAGAAGGGCCTAACCCCAGCGCATGGGCAGGGGCTCAAAAACCGGTAGGCATTTTAAAACATCTTGGCATTCTAGTTAGTCAATCAGTCTTAATTTTGAATTGGTTTCTCAGACATTGAATAATAAGAGTCAAAAGTGAGAATTCCATCAGGTTCTAGAGATCTAGATTCAAAAGGCTGAGCTTTGGGGATAACTTATAAATGGCCAGGTCGGGCTTGGCTCCACCTTGCAGAAGAAGTCTGAGCCTGGCAGGCCTTGGTGCTCAGGGTTGCTCGAGAGCTGAATGGGGGTTACCTGCAGGGGCAGGTGGTGGCCTGAGGTAGATGATGAGAGCAGAGGAGAATTTTATTTTTTTTTTTTTTTGGTACTGGTGATTGAACCCAGGGGCATTTAACCATGGAGCCATATCCCCCTCTGTTTTTATATTTTATTTACAGACAGGGTCACACTAAGTTGCTTAGGACCTCACTAAGTTGCTGAGGCTGGCCTTGAACTTGCGATCCTCCTGCCTCAGTCTCCTGAGTCGCTGGGATTATAGGTGTGTGGCAAAGCTCTTGGATTTAAGAACTGTGTTCTTAAAACGTTCTTCACATCAGAACAATGTGTAAAACAGACTACTACTTTACACATATAAAGAATGTAGGTCTGTTTTATAGGCTTACAATGCCTCTGAAAGGATTCATAAAAAATTCTAGTAATTGCCTCTGGGGAGAACTGAGGTTAAGGTAAGAAAGGATGCTTATTTTTCACATAGACCTGTCTGTGGAGTTGGAATCTTTCTTTATCTTGTGTATGTATTGAGGTAATTATATTAATTAATGCAATTTTTAAAATAATTAATTCAGGTGGAATTCACATAACACAAAATTAACCATTTTAAAGTGAGCAATTCAGTGGAAAGTAGCACATACATAATGCCGTGCAACTACCACTTCTATTTAGATCCAAAATGTTTCCAAAGTAATTCTAAAGAAAAACCCTTCACCCATTATGCAACATCTCCCCTCTACTCCCTCCCCCTACACACCCCTAGCAACCACCAATATTCATTCTGTGTCTATAGATTTGCCTCTTCTGGATAGTTTTTATAAATGGAATCATGCTATCTGTCACCTTTGTATCTGGCTTCTCATTTGGCATGGAGTTTTCCAGGTTCATCCATGTCATAATATGTATCAATGTCATTTGTTTTCATGGTTGAGTAAAATTCCACAGTATGGATATACTACAAGTTGTTCATCCATTTCATCTGTTGATGGACTGTTGAGATGTTTCCTCCTTTTGGCTACTGAAGAATGCTGGGATAAACATGCCTGCATATGAATTGGTTTGAATAGTAACTTTCAATTTTGGGGGGTATATATATAGTAGTAGAATTACTGGATCATATGGTAATTTAAAGTTTAACTTTTAGAAGAACCAATCAACTTTTTCACAACAGCTGAACCATGGTACAATCCAACTATAAAGTTTTTTTAAAAGGTTGCAATGGTAACCTTTGCAAAAAAAAAAAAAAGAAGAAGAAGAAGAAGAAAAAAAAATAAGCTCTTAAACTGGACACAGTGGCACATGTCTGTAATCCCAGTGACTCAGAAGGATGAAGCAGGAGGATTGCAAGTTCAAGGCTAGCCTCAGCAACTTAGTGAGACCTTGTCTCAAAATAAAAAGGGCTGGGAATGTAGCTCAGTGGTAGAGTGCCCCTGTGCTCAATCCCGAGTATCCACCCGCCAAGAAAAAAATTACCTCTTAAACTTTTCTTTTGTAAATTGGAAAGTTTCAATCAGTTCCCTGAAATCTCAGTGGGCTCCTGGTGCACCACCTGCCTGGCCTCTGTTCTGTGCTGGCCCAAAGCATGAGGGCTGGCTGCCCACCCTCCTCCTGCCCACCACACACACACACACACACACACACATACACACTCAGAACTCATTGTTACTAACTTTGAATGGAAGCTTTTAGCTGCTCTATTCTTCTTGGGTTCATTGAAAGCTTGTCAATGGAATGGGAATTACAACCCTGGCAGCTGTTATCTGTATCCGTTGTCTGGCTGGCTGGTGTGTTACTGGTTGTATGTCCCAGAGAATTAATCCCCTAAGTGTGGATGGCGAATGATGAAAACCTAGCACATAAATAAGGAAGCCGGCAGCAATCTGCTGACAAACCTCAGGAAGCAATTGTCTAGTCCCAATGCATTATATGCAATGCTCCTAAACTCCAGGGCCTGCCATCCACAGGACAGATAGACTTCATTCATTCATTCATTCAGTGGACATATGTGGAATGGAGCACTTATTCCCTGTCAAAGTTCTGGATGTTTTATGTGAGTGATGTTGTATAAGCCTTGCAATGGTCCTATAATAGAAAAGTTCAGGAATATGGAGATTTAGAGAAATTTCCCCAAAGTCACATAGTGGAACCAGGACTTGAAGCTGGATTCCTCAGGACTTAGATTATTTAGAATTTCTTTTCTTTTCCTCTTCTTTCCTCTCTTCTCTCTCTGCCTCCCTTCCTTCTACACTTATTTACAACATCCTCCATATGCTAGGCACCATGGATGTCCCAGTGAACGAGACAGCAGGTGTAAGCTCTTTCTTGTCCCTCTTCCAATGAGTCCTGTGACTCCTGGGTATCACCTCAACCCTCTACAGTTTCCTCTGGAATGTTCTAACGTACAAATGCAAGACAGACCCAAGAGTGATGACATTGAAGATGAATTAAATTCAGGCCCTGGGCTCATGCTTCCTTGGATACAGACTTCAAATCTCATGGCTCAAAAACATGCCAAACAAATCTTATCACACCCCTCCCCTGCTCCCAAACCTCCCAAGGCCTGAGGCTCAGCTCATATTTCTGTGACATGAGAAATGGTCAAGGTCCAAGTGGAGGCTCTCTCTACGAGCTGAATCACATGGAAAGGATGGGGGCGATCATTTTCAGAAGTACCTTTCTGTGCATAATGTGAAATTCATGGATGGATGGCATCATCTGGGCATCCAGCCAGGGGAGGCATTTCTCCAAACTGAAGGACAAGGTGAGATGGAAAGACCAGCTCTCCTTGAAAGATGCCCTCCAGTCACGCACATACCCTGTTCATTTGTGAACAGCACCCAGACCTTCCATTTACCATTGGTGCACGGGTGTATATAGTCAGGTAAGTTTGCACTTAGGTTATGTGTGTAAACATGCGCTGGGAGGTAGCAATGGTTAATTTTAGTGGACGCATTTATTTTAATAGTTTTGTAAATTACACCAGGATTGTATTTATAGCATCATTAAGGATCTGAAGGAGTCACTTAAATGTTTAAGTTATACTTTGCTGTGGCTTTATGGGAAATTTTATATGCTATCAAAGGCAGACAAGTGATGGCGCTGGATCGCACCTCCTTGTTCCTCCACACCCTTCATCCCCAAGTATCTACATGTTTAAATGCAGAGCTGTAGACAGGGAGACTTCACCAGGATGCTTCTAGTTTGCTGTTCTCTCGTTCACAGTTCGGGAAATCAGAAATCCAACATCAAGGGGTTGGCAGGGTTGGTTCCTTGGAGGCTCTGAGAGATTCCATTCTGTGTGTCTCTCCTAGTTTCTGTGGCTCAACAACTCTTGGGTGCTCCTTGGCTTATAGGTGCGTCCCTCCAATCTCCACTTCTGTCTTCATGTGGCTCTCCCCCATGTCTGTGTCTCAAATCCCTCTCTCTCTTTTCTCTTATAAGAACACTAGTCATTGGACTTAGGACCCACCCTAAATCCCAGATGATCTCCTCTTGAGATTCTTACCTTAATCACATCTACAAAGACTCTGTTTCCAAGCAAGGTCACATTCACAGATATCAGGGGACAGGACTTGGATATATATTTGGGTGGGGGACATGAGTCCATTTATTACAGGAAGGAGAACTTAAATCCTCGAGGAAGGGGGCTAAAACTAACAGGAAGGATGAGGGGCTGAATCAGAATGGTAAGGGTAAGAAATAAGGGAGAGGCCAGGGGACTGACTCTTAAGTGGTGATGTTAGTGGAGTGTGCATGAGCAGAGCTTCCGAAATGAAAAGCTGAAGCGGACCACTTGTCTCATGCCAGGAGTCAAGAATTTGGTACCTACTGGCATTTGTTGCTCTACCAGAGACATTGTTAGGAGCATGGGTGCTGTAGTCACACTGCCTGGTGCAAATCCAGGCTGTATGACTTGGGGCAAATCACTCAATGCCTAACTTAGGGTAGTAGGTTAGCTTTTTGTTACTGTAACAAATATCTTCTGATAAGCATCTTAGAAAAGATTTGTTTGGGTTCACAGTTGTGGAGGATTCAGTCCACGGTTGATTGGCCCTGTTGACTGTGGACTTGTGGTGAGGCAGGACATCAGGGTGGGGAATGCATGGTGGAGCAAGCTGCTCACTTCATGGCAGCCCCAGAGACCAGAAAAAGGAGTGCTGAGGTCCCATAATTCCTTTCAGGGCATTCCTCCAAAATGGCGCACTCAAGTGATCGATGGCAGGAGGCCTCAGTTCCTCATTACGTGAACATGTCTGGAAGCTGCTTGTGTGTCCTCATGACATGGAAGCTCTGGCAGTGAACAATACGAGAGAGAGAGAGAGAGAGAGAGAGAGAGAGAGAGAGAGAGAGAGAGAGAGAGAGAGAGAGAGAGAGAGAAAGAGAAGAATCTGCAAAGCCCTTTTTTGCCTTGGAAATCAGTTCTGCTGTATTCTATCTGTTACCAGCAAGGCACCAAGTGTTCAGGGATAGGGGAATGAAGTTTTGCCTCCTGAAAAAGAGTATCACATAATTTGTGGAATTTTAACTTCACCACAATTAGCTGCTATTAATTTCTGTAGCAAGATCACAAACTACTGTGTTGCCCTTGCCGGAAATTGGTATATGAAAAATGAATAACAAGTGGGCGATGAGTGAACTGCAAATGATACATCATTCATAATTGAAGTAACTATCTTTCAGAAGGGGAGACTTTCAGGACCCACCGAATGACAGCATACCTTCCGTTTTCACAATGGCAAATCACTCTGAGCCTCGAAAATTTGTAACTCTCTGGTTCTGCCACTAGAGTCCAAGAATCTGCATTTAAAAGCTCAACATGTTAATCTGATGGGTGGCCAGGTTTGGAAAGTTCTGGCATAGACAAATGTTTTACCCTTCCTAACACACACACACACACACACACACACACACATTCTCTCTCTCTCTCTCTCTCTCTCTCTCTCTCTCTCTCTCTCTCTCTCTCTCTCTCTCTTTTCTCCCAATTCTGTTTTGCTTGATTTTCCACTTTCCCAGCTTCCGTCACCAAATATGGCTCTTTTCAGACTGCACTCCTCGTCTGTTGGGCCTGGGATCTCCATGTGGATTTTCAGCTTTGCTGACATTCTTGTCCAGCTCCAAGGAATCTCTCCCTAGCCCCAGCTGGACTTGGCTGGTCTCCACCCACCAACCTACCACCGGGCTCCACTGTTTCCTGTCGTCTTTCATTCTTGGCTATTGAATCCATCCACCAGGTCTCCATTACCAGACCAAGCAGAGGATGGGAAAAATCATTCCCATACTTCAGACACTCATTCAAGCAAAAATGATTTCCTCCCCTTGAATGATCCAGGTAATTGTTTTCATTCTTTGCTTTGACTCTAGGGGCCTGACCCCAGAGGTTCTGTGAGTCCAGTTAAAATTTGGTCCCAGTAATAAATATTTCTTATCTAATTGCCTTCTCTATTGTTCCACAGGAGGTTGTTTTCGGAGGAGAGGATCTGTAGGTAAATGAGAAGGAGCTTCAATACTGAGCAACATGAAGATAGAAATGATGCTACCTCCAGTCCACTTTCTGGGAAGGACCCTCTCTGTTTCGCTTCTCCCTGACACATGCATCAGCAAGGAGCAAATTACCATTTATTAAACCCTAATTATCACTTCTGTTTTTCAATACTGTTCTCTGTGTATGTGCCCCTCCCCACCCCCAGGCCTGCACTTCACTGCCACTAAATTAGAAATATGTCTTGTTAGCATAGCATCCATATTTATAGGCCGTGTTGACTGATGCTGTAGTGACATGGTACAAAGTCAAAGGCCTTTAATAGAAGGTTAGGGACATGTCCTGATTCTGGAGTGATCCAGCCACACAGCAGATGTGGGAGATTTGAGGAGACTTAATAAAGATTTAGGCTGTTTTGAGAGAGTTTCAAGGTTTTCATGAGAATCTAAGCAAGTTTAAGCAAAACAACAACAACAAAAAATCTCATTTTCGGGACAAGTCCATGCTTTTTTAATCTGTGTGCCACAAAGACCGGGAGGCTGACTGGGGGTGGGGGATGAGTGTCCTGCTCTGCTCTAAAGTGTCTCAGAACAACAGCTCAAAAAGTACACTGCAAATCCTGTTTGAGCTGGCTGGGTTTGTACCACTCCTCTGCACTCAGGATGTGCAGGCTGGGCATCTGCCTGAGCAACAGAAGTTTTACATAAGATTCTGTAATTACCTCCTATGCTAGGCAACCCTCAAGCGGTTGAGAAAGTAATATGTTATGGTCAGAGTCCTGTATCTTATGGGTAGGGGAAGATTGGCTACTTGGCACCTTGTCAGCCAGGGATCCTCAATATGACACATTGGATGCATCTGGCCCAACAAACTCAGGTGCACACAACTCCAAAGTCCACACTTTTCCCAATGATGCTCAGCCTTTCTCCCCAGAAGTTCAAAGCAGACTCTTTCATTTCCGGTTCCCTGCCCCACTGCAAAACTTCGCCCTGACTTCTGAAAAACATGAAGATTTCCAGTCACTGACTTGTGACCAAATGCTGCCCAAAGAGGCACAAGGTGACCTGCCCACTCCACAGGGTCTCCTATCTCCCACCCCAATTCCATGGCACTTGGTCCTCCCATCTGAGAAAGTCTGGGGGGGGGGAGACTCCCCTCTCCCCATTTCCAGACACCTGGTGTCCCTTCACCTATTGTTCAGCTGGGGCTGGCAGCTCCCTGCGGTGTAATCACCCTCAGCTCATTAACAAGCTATGCTCATTTGCATATCTAAATATCCCTGTGCATAGAAGGCCGGGATACATCTTTCCCTTATGTAGATACAGGACAAGGGCAGGGGCCGAGCGGGGTAGGGGGGGATGGCAGACAGGAGAGAGATCATACACCCCTTCCTCTGTACCTCACACTCACCTGTTGGCCAGTTCCAGTTTTTTTTTTGTTGTTGTTGTTGTTGTTGTTGTTGTTGTTTTTACCAGCCCATTCTTTCCCTGTGGACAGAGAATTGATGAACTTGATCTTATGGTCAGTGCTTCTCTTTTCAAAAGCTGCGATTCCTCCCTATTTCTTTCCCCCTCCCTTCTTCTCTGTCTCTGCTTCCAGGAAGGGGGAACCCAGCCCCTCAAAAACAAAAACAAACAACAAACAGAAAAGGATCAACCCCCGCCCCCCCCCATAGCCTTCTCCAACCCTCAGCTTTATGCAAATGCATCCACATACCCACCCTCACTCCGCATGCTGGGCGACAGGGACTGCCTATGTATAGATCAGCTTGATTACAGTTCATTTTTATACAGCTTCAGAAGCGTGAAAAGTCACAGGCTGGGGAAAAACCAGCCCTACATCGTCATACAGATGATCATGGCCCATGTAGCTCGTTTATTCCAGGAGCACCTCCATGGGCCCCCAGGACCCACCACGATGGATTTCCTGTCAGTTTGTAGGAAGAACTGCTGCTCCGATGATGCCTGCCGGGGCTGTGCCATCTTCATCACGGGTAGACATGGGGGTAGGGGGGGCTGGACGTTCATCTCTGCCCAGCTGCTGACTTCCTGGGAAAAGAGCTCCCAAACCATGCCCCCCCCCCAGGACCGGAGGACCAGATGTGAGAGAGGAGGGGTTGAGCTGTGAGTTTCCACAGGAGTGGTACCTGCCCCCAGCTTTGTCACACCACCACTCTGCAACACCTGTTGGGCCCCCCACTGTGTGCCCAGGTACCCACTGGTTCCACAGTTTTAAAACAAGCACTCAGGAAAGCTTGCTAGGAGCAGGCCGCTGTTCTAACTGCTTTATAACTGCAAACTCGTTTAGTGCTCATCACCATCCTATGAGGCAGTTACTACCATTATCCTCATGTTACAGATGAGGAAACCGAAGCACAGACAGGTTAGGTAATTTGCCTGAGGTTGCCCAGTTTATGGACTCCTAGTGGAGTCAGAATTCTAACCAGGCTTCAGTTTGTGCTTTCAGACATTCTGGGGGGGTGGGGTGGGGTGGGGGGGACTTGCCATCTAGTTAGCACAATGACAGAATGTACTGATGACTTTTTGCTGCTCTCTTCTCTGACATTCATTTGCTCTTCTTCTTCCTCCAGCACTCCTATGCTCTTTTAAGGAATTTGCTTCTGTGGGTGTTTGGGGTGAGTTTGGCCCCACTCCCAGCAGACAGGATAGGACTTCATTGGTGCAGGTCAATCACCATATCCCTTTGCCAGCCACATAGAGTGAGTCTTAAGGATTCTAATGGAACTCCTTGGGGAGAGAGATTCTTCTATATGCCAGAGTGATGCGAGGAGGATTAGTTGCTGGGTGGGGTGTGGGGGGGTGAGAACGGAATGACTCCTCCGTGGAGCTCAAGGATGAGCATGTGGGAGGCAGAGCAGGGAGACAGAGAAATGAATCAAGTTCTTGGTAAAACTGTTTAAGCTGCTGGATCAGGCTTTGCCTGAAGCGGATATGACCTTTGAACTTTCCAGTTGCCTGCTACCTAATAGTTTCTCAATAAATATCTGTTGGATACGTGAGCTAACAAAAATGCTTTTGGGGCTGGGGCTGTGGCTCAGGGGTAGAGCGCTTGCCTAGCATGTGTGAGGCCCTGGGTTCGATTCTCAGCACCACATACAAACAAATAAATAAATAGAGATCCATCAATAACTAACAAAAATATTTTTTAAAAAAATGCTTTCGTTCATCCAGTTCGAGTTGAGTTTCTGTCATTGGCAAATAAAACAATTCCTAACTCACACAGTCACATCAAAGATGAACATGATAAAAAACGTATACACAGTACACCCTGACAGAATTGCATCTTGTTTCTTTGTTTTGTGGTGCTAGGGATCAAACCCAGGTCCTTGACACATGCTGGGTAAGCACTCGACCACTGAGCTACACCCCCCAGCCCTAATAAATTAATCTTGTTAAACAACATTCTGTAAGGCAGGAGGTAGGGTCTGCCTTCTTTCCCCCATCAGCATCTTGACGCTGACAGGCGCGTTTTCCCTGAGCCCGGGTGTCTATTTATAACAGCAGAAGGTTTCTTGAAGCTGGAGACTTTTTGAAAGTGACAAAAAGATTTGCTAAGGGTAAGTGAGCCCACACTCTGAAATGAGACCGAGATGTAGAGTGTGATACATATTTATAAGCTATGAATTAGCAAACCTCACAGTGGTTCCATAGCAGGTCCTGGCTCTCTAAAGAGGGGGGGGGTCCTTGAAACTGGACAGCCAGGATTTGCTTTCTGGGTCCCTACTGGTTTGCCCTGAACCCACAGAGCTGGGGCAAATGCTCAGAATTTAAGAAATGTGTTGCTAGCAGTCCCTGTTGGTGGAAGGGATTCTTTCCACTCCTTCCCTCTTTTGTGTTACCCCCAGCTTCTGCCCCTGACCACCTGTGGGCTCTGTTGGCCTTTATCTGCATGTAGCCCCAGCAGGAAGCAAATTTTACACCCTGTTCCTTCCAAGAGTCAGTCTTTGCTCAGGTCCAGCCTGAAAATGGACATTGGGTGTGCAGAATTGAGGAAGGTGATGAGAAGATCATCCCTTCCCAAATCAGAAGTCCATGTCACTTATTCAGTCAGAATCTGAACCCACAGCCACGACCTTTGATGTCTGATTCCTCCCACCGCCGTCATAACCACTTTCCAGATCTTCACGTCTTACGCTCCTCACGGCACCTGCACGCTCTGACTCCCTTACTTTCGAGTGGATATTTAACCTGTTTGCACCTTTCTGTTTTCTGGCTTTGGATGTGTGTGTGACACACGCAGCAGCCACACTGGGCCCCTTGTTCCTGTGGGTCACCAAGCAGCTCCTGGAAGGGTATGTGTAAGGATGGATCTTAGGTGTTTCCAGTTAGGTAAGCTATTCGAGAAAGCCCACAGACAGGTGTGTTCAGGAGCTGGTATCGTGATGTCTGGTCCAGGCAGGAGCCCCTCTGTTAAAGCATCAGGACTCTCCCCAGCCCCTCTGTTCCCCAGTTCTTATTCTTCATCCCCTTGGAAAACCCAATCCTAGGATGGAGTTGCTGTTGCTTCTTTCATCCCGTCACCTGGACAGAAGACCGCTGTTAGAGAAAATCACAGAACAAGAATGGTCCATCCCTTCATGGCCCCCAGCCCAGAGCAGCCCCCAGTACCTTCCTGAAGGCTGTCCACTCCTAAGATCTCACTGATCGAAGAAGAAAGGGCCATTGTTTGTCACAAGTTCCCGCTCCCTCCCTCTTGCCCTCTTCCATTTCACCTGGCCAGTCTGGCTTTCTTCTTGAGAAAATCGAGGCCATCAAAATAAGAGACTGTTCCCATCCTTACCTCCTTTCCTTCAGAAAGAACAGAGGGATAAAAAAAAAATGTGACACATATACACAGTGGAATATTACTCAGCTATAAATCATGGCATTTGCCGGTAAATGGATGGATCTGGAGACTATCATGCTAAGTGAAATAAGCCCATCCACAAAACCAGAGGCAGAATGTTCTCTCTGATGGGTGAATGCTGACCCACAACAAAGGACAGGAAGACTAGAAGTTCACTGGACTAGACAAAGGGGAATGAAGGGAAGGGAGGGAGGAATGGGAATAGAAAAGACAGTAGAATGAATTGGACATATCTCTCCTATCTTTATATACACAACCAACCTAACTCCACATCACAACCACAATAATGAGATCTCACCTGGAACAAGTTACACTTATTCTGTGTTTGTATAATATGTCCAAATACACTCTACTGTCGTGTATATCTAGAAAGAACAAATAATAATAATAAAAAATAAACACACACACACACACAGAAAGTTGCTGAGGGAGGTCTAACTCCAACTTTCTAACTCTTCCTTATGCCCACATAGGGCACTGAATGTGCTACACCAGGTCAAGTTATTCTTCACGTTCACGTACTAGAATGCGATGGACTTACCCGTAGAAGGCTATATAACGTCGATCAGAAACTGTCTGCTGAGAATTCATTACCTGGAAAATCAACATTAAAGCCTGCACACTGGTATTAAAATTTATAATAGGCAACACCTTGGGGAAAGGAAGAAGAAGAAGAAGAAGAAGAAGAAGAAGAAGAAGAAGAAGAAGAAGAAGAAGAAGAAGAAGAAGAAGAAGAAGAAGAAGAAGAAGAAGAAGAAGAAGAAGAAGAAGAAGAAGAAGAAGAAGAAGAAGAAGAAGAAGAAGAAGAAGAAGAAGAAGAAGAAGAAGAAAAGAAAGAACAGGGAGGGATCTCTCCTCCTGTCCCTGAAGTCCACTCTTCCCGTGACAACTCAGGCTGGCCTCATCAATTTTCACCCCCCTCCACCTTCAGCTGCTCCCGCTCAGCCCGTGAATATGCAGAAGATTTTTGCTTTTATTGTGAAACACTCCTTAGCTCCAGGCCACCCGCACCCACCTCCAAACCCCCAGCTTTCCGAGGTCTTTGCTCTCATTACCACCTTCTGGCATCTTCCTTTCACTCCTTAACCTCATTGATGTCAGATTCTGGCCTCAGCTCTACTGAATTACTCTCCTCGAGGCTGACCTCCTTCACTGTCACCCAGGCCCCCACCCCTCCCACTCAGGCACTTTTTGGTCCTTACCTGACTGTCGCCCTTTACTGTCCCCCACACCTTTGACTTCACAACAGCACCCTTTCTGCCTTCTCCTCCTGGCTCCCCTCATTGTCTTCCTCAGGATTCTTTGGATCCCTGACCTCACATATCTCAGAAGATCTGAGAACTGTTTTCCCTGACCCCAAGGTGAAGATCTCAAGGAGGGACTCTGATGGGCCTGTGGGGTCCAGTGCCCACCCCTGGACCAATACTGAAATTGGTTAATCCCAGTTAGTTGTAGATGGGAAAACAGGGCCTGTAAGAAGATGGCAGTTGCCAAAGGAACCTGCTGATGAGGACAGTCGTTTCCAGAAGGACACCCACAGGCACAGGTAGAACAAGAGAGATGCATTTCCTCAACCCCTCCCTTTTTGTACTCTTTCTTATTCTTCCTATACCCACCTCTTAAGTCCCAGTATTCACCAGGTGTGTTGGTTGGGATTCAGAAGAGCAGACAGTCACAGATAAGGCATCTCTGACTCGGCAAAGACAGCAGATTCGTACTCAGACACATGTCCAGGTATCTGCTATCCTGAGCTGATGTGGCGTCTCTCCTTCAGGAAGTCCTCGAGATTACAGGCCTCTCTCTTTCCTTCTTTCCTTCCTTCCTGCCTAATTACTGGGGACTAAACCCAGAGCCTCATGCATGCTAGGCGAGTGCTCTATCTCTGAGCTCTATCTCCAATCCTCCTTTTTCTTTTTTATTTTGAGACAGGGTCTGGCTAAGTTGCTGAGGCTGGCTCTGAACCTCCTGTTTTCAGTCTTGTCGGAAACAGGACATCTGCGAGCTCACTTGAGGTTCTGCCTTAGAGAGCAGAATGACTGACTGCCGATAAAACCGGCCGGCCACCTGCGAATGGAAACCCAGAAACACGATCCACAAAAATACAGAGGTACCAGTCACCCTTACACTGGTGACAGACGGGACGGGGATGCCGGTTGGCCGGGCAGAGGTGAGAAAGGAACAGCCTAGAAGGCTTCTTCCACCAGTATGCAGACACAGCCTGGAGTTAGGCAATGAGACCATCTCACATGCTCAGAAGTTTGCCTAATGACCATGAGGAACAGTAGCAGGCAAATGGGGTAAGAGTGAAAGAAACTCTGACCCTCGGGCTCTTCTTCCTTGGGATGTGCTTTGAAGGAAAATTCCAGTGTGTTTGGACAGATTTCTTAGGTTATAAGACAGCCTTTCCTCCTCTGTTTCTTGAGCTCTCCTAATTGATCCTGTTAGTTCTTCAAATCTTTAAATGACTCCACAAGGACTTGTACGAAGTTTACGGGAGAATTTTAAAAGTTGATGTGAATGGCAGAAACCCAAAGATCTGTAGGAGGTTAAATAAGATCTTAGGTCTCCAGGGAGGCCTGAGATGGAGATGCATCTAGAATTTCAGAGCCAGATTGGGCCTTCTCAGTCAAAAATGCGGGTCCCTTTAATTTTATAGATAAGGAAATGAAAACCTAGAAAAATTAATAGCCCAAGATCCCTGGGCCTGCTTCCTGGGACCTATGAGGCCTGAGACACATGCCTCATTCCTGACTGATATTCTTCCTTGTATCACTCTGTCTCAGGACCAACAAGTAAAAACAAAAATCAGCAGATACCATGCAGGACAGTGGAAATGCTGCTTGGGCCGACAGATTGTCCATATTTGAGAGGATGGTAGGGATCGGGGGCATTTGGGTTTCAGTGAGTAAATCATCCTAAGAAATCCCCTTCTGGGTGCAGCCAATTTGGAAAGCAGTATGGAGATTTCTTGGGAAGCTGGGAATGGAACCACCATTTGACCCAGCTATTCCCCTTCTCGGTCTATTCCCTAAAGACCTAAAAAGAGCATGCTACAGGGACACTGCTACATCGATGTTCATAGCAGCACAATTCACAATAGCAAGACTGTGGAACCAACCTAGATGCCCTTCAATAGACGAATGGATAAAAAAAAAATGTGGCATTTATACACAATGGAGTATTACTCTGCATTAAAAAATGACAAAATCATAGAATTTGCAGGGAAATGGATGGCATTAGAGCAGATTATGCTAAGTGAAGCTAGCCAATCCCTAAAAAAACAAATGCCAAATGTTTTCTTTGATATAAGGAGAGTAACTAAGAACAGAGTAGGGAGGAAGAGCATGAGAAGAAGATTAACATTAAACAGGGACGAGAGGTGGGAGGGAAAAGGAGAGAGAAGGGAAATTGCATGGTAATGGAAAGAGACCCTCATGATTATACAAAATTGCATACAAGAGGAAGTGAGGGGAAAGGGAAAAAAAACAAGAGGGAGAAATGAATTACAGTAGATGGGGTAGAAAGAGAAGATGGGAGGGGACGGGAGGGGAGGGGGGATAGTAGAGGATAGGAAAGGCAGCAGAATACAACAGACACTAGTATAGCAATATGTAAAACAGTGGATGTGTAACCGATGTGATGCTGCAATCTGTATACGGGGTAAAAATGGGAGTTCATAACCCACTTGAATCAAAGTGTGAAATATGATATGTCAAGAGCTATGTAATGTTTTGAACAACCAACAATAAAAATGAAAAAAAAAAAAAGAACACTGATGTGGGCTTTGTAGAATATTAGCTCCAGTTTTATAAGGTGGTCCACAGTAATAAGAGAGGACATTTAAGGTCTTTTTTTCTCAGGGCTCAAGTAGATATATATTTTCACAGCTGCTGAAGATAGTCTTCTCGCCTTTCTTATGTAATTTTAAAGAGCAGTGCTAGGGATTCTAGGTCAAGTAGGGGTGATAGGAGAAAAGATTGCCAAGTTCCACTGGGTGCGGCTACCCGGTGGTCTTTAATACTTTGTATAATGGCTTGTCTCGGGTCCCAAGAATCTTGCAAATGAACCAGTGCTAAGAAAACTTTGACACTTGATGACCCTATTCTCTGTCTTTGGAATCTATCAATTTTATGTACATGATTGGCACGTTTATTGATTGGTAAAGGCTTGGAGGAGAAGTCTGAAATCGAACGGAAACCCTGGGTCTCCAAGAGGCTGTCAGCTGCTACTACAAGACATGCTTGAAACTCTTCAATTTCTAAGGACTCCGTAGTCATAAATCGTTCTCCAGCCCACACACGTATTCTTTGGAGCACACCCCAACCCCATAATCTCGGACGACACCTATCCCTGACTGATACCTGCTGTATTGACTGTGTGTGGTAAATGTTTAATTCTAGGTTGACTTTCTTCCTCTCTAGCAGCTCTTGGGACACTTCTCTCCCATTGGTTAACATGGGATGTGAAGACAGATTCTTTTAACCTTAGTTTAAGCAAAACCATGTTGAAATCACAATTTCCTTTTAAGATGTATATTTCAAGTTAATATAAAGGATTTTTTTTTATTAAAAAAAAAAAAGAAAGAAAGAAAAAGAAAAAGAAACCCCCTTCTGGGCCTGGAATGTTCCTCAGTGCACAAGGATATTTCCAGCTGGGAGTGGTGGTACATGCCTGTCATCCCAGAGACTCTAGAGGCTGAGGTAGGACAGGCTTGAGACCAGCTGGGCAACGTAGCGAGACCCTCAGCGACTGCCTCAAAATAAAAAAGTAAAAGAAGCTGGGTATGAAGCTCATTGGTAGGGTGCCCCTGAGTTCAATCCTCAGTCACAAACAAAACAAAATTTAAAAAAAAAAAAAAAGGACATTCTGTTTGCAAAAGACCTAAATGAAGGCTATTATTGAACAAACAAATCCCTTTTCGCTAACATAAGAAACCAAAAAATAAATCGTCTAGGAATATCTACTGTCTGGCTAACATAATAGGCAAATCAGCATTCTTTTCTGCTCTCTAAATCAGAGTCCTTTAGCCAAGGGCAAAAATACAAGACTCACTGGGTTCAAGGGTGCACGCCTGAATACCAGCAACTCAGGAGGCTGAAGCAGGAGGTTTGCAAGTTCAAGACCAGCCTCAACAATTTAGTGAGCCCCTGAGCAACTACTTATCCAGACCCTGTCTCAAAATGAAAAAAATTAAGAGTTTGCGGAGACTGGGGGTTATAGCTCAGTGGTGGAGAGCTTGCCTAGCGCATGTGAGACACTGGGTTCAATCCACAGCACCACATAAAAATAAATAAATAAAATGAAGGTATTAAAAAAAAAAAGTTTTGGAAGCTGGGCGCCCTGGCGCTCACCTATAATCCCAGCAGCTCTGTAGGCTGAGGAAGGAGGATGGCGAGTTCAAAGCCAGCCTCAGCAATAGTGAGACACTAAGCAACTCAGTGAGACCCTGTCTCTAACTAAAATACAAAATAGGGCTGGGGCTGGGGCTCAGCGGTCAAGTGTCCCTGAGTTCAGTTCCTGAGACTCCCCCAGAAAAAAAGGTTTTGGGGATGTAGCTCAGTGGTAAAGTGCCTCTGGGTTTAGTTCCCATCTCCAAAAAAGAAAAAAAAAAAATAGAAGAAGAAGAAGGAGACTCTTACCAAGCACCAGTACTCTCTTCTTGCTCTGCTTTCACTTCTCTGAGGAGATCCAGCCTCTGGCTGATTCTCCCCCCTGGTGATGGTCAGCGGCAGTGCTGTTAGTAGGTGTCCTTGGGTCAGATTCTCTTGGCAAGTTCCCTCCACCCCCACCCCCATCCCCATACTTCTGCTCTAAGACTCCAGCTTGTCACCAGGTGTTTCCTGCTGATACCATCGGAAGATGTATGGTTGCTGGCCCCAGCCGCCTCTATGGCGCGGCTGCCAGGGCCCATGGCTGAGAGCTGTTGGATCTGTGCCGGGGGTACTGCTTCCTGCTGCGGCCAGACCCGTTTTCAAGTCAATGCTTCCAGAAACCAGGCTGGAGGATCTTAGGTAACAGCTTTGGTTGGTTCCCTTGGAAAGTCACTGTGGCCCCCTTTAGCCCTAACACTCACCTCGACCCCCATCCGCAAGGATCTGAACCTTTCACATAACCAGCTGAAAGATGACCTCAGGCGCTTCTCAGCCCTTTACAGCCTTCTGAATACCTTTGACCGTTTCCAGGTGTTGAGGCTTCCTGAGGACCATGCTGAGTACCTGGCACCTAGTGTCTCATTGATTTCTCTTTCACACCGGCTCTATAAGTTAGGTTGACGGAGAGCCCCATTTTAAAGTTGAGTCAATGGAGACCCACGGAGATCAAGTGCGCTCACCCAAGGTCATCCATCCATCTCCCAAGTGGTAGAGTCAGAATTTGACCCCAGAACAAAAAACTGCAAGATTTGTGTCTTTAACCCCAGTCATACACTGTATTGTCACTCCAGGGTGAAATCCAGCTGAGTCTCTAGCAGGTCCTTGGCTGTTCCCTTTGTTTTGGGAGGGGTTGTGTGGGTGTGTGTTGGAACCATTATTACTGAAGACAGTTCTGTCCTATTAGGTTAACCAGGAAATCCCTGCAGCCAGGGGGCTGAGGCTGTGGTCCTTTGGTGCTCTGGTGTGGACTGTCTGTTTGTCCAGACCTGCTGGGTCAGGGGTGCCTCCCTCACCTAGTCATCCTCCCCAGGAAAAACACATTGCCCTGGGCAGAGAGGGTGTTCTCTTTCCTTAGTCTTTTCCCAAGCTGCTCTTGGTCCTCTGCTTCCACAGTAGAGGCACAAGGAAAAGACATCTCATCCCTTCTTTGTTTAAACATTTTTTTTAAATTATACGCAGAATATATATTGTCTTTGTTTATTACATTGTTGTGCTTTGCTTTGGGTTTTTTGAAAGAATAACTATTTGTTTGGATACAATTTCAAACTTATAGAAAAGTTGCAGGCATAGTGCAAAGAGCCTGGTGTGGTGATGCACACCTATAACCCCAGTGACTGGGGGAGGCTGAAGCAGGAGGATAGAGAGTTTGAGGCCAACCTTGTCAACTTAGAGTCCTTGTCTCAAAAAATAAAAAAGGCCTGGGAGTATAGTTGTGGTAGAGTGCCCCTGGATTAAATATATATATTTCTACAATTTCTACATCATCTTCATTCAGATTCAGTAATTGTTCGCATTTTGTCCCATTTGGTTTCTTTCACTCGCTTGCTCTCCTGGTGTACTTTCTACACCATTAAAAAGTAAGCTGAGTTGGGTGCAGTGGCGCATGCCTGTAATCCCAGCGACTCAGGGGGCTGAGGCAGGATGATTGAAAATTCAAAGCCAAACTTAGGGCCTCAGTGAGGCCCTAAGCAATTAAGCATGACCCTGTCTCAAATAAAAAATAAAAAGAGCTGGGGATGTGGCTCAGTGGTTATGCACCCTTGGGTTCAATCCCCAGTACTCCCAAAATAATAAATAAATAAATAAATCGAGGACAGCATGCCCCCCTAATCCTGAATACTTCAGGGTAAATTTCCTGAGAACAACCACGGAGCCATAGTGGTTATCAAAAACAAACAAAATTATATTTAAGGGTTGGGGTTGTGGCTCTGTGGTAGAGCGCTCACCTAGAATGCATGAGGCCCTGGGTTCGATCCTCAGCACCACATAAAAATAAGTAAATAAAATAAAGCTATTATGTCCATCTACATCTAAAAATATATATTAAAATTTATATTTTTAGATATTATATCAATAATAATTTATTAATAATCATTAATAATTTATTATCTAACATATTCAAAATTTTTTTGAATTATCAACAGTAATGCCCTTTAGACATAGCTTTCCTGATCCAACATCCACTTCAGGATTACATATCACTAATATTGATATTAATTTTATTATTTCACCTTAATCTCATTCAGTCTAAAACGGTCCTCAGCCTTTCTTTGTATTTTTTTTTTTCACCTTGTCTGAAAGTTGGCTGTGTGGTGTAATGTGCCTAAAAATTGGGTTTATCTGGCATTTCCTCCTGATTAGATTCAGGCTCTGCATTTTTGGCAGAAATACCACCCAAGTGACACTGTGTCCTTCTCAGTGCATCGTATCAGTGGCGCACAATGTCGGTCTGTTCCAGTACTGGTGATATTAGCCTTGGCTACGTGGCTTTGCTCTACTATAAAGTTATTACTTTCCCTTTGTAATTAGTAAGTAAGTCAAAATATATAAGCCCCAAGTAAACCTTTTTGGTTTCCACTTCTTCTTTGCCAGCATGGCCCCGGCTGCTCTGTTATTAGGCCTAAAGTGAAAACCAAGCTGGTTCTCAGATAGAATTTCAGTTACTTCCTCAGTTTATTGTCTTCTTTCACTTCTTTTTCCCCATTTTTTTTTCCTCCAGTACTGGGCGATTGAACCCAGGCCCTTGAACATGCTAAGCGCGTGCTCTGCCTCTAAGCTCCACGCCTCCAGCCCAGCTTGAAGAAGTTTTACATGTGCATATGCCATGTAATCTCCACCCAAAACCGAGATACAGAACGAACATCTCCAGCTTCCTGGCTGAGTTGCTTGTATTCCTTTTGAATTAGTTCTCTTTCCATAAAGGCAACCATCATTTTGACCTCTATCACAATAGTTTTGCCTCTTCTTGAACTTCATATATCAGAACAATCTAGTATGTTTGTTCTCTTCTGTACCTGGAAAGTTCCTTTTTTAAAAAAATTTTTTAAGTTGTGGATAGACATTTATTTATTTATAGGTGGTGCTGAGAATCAAACCCAGTGCCTCACACATGCCAGGCAAGTGAGCTACCGCTGAGCCTGAGCCCCAGCCCCAGCCCCAGCCCCAGCCCTGGCGAGTCCCTTTTGACGTTTACAGCTGTGGGATTCATCCATGTGTTTCGTGTGGCAGTCTCCATCTCTTTTGATCCCATGTAATATTCCATTGTATGGATATATTACAATCTATCCATTCTACTGTTATTGGACTCCTGAGAGATTTCTCAAGTTTAGTTATTGTGAATAAACTACTCTAAACATCGTTCAACATGTTTATGCAAATAGGAACATTTCTATTTTGCATGTCTGTGAGTGAACTTGTTAGATCCTCTTCTGTTCTTCCCAGTGAACTTCCTCCCGCCTCTCCCTGGCTCCTTCGAGTCCCACTTGTGGACTTTTCACTCTGCTCCAGCCGCTTAAAGACGTGGGTGTTTTCAGGGTCTGGGGCCCAGGGAAACCCCTTTTCCCACTCTACGTGAGCAGTTTCAAATCAGAGGCCCACCAAAGACCTGCTTTCCTCGTGTTTAAAGGATATTTTACATGAATGTCTTTGGCGCTCTCTGCAGTCACCAGCAGCACTCTGTGGGTTTGAGCTGAGCGACTTCACTGGTCCGAAGGAGGAGGATCACCTGTGTTTGCAGCGTGTCCCGCTGGTCCTCTTCCACAGTCTCAGTTACCCCTCGCTGACCCTTTCCACGCCCACCTCTTCCTTTCCTCTCCGATGTTTTACACCCATGTTTATAACCCCTTGCTGGACACCCCCACGGGCCTCTCACACTCCTTCCCCATGAGCTCACCTCCTCCCCAGGCCGTCCCTCCCCTGGGCTCACTGTTGGGGTGAATGGTGTCCTCATCCTCAGACTCCCAAGTACGCTGTCAACCTGGACTCCTCCATTTACCTCCCCTCCCCTCCTCCGTCTAGTTGATTGTCTAGAATGGGAATGGGGCTCAGTGGTAAAGCACTTGCCTGGCATGTGTGATGCCCTGGCTCCATCCCCAGCACCACTAAAAATTAAAATAAAATAATTGATTATCTAATACCACTGATTTCCCCTTCCTACCTTTTTTTTTTTTTTTTTGGTACCAGGGATTGAACCTAAGGGCACTTAACTAATGAGTCACATCTCCAGCTCTTTTTATTTTTTATTTTGAGACAAGGCCTCACTAAGTAGCTGAGGCTGGCTTTGAACTTGGGATCCTCCTGCCTCAGCCTCCCAAGTCCCTGGGATTACAAGCCTGCACCACCGCACCCGGCCCTTCCTAGATATTTTCTCAGTCAGCCTCTCCCTCTCCATTGCCACTGCCACTGTCTTCGATTCCTTGTCTTCAATATCTTGTCTGGATCATTCTTTATTCCCCAAATATTTATCAAGCGCCTATGATGTGTTGAGCCACGTTCTAGTCATCAGGATCAGAATAGGAAGCATAAAGTGAACAAACATATACAGACCCAAGAGAGCTTTAGATAATCATAAATATTGGAAAATAAATGGGGGTGTGGTGGGGGGCTATTTAAAAGTGGGTAGTCAGGTGGTTTTTTTGAGTGGACATACGCATAGCAATGTCAAGGTGTGAGCCACCCAGAGGTCTGGATGCAAAATTCTCTAGGAGGAAAGAAGGTTCAGGTGATTGAAGGCAGAAAAGAGCTTGCAGTGTTTGGGGGACAGCCGGATGACCGATGTGGCTGGAGCAGGGTGAGCGGAGGAAGGGGAAGGGCAGGGAGCCCATTCAGATGGCTCCTACCGGGCCTCGGGCCTCGCAGCCCATATTAAGAGGCCCACGTGTTTGTTCTGGATGTAATGGAAAGCCACTGGGGAATCAAGCAGAGAGAGCCTCAGGCAGAGATGCAGACAACAGGTGCAGGCTGCACTGGGGAGGCCCAGCAGGGATGGCTGGGACTGTGGAGAGTGCGCTATCTGGGCATGTGGCACTTTGCCCAGGCCCTCGGGAGGCGGGTGGTACAGAGCATGTGCTTGCTGTTGTCTGGCAGTGAGGTCTCAACAGGCAATCCTGCAGAAAGGAGCCTGGAGGGTGTCAACTAGGGGACTCTTGTCACTGCACTTATTTTAGGGGCTTATTGAGAGGAATGCTTGGAAATCCCTCTAGATTCCTGGTAACAACTGGGAGGTAGGAGAAGCTTTTGCAGGGACCTGTGGCTCTGAGAGATTTGCCAAGGAAGGGAACCACTTTCTCTCCATGACGGGCCTGCACCCTGCTCCTAGACCACCCCTCTCCTGCCCAGTTTGAATTATGAACAATGGCTCCAATTTACCTCCCCGACCTCTGACCTTAGCTCCATCTTTGGACTCCAAGTACCACCTCTGTCCCCGTGAACACCCTCTTTCCCTATCATCTGACCCAGTCCTGACCTCCTGCCAGCTCGTTGGGTTGCCTGCCTTGTTATGCCAGCCTGGCATAACTCCCAGAAAAGCTGCCCTTGGCCTGTCCTATTTTGTGTCTCTCCCTAATTTGATGCTGACATTGACAGATAAAGACAAGGGAGACAGCCAAACCCCAGGGCGGAACCAGTAGGTGTCATTCAAATACCAGCAAGTTAATCCTCTGCCATCTAGGATCCTGCAGCCTGGAATATGAAGCTCGGAATAGCTTTTCAGATTTCCAATCAGAGAAGCCATTTGCATGGCTACAAGGTCCCAGTGTCCCGGCCTGAGGTTCCCTGAGTCTAGTTTCCAGGGATGAAAGGAAAAAAAAAAAATGATAACAGGGAGGGCTGGGGTTGTGGCTCAGTGACAGAGCGCTCGCCTAGCACGTATGAGGCACTGGGTTCAACCTTCAGCACCCCATTAAAAACAAAATAAAGGCATTGTGCTCACCTACAACTAAAAATATATATATTTAAAAAATGATAACAAGGAGAAACAAGAAGAGAAAAAAACATGTGAAAAATCTACCAAGATAAGATTTTTTTTTTAAAGAGAGAATGAGAGGAGAGAGAGAGAGAGAGAGAGAGAGAGAGAGAGAGAGAGAGAGAGAGAATTTTTTAATATTTATTTTTTAGTTCTCGGCGGACACAACATCTTTGTTTGTATGTGGTGCTGAGGATCGAACCCGGGCCGCACGCATGCCAGGTGAGCGCGCTACCGCTTGAGCCACATCCCCAGCCCCAAGATAAGATTTTTGTACTTCTCAGTTGCACCCAAGCATAGGCTCATAGGCTCAGTGTTCCTTATTCCCAGGGAAGAAGCCCCTGGGGACATTTTCTGGTATGTTCACTAACCCACACCTGCTGCCTTGACACTGTCTTTGGCCCAAATAGAAGCAGTCACAGGTGAGCCCCTAGCCCTTGATTTGAAACATTTTATCACGACACGCTGTTTTTACCAAATATTAAACTCCCTGCACTTTTTTGTGAGTGTGTGTGTGGTACTGGGATGGATCCCAGGGCCTCGTGCCCGCTAGGCAAGTGCTCCGTTGCTGAGCTACCCATCCTTGCAGCCCCTGATTTCCAGCACATTCTTGAAAACAGAAAACAAAAACAAAAAACCAAGCAAACCAAAAAACCTTCCTATGAGAGAGAATTCCAGCTGATTGCAAATTGGTATGGGAGCTGCTTGAATTTCCTTATTGGTCTTAATGGAAACAGAATCCCGGGCTCCCTAAGAGAGCTTCTGGACACAGGGGGGCATCCCTGGAGTCCTGGACTTGACCAAAATTGGGCGACTTCCAGTGGTTGCCTGCTGCCCGTTGGTGCTGACTGGCCTTGGGAGAAGCACCCAGAGTCTCTGAGCCTCCTTTTATAGTCCCCTCTCTTCTAACAAGCCTTTATCTAAATGCAAATGTGATCCTAACTTTTTGATCAGGCTATTCCATAGTCATGGTTCCAGTGATTTTTTTTTTCTGACTTGTGATTTTATCAATAAGTGATTTTATTTCTGACTTGACGTTTCTTTGTTTGGAAAGTTGGTTGGTTGCACGAGGCTCCCGAGGGAAGTGGGCAGAAGGAGCCACTCCGTGCGTGTGGGGAGGGACCTTTGCCCAGCTTTCTTCGATGGAGAGGTGTTGGCTTTTTATCATCATGGAGAGACAGTGATAGCGGCGGGCGGAGCGTGGTGGGGGTGTGATATTCTACCCTGAAATATTTTTTTCTAAAATATGCTGACAGCTAAATCTGGCCATGTTTGTGGGATTGGATGGAATTTTCCTTAAAGTGACAAGGCAGGGCACATTTTGTCTCAAGCTTTTAACTGCGGTTGGGTGTTTGGGAAGGCATTGTACTGGGTGTTACATGCTGTGGACACGGCTCAGATGCAGTCAAATTCAAAGGAGCAGTCCCCTGCATCCTGGCTTACAATGTGCTTGCTGTGTGACTTGGCAATTTATGTAACCTCTCTGGACCTCCAGTTCTTCATCAAAATATTACCTAACTCTTGAGGTGTTGAGAGATTAAATTATATAAGTGAACATTTATAATGTGTTTAGAACAGAGCCTGGTACACAGGGCATTGCACAAACGATATTGTCTTTTCCTGCCTCTGCTAACAGAGCTTTCCATCTACTGAGTTCCTACTTAATTTCAGGCCCTGTGCTAAGTACTTTAGATGCATTTACCTTGTTTAATCCTCTATAACGTAAAGGAGTGCTATGATCTCTGAGACAGTTTTATTCTCTGACTTAATTAGGCTGTAGTACCTAGTTATTTAATCAAACACTAATTGGGGGTGTTGCTCTGAAAGTAGATGTAGATGTGGTCACCACCTACAATTAGTCGGTTTTAAGCAAAAGATTTCAGACTTACCAGCTCCCATAGTCACATATGCCAATTCCTTAAAGTACATCTCTTAAAATATATATGTGTGTGCGTCTGTGCGTGGGTCCACACATCCGAGAAAACATGATCAGGGAAATTAAGGAATTACACAGGTCACTCTGCTGAATCTGGCAGGATCTGAATTCAGCTCTCTCTCCCTGCAACATTACTTTTCTCTATGGTTAGAACCTTTCAGCGGCAGCTAGAGGGACCTGCGATTTCAGATTGTTTACGGAACATGTTGTGACTTCTTCTCTTCAGGAAAGAGTTACAGAAGTGGGATTCCAAGACCGTGGGGTCTGCTGTAGACTTTGGTTGTATTCAGAGGAAAGTGGAGTGGGAAGCAGTGGAGAAAAGGAGGAAGAAAGATTTTATTTGTGGGGCTTTGGTTGGTGGGAACAGAAACAGACTCTCCTCAATTCATACACAAAGGAATGGATTCCAAGAATATTGCCGATGCTGGGCGGCTTGCAGAGAAAAGTGTTCCATGGGCTGTCTGTACCCTGATGCAGAGGGGGAAACTGGAATTATAGAGGGAGGGATGCTAAGAATTACTGCCCACAGAAAATGAGGGGTGCTTTATTTCCCACAAGGAAATGGAGGTATTATTAAAAAGGGAAATGGATGGTTGATAGCCAAAATAATAAATGATCATTGTAGAGAGCAACAAGAGATCCTTAGATTGGCTCTTTTTTTTCCCAAAGTAATTCAGAGTGGTCTGATCACCAGTGCCTAGAAATGACCCTTGGGATTTGTGGGGCGATATGGAGGACATCTTTCTGTTTAGGATTTTTGGCTCTTTTTATACAAATGTTCCCAAATGAAACATAAATAGCAATACTAATAACCAGGAATCTCACACGGTTCTAAGTGCATTAGTTGCTGCTCATCTTATCTCTGCAGCAACTCGATGAGGTAGGCACAATTATTATCACTCTTTTACATAAGAGAAAACTGAGGGACATGGAGCTTAATTAATTTGCTCAAATGGCCAATAAATGGCAGGCAGTACACACAATAATGTCCTTTCACAATTCTAGTCCTGGGATAGTATTTACTAGAATCAGAGGCTGTCACATGATCACAAACGGCAAAGGTCCTTGAGGCAAGTCTTCCTCCTAGTCCGAGAGCTCCCAGGGTCGGATGTGAGCTGGATACAGACTCTGCCTAGATGTCTGATCTGAGACGTTCAATTCCATTTTCTTAATGGCTGTCAATCAGTTCCCCACTGTTTCCCCTGAGGCTAGACCCAGCAGGGGTGTCGTCAGCACTTAGGAATAGCATTAAGGACAAAGCCTGCTCTGGGCTGTTTGTTTTTCCCCAGTGAGATTGCCCATCCCTCAACACAGTCAGGAATGAGCTCAGATGTCGCTCAGAACTGAATGCATTGCTTCCCTGAGGCCCCCAATCTTCCGCAGAGCAAACAGAAATGAGATATGAGTTCAAGTAATGATTGGGATCACTTTCACTTCCAGGTACTTCGCTCTTTAGACCAGTGATGTCTCATAGAAATATAAAATGAGCCACACACTTTATTTAAAATCCCTTAGCAACCAAGAGCAATGGTGCACACCTGTAATTTCACGTACTTGGGAGGCTGAGGCAGGAGGATCACAAGTTTGAGGCCAGCCTGGGCAACTTAGTAACAAAACAAAACAAAAAAAAGGCTGGGGATATAGCTCAGGGGTAGAGCATCCCTGGGCTCAAACCCCAAGGGTACCACAAAAAATAAATAAAATTTCCTTGTAGCTGTATTTTTTCAGAAGGCAAAATTCATTCTCAACATAAACTTGATTTAACATAATAATTTAAACTATTATCGTTTTAATACTTAAATTAGATAAACATTTATTAGTGAAGCATTTTATTGTTTTCATATTAAGTCCTTGAAATCCAGCGTGCATCTCCCACTGAGCACACAGCTTGGTCTGGCCTAGTCACACTATCTGTTCTCATAAGCCCCATGTGTTGAGTGGCCGCCATGTGGGACAATGCAGAATAGGCAATAACTCTTTCAAAGACTTCATTCCTGGCACATGAGCACCAACAAGATGCCCACAGGATCTGTGACCTCATGGAGTTCCAGAGGGGAAGGGACCATAAACAAACATGCAAATAAATGAGATGATTCTAGCTGGTGATGAGCACCTATGCAGGAAGTGAATCAGGTTAACGCGGAGTGATCTGGGGGAGACCTGAGCATGGTTGGGGAGGACTGTGTGAGGAGAAGACATTGGAGGCAGAACCTGAAAGACAGAAGGAATCAGCCATGTGAGGTGGGTGGGGGCAGAACCTTCTAGGCATAGGCCAGAGGGAATGCAAAGACCTTGAAGCTGGGAAGCACTTGGCCTGGGAGCTTCGTGTCTCAGTTGAAGAGCAGAGTGGGAGAGAGCAGGTACTTATTCTGGGTTTTAGATTTTTGTCCTAAATGTGAAGAAAAGCCACTGGCCCATTTTAAACAGGAAAGTGATGGAATTTGATCTTGTTTTATTCTTCTCCTTCTTCCTTTGGTAAACACTAACTTACACCTCCAACCCCCATATCTCAGGGATTTATTTATTTTTTACTGGGGATTGAACCCAGGGACACTTTGCCACTGAGCCACATCCTAGCCCTTTTTTTTTATTATTTTTTATTTTATTTATTTATTTTTTTATTTTCAGACAGGTTCTTCCTAAGTTGCCAAGTCTGGCTTTGAACTTGTGATCCTCCTGCCTTAGTCTCCCAAGTCACTAGGATTATTGTGAGAACTGGCTGCGGGCCACTGTGCCTGGCCCTGATCTCAGCTTTTAAAGACAGCTGGTTACAGGGTAAGTTAGGTCAGTGTGGGGGGGGGATCCTTTTCCGCCTCCTCCACTCCCCATTTCACCACGAATATATAGAAATGAATTTCACTTAAAAGATAAAGCTAAACAAAACTAAACTATGTGTTTGAGTTTGACTTCAGAAGGAAAGGCAAATATTCTTGGGTCAGAGACTAAGAAGGAAGTTAAAGAGCTGGAAGATCCTGTGTAGATTCTGAGGTTGCTAGAGGAAAGTTCCAGAATATAAGCCCTCCTAGCTAAGGGGTTGGTGTTTTCATGCCTATTCTGGGACAGGGGACAAAGCTTGAAAAGGGGACTGGGAACTGGAGTCGCTTAACAAATGCAGGACCCTGAAAGGGGCCTCCTTTCCCCTTGTGAAATAACCCAAGATATGTTCCCTCACCAATTCCAGGAGGAAATGAGAAGTCTTGGGGAAAAAAACCAAATCTATAAGAAATTAGAACCCCAACTCTGTGCTATGTGGAAGGGTGGATAGACCAAAGTACACCATCTAAGTGGTGTGGAGCTCTCAGGCCAAGAGGGCAAACTGATCTCAGACCAATGGCCTAGAATGAATCAGCACTAGGATGAATCAGCACTAGGAAAGGAAAATTAGTTAAGGGGTCATAGAATATTCTAGAACTTTAATGCACACCTAGATCACTTGAGGTTCTCATTAAAATGCAGATTCTATTCCCTACTTCTAGATCTGGGGCAGGGCCTGAGACTTTGCATTTCTAATAAGATCCAACGTGATGCAGAAACTGCCAGACTCTAGACACCTCTTGTGAGTAACAAGGCTCTCTGGGATAGGTGAGAGTGGCTTGGCTAAGTTGGTGGTGGGATAGAGAGAAGAGGCTGTATTCAAGAGACATGTTGGGGAGAGAATCAACAGGACTCACAGAAAGACAGATATGGAGTGAGGGGAAGGGAAAATCAACAGCTCAGGGGTTTCTGGTTTGGGTAACTGGGAGATGGTGGTGCCATTTGTTGACATAGGGAAGATCAGGATGGGAGGAGACTTTTGCCAGAGAAGGGATGTGACCAGATCCAAGTCTGTCTACTCACCACTCAAAAGCCAATACTCAAGAGTTGGTACAAAGGAAATTAGCTTTATTCAAGGGTTGCCACCTGGAGAACACGGGCACTAGAGTTATCAATCCCCCAAAAAGACCATCTTAGGGAACTCAGGTGTGTAAAAGGAATTTTATAGGGAGGGAAAGGAGGTACAGAAGACAATGAACTGGAAGCCTAGGTGCTGGGTGGGGCCTTCATCATCTAGAGTGTCTCTCTCTCTCTTTTTTTTTTTTTCTGTCCTAAATATTGAAATGCACCTAGAGCGCCCAGGATGGTTAGACAAACCATATTACTTCTCTGCAAAGTTAAACCTCACAGCCAGCAACTTACATGCTTGGTGCTAGTTGATGTGCAGGACTTAAATAAGGAGGAGCGCTACACATTCAGATATTATCTGAAGGTCACCAGATGGTCTGAGGAAAGATTATTTAGTAGTTAACATCTTGATCATTTAGATGCAGCGTTTCTTTGAATTTAGAATGCTGGGCAAAGGGGGGGGGATAGCAAAAGTAACTGCCGAGGACAACTTCTAAAGGAGCAGACGCTGATATAAGGGAATTATATGTATGTGTTGGGGGTGGGAGGTGTCAAAAACTCCTGACCAGCTCGTGTGAATATGAGGCCTTCTCTCCTCTCTGTGCAAAAATGTTGCTAGGAGGCATCCATGACGCAGATGATCTATTTTCTCAGTTGGGTTGATGACAACAATCTTTGCTCTGGAGGTCCAATCTGGAAAATCTTAAAGTCTTAATAAATAACCACTTTTGCAAATGAAGTCCTGCAATGACCAGCCAACCCCCTTCGTCCACCTCTCACACATTTAACATGCATCTCCCCTGCTTGGCACCACCAGTGATCAGAACACTTAAATTTAGTTGAATTTAATTCTCTATTTGCTGGAATCTTCCAAACTCCCCAGCATGCAGTGAATGAGCAGAGGGCTCACGCATTGTTATTTTTTAATAAATAATGTAATGTACAGAGTTAAAGGGTTTTCTTTAATGAATATTTCTTTTGAAAAAGAAATTATCTTTGTGTCAAGCACCATTAGGTGCTTTAACGGATGTTATCTTGTTCTATAGTGGCTGCCACTATTCTTCTGGATGGTTCAGAGGGGTAAATGAATGGCAGGGCTTTAATTTGAACCTCTGCAGTCCTACTACAGAGTTCAAGTTCCCTACATGGCTCTGGGCTCCCCATTCCAGGCTCCTTGCCATGTGCTGAGCAGGATGTGCCCAACATCATAAAACATGACTTCAGCCCTCAAGGAGTTTAACCTAAATAGAGAGGGAAGACAATTGTGCAAATATACTTGACATGCGACCTTGCGTTGCTAGTTAAATGCTGCTGGAGTGCTGCTAATGTACATGTCATTGCAGATATTCTTCCAGAGTCAGGATACGGTAGATTCCACAGAGGCTTCCAGAGAATGCAAGACTTTAAACCATGCATGCAAGAATGGATAGGACTTGGAGAGAACAGAGAATCTCCCAGGCCACAGTTCCAGTTAGTGGGACTAATGCAAGCTGGACCAGGAGTCAGCCTCTTTAATGATCTCTCTCTCTCTCTCTCTCTCTCTCTCTCTCTCTCTCTCTCTCTCTCTCTCTCTCTTCTCTCGTTGTTGTTGTTTGGGTTTTGTTGTTGTTGTTGTTGTTTGTTTTGTTTTGTTTTGATACTGAGGATTGAACTCAGGATTGAGCCACATCCCCAGCCCCTTTTTGTATTTTATGTAGAAACAGGGTCTCACTGAGTTGCTTAGGGCCTCACTAATTGCTAAGGCTGGCTTTGAACTCGTGATCCTCCTGTCTCAGCATCCCAAGCCCTTGGGATTTCAGGGGTGCACCACTGCACCTGGTTTCTCCTCTCTTTTCTACCTCCCAAATTCACCGCCAAAATCCAAACTGGGTTTTCCAGGCCCAGATTAAATGTCTGATGCTTCTAGGCTGAAATAGGTGTTCTTCTCTATCTCTGCTCTGCTCGGCACATCTCTGTTATTTGGTTAGCTCCCCTTTATATTGGTTGCCATAGAGGACTGAAACACATAGAGTCCATAGAGCAGATGTGGGGATGTAGGGGTGGGGGCAGGAACAAAGTAGAACGTCTGCCACCCTTTTATATGGCACCTACTCTGGGCATTTTAACTCAACTTTTTCATTTATAATATAAAAATTCCAATGTTCATTTCATGCAGTGGTTTCAAACACTGAAGGAGGAGATAACATTTGTGATAATACCTAGGACAGTGTCTGGCATTTTAAAAGATTGTCAATAAATGTTAGTGTCCTTTTCTCTCTTTTTCTATTCTGCCTTATGGTAGATGTCTAGACAGTTCCATATGATATGCCTGACCTAATTTTTTTTTCTCTCTGAGGTGCATGTATTATTGAATTACACTTGGCCCTCTGTATCCGCAGGTTCCTTATCCTCAGATTCAACTCACTGCAGATTGAAAATATTCAGAAAAAAAATTTCGTCTGTAGTGAACCTACACAGACTTTTTTCTTGTCATTATTCCCTAAACAATTTACTAGAACTACTATTTATGTAGCATTATGTTGTGTTTGGTATTGCAAATAATTCTGAGATGGTTTTAAGTATACTGGATAGAAGGATATGTGCAGGTTATACGTAAATACTACCCCATTTAATATCAAGGACTTGAGCATCCACAGATTTTGGTGTCTGAGGAGGGGGTGACACCAAGGGACAACCATATTTGCAGTTGTCAAATGTGTGGTCATTTCTTCTTTCCTCTGAGTCTATGTGTTCTTTCATGGCAGAGGCTGTATCTCACACAACCTTAACCTAACAGCATGCCTTGTGCTTAGATGTTCAATCAGTGGTGACAAATGGATATAAGGGTGAAGAAGAAGAGCTTTTTCATTTTCATTATGCCATTACCTTGTCTCTGCAGAGTGGAATTTATCGATTACACTGAGGCAACAGCACAAATAAATCAGCATTATCCAGGTTGAGGTCCCCCGAATGTCCTGCAGCACAGGACACAGACATCCTCCTCCTCCCTGATTTCTGGTGACACCCTAGAGCCAGGGAAGAGTCAGATCTGGACCCAGGTGACTCTCTGCCTATGATGTCACAATATCATCTGCACTATCTCCCTCCTTCCTTTCACTCTCTTTCATAAGGAGGGTTCAAGATTCCCTTCATAAGTTTAAAACATACTTCTTCTAAGGGAAAGTGCAAATACTTGGAGAAGGGAAAAGAGAACAGGAGTGAAGATCAATATTTTCTATACTTCAGAGACTGCCCTCCCTGCCCATTTTGGTCATTTGATTCAGGTGTGGAGGTGGAAATCACCCATTTGCCTTGGGAAACTGGGTTATATTTTGACAAATGCCAGGCCAGCTGGCCTCTGAGAGACATATTACCATAGGTCACCTTGTGGTTACCGCTTGACCCAAAGTTGTCGTGTCCAGATGCTCCTGATGAAGGTGACAGCATCCTGGAAAGCAGAGACTCACAGACCCAACCTGGTTGCTGGTTTGTCCCATTTTCTCCAGCCTCCTGGACCTAGACAGGGTTTCTGGCTCCTTTCAAACTCATGCCTGGCATTTCCTTGCTCTCTGCTGTCCTGGGGCTGGGCTGCTGGCAGCAGATGCTGCCCTTCCCTCCCCCAATCCAGGAGGGGGCCCTGGCCTCTATGACAGCAAATCCATTGCACCACTTAGGTTTAATTAGAGCACAATGACGGATGATTAGTTTACACATCAAAGCATTGAAACAACAAATTGGCCCCATCCCAAAGCCCAGCACAGGAGCTGGCCTTGAACTCTTGAGTCTCTGCCTGCTGGGGCTGGGCAGCCGAGGATGAAAACGCAGGAGCCCCACGCAGTGGTTCACAGGAGGAGTTCTGTTTCCCAAGTTAGAAAGTGGATCCCAGCTGTTTCCAACCTTAATTGTGCCCCTGTGTCTCTGTCACCTTGGTTTTGCACCTCCAAATCCTCCCTGGGCTGCTCCATAAGGTTTCACAGGGAGTTGGCTCTCAATCATTTGGGGACTTGATTATACAATCCATGATTTACCCAAGCTCCTTGCTAATCCTCTCTTTTTTACCCTGTTACTCTCCAAGAGGGATTTTGACACTTCATTAGGATACCTACCAGGAGCAGAAAGAGAAAGGCAAATGAGTTAATTTTCAAACCAGGCTTCTTGGTTACCAGCTGATGACTTTTTGTTTGAGGGCGAATGGGGAAGGAGATAGAAATGATAGGGATTACAGGTAGCAATGAGGCAAATGACTTATTTCTGTATCTTTCCTATATACTTGTAGAGGCAGATGAACACACTTAGAACTCCATATAAGACTGGCTTTGCCTTGCCCTTTTTTTGGGGGGGTGTTGAACCTGGGGCTTTGTGCATGTGAGGCAAGCCCTCTACCAACTGAGCTATAACCCCAGCCCTGTTTTGTTTTTTGTTTTTTTTTTTTTTGAGACAGGGGCTCCCTAGGTTGCCCAAACTGGTCTCAAACTCCTGGGCTCAAGTGAACCTCCTGCCTCAGCCTCCTGAGTGCAGGAGCCTTACCACCGCACTTGGCTTTCTTTGCTTCTTCTTTTTAATTTTTATTTTTGGTACTGGGCTTGAACCCAGGGGTACTCAACCACTGAGCCTCATCCCAGCCCTTTTAAATATTTTATTTAGAGGTAGGTCTCACTGAGTTGCTTTGGGCCTCATTAAGTTGCCAAGGCTGGCTTTGAACTTTAGATCCTCCTGCTTTCGCCTCCAGAGCTGCTGGGATTACAGGCATGTGCCACCACATCTAGCCTATCTTTGTTTCTTATTACATATTTTAGATCCCTTATTGTCTTGCTGGGACTCCAAAGAGGCTGATAGTGTGTTAGGAAACATAGGCAGTTTGGTACTCTTGGTTGAGAAGCCTAGTTAACAATCAGTTAATTCATTGAAAAAACAATAGCATTTTTAAAAAAACCCACTAAGAGTCCACCCAGTAAACTGAATTGATCTTTTTATTTGGCCTACACACATGCCCATCAAAAACAATTGGTGTATCCTGCTCCAAAGTCAAAGTCAATGGCAGAGCAGAAACTCGAATCTAGGTCTTCCTTATAGCCCTTCTTTCTCAGGGCTAGGTGATCTTACTAATTTTCAAAACAAGAGGGCTGTGGCTCCATAAAAGTCGTATGGAGCACAAAGACTCAGGCCTCTTTCCTGAACAATTGGTGGAGACGCAGAGCATGGTGGGATTCTCGTTCCCTGGCTGAGGACCTTGGGGGTGAGCAGGCATCAGCCTCTCTGCTGTGATGTGGGCCGACAGATGAATGCGGGCTGCCTCTAGCTCAGGACAGTGGGCGGGAGCTGAACTGGGTGTCAGGCTGCTCTCTGTAAGCAGAGCACTTCATAGGGAGGATGACATTGCATTATTAGCATAAATGGGGAGCCTATTGATCTGGCTGATTAGAAAGTCTTCCAAGGGACTGGGGTAATTAGCACAATTTACAGAGTAGCAGTTATCAGCGTCATTGCCTAATTAACAATGTAAATATCCTTCTAAATGACATTTTATAATCATGATCAGACCCTCTAGCATTTGCCCTGTTCACTGCTGATTCCTCCCCAGATGTACAGAGAGTTGCCTTTTTTTCTGTGCCTAGCATGGCTTACAATAAAGCAATTGTACATGTCCCACATGTCCTCTTTGGTACCTTACTAGGGGGGGGTCTTCTTTGCCTTCGTCACTCCAGCCCCAAATATACAGTGTGCCAATTGAATTGCCAATTAAAAGCACTTAATTAGATGTGAAAGGGGAGTTCTGTCATGTTCTGGATTCTGAACTATTTTTTATTTGTGTGCTTAGCAGGATAAGTCATCTTAAATTAGCATCACATTTTTTCCTCTGAAGAGCATGTGAGAAATGAGGCTATTAAGAGGAGAGGTTTAACACAATATTTGTGTACACTCGTCATGGGTGCAAAGCATCATCCCAAACGCATATGTTACTTTGGCAGGAGGGGTTGTTCTTCATATTTATTTTATCTCCTTATCAGTTCTTGTAGAATTAATGTTTGCCATAGACTATTTAGTCTGCCTAATCAAACACACATTTGGGGAAGTTGATTGTTTATTTTTTGCTTTCAATTCACCTATTATTTGGAGTAACAGGCCCATGCTACAAGATGATCATCTCAGGTCTAAATTCCAGATGGCACGCACACGAATCTTTACGGAGTCCTGGGGGTGGATGTTTCAGAAGCTTGCACCCTCGCTGGAAAGAATGCCCCAAAGCTTTCCACTACTGGAGGACTGCTTATTTCGTTTGGTGGGTTATTCACTTCCGGTCTTTGTGCTCCCACTCACTGCATGACAGCCAATGCAGTCACATATCTACAAAATGTGAATAAAAAGTGAGAGGGAAGTTCATATAAAGCAGTGCATATTGCATCGGTAAAACGGTGCGGTGCGGAAGAGAAAAATGATTTTTGGAGGAATTTGCTCTGGGTTTTAATTAACCATCTTGCCCTTATTCCCCATTATCATTGATTTGTGTGATAAGTGCCAATTATATGTGTCATAAGTATACTCCTTTTTCTGAAGACAAGAGATCTTATGTGTGATGCAAATAAGGGTTCTCAGAATGCTAATTTTGTAATGAGCCAATGCATTCTTCAAGGAGTTTATAGTCTAGAGGGGAATAAAACATGTGCATAAATAATTATAATGCAAAGTAGGAAACTGGTGTGTCATGAGACAGTACAGAAAGAATTATGGCCAAAAAAGAGGGCGGGGAAATAAATTATAGTTGAGAGATGTGGGAAGGCTTGCTTGAAGGTTGGGGGAAATTGACATAAAAGCAAATTGAGAGGATTGGGTGTGATTTCCAGATGAGAGGAATAGCAGGAAGAAAACAGAGAGGTGGGACAGCAAGAAATTTAAATAAGGAACAAGATGTTTACCAGACCTCAAGTGAGGAAAGGAGGAAGGTGCTACAGTTACTATGGCTGTGCATGTGGCCCAGGGTTTCATCACAATCACGCAGAACCCAGAACCAAGATTCAAACATGTGCACCACTTCCTGTAGACCCCAGGGATCAGCGATTTTTTTTTTTTTTTTTTTTTTACAAAGGGCCAGAGAGTAAATATTTTAAGCTTTGTGGGCCATATTGTCTCTATCACAACCATTCAACTTTTGTGGCCCCAAAGAACCCTGAGAGAATATGGAAGTGAAGGGGGCATGTCTATGTTCCAATAAAACTGTATTTGTGGATACAGAGATAAGTTTCGTGTGATTTATATACGAGACAAGATTATGTTCTGATTTTTTGCTGTCTTTTGCTATTGAAGTGGGCAGAGGCATGGAGCTATCCATCTCCTACACTCTGAGTTTTTCTTTACCTTTGGTCATAATCCTATAACCAGAGAGCCAAGTGCTGACTGAGTGTAAAACCATTGGGCCAGAGAAATGCAAGGTCAACCCATCAGGTGGCTATGAGTGAGCATGGGGTGTCAAAAACTGTGGTCCCATTTCGGCCTTGGGCCCAGGAGCAAGCTTTGGCATGTGATTCTAGGGCCACACGGGGTCTATGTGCTTCCAATGGACCCTAAGAGTATTTGGTAATTAAAAACCATGTAAATAAAAACCATGGTAATTAAAGCCCTAGGTCAAGAGTTTGACAATCCACGTGGGATAAATGTGGCATACCATATTTCACTTTTATGCAGCCCACAGTTCAGTACACTATGTAGTGGGATCCCTCAACCATCTTCCCTGGGCTGAATTAGGTATTTCTGAATATCAGCAGGCTAATAATAACTTCCATCCATCTCCTGGATAAGGTTCAGTAGTTTGCAGAGAGTGATTTTCATCCTTTCTACACCCTGCACCCCTTGCTGCACCATCTCCAAGCAGAAAAGGAGAAATGGGAGTGTATTCAGGCTGGTGCACTGTTGGGAAGCCTCTTGGCCCCTTCCAGCCCTCCTCCTGCTCAGATACTTCTAAGAGTTAATGCAGGGGTCAGGAAAATGGCTGATGTGCGGTGTTGAACTAGCATTTCCCTTTGTGAGCTGGACCAAAGCAGCTGTCCATCTCATTTCCAGACACACCTGACACAGCAAAGGGGTTTTTAAAGATACAAAACAGCTGGGTGCAATGGCACCTGCCTGTAGTCCCAGCAGCTCAGGAGGCTGAGGTAGGAGGATCGAAAGTTCAAAGCCAGCCTCCGAAACTTAGCAAGACCCTAAGCAACTTAGTGAGACCTTGTCTCTAAATAAAAAACAAAAAAGGGCTGAGGATATGGCTCAGTGGTTAAGTGCCCCTGGTTCAATCCCCGGGACCAAGAATACATACATATGTAAATAAATAAATACAGAAAAATGTATTTTTAAAAAAATTTTGAATGACACATTTATGCTTGAATAAATGTTTCTTATTTCTCTCCTTCCTTTTCTCTTCTGCTCTCTTCTTTCTTTTCCAGGAAAGTCTTCAATTTTTCTTCTTCTTTTTTTTTTTTTTTTTAAACAGGAGCTAACAAGCGGTAGCGCGCTCGCCTAGCATGCGTGCGGCCCGGGTTCGATTCTCAGCACCACATACCAACAAAGATGTTGTGTCCGCCGAGAACTAAGAAAAAATAAATAAATGTTAAAATTCTCTCTCTGTCCCCCTCTCTCTCTCACTCTCTCTTAAAAAAAAAAAAAAAAACAAATGGAAAATTTCTTTATAAAAAAAAATAAAAATAAAAATAAAAAATAAACAGGAGCTAACATAGAATGGTGAAGGTTAAATAGGTGATTCACTTACTTTATAATGTTTCATTGGCAGATGACCCAAAGGCTAGTGAGATGTAGAGAAGCTACAAACAGAAAAGAGGCTATTGCTTCTGACAACATGAAAGCCACTGAAACCTTAAGACCAGTGAAGATGGAAGCCAACTAACTGTACAGGTGGAAGGGCAAATGGGAGAATGGTAAGTGAGGAAGTGAAACCTCCAGTGTAGACCATGCTAATGAGGGCTATTTATCAGTGAGATCTCAGTCTCAATGTCAACCTTTTTATTTTATTTATTTATTTATTTATTTATTTTTTGGTACCAAGGATTGAACTCCAGGGCACTTGACCTCTGAGCCACACCCCCAGCCTTATTTTGTAATTTTATTAGAGACAGTGTTTCACTGAGTTGCTTAGTGCCTTGCTTTTTGCTGAGACTGGGTTTGAATTCGAGATCCTCCTGCCTCAGCCCCCCCAGCCGCTGGGATTACAGTTTGCAACACCAGGCCTGGCCTAAATGTCAACCTTTTGTGTATCACATGACCACCTTTTATTTCTCTGCAAAGCACTTTTTTTTTTTTTTTTTTTTTAAATACTGGAGATTGAACCCAGGGGCACTTAACCACTAAGCCACATCTCCAGCCCTTTATTTTTTTATTTTTTATTTTGAGACAGGATTTCACTAAGTTGTTCAGAGCCTTAGCTAAGTAGCTGAGGCTGGTTTTGAATTTCCAATCCTACCACCTCGGCCTCCAGAGCCACTTGTATTACAGGTGTGCACCATCATGCCCAGTTGCAAAGCACTTATTTATTGCAAAGCACAGGTCATGTCTGTCTTCCTGTCTGTGTCTGACTCTCCCCTTCCCCTCATTTTCTTTGCCCCTAGGACATAACGCATGCACAACGATCATATATGTTTTATTTATTCTGTCTCCCCAGAACCTCTAAGACTAGGTGGTACCTGGTAGGTGTTCTATACATTTATTGAATGAAATAGATAAAAGTTTGGCTCTGATGGAGAAGTGAGAAAGAGATCTATCTGGTGGGGGATGTGGAATAAAGAAGGGATGTCTTCTCAATCAGCTTTTGGGTTCACTGGCTATCTCTATTGTTTTCTGTTCAGAATCTCCCTGTAAAGGGGGTGGGGAAGCTTCCTCTTCCTGCCTCCCCGTGCCTGAGGAATTCCCTAAGATAACTGCTTCATGTGTCTGTGGTCTGTGGCTGAGCTCCAGAATACATTCTCCCAGTCTCCCAGTTTCCTAATTTTGTTACTTTATTTTTGAGTGGAAACCTCTCACTCGGTGTTTGTCAAACTTTAACGTATCTAAGAACAATCTGGAGATCTTGTTAAAATGTAGGTTCTGTCAGGCATGATGGTGCATGCCTATAGTCGGCTATGCAAAGAGATTGAGGCAGGAGGATCACAGATTTAAGGCCAGCCTGGACAATTTAGCAAGACTGTCTCAAAATACAATAGAAAGGGCTGGGTGTGTAGCTCAGTGTAGAGCACTTGTCAACCATGTGTGAAGTTCTAGGTTAAATCCCTAGTATTAAAAAAAAAAAATTGATTCTGCAGGTCTAGATGGGAGATTTTGCATTTCTAACAAGCTCCTGGGTGAGGTTCATGCTGCTGGTCCATAAATTTTGAGTAACAAGTTTCTAGACCACTTTGGTAAGCTGCTTAGATGAACAGGTGGAGAAGCAGAGATTGATGAAGTGGCAGGGAAGAAAGAGGCAGCCGAGGGAGCAGAAGAACTTTAGGGGCACAGAGGGGACAGAATCAAGAGCACCAGCAAAGGGCTGGGGAGGTGGCTCAAGCGGTAGCGCGCTCGCCTAGCATGCGTGCGGCCCGGGTTCGATCCTCAGCAGCACCATATACCAACAAAGATGTTGTGTCCGCCGAGAACTAAGAAAAAATAAATAAATGTTAAAATTCTCTCTCTCTCTCTCTGTCCCTCTCTCTCACTCTCTCTTTAAAAAAAAAAAAAAAAAAAAAAAAAGAGCACCAGCAAAATGAGTTTTCTCAGGCAGGGAAACTCCCCTCAGTATAACAGGAAAGAAGCAGAAGGGATGAGAAGAGGAAGCGCTTGTCCCATGGTATTTAATTTTCAATGCAGTCACCAGCTAAGAGTGAGGGTGGAGGTGGCGTGTGGGAGCTCTGAGAAACAGTCATTTTCTTCCTGAGAAGTATCCAGTGTGACTTTCAGGTTTGGATCATCAATTTAAAGTAATACCCATCATCTCTGTTATGTAATTTTCTCAACATTAATCTGTTTGGGTGCACATTGGAGGAGGAGGATTGATTCATCCAGAGTTGAGTGACAGAAGGGGAGAGGAACCAGGAAGTTGAGGGTGTTAGTGAGAGAAGGATTTTAGTGAGGGTCAGGCCCTGGGCAGGACACTGACACTCAGCCCCTGCTCCCATGGGGCTCCTGTGGGAGACAGATACATCTGATAGGATAGAATCACGCAAATGCATACCATGTTCATGTACATGCACATTTGTACATATTATGTGTAAATGTAGTTATATGTAAATGTATTTGTTTATGTAACTAGCAGAACTGTCAGTGGCCAATCCACGATCCCTTGAGCCATACCATTGTGCAATATCTGGCTGATTTCCAGCTGCCCGGCATCTGCATCTCTGCCTGGGAGCAGAGCAGGCTAGAAGTACCAGGGAGTTAGCAGGAGAGCATTGTTCAGCCAGTAACTGACAGGAATTGGAGTATAAATACCCACAGAGGAGGGGAAGGATCACTGAGATAAGTGTTCCACACTGCCTCCCCAGCAAGATGAAGTTCAGCTGCCCATGGTGGTAACTCGCTTGGCAGGGATTTCTTTCTTTTTTTTTTAACCCCCTCTTTTTATAATATATATGTATTTTTAGTTGTTGATGGACCTTTATTTTATGCATTTATTTATATGTGGTGCTGAGAATCGAACCCAGAGCCTCACATATGCTAGGCAGAGCCCTCTTCCCTTCCCTGCTGTACTTCTCCACTCCCTTCCTGGGTGTTTTCTAGGACCATCTTCTAAATGAATTACTTGCTCTCAGATCCTTGCTTCAGAGTCTTCTTCTGGGGAAATCCAAATTCAGGTATATATAATTATAAGTTGTGATGCATGCCATGGAGAAAGGTATGGGCTACGACTTTGGGTCTCTGTCCCAGTGTGGGGCAGGAGTGGGGGTGTCCAAGAAATTGAGGAGGAGATCTGTGAGTTGGGATTGAAAGGAGGAGCAGGATGGAAGGAACATGGTATATTTGAGGATCTGAAAGATCACTATGAGTTGAGCACAGTGGCACAGGCCTGTAATCCTGACAACTTGGAAGGCTGAAGCAGGAGGATCACAAAAATGAGGCCATTTAGCAGGACCCTGTCTCAATATAAAATAAAAAAGGATTGGGGATGTAGCTTGGTGCTAGAGCACCCTTGGGTCCAATCCTTAGTACTGCAAAAAGCAAAACAACATTGTAGTCTGCGGGGATATGAAGGGGAAGCTTAAGAGAACAGACCCGGCAGGGTCTTGTAGGATGTGGTAAGAAGTTGACATAAGTATTCAGAGAACATTGGGAAGCCATTAAGGGGTTTACTGCAGGACAATGACAAGATTAGAACTGCCTTCAACAGAAAACAGAGGAAGACAGGAAAGGGTGAAGGGGAGGGATGGTGTGCCAAGGCCTTGGTCATGACCCAGGCCCTTGAATCGAGTTTTGCTCTTGGAGGAGTATCAGGAGTATCAGTAAATGTTTGCTAAAGTGGAAGGTAACTATTAATTACATATTTGATGGACCAGAACACCCTATTTCCTGGTCAAGCCAAATAATGGTTTTCCTTCATTAATGTTGCCTTTTTTTTTTTTTTTTTTCTCAGCTAGTCAACTTTATCAGCCCTTTGTCTTAGGACAAAATCAACAGAATAACTCTCTTTTTTGTTTTCTGGGTTTTTTTTTCTCATTCTCTCCTCCCTTCCTTTTTTTTTCCTCTATCTTCCTTCTCTTCCATCCCCTGTCCACCCCTCCGTCTCCCAACCTCTGCCAAATAACCCCATTTAGCAAAACAGATTATTTCCTACAGTCTTCTAGTAACTGTGGCATTTCATTCTTATCTGTGGCCATCTTAGGACTCTAAGAGGTCACCAGTGGAAACAGAGTCACACATTATGAGTAAGGTAATTTTAAAGTGGATCTTTAGTCACCCGCCATCAAAATGCAAAAAAAGAATGGTGTTCCCAAGCACGTTCATTCTTTGAGTAATATTGCAATACAAACGTCCAGAATGCACATACTCTTCTGAGGGGAAAAAAAAAATTCATCCCAAAGGTGATTTATACCAAAAAATGTATGTACGGACATGCATGTTATTTACAATCTGAAATCTTGAGACATTGAACATATTTTCAGAGATGAAAAAGTGGAGACTCACATTCAGAGACAACATGCACCTGATCACCAGTGTGATCTCAAGTGTGGCCACTGTCAATAAATTACTACAGAACACATCAGAAATAGAGAATGACATATACCAGTCAGCAAGGTTAGATTGATGGCGCTGCAGAAAGTAACACAAGACAGAAGACTAAAGGCTAAAACTCCAGCCTATAAATTACTCTCCAAGTGTATGTTGTAAATAGTCACAATTGTACCCTTTTTCCTCTTGTACTCCTTTTATATAAAAATCTTGAAATCCTTGCTCATCCTCTTCTTCCACCCAGCAATTAAAGAAGAAAAGACACTAGATGTCTGAGATTTCACATAACCTTTTACACCCAATATTTTCATTGTCTTACAAACAAATCTTGAGCAGTCAGCTAGGGTTATGTTTTGCAGCACCCTGGGGTGGTGAAGATGTGTTCATTGGGTTTCCATTTTCGCCCCGTGCCCTCTTTTGGCACAATCACCCCATGCCCCTCACCCTGTGTTCTGGCAGGATTTGAGACATGCAAATTTCGAACTGGTAAATAGCAACTTTGCATATTTTGAATAGAAGAGAACTACGTGGTACCACTCATTCTGTTCTTAGGGAAATTTGAGATAATGGGGAGTGAGAGTAAGGGCAGATCGGAGGTCCCAAGTATTTTCTTCAAAGTGTTTATTATGCTTATTAAATCTATTGTATACTGATGAATTAATTTGAATTATTTACATGGTCAACCTTTGAGACAATAATCTGATTTAATCAGAGCATGCAAATGTATCATTTCTCTTTGAAATCTTAAAACAGGTTTAAACTGGAAGCATCAGGACTTCTTATATCTTTCCCTACAAATATTGGTTACAAATCTGCAGTTGTCAGGTTAAATGACACAATGTCAGAAATCAAGAGAATGTGGCAATGTATTTCTTAGGGAATTCGATAAATTCCCCTGTGAGAACATGTGTCCAGGACAGCCAACTCTTGGGTAACAAATTTCTTAAGCAAAAAATCATTCAAATTCTGTTTATCTGTAAATACCATGCACCCTCTGACATAAGGGTGTTCATCTGCTGAAATTTCAGTGTAAAGGAAAATGACATGGTAAGAATGATTGGGTTTTCATTAGATTATGGGACTCATGTCATTTTAGTGACTGTTTGAACTATTAAGAATTCTTTAGTTTAATTCCCAAAGCTGTATAAACCTAAGGTTTCTGTCAAGTTAAAAGTATCACAGTTCAATTATTTTTAAATGTAAGTTTCTGTTGTGACTTGGAAAATAATATTGGAGATTATTGGCCACATCTGTCCTACTTTAGGTTATTTTATTTTTCTTGTTGTTTGGATGTTTATATCTTTTTTGGTGAAAAATAAAATCTCGTGTGTTTATAAGGATAGAAGAAGCACAAGTGATTCTGAAGGTGGAGCCTTTCAGAGGTAAAGAGAACAGCTTGCATCTTGAATATTTTATGAGATCTAGGTATTAGAAGGATGTTTCTGAGGCAGGAACGAAGCGATCTAGGAACAAAAGGGAGATGGGACCAGGGAACAGATTGTGAAATTTGTTAAAAATATTAAGTGATCCTAAGGCTGAACACAGGAGTTGAGGATGTTACTGCAGATTGTTCCTAATAAGGGGCTTAAAAGCGTAATGATTTATTGATTGGATATGCACTAATGATGTGCCCCTGATTATGCATGTGTAAATAAGAGGGCTGATTTATGAGGGCACAATTGGATCTTTCAGATATATTTGGTAATATATAAATAAATGGAGGCAATTATCTGAATATTTCAGGGGAGGAGCCCCCCACTGATTTGGAAGCTGTCTAGTATGTTGGGTGAAGAGAGAAACCAAAAAAAAAATAAATAAATAAAAATAAATAAATAAAGGAAAATTCTAAAGAGAGTTAAGGGGGGAAAGGGGAGGAAGTCTAAGAAAACAGTTCTGTTAAGAAACATCTCCTGCTTCTCTTATTCTAAGAGGAGAAAAATAGATTCCCAGGTGCTACCAGTGAGCAAAATTTTCCTTAAAATGAAAAAAAAAAAAGATGAGGAAAGAAAAAAGACAACATTATAAGAAATTGCTCTGTTAAAGCAACTACACATGGAGTCTGTGTAAGAAAATCAGCCTTTTCATTACAAATAGGTTTAAAAAGCCCTAGAGAAGAGAGACGTGAACAGAAGCAATATTATCCACCGACAATCTAACTCCCTTTCAGACAGCCCAGAGATGCTCAGCAGCATCATTGAACAGAGCGTTTGTCTCACGATAAAGACACATCTTTATTTCTTTCAGGATATAAAACTTGTATTTAAATCAATTCAGAGAAGCACTTTGGCTTTAAACACTAGCGAACGGGGAGAGCCTATTTAATGAAACAACATTATTTCATTTTCAAAGAATGATACTGGCAGGAGCTCTGAGTTTAAATTCTTCATTCTTTGCCTCAATTATAATTATAGATGGGTCTGAAAGGAAGCATGCCTATTACTGTCATATTTATTCTTTTGACAGGTGTTATGGGGCTGAATTTGATGAACGCAGATTCCCATCCCAACATAATTCCTGTCATCATCCACCGAGAGGTTTAGGAAGAATCTTCCAGCAAGCCTTTTCTCAGATCCCAAGTATTTTATAGCACGATCCATACTCATGAAGGTGAACGAGAGCTTGTCTTCAAGGTTTATAACCTGGGAGGCAAGAGCCAGAAGGAACAGGTAAAGAGGGCTGTTGGTGGGGCCAGCGGTCTTCCTTTAACTGGGTGGGGTCGCTTCAGGGAACCGGCACCCAGTAGGGCCCCGAGTCCCGCGCGCAGCCGGAAGAGGGCGCTCGACGCGCAGTCACCCGGTGGGGGCGGTGCTGCGCTGGCTCCCGCGGCGCAGGCGCACTCGTCACCGCCGCTACTGCGGCGTCCGGGGCTGGCGTCCCCCAGTGGAGGCGGGTGAGCCGCGCCGCGCAGGCCGAGGGCGGGGTCGCGGGGGCAGCGGCGACCTGAGCCACCTGGGGCGGCGGGGGCGGGCTGGGGAAGTGGAAGCCGCCGGCGTCCTCGGACCAGAGGGAACCCTAGGGGCGACTCGCGCCGCTCCTTCCCTGCTGGGGCGCCCTCGTTCACCGGGATAGCCGGACCCGCTGAGTCGCAGGCCTTACCCCGGGCGGCCTCGGAGGAGCTGGGGAGGCCGGTGGCGCGAGGGAGGGCTGTGGGGGTCGGGGGGAGCCGGGGGTGTCCAGGCCTCTGCAAAGCCGGACCCTGGCCCATGGCTGAAATGCTGATCTCCCGGCCCAACCTCGGGGTCAGCCTGTTTGCTCGTTTTTAAGAGGAATCCCTACCACCCACTCCATCTGCAGGAGCACCCCATTACCTAGAGCAACCTTAGCGGTTTGATTGAGTATTTCTGCATTACAGAGCAAGTCACTCCGTGGCCGAAAATCCTTAGCTTTTAGGATTAATCTTTTTTGTTGTTACTGTTGTTTAAAAAAAAAAAAAAAAAAAAGCTTTTTTTTTGAGATACAATTATATCGCATATGCTTCGCCCATTTAAAGTGCATTCATTTATTGTATCTTAGAATGTGAGCAGAAACGTACATCTATCACCATAATCAATTTTAGGAATTTCCATTATCCCCCCCAAAATCACCCCCTTCAGCCATCCCACCCCCTATCTCTTCCTGTTCCTCCCAGCTCTGATTAACCACTACTACTCTTTCTGTCTATATAGATTTGCTTATTCTGATCATTTCATATCAATGGTATCATACATTATGTGGCCCCTTGTGGCTGGCCTCTTTCACCTAGCAGAATGCTCTCAGGTTTCACCCATGTTATGTAATCTGTCAGTCCTTGGTTTCTTTTATTGCAGAATAATATTCCATTATATGAAGGCACCACATTTATCTATACATTCATCAAGTGGTGGCCCCTAGGACTCTTGAATTCGTCACTGTCACCCACCAGACCTCCAGATAGGAGGACATGGTTAAAGAACTGCTTGCAGAGGTTTTAAAGAAAAGGGAGTGACAGTGTATTTTTTAGCAAGTGTCCTTGGGTGGCACTGTGGGGATTGGACTGGATGGAGAGAGTCTGATTAGGAGGTATTTGGAGAGTCAAAGCAAGAGAAAGGTACAAATTTGGAATCCAAACTAGTGCCAGTGGGAGTGAGGGGCAAGGGCTGCATTGGTTGAGAACTTGATTACACAGGAGAGGGAGTGGAGGAAGCAAGATTGCTATCCCATTTGTAGCTTGGGAAATGGAGCACTGGAGTGGACAGGGACAGGGAGCAAAGCCATTCCTATTTTTCAGCTTTCTCCATCAAGAAGAGTAATTGCATAATTACAAATGGCTTGTGCAGGCTTAAATTTAGTTTTTATCAGTACTCAACAGGGCATAATTTCTGGTTATTTTCTGCAGTGCCATTGTTTTTTTAATGTATGATATTTCCCACTTACTTTTAGGTGCCCTGTGTCCAGACACAGGTTAGGGAAAAGAACAGTGGGGGGCCTGGAGGCCTGTTTCTGAACATCTGTGTCAGGGATAACACTTGGCTCTCAGGAAATTTCCTTTGTGGCTTCCTCTCCCCTTTTCCTTTATCTTGTCATAGTCTCTTTTGGATTTTGTAGTTGTTTGTGTGTGTGCATACATGCTCATGCTTAGCATTTTCTTGTGGTCCCCTTTCTTTATCTGTGTAATTGACATCAGTCTGACTTTTTTTCATCTATATGCAGAGGTGGGGACAGGGGCACTCTAGGTGATGTCCTTGTGTTTCTTTAAAGTGTGGAACAAGGTTTTGTGGAGGAGGTTGAGAAGTCCAGTCAAGTGCTTTAATAAATGCATGAGCCTGGTCCTTCAGGAGTCCTGAAAGAGTTCTTTGTGGGGTCCTCTACCTTGATCTGGTTAGCATTTTTATGGATGGCTGACATAGACACAGCAGGTGGTATCAGGAAGCAAGTAAGGACATGAGCTTTGGAATCAAATAGACTTAGGTTCAATGCCTTACCTTACCATGAGCTAGCTAGTTTTGTGGCCTCTATCAAATTATTTAACCCTTCAGAGCCTCAGTTTCCTCATCTCAAAAATGAAGCTAATGGTATGTATACAATAATATTGTTGTGAGGATTAAATGAGATATCAGAAGGAAGGTCTCATACTTGCTGTGTACTATTCGCTCCCTGAATGGTAATAAGACCTGCCATTGGGTAGGACAGCCAGGTATGTCAGACTGTTCATTTCTATGGCCAGGGCTGAGTCCAGAGCTATACATACACTAGCTGCTCTGACTGGTGTTGCATAGATAAATGTCATTTATGACAGGTAGGGTTAATCTCTTTCTGATTTCTTGTACCTTATCTGTGGGTAATAGCTTGTGTGGTAGATTATGACTCTGGACTGAACTAATAAAATACAAGATGGGGAAACTGATTTCATAATAGTTCATGGGGGAAAGTTGCTTTAAAGTGAATGCCAGGGCCATGTGAAAGCCTGAGCAGAGAATGCACCTCAGATTAGGCTGCATTCCTGGAATTCCTAGATCAAAGGCGGTAACAGTGCCATCAGGGATGGAACTGGTCAGAACACAATCAACTACTGCTTTCCCACTGACAGTATGTTTGAGAATGATGCCAGTAATGGGGGACATATGTCTAGAGGAGGCAAGTGGGATGCAGAAGCTATGGGAGATGACATTCCTTTCCCAATGATTATGATGAGAAAGCAATGACAAGGGGGCTGTAGTAGCTGACTTTGGGTAGTGAGAAACTGGAATTTGGGGTAGGTGAGGGAAGATGTTAGTCCCAGAGGGCAGAGCTGAGACCAATGAGTAGAATTGTGTGGTGGCAGGCTTTAGCTCAGAACCAGAAGGATTTCCCAGCAGCCTGAGTGGAGGAAAATGGGGTGCCTGTGAGTTCCCTGCCACTAGGGAGCATGTTGAGGGAGGAAAACTGGATGGCTCTCTGCCAAGGGTGTTTCTTAAATAACTTTTTATTACAAACATTTTCAAAATACATAGAAGTTAAAATAATGGCACCCAAATGAAATCTTGACATTTTGCCACTTTTTTTTTTTTTTTTTATTGTACTGGGGATTGAACCCAGGGGCGCTTAACCAGTGACTCACATCCTCAGCCTTTGTTTTGTTTTGTTTTTAATTTTTAGTTGTAGATGGACATAACATCTTTATTTATTTATCTCTATGTAGTGCTAAGGATCAAACCCAGTGCCCCACATGTGCCAGGCAAGTGCTCTACCACTGAGGTATAGCCCAGCCCCTGTTTTGTATTTTTTTGAAATTTAGAGACAGGGTCTTGCAGGTTGCTTAGGGCCTTGCTAAATTGCTGAGGCTGATTTTGAACTTGTGAAACTCCTGCCTCAGCCTCCTGAGCCCCTGGGATGGTGGTGTGCACCCCTGTGCCTGCCTCCATATTTCCTTATCTTTCTCACTCTGTCTCTTCTCTCCTGGTGTTGGCTTTTGCTGAACGATTTGAAAATAAGTTGCAGATCTGATGACACATCACCTCTAAATAATTCCCACTTGCATCTCCTAAGAATAAGGGAATTCTACACATAACCATAACATCATTATTATTTCTAAGAAAATTAATGATTAATAATAATTCACATCATCCTCTAATGTCCAGTTATGGGACTATTTTCAGTGGGGAAGTTAAGCATGGTGATCACTGTGTGGAGGATGGCTGGTGGGGAGGGCAGGTGGATCTCCTTCCAGTAATCCAAGCCAGAGCCCAAACTGGAGCCTGGGCTAGAGTGCTGTGGGGTGATGAGGGCTTTTTGAGGTCATCCCACTGAACATGGTTCAAGGTGCTGGACGAGTGAGGGCTCCCAGGAGGAAGTGCCAGACCCAGAGCTGAGTAGTGAAGACTGAGAGCTGCAGGAAACAGAGGAGTATATTATAGGAGGACACCGGGGCAGGGGGGTGGGGGGGGTGTTCAGCAAACAGATATGGGACATTTTGGGGGGAGGGATAATATGGGTCAATTTGACTGGGCTGTGAGATACCCAGGTATTTGAACATTATTCTAGGTGTATCTGCAAAAGCATTTATGGATTTAAATTGGTAGATTTGATCAGGCAGTTTGCCCCCTTTAATATGAGTGGACCTCGTTCAGTCTATTGAAGTCCTGACTAGAATGAAAAGTCTGAATCTTCCCCAAATAAGAAAAATCCTTTTGCTTGGTGGCCTTTGTATGGAGACACTAGTCCTTTCTGGTTGTACGGCAACTTTTAGGCTTTGTGCTAGAACTATGATGTCAGTTCTGCAGATTTCAGACTTGCTAGTCTCTATAATTCCTTGTAGCAAATCACACACACACATGTACACACAAACACACACACACACACAAATGCATATACCCTTCAATTGGTTGTGTTTCTCTGGAGAGCTCTTAATACTTCTACTTCATGCCAGGTATTCTGTGACAGTGCTGATACCAAAATAGGAAAACAGAAAGTGCGCTGTCACGGAGTGTGCCATTTAAGGCTCAGTTTGCTTGGATTAGGCCTAAGTGTTGAGGTGCAGATGAGAGATGGGCAGGGCCCAGATCAAAAGGGACCCTGCAGGCCATGGAAAGAAGTCTGGATTTTATTCTGTATACCAGTGCTTTCCAAACTTCAGTTCCACTTTTATGATTTCTGACATATCCACATTTCAATCACATTTTTATTCAGTCACATTATTATTTGCTTGTTACATTTTAAAAAATCAATTGTATGCCCATTCCTTTAAAAACTATTATTAAGCCTAATATCTATGATATTGTGGCTTTTTCTCATCACATTTAGAAATAAATATAAAAATCTTTACAATGAAAAAATGTGATCCATATACTGCTTAAAAATAATTTCAGGTGTTTGTCTTATATTATGGAAAATGTTGCCATTAATGATGAGGAGTAGGAATGACTATTAAGGGTTAAAGTTCCTTGGGATAAGATACCCTGAGATTTATGTTTCAGAAAGAGTCACTCTGGCTGTTGGGTGGAGAATATATGAAAGAAATGGATTGGGAGGCTGGGAAACCAGCTTGAGGACTATCACAGTTGAGATTTAAGTCTGAACCAAAGCCGGGTGTGGGAGGCTGAGGCAGGAGGATTGCAAGTTCAGGGCCAACCTGGGCAACTTAATGAGATCATGTGTCAAAAAAGGAGGTCTGGGAGCGTAGCTCAGTCGCAGAGTGCTGGCTGAGTACGTGTGAGGCTCTGGTTCCATCCCCAGAAATACCAACACATATGCGCGTGCACATACACACACACACACACACACACATACATACATATATGGAGTCTAAACCAAGAGGAGGAGACAAATTTGAGGAAAAAATAGAGGTAAAATTTGATAGGACTTAGAAACCAGTGGATTGGAGATTGAGGGAGAAGGAGGAGGTGAGTTCACTCTGTGATGGTTTTAGTTTGGTTGCCAGGGCAATGAAGATGCCATCACAGACGCAAGGAGCCTGGGTGGGAAGCAAAGGTCAAGTCCAAAGGGCAGGGAAGAGAAGCAAGCATTTCCAGGGTCATAGGGTTTGACTCTTGTTTTAGCAATGATGCTGTGAAGTTCGTTGCCCCCTAATAACAAGCCTACACTTTAAATTAAATTAAAACATTTTTAATTTAGTTCTTCTAAGTGGACCCACACATGTATTCTCTACTAGTTATTACTGAGAATGACTAAGTATTATAATTGAGCTGAAAATAATCTACCGCCCATACTTGCTGGGTTGGTTACTAAGTATTGCTTGGATTTTAAGAAACGAAACAAAGTTGTGCTCTTTCCAAATGTTAATTTTGAGGACTACAGATGGTAACCATCTGTTACACGACTAGCATTTTACAATATTTGATTAGCACTTTATATAGTTTGGGGAAGCCTGCCAGGGGAATCTGCCCATCATGTTTGGGACTCTGTTTGTATGTCCTCTATGGTTGCCCTTGAAGTTCTTGGCCAACACTGTATGGGGTCCCCTCTGTTTTTTGGGCTTACCTGTGGCTAGTCAGACTGATGTTGATTCATAGTAGAAGGAACTTGAGGAACCTTATCCTTTTTAGACTCTTCCTTACAGCTAGAACCAACTGAGTACATCATGGAAACAGAATTTGGGAAGTCAGAATCTGTCATTTATTTAGGACTCTTTGGATTGCAAGTGACTAAACACAAGCACAAGCAGCTTTGGCAAAGGACTCATATCATTGAGAAGTCTAGGACTGGGGTGCCTTCAGGTGGATGGTTTTAGGGCTCACATGAATTCTTTGGACTTGATTTCTCTCAGGGTCTCAGCTCTGCCTTCTGTGGTGAGGCTGCAGTGTCAGGGTTCAGTAGGAGGCAAGATGGCTTCCCTGAGAGGATCAACACTAGTGGGGAAGAGCTGGAGTCCTTTCAGTCTCATTTTCAGAGATGGTGAGCTTTACTTTTGATTGGATCAGCTTCCAGCTGTGAACCAATCTGTGAACCAATCCCTGAGCTCACATGGATGCAAAGCTCTGATTGGTCTGGAGGGCTGAGACTTGTGAAAGGATGTATCCTGAGTTGCACACAAAGCTATTCCAGGGGATGGTGGGAAGACAACCACTGTCCATTTCAGAGACAGAGCAAGAGGGAACCAGGAAGAATTACAGATGTGTATTGTTGTCAGGAAGATAACATGCTGGAAGGGGAATGAAGAAGCTTCTGAACCCTGATGTTCTGAAGAGACCAAGGATTGAACTTAGGGTTGCTTAACCACTGAGCCACATACCCAGCCCTTTTTTTAAGGATCTTACTAAGTTGTTTAGGGCCTCACTAAATTGCTGAGGCTGTGAAGGAACTTCTTCTTCTTCTTTTTTTTTTTTTTAGTTTTTGGCGGACACAACATCTTTGTTTGCATGTGGTGCTGAGGATCGAACCCGGGCTGCACAGGCGAGCGCACTACCGCTTGAGCCACATCCCCAGCCCTGAAGGAACTTCTTAATAACTTTCTTTCCTTAGTGTAAGGAAAATTTGATAGATTTAGTATTTGCTTCTCTCTGGCTGGGGTGTGGATAAGAAGATTGTCTTGCTCTTTTTTATACTACTTTAAACTTGTATCATTCACTTAATCTGTCGTTTAGCTCCTTCAGCTGGAACACAGAGAGCCTGTCTCTCAGAGAGGGAAAATCTGTACAGAGGAGATAGTTGACTCGTGGAGTTCAGCTCAACCAGTGTGTGAAGACTGCTGTGGGCGAGGGGCTGCACTGGAACCTGGGCCAGGCTGTCACCTAGAGGGAGCCACTGGCCTGGCAACAGATGAATTCCCCAGTGGGAAGTACTGCATCAGCACTATGACCAGGGCCCTGTAGCCCCACAAACCATGGAGTGATTCCCCTATCCCCAGGAAGGAACAGTGCCATGAAGGACTTCCTGGAGGAAAGAGCTGGATCTGGAAGGCTGAGTGAGGAGATGAGAAAGGGAGCATAGAGCTCAGCAGACTGTGTCTACAAAGGTACTGAGAGGTGATGCTTTGGGATCTGGGAGATGTTCCTGTGGCTGAATGGAATGTACCCAGGATACTGGTTCCAGAGCTCCTTTGGTGGCAGTGTGGAGGAGACTGGAGTGACGTGGGAGGCAGGGGCACCAGGCAGAGTTCTATGGCAGAAGTTCAGGCCTGAGCCAATCGGTCAGTGAGCACAGGGAGGGACATGGCTGTGGGCTGGGAGTCTCTTAATGAATGTTTAACTACTCTTTACATTCTAGAATCTACCATTTAAAAACATTTATATGCTTATAGTTTCCTTAAAAAAAAAGGACAAAGTTCAAGCTAGGGTTGTGGGTTCTTTGGAGAGGACATGTATAATACAAACATTAAAAATATAGGTCTTATAGCAGAAAGGATTTTGAATATTTTCACCATAAAGAAATGGTAAGTGAGGAGGGAGACATGTTTAACCCAATTTAAACATTACAAAATGTATACACATTTTGAAATATCACTGGTACTCTATACATTTGTAAAATTTTTATGTTAGATATATTAAAAAACAAGTTTAAATTAAAAAGAAAGAAAAGAATATGGGCTCTGCAGACCCAAAAGAGCACGGAGTATCGTTCCACTTATACAGACTATAGAAAATGCAAACAAACCTGCAGTGATAGAAAGCAGATCAGTATTTGCTTGGGGATGCGAAAGTGGGGACGACAGGGATGACAAAGAGGCATGAGGCAACTGGGGATAATGGGTATGTTCACTTTTGATTGTGGTGATGATATCTCTCGAATGCATTGAGGTCAAACTTATGGAATGGTACCCTTTAAATGTGTGCGCTTGATTGTTCGTCAACAACACTTCAGTAAAGCTGTTTTTTTTTTTTAAAACATGGGCTCTGGAGCTAGATTGCCAGTGTTGAAATCTCAGTTTTTACCTTTATCAGCTGTGATCTTGGGCAAGTTACCAGACTTCTGTGCTTAGTTTTTTAATGTATGCATGAATTGCATGTAAGTGAATATAACAGGTAAGTGCTCAGCACTCAACACACAGTGAAGTAATGTCATATGCCCAGGCTCTGACTTCACCTGGTCACTCCGTGTGCAGCTGCTTCTTCATACAGAGCCTTCTAGAATCATTAAAGCCTTCAAGCTTTAATGTGCATATGAATCTGCTGGGATCTTGTTAGCATGCAGATTGGTCTAAGGAATCTGGTTGGCCTCAGACTCTGTATTTCTGACAAGTTTCTGAGTAATGCCATTGCTGCTGGTCTAGGGCTGTGCTTTGAGTAGCTTCTCCACTCTCTTCCCTGGTGTCTTCACTAGGACATGCCCGGCTAGCATCAGAGCTGGTTGCTCCGATTGCCACTCAGAGTCTTCTTGCTTATCTTCCCTCCTCTGCTCAGTGCCACCTACTTACCCGCCACCTGAAGTTGGACTCCAGAAAAAAGACACCAATGATGAGACTGTGTATCTCCCTCCACGCTTGCTTATGATTCTTGCAGGACTGTTCGTGGGCTGAGACTTCAGCAGGGTTGAGACCCAGCCCAGGGTGTGGGCTCCATGGGAGTGGGCCAAGAAGGGGACCTGGCTTCTGTGCTGCCTTAGGCCTGCTTCTCAAAGGGCTGGGTCCAAGAGGCCAGAACCATGTAGAGATCTGACTTGATACCTAAGAAGGAACGCTTTTTGTTTTCCAGAACAGAGGGTCTTGCGGATGGCCCCGCTACCTGGGGCAGAGCTGATCCAGAAGCCACGACAGCTCTACCGATACTTGCTGCGTTGTTGCCGGCAGCTGCCAACCAAGGGCATCCAAGAGCATTACAAACATGCTGTCAGGCAGGTGGGAGCCATGATACCCTGGGTCAGGGGGGGTCCTTTAATGTGGGGGTCTGGCAGGGAATCAGGCCAGGGGAAGGATAGTCTTTCAGGTGAGGGTTGGAGTTGGGTAAGAGAAACTGGAAACAATGCTGAGCAACACAGCCCCTCTCTGGTGTCTGTCCAGGAGGCCAAGGCTGCTCATAGCATATCACCTCTGCTCCAGCATATGAATAGGGCAGTTCAGTGGGTAATTGAAATAGATTGTAGGCCACGTCATTTTGCCAATGGCACACAACCTGAATTTAATCACAGGAAAATATCAGGTAAACCCAAACCACCATCTACCAGACAACCTACTGGCCTGTACTCATCAAAAATGTCAACTTAGCTGGCCATGGTGGCACACATCTGTCATCCCAGTGGCTCTGGAGGTTGAGGCAGGAGGATTGCAAGTTCAAAGTTAATCTCAGCAAAAGCAAGGCACTAAATGACCCAGTGAGACCCTGTCTCTAGGTAAAATACAAAATAGGGCTGGGGATGTGGCTCAGTAGTTGAGTGTCCCTGAATTCAATCCCTGGCAAACTCCCACCCCCCCCAAAAAATGTCAATTTCATGAAACACAAAAAAAGCAGAGCTGCCCTGGATTAAAGGAGACTAAAGAGATGTGAGAACTAAATGTAATGCGTAATCCCAGATTGGATTCTGGACCAGAAAAAAATGTCTGTAAGGGACATTATTGGAGCAGTGCATGAAATTGGAATGTGGGTTGTACATTAGATAATAGTGTAAATGTTAAATTTTCTGCATTTGATTACTATGATTATATAAGAGAACGCCCTTGTTAAGAAATGCACGTTGAAGTGCTTAGGGTTTGTGAGCACAATGTCTGTAAGATACTTTTAAATACTTCCAGGGAAACCTTATAATACACATACAAAGAGAGAACAATAAAGCAAATATAGCAAAATGTTAACAACTAGTGATTGTGGAAGGAAATTCTTCGTACTTTTTTTTGCAACCTTTCTGTAATAAATCATTTCCAAATAAAAAATTTAAAAATTAGAATTCATACAAGTATAATATGAAAAGTTAAAAAAAATAGAAGTAGCAACAGAAGGCTGTGGGAACACAGAGAAGGGAGTGGTTAGCCATCTGGGGGAGTCAGGAGGGCTTCCCAGAGGAGGGAGTTGAGGTGGTTCCTCAAGAGAGAAGGGGGATGTGTGGGGTTGGGAGTGACAGGGAAGGGAAGTACCAGTTCTTTCTAAAGGGCCCTGAGAATCACCCCAGTGAACCCAAATCTCAGACTGGTCTGAAGCCCACATCAGCCTGTGCTCTGTCTTGGGCCTGGCTGGATTCCTCAAAGCCACCTCCTCCACTGCCTTCTGTCCCTGCTTGGCTGTTCCAGAGAGAAGCCCTCTTCCTGATGTGCGGGAGGAGAAGGTCTCACTCTGAGGAAAGCAGCTTCAGTGAGGAGCAAATTCAACAGAGAGATTGAAGTTTCCCTTTAGCCCTGATAGCCTCCCTGATAACCCCTGGCCCAGGGGGTCAGTCCTTTAAGCATCTGCCCTGATGCCAGGATTGTCCTCTTTGCAATCAAATAGACTAGGATTCAAATGCTGTTGCTTAGCAGCACGTTTGGATTTCTGAGCCCCTGTTTCCTCAGCTCTAAGTGGAATAATCATAACCATAGAGGATTAAGAGATGCTGGGTGTATCCTGCCAGCAGTGTTATCTGGCCAAGGACTGGTGCTCTGAAGCTGCTGGCTCTGTGAATTTTGTCTAGTCATCTTTTTTTATTTTTTATGCTGAAATTTCCAGAGTTTCCGAGTTCATTCAGATGAAGACAACCCTGAGAGAATCCAGCAGATTATTAAAAGAGCCATTGAAGATGCTGACTGGATCATGAACAAAGTAAGTGCTTGGTTCCCACCTCAGCCTGAGAATGGGGCAGTGATAACTGTGGCCACTAGGAGGCGCCCCCGCCTCATAGCTGAGAGGGCCAGTGCTCAGGCCATCCCCACCAGCTACTCCTCTTCTGGTTGCATTTATTTTCTGCAAGGTTGGGTGAGGGGTTCACCCTTAATCCTTAAAGGCAGATTTCTGCCAAAAGTGCTGAACGAGCTGGAATGGAGACTTAGGCGAAGGGAGAGAACAGCCTTGGAAGCAGTGGTGCCAGAGCTGGCAGCAGCGCTGTGGTGGCTCCAAGAGGACAGCTGTTTGGGGGCTCCAGGGTACTCAAACTGTGGCAGGATTATTGAGGAATCATTCAGGGGTCTGTTGGGTGGAGGAAGGGAGTGAGACAGGAATGTAGTTGGTGTTAAAACAACCTAGAGAAGGAGTTTGCCCCTAGCTCCCTATCCTTCCAACTCAGAATCTCCAAATATGGGGTTTAGGGTCCATTTTTGTAAACAGTGATTGGCAGAGGATCATCCTATGATTTCTGAGAGTCTTCCTCTCAGAGAAATTCTCAGATCCTGAGAATTTTCTTCCTCAAACAAGATTCAAAGTATGGGTGACCACATGTTCATTTCTAATGTTATCAGTTTCTTTATTATGAGCCTCCCCTTGCCCCCAGCCAAGACCAACAGCTTCTTTTTCTGTTAAATGAAAGAGAGGGTCCAGGCATGAACTAGAGATTGGACTGTCCAGTGTCTCCTGCCTAGGTGTCACCACTGCTGAGGAGCCCCTGCTGGAGGCGGGGAGACCTAGGTGACTAGGGTTTGAGATTTCCCGAGTTCTCTCTCCACTGGCTTCCCTCACCCACTTCTGATCTCTCTATCTTACAGTATAAAAAACAAAACTGAGACTCCAGAGCCCAAAGTGAAGCTGTCCTAGAGAAATTTCAAATCCAGAGGTCTCTCTTCTCCTGGAGCCAGTCAGCAGCAGCAGTTTTGGAATATTCTTTGGACCTGTTGGCTGAGAGAACAAGAAATCAGGAGGAAAAAGCTAACATCCGCTCAGACAGCTCTTCTCTCCACGGTCATGTTTCCAGCATCCTTTATGTTTGCTCTTCCAGCCAGTCACGATGTGAAATTTGGGGAGAATTTGGTGTTTTTTTGTTTCTTTTGTGTGTTTTTCATTTTTGTTTTTTTATTATTTTACTTTGCTCTGAAAGTGATTCATTTATTCTGGAGGTCTCTCTACCATTCCCTGAGTCCCACATCAGATCTCCCCACAGTTGGCCGCTTGCACAGAGGAAAGCGAGTGGGCTTGAGAAGCCGACAGATCTGGATCTGAAGCCCAGCTCAGCAGCTTTTCTGGTGACTCACCTTTAAGATTGGTTTCCTCCTTGAGGAGGATTAAATAAGATGGAGTTGAAGTGCCTAACGTAGGATATGGTACCTGCCAATAAATGTCCCTCTGAGGAAGCTGTTCTGCGCTGCCCCTTTCCTTCCCATAGTGCTCTGCACATCTCTGTTGTAGCACCCACTGCGTCACGTCTTAGTGATTTGTTCGTGAGCTTGTCCTGTCCCAGCTTGGAGCCTCAGAGCCCCCATGGGTGACTCATGCTCAGCAGTCTACCAAGATACTGCTCTTCATGTCCCCTGTCCCTCCATGCCCAGGGACAAAGAGGCCCTGGTCCTTGCCTTCAAGGAATTTAGTTTCTTCAAAGTGGCAAAGTGTACACTACCTGAGACCAGCAAGAACACCAAAGCAGTTGTGGCAGACGCCAGGCCGGCAGGCCGCTTGAACCTGCAGTCTGTCTTCACTGGCCCTTCCTTGCCTTGCCACATCACGGAGGGAAGGGAGGGCAGGGGAGAAGGGGAGTAGGTCCAGGGGGAAGTGGCCAGGGTGTGTGAAGCTATCAGAAAATGTAGAGAAACCACAAAAGGATTTGAATTTTCCCCAGGCACTCAGCCAGGGGGATGAGCTAGCATGTGTTCATGTTCTTGCAATTATGTAACTTAAAGTGACATCTATATGTACACAACTGACTGACAAATAATGAAGTAAATGTATCAATTTGTGAAAACTCTTGTCTCTTCTCAATTGATATTCCCAAAGCATCAAAGCATGGGTCATGATGCTGCTGTGTGCTGTCTTACTAGGTGCTGAGGACTTAGACGGGTGTCAGACATGGCTGCCCAGGAGGGAATGTTCTTCAGAGGAGATAACCAGGAACTGGTGCTGCTGCTGGACAACAGTTTCTGATGTTAGATTTGCTGCAGCAGCTGAGGACAGGCTGAGGGCCTTCAGACCAAGCCCAAAGTGGCACCAAACCCCCATCCCCACACATGTTGTTCAACGCCTCAGAAGCTGGGGGACCCATTGTGATACGCTGTAGAAAATATCATGATCACAGTAGCCGGTGGTCATATTATAAGCCCTTCACCAATAGGAGAGATGTGAGTGGAGATCACCAGAGGGAGGGTATCCTTTGTCCTTGACTGACTTGGGGGGTTTTTCCTTGGTTTTCAGTTCACTGGTTGATGCCTGATCTAGGTGTGGTGACTCTCCCAGGTGTTAGACAAGGGGTCCCCAGCTCCAGCATGAGACTGGCCTGTGAGGGAGTAACATATAGATGTGTCAGGTTGTGTACATATAGATGTGACAGGTTGGTTGGTTAATAGTGTGTTGGCTGCCCTCCAGCAGTCCTGTGATGCCGGAGAAGACGGTGAGCCTTGCCATGTGGGGCACATGCCTGAGAAGGCAGATAGAGGCCCCAAGGTAGGAAGACAGGATGTACACAGCAGGGCCGAGGTGGCCAGGGCACTGGATGAGGCCTGGAGACCTTCTTCCAGCCCCCACAGCAGCCTACCTGAGCACTGCCCTAAGTCTCCGCACCCAGTTGCCCTGCAGGGATGGTGTGCACAGGCATGCAAATCACCCAGGACCCCAGTTCTTAGGTGCACACAAGATGAAGAAAATGAACAGTGCCTGCTACAATGGACTTTGGAGCTGGACACATTGAATTTAAGTCCCAGCTCCGACATTTACTAGTGCATTTGGGGTGCATTTCCTGACCTGTCAACCTCATTTTCTGCATTACCTCGTTACACTGCACTCTGCGTGCACATCCGGTGGGCGGTGAGACAGGCAGTCAGCCAAGTGGCCTCCTTTCCCCCTTATCTTTGGTCATGACCCTTTCCTTTTAAATGGCTCCCTTTTCCTCTCTCTGGTGTCTGCTGGAAGAGCACAGTGCCATCAGGAAAGGATCTGGTGTCTGTCATCTCCATCTGGCTGATACTTATTTGCAGTTATATTGCCTTTCTGGGGTTCATTTGCATTAGAAAGTTTCTGTATGGTGAGGGGCAGCTCCACTGAAGACTCCCAGTCCCCCTTTGAGAGACCCTGTCAGGTTTGGAGGCCGATTCCTGGGGCAACATTGAGACTTGAGTCCTGCCACCAACCTATGCTCCCTGGACAGAGCCTGCCCTGCCCAAGGTTTCTTTCCCACCCCTGTGCCACTTGATCTTAATTGAGGACTTCCTCTCCTTATAGTCTTTCTTCCAGACAGGAAGGAATCACAGTCAAGGGAAGGACAGGCATGGGTACCTGGAAACAAATGTGGCTCTTAGCATCTTATCATTACAATATTTATTTTTTTCTCCTATTATTCCTTCATATTTTTTTCTGGAGGTTTTAGTTCTCCCTGACCCTGGGTGAAAATTAGGACTAGCCTCAAAATTTTTGGACCAATCTTAGATTAAACAGGAAGCTATGATTACTTTTAAGTCACAAAACAGCCTCAATTCATAAAATGAAATGTCCAATCTCAAGTAAAGATAAAATTTCAGAATTGAATTAGGTTCAGGCTTCCCCTTCTTCCAGCTGGGCTCTGCCACAGATGGAAATCTGCTACCAGAAATGCGACACAGGCAGTCCTTGCTAACTAGGGAGAGGGGTAAAGGCACAAAATAGCACCACTTATTCAAGTACTCCCATGTCATTCAGTGTGGCCAAGATACAATGGTGGGCAGAAAGAACAAGGATAGAGTGGGAATGAGGTTGGGACAGGGCACAGGACCCAATCATGCAGAGATTTGCAGGCCATGCCCTTCCCCAAGAGATGAGCCTGTGATCCTCTCTTTATACCTTCCCCACCAGAGAGTGAACCCCTTGGCCATTGCAGCCAGCTGGGGCAGTGAGCTCTAGGGTTTATTGAACAGAAGAACCACTCTACCAGGAAACGCATATCTCACCTACGTTGGGTTTTGTTTTGTTTTTCCAATTTATAGTAGTGAGGTGTCAGGCGGTGGTCATGATTTCTTAGCTAAGTCTTCTTCTTATCAGCAGTGCTTAGGAGCTGTTTTAGAGGAGGGAACACTGACCCTCACTGCTCAGTGAGAAGTCACTGGTGCCACTCACAGACCTCCCCAAGGAAGTTCATCCTGATGCAGAGAGGATTTCCCCTAAAGCAAAGGTTACCAAGAGCTGCAATGCACACTTCCTCCCAGCCTCCTGAAATGGACCTGTTCCTCTGTCCATTTATTCTCTCTAGGGGTTAGGGATTAATCTGAGCTCCAGAGCAGACAAAACAAGCACTCTTTTACAATGACAGGGGACGACTTGGTAGGATTGATGTGAGGGAGGAATCCTATGGACAGGAAATACGGGTGCTGCACACATAAATACCATGGTTGCCTGGAGAAAAAATACTGAACACAATTATTTGAGCCAAATACCTGCTTGACTCACCATCTTTTGTTGAGACAAAGATTGACAACCTGGTTATTCAGACTCCTTTATTTGGCAGACATCTTCTCAAAAATGAGGGAAGGCTGTCACTTCAAGGAAAACAACTGACAGAACCTGTTGCCAATGACAAAAAAATTAATCTTTCTGTCACAGGTCAATGGATTTTAATATAACAGACTACAAAAAGTTCACAATATATGGGGCTGGGGCTCAGTGGTAAAGCGCTTGCCTTGCATGTGTGAGGCACTGGATTTGATCCTCAGCACCACAAAAAAATGAATAAAGATACTGTGTGTTCATCCACAAATAAGTAGATTTTTTTTAAAAAAAAGTTCACAATATGGTTTCAAACTTTTAAGAAACTACCACTTATCAAGTTTTGGTCTGACATCAAGAATGTCCATTTCCTGCCAGGTGTGGTGGTGCATGCCTGTAATCCCAGTGTCTCAAGAGGCTGAGGCAGGAGGACTACAAGTTCAAAGCCAGCCTTAGCAACTTACTGAGGTCTTAAGCAACTTAGCAAGACCCTGTCTCAAAATAAAAAGTAAAGGGGCTGGGGCTGGGGCTCAGTGGTAGGGCACTTACCTGGTTTGTGTGAGGCACTGGGTTCAATTCTTAGCACCACATATAAATAAATAAAATAAAGGTCTATCAACAATTTTTAAAAATTAAAAAATAAAAAGGGGTTGTGGCTTAGTAGTTAGGTGCCCCTGCATTCGATCTCTGGTACTCCTTCCCCCAAAAAAGAATGTTCTTTTGCCAAACACATATCTGTGTGAGGCTGGATTTTCTTCACATACTTCAAGTGAGGCAACAAGACACCGTATTGCATCAGACTGAATGCAGAACCTTACAAAATGCACCTGAAGGGTCATAAAAATGGAAAGGAAGGCCACTCCCATCCCTAAATCTTTTAGAAAGTGTTTGTTTTATAAAATATATTAATATGTGATTGGTTTATTTTTATTTTTAAATGAATTGATAAGTAAAAATCTCAAAGTTCTGTTTTAATTTCTAGAACAATAAATATCAATACATAAAATCTCTTTAAACAAAATCTTTCCAGGATCCTCAATAATTATTAAGAATTCAAAGGATGCTGAGAATAAAAAATTTGAAAACTATTATTCCATAGTGTGGCTTAGTTAGAACTTGCCTCTTTTGTTGCAAATTGAATTATTTGACCCTAAATTTAGGGGCCAGCAAAAATATAAACTAGCATTTGTGTTATGCTCGTCAGAATCTGTAAACCCTGAAAAACCAGCCTCTACCTTAGAGCAAAGCCTGTCCAAGGAAGGGGCTTGACCCTTCTCCTTTGAATGACCCACAGAGCACTCCTAGGCACATACCCACCCTGATGAGTTGTTTATCTACATTAACAGGAGAGATCTGCTGAGCCAGGTGTCTCTGACTCAGTCAGGCTAGGTGGGGACCCATAGCAACCCCCTAGCAGCCACCAATTAGCATGAGACAGGGAAATACCTGGGATGCCAGATGACCCCCCCCCCAGTAGTTTATGGTGTTGGGAAACCATGTAGTTCAGCATGAACATCCCTCTTGGCTTAAACCAATCAGTTCAAGTGAATCTCCCTCTTGTAGTAACCAATCACCCTTACCCAACCTGTTCCTGCCAGTGAATATGCTAATCATATTTTAGAGTTGTTTTGTGGTTTTCCCGCGGGGTGTGATGATTTGCTAAGAGATGCTATGATGTATGTGAAGTCCCTTCCTTCCCCAAAGAGTGTATAAAACTGCTGCAAACCCTGGCCTCAGGGCCTCTCAGCGTCACCAGTTGGGTGTGTGCATGCATGGAGGACCGAGCTAGCTCGCAATAAACACCTCTTTGCTGCTTACATCCATCTTGGTCTCTGGTGGTCTTTTGGGGGTCCCGAATTCGAGCATAACACCAGCTTGTCAGAATTATATGGAATGGGGGCCTGTCATCCAGCAATAAATTATCCTTAATAGCTTCATTTCCTATGTAGTTGTGCCATTCATTCCTATGTCAATTAATTAATTCAACAAACATTGAACACCTCTTATGTATTCAGAATTTCACCTGTATCTCATCCAGACTGGGCTATGTGGTTTAATCGGCTCTCCTTATTGATCTGTCTAGTTTCTGGAAATGTGTGGAAAGATTCCATTTTTAGGCAGCTATGATTGATTACCCACAGGAACCTAGAAATATCTTTCAGCCTAAAATTGAAATTATTTTTTCTAAAAGCTGTTTCCTATTTATAGACACTAGCCCACATTTACACACACACACACACACACACACACACACACACACCTATAACATTTATTACTAATGGGTATGGTCCAGAAATGGTGAATCACTTTGAAAACATGCTCTTTTGACATTGTTACCTTTCTATTTACACCAATCTCTAAAAGTCTCCGGCTGGAGAGGTACATGGAATTGTCCAAGTGGCCAGTTTGCCAATCCAGCCTCAGCCTGCAGCCTCCAGGCCTGGAGACAATCAACAGCCTCTTTCTCTTTCCCATAGTGATTTCAGGCTCTCTCTGGCCCAGGCCCCATTTCTTCCCTTGATTACTTGGTTATCAGAGACCAATCTGGGTCAGATCCTTGGCTTAGAAGAGAACACATACACACACACAACTAGACCTTCACAATCAAAAACTTCCCCAAACTTAGCCATTCTCACTCACTCAGGTCATCTCAGGCATCGGCCACCTCCCTTCCCACTGAAGGCCCCTCCACACCTTCCGCACTTGGCTTCAAAGCCCGTGGTGCCTTTCTCACCTTTCTGTTTAGAGAAACAAACCAAGAGAGGCAAGGTCCTTTGTCCAAGGTTGCATCTCAAGAACACACTTGTCCCAAGTAGGCCTTCTCTGGAGGCTGAAGATCTCTCTCACAAGTGATCAGAGACAATAATCCATCTCCATTAAGTTATACTTTTAAAGTAATAATTTTTATCCTCTCAAAAGTTCCAAAAGAATTTGGGGAAATGAAGTGCCTTTGGATTATAAACACCTTGAGTTTTCTCTCTGGAGTACTCTAAACTTGTCACCTCTACCTGAAAAAAACCTTAATACATTATCCCAGTATACCCTCCTTAGATTGTCACTTTTAACATGTCATTTTAAGATGTGGAACAGGTTGGGAAGTACTGGGTTAAAAGGCAGAATTCTCCTTGGTGTCTTCTGTGAAGGCATTGAACTGAGGTGTCACCACAATCTAATAAAGGAGACAGGGCATTCTTTAGAGATGGGCCTGGGGCTGGGGTTGTGGCTCAGTGGTAGAGTGCTTGCCTACCATGCATGGGGAACTGGGTTCAATCCTCAGCACCACATAAAAATAAAATAAAGATATTGTGTCCACCTAAGAAACTAAAAAATAAATATGAGAGAGAGAGAGAGAGAGAGAGAGAGAGAGAGAGAGAGAGAGAGAGGAGGGAGGGAGGGACCTATGGTACACTACCACACTTGATCTTAGCCAGAAGGCTGAGAAATGATGGGCCTATAGCTATGAAGCTTTGGAAAAGTTACTGAACCTCACCTGTATAATAGAGGTAATAACCTGGGCATGGGAGCTCACATCTATGATCTGAGAGACTTTGGAGGCTGAGACAGGAAAATTGCAAATTTGAGGCCAATCTCAGTAATTGAACAAGGTCCTTAGGACTTAGCAAGACTCTGTCTCAAAATAAAAATAAAAGGAGTAGGGATGTGGCTCAGCAGTTGAGCACCTTTGGATTCAATCCCCAGTACCAAAAACAAAAAACAAAACCCACAGAGATAATAATACTAACTGTCTCCCAGGGTAGTTGTGAGGATCCAAGGAAAGGCTACATGTAATGTGCTTATTTAGGGCCTGGTCACTCATTGAGAAGTCTAGCCCAAATTTCTTTAGTATGGTGACCAGCATCTTCAGAGAGCATGAGTGCTAGCCTTTTTTCCTGTTCTCTTAAGGACAGGAGTGAAATTTTAGCCTTATTCCATTATGAAACAAGACACAGGGTTAGCCCAGGCTCGAGGAAAGAGGAAATGGGCTGTACATTTTGATGGAAGGAATGGATGCACATGAGAGAGAGGAGGTGCCGGTGGTGGCCACCTTTGGAGACCATCCACAATACAAAATGAGCTAGAACACATTTTGCGAAGAGAGAGAGAGAGAGAGAGAGAGAGAGAGAGAGAGAGAGAGAGAGAGAGAGAGAGAGGAAAGATGCTTTAACCACTTGGTCCTCAGGCACTGGTTGAAGGAGGAACTATTTTGGAAGCAACAGTGATGCTCAACACTAAAAGTGTCCCCCTGACTCAACTCCAAGAGAACCTATACTCAGCAATCTCAGGGTCAGGAACTGAAAGAAAGTAAAAATCAAAGAAAAAACTTTTAATAATAAGGATGCAATATGACATTGCAAGAGCAAGGCTACCTCCTTCAGAATTCTGATAAAAAGAATTATAACTCTTGTTAGGGACAACCTTCTCTCCGTGAGAGACACAGGGTATGTCAGGGGGAAACTTGTGGCCATAGGAGTGAATTGGCTGACATTAGTGAAATCAGGAGGAATGATGTGCACATGACTGTGAAGAAACCCAGAGAGAGCGGGGGGCTGTCTTCAAGGGAGCCACAGCGGGCATCTAAGGCCAAGGCCACCAGATGGCGGCATAGAGTTGGCTTTAGAGGCTGTAGCAGAAGGTCTGTTAGCATGGCAGCCTGGGAGGCCCTAGGCTGCCACCCAGAATACTGCTGGCCACAGGAGGAATGTGTGTGGCTGATGGCAAGTAATGGCTACCTGCATCCTTCTGCCTTGATTTATCTTCCAAATGGGGAAGCACGTTGCATTTTAGGTTCTATTTCCAGAGGATCACTCTTTCATGGAGTAAATATTCTAGAGCTGAGGATACAGCTGAATAAATTCTTTCAAAATATACCCTAAGTGCTCTGAATTTCACTAAGGCAATCTGCACAAATGGCATGGTGTAGCTCAGTGGGAGAGCACCTGCCTCGCCTGGGCAAGGCTCTGGGTGGGGATGGAGAGAAAGAGCACTAAGGATGTTTGAATATTCTCTTTAAACAATCCAAACATGGAATACTCTTCAGCAATCTAAAGGAACTATGGATACTTCCACCAGCTTGGGTGAATCCAGAAGACGTTATTATGCTAGGTGGAAGGAACCAGTCTTGAAAGGTGAACTGTGTAGTGATTTTGTTTATCCAGCAGACTCAAGAAGACAAAACTGCAGTGATGGAGAATGAATGGATCATGGTTGCCAGATGTTGGGATGGAGGGGGGTAATATAAAGGAGTATCTTGGGGTGCTAGGGCAGTGTGTGCCCTGATTGTGGAGGTGGCTACATGAATCTATTCATGAGCTAAAATTGATAGCATTGTACACTGCCCCTGAGGACTCGGTTTTCCTGTCTGATGTTTTTAAATGGTCCAGCCACCATCGATAGGATTTTGGTTCCTTCAGGTCTTAGCTTCTTCCGTGGCCAAGGGAGGGTGATCTCCCAATTTATTCTCTTTTCTCCAGGAACAAAATGAAGGATCGTGTGACAATGCTGAAGACAATGGATTTTTGAAAATGACACCTTTCCCCATTTGCAAGGTGAATAAAAATTAGAAGACAGAGGAGGAAATGGTAGAGTGGGAACAAAGAGAGGAATAGAAGAGATCTGGAATGGTTTTTATGAGTTACTTTATGTTCAATACTTACTACATGCAAGGCACTGGGATTTTTAGGTTCTTTACTTCAATTTTCTCTGAGATATAGATGTTCTCATTAGCCCTACTTTTCTGATGAAGGAATTAAGGTCCAGAGAGGTAAATCGATTTTCCTAGGGCCACAAAGCTAGTGAATGGCAGGGCTGGAATTAAATTAAAAGTCAGTGCCTATAATCCCTGTGCCCTCCTATGGAGAGCAGGCTATGCCCTGCTCTGAAAGAAGACTTTGATATATAGGACAACAATTTTCAGGCATGAATTTCTTCATTTTGTAAAGTAGTAGTTTGCCAAAAATTAATAAATTTTGAGCATAGGTATCAAGGTAGAATGATTCTCTGTACCTTCTTTGTACAAGTAAACAACTACCATCTACCTGGCACCACCACAAAGCACAAATTGATAAATAACTTATAGGTGCCAACTAAATCCTGGAGTATCTACACACGTGGATGTTCCAAATCATATTAGCAACACCAGACACAAGAGCTTATCAGCCTCACCAGATGAGAACTCCTCATTCCAGACCCATAAAAGAAGGAGTCCCCCGAGACCAAACAAAACAGGCATCCTGACCCCATTACCTGGTCACTCGTCATGAGCCTTGCCCAGGAAAATTGCCACCATGGAAAATCTCCAACTTCCTGTTTCCACTGGGCTTGAGCAAAGAGAATATCTCCTGTTTGTGATGATCACACATGGCCCACTCCAACCTGACACCTTAGACTGACACTCTAACACCGAAGCTGCCATTGGTCCAGAGTGTCTGCTTTGACTACTCTGCAAAACTGGGTTGTTAAACTGGGTGTGGCGGCACACCCCTGTAGCCCCAGCGGCTCGGGAGGCTGAGGCAGGAGGATCAAAAGTTCAAAGCCAGCCTCAGCAACAGCAAGGCACTAAGCAACTCAGCGGGACCCTGTCTCTAAATAAAATACAAAATAGGGCTGGGGATGTGGTTCCATGGTCCAGTCCCCCTGAATTTAATCCCTGGAAACCCGCCCCCCCACCAAAGAAAAAAGGAAGGGAAAGACTGGGTTGATAAAATCCTTATCTGACCACCCACAGTGACTCCTTGACTCGGCACTCATCTCTCTCTCTGCCTGTGCTCTTGGCACAGCATCCTGTAACCCTGCGGCCACTGGAACCCTTTCTTAGTCTTTCATTGTCCTATTTACATATCATCGTGTGAAGTACACGTGACTTGCGGGTTACAAATATTAGAAATTAAGATTGGAATAAAACAACGTATGTTTGCACACCTATGACTCCCGGGGGACCCACATGTATTCAGTGAACTGCTACTGATGGAGGTGGCGTAGCCTATGAATTTATTGTCATCCAATAAATTCTGACGCTGTGGAAAGACGCAACGTGTTTCCTCTATGTTAATGACATCACAGCTCCTGCCTGTCATCTCCTCCTGGCACCTTGGGGTTTCCTGTTCTTCTGGCCTTTTTTTTTTTTTTTTTTTTGAGAAAGAGAGAGAGAGAGAGAGAGAGAGAGAGAGAGAGAGAGAGAGAGAGAGAGAGAATTTTTAATTCAGCAGCCCCCCCAATGAGACCAGAATTGATTGGGGATTGGCTTGGGGGAGGGAGCAGAAATTATCCAAAAAGCCTTCCCAGCTAAGCAATGTCTTTCTGATAACCAGTTCTGCGATTCTGTAACCAAACCACCTGAAAAGAGCAAGTTAAAGGAGGAAAAGTTTATCTGGGGGCTCATGGTTTCAGAGCTCTCAGTCTATAGATGGCCAAGTTCAGGGTTCTGGGTCCAAGAGGAGTCAGCACATCATGGTCAAAGGGCCATGATGGAAGGAAAGCCACTTGCCTTTTGATGGCCAGGAATGACAGGGATGGACCGCAGGAAAGATGTACCCTTCCTGGACATGCCACCAGAGACCCACCTCCTCCAGCCATGTCCCACTTGCCTATAGTTATCACCCAATCAGTCCATCCAAAGTAGGAGGTCCCAGCTCTCCCATCTATTTATGCTCTGAATATTCCTGTATTAACACAGGAGTTTTGAGGGATCACCTCATATCCAATCCATAAGACACTTTCTCTTTTCTCTGCATGTTGACTGCCTATCCTTGGTGTGAAGGAGGGGACAGGGATTATTAGTCACCAGAGCACAGAGAGGGGAACTGAGGCACAAGGAAGCTTGAAATAGAGTAGCAAATCATCAACCAAACTCAGAAAAATCCTAAAAGAGATGGAGTGGGGGAGGATCCATTAAGTTATGCAATACTCCCAGTGTCCAGAATTTCCATGCAATAGTTTCTATTTATTTTTATTTATTTTATTATTTTGGGTACTGGGGATTGAACCTTACCACTGAGTTACATTCCCCTGCTCCTCCCCACAATCTTTTTTTTTTCAGGTTAGGGTTGCTAATTGCTGAAGCTGGCCGCAAACTTGCAATCCTCCTGCTTCAGCCTCCCAAGTAGCTGGGATTAGAGGCGTGCCCAGTACAATAGTTCTTTTTTTTTTTTTAAAGAGAGAGTGAGAGAGGAGAGAGAGTGTGAGAGAGAGAGAATTTTTAATATTTATTTTTTAGTTCTCGGCGGACACAACATCTTTGTTGGTATGTGGTGCTGAGGATCAAATCCGGGCCGCACGCATGCCAGGCGAGCGCGCTACCGCTTGAGCCACATCCCCAGCCCCAAAGTTCTTTGATTAAACTTTCACAATGCCTTATTATGTTCATTGACAAGAAAAATGAGACTTAGGTTAAATAAACAGTCCAGCATCACTAGAAGTGAAAAGTGCCCATCTTCCACTTCCAGGGACCAAGATTCTTAATTTAAGCAATTTCTTGTAAAGCCTGATAGCCACAGCCTCCAACAGGGTCTTTGGTTGCCAGACTCTCCCAAGGGACAAACAGTACTCTTAGGCAGCTATTCCAGGGGTTTCCCCACTGTGCAAAAAAGGAACGGGACAAGTGGACTCTTATATAACCACATGATTAGCTGTCATAAGGCTCCTAATGATGATTATTTATTTATATATTTTTATTTTTGGTACCAGGAACTGAACCCAGGGGTACTTCACCACTGAGCCACATCCCCCACCCCCACCCCTTTTTTTTTTCTATTTTATTTTTAGAGACAGGGTCTCAATGAGTTGCTTGGGGGCCTTATTAAGTTGCTAAGGCTGGCTTTGAACTCCCAATCCTCCTGCCTCAATCTCTGGAGCCCCTGGGATTACAGGTGTGCCAAACCGCACCTGACTAAAAAAGTTTTGAATGGAAAGAAAAATTCTGTGAGGTTTGACACTCCTGAGTAAAAGGAGTATACAAAATTGTATGTATGGCATGGTTATATCCCAAAAACCATCAAACAAACTTGCCTGTGTAGAGAAAAGGAAACTGGAAATCCACCCAAACGTAAACAATGGTGGTGAAATTATGGGAATATTTTTCTTTCTTCATTTTTAAAAGTTTTTTTTTCAAAATTTTCTTAAAGGAAAAAAAAAAGAAATAAGTTTCATTTTTTTTTTTTTTTGAAAGACAGCCACTTGGCATGGACTGAAGTGAAAGTGAATGAACCAGTGATGGAGGAAAATCCCTCAGGCATCAAGACATTGGAGAAAAGGAGGAGACTCCTTCGCTTTTCCAAGAATGTGGTTGCCTTTCTGGTATTTCAGAGACCCGCCCGGCCTCCTCTGCCCAGCCAGTGCTGGCCTCTGACCATCTGTGAGCACTCGCCATGGGCACCAGTCTGAGCTGGGCACCAGAAACCAGCCAGTGTGTCCCCTCTGCTGCACTGTAAGTTCTGGGGACAGAGATTGGCTAGGTCCTGTTCATCTCTGTGCCCCGAAGGCTGAGAGCAACACCCTGTGCGTAGTTAAGAACATAAAAGGGGTTGAATAGAGAGAATCCTGAGCTTCTTCCTCAGAACTTGTGACTTTGAGACCTGAGTTGAACACCAAGCCTTGAGAGCAACATGGAACCTGATCTCACAACATTAACTAGCAATAGGGAGGATGCATAGGGAGCACTGGGTTCTCACCAGTCAGCCTCAGCATCCTTCCCCTTAAGGGCTACCATCTTCACGGTAAAGAAACCTCAGATGGTACAAAGATCTCCAGCAGCTCCGGGAGAGTTCAACTGGTGGCGTTCTGTAGATGACATTCAATTTTTCATTATCCATTTACCATTGAAATTAATTTATCCCAGTGCCGTCTTGCTGACCACAATCTGGCTACCGTGTGGGACAAACCACGTCCCCTACAACTGAACAATGACCCCACAGGGTCCTCCCACACCAGCTCCCTCCTGGCCCCAGGCTCCCACCCTCCTCCCACTCTGCTCCAACTGCCTGGTGTTCTTGGTCCAAATGGGTCAACTGCTATGAGCTCCAATCCCATCCGTTCTGCAAGTTGTGCTGGGTCCAGGAAATCTCTTTTTCCAGGATCTGCTCAAATGCTGGCTTCTTTACAAAGCGATTCCTGACCCCATTCCACAGGCATCACTGGGGGACAAAAGGCAGTCAATACAGATAATAAACAATTGGGTCAGACTGGGAACTAATTTGGGTCTGGGAGGATGGAGGCTGCCTCCAGGGGAATGCAGTGCTAATACCTCCAGAGGCGGGTGCAGTGGTGCACAGCGGCTTGGGAAGCTGAGGCAGGAGGATCCCAAGTTCAAAGCCAGCCTCAGCAACAGTGAGGCACTAAGCAACTTGGTGAGACCCTGTCTCTAAACAGAATATTTTAAAAGGCTGGGGATGTGGCTCAGTGGTCAAGTGCCCCTGAGTTCAATCCCTAGGATCCAAAAAAGAAAGAAATGCTAATATATCCAGGACCTTTCCCTCTCCTCTTCTACCCCTTACCACAGTTACCTGTCCATAGTAAATGCTTCTCCTCCCGAAGGTTGTTAATGAATCACATCCTGAGTGGCCTGTTTGAGCAGACATGAAGAGGACCCCTGGAGGGCTTCCTTCTCACCTTTTGGCTCATCTCCTGGACCCTGGTCACGTAAGCAGGAGAGAGGCAAGATAAAGGGAAGGAGAGCATGAGAACAAAGAAAATCTAAAATGTTTAAAAGGGAAAGGACACCCCCTACTTTTTTGGACAACTAACTCTGAGGCCCCTTCTCCATGGAGAAGTCTATCTCTATTCTATCCCTTAAATAAAATTTGCTCTCTATGCTTGCCTTAGCTGGCATTTCTCGGGTGTTTAATCGTCACATCTGGGGAAATGGAACTTGGCCCTGATTGATTCTCTTCACCGGAGGTATCACCTCTGATCTCTCCTCTAGAATCCCACCATTTCTAGAAAGTTTCTTGCACTTGTTTCATTCAGTACATCCCTATTCTACAAGCTCCTAGTGAATATTGATCCAGACCTGGAGCTGGGTGCTAGCTAGGTTCTTGGTACCTGTTATCTGAAATTTTGGCAGCAACTATGTGAAGAGCTATTATGTATACCTTCTGATCCTCATTCTGGGGTTCAGAGAAGTGAAGGACTGGCCCGAGCTCTTACAGGCATTAAGTGACAGAGCCAAAATTGATGCTGGTGCTGTGTGATTCCATTGCTCAGTCAAGATTTGCTGGATTGAATTGGATTCCTAGTGGACTAGCGGGGTGGGAGTTCTGCTTCTAAAGAAGGTAGTGGCTGGGCATCCTCAACATTCCTCAAATGATAGCCCCTGACAATGTCAAGTGACATCCTACACCTGCAGCAAGAGTTCAGGACCCACTGGGGAAGCCAATCAAGGATGAATACCTTGGGCTGGGGATGTGGCTCAAGCGGTAGCGCGCTCGCCTGGCATGCGTGTGGCCCGGGTTCGATCCTCAGCACCACATACCAACAAAGATGTTGTGTTCGCCAAGAACTAAAAAAAAATAAATATTGAAAATTCTCTCTCTCTCTCTCTCTCCTCTCTCACTTTAAAAAAAAAAAAAAAAAAAAAGGATGAATACCTTGCTTGCTGACACTCGACCCTGGACAACTATGACTCACTCGCATCTCTCCCTTTCAACTTCAATTAATGTTTTATTTCCAGGAAGTATTAGTTAAAGATGCTGGCGCACAAAGACGTATTGAATTTATTCTTTTTTCCCCTCTATTCTCCACCCTTTTATTATTGATTTCATTCTAGGTTCCGGTAGGATTAAGTCATGGCACATACAACCAATAAATAATAGCGCAGTCACGTGTAAGGTCATCCCTGTCACTGACGTCCCTCCTGTCATCATTTTTCAATCCATATGGATTCTGTCAATGTCGTGCAATATGACTTTGGGCTCCCACTCAACTCAAGCATTAGGTGAGGTGGTGAGGATACAGCAATGAATATTCAAATATGGTTCCCCAGGTCGTGGGAACTTATAGCCTGATGGGATGACAGAAGTTAAGGAAGTAATTAGGTGCCTATTCAGAATACCCAACAAAGTGAGAGAGGGGGTGAGGAATGGTCACCGGGAAGACCTCCCAGGGAGAGTAAGATTCTGGCTAATGAAGGGTGAGGGGTTTTGGGGGGGGGGAGTAGGAGGATGTTAGGGACAGGAAACAAGCATTTTAATGGAGAAAACAACAGGGCAAAGGTCTACAAAGGTCTAGAGTTAAGAGAGCTTGGCATGTTCTTGGGCCTGAAGGAAGTCTAGAGGGTTTCAGAGTACAAGGAGAGTCGTGGGAGGTGACCTAGGAGAGTCCAGCCAGAGCTGTGCGGTGGATCCAGAACTGTACCCTGAGGGATCACGACGCCTGGATTGAGTGTCTGGGATCTTCCAAACTAAACAGAGGGCAGAGATAATGATGATAACAAGAATAGTGAACATTTATACTGTACTAATCCTATGTGCCAGTCATTGTTATAAGCAACTTAGAAATATTACTTCACCTATCACCCGCCCCTGTCTTCTGATACCAGACTGCAAGACCAAGTCAAAATCAGGGAAGGCCAAGAGTCACCTGCTAGGTAGGCCAGAGACCAGAGGTAAACCCCAAGGAGCTATGGTCACCTGTCCTTGCTGGAGCCCATTCCTCACTATGTCACTGGGCTCTATGAATAACACATCCCAGTTCAACCTGTTTGCTTTAAAATAAGAGCAAAACCAGTTTCACTGTAACGTGGGTCTCTTTCATGTGATGAGGGTCTGCTGCATGCTTTAAATATAAACCTTGCTGCTTGACCACTGATGGCTCCCCCCACCACCGCTGTGGCTTTTTAAAAAAACTGACAAATTTCTCCCCACCCCCACTTCCTTCCTCATCTCCCCCTCCTCCTCTCTAACCACAGGGAAAGCAAGATTAACATTTCCCTGTCCGGGGCTAGGTTTGTTGTGTCCTTCAGTTTACCAAGCACAACAATAGAGAAACCCAGACTTGGGAGCTAGCGCTAGTGCCAGTGGACCTAAGGACTCCTGTCTCTCAAGGCTGCCATCTGGATATGAATTCTGTCCCCTGATAGGCAGACCTAGAACCCAGTCTTTGTATTCCCCTCTCAAAAGCCTTCTGTTCCCCCTGACAATTAAAATTACAGGCTTTGAGATCTTAGTCTGCTTCTTTTCTCATTTGCTAACAAATCAATAAAACTTCTATTCCATTTTTTTTTCTCAAACCCTTGACCTCATTATTGAATTGGCACCAGAGTTAGGACAAACCTTTTGGCATCAGAAATAATGAAGGTGACTCTGATGCTACTGCATAGGGTACATGGATGATAGAGTACAAAAGTTAGACTAAGACATAGATGTGCAGGACTGTTTCTCAGAAGGACTGTTTGTTCAGAAGGCTGAATTGACATCTGTCAACTGACAACATGGGTACTGTTCACTCTGTGTACACCTCAGTAGTATGGATTTGGGGTTTAGGGAAAGGTTTTTTCTTTCTTTCTTTTGGTACTAGGTATTAAACCAGGGGCACTTAATCACTGAGCCATATCACCAGTCCTATTTTGTATCTTATTTAGAGACAGGGTCTCACTGAGTTGCTTAGGGACTCACTACGTAGCTAAGGCTGGTTTTGAACTCGTGATCCTCCTGCCTCAGCCTCCTGAGTCACTGGGATTGCAGGCTTGAGCCATTGGGCCTAAGGAAAGATTTTTTTTTTTTTCATACCATGTCTGGTGTAATGAAAATTGTCCTGGTCCATGGTTTGAAGAAGTTGGGCTCATCTATAAGATGGGCTTTATGGTGTTGATATGATGATAAAATTAAATCTTACATGTGGTAGCATATTTCAAATGGTAACATGTTGATGGTAACTGTGTCAAGGGTGACTGAATGCTAAGAAAACTGGCTTTGTTCCAAACCAACAGAAAATTGACATGTCCCAGAGTACCAACTCCATAATTTGGCATAATTTGGGAAATGTATTTAGTAGATATCTCTGGGTGATTTCATGGCATCTTTTTCTCAAGAGCAGAGCTACCTAGAATGCAAAGGTAGGTGAGACAGTTGCATGTGGTAGGCTCACAGCAGAGTGGACAGCTGTGACAGCTGCTGCTTCTGCTGCTTGTGTCCTTTCCTGTCTCTCTGACATCAAACCTCATCTGGTTCTGCAGGAACCAGTTATCCCCTACCTGGATTACCATGACAAAGTCCCCAACCACTAAGAATTCATGGATGAGCTGGGTGCAGTGGTGCACACCTGTAATCCCAGGGGCTTGGGAAGCTGAGGCAAGAGGATCAAGAGTTCAAAGCCAACCTCAGCAATGTCGAGGTGCTAAGCAACTCAGTGAGACCCTGTCTCTAAATAAAATTCAAAATTGGCTGGGGATGTGGTTCAGTGGCCGAGTGCCCTTGGGTTCAATCCCTGGTACCCACAAAAAAAAAAAAAAAAAAAAGAATTCATGGATGAGGAGTAGATGCATGGTCAGAGAAAGCTTCCAGCAAACTAGGAATTTGAGTACACCTTGAAGGGCAGGTAAAACTGAAGCAGTCAGAGGGAGGGAAAGACATTTCAGATGCAGGGGTCAGTAAGAGGCCTCCATAAATGAGGACCGGCTTGGAGACTTAGTCTAGATGGCAGAGTGCTTGCAGGAGGTGGTGACACAGGAGCAACAAATCAAATTAGCCTTGGTCCACCAAGTCTAGATGATATGCACCGCACCTTGTCAATGATCTTGTTGCAGGTCTGTCCTTCCTGGTCCCTTGTTTTAGACTTTACATCTGTACTCATTGTTGAAAGGTTTTTCTCATGTCAAATCCAAGGCCACACTTGTTAAAGGAAGGTTGTTTCTCCCAGTTTTGTCCTCAGCTGAGGCAAATGACATTTTATAGAAAGATCCAGCAAGGAAAATATGTTGGGCTTTCTTGACTGTAAATGTCGTCCCTGGGGGAAAGGTTTTGGCATCTAGCATGACACAAGTGACTGAAACAGCCTTATCCTGCCTCCAGATAGGGAGATCCTGAGCATTTCCTTTGATCTTGTTGACAAGACCCCTGCCCTGGCTCATATGGATGAACCCAAGGAGAGAATGAAAGGAATACAGAGTGGCCTATCTTCTTTGTCTTTGAATAGAAATAATTTGCAGATGCCAAATAGCCTATTGAGATGCAATGCATGAAAGAAAAATGATAGAAATCTTTCTAAGCTAAATGTTTATTGCTGACTCAAATATGGATACTTCTGATTATATTCAAGTTGCCCCAAAAGCAAGAGAGTGAGCCCTGGTATCAGAGAGACTTGGGCACACACACACTCTGCCTGGGTATTGGTGAGCTGTGAGGTCTTGGGCAAGCTGGTTCACTCCTCCTGAGCCTCAGTTTCCTCATAAGGAGACAGGGATGGGGTGGCACTGATACTTTCTCTGTAGAGTTATAGAAATGATCACCACCCAGAGAACGGCAGGTCCAAGTTCTCATTCTTTGCCTTGTTCTCATTCTTTTCTGTTGCTTCTCTTTGTTTATCCCTCTGGGACCCTGTCACCTGGGCCACGCCTTAGTCTTGCGAGAGGGCACTCCGGGGCAAAGCCCTGGCTGCTTTCCTTTGTGAGCACCTGGGGCCAACCCTCCATCTGGAGAAACAGGGAACTCCTCCTGGCAATGAACTTCCTGGTCTCCCTTTCATCCCCCTTATCAAGCCAGGCTGATGAAACCCGTGATCCTTGCTGTCAACAGCCATTTTCCCCTGGAATTTAATCGGAATTCAGACCAAAGTTGAGAGGCTCAAGACATTCCAGCCTTCCTTGCGTTGTGCTGCTTTTCCTGACATTGCAAACCCATTTGGATGCTTATTTTTAGGTAGAATATCGGACTTTTTAATAAGCATTATATCGGATTTTTTAATAAGAGTTCCCTACTGAGAGGAGATTGCATCTCTGGGGGGTCAGTTACCACTTGGAGACCAATGACAAGTCTTTAGAGACTTTTCAGCAAGGAGCCTAATTAAACAAGCTTGGAAAGTTCCCCAGCTATGTTCCTGTGGGGTCCTGAGACCAGCCTGGCTTCAGGGCTAAGAGGGAGGCCCTTTTCCTGGAAATGATGCTAATTGATCCAAACAGATACTTTCTTTCATCCAACCTCCCTTTCCAAAGGTGATCCCATGGGTGGATCCCTTTTGAAGGTTATCTTAGGAACCAGAGGGTAAGGCAGGGACCAGGACTTTCTAAATTCCTTTCCTATAGCAGAAGGAAGTCCTACCTGGAATCTATTTTACAAATTAATTAATTTTCTAATTCATTGGTTTATATAGTCAGTACTCATTATGCAAATTTTTAAGTCATAGTATAGGTAAGACATTTGCATGGCTCAAAATTCAGTAAAAAATAAGTCTCCTTCCAACTCAGTTTCCATCTACCTGATTCCTCAACCCAGAGGGAAGCAATAGTCCCTGTTTCTCATGTGCCTTTCAGAAATGTGCTATGCATAGAAAAAACAGGACATATTTTTCTCTTGTGCTTTCTTTCTTTCTTTCTTTTTTTTTTTGGTACCAGGGGTTGAACTCAGGGGCACTCAACCACTGAGCCACATCCCCAGCCCTATTTGGTATTTTATTTAGAGACAGGGTCTCACTGAGTTGCTTAGTGCCTTGCTTTTGCTGAGGCTGGCTTTGAACTCTGATCATCCTGCCTCAGCCTCCCGAGTTGCTAGGATTACAGGAGTGTGCTGCTGTGCCCGGCTGTACCTTGATTTTTTTTTTTTAACTTGATAATATACTTGAAGTTCTTTTCAAAACAATGCATAAAAGCCTTTCTTATTCTTTTCTTATGATTCATATAGGTCCTCTGCAGAGAGAAATCACAATTTTTTAGCAATCTTCTATTGAGGGACATCTGGTTTATTTACATTCTTCTGCTAATATAAGCAACACAGTAGTGACTGACCCTATACAAATGGCATTTCATATGTGGGCTAATATCTGTAGGATAAGTTCCCCCGAGGGAAATTTCTGAGTGAAAGTAATCCACATTTGTCATTTTGAAAGATGTAATGAAATTGCCCTACATAGAAATTGGACTCTTTTATACTCTCACCAACAACATCTCAGAGTGTTTTCAACATGCAAGTGTTTCATTGAATGCTTATCATGTCCCACATACATTGGGTGGTTAAAAAGTCAGGGCCAGGCCTGGTGGTGCGTACCTATAATCCCATGGACTCGGGAGGCTGAGGCAGGAGGATTTCAAGTTCCAGTGCAGCTTGGGCCACAGAAGGAGAACCTGTCTAAAAATAAAATATAATTTTAAAAAAAGGATTGAGGATGTAGCTTGCCAAAAAGTCTCCCAGAGTTCATTCCCCAGTACTTAAAAAAATAATAATAATAAATTTTTAAAAAGTAGACTCAACTGTCAATGGCTTCCAATGACTTCCCATTGCTGTTAATGCAGAGAGCAGTCCCTTCACCACCTTGTATGACCCATGAGCTCCCTATAAACCCAGCCTAATTGCTCTCTCCTTGCCTGCCTGTTTGGTTCTTTCTTGTGTGATCCAACCCCAGCATCCCCAGCCATGTTTAGTTCTTCAAACCTGCTGAGCTCCCTCCCAGCATATGATCTTGTGCATAAAAGCCCACATGCTGGAAGGACCTTCTCCCACCTTTAATCCTTTGGCTCTCAATTCAACCAGCATTTCCCCTGGATTCCTTCTCTCACCTCCATGTCTATACTCCATGTACTTCTTGTAGGCCCAGAGCCATTATCCATTTTTTTTTCTCTGATTGTTTAGTTAGAGTTGGTCTTTCTTGCTGGCCTGTGAGATCCATGGAGTCAGGAACTATTACCTTTGGAATGACCACTCGATGTCAATTTATGTCCAGGTCCTTGGTGTCCTGAACAAAGAATTGAGCAAGGACTGGGATGGTGGCTCAGTGGTAGAGTGCTCGCCTAGCACAGGCAGGACCTGGGTTCGAGCCTCAACACCACATAAAAATAAAGCCATTGTGTTGTGTCTATCTACACCTAAAAAATAAATATTTTTTTTAAAAAAAGAATTGAGCAAGACACACAGAAGTAACAGAGTACAGCTTCATTGAAGGTAAAGACTGCACTCAATTTTATAGATGTTTTCTATGTGTTGGTGCTGAACAGAGTGGGCCAAGGGAGAGAGAGAACCAAGATCCCAAAGTCTGGAAATTGGGGTCTTACATCCTGAACTGTGGAGTGTTCTCTTCCCCATATGGACTTGATGGAAGACCTTACCCCATTTTTTTTCCCATTGGTTATCTTACAATACCTACTTAGAATATTTTCTACCCACCACCCTCAATTGATTACTTTAGAAAACCTAATTAGAATACTGACCAGTTTACTTCCATTGGTCATTTTAAAATTTGAACCTGTGACAGGAGTTGTCATAGTGATAAGACTTCAGTGGTGGGAGTTGTCACAGTAATGGGATTTATTGTAAACAAGGACAGGAACTCATATCCTGCTCTTGTCCTCCGGTGGCTTCTTTTTAATACCCTGTCTCTGCCATCTTGGTGTCCCTGAACTCCTACCTAACAGAACCATGTCTGCTTTTTTTCCTCAGAGTATCTTCAAAGCTTAGCACTGCACTTGGCTCCTGGGAGGCACTCTGCAAATATTTGCAGTTTGAATGTATTCAAACAAAAACATGGAGAAATTTCCAATGAGTTCTGCTAAGTGAAAGAAGCCAGATTCCCAAGGCTACTTACTTTGGGTGTCTGTGGATTGGACATTCTAGGAAAGCCAAACCAGTAGGTCAGAGGCTGCCAAACATACCTGAGATACAAATCTGAGCCATAGGATATCTTTGAGCTTCTCCTTTGTCTGGAAAATGGGGTAATTGTATTCATCTCCTGAGGGTCTTGTGAGCACTCAGCACCAACACATAGAAAACATCTAGAGTTTTCTCTCCTTTCCTTTTTCCCCTTCAGGCAGATTGCTTTTGTAGATGGCTAATCTCATCTCTGGAGTGTTGGTTTGTACCAGTTTGCCTGCTAAAAGGGGCCCTTAGCTTCAGATTCTGGAGCCCCCTGGGGACCCACGGATGCTGATACTTAGAAATCAAGATCAAGTCCTTGTTCACTGGGTGTTGAAGATTAAACACCCAAGAAATCCCAAGGCAAGCATAGAAAAGAAGTTTTATTTAAGGAACAGAACAGAAATAGTAGATTATTCCGGAGAGGAGCCAGGACCCAGAGCTGGTGTCTGGGGTGGGGCACATGGGAGGATGTGGAGGGTGTCTTGCCCCCTTTATAGATCTCAGTTTTCCTCCCTCTCCCAATTCCTGTCTTCCCTACGTGACCAAAAGGCAGGCATATCTCTCCCTATCCTCCATACCTGCCCTAAAGGCAGGAAATGAGCGCCCAGGTTGTGCTCATTAGTAACTCCTTGTGTTGGGAGGATGGATTCCCCAGGGGTGATGGTAAAAGGTTGAGAGGGGGGAAGTGCTCTGGAGGTGTTAGCCTCCCATATCCTTTTCTCTGATAATTAGCCCCAGATCATTCATCATCTGTGCTCACCACTTGTCCTTTACCCCTCTCTTCCGGGCCACTGTTGTGTTGAGGGTAACTTGAGTAGTGGTCTCATCTTGATCCATCCTGGGGCAAATTATAAAACCATGATCTTCTTCCTAAAAATCCTCTCTCTTGTGTGTAATTAGGGCTGATCATTTTAACTTCAAAATACTGTAGTTTCATCTAAACAGGGAACAAGGGGCTGGGCCTTTGAAGTTATTGTTGTTAATAGAGTGCCCTCTGTGTCCACTGGCTGGTAAGTTCTCCCCCTCTTTCCTTCTGATGTTTGTCCTGAAATGCCTTACAGGAGTCTGGGACCCTTCCACTCTAATTGGGATTTGAAGATAAGCTCAGCCCATTTAGCATCTACGGAGCACATATGCTCAACAGAATCTGCTATGTTCTAACAGATGGCTGGTCACACACCATGAAACAACTTTAGAATAATTATGATATAATAATGAAATTTGCTAAGAGAATTGATCTTAAGTGTTCTGAACACACACACACACAGGATAACTGTATGAGGTGATGGATGTGTTAATCAGCTTCTTAGTGGTAATCATTTCACAATGAATATGTGTATCAAGACGTCATGGTGGCTATCTTAAATATGTGTGATTTGTAATTGTCACTAATACCTCAATAAAGTTGGAAAAATAGTCAAGGGGGAAAAAATAGCACATTCCTTCTCACAAAGGGTCCCATGGCAATAAGCCCTAGATTGGGAGGTACCTCCCTTTGCAAACCTGTATTACCTGCAATTGTTTTTATCCCTGGCAATAGCTGGGACCACCTGGAGGGAGGGGCTTAAAATGCTGATGCCTGGCCCCACCCAACACCAATTAAATGAGAATCTGTAGGGAGGACCTTGGGCATGAAATGTTTTAAAAGACCCCTTGTGATTCTTTTTCTCATTTCATATTTTTCTTAGCCTTTTCCAAATAATTAAGACAATAGATACCAAACAGACACAGAGGCCAACTGAAGAACACTATATTTTTAAATAGTGTTGTAAATATTCAAAAACAGGTGAGGCAAGATCTGGTCTCCAAACACATACAAACAAACACACCAAAACAAAGATGGGAGTCTCACACTTAAGAGTACTGTATTTTCTCAAGAGCAAAACTGTTTTTGACATAAAATACTATACTGGAAATAAACCCCAAACAAATTTTGTAAATAGAAAGATTTTTTACAAAAAAAATTTTTTTTTGGTTCATTTTTGGTGGCACTGGGGATTGAACCCAGGGCCTTAGCATGTGCTAGTCAAGTGCTTTGCCAACTGAACCATATCCCCAGCCTGTAAATAGGAAGTTTGGTGTTTTTAAAAATTATTTATTTATTTATTAGTACTGGGGATTAAACTCAGGAGCACTCAAATCACTGAGCCACATCCCCAGTCCTATTTTGTATTTTATTTAGAGACAGGGTCTCACTGAGTTGCTTAGTGCCTAGCTTTTTTGCTGAGGCTGGCTTTGAACTCACAATCTTCCTGCCTCACCCTCCTGAGCCACTGAGATTATAGGCCTGTGCCACCACATCCAGCTGAGGAAGATTTTCAAGATCAGAATTTACATAATATAAAAACATCTGTTGGGCTGGGGATGTGGCTCAAGCGGTAGCGCGCTCGCCTGGCATGCTTGCAGCCCGGGTTCGATCCTCAGCACCACATACCAACAAAGATGTTGTGTCCGCCGAGAACTAAAAAATAAATATTAAAAATTCTCTCTCTCTCCCCCTCTCTCACTCTCTCTTTAAAAAAAAAAAAAAAAAACATCTGTCACAATGTATCCCACTGTCTCATCTGCCGTTATGAGAATCCAGGGGTGATTTAAGGTGAAAAAAAGAATTTGATAATGAAAGCATTATTTTATCCTGAGACCATAAGGCACATTGTGAAACCATGATATTCTTCCTAAAAATCCTCTCTCCTGTGTGCAATTAGGGCTGACCATTTTACTTCAAAATGTTCATTTCATCTAAATAACTTTAGGCCAATAAAGTAATAAACCATTCTTTTCAGCAATAAACAGAAATATCAGTACAAGTAAAATCTGAGTATTTAGCCATTTAAATTGATACTGAAGTTGCTTACTTATATCCATATAAATCTAAATAAAATCAATATAAATTTATGTCTATTATATAATTATTTCTGAAGCAATTTTTTTTTTTTTTTTGGTGATGGTGGTTGGTGTTGCTAGGGATTGCTAAGGTCCCAGGGCCTTGAGCATGTGAGGCAAGCACTCTACCAACTGAGCTATATCCCCAGCCCCTGAAGGCATTATTAAAGAAGTTTATTTTATATTTTTATCAACAACATTCTATTCAATTCCATATAATATTAAATATGATTTTGGTGATTCTGTTTCACACACGCCAAATATGTACAGGGATATGAGATTTGAGTTAGAAGAATTATTTCTATTGAAAGAATTCAGGGCTGGGCTTTAACTCAGAGGTAGAGCACTTGCCCAGCATGTGCAGGGCCCTAGGTTATATTACATCTCCAGCACTACATTAAAAAAAAAAAATAGGAAAAAAAATAAAAGATTTGGTGTATAAATTTGGTCTCCTGAGAAGTGAGCAGGGTTCATAAAATCACCTTTAGTGTGATTAGCCACATCACAAGATTTATCACAGAGCATTCTGAAGGTTCTTACATGCCCTATAAATAAAATACTGTGCCTCTTGCCTGTCAAAATTGAGTGCACCAACAGTAGATTCACAGCGGTGTGCAGAGGCCAGCTCACACCAAACGCCGTGGGCTGATTGTTAAACCTTCAGGAAATTTAGTTGGCCGTGGTAGTGCACACCTGCAATCCCAGAGAATAGGAAGGATGAGGGAGGAAGATCTCAAGTTTGAGATCAGCCTGGGCAACTTAGCAAGACCTTATCTCCCCATTAACTAAAAAGAGCTGGGGACACAGCTCAGTGGTGGAGTGCTTTCCTAGCATGCATGAGGCCCCAGTTTCAATCCCCAGTGAAACACAAATTCAGGAACTGAAGCAGATTGTTAAGCCATAGTAAGAGTTTTTTAGGGCACATAACTTCCCCCCAACCAGGCTAGCAGCACACCACTCACTGTCTACGATAGTATTTGTGATTTACCTACTACACTCATATTTTGGAAAGCACTTTCTTCCGACCCCTAACATGCCTGAAACTTTGCCTGGGTGCACACCCAGCTAAGGTAGGCCCACATGACAAAGGCCCAAGCATCCCTCTCCCTCCACAGCAGTGTCACTTGCAACTGACAACTTCCCCTGGTCCCTAGGACACCCATTAAGAGAGGTTTTCTCAATGAATGTATGCCTCTTCACTTGGAGCATGGATATTTGTTTTGTGACCAAATACTTCTTAGTGTATTTTTCTTTGTAATACGTGAACAAAGGGCTGGGGTTGTGGCTCAGCGGTAAAGCTCTTGCCTAACACATGTGAGGCACTGGGTTTGATCCTCAGCACTGCATAAAAGTAAATAAACAAAATAAAAGTATTGTGTCCATCTACAACTAAAAAAGGCCAACAAGGAACTCCAGGAGGCTGCACCAAGATCACCCACACTCTCCCAGAAATGCCAGGAACAAAGGGGCCACAGGACTCAGTTTTCTGGTACTGTCAGTTTTCCCATGTGCATGGATAGATACTCGGAGATTATGCGGAATGGACATCTCATTGTCTCTACAGAGGGTGGCCATGTCTTCTGTAGTCAGTGCCTCCGTGGTTCCCCCAAGAATGCTAACACTTGCCCAACTTGTAGGAAGTAGGCTAACCACAAATGGTACCATCCCATTTATATATGAAGTGTCAGAGCTGCTCAGGAGAAGCGGATGGACAGACAGCTCAGCCAGACCCTTCACATAGTATCTGCCTCCAATTTCCTAAGCTCAAAAAGACTGTTTCAAAACCAACAGCTCGAGATGTAAACTTCTCTTTTGCTTCCAATCTCCTTAGATGCTTTCGTTATCTTCAATTGTATGCTCTGGAGCTAGACCAGGGGTTTGGTTGGCAGAGCACGGTGGTGGCCCTTCCTCTGCAAGGGGCTGATGACAAATACTACTTGACAGCAATCCAGGAGATGTAGTGCTGTTAGTGTCCTTCTTAGAGCCTAATGTGACCTGTGGAGTGCCCATCCCATCCTGTCAGCTCACCAACTGTTTTCAGGAACCTCACCAGTGCTCCAACTTTCTCCACCTGGCATAGGACATTCGAGGTCAACAGGGCAGGCATGCATTTGGGTGTCCTCTCTTTCCTGATAAAATCTGTCCTGTGATGGCCACCTGCCCTCTAGTTCTCAGTTCTTACTGCCTATGTCTGCCCAAGCATAGGTACCAGGAGGTGGCAGCAGTAACTGTGCCCTTCCATGGTTTTGCCCAAGTCACTGACACCCCTGTTTCAAAGATGTTGGCCCACTGGCCCTGCTCCTGACTCGGCTTCTCACCCTCCCCCACAAATTGACACTTATTTCAGAAGCTGCTTTTCTGGGCAGCTGGGTTGTGATCCTTTGGACTTTTTTTTTTTTTTTTTTTTAATATTTAATTCTTCAGTTTTCGGTGGACACAACATCTTTGTTGGTATGTGGTGCTGAGGATCGAACCCGGGCCGCACGCATGCCAGGGGAGCGCACTACCGCTTGAGCCACATCCCCAGCCCCTCCTTTGGACTTTTGACTGCTCTCTAGGTTTGGTTGGCAGAGCACGGTGGTGGCTCTCTCTCTGCAAAGGCCTGATGACAACCTCTACTCCATAGGTGTGTGGGAGCCTGGGGTTCTCTGGGAGGCAACAAGGTAACCCAGAGTGACCCTGAGGCACAGGGTCAGGGTGGTCTGTAGGGAAGAGACCTCATGTGCAGTACAGGCCAGCCTCTGCTGCCACACCTCCTTCCTCAAGCCAAACCAACAGCCTTTGCATGTGAAACACCTTCCTAGTGTCCCTTCTAGCTTTGCAAGCAATAACCGAGCTGCAGGGCACTCTCCTGAAGGAGCCAGAGTTCACTTTAGATGGGGCTGCAGGAGCGCCCCTCCCCTATGTGAAAGAAAAAAGTTTCTTTCCTCACTCTGACTTCTCAGGCTCACCTCCTGTTAGTTTGAAAGAGAGTCAGGATTGTCCTGATGGAGTTGAAGAGGGTAGGAGCTTTTGTGCTCATCATAGTGATGGGCTGCGTGCCTGTCCCACACCCCTCCACCCCTGACATCATGGCCCTGAAGTCCCCTCTGGGCTTCATGGAAGTGCTCTTGTTGGGTTGTAGTGACACTAGACTTCAAGGGCTAAGGCAACGGTGAAGCTATCAACCCAGAGTTGTGGTGACACCCATTTAAATTTTTCTTTGTATTTTTATTTTTAAAGACAACTTATGTGATGAGTTATAAAAGTTTGCAATTACTTCATCCTAAATTAAATTGGGAAAAAATGGGTTTCGTTTCTACTAATGAGAAACTGCAGATTAGGAAAAGACTGATGTGGGAAAAGAAATTCCTTTCCTCGGTGTCTATAGTTCCGCTCTTTCTTTGTTACATTTAAACTGTATCCATGGACATCAGTCTGTTTTGGACTCCTCTGTTAGTGTTAAAGATGTAAATAAGGGCTGGGGATGTGGCTCAAGCGGTAGTGCACTCGCCTGGCATGCGTGTGGCCGGGGTTCAATTCCTCAGCACCACATACAAACAAAGATGTTGTGTCCACTGAAAACTAAAAAATAAATATTAAAATTCTCGGGAAAGGGAAAAAAATAATACAAGGGGGAGGAATGAATTACAGTAGAGGGGGTAGAGAGAGAAGAGGGGAGGGGAGGGGAGGGGAGGGGGGATAGTAGAGGATAGGAAAGGCAGCAGAATACAACAGACATGAGTATGTCAATATGTAAATCAATGGAAGTGTAACTGATGTGATTCTGCAAGCTGTATACGGGGTAAAAATGGGAGTTCATAACCCACTTGAATCAAAATGTGAAATATGATATATCAAGAACTATGTAATGTTTTGAACAACCAACAATAAAAAAAATAAAAAATAAATAAATAAAATTCTCTCTCTCTCTCTCTTAAAAAAAAAGATGTAAATAAAACTATTAATTTGGAGGCTGGGATTGTGGCTTAGTTGTACAGTGCTCGCCTAGCACGTGTGAGGCACTGGGATTGATCTTCAGCACCATAAAAAATAAATAAATAAATAAAATAAAGGCATTGTGTCCATCTACAACTAAAAATAAATTTTTTTAAAAAACCCATTAATTTGGACCGAAAAAAAAAAAATACAAGTGACAATAAATATGGGGGGAAAGGTTCACTCACACATTGCTGGTGGGACTGCAAAATGGTGCAACCACTCTGGAAAGCAGTATGGAGAAAAAAACTTGGAATGGAACCACCATTTGACCCAGTTATCCCTCTCTTCAGTCTATACCCAAAGGACTTAATATCAGCATACTGCAGTGACTTGGCCACATCAATGTTTATAGCAGCTCAATTTACAATAGCTAAGCTATGGAACCAACCTAGGTGCCCTTCAACCTAGGTGAATGGATAAGTAAAATGTGGTATATACACAATGGAATATTACTTAGCCATAAAGCAAAATGAAATTATGGCATTTGCTGGGAAAGGGATGGAACTGGAGACTATCATGCTAAGTGAAATAAACCAATCCCCCCAAATCCAAACACTGAATGTTCTCTCTAATATGTGGATGCTAACACACAATAAGTGGGTGGGGAGAATAAAAGTTCATTGGATTAGACAAAGGGGAATGAAGGGAAGGAAGGAGGGATGGGAACAGGAGAAACAGTAGAATGAATTGGACATAACTTTCCTATGTTCATATGTGAATACATGAACAGCGAAACCCCACATCATGTACAACCACAAGAATGGGATCCTAAGTTATACCCCATGTATGTATAATATGTCAAAATACACTGCACTGTCATGTATATCTGAACAGAAAGATCCCAGGCAACTCTGCTCACCAGGGGTCAACCCTTGAGAACCATTAAAACAAAGCAAAGAGATAACAATTTGTATAATTCTTTGTGTTTCCTATTGCGTTGACTAACAGGTTAAGGAAAGGGACATATGCATGTATAATATGTCAGAATACATTCTACTGTCATGTATATCTAAAAAGAACAAAAATTTTTAAAAAGGGAAATAGCATTTGCCTTTCTACAATTATGCAAGGTAGTCTTACTTAATACTTACTGTACCCTTAATGTTACCTCATTTTATGGATGAGAAAACTGAAGTTAACGCTGGATGAAATGCTCAGAGTTTTACAATGAGGTGAATCTGGGACTCAAATGCAAGTTTGTCCAACTCCAAAATGTAGATTCCATTTGTTACACTTTGCTTCCTACTAACAGTGTTTGGCCATAATAATTTAATGTATTTTTTCCAGAAATTCAGTTATACAGAGTTCAGTCCACTGGTCTAGACCAAGATTTTGTGGTTTTTTGAGCCTCGTTTTCCTCCTATTACCCACCTTGAAGTCTCACGGTGAGAAATTCAGACAACACACTTAATCCACTTGGCAATGGCAAAGGTTAGGCACACAACACTTGACGGCAGTGTCACCATCCAATAGCTGTTTGCTCCTCTTCCTTCATGCCATCACTAATTTTAAGTGACTCAGAAAATATGTTCCTCTCCTTCTCTGTGTCAGCCACATTAACCAGAACTTATTCTGAACATGTGTTTGAGCTGTCTGTACATCTCCTATTGGCGCCTATTCTATTGAAGAGTACTGTGAATAGCAAATAACATGTAAGATGCACAGAATCAGTTAGCTAGGAAGTAAATATTTATTGAGCATCTACAATGTGCTAAGCCTGGGGATAGAGTCATGAGGCAGAGTCCTTCCTGAAAGGATCTTACACAATAGTTCTTAACATCCAGGGCCTCAAGCGAGCTAGGCAAGCACTCTACCATAGGAGCTGCATCCCCAGCCCTGCACAATCATTCTTACTGCTTTTTTTTTTGAGGTGGCAGGGATTACACCCCCACCATCACCCCCTGCCCACTGCTTTCATAAAACCCCTAGCACTGCCTTTCCAATACTGCTCTGCTTTACTGTTTTGGATTCTGTTTTCATTATGTCGTCTGGGAGTCAGTGAATTGGCCGGGAACTTGAAATCCCGTGTTTGGACTCCCAACAGCTCAGTTTCCACCCAAATAGACTTGCAAATGTGCTTCTAGCAAAGTGCTTCTGGCTGGCCTTATCACCCAAGATGCTGCAGTTCTGCATGTGGCTGGCTGCCACTCACTCCCAAGGCAGCAGAAGCTGGATTATTGTAGCAACTTCCTAAATGGTCTCCCCACTTATCCTTGTACCCCCTGATAGTTTATTTTTAACCCTGGCTGTCAGAGGGACTTTCAGGAATTGGGAATTGAACCCACAGGATGATTCTTTTAGTATGAATGAGTCAGATCACGCCACTCCCTTGTTCATAGCCCCCTCTTGGTTCCTTATCTCGAGATCTGACAAAATTCAACACTCTTAGAGTGGTCTACAAGCTGCACGTGAGTCCCTGTGACCTCGCATATCGTTTGAAGAGTACTCTGGTTACCGCTGTTTACTGTGAAGTCCTTGCTTCCCGGAAAGCTGAAGTATAACACAAGAGAAGCATGCCCGGGCGAGCGTAGAGTGGACAGTGGAAGGCTTTATTAAAGGAAAGCAGAAAAGACACCCCCCACCTCAGGAAGAAGGGAACCCAAAAGGCAAAATCCGTGGAAAGGGGAGGTCTTCTTCCTTTTATATCTAAGTTCTTCTTTTCTCCTCCCACATTCCTGTTCTGCATTCCCCTCTATTCTGATGTGATGGGGGATGCAGGTGGGAAGGCCAAAAGGTGGGAAACAGGTGGGCCAGTAGGGCAAGGCTGAGTGATCTGGGCAGGAAGGCCTAGGATGATGGTTTGATGAACCTCTCCCTGTTCTGCTGGGAGCTGCTTCATTAACAGGGGTCCGGGGCCTTGGGGACATTAACATTTTGGTAGTTCTGATGAAGTTCTGGTTTGCCAGGCTTAGATCGGACTCCATTTTCTTTACTAGACTCTAGATTAGACCCGATTTACCTAACTACACTAACTACCTATCTTTAAATCTGGCTTCATCCCGCCCCCCCTAATCTGAGGAACTCCTTACTGCTGTAAGGAAATGGGACGATGATGATCGTCTGGCTTCTTCAAGCTGGAAGGGGGCGGCGTGCAGCAAGCAGATTGGAGTTCCCCCTTTAAAAATCGGGTCTATCGAGTGGTCCAGTAGAGAAGTCCGATTGAGAAGCAACAGGCTAGAGGGCCATTTGAGTGATGGGTGGTCTATAAGAGAAACGAGAGTTATTAGTCCTGGAATAAGGTTAATGCAACAGTAAATGCCACAGCATAGGAATATGCCAACGAGTCTGATGACGGCGACAGAGACTAACAATGTTTCCCACCAGGAGGTACCAGAGAACCAGGAGCTAAGAATTGTTCCTGGTGATAAGGTTGGCAAGGACATGGCTTCTACCTGAGCATGTAAATCTTTAAGGGTATTAGTCAACGTTGCCAGAATTGTCACGAGATGTAAACACAACATTCAGTTTTAAGAATGGCACAAGGTCTGCCTTGGGCTGCAGTGGGGACATCTAAGGCTATCCGGTTTGGAAGATGGCCTTCCTCATAAGCGTTACTTCAGTGATAGGGAGAGAGAAGCTTGCCTCCACCTCTCGGAGGGCAGTGTGGTATAATTGTTTAAGGTTTCCATGTGCCACATAATAAACAGTGAAGCTAGATGATCATACCCACCAACACAGACTGTCCCCATCTATGTTTGAGACTGGGGAGGTTTGCTGGCTGTTCTACATTTGGAGTCCATCTCCCTTGCATCCAGGGATACCCAACAATAATACATCTCCCTATGCAGCCTGGGGAAAAGCCAGGGCCATAAGTTACTTTCATATACCCATTGAGTTCCATTGGGTGCTGGCCAAATAATTCTAGGTCTAGAGAGCCAGACTGTTCCAAACTAGTCATTGGCTTGTAAAAAAACACAATTTGTTGGAGTATAGGAGTATCCTTCCTCGGTTCCTTGGGAAGGAGAATTAGTTTTCTCTACCCTTCCTGAGGATTGAGATCTCCAAAGCTGCTCCATTGTCACTCTGTAGGCTTCGAGGCAACCCAAATTGTGGGATTATTTCTTGTAATCCTTAGCTAGGGTTTGGCCAAACAGGTGAGGGCTATCTCTAAATCCCTGGGGTAATACTGTCCAGGTTAATTGAGATCCACTATCTGGTTCCTCAAAGGCAAATAGATATTGCAATTAGGAGTCTAAAGGTATACAGAAAAAGGCATCTTTGAAATCCAACATAGTAAACCAAGCAGTGGCTGCTGGAATCTCGGATAACCGAGTATACGGATTAGGAACCACAGGGAGGATTAGGAACCACAGGGCGGAGAGGAACAATTGCTTTGGTTAATTATTCTGAGGTCCTGGACTAGGCACCATTCCCCATTGGGTTTTTGAATTCCTAAAATGGGTGTGTTACACGGGCTGTTGCAGGGCGCTAAAAGTTTCTGTCCTTTGAAGTTCTAAAGGATCTTTAATAAGCCTCCCCCCTTTTTTTTGCCTCTGGGTGTAGGGGACATTATCTCTGATGTGGAAAAACAGAGGGATCTTTTAAGACTATTTTGATTGGGACTGCACTTTTTGTCTGATTTTGTCCTCCGTGGCCCTCACTTCAGGGTTCAGATTACATTCTAATAAAAGCAAACATCACGGGCCTTGTTGCCCCAAATTCCTTGTAATGGACGTCTGAAGTTTTGAAAGTAAGTCTCTTCCCAATAAAGGACATTCTGGGACAATCAGAAATGCATGCGAAAACATCATCCTGTCCACTTACAACTCAGTGGGGGTGTAAACTTCCTGGTAATAGGCCATCCAGACGCTCCTTGACTGGTACAATATTAGGGGAAAGAGGTCCGGGTAAGAAGTGAGTACAGAAGAAGTGGTGCCAGTATCAAAGAGGAAGTCAACCTCTTGGCTCCTTAGAGAGATGCATGCCCGGGGCTCACAGAATTGACCCTGGGCCCATCAGGCCTGTGTGGAGGAGTCAGGCTTCGAGGACCTACGTCCCTGGGGACAGTCACTCCTCCAGTGATTGCCTTGACACTTAGGGCAGGGCTTTGGGGGTGGTAGTTTTGCCCGTGGGCAATCCCGTTTGAAATGTCCTCCCTCTCCACAATGGAAACAAGTCCCTTTTGTGGACTGAGGAGCATTTCTGCCTCCCTTTTCACCCTGGGAGCTGACTCCTCTAAGAGAGGATACCAGGGTTTCAGTCCTTTTTCTGTCTCTGCGCTCTTTCTCCTTCTTTTCCTCTAGGTCTCTATTATAAAAAATGGAAGTAGCAAGTCGGAGGATGTCATCTAAAGATTGATCAGGGCCATATGCCCATTTTTGTAACTTCCTCCGAATGTCTGGGGCTGACTGAGTGATAAATTTGTCCTTTAAAAGTAGTTGGCCCTCTATGGATTCAGGATCCACGGTGGTGTGTTTTCTCATTGCCTCCCTGAGTTTCTCCATGAAAATAGCAGGGCTTTCCTGGGGGCCCTGAATGATTTCCGAAACCTTCGAATAGTTAACGGGCTTTTGCTTGATTCTCCTGAGGGCCTCAAGGACCAACATTTGGAAATGTCTAATTTTCCAAGCATCCTGTTTATCATTGGGGTCCCAGTCAGGATCATTTCTGGGAACTGCCTGTGCTCCGGATGGATAATTGGGTTTGCTCCTGGTCTGTGCCGCTGGGGCATGAGCAAGGTACAGGTCATCTCCAAACTGTTCAGCTGCTCTTAGGGCGGCTTCCTTCTCATTGGAAGTTAAAGTCTGGTTGAGTAATAGCATAATATCTTTCCAGGTGAAGTCAAACACCTGGCATAGATTTTGAAATACCTCAATATATTTATCTGGATCCTCTGAAAATCTCCCTAAGTCTGTTTTTATCTGTCTTAGGTATTGAAGGGAGAAGGGGGTACGTGCTTTGATGGGTCCAAATTCTCCTCCTGGCATCTCTGGGAAGAGTAATACATTTGATCTGACTATTATGTCAAATAGAGAGAGGCCAGGGTATGGGAGACAGGAGGGCCACTGCTGGACACCAGCAGGGGATGGAGATTTCATGGGTCCTCCCAATTCTTTCTCCTCAGTAGGTGACTCCTTAAGATTTTCTCTCTTCATGGCAGAGGTCACAGCCAAGTCTACTTTACATTGTTGGCATAATTTGGGGTTTTCCCTTAGGGCAAAGAAAGCCTGCACATATGGCACCTCACACCATTTCCCTTCCCTTTTGCAAAATTTATCCAGCTGTAAAATTGTATTAAAATTGATACTTCCCTCTGGTGGCCAGGATTCTCCATCAGGGAGTTTGTATTGAGGCCAGGCCTGGCGGCAGAAGAAAATGAGGCGCTTTTTCTTGAGCGTCTGTGGGTCAAACTGATCCCAGTTTTTCAATATGCAGGTGAGTGGTGCACCTGGCCCACTGGAGAGAGAAGCTCCCATCTGAGTGAGAAGAGAAAAAAAAAAAAAAAAACAACAGGATTCAGGCACTCCTGTGGGAGAAAACTGTTCCTATTAGGGACATCTCCCAAAGCTTTGGTCCAGAAAACCCATCTCTCTCTCTCATCGAGCTTTGCCAAGGTTGTTTCTGGCCTCCTTTTGAGAAAGTGCTAGGGTCCCAGTTTGCCCTGTGCCAGAGACCCTGGGAGGATCCAGACTTAAATGCCTCCCTCTGGCAGCTTAAAGAGAACACAGCATATTTTAAGCATCGGAATGGTAATGGGGAAATTTTAAACAGACTAGTGAAACTTACCTATGCAAACGATTCTGGTCCCAGTGGGGGATCCAGGGGTCCTGAAGGAGGAGTGGCGTCAGAGAGACTGGAAGACAGGTTGCAAGTTACGAACAGCCTCCAGAAAAAATCTGCTGCCCCTAGAGGGGCCTTTATTTTTATACCTTTTTTACAGGTATTTTTTCAGGAAGTTAATGGATAGCCTCAAAGCCCCAAACTTCTTTGATTTACATGATTTTCAAGAGTTACAATCTTTTCTGACATATATATTGATTACCTAAGATATGGAGTACATTGTTTAAAATATTTTCCAGTAACCTTAGCCAATCATGATTAAGCTTTTACATTTTTACCTCAATCACTAGGTGCTAGACTATGCAACTAGACTACATGTCTCCTGACCTATTATTCACTTTTAACTTTAGCATACCTATAATTATTTCATTAACCTTTAACCTTAAAGCACATCTCTGATTATTGGAAAGCTTTCTTACTTCTAAACTAAAATCCCAATAAACACACTTAAAATAGTGAAAGTCCATTACTTAAAAAGCCTACTACTCTGAAGTGCCTCTAAAATATATCTATGTTAATCTTACATTATTTTATTTTTAGTTTCCAAGGTAATTTTCCTTTTTCATATGACCTATTTAACTGCTTTCTTAAAGAGTTTCCTTGATCCTTGGTCAAAGCACACCAATTCTTTTGTCTTTGTAATCTTTAGCTAAAGGACAGGCTTTGCACCTCAACCCATTTGTCATTTATATTAACTGTGTTTTCCATTCTCATCATGAATTCCTGTGTGAGGCAAAGGAGGGGCGGTTGGTGGGGGGAATGTATGTTGCACAGATTGAGGCTTTAGAATGGGGGGGATGGTGGGGGGGCTTAATGTAAATTGTTATGCTTTTCACAATCTTTTCCCCATGAATTTCTTGAGGAATAACACTATTGTTTGTATTCCGGGAGACACTGAAACACACCTTGTGGCATGTCTTAATCATATCCTTAGTCTCCTCATTCTGGGAAATTTCCTGCAATCTCAGGCAACACGTACTTTTATGATTGACTGACATATGCCCTATTGTCCATATCATGAGTATTATAAACAAAACACTTAACATTCCCTGCGAACCAGATGGTGCGGCCCTGCCACAGCATCCCCCCTGCTGTGACCCTGTCAGACAGGGGGTGCAGGAATGCCTTCATTAGCCTGAGGGGAACCTGGGCACCTTCTTACTAATCATCCCATGTCTCTCTTAGTCCTACCATCTTAATTGCTAGTGTTTCTGACCGGCAAAGGAAGGGGAGCATCCAGGAGAGAATGGATGCGGGGTTGAGAGTGGCCTACATGGAGGCAAAGTAATTGGCCTCAGTGCCATTCATCTACCAATCACCCTAGATACCCCTTAGGGCTGTCGGGAGGGGGTTCAAGAGAAAGGAACCAAACTCCTTCCTCTACCTCCACGCCTCCAAGGCAGATGGGGACTAGGGACACTATGTACTCAATGCCAATTGCTCTCCTCCTCAGCTTTGGCAGAATCCAACATGTCTGCTCCGTATCAAACAGGTGATTGAGAGCTGCTGACAGACCCAGCCTGTCAAAATTGGGAGCCATCTCGCCACAAAGACATGAAAAGCTAATTTCGGCTTTACTATAAATTACTGCAAATTCTGAACTAGCTTGGAATGCCTGCCTGTGCCTTGGAACTCACCCATGTCTGGCTTTCCCTGACCAGATAGCAACCCTCTCTGAAACTTTGGTGATGCCTCACAAATCTTGGCCTTCCCTAGCCAGATAACGAATCTCTGAGGCTTTAATGACCTTCATAAATTCTGATGTTGGGCCAGCAAAAATATAAACTAGCATTTGTGTTATGCTCGTCAGAATCTGTAAACCCTGAAAAACCAGCCTCTACCTTAGAGCAAAGCCTGTCCAAGGAAGGGGCTTGACCCTTCTCCTTTGAATGACCCACAGAGCACTCCTAGGCACATACCCACCCTGATGAGTTGTTTATCTACATTAACAGGAGAGATCTGAGGTGCCAGGTGTCCCTGACTCAGTCAGGCTAGGTGAGGACCCATAACAACCCCCTAGCAACCACCAATCAGCATGAGACAGGGAAAATACCTGGGATGCCAGATGACCCTCCCAGTAGTTTATGGTGGTTGATAACCTGTTGGGAAACCATGTAGTTCAGCACTACTCCCCTCGTGGCTTAAACCAATCAGTTCAAACGAATTCCCCTCTGGTACTAATCAATCACCCTTACCCAACTTGTTCCCGCCAGTGAATGTGCTAATCATGTTTTAGAGTTGTTTTATGATTTTCCCGCGGTGTGTGATGATTTGCTAAGAGATGCTATGATGCATGTGAAGTCCCTGCCTTCCGCAAACAGGGTATAAAACTGCTGCAAACCCTGGGCTCGGGGCCTCTCAGCGTCACCAGTTGCTGTGTGCACACGGAGGATCGAGCTAACTTGCAATAAACACCTCTTTGCTGCTTACATCGATCTTGGTCTCTGGTGGTCTTTTGGGGGTCCCAAATTCGAGCATAACACCCCCCTTTGTGTAACCTTCTGGGCTATAAAGTTGGGCTACAAGAAGGCTGCGGGGTTGTCTTGTTCCCACGGTTTTTGGGTGGGAGAGGCAGCCCGGCCGGTCGAAATAATAAGCTTGCTTTAATTTGATTTTAATGGGAGTCAGTGGTCTTTGCGTCCTGGTCTAACACTGCCTCGGCTGAGAAAACTTTGACCCGAGTCTTGAAGAGTGGCGGCTGCCCTAGCTTCGTTTAAGTAGCCATCGGGTGCCCACGCCATCTTCCAGAAAGAGAGAAAGATGCACCTCAGACAGATGTGGGGTGCATGGGGAGGAGCTTACCTCGGTAGGATCTCAGTGGAATCTCCAATCTGTTACCGCTGTTTACTGTGCCGAGTCCTTGCTTCCCCGAATGCTGAAGTACAACACGAGAGAAGCACGCCCAGGCGAACGTGGAGTGGAGAGTGGAAGGATAGCAGAAAAGACTTCCCCCAGGAGGAAGAAGGGGACCCGAAAGGCGAAATCCGTGCAAAGGGGAGGTCTTCTCCCTTTTATATCTAAGGTCTTCCGTTGTCTTCCCACATTCCGATCCTTTGTGTCCCTCTATCCTGCTTGTGATGGGGAATGTGGGTAGAAAGGCCCAAAGGTGACAAAGAGGTGGCCTGATGGGGCGGGGAGAAGAGATCTGCACAGCAAGGGCCCAGGGTGGTTTGATTAGCATCTCTGCTTCATTAACAGTTCTTTAGGACAGACCTGGGCCGTGAGGACTTTAACATTTCAGTTTCCCAGTGGTAGTTCTGGTTTTCCCAGGCCGGGATCAGACCCTATTTTCTTTATTAGACCCAATTTACCTTAACTACCTATCGTTAAATCTGGCTTCACCCTCCCCTCCATCCCCTCTGTTCCAACTGATAACCCCAGTTACCAGCGACAAGTCCTGCTTCTTCACATGTTGGAGTGTAGCACTGGAGAAACACACCATGACAAGCATATAAAGCAGGGTTTGTTTAAAAAGAGGTAACATAGACTTCTCCCAGGAGGGAGAAGGGGGCCATAGCTGGTATCCTAGTATCCCAAGCAACAAGGGGGTTTGCCTTTTTATATGTCCTAGGCTTCCTTTGATTCCTTATCTCTCTCCTTCCAGTGTAGGTGACTAAGCCCAGGAGATGCCCAGGTGGGTTGGCCAAAAGGAGAGAGAGAAGCAGATGGGGTGCAGGGACCCAGTTGGAGTAATCTGGGCGGGAAAGGGGCGTAATTAACACCCCCCTGTAGGGAGGGACTATCCCTGAGACAGGTTACCTTAGCAACAGTTTGGAGCAGGGGCAGGTTATCTTCAAAAGGGTGGAGGAAGGGCTCCGGAGGAATTAACATTTCAATTCCCCCATTCTCTGGCTCCACCTTTACTCTCTGCCCAGCTAATTCTGGTTTCACAACCTCACTGACCTCCTTGCTCTTTCTGGACTTTGCCAGGCGCACTATTTTATTTCAGACACCTAGCACAGTGCCTGGTCCACAGTAAATTTTGTCCCTTGCACGACTCTCCTACCGAAGCCAGATTTACAGATAGGTAGTTAGTGTAGTTAGGTAAATCAGGCCTAATATTGAGTAAGATTTAAAAAATGGAGACCATTATCGAATGGAGAAACCAGAGCAGCATTTCATTAACATTAAATTGAAATGTTAATGTCCCCGGGGCCCTGAAACAGTCCTAAGGAACTGTTCAAGAAGCAGCTCCCAGCAAACAGGGAGGTGCTAATCCACAACTTGCCCCAGGCCCTTCCTGCCCAGATTACTCCTTCAGCCCACCTATCTCCCACATTTTGGCCTTCCCACCGGCATTCTATCACTGCAAGATAAAGGGAAACAAAGGACAGGAATGTGGGAAAACTAAAAGAAGAATTTAGCTATAAAAGAGGGAAGACCTCCCGCTTCCACAGATTCCGACTTTCAGGTCCCCTCTTCACTGGTAAACAATGGTAAACAGCGATAACATCACCCTGAACAGATTCTTACTGTGTGCCCAGTGCTGTGCTAAGTGCCAAGTGGATCTATAATCCCATCATCTAGCAGTGCTGTGAGGGGAACACCATTATATAGATCAAGTACTAGAGATTTAGTCTAAATACCTAGTTCAAGGTCATAGAGGTGCACTTGAACCCACCTAGCAAGTCTTCAGAGCCTGTGTGCTTCACCCCTTTGCTGCAGTGCACTGAATCCTTGGTCAGGAGCCCCCAGCTCCAGGAGGCCTTCCTGACTCCAGCCCAGGTAGCCCAAGACTGCCCCACATCACTGACAATCACAGAACTTTCTTGCTATGATGACAGTCTGTGTGTCTGGCTTCCCTTTAGATTGTGAGTTCTGCCTTATTCATGTTTTTTTTCCCCCCCTCAGCCTGGCACACAATAGGTGCAGAGGATACTGGTGCAGGAAGGTGAAGCTGCTTGTATCTTCCAGGCCCCATGGATTGATAGTGTCTGTGCAAGAGCCCCATGACCAATCAGCCCAAGTCTGTTGCAGGGAGTAGGTCACATGGGTATTTGTCTACCTTCATCCAAACACAGAGTAGAAACTCAGCAACTTTTTGTTGACTGGAAGGATAGAATTACTTCTTTAAGGAATTGACTTGAATGCTTTGGTCCACTCAGGGAAAGGCTTTTGTTTTTTTAATGCATCAAAGGGAGGCATTTGGAAGAGAAGCATTTTGCTATGGGGCTCATTGAAGAGCTTGTTATGATAAATTGCTTTCTGATTAATTGAACAGAAATCTGTGCAAAACTACATTGAAAGAATGTGCTTTTGCCTACAGTAACTGAGGGTACAATAACATCTACAGGTTTTAGTACAGCAATGCCCATATGGGTACAGACAGCTACATAGGATCCTGGGATAAGTCAAGGATATTCTTGGGATACTGGTATTTTATTACCTCTCAGACATAAATGTAACTTCTTATAATTTAAGAAGAAGATCGTCTACACTGAGAGATGAAATGAATAAAGATCCCAGTTAACTGTGGGTTCTAATTGAATAGATTGCAGTTGATTGATTTAAAAAAAATTTTTAATTGTTGTTAATAGATGCTTATTTTATTTGTTCAGTTATATGCAGTTGCTGAGAATTGAACCTGAGAAACTGATGTGACTCCATTTTTGAGAAACCAGCCTTTACCTTAGAGCAAAGCCTGTCCAAGGAAGGGGCGGGACCCTTGTCCTTGGAAAAACCCACAGAGCCTTCCTAGGCACATACTCACTCTGCTGAATTGTTTGTCTGTAAATAACAGGAGAGATCTGAAGCGCCAGATGTCCCTGACTCAGTTAGGCTAGGTGAGGACCCCTAGCAACCCCCTAGCAGCCACCAATCAGCACGAGACAGGGAAAATACCTGGGATGTCAGATGACCCCCCCCCCCCAGTAGTCTTGGTCTTTGATAACATGTTAGGAAACAATGTAGTTTAGCATCTACACCCTTCACGGATTAAACCAATCAGTTCAGATGAATCCCCCTCTTGTACTAACCAATCACCCCTACCCAACTTGTTCCCAATAGTGAATGCGCTAATCAATGTTAAGAGTTGTTTGATTTTCCCACGGTGTGAAATGATTTGCTGTGTGATGTTGTGACACGTAGAGTATCCCCCAAAATCTGTAAAATCTCACTGAACAAAGGACCAGGACTCACTCCCTGGGACCACTGTGTTGGGAACAGTTGTGAGTCCAGGCTTCAGCTTGCAATAAAGACTCTTGTGTGACTGCATCGGTTTCAGCTCCTGGAGGTCTACTGGGGTCCCAGGTATCTGACATTACAAACCCAGTTCCTCACACAGGCTAGGAAAGCACTTTACCACTGAGCTACAACCCCAGTTGTTGACTTTTGCAAATAGTAACTGTAAGAACACTTTGTGACCCAGACACTTGTTCACTCATGGTATAAGTCAGAAACAGTTCCATCTGTTGTAACCAATCCTGAGCTATGTCCAAATATTGTAACTATTTTGCTACCGTGTTACTTGACCATTGTTCTAATAAGTGGAGTTTTTTAAAATATTGATTTATTTTTTTTAAGTTGTAGTTGGACACAATACCTTTTTAAAAAAAAAATATTTATTTTTATGTGGTGCTGAGGATGGAAGCCAAGGCTGCTCATGTGCTAGGCTAGTGCTCTACTGCATGCCCTGGGAGCCACAACTCCAGCCCAAGTGGAGTTTTAAAATCCCCAGCACTTGGAGATCTTTTGTTCTATTGAGGGTTTTGTGGGGCTGCTATTCTTTGTAACAAGGTTTGGTTGAAAGATAAGAACATTGGATGTGCGCAGGTGCACAAGTGCTTTCCTTAGAGCCAGAAAGCTTGTTGTGAACCCTGCACCTGCAAAACACGATCCTTTCAAACAAAGGAGACTCGGAAGTGACTATCCCTTAGTCTCACCAATTCTCAAACCAACTCCAAGAAAACAGATTCAAATCAGGAACCTGAACCCCACCCAGAGCCAATTCTTTTTGAACAATAACTTTTATCAATGCCTCAGGGACATTAGGAGCTCAGTTCTATTTTAAGTAGCAAGGTTGGAGATTAATGCTGTGGTCAAGTTTAATAGTGTAATTAATTAATTAATTATATTCTACCTTATTATTTTAAAAGATTGTGAGGATTTTTTTTTTTTACAGTTTTAAATACAGTGAAAATGAAAAATTTAAGAAGAGAGTTGGAAGCCCATTATGTCCAAGTGGGAACTGTTTGCATATGGATAAATATTTTAATCATGAAATTTGACTCTGGGCTTCTCAGCATTCAGGGTCAAAACAGGAATGGTGGGGCATATAAATTCCATTAGAAGAAGAAGAGGAAGAGGAGGAGGAGGAGGAGGAGGAGGAAGGAGAAGGGGGAGGAGGAGAGAGTGAGAAGCAGCAGCACTTTTTCTTTCTTTCTTTTTTTCTTTTTTTGCTTGTTTGTTTTTAAAAGAAGCATTTTTTAAAATATTTTTTAAATTGTAGATCCAGTGGAGTTTGCTACCACTGAGCCACAACTCCAGCCCTAAAAGAAACACTTTTATTTGGAGAAGCAAACATTCACCTAGCATTGCACTATGGGAAAATTAGATTTCATAGGTCCTCGTGTCAGGATTTGGGGTAAACTTCTCAGAGATGTCTTCCAGTGCGTTTTTGCAGGAGCAAAAATGGTCTGGGTCTTACTACGAAAGCATGAATCAGTTATGGAGAAGAGTTAATTAATAAGTAAGCTCCCCCATCAGTGTGATTCCACGCCACATTGATTTTTAACTTTGACTCAGGGAGGAGAGCTGGTTGCTCATCGTAACTCGATTTCCAGAAAGATGGATTTTAGAGACCTTGCCAACACAGGCACCACAAACCAGCCAGCTTGAGCTAGCCCCCAGAAAAACCCCCAGATCTTTTCCCCCGGTTGCTCAATACTGTATTTGCCCCTATGTGATTCTGTCAAGAGAGAGAAAGTGAAAATAACCAGAAGAGTCTTGGCCAAGGGCGACATAAACATTAGCACTGACTTCAGGGGCTGAGCAGGAGCTTCAGTTTTTGGAAATTCCCCGTGTGCACAATTTGGCATTTCCACCTGGAGCGTGGTCCTGCTGGGAATGGTGGAAGACAGCCAGACCAGGCATTTGGTAAGAGTCATCCCTGCTCAAAGTCAATAATCCTGGTCCTGAGCAAGCTGGCCCAGTTCCAACATTTAACTTTGTGTATAAAGATTTTTCTGGCACACTTTGACTGGGAGATGCAATTAGCTTGTTTTTCCTGCCTTCTCTCATCTGGTTGTTTTGCAACAAGCTGCAAACATCTGCATTGCATTGCCTATGGAGAATATTTAGCAGCGCAGTAACCCCTATCACTCCTGCACGTCATTTCTAGGGGAGCTGCTAAATTCTCTGGATTGATAACCAATGCCTCTTACAAAGGAGAGGGTACTGAATGAAATGCAGACATCATATCTCCTGCTCTTGCCTTCTTAATGAGACAGTTTTCTCACAGAGCCTTTGTCTAGCTTTGGTGTGAGGTAATGTTGGAATGAATTGGGAAGAGCTCCGTGATGGATTCTTTTCAGCTCTGTGTCCTTTGGAGGGCACAGGTTCCCTCCTAGGGTGCCAAGTAAATGGCAGGGAAGATGAGCAACAGTCTAAGATTAAATTTATGGTCAACAGAGGGGCATGAATTGGCTTTGGGAAGCAGGGGCTGGGGCTGTCCCCTTGCTTTCAGAGTCGAGTCAAGTCCAATGATAGGAAGTGAGCTCCTTAAATCCCCCCCCCCCAGTTTATTAAACTGGTGCATTCAGAGATGCCCCTGCACTTCTGAGCATGGCACCCGTGGGGTTTTCCCTGTCTGCGTAAGGAAAGTGATTCACCTCTCTGGTTAATTTCTCTTTCCGACTCCTGGCTCTAAGTCTTGACTTTGCCTTAAAATATATCAGAAATGGGTATCATTTAGCTGAGCTACTTACAGGGAACCAAATATCTCTGTAGCTCTTCCTTATATGGTACTTACTGTGTTTCAGTCTCTCTTCTAAGGACTTTCTATGCATTTACTCATTTGATGCTCATAAAGGTTCTATGAGTTGAAGAATGTTGTTTTCCTCATCTATAGATGAGCAAACTTGGGAACAGAGAGATTTAATAACTTGTCCAAGGTTGCACAGTGGTGAGGCGGTCTGTAAGACCTCCAACTTTGCTCTTTCAAGATTGTTTTGGCTGTTAAGAGTCCCTTGAGATTCCATATGAATTTAAGAATAGGTATTTCTATTTCTGTGAAAACCATAATTGGGCATTTTGAAAGGGAATGCTCTGAATCTATAGATCACTTTGGGTAATATTGGCATCTTAACAATATAAAATCTTCCAATCCATGAATAGAGGATGCTTTTCCATTTAATGGTATCTTATTTAATTCATTTCAGTAGTATTTTGGTAGTTTTTAGTGTACAAGTGACTTTCTCAATTAAATTAATTCCTGAGTATTTTATTCTTTTTAGTGCAATTATAAATTAAATTGCTTTCTTAATTTCCTTTCTGGACTGTTCCTTAGTCATGAGTAGAAATGCAACTGATTTTGCGTGTTATTGTGTATCTTAGACCTTAACTGGATTCATTTCTTAATTCTAACTTTTTTTGTGTGAAATTTTCAGGGTTTCCTACATATATGATCATGTCAACTCTGAACAGAGATAAAATTTTTCTTCTTCCTTTCCAATTTGGATGCCTTTTATTTCCTTTTCTTGCCTAAGTACTCTGGCTAATATCTCCAGTATATTTATTTTAATCTGTTGTTGAATTCAATTTGCAAGTATTTTGTTGAGGACTTTTGCATCAAAATTCGTCAGGAATATGAGTATGTAGTTTTCTTATAAGGTCTTTGTCTAGCTTTGGCATGAGGTAATGCTGGCCTCAAAGAATACATTGGGAAATGTTCCCTCTCTTTGATTTTTATTAAAGACTTTGGGAAGAATTGGTGGTCATTCTTCTTTAAATCTAGTAAAATTCACCGGTGAAAGCATCTGGTCCTGTGCTTTTCTTTTTTGGTAATTTTTTTTTTTAAATTATTGATTCAACCTCCTTATAATGAGTATAGGTCTATTCTGGTTTTCTATATCTTTTTGATTTAGTCTTGGTAGGGTGCATCTTTCTAGGAATTTGTTCATTTTGAGGTTATCCAAATTTGCTGGTATATCATTGTACATATTGATTGATTGATGGATTAAATGAACCCAGAGCCTCATGCATGCTGAGCAAGTGCTTAACCCCTGTACTCCACCCCTAGTCCAGTAATTTTTAATAATTATTTTTAGTTCCATAAAACCACTCACAATGTCTCTTCTTTAATTTCTTCTTCTTTTTTTTTTTTAAAAAAATAGCTTTATTTTGTTTATTTGTATGTGGTGCTAAGGATCGAACCCAGTGCCTCATGCATGCTAGGCAAGCGCTCTGTCACTGAGCTATAGCCCTGACCCTCCTTCTTTAATTTCTGATTTTAGTTATTTCCTCTCTCTTTTTTTCTTAGTTGATCCAGTTTGTCTGTGAATTTGACTATTCTAGGTACCTCCAATAAGGGGAATCATATAATATTTTGCCCCTTTATGTCTGGCTTATTTCCATTTTTTTAAAAAAATTGCATTTTCTTGAAACTTAGACATGTAGAAGGGATATTTAAGCATTATATAGTTATCTTCAAAGATGATGAAACTGAGGAGGAAGGTGATTACTGACTTGATTCGGGTCACAAACTAGTTAGAGGCAGGGTAAGGGCTGAAGCTCAGGTCTCCTCTCTCCAGGGTGTCTCAAGTCCTCTACAAATCTGCACATAGGTAAAAGCAAACAGATACAGAACAGCCACAATCATTAGGCTTTGGTGATAAATTTAGCTGTAGAACCTTATTTCCCCTAATCTTTAGGTAAGAAAGAGAAGAGGATGATGGGATTCATCATCTCTAGATTCTTAGAAGCAACTACTAGCTCCTCCATGCTTAAGATCCCAAAGTCCCAGATTCCAATCCTGGCTCTGACATTCCCTTGAGCAATGCCTTTAATCCACATTTTTTTCAACAATGAAAATGTTGATAATAAAATCTACCTCACAGGGTGTTATTATCCATCTGGCACCTATTGGGTACTTATTACATGAAAGTGATTGATGGTGATGGTGGTGGTGATGATGATGATGATAGATAATCAAGGAGATGAAGGAAGAGTTAGACTGTGGTTCCCCCAAACTGCAGTGCCCTTTGCTCACTTGAAGCCAGTTGGGATCTGCCTGGGGGATTCTGGCCAGCAAATTATGAAAGCTTGCTTGATCAAACTCTTTTCTCTGCTTGGCAATATGAAGACACAAATGTGTAATTGATGAGGGAAGATATGTAAAAGTGTCACATGGGACTCACCTTTCTACTAAACTTCAAGGAAGAGACCACCTGCCCCTGCACTGTGGTGGTCAACACAGGAAGAGAAGCCAATCCAAGAGCCAATGGTGTCATGGAGTAGCCTTGAGAGACTCACCTCCCAGCCATGACCAGAGAGAGGCAAGAGTGGCTTTACCCAGCCAGACAGCCTTGGCTTAAGACCATCTGGGGATGAGCTGCTCACCCTGGATGGTGCTGCTTGATAGAAAAAAGACCTGAAGATGAAGCTCAGTAGTGCTTATGAAGCATGTGCAAGGACCTGGGTTCATCCCCACACCATAAACCAAACCAAACCAAACTCCCCAAACTGTCTTCTCTTGGGATAAAAGCTGCCTCTCTGAACTTTTTGGACCTTCAGTCCCCAAGTGTTCTGCCTATGGAATAACCCAGGGGAACTTCATCTCCTCCACCATACGATAGAGATTTAAATATTTGGGGACAACCATCACAACTCCCAGAAGGATCCTTCCATGCGAGAGCTATTCTCTGATACAATTCTTCTACTTCCTCCACAATGCCTAGTAGGTGCTTGGTAGGTTGAATTGGTGGGTTAGTAAGTGAAAGAATTATGATGTGTCATTCATCTTCCTCATGACCTTGGTCATCCTTCTTTGGACGTGCCCCAGTGTCCATCCCAATGTTGTTCAAAATGTGGTTTCCTGTATTGGACACTAGGTTCCACATGAGTCTGAGCCATCTGGAGGCCAAGAGTTGGTACCTCTTCTTTGCAGAACACTTTGCTTCTGTTTGGGTGGCTAAAGGCTGTGTTCGTTTTCTTGGCAGCTGTGTCCAGCCCACTGTTGACTCATCGTGGGCTTAAGATCAGCAGAAATGCCTAATGCAACTTAAACATGTTGATTGCCAGTTTCCCCACCTGATTATTAAAGGTACAGATTTTTGAAAGATGTAAAAGGGTAAAAAAAAATCAATCATTAAAATAGCTAGTACTTATCTACTTTTATACTGGGGATTGAACCCAGGGGTACCTTTTTTTTTTTTTTTGTATTTTATTTTGAGACATGTTCTCACTGAGTTGCTTAGGGCCTCGCTAAATTGCTGAGGCTGGCTTTGAACTCTTGACCCTCCTGCCTCAGCCTCCCGAGATGTTGGGATTACAGAAATGTGTTAGTGTGCCCAGCACTAGTGTTTATTACTGTCTTCTGTTCTACTTGTGCATTTATAACTTTTTGCAAATTTTAGAACATATATTTCACATCATCACATATTCTTTAAAGCTTCATTTAATACTGAAGGCATACAAAATCATAATGGAAATACAAAATTCACTCAGTGAATTTCACCTTAATATTTTGTTAGGTAATTTAACCCCCTTGCTATTGTTGAATGCTTTGCTTACTTTCACCATCTCTTTAAAATAATTCCATGATAACTATCTTGGTATGGAACTCCTTTTTAATCTCTCTAATGTTACCCTTTATACACCCTATTATACTGTCTCCCAACATTCAATTTGTTTTTCTTGATTGTTTCACACTTATCAAAATCTCTATGAACTTCTTTTTTGGTTCTAATATGGTTAAACATTCCTCTCAGCACTGAATTAATATAAGTAGGTGTTGTATCTTTTCTAAAAGTATCAACTGGATAGAACCATGGACAGAGCTTCCCATTAGAACTTTCTCTGTGTTGATATGAACCACTGAAGAGGAAGGGAACTTTTACTTTTTTTTCTATTACATTCTTTTTTTTATAACTTCATTTTGTTTATTATAATTATTTTTTAATGTGGTGCTGAGGATCAAACCCAGGGCCTCTCACGTGATAGGCAAGTGCTCTACCACTGAGCCACAAACCCAGCCCTTGTTACATTCTTAACATGCTAGAATTGACATAAATAGAAATAACATAGCATAAGTCTGACTGCAACCAAAGCCCACATTAATCTGATGCTACATTTAACTCCCTTGTCTTATTTTTTATACAGAACATACATTGATCTTTATTGGATTTTACAAAATCTACATTACTAAAAGGTAACACAATTTGAGCTTTTATTGAATTTGACAAATTAAGTTCTATAGTATCTAGGATATCATATAAGAAATAGCAAATAAAAGGGAAACAAATCATCACATGAAGATTCTCCTGGCAAAGCGGAAACCATATCTCAATTGTGCAGGTGAGGTCCAGAGGTGCAGCACATGAAAATAAAACAAAACAAAATCCAGAGAAAATGCATTTACCTTACTTGTGTGAAATGTTTTTCCTTTTAGGGGGAAGAAGAGGTAGTCAAAAGGCAGGAATTCAAAGGCAGGATGGCTTCTCCATTTCAAGATGGTAATAAAGATATTTAATTCATGGCACTAGGGCACCTTTGAGAAAAAGGATACCTTAACCAGAGTGGGCTTGTTGCATAATTTTTTGGCGATATGTACAATTTTGAAGTAATGAAGCAGATGTAAAGAATAAGTTCATTTTAACGGTGGTTCTGTTTTTCTTCTAGGGCTAGATATGTTTTAGCATCACAAGAACATTTTCCCACAATTTCTATGGAAACATCCTCTTATTCTTGAATACCTTATACAAAGTAATCATCAAGAATTTTCTCTCCAGCTGGGCACGCCTGTAATCTCAGCAGCTCAGGAGGCTGAGGTAGGAGGATCTCAAGTTTAAAGACAGATTCAGCAACTTAGTGAGACCGTTTCTCAAAATACAAAATTAAAATGGATGGCGATGTGACTTGGTGGTTAAGTGTCTCTGGTTCAATCTCTGGTACCAAAAAAAAAAAAAATTTTTTTTTTTCTCTCCATACAACTATACAACCAGTATCTCTATATTTCAGGTTCTTTAGTGCAAGGGCTTATGAAGAAGGTTTTGATTCCCTTATTCAAAGGACAGCAGGCACCAGTATATATAATCTATGAATTTATAATGAGCACTTCAACTCTTATCTGCTTTTTGTTTCAACTGTCTATTGTTAAGCTAAACCAATGACAACCTTCTCTTATTGGCTACTCCAATCCATCTTCTTCAGGAGATGATTATGTAAATACCCATCTATAGTTCTTCGTTGACTTCCTATATCATAAGGAAAAACAAAGACTTCATCAAGTTGTCCATATTGAATTTGATCTTTAGCCTTCTCTTCAATCCATGATTCAATAGAAATTTTGTTTTTGAGAATTATTTTCCTTAAAAACAAACAAAACAATCTCGATAGTTAATCCCAAGGCAAACAAGGTGGCAGCAAATTCAGCTAATCCAAAGGAAAACAATTGGCAGAGGATCTTTCTGGACTTTGCTCCTATCAGTTCTTACTATGTTCCGCCTGAGGGAGAGCTGATTATAAAGCTGCGTGTACATAGTCATAAAAAACCCCAAAGTGGTTATGATTGCTGTATGTATATAGGTGACTCTATGACCAGTGTGATTCTGCAATCTGTACAACTAGAAAAATGAGAAATTATACCCCAATGATTCAAATGTATGAATTGCCAAGATCATTGTAATGTCATGTGTAGCTAATAAAAAAAATAAATTAAAAAAAAAAAACAACACAAAGTGGTATGTGTGGGTACAACCCAGCAGTGCCCAAAGGAGAAACAGTGTGAACCAAGCACGACCTTGGGAAGCAGGACCATTGTTGATCTGAGGACACTGATGGTCCCTCTTCATCTGCTACACTTTCTGCAGGGATGTGAGCTGGCGCCTTGTGTATTTGGCAGACTCTGTCATACTGGAGACACATAGTATCCTGAGAATTTTCTAATATCCACCCCAGAGGAACAAAGCCCGGACCAACAAACATAGCACTGGGTAATTATAAAGAATCTCCATAGTCTAATTTATCGACATGATGAAGTTCACACTTCCTCCAGTTGTCAAGGTCACAACACAATCAATCGTGGCCATTGCAGAACATCCTGCTATAGCACCCAGGACTGTGATGGGGCCCCAGCGACAGCCTCTTTAATTCTTATTTTTTTTTTTTTACCTTGATAAATAAGCAGAATGTACCCATTTTGGTGAAGAAAAATGCCTTCCCATTACTAAAGAATTATAAGCTTTTCTTTCTCTGTATGTATGTTTCCGTGTGCAGGAGTCCACATGTGTTCTTCTAATTGCCACGCCTTTGGGTCATGGGTGTAATGCGGATTGTGCCATTTTCACTGTTAAGCACTCAGAGTTCTTAATCTTAATTAGGAGAAATTATAAATATCAACAAAGGATATGGAAGAGCCAAGATTAAAGTTTGGGAAGTCTTTGTTTTTCCTTATACTGGTTTCAAACCAGTATCTTGGTTTGAAACCCAACCTCAGTCTGCTCCCTGGTTCCTGCACCTTGGCCATCGCATTTTGGGGGTGGCCCGGAACCAACTTTCTCCTCCTTGAACACCTCCATCATAGGCACCTCAGTCCAGAGCAAGCAGAAGGCAGACTTGGATTGCCAGGGGCTGGACTGTGGACCCTCTCGGACCGGTGCGTTCCTCTACCAGCAACCTTGCTACTATTCTCCGTAGCTCCATGGTCTTAGTAAGTATTGATATCTGGGAAGACTACTCACTTCCTTTATTCTTCATGATGGTCTTGGCTAAAGTTTGGCAAACTGTGGTCTGCAAGGCAAGTTTGGCCCACTACCTGTTCCTGTAAATAAAGTTTTATTGGAGCTCAGCCACGTACATTTTTCCCCATATTGTGCCTGGCTGCTGTTGTGTCACAAGGGCAAAAAATGAGTTGTGATAAAGACTGCATAAGACATTTACTGTCTGTCCATTTGCAGAAAAAGCTTCCCAAGCTTTAATCTTGGCTCTTTTATATCCTTTGTTGATATTTATAATTTCTACTGGGATTTTAATTGAGATTGCACTGAATTTTTAGAACAATACCAGATTGCAATATTATGTCTTCCTAATTTTTTAGCTTGTGTCAGTTTCATTTTATGATTTTAATGTAGGCTTTGTTCATCTTTTTAATAGATTTATTTTTACATACCTGATTTTTGTGTACTATTGTGAATGGTTTTTTAAAACTTTTTATTTTGAAATAATTTCAAAGAAATCTTGCAAAATGAGTAGTAAAATAATTCTGTAAACCTTTCACTCAGATTCCCTAAATGTTAACACTTGATTACATTAGTTTTTTCATATTCTCTCCTCCCCCTTACACACATACTCACACACATACACACACACACATACATAAACACACACCATTAGTAAATGATATTTTAAGAATCTTATTTGACAAATATTGCTAGTTATATGGAAATAAAATAGATATTTTATACTGACTTTAGCTAGTAACTTTACTAAATTTCCTTGTTAATTCAGGTAATAGATTCTTTAGCTTTCTTACATATGTATTTATGCCATCAGGAAAAAAAAGGCTTTATGGTATCCTTTCTGATTTTTTTTAAATTTCTTTTTCTTGACTTATTGCATTGACAAGGAGCCCAAGTAAAATATTAGAAAAATGTAGCAATAGAAGTTATTTTTGTTTTGTTCTTAAACTTCGAAGAAAGTATCTAACATTTAACCACTAAATTTAACATTAGCAATAAGTGTTTCATTGATATTATAAAAGATATTCACAAAATACCTCCCAAATCAAATACCCATCAAATAAATTTACACGGCAATGAGAAAGAATGTATGACTTCTCTGTTTAGCAATATGATGCATCTTGTGTTATAACAATGACCTCAGAAAGCCAGAAACAAACAAACAAAAGGTATATTTTGCATGATGGACGAGGACAGACAAAACTAATCAGAATGGTGGCTTCTGAAGCAGAAGATTGACAAGAAAGGGCATGAAGGAGCCTTCTGGGGAACTGGAAACATGTCATATCTTGATCTGAATGGTGAGCACAAAAGTATATAAGTATAAAATTCACTGAGCAGGGCTGGGAATGTAGTAGATGTGGTAGAGTTATTGCTTAGCATGCTTGAGACCCTGCTCAGTCACCAGGAGTTAGGGTACAAGCATACATGCATGCACACACACACACACACACACACACACACACACACACACACAATGTACTGAGAAGTGTATATACGACTAATACACCTTAATAAAACAATGTTAAGTTATGCTTTAGAAGAAAATTCCAAGTTCTGTGTGCTTTATATGGAACTACAGTGTTTCCTTCAATGGCAGCTGCAACACAGCTGGTCCACTTTCCTCCTGTTTACCTCTGGCATTCTCATGAAAGGTTTTGTCAAATGTCTTTTCTGAGATTCAGTCACACTACATCCATGGAGTGCTCCTCAAATTTTTTCTTTCTTTCTTTCTGCCCAGATCTTGTACAATGATTATGTAGTCCAGTTTTTAAAATATCTCTACAGCCAAGGAGACTTGTTGTGCTTTATTTTTACTAGGTTCTATTAGCAAAATTGCAGGCTTTTGGACTATACTTTTGTAAACTCCTGGAACTGCTGACAGCTGCTGGGGCCACCTTCCTACACGGCCTGAGGGTCATTTCTCCATGCTGATCCCCTTTTAGAAAAAGGAAAAAACTGATCTGCAAATGTTTTGGAGCCTTTGCATTGGTCCCTAGGACTTCAGGCACTCATAGATCATCTGTTCAATGATCAGTCTAGAAACTTTCCAGGGTTGGGTGTTAAGCTCTCTGGAGCTCAGAATTCCCATGTACTCTAATGACATCACACATACACACACACCCAATAAGTAAAAGCCCCACCCAGACTTTTGCAGACTGGTAAATTCCCGCCCCCCACCCTTTTTTTCCCCATGAGCCAATTCAAGTTCGGCCACCTGCTAATTGCAACTGAAAACGTCCAAACTGATACAGAAAAAAAACCCAAAAAACCAACCTTGAAAAATTACCATATGGAAAGCACTTTAGTCACTGACCTGTGGATCTTAAATCAACCTAATGAAGCAGACACTATGCTACTCTGCCCCCTAATTTGTGAGGAAACTTGAGGTCCTGAGAGAGCAAATGCCCTGCCCCAGCTTGGGGAGCAGTGATTTCGAGTTCAGATCCTCATTTTCCCTCAATGCTGCTTTTTTCTTCCACAGATCACTGTCGCCCTCTTAACCACCATGCCCTTGAGCGGTCTGTGCTTTCTGTTTTGAGACCTTCTCTTTTATGGAGACGGGCATGAAAACGGATGTTGAATAGTTCTGCATTCTTTTCATTGTGCCTGACCTAATGCCACCTAGCATCTCCAGAGCTGTTGTCCAGCAGCCCTCATGTTCCCCTAAGGGTCCACAGGATGCCATGAAATTATTTAATCATCAAATGGTTTGGGAAATACTTCTCTCCTTAGAGTCAGAGGTGCTTTGCACTTCAAAGGTTCTGGTGCAGTTTGCAGTAAATACCCTGTTTAATTTCACTTAACCCAGTGTTTCCCAAATCCGTTAGCCACAAAACCTGTTTTGGGAAAGAATCATTCAAATTTTGATGAGATACTAAATGCTCATTGGGACAGTTTGGGAAATGATGAGGCAGATCAACTTTGTAGGCCTGTATCAGAAACTCCACTGTCTAGCCCTTAGAGTCTATTTATCTAAGCTTTGGTGTATCAAAGGAGCCTCCTCACAGGATGCTATCAGAATTCAAATAAGAAGCAAGAGCCTTAATTGCTCCCAGCTGCTGGTAGTCCTTCTGTGATAGACACCTAGACACACTCCTCAAGTCAGGATGCATCTAATCCTCACTACAGCCCAGTGTGGCAGACTCTGTTGGATTATATCTGGGAGAAATGATGTTTTAGTCAGCTTTTTTTTTTTTTTTGCTGCTGTGACCAAGAGATTTGACATGAACAATTTTAAGGAGGAAAAGTTTATTTAGGGGCTCATGGTTTTGGAGGACTCAGTCTATAGACGGCTGGAGCCATTCCTCAGGGCCCGAGGGAAGGCAGGACATTATGGCAGAGGTGTGTAGCAGAGGACAGGAGCTGGAAGGAGAGGGAGAGAGAGAGAAAAAGAGAGAGAGAGGGTGCTCCCCTCACCCTGGACAAAATATAAACCCCAAGGGCAAGTCCCCAAGGACCCAGCTCCTCCGGGCCACACCCTACCTGCCTAGTTACCACCAAGTTAATCCCTATCAGGGGATTAAGGTGCAGATTAGGTTAAAACTCTCCTTACCCAATCATTTTACTTCTAAACTTTCTTGCATTGTCTCACACATGAGCTTTTAGGGGATGCCTTGTATTTAAACCATAAAAACAATGCTCCTGAGAGTTCTATACGCTCTAAGTGGGAATGCCAGGATGGAATCCCAGAGAGCCTGGGCCTAGAGCCTTACCCACTGCTCCATCCTGCCTCTCAGACAGGAGGCCCTTAGCCTATTTTCCAAGCTTCTGGCCCTTCTGCATTTCCTCCTTCTTGCTTCAACTTTGGCTAATTTGTCCCGATGATGAACAATCTCTGAACTCCTACATGACACCGGAGAAGTGGCTGGAAATTTCACATTGGCACACCACGGCGTTTCCACCCCGGGTGTGGGCACGACTTAAGACAACATGTTCTTACCGCAGGCTGTGGATGAAGGGATGGAAGAGGAGCCCAGATGCAGTAAACAGACGCAGTCTGTTTTGCCCAGGACATTTGCTGGGACCAGCAGAGAATCCTACAGGGCCTGAGCTGGCTTCTTGCTCTGCGTAGCTCCCAACCATCTAAGAATCCTCTGTGGCTTCCTTTCTTCCCTCCTCTCATCCTTGCTTTCCTCAATCTTTCTTTTTTTAGTAAGATAAATTTCATGCATGGTAACAAAAAAATCAAACAGTATCAAAAAGTCTAGAATAAAAATTAAGCCTCACTCCCAAGCTCAATTCTCTCCCAGGCCCAGTTTCTCTTCCTAGTGACCCCTATTCTATTGTTCTGTAATTCTTTTTGAGATTTTCAATACATAAAAGCATATATGGTACTATTCAGGAGGCTGAGGCAGGAGAATCATTGGGCCCAAGTGTCCAAGGTCCACCTGGGCAACATAGTGAGATTCCATATCTAAAAGGAAAAAAAAAAATAGAGCATATTGATGTGTTGCTGTCTTACTTTTAAGACTTAAAAATCTTCCTTGGAGGTCAATACATCTCAGTGCATAAAGACCTCTTTGTTCTTTACAGCAGCTGCAGGGACTCCATTATCCATTTAATGTAATCTAATGTAATTGTGTGTTTTTTTCCTGGCCATATCTATCACCTGGCTTAGTTGGCCTTGCACAGGTATCTATGTACACACCTACACATATATTTACCCAAAGGTGTGCCGGGTGGCTTTGAACCTGGACTCCGTGAAGAAAATCAGAAGGTTTGATGGGAATGATGGAACCCAAATACTGGGAGGAAGGATGATATTCATATTCCTGCTTGGTAATCAAATCTGGACATGAGGGCACCTCCGTGGATAGCCTCTTTTCTCACTCTGAAAACTGGGCCCATACTTCAACACGTCCTGGTAGTGGCCAGCCTCACAGCCTGTACATCAGTCAGAGCTAGGCCACCAGCCCTTTGGTGGGGAGATGGGAAGAGGTTTTCCATACATTTCACATGGCCAGACTTTAGAAAGTCTGCTTTATTTCCCTGCTCTCTCCCTTCCCCTGCATCTTCCTCTGGCTCTCTCCTTCTTCCCCTTTATCTAGATCAATCCAGCTCTCTTGCTTCTTGCCTTTACGTCCTCAGAGACACTGCCTCAGCCCACACAGCAGTGTTTCTGGGTATCTGTGTCTCTGGATCATCCATCAGAAACCCATTGCAGCTGTTGGCAATGCAGTTTCCTGAATCCCATCCAGGACTTGAAAGAACTAGAAAATGGGGAAGGAGGAACAGGAGCCAGTGTTGCTAGCAAGTTTTCAGGAGATTAATAATTGCACTAAAGTTGAAGGACCAGATATGGAAGTTTGCCTTTGACACCATTAATTGGAGACATGTGTTTGGAGCCAGGTCAATGGGTGGTCAAGTGGTACTAAGCAAGGTGGGTTGTGGGTAAGAAATGTGCCATTGTGGTATGCTCTCTTCAGAAGGGGACCATGGCACAGCTGCACTAATACCCAGTGAAATCTCTCGGGTAAAGGAGAACATTGCTCCTCTCTGCTTTGCCCATGACAGACCATGCTTGGAGGCCTGCATTTGTTTGCCTTTTAAAAATGGAGATAGAGGGGCTGGGATTGTGGCTCAGCGGTAGAGCGCTTGCCTAGCACAGGTAGAATCCGGGTTCGATCCTCAGCACCACATAAAAATAAAGGCATTGTGTTGTGTCCCTCTACACCTAAAAAATAAATATTAAAAAAATGGAGGTAGAAGTTATAGGCAGTGAAATGCACAAATTCAACTGTGCATCTTGATAGATTTTTACATAATTATATACATCTGTGGAATCCCCATCTCCATCCAGGTATAGAATGTACCCCCCTAATGTCCTGTTTCTCAGATCTTGCTACCCAGAGGTAGCCACTCGCTTAACCACTATTGGTTACTTTTGTCTGCTTTTGAACTTTATGAAAAAGGAATCACATGAGGGTGTACTCATTGGTGTTTGGCCTCTTTGGGCCAACATGATGTCTGTGAGAGTCATCCATGTTTTTGCATGAAGAATCCATCTTTTAATTGCTAAAGACCATTTCTGTAAAGGGCCAGGAGTAAATGTTTTTGCTTCTTTTTGACTACAGCAGTAAACATCGTACAAATGAAGAACAGGCTACAAGCACTCATTTTGTGGCCTGGAAGGAGTGTTGAGCTTAGGTCATAAGGTGGGCATGGGTAGCTTTAGTTGGCACTGTCAGATGGTGTTCCAAAGTGGTCATGCCAATTCACACTCCAACAGTGAAGTTGCTTCGCACATCCTTAATAACACTTGGTATCATCAGTTATAGCCAATTGGGTGAGTGTGTAAGTGGTATCTCATTATAGATCTTAATTTGCATTTTCCTGATAACTAATGACTTTAAGAACCTTCCTAAATGTATGTTGACCACTTGGATATTCCATTTTATGAAACAATAATTTTCACTATTTTAAAATTTGTATTCTTTTTCTTATTGACTTACAGAAGTTTGATACTCCTATATATATGCAAATCCTTTGTTAAAGGTAAGCATGCAAATATCCTCTTTTGGTCTTTTCACCTTCTTAATAATGTCTTTTAACGAAGTTCAATTTCTCAATCTTTTATTTATGTTTTGTGTTTTTTTTAAGAGAGAGAGAGAGAGAGAATTTTTTAATATTTATTTTTTTGTTTTCGGCGGACACAACATCTTTGTTTGTATGTGGTGCTGAGGATCGAACCTGAGCCGCATGCATGGCAGGCGAGCGCGCTACCGCTTGAGCCACATCCCCAGCCCCAATGTTTAGTGTTTTTTACACTCTAAGAAATCTTGAGCTTCCTCAAGGTCATGAAGATATTCCCCTTTTTTTTTGTAATAGCTTTTTTGTTTTTGCTCTTTTTAAATATACATGACAATGGAGTGTATTTTGACATAGTATACATACATGGAGTATAACTTATTCTAATTAAGATCCCATTATTGTGGTTGTATGGTGTGGAATGTCACTGGTGTCTTCTAGAAGCTTTCTTGTTTCACCTTTTACATTTAGGTCTATGATCCACCTTGAATGAATTTTTTATGTTTGATCACACAAAATAGGTAGGGATCAGAGTTCATTATATTTCAAGTGGAAATCCAATTGTTACACAGTACCATTGAATGAAGATTATGCTCACTCCTAGTCATTTTGTTTGTTTGTTTTGTTTTGTTTTGTTGCTAGGCATTGAACCCAAGGCTTTATTGGTGCTAAGCATGTGCTTTATTGGTGTCTGGCGACACCCCAGCTCTGGAGCGCTAGTCTTTAGAAGGAATCTGAACAGCAGACATGTGTTCAAATCTGGAAGTGTCTCTAGACTGTGAAGTCTGGGAGCAAGAGATGAAGGGGAGGGGTCCAGATGCCTTGGGCTGAAACAGTATGGACTTATCAGCTCCGAGGTGGAGGGACACCAAAAGAAGGGAGATTGGCTCTTTCCACCTGTGAAATTCTCTGACTCCTTCTGGTGTCACTTCAGAGGATGTGACCCCACACTTTTCAGCTATTGCTGGTAAAACTGGAGATTTCCAAGAAACTACCCATGGGGGAGGAATGAGTCCAATTTTGCATTTTAAAATGTTTTCATTACTCTTAACATTACCCAGGCTAAATTTATTCTCCTGGAAGAAAACAAGCTCTCAACCATGAAAAACTTCAGCAAGCAATGCTGCTAGCAACAGTAACTGGGGAAAGTCCTCTGTATGTTTTGAGACACAAAACTGCTTATTTTTGTCAGTAAAAGAGAAAGTACCCAAGCTCAGGTTCTGCAGACATCAGACTGTGGACTAATATTTTCCAGACAGATGTCTTCTGTGCAGTGCTTTCCTGGACCACTTCCCAGGGCCTTTTCTCTGGCTATGTGAGCCCCAGGAGCCACTCTGCCATCTGCGACAGTTAAGAAAGCCACTGCTATTTCACACTGATAACTCTGAGGATGGGGCAGAGTGTTAGTGATTTCTCACCATTTCCAGAAGAGAAGCACCATGAGTAGACTTGGACTTGGCTGGTGGGTACTGAGCCAGAGAGGGGGTGTACAGTTGATGCTGGAAGAGCATTTCCTTCCCTGAGTCATGGCTCATTCCTGAGCACCTGGAGTCAGCAGGGCAGCTCAGCCTGGGGATGAAGCACTTTTGGATCTCTGGGCCCCACCAACCCCGAAGTATCCCCAGGGTCCACTCTCCTTGAAAAGCAATAGTAATTGCAGTTAACAGATAACTTCTTTTTAAAAAATATTTATTTATTTTTAAGTTTTAGGTGGACACAATATCTTTATTTTATGTGGTGCTGAGGATCGAACCCAGTGCCTCGTGCATGCTAGGCGAGCACTCTACCACTGAGCCACAACCCCAGCCCCAACAGATAACTTCTCTGCTGTAATAATCCATGCACTGTCCCAAACTATTTATCAAGACAGTCACTCTGCTGGGTCCTGGTTATACAACAGTGAGCAAACAGACAAAAATTCCTGCTCTTGCGGGGGCCCATGTTCTAGTGGGGGAGAAATAGACGCAGAACAAATAAATAAGCAAATTACAAAGGATGTGAAGTCAAGCTCTGGGGAGAAACAGAAGATGGAAAGTAGGATAAGGAAAGTCAGGGATGGGTGAGGCTGCTATTTTAAATAGAAGTGGCAGGGCTGGCGTCAATGAAGAGGTGACATGTGATCAAAGACTTGAAGGGTAGGGGAAGTGAGTCATAAGTTATCTGGAGGAAAAATTGTTCATGCAGAGGGAATATTCTCTAGGGGCCTCAAGGCTCTGGCTCACCCCAATATTAGGCAAATTCTAAAATCCAAAGTGTTGACCAGTGGTAAAGGAGTGTCCGTCTTCTTTTCTTCCTTCCTTCTTTATTTTTGGTGCCGCTAGGGATTTTGAACCCCAGGGGTGCTCTACCACCGAGCTGCACCCCCAGATATTTTTATTTTGAGACAGCATCTCAATACGTTGCCCAGGCTGGCCTGGAACCTGTGATCCTCCTGCCTCAGCCTCCTATGTCTCTTGATTACAGCTGTGCACATCGCATCCAGCTGTTTTCTCTTTCCCCTTCTGCACGCGTTAACTGGTGCCTGCCATAGACCAGCCACTCTTGCCCCGCATCGTAATCTCATTGAGAAACAAAGGACAGAGCTCTCCAGACCTCTCAAACAGGACTTGGACATCTTAAGAAATGCCCCTGATATGGCCGGACAGATGGGAATTTAGTGATGAATTAAGTCTCTCTAATATTAGAGATGCCCCTGGAATGAAATTAAATTGTAATATGTTCACTCCAACTATTTTTATTTCATCCTAACCCCTATCTTCTAAGTCTTTGATGGGCATTTTAATTAAATCATGAAGAGTCCTTTGTCTCCCGAGAAGGGGGATTGAAACCTCCCCATCCCTCCACCTCCCTCCTGTCCTGACAGCTGAGGAATGTGCCTTGTCCTAAGCAGAGTGTGGGGGGGGGGCCGGTCAGGACCCAATTCTGAAGGTGGCCTCTACCCCAAACTCCACTATGGGTTAAAAGGAATCTTCCCTGTAGATATGGAGTCCTTATTGGATCCTGGATATTTGATAAACATTGTTGAAAATGAGCTTCCCCAGATCCTGAGTGTCTGTGTCCTCTTTGCTCTGGCCTGTTGTAAGCAGCTGTGAACTTTTCCCAAGTTATACTTCAGCTTTATGGCCTCCCTGACGTTACTGACCAGTGCTGTCTTTGCTATAGTATGAGTGTCCTTGCCTGAGGCTCCGTCACTCATCCATTCACCTATGCATTTATTCATTCTATATTCACTCATCCATTTCCATTTTCAAGTCCCATAGGCCTTTCAATCTCAATGCCTCCAATGTTGAATTTCTTATCTTATTCTACCCCGATGTCAGCTTCTCCAACTGTTTTTGCCATCTCAATAAAGGGATGACTTTGCCCCTCCTTTGCTGCAGGCAGAAATCTGGGAGTCACCTCTGACACCTCTGGTCCATATCCCAATTGGGTCTATCTCCAAAAGTTTTAGTCTTACCTCTGTCTCACTACTGGTGTGACCTTGGGCAATCTGGTTAACCTCTCTATGCCTTTCCTCATAGTGATATAGATAAAGTCATATCAATACTTCAGATGCTTGTTTTGAAGGCACAGGAATTAATACATGTAGAGAATAGTGTCCAGTACACAGTAAGGACTACATGTATGTTAGCCAGGGGAGATGATAATGGTCTTGGTTGTGTTCTTATCCTTTAGCTAGATGACAATCTGTGGTGACGCATAATATTATTACACTTTTAATGCTACACACTCTAATCTGGGTGCATGAACTATTAAGGTAAAGATAATAAAGCAAAAATGTAATTGTTAGGATTTGGACATGCGGTGCCCCTCCCCCCAAAGCTCCTGTGTTAATGAAGGAATCTTCAGAAGTGAGATGATTGGATTATGAGAGCTGTATTTGTGGGAGACTAACCTTACACGTGACTGAGTCACACTCCCCAGCTGGGTGCTGAGGCACTCAGTCGCAGAAATGTAGCAGAACTTTCCCTACCCTTCTTGGGTTCAAGGGTCAGTGTCTCGTGCCTGAGTGTGTCTTGCTACAGCCCCATGGGCGAAGCTATGCTCACCTGTTCCTTTGTAATATAACCCCTTGCCCTGTTTAGGATAGAATCTTCCATGGAAGTGCCTTGTGTGTGTTCCCTTCTCTTACTGTGCTCTTGGGTGTGTCCTACCCAGGTGTCAGTCAACCTGCTGACAGTGGACATCATAAAGATAGACTCAGCCCCCTGAAACCTGACCCCTTGCCTTATTTGAATAATTTCTTCTCAATAAAAGGGATCAGCATGCATGCTCTGGCTCTCTCTCTTCCTGCGGACCCTTAAGGTCAGAGGAGCCATCACAGGGACCCCAAAGAAAAAGGTATTTGTGTCTCTTGTGTGGTTATTTTGCACAGCCCAGTTAGCCCAGTTCAACTGGAGTGACCCCTGAGCCTTCTAGTTGTGAGAACAGAAACCTGGCATGTAACCTTATTAGTTCTTCCTAGTTTGATTGGACTAACTGGGTGGTAACTCTAGGCAGGTGGAGCATGTCTGGAGGAGGTGGGTCACTGGGGGCATGCACTTGAAGGGTGCATCTTCCCTGTAGCCCCTTCCCCTTTCATTCTCTGTCTGCTTCCTGGCTAGCCATGAACAGAGCAGCACTCCTCTACCATGTTCTTCTACCATGATGTTCTGCCTCCCTTTGGGCCCAGAGCAATAGAGTTAATTGACCATGGATAGAACTTTCAAGACCATGAGCCACAATAAACTTTTCCTCCTCTAAGTTTGTTTTTCTTTTGGTGGTGGGGTGGGGGTAAATATTTTGGTTGCAATGATAAAAAGCTGACTAACACAGAAATTGGCACTGAGAAGTAGGGTCATTTTTGTGAGTAAGATCTCCATGGTTCAGAAAATACTGGAACTGATTTGTAAGAGGAATTTGGAAAAGTTTGGAGATACAGGATTGAGAAGCTTTAGAAGTTGTAAGTAGAGATAATTTTTTTTAAATTTTTTTTAAAGAGAGAGAGAGAGAGAGAGAGAGAGAATTTTTTAATATTTATTTTTTAGTTCTCGGCGGACACAACATCTTTGTTTGTATGTGGTGCTGAGGATCGAACCCGGGCCGCACGCATACCAGGCAAGTGCACTACCACTTGAGCCACATCCCCAGCCCCTGTAAATAGAGTTTAATGGACAATTCTGGTGGGAACTCAGAAGACCAGAATGCCAATGGGAATGCAGACAGTAAAGACTGTGATCATGAGGTTTCAGAGGGGAACAACATTCTATTTGGAATTGGACTAGAGGCCATTTGTGTTGTATTCTGGCAAGAAAAACTTGTCTGTCATTTGCCTATGTTCTGAGACTTTTGTGAGTCTGAATTTAAAGGCTATGGACTAATTAATTGGGTGAAGGAAACTTTAAGGCAACACAACATTCAGGCAGTGGCACGGATGTTGTTGGCTTTTAGACAGGCTTACTGTGAGAATTGGAAGAAGAAAGCAGAGCTGAAAGTTTTTAAAGACTTTCAATGTAGCCAGAAAAAAATGAATGTAAAATTGGGGCCAAGGAAGGTGTGGCTGCTGAAGAGATTACCACCACTAAGTAGAAGTTAAGTATTTTGCACAGAGACAACAGGAAAGAAAGGCCTCTCAGGAATTGGCACCACACTGATTACAAGTTTAAAGTTATAGAAGCAAAACTCAATTTTAAGAGGTTTGGGGGCAACACACAAAGGAAAGTTGTTTTCCCAGGATTTCACCAGGCTTAAAAACCCAGGCACATAGAGGCTGCTACAACCTTGATCCAAGAGGGCTCTGCTACTTCTGGAGCTGGAAGCAGACCTTAGTGTGATCCACATGGTGTTTGTTCTGCAGGAATGCAGGATGCTGGAGTTAGGAGGTCATGGAGGTTTCCCTTGAGAATTCAAAGGAAGACCCTAGGAAGTCAGGCAAAGCGTGTCAGGGTCTGAGTCCCTGTGGGAAGCCCCTGGGAGTGGCTCATTGGTTCTTCCTAGTTTGATTGGACTAACTCATGAAGCTGTGAGGAGAAAGCTGAAGCTGCAGTGGAAATGCCCCTGAGATTAAGAAATACCAGTAATGTGGAACATCTTCCAAGGAAAGTTGCTGGCTATGCAAAAAAAAAAAAAAAAAAGGCCAGGCCAAGAGAGAGGCCATGTGGGTTACAACCAGCAAGGCCACAGGGGCTTGGTTATCCAAGCCCTTTGGTGCTTACATCTCCTCAATGTGTGCTCCAGATGCCATACTTAGAGTTACCAAACCTAATGTTTGCATAGTCGGGCTTCAGTTTGGGTTTTGGTTGCATCTCTTCTTTCTATGCTTCTAATCTTCCCTTTTGAAATGAGAACGTTTACTCCATGCCTTTGTGCATTATAAATTGCTCTTTTGATATTTATAGGAGTTTACAACTAAGAGTTTGCCTTAAATCTCAGATGAGACATTGGACTTGGACTTTGGGGCAATGCTGAAACTGGACTCGTGAAGATGGACTACATGTGTTTTGCCTTGTGAGATAATCATGAGCTTTGGGAGCCCAGGGTCAGAATGTTATTGTTTGCATATTAGGTGTTCCCTAAAAGCTCCTGTGTTCATTCAGGAATATTCAGAGGTAAAATGACTGGATTATGAGAACTGTAACCTGATGATTCCATTCTAGTTTAAATGGACTAACTGGGTGGTAAACATAGGCAGGTATAGTGTGGCTAGAGGAGGTGGGTCACTGGGGGAATGCCCTGGAAAATTTCATCTTCCCTGTACGCTTCTCCCCATTTCCTGGTTGCCATAAATAGAGTAGTGCTCCTTCACTACGCCCTTCCACCTTGACTTGCCTCACTTGGGCACAGAGCAATGGAGTCAGCGGACCACAGACTTAACCTCTGAAACTGAAATCAAAATAAACTTTTAATCCTCTTAAAATCTTTTTCCTAATAGATATTTTGGTCACAGTGACATAAAGCTGACTAACATAGTAATCTTAACAAGAAATGATACAGGGAAAAAAAATGATTTGGAAATGTGTCACATGTATTATTCACGAATTATTAACAAAAACCATGTTATAAAATAGTGTACATGGAGAGATCTCATTGTTGTAAAACAAATTATGTGTGTGTGTGTGAATAGAAGAACTATAAAAATGTTAAAATGTAACTACCTCTCAAAGGATTTTACTCCTCTCTTTGTTGATCTAAATTTGTATAATAAATTATGTCTAACTCTAACAATTAAAGTTAACCAAAATAAAAGTATGCTGTTGCCATGATCTTTAGCATCTTATAGGTGATGGATCCTCACTTGTTGAAAGAACCTCTAATAGCCTTGTTATCTGGCTCCTTCTATGGTCCAAATATTTCCCATTTTCCTCCCCTGCCCTGCCCCCATACACAACATGGTCCTCTTCAGCAATATTAAGCCATTTACACTTCCTATCCCTACCTGCTTCTCTGATCTCCAGACCTTGGCATGCACTATTGCCTTTATCTACAATCCCTTCTTTTCCTTGTCAGCCCAGCAAATATGTTCTCTGAAATCATCTAAATTGACAGAGTTATACTTTACAAAATTGACAAGTCATACTTCCTAAAAATTTAACATTTTGCTTGCAACAGATACTTTCTAACCAATTGAAAAGACCAGGAGATGATGTCTGCAAAAGATGTATCTGACAAAGAATTCATTCGCAGACTATATGAAGAACACATAAAGCTCAACAGTAGCCAGGCACTGTGGCGCATGCCCACTGTGGCGCATGCCGTTAATCCCCCCAGCTTGGGAGTCTAGGTAGGAGGATCTCGAGTTCAAAGCCAGCCTCAGCAATTTAGCAAGGCCCTAAGAACTCAGCAAGATCTTGTCTGTAAATAAAATATAAAAAAGGGTTGGGGACGTATGTGTCTCAGTGGTTAAGCACTGCTGAGTTCAATCCCCTGCAACAAAACAAAACAAACAAAAAACCCCACAACTTAACAGTAAGAAAGTGTTTTAGTCAGCTTTTTTTGCTGCTTTGACCAAAAGACCTGACAAGAACAATTAGAGGAGGAAAAGTTTATCTGGGGGCTCATGGTTTCAGAGGTCTCAGTTCATAGAGAGAGCTCTGCTCAACGGGGACAAAATATATATACCCAAAGGCATGTCCCACGGACCCACTCCTCCAGCTACAACCTACCTCCCTACAGTTACCACCAAATTAATCCCTATTGGTGGATTAATGCGCTGATTTTATAAGCCAATTATTTCATGTCTGAACTTTCTTGCATTGTCTCATACAGGAGCTTTTGGGGGTTATCTCATGTCTAAACCATCACAGAAAATAAACGAACTTCTAAATATTGACCAAGAGACTTGAATCTACGCTTCTCCAAAGAAGATCTACAGATGACCAATTCACCCATGAGGAAACATCATTAGCCATTAGGGAAATATAAAACCATAATGAGCTACCTCCACACCCCTACTAGAGGGCTAAATCAACCAACAAAACCTGAGCGTATCCAGTGCTGGCCAGTAGGCACAGTAACTGGAACTCTCAAATTCCTGGCGGAAATGTGATATACTGCAGCCATTCTGAAAAACAGTTTGGCCATTTTCTTACCTACTTACCTCAACAGCCAACAATCCCAATTCTAGGTACTAACCAAGAGAAAAGAGACTTAGGTCCAGGTAAAAACCTATATATGAATTTTTTAAAAAACTTATTTTTTAGTTGTAGTTGGACACAATACCTTAATTTTATTTATTTTTGTTTATGTGGTGCTGAGGATGAAACCCAGGGCCTTGCACATGCTAGGCAAGTGCTCTACCATTGAGCCACAACCCCAATCCAATGTATGAATGTTATAGCAACCCTCCTCAAAATTGCCAAAGACTGGACTCACTCAAATGTCCATCAGTGGGTAAATAATAACCTTTTACAATAAAACCAAATGCATTATCAAGATACAACTTCAGGGATGACTCTCAAAGGCATTATGCTGGGTGAAAAAGAGTCAGTCTCAAATATTAAACAGTGTACAATTCCATTTATATGACAATCTAGTAAAGGCAAAGCTATGAGGATGGAAAGTGTATCAGTGGTTACCAGGGCTTAGGGTTGGTGGCAGGGGGTGACTACAAAGGGGCATGAGATAATTTGGGGTGAAGAGTATTGTAACTATTCTGTAACCTGAGTATGGTGGTGGCTGCTTGCATCTACACCAACGATAAAGTTTATTACACCAAAGGAAAAGAAAGAATCAATGCTAATAAATAAATACATAAACCTGTTCAGGAGGGCTGGGGATGTGGCTCAAGCGGTAGCACGCTCACCTGGCATGCATGCGGCCCGGGTTCGATCCTCAGCACCACATACAAACAAAGATGTTGTGTCCACCGAAAACTAAAAAATAAATATTAAAAAAATTCTCTCTCTCTCCCCCCTCTCTCTCTCTTAAAAACAAAACAAACAACAACAAAAAAAAAACCCTGTTCAGGGAGCACTCCCCTGCTGGTGAGAAACCCCCAGGGTCCCAACTTTCCACATGGGACAGAAGAACCCACAGAACTGGCTGTTTGCTAAAGGTGTTAGGAGGCTATGCGTGGTTGATTTATTTTTCCAACAGGAATCTCAGCAAAGTTCTCTGCTTTCTCAGAAGCCCGGCAAATTTGCTCTTGGGTACTTTCCAGTGTCACACCTTATCAGTCTAATCTTCTCCCCTTCCTTAATCCCAATAAACATTTGCTTTCATTTTTATCATGAAATTGGAGACTTCCTCAATAAAGTAACAGCACCTGGATTTGGCTTTGGCTGGGGAGCTGCCAAAATGTTAAGCCCCCTCACACCAGGGACTGGACTGTAGAATATTCCAGGCAATGAGAAAGCTGGACCTGTGGCCAGGAGTTACTGGACCTGAAATTGGGCCACGTAAAGATAGTTCTGCTAGGACCTGGATTTTTTCCACCCTGCCCAGCTGGAGCATCCTGGGCTGGGCAAACCTCCTCTGCCCCTGCTTATCCTACCACCATCTGCCCACCACTCCCCACCACCCAGGTGGCATCTGCTCACTCATGACCACTTCTGTCCTGTGGTCCCTATCCTCTGTTTCTCTTGAGGGGATGCCTCTTGAATGCCCATCCTGCTATTAACCACTGCCCTTTTTCTGTCTCCACTTAGAACCCCTGCAGGCACAGGTCCACCTGTCCCACTGGCTGCCCCAGGGTGACATGCCCTTGAATCAATGGGAGGGCTCTGGTGATGGGCAACCAGAAGACTACAGCCTAGAAAGCCCCTCAGATGTGAGAGGGGACCAGGGTGTATGTGCTGACACTTCTAGAAGGAGTCACTCCAGATGGGAGTTAAGTGTTAATATGGAAGAGTGAACTTGGAATTAAAGGGAGAACGAGAACCTGGGGCAAAGTTGAGATCATGAAGTTTCCTGGGTTTCTCCACACTTTCTTCACCTCTCCCAGCCCATTGCATGCTTCGGTTTTTTAATTTCTTTATTTTTTTGGTGGTGCAGGGGATTGAACCCAGGGCCTTGTGCATGCTAGGGAAGCGCTCTACCAACTGAGCTATATATCCCCAGCCCCTTCAGTTTTCTCTTCTAATAAAAATGAGAGTATATGTCCCCTCTGCCCCCACCATTTCCTTATTTATCTGGCTCATGAGATTATCTGGCAACATACACAGTGTCCCTGTGAGGTATGTCACCACTGTCCCCACGTTACATATGAGGAAATGGAGTTACATAGAGAAACCCAGAATCTTCTCTGGCTCTGTGGGCACCCCCTGGCTTCTCAAAGTGTTTAGTGACAATCTTAGCTCAGATTCTGCATAAACCAAGTGCTTATTTCTCAGTGCCACCCGGAGGATAGGCAGAGCTGGTAAGAAACCACTGCCATCCTCCCCACTCAGATTTTTAGCAAATTATTTTTACCCACTCTTCCCTCCTGACCTACAAGTTGCTCCGAGTAACAAATTATTTAGGTAAGTTAGCCTTATTCCATCCTAGACCAGAGACTGCAAGTCAAGGTCATTTGTCATCTGCCCTGGGCAGATGTGGCTGCTTTTTCATTCTGTGCTTTCAAACACAGTCGCTTAAAATCCTTTTTTGCTGCATGAACCTGAGTAGTACAACAGATAGAATCCATTTACAATCCTGTCTTGGAAGCTGGGTGGTCCTTCTGTGAGGTTTGCCTGGGACCTGCCCTTGAGCTGGATCTATTTCTACACAGATGCCGTGTCCCCACATCCCCACTGTTATCCAAGGGCTGAAATAGGAGGCTCAGATCTTCCAGACTCCTCACACCTGCTGGGTAGGTCAACCTGAGAAACCAGACTACAAGAGAAAGCTCCCACCCATGGAGCACCTACTGTGTAACACACCCTGTGCAGACAGCTTGCGTGCATTCTCTCACCTGCACAGCCATCCCACAAATTGAAGTTAATTATTTGCATTTCAGAGATGAGGAAACTGAGGCTCAGAGGGGTTATAGAACTTGTTCCATCCAGAAAAGGGTCCCCTCTAGAGTCTTCCATGGGCATAAGGGGTCCAGGCCACTGCAGTGTGCTTTGGAGGCACCCAAGACTGTAGTAGATTGGGTTCAGGAACCTCAGACAGGGCCAGACTGAAGATTTCTGTCTCTCCTTGGCTTAGGCTCCTGGGAGAAGCAGATCTTCCACTGATATCAGAGCTCAGGCTCAGGGACTGGCATCTACTTCCATGTGTCTATCCATACATTCATTAAAAGTCTATCACTCACATTGGGGTTATAGCTCAGTTGGTACAGTGCTTTCCTCACATGCACAGGACCCTGGGTTCAATCTCCAGCACCACAAAAAAGAAAAAACAAAAAGAAAAAAAAATGTCTATCACCCCACTCACACCAACTGGGAAGCAATAATTTTTAAAAATGGCCAATAACAAGTTTTGGCAAGGACACAGGGCAATTGAAACCCTCATGCCCTGCTGGTGGGGATGTAAAATGGTGCAACCATTTTGGGAAAGTTGAACATCGATGGATGCAGTGGTGTGCATCTGGAATCTTAATGACTTGGGAGGCTGAGGCAGGAGGATCAGAAGTTTGAGGTCAGCCTGGGCAACTTAGCAACCCCTGTCTCAAAAATAAATAAATAATTTAATACTTTAATTAAATAAAATAAAAGAGTTGAACATCAAGGTTCCCTGTGCCGGGTAAGTTGAACTCCAACTGTCTATCATGGCGGCTGGTTTAGAGAGTACCCTTGATGGCTGCCTGCCCTTCCCTCACTTCCCCACCCCTTTCTCATGGCCCCCACATATCCTAGACATGCTACTTGCACCTGAATCCTTGATCCTCACCCAATCACCCCAGGAATAGCCCAGGTGCTATTGTAGTTACTTTTCCTCAACCCTGAAGGGCCAGAACCCAGGACGTAACATGGAGGGTGAGAATGGGGAGCATCCATACAAAACCAGCCCCTTAAAGAAAATTCCTGGCTGGGATCCCACCCCTAGCTGGCAGGCTGCCAGCCAGGCCAGGTTCTTCCCCACTGTGCCAGCCTACACCAGCTAGCATGAGTCACATTCTAGGGACTCAGCAAGCAAAACTGGCCATCTCCTGATCTCCTGGGCTTTTCCACTTGTAGTGACCACCTGGGTATTTCTAGCAAAAAATCACTTGGCTCCTGTCATCTCCAAGTCATTCAAGGTAATCCTAAGCCTTGGAGACCTTTTTCTGGCTTCCAGAATTCTTATGATTCATGTTCTTCAGAGATCCAATGACAAATGACATGGGGCTGGGGTGGGAGGCTGGGGACTCTCTGGAGACTTAAAGGAATTAGGGGACCAGAGCTGAGGGACTCTTAGAAAACTTCCTTCCAATGTCTCTCTTGGACAGATGAGTGGAGTGAATCGGAGGTAGGGCACATGACTTGCCATGGGTCACATGCACAATGATGAAACTTGCTCTTTGTGTCCCATCTTCGTGATTTTTGTCACCCATGCATGTAAACTGTGTTTTTCTTTGCTTAAATTGATGTTTTTTTTTAACTTAAATAAATGTGTTTCTAAAATTTGTATCATTTTCCAAAAGTGAAAAGCCAGTTAATTGCTATAGACAACGATCGCATCAAGAAATATTTCAATGATTAAACTAAAAATGTTATTCAAATCCCCACTGGATTGACCACACTTTGAGAAACCCATCATGTGACAGAAAAGAAGCTCAGGTTCATCCAAATATGGACCTCCCATTTAACATCATCAGTAAGGACATCTACTATGCACCTACTGTATGCAAATGCTGAGGTTATGAGATATTCAAGGAGGACATATGGTGGCCACTTCACCATCTAAAAGATGGTGGTACCAGGTGTCACTGCCATCATCACCATACCAGGTAAGGAAGGGGCCAGAGAACTGATATGGAGGCCAAAGAAGGCATCCAGGAGGAGGAGGAGGGAAAGGACTTGGATGAATGCAAGGGAGCTGGAGCCTCGGGATTGAAAGAAAGAATAAGCCAAAACAGGGGTCCATGCTCCCTCTTGAGTCTCTGTGGGAATTTGAGAATGAGTTATTCTTAGGCCTCCATTTCCCCATCCACTGGGCAGGAAGCTCATATCTATTGATATAACCTTGTGGGTCGTCGAAGGTTGGGTACTTTGCAGACGAGACCTTGTTTCACTCTCAGGAAGACCCTACAAAGGTTCTTACAGTCTCCATTTTCAGTTAAAGAAACCGAGGTGGGATTAAGAGATCTGGCCGACTTCCCCTGGCTGGTCTGGGACTGGAGAGTCTGGTTTGACTTCTCAGCCCACCTGCACAGGGTAATGACAATCAGCCCAACTGTGGCAGACCTTGTAGAAATGCCATCCCTCGGCCACCAGCGGTAGCAGTGTGGCCTGTGGCTGCTGGTTACCCACTCCTGCCCATGCTATGGACTGTTTTGGGATCTTGCAGCTGGCTGGAGGGCACGTGAGTAGCCTTTCTGCAAACCCGGTGGCTCCCTGACCCTGCGGCTTCTTTATTCCTATCTGGGGCACCAGGTGCTGGGGCTGAGGAGCTTGGGCTTCCGGGGAGAGGGTGGGAAATTCCCCGAGCCCCAGAGATAAGCAATCTGCACTTTGGAGAACAGACATTAACCATCTTGATTCTCAGCCCTGAGAGTGAGGCTTCCCGGGGCCTGTCCCCCTACCTTGGCTAATCCATTGTCTTCAAGTGCCTCTGTTACCTGGAGGGGCTCAGCCCCCTGAATGCCTTGCCCTGAAGGCCCTGAGCCCTTGGTGTTTGAGCTGCACCTATGCCCCTGGAAGGCAGGGTGCTGGGTCAGCACTGCACCTTCGGGGGAGATCCAGGGGACAATGCCTTGGCTTTGGAACTGGGAGGTTTGCGTGTGTAGGTGGTGAGCCAGTGGACCCTTTCTCCCACCCTCAATGCTCTGCCTACCAAAGAGGGACAATGACATTTACTTGCAGGTCGTTGTGAGATTGGGTATCGTGCCATGCACACAGTAAGTACCCAAGTCTCCCTGTAATCCATGTTTGAGTGCTACTGTGTACCAGGGAATATAGGAAGAGGGTGACAGACACAATCCTCCTGTCTCATGGAGCCCAGTAAAATGTCGCCTTGCTTCCTACTATTACTAGGCATACTCTGGGAGCCAGGACAAGGGCTGTGTGGTTGGGGTGGCCTCTCTGCCCAGCATTGTGCTGAGTCCTAGCTAACAGGCAAACCATAATACATGGCATAGGAAGAACCTGGCCTTTGAAGCCTGACAGTTCTGGGTTCAAATCCCAGCACTGCCCTTTAGACTCTTGGTGACTCAGGCAGGGCATGTCACCTCTCTAGGCTGCGGATTCTTCCTCTGAAAATTAAAATTATGAGGAGTTCCCTCACAGAATTCTGGGAGGCAGGGACTCTGCCTTCTTGTACCTCTTCTCCTCCCATGTCATCGCACAGATCCGCACAAGATGCTGGCACCAAGGATTGTCCAGCCCTAGTAAGTCTCCGTTCTCACCTTGACCTCAGTTCCTCAATCCTCCTCCTTATTCCCCAGGGTGTGCTCATGCAGCAGGGAGTCAACAGGGTCCAAGGACAGCCCAAGGTCTCAGACCTGGATGTCAAGCCTTTGAAGCCAGATTTAAAGATAGGTAGTTAGTGTAGTTTAGGTAAATTGGGTCTAATAAAGAAAATGAGTCCTTATCAAAAAAATGGAGTCCATAAAGAAAATGGAGTTTGATCTGAGTCCGGGGAAACCAGAACTACACCTGGGAAATTGAAATGTTAATGTCCCCAAGGCCCAGGCCCATCCTAAAGAACCCTTAATGAAGTAGCCCCCAGCAAAACAGGGAAGTGCTAATCAAACCACCCTAGGCCCTTCCCTCCCAGATCTCTCCTCCCTGCTCCACCTGTCCACCTGTTTCCCACATTTTGGCCTTCCCACCTGCATCCCCCATCACATGCAGGATAGAGAGAAATAAAGAACATGTGTTTTTTAAAATTTGTATCATTTTCCAAAAGTGGAAAGCCAGTTAATTGCTATAGACAACAATCACATCAAGAAATATTTCAATGGGTCCCCTTCTTCCTGGAGGTGGGAGTGGGGTGGGGTGGGGAGTCTTTTCTGCTTTCCTTTAATAAAGCCTTCCACTTTCCACTCTACACTCGCCTCAGCGTGCTTCTCTGGTGTTTTACTTCAGCATTTGGGGAAGAAGGACTCATCGTGATAAACAGCAGTAACACCTTGGGAGAGGAGTGACACTAGATTGGTTGTCCTTTCTATGTCTCAGTTTCCTCATTTGGGAAATTAGGGTAACACCAATACCCATCGAGTGGCATGGTTGGAGGACTGATGGAGACAATGAATGGGAAGTCCAGGGCCTGGCTGCATTTATTGAGCGTGTATTATGCTACAACACGGCAGTTGTAATTATTATAATTGAGAACTATCAAGAGTGGGAGAGGAAACCTGTCAAGAGAGGTAGCAAGGTGCCCATGCATGTCAGAGCATGGGCCTTGGAGCTAGACTCCCTTGGGGTCCTGTCCCAGCTCTGTGCCTTGGAAGGTGTTTGGAGAGTCAGAGGAGAGAGGGAGGACTCCAGCCTGTGAACCTGGGACTCAGGTTTAGCCCTACCTGTGTGATCTTAGACAAGTCATTTCACTTTGCATCTATAAAACATCTATGGCCCATCTGTAAAACAGGGCTGGTAATAAGATCCACCTCAGAGGACTGTTGTGTGGACTAACAGGAAGCCTTGGTTCTGATCACCATTTGAGTGAAAAGGATTTCAAAGTCACTAACTCCCAAGGGCCAACTGGAGCTGAGCTGTCTACCCACCCTGGATTAGGAACCCATCAGCTTGATTTGATGGAGAATCAGTTCCAGGATAATGAGAAATTCCAGTGCCGCCGCTGTTGGCATACGCCCTAGATACTCAGCTGAGGGAGGAGGAGGGCATTGCTCCACAGCAGCCTTGGAACCTCTGCTGCCACCCCCGAGGGCCCAGATGTCCCCACCTGCCCTTGCAGGAACTCTTTGATTTCTCCCCAGCAGAATTCACCTGCTGCATCCATCATCGGAAGAGGCTCAGGAATGCTGCTGGTTGGGTAAGCAGGGCCAAGAGGAAGGTGACCACATAGGCCCAGGAAGCTGCAGGACCCTCAAAGAGGGAAAACCCATGACACCTCCAGCCAGGGGCCAACCCTGGGCTGCATCAGAAGCTCACTGCCTGTCCCGTTCTAGGCTGCCGGTCGTCCCAACCTCTCTGTTGGAACAATCCTTATCGCTGTTTTAACTCCCCTCTTCTTATTCGAAAATTAAGAGAATGCTGGAATCGTGGGGATGGTCACAGAACATTTCAAAGGCAGTCGGTCAGTCCTCCATCTCTACAGGTCCTTCTTCATCCATGAATTCAACCGAGGATCAAGAATACTTTTTAAAAAATGTTTCGTCTGTACTAAATATGTGAAGACTTTTTCTTATCATTAGTCCCCAAATAATGCATTATGACTATTTACATAGAATTTACATTGTATTATATATGATAAGTCATATCAAGATGGTTTAAAGTATATGAGAGAGGGGGCACAGGTTATATGCAAATTCTATGCCATTTCGTATAAGGAACTTGAGCTTTCTCAGATTTTGACATCCACGAGGGTTCCTGGAACCAGTCACCCATGGAGACCAAGGAATGGTTGGTCACTAAATCATGCACTTTTAAATAGATAAATGGAAAGTTTTATTTCACTAATAAATGAATGAATTTAATGTTACAGAGAAGGAGAGCGCTGCAATTTAAATCTAGCATTTGCAGTGAGCCTTGTGAGGAAGGTTAATTTGGAAGGCAGGTGGGTCACATTCCTGCTCTTGATCAAAAGATAAATGCTCACTCCCTGACCTACAGCAGGGGTCAAAAACTCTTGCTTGCTGCCTTTTTGTTCAATAAGTCAAAACATTTTTTTTTTTTTTGCATCTCATGTACTCATTTTTATTACTTGGCTTCTCTCCCCACCCCTGGGTTAATCCAGGGGTCCCCTTTTTCAAATTTTATTTTGAGACAGTCTTGCTATTCGGCCCAGGGTAACCTTGAAATTGAGATCCTCCTGCCTCAGTCTCCCAAGTAGCTGGGATTACAGGTGTGTGTCATTGTGCCTAGCTCTGTCACTTTTTGTCTTTTGAAAATTCAAGTTCAAAAAGGAAAAGTCGCTTTTCTGAGCCCACACAGATGGTCAGGGGTGGAGCTGTCACTAGAACCCAGGACCTTTCAGGAGAGTTCTAGTCAAGTTCTCAGAGCCCGATACTTGAGTTAGAAAGTCATTGCTGACCCAAACCCTGACATCTGCCCCAAACATCATGGAGAGCAGACACTAGGTTAGAGTAGGGCCTGAGACAGTAAGATGGCCTTGGAGCCCAGGCTGGTGGACGGAGCAGAATGCAGAGAGAAGGAGCTGGGGAAAATAAAGCTCTTTCCAGAGCTCTCACCTTGTGCCAGCACTCCAGAGGCTCTCTGACTGCGCCAGCTCCCCATCCCTGCATCGACTGATGCCACAGAGTTCCCTAAGTTACAGGTGTCATGGTTCCCACACCTGCTTATCAGGTAAAGAATCAAATTAGACACGGAAGCCATAGGACAGTCACAGCACAGCATGCTTTGGGTCGGGGGTGTCCTGCAAGGGAGGCTCCTTACCAGTGCAGTTTACCAAGCTAATGAGGTCACAGAGACTGCCCAGGGCCTGCACCTGGGAGAGGCCCTCTTCATGGGGGGGGCAGTAATGGGAATTGGGGGATCACAGTGTGGCAGACTCCTAATCATCCCTCAAAACCCTGCTCTGGTGTCCTCTTTCCTGTTTCCTTCTCTAAGCCAGGCAGATCCAACGGCTTCAGCACCATGCCAGCCCTCCCTCACTGCAGGTTCAGTTTGGATTATACTCATCTGTTCCCATGTGAAGGCTCTGTACTCCCCAAAGCAGACACTCTGAATCTTTCCCCAGTTCTATTTTCCCAGACTCACCTGGCTGAAGCCTGAAAGGAGGTTAGTCTTCATACGTTCAGATTCATTCCAGTCCACTCCTAGTTTTCATGCATTCACGCATTCATTCATTCACTCACTCACGCAACAAAGATCTTCCACCGGCCATGCATGTCTCCTTCTGCGATTCTTAGCTTCTCTATCTTAGACAAATTCAATGCATTCTAATGTTGAACATACCTTGTAAACATGGGAAGGAAATGGATGGATGGTGACAGGGTTATGTTAGCAGGGTGAGATTTCAGGGTGCGCTTCCCATTCCATTTCTCAATTTTTCCCTCATGAGGTTGCTATTTTACTTTCATCATGGAAAAAAATAATCAGGCCATATAGGAATGCTATATTTAGAGCATCATAAAAATTATACTTTTCCACATAAGAAGTTATAATGTAATTTCCATTATGAAAAAGAGGAATTTTCCCACCAGAGAACATAATGCTACCTGTTATTAGCTCAGGTTTACTTAAGGCTAAAGGAGAGACTTTAGTGAGACCAATGTCTAAGAAACCTCTCTAGGTCAAAGGCCTGTCTTCTGTTCCTTTCCCCAAATCTCAAACTGAATTTTTTGGGGTCCTCTTTGGCATCATCTGGCATTGCCAGGCTTCTGGAACCTGGGCCTTTTCCAGCATGTTCCATACTGTCAACATTCCCTAGCTTCTTGGAGTCTGCTGCAAACTGGAAGTGAGAGGTTAGACAGGAATTAACCAGGAGCTCCTGCTGGGGAAAAAAAATCCCCCAGATGCTGAAAGAGAGGCTGTGTGGTTTGGCCAAATCAAGTTAGCGCCTTGGTGACTCTCTTGGCCACCCTGCTGATGAGCTGCTGCTTTGGACCTGGGACCAGGAAGAGGTAAATTTACTAAGGATGCACTACACTCAGCATGATGCAATAGCACCAGAGGCAAATGAGCTAACTGTATACCCAGCCGGGACACTCCCTTTGGAAGCAAATAAGAGAACTTGGTGCAGTGGTTTCCAGGATTATCCTGAATGGTATAAATACTTCTTGGCTGCTACCGTGATCACAACTTTGCAGTGAGTTGAAAACTGAGGCTCTGGCTCTAGAGGGCTCAGCATCACTGGTCTGAAACTTCTCAGCCACTTGAACTTGAGAACTAGGCAGTCACTGCGGATCCTGAAGTTCTCAAGGCCAGATCTTTCCAGCTTCCTTGTGCCTGACCTACAGAGGCAGCTCGGGAGCTCTGAGGTGAGTTGTCTTCATGTCTGAGGAGGCTGCTGTTTGGAGATTTTGCTTCTTTCTCTTTGAGAAAGCTCATAAAACTGAGAATTTGCTGCCTGTAGACATAAGCAGATGGAAAACTTAGGAAATGAAGTACCAATATGATGTTGGGTCATTTGAACCTGGCATCTATTCAGATTTCTTTTCTTCAAATATTTGCTGTGGTTGCTACATTAGAAGGAAAAACTTTCTGGAAAATTCAGAATGAGGTAGGGAGAAGCATTGCTTATTTTACATAGATTATCTTATTCAGTCTTTATAACATGTATCCCTCCACTCCCTAAAAATTCTGGGTAAGGTGGATATGATAGCTCATTTTATGGATGGAGAAATGAGTATCAGCTAAATAACTTGAGCCAGGTTGAGTCACCAGCAGAACTAAGATTTGAACCCAGGATGTGGGCCCTATCCCCAAGCTGTCTTCTAGCATGAAGCTGTTCCCAAGGAGGAGGTTTGCCATGGGAAGCCAAAACCAAATAAGGTCTGTATCTTAGGTCTCTGATCGTTATCTTTTTTATTAAAAGAGATGATTTCAAATATTGAGAGTGGAATGCATTTTTCATAAATAATTATTTTCTCTTTTTTTCAACTTCAAGTTTATTTTAATGATATATGCAGGAGTTAACAAATTATAATTAAAATGGAATCAGTTATCTTAATTCCACATACCTCAAAATCATGCAATACTGCATGGTAAAAACAACCACTTCATTCACATAATTGTTTCCTCTTTGCAGCACTGTTGACCTAAGAAGAGCAACAATTGCCAAACCTCCCCCGACCCCACTTTGATACTGGGGATTGAACCCAGGGGTGCTTAACCACTGAGCTCCACCCTCGGCCCTTGTTTGTTGTTTATTTTGAGATAGGGTCTTGCTAAGTTGCTTAGGGCCTCCATAAGTAGCTGAGTCTGGCCTTGAACTTGCAATCCTTTTGCCTGGATTACAGGCATGTGTCACTGTGCTCAGCTCACAATTGCTCAATCTTTTTTTTTTTTTTTTTTTTTTTTGAGAGAGAGAGAATTTTTTTTAAATATATTTTTTAGTTTTCAGCAGACACAACATCTTTATTTGTATGTGGTGCTGAGGATCGAACCTGGGCCGCTCGCATGCCAGGCGAGTGAGCTACCGCTTGAGCCACATCCCCAGCCCACAATTGCTGAATCTTAAAAGAGTCTTAAAAATCTCAAAAGAGACAGCCTGGGAGTGGAACTCACATCCCGGGTTCAAGAGAGTTCTACTGGTGACTCAACTTTACTTTGCAGTCTCTTTGCTTTTCCTCAGCCTTTTCTTTAGGCTGCTATGACTTGGGGGACATTTCAAATTCACAGGTGTAACAGGACAGTGGTGGCTAATTACAGCCACCGGATCTCATCTTGCAGGGTCAGGCAAATGCACCCATGTTTGATGTGTTACAGTGACCACCCAGCTCAAGCCCACCTTGCCTCTCTCCAGGGAAGAACCCGGCCCAGGTCAGGTGAACCACTAAGGAGGCTCATGAGGCATGTGGTTTGTCCTTGCTGAGGTGTGATGCTGCAGGTCCAAGGTTGCTCTTTCATAGTGTTTTTAGAGCTTTGTAGAATTAAGTCAATAGGGTCCCAAACCCAATGCCCATTAGGAACATGGTGAAGAACATTGGGTAGTTGTTCACGACCTATCTTCACTTTATCTTAATTTTTTTTTTTAGTTGTAGATGGACACAATACCTTTATTTTGTTTATTATTTTTATGTGGTGCTGGGGATTGAACCCAGTGCCTCCCACGTGCTAGTAGGCAAGCGCTCTGCCACCGAGCCCCAGCCCCAGCCTCAGCCCTACCTTTACTTTATCTTGGTTCTTTAGTAAACTGATCTCTTGGGAAGGCTCAGTCCTGTAAATTCTTCACTCTTGCCTCACAGTCTATTTGCTCTTCCTTAGCCCTACAGCAAAGAACATCTGAGTTGTGAATCCAGTTAAAAAAGCTACTTTGCAAAGCCACCAAGATGGCCTGTCCCTGGAGGTTTCTGTTCAAGGTCAAATCCCGCCAGTTTGACTTGACTGAGGAAAAGGACATCAACAACAATGTGGGGAAAGTCACCCGTGCACTCTCCAGGTAAGGGTTCCCTGCTGCCACCTCCCACTTGACTCTCTTGGTGTCCATCATCCTCCAGGACCCTGGCACATAAGTGTTCTCTCTGCTCCTGGCCTTTTACTTGAGGTCTGGTCTCCAGGTTCTTTCCTGGAGGTCTCTGTGGAACCTCTGTTTGGGGGGGAGCACCTCATTATGCCTGACACCATATGAAAAAGGAAGGGATACACCAGATGTGGTAGTGGACACCTGTACTACCAGTGACTCAGAAAGCTGAGGCAGGAGGATTTCAAGTTCAAGTTCAGCCTGGGCAATTTATCAAGACCTTGTCTCAAAATGAAAAAAAAAAAAAAATTAAGAGTTGAGGAGATAGCTCAGTGGTAATGTGCCCCTGGGTTCAATCCCCAATATGGGGGACAGAGGAGAGAAGGAGATATGGCACAGTGCTGGCCCTGAGGGTGCTTGGAATCTCTAGCAACAATATGAGAGAATGGGGGCTGGGGATGTGGCTCAAGCGGTAGCACGCTCGCCTGGCATGCGTGCGGCCTGGGTTCCATCCTCAGCACCACATACCAACAAAGATATTATGTCCGCCGAGAACTAAAAAATAAAATATTAAAATTCTCTCTCTCTCTCTCTCTAAAAAGAAAGATCTCTCTCTCTCTCTCTCTCTCTCTCTCTCTCTCATAAAAATATTCTCTCTTTAAAAAAAAAAATTTAAGAATATGAGAGAATGGGAGGCAGGAGTGCCTAATGGTTACCACCAGGCAGCATCTTGACCAGTATCTACCATGAGTTGCCAGAACATGTACCTTACCAGTTGTTGGATATTTTGAATAACATCCTGCTGAAGGATGTCAAAGGTGTTCTGTGCCTCACTAGCTGGCCCTGTGCCATCTCTTATCAGCTGTGTGACCTAGGGTAAGTTAACATCTCTGAGCTTCACAAGTGCTTCTCTGCAGTGTGAGAACTCACTTCATAGCACATTGAGGATGAAAGGGAGTGGGTAAACAACTGGAGAGCGTTTGCATGCAGCAGGCACTTAATCAACATTAGGGCTGTGCTTAGATTCCGGAGAGCCTCAGCATTGCTAGGGCTGCAGAATGCTTCTCGTACTTTGCATTTCAGCTGCTACTTGAAACACGCATTATCTCATTCTACAGATGAGGCAATAGAAGCCCTGAAAGGGGAATGACTAGGTCACATGACTGGTAGGTAATTAGAGTTGAAATGTGAATCCAAAGTTTGTATTCTTCCATGCCATCCCCCAGCCGGAGTCGTACGCCTGATGTACCACAGAACTGAGAGAATTAGTCACCTGACCAGTCAGTGCACAGGCTTCTAGAGAATGCTAGAGGAGTTCATAACCTTGGCCTGAGGATTGAGTCTTGCTTAAACGAAAATAAAAGTCAATGACCAAGCAAATCAAATGGAAGTCCCAATTGACATAGAGCCACCAGGCAACGTCACCGCCCAGAAGTCTCTTTCCAGGGAATGCAACAGGCAGAGCGCCCCCTGGAGGCGGACAGCAGGTCCTGGGTATACCTCACCTGGTTGTGGAAGTGCCAGTCCAGTTTAAAGCATGGGGAGAAGGAAATGTTTTTGTCAATTCAGAGTCCTGTGAACTTTGGTAAGCCCCCTAGCCTCTAAGCCTCAATTTCCTCATCTGTGGTGTTGCCTATTTTGTGGTGTTGTGGTAAGGATTAAATGCACAGTAAATCACTTAGCACAGGGCTGGGCACAGAGCAAGTGCTCAAGAAACAGCATCTGCTGTTGCCATCCTCAAGTGCTTGCTGTTCCTGGTAGCTAGGAAGGGACTGAGCAACATTGTAAGCAGAGTCCTCCCCTGAGGGCTTTGCAGGTGTACGTCATGGACTTTGAAGGGCGGTGGAATGCAGAGAGATGTAACAGAGACATTCTGGGAAGGGGGTGGCGAGGAAGCAAAGAGAGGCAGAAGTGAACTGACTGTGCTCTGGCTGGGTATCCGTGGAGTTGGGAGAGGAAAGGCGAAGTCAGAGTTCGGGAGGCAGAGTGCAGGGTCAGGGATCTGGACTCGCTTTGTGTGGCAGCAGAGAGCCATCTGCTCCAGTAGATTCTCCAGCAAGACTGTCCTGGCATGGTGTGTGGGGTGAACGGGAGGAAAGAACATTTGAAACAGGGAGCCACACTGTGGTGGCCCAAAGACCAAGTGATGAGAATGAAGCATTGGATAGCCTTGGGACATCCTGTTATCACTTAGGTCTCAAAATGCTGCAGAACTGACAATGGCTGCACCCTCTCCTCTTTATTTCACTACTGCTACCCCTGCCAGCTGACCTCCCTGACTCCAGCGTTCCTAATCTTTCTTGACTTTTAGCAAGCAATGCTCCTGCTCTAGAGCCTGGAGTGGCTATAATTGCCTGTCACCAGTTATTCCTGAGGACTAACTTGTCTTTAGGCCATTCAGGATACCTGAGCTCAGGCCCTCAGGCAAAACCCTGAGCTTCAAGGGAACCTGAACTTGACCATCTATTTTTTTTTTCCCTCTCTTCACACTGGGGTGGGCTGATAGAAAGGCTCAAATCAGACAGTAGAAGAGACAGAGAGGAAATGTCACACATTAATTCATTAGTCCTCCAACAATGCACGAGGAAGGAACTTTGGTGACCTTCTATTTTAGAGATGAGGACACTGAGGCCAGAAGGTGAAGGTGATTTTTAAGATCTTATTAATGTTAGCAAATGACAGAGCTGAAGTTCAAATGAGCAGACTGACTGTAACCACTATAAGAGGTTGCTACATTTTGGGTCTTGGGCATGTGCCATTCATTAATAATTATATATTGGATTAGGTGTGTAGTTCAGGGAAACCCTTGTACAAACCCTGGGCTCAATACCCAGAATTACAGAAAAAAAAAAAAAAAGGACATAGGAGGAGCTAACAATTATACACCTAGGCTTATTCACTTGGCACTGTGCTAAGAGTGGAAGATGTCTACAAGCCCTTCTGTTTGTTTATCAGTGAATTGTTTGAGCCATTTATTAATTACATATGTCACTGCTAAAAATAACAAGTAATATTTAGACTAGCCTTAGTACTGTGTCCATAATGAGGCAGAAACTATTATTATCATCCTTGTCTTATAAAGTTGTGACCTACTCGAGGCCAAGATCTAGAAAGTGATGGAGCTGAGATTTTGAACCAAGTCCAAATTCTACACTCTTGGGCTCTCCCTGAGGGATTACCTTGCACTGGACTGTGGAAAGGACAGAAAAGAGACCAGTTTCTACTGTCAGGCAGGAAGTGTGGGAAATGATGACTTCCTCACTGATTTTGGAGGAGTCCATGAAGAACGAGGCTTGAAGAGTTTATAAATTATGGAAGAGATGCAGTGGGACAGAGAGGTGGGCAGGAGGCTGGAAAGTATGAGTGCCCAGACCCCAGAGTCAAGGGTCCCTACTGGGGAGACAACTGAGGACTCGGCCTATATGTGGGGAGGGGCACAGGTGGGTAGCAGCCAACTTACTGGAGGAGGCGACCCAGCTGGACTGCAACCACCCAGTGGGGTGTGGGGTAGGGAGTATGCAACTGGAAGAGGAAGTAGCCATACAAAGAAGATTTTAGTCTGAAAGCAATAAGAGCCCATTTATTTTTATTTTTTAACATAATTTTCCAATTTATTTAGGTGTAATATAACCAATAACCTATTCTCTGTAACTCAGGATTCTAATATTCTGTATGTGTGATTCAGAAGTGAGCATGGTGTGTGTGTGTGTGTGCTCACGTCTGTGTTTTAGAGTCAAAGGCAAATGTGGAGTCATCTAGGTGAAGATGAAAGGAATTTAGAACAAAGTTGAGCTAAGTGCTCCTATCTGGACTGAAGTTGACCCAAAACAAACATGTACAGTGATTCATCTGTAATTTGGGTTTAGAATTTAATGTGCAGAAATATAGCCAGGAGGGTCCCCAGAGGGTTGCAGCCCTATCCTTATCTGAATCCCATCAGTCATTAACCTATAATGTAAGGAGCAATATACACATGGAACAAAGCCTTATGACTCTCAGCCTTCCAGATAGGAAGGGACCTGACAGGACTTCTGGCCCAACTGCCTACTCCCATGTTTCCCACTAGAAGTCACCACTAGCCCTGCCCATTCTTTCATTTCCTTTCTGGAATCACACAGGACATGCAGAAAAGAAATCTTTCCCCCCAGAAGTGGTTGCACATTCTTATAATCCCAGCTACTTGGGAGGCTGAGAGTCGGGAAGATTGCAAGTTCAAGGGCAGATCCGGCAATCTGTCAAAACCTTGTCGACCCTGTCTCAATAAAACAACAACAAACTAAAGCATTTCTTTGTTTTTTTTTTAGAAATGCAAATGTATTTTCCCCCACATTTTTTTATTGGTGCATTAGAGTTGTACATAATGATGGGATTTGTTGCTACATATTTGTATATGCACACGGTATAACAATATAATTTGGCCACTATCACTCCCCAGCAGAACATTTCTACTGTGACTCCTTGTCAAGGTCCTAACATTCCTACTGTGTCTCCTTGTCAAGGTCCTTACCTTCTCTAGGTCCCCACCTTCCTCCTCAATAAAATGGACATAACATATAGACCCGCCTTATTGATTGATTAGTAAAATGTGCAGGCAATAGCAGACCGAAAAGATTCCTTTGTAAACTGTAAAGTGCAGTACAGTTGGGCGTTTTTGTTATGATCCATATTGGTATTGCTTGGGAAATCATCAAATCAGAGGCCAAACATCCCGGCCCCCACTCTTCTTAACCCAGGGACGGTCCGACGGCGGCAAAACTTCACTGCGGCGCGGTGCGCTGCGGCTGCTGATCTGGGGACCAGGGGTCGCTTTGAGGAACGCTGGGGCCACCGGGTCAGGGCTCCCAGCGCTGGGACCCTCGGCGCCCGGACGTGGATCCTGGCCGCTCCTCCGCTCGCTCCGCCCGGGGGCGGGGGCTGCGGGGTCCGGGAGTGATAAAGCGGCGGCCGCTTGGGCTCCGGGACCCACGAGTTGCGCGGCACCGGGCCATGCGCGAAAGGCTGAGCGCCGCTTGCGAAGCGGCCCGGCCGCGGCTGTGCCGTTTTCTGCGCTGGATCCTCCGAGCGAAGCCCTCCCGCCGCCCCTGCGCAGCCAGGTACTCCCCGCCCGCCGAGGTGTCCGCGACAGAGGGTGGCGGGCGGGCGACTCCTGACCGGGACAGTCCAGCCCGGCCAGCACGGATCCTCTGCTAGAGAAACTGGCGCTTTGGAATCTTCCCCTTGCTTCCTTGAGGGCTTCCTCTGCGCGCTTGCCTCCTTGGAGCGCTGCAGGAGCCACGTATGGTTCAGGGAAGCCCCAGGTGCACCTTGAGAGGCGTCTGTCAGGCTGAATTGCGCATTTTTTGGCACTTGGGAGCTTGGGATTTTTCAACACTGGGACTGCTACTTTCTTTAGATGGGATGTAGTTAAGAGAGCAAAGATGTTCTTTTACGAATTCCCCTTCCGAGGAGGGCCACCCCCACTCACTTGGGGTCTAGGCTGCAGAGGCTGGTGAGAAGTGGCATCAACAGGGGAATTGGGCTCCCACGTCAGTCCCAGACAGCTATAAACTACACCTCTGACCTCAGCAGCCCTATCACTCCAGGGCTTCCGAATAGCTTTGTAGGTCTAAGCAAGCCACCACACTACCAGCGTTCCTTTTGAAGGACTGTGCTGAAGGTCCTTCGTCAGCAAAAGGCCCAAGCAGGTCCAGGCACAGCTGTGGGGTTAGTCAAATTGCATGAGTGTCTGTGGGCTCAGATAAACGATGCTGTAATTTGGAATCAAGTAACCAGAGTCTTAATGTGCTCATCTGACAACTGGTCACAGGATCTTGCAGCCCCTAGATGAAAGAAATCTGCTAACTAGAGCAGACAGACACCTGGATAAAGCCTTGTATATTCATTTTTCAAAAAAAATTATGAAAGGAATTTATAGCCACCATAAAAAGTTGGAAGATACAGAAAAGTAAAAAGAAAAATTAAAATTGCCCATGATCTCATCACTTAATGCTAATGGCTGTTAACATTAACCATCATTTCCCCCCAAGTTCTTATATACACACACAGCCAGCATCAGACCACATATACAATTCTGAGGCATTGTTTATAAGAGTGGAGAAACTAGACACAATCTAAACATCCAGCTGTAGGTGATGGGGTCAGTCTAATTATAGTTCATCCTTATGTCGAATTTTCAGACAACCCTTTTAGATGATGCTTTTTAATATTTGGGGTAAATGATTAAGCAGTCAAAAACACTGTTTCTCAATCTAAATATTGCTGAAGACTAGTTGCTGTTTCTGATTTGAGATTTATGAAGTCATCCAACTCTTATGAAATTGTCCACCCCTATCTCCAAAAGTAAATGAGAGGAAACCAGAATGGGTGCAGGATAGAGGGTTAGAATGAGTGATGATGGCGAGAGTGAGCAGAGCATTAAGGCATTGCTTCTGTGGGGAGCCCAGCCCTAAAACATCTTCCTATGTAAGTGGCCCCCTGGTGCCTGCTCAGCATGACTTATCTCTCTCTTCCTAATGTCCAGATTTTCTATATTGGCTCTCCCACCCCAACCCATGAAGCACATTAGTCCAGACTAGGTGAGTGTGTTAAAGAAAAAAATTATTCAATGATAGTTGTTTAAACACCACAAGGAAGGCTCCCTATATATTCAGGTCAGGTGCTGGATATGGGAACCCTACAATAGGGTCCTTCAGTGGAGGAGAGATATTGAGCTTAATTCAGAATACCGAATGAGCAAGTGGGAGTTGATCTCCAAGGGACAGGGTGAGGGTCAGTTCTAAGGGTGATGGAAAAGATCTAAGATGGAACGAATGTCAGGGGTAAGAAGGATTGTGTCTAAACCAATGGATCACAATTCTTGCTGAAAAGAGGCCAGGATGATGAAACATCATCTGGGGATGGTGAAGGATGAGGAACCTGATTAGACATCAAGGGTGGAGGGTTCTTGCTAACCTGATTTAATGGGGTTCTTTGCTCAAACTAGATTTTTACAGGGAAATGAACAGATGAGCATGGCTTGGGATAAGAAGAGATAGCATTCTTTCCCTTGAACAATATAAGTCCTTTTTAAAAATTTAACTGTTAAAGAAGAAAAAAAAGTTCCATGACACTTGCTGAAGCATGGTAAGGATTTCTGTTTTAAGGGACCACTGCAACTGAGTCTTGCAATGGAGGAGAGAGATTGAGCTCAACTTGGAAAACAGTATGGAAAAGTGGGAACTGATAGCCAAGGTTGGGGGCCAGTTCTAAGAGGAGAAGTTCTAAGAGGTCACATCAGGAGTAAGGGGGATTCTATCTAAATCTGTACTAACAAAATACTTGCTAAAAAGAGGGTAGCATGACCAGGTACAATGACACATACATGTAATCCCAGAGATTTGAGTGCTTGAGTCAGAAGGATCACAAGTTTGAGGCCAGCCTGAGCAATTTACCAGGCCCTGTTTCAAAATTAAAAAAATAAAAATAAAAAGGGCTGGGGATTTAGCTCAGTGTAGAGCACCCTGAGTCCTATTCCTAGAATCACAAAAATAGCAAGCAGGCAAGGCCAGGATAATGAGCCTCCACCTGAGGATGGTGGAGGATGAAGAACCTGATCGGTTATGAAGGGTGCTGAGCTATTGTGTTTGGGGGAGTTACTGCTAAACTGACTTGATGTGGTTCTTTGTTAAAATTGAGTTTTACAAAGAAGTTCACAGATAGGCGTAGGAGAAGGTTCAGAAACCTGATCAAAGTTTGATCAAGCAAAGAATCTTTGCAGATAACTAATAGATGGTCAGATGGACAGCCATTTACAGGGATGCTGAATCATTTGATTCATATCTAAGTTGCTTTGTGACACATATAAGCAGTCCACCCTTATCCATGGGGCACACATTCCCAGATCCCAGCAGATACCTAAACCCACAGTAGTACCAACCTCTATAAATACTGGATTTCCCCACTTAACAATGGTTTAATTAATAAATTAGGCATAGTAAGCAATTAACACAATACGAAAATAGAACTGTTATAACAATATACTGTTATTAAAGTTATATGAATGAATGTACATCATTGAACCAGGACAGTGTCAATGGTCTGATGTCATGAATCAACTTCTTCAATTCTGCTGGAAGTAAAGCAGCAGCTGCTTCATCAATAGATGCAGCCCTTTCAATAATTTATATATATATATATATATATATATATATATATTTAAATTTATTCCTGAATCTGCATAACCATCTCTTAACTTGGAGTACGTGGCCTGGTGTCACTTGTTTGGAGTCTTCCTATAGATTCAGGGCCTTTGGGTGGAACATATTGTCATCAGTCCAGTCCAAACATCCTTTATGTTCGTATCTTCCACCCACAAATTTAGGGCCTTTTCCATCTTGACTAAGCACTTATCATGCTGTGGCTGTAATTTTTGCAGTTTAGGGTATAACAGAAAAACTAGTATGGGTTTCTTTTTCCTTCTTCACAATTTCATAATTAGAAAAAATGCATTCTTGTCATAAATGTTAGCAACCGTACCATTCAATATTTTTCTTTCCTTATTAAGTCCAGAACTTTTACCTTTTCACCGAAAGGAGGTCCTTTATAGCTTTTCTTGGGCAAATATGAATTGCCAGAGTCACCCATCTTGTGCTTTGGGATGATTATTAAGTAAAATAAAGCTTATCTGAACACAAGCACTATGACAAAGTGGAAGTTGGTCTGATGCCCAAGACCACTGCTAAGTGACTAGTGGGCAGACAGTGTATACAGTGGGGATTTGGTGAATGAAGGGATGATTCACAGCCCAGGCAAGATAGAGGGGGATGATGTAAGATTTCATCATGCGCCTCAGAATGGCGTGCAATTTTAAAACTTATGGATTGTTTATTTCTGGAATGTGCCATTTAATATTTTCAAACTTTGGTTGACTTCCTACAACTGAAACCATGGAAAACAAAACCACAAATAAAGGAGTTCTACATACCTACAGTCTCTTCCAGGGATACTATCTTTTTATAGTTATAAACCACCTAATGTCGTATGAAATGTATGTAGTTAATTTAAACAATAATACACATTTATTATTATTATATTATTATTATTATTAATTGTTTATTTATTTTGAGGACTGGGGATTGAACTCAGGGGTAATCGACCACTGAGCCACATCCCCAGCCCTATTTTGTATTTTATTTAGAGACAGAGTCTCACTGAGTTGCTTAGCGTCTCGCCATTGCTGAGGTTGGCTTTGAACTTGTGCTCTTCCTGCCTCAGCCTCCCAAGCCCTAGGATTACAGGTGTGTGCCACTGTGCCTGGCCTACAGTTATTATTTTTTTCCCAAAAATATAGGCAATCCAAGCTGGGTGTGGTGGTGTACACCTATAAGCCCAGAGACTTAATTTCAAAGCTAGCCTGGGCAACTTATACAGACCCTGCCTCAAAACAACAACAACAAAAATGTGGGGGATGAGGGATGTAGCTAAGTGATAGAGCACCCTGGATTCAATTTCCAGTACTGGAAAAAAAAAAAAAAGGAATCTATGGTCACTCATATTCCAATGTCATAGATATATGTATGAAGAAAATGAAAGACCCTTATTATATTCTTTAACCTTCCCCCTCTGACATTGCCAAGAACATGGGGCACAATAGCTTTCAAGGTAGGATGCCTCGATGGAATGATTCTCCCCAGGGGCAGGCAGGTGTGGGTATGACTATTGGAGGGTGCTCACATACGTGCACAGAGAGCGCCCATGTTGTCTGCTTCCTACAACACTAGGTGAACTTGAAATCCCAAACCAAAACCAATGATTTCAGACAATCAAGGCTTTTCCTTCTTCAAAGGACAGGCTCATTTCTTGAAACACAACTTGTTGTTTTAAAATATATCAAACCAATATGTTTGTAAAAAGAATCCTTTTGAAAGTATTTCTAGAAGAAATACTTACTGGGATATGCATGTCAATAAAGATGTCATGACATCTTAGATTTGCTTTAAAATAAAGGTGTTGCGTGCCTGTACCCAGCAATTTGGGAGGCTGAGGCAGGAGGATCACAAGTTAAAGGCCAGCCTTAGCAACTTATTGAGGCCCTAAGCAACTTGGCAAGACCTTGTCTCAAAATAAAAAAGAAAAAGGGCTAGGGATGTGGCTCAGTGGTAGAGCACTCCCTGGGTTCAGTCCCCAGCATTGCAAAAAAATAAATAAAATAAAATCAAAAGGGATGGGAATGTAGCTCGGTGGCAGAGTGCTTACCTAGCATGCATGAGACCTTGGATTCAATCCCCAGTACTGTAAAAACAAACAAATAAAATAAAGGCAGAGGATGGGCGTCGAAACCAGATGGCCATGATAACTGATGAATGGGGTTGAATCTGAGTGAGGGACCCATGGAAGGCTATTACAGTATTCTCTTGACTTTTGCAAGTTTCACATTTTCCAGAATAAAAATTTAAAGTGTATAAACCAGGATAAGTTTCGTGTTTTGGATAAGAAGATCAAGTCACTGAAAAACAAGCAGGTGGTGGGGCAGAGCTTGCTGCTGGCCTGGGAGGGGAGAGTGGACGGAGCTGTTCTCGGCCCACCTGCCCCTGTTCCACATGGGCACTTGGCTTTTGAAGAGGGTATTTTCCCAGAACTTCTGTGTGTTGCTGTCTGGGCCAGTAGCTTTGGCTCAGGTCCCCTCATATCCTTTTGTGTGGGAAAAAGAGAAGAAGAGGAAGGATGGGACCGGTGGGGAGATTCGGTCTGACTGATTCCCCCACCCTCCGTCCTCCTTGACTGGAAGCCACGTTCCGTTCATTCCCATCCTCTGGACCTCAGTCCCCCATCTGTCAAGTGAGGGGACTAGGGGACGGCACTCCAAGATCCCTCTCTGCTCTCAGACTCCATCTCTGATGGCTGTTTCCTTTCGTAGCCCAGGGACGCAGGATGACCCCAAATGTCACAACCTCAGCAGGCACCAGAATGGATCTCCCCCTCCCCTCCCGGAGATGGCAAAGGTCAGTGGGTCACATGGATGTGGAAATCCTTTTCCTTCCTCACATGGGCAGATGCGGGCTGGGCTGGGGGTGCAGGAAGCCAGGGTCTGGGTGATGAGTGGAGAGGCCCAAACCTAGGGGCTCCGGTGGGAGCAAGGAAGGGCTGTTGAGAGTGGAATGGTCTGTGGTGTTCAGGAGTGGGGGTCCCCAATGTACATAAGCACCTGAGTAACCTGTCCAGGTGGCCTGGCGACAGGTGAGGGATGATTTGTAATCATTCTTGATCGTAAGGGGTGGGACATTCCCAAACAATCAGATTTACCAGCTGAGCCTTCAATCCCAGTTCTGGGAGAGGAAGGCAGTGGTCCATTCTTCCCTGTCCTGATTTCTGTCCTTAGTGGTACTGGCTGTGACATGTTCCCCCTTATCTAGCCTGAGTCTCTCCCCTTGCCGTTCCTCTGAGCAAGCTTTTGGCAGGGCCTTGGTGAGGAGAGAAGCCTGGCCAGTGGCCCAGGCACCTGGAGCTCTCAGCAGGGACTGGCCCAGGTGGCCTCACTGCTGGGCAGGGAGGAGGGACAGGGACTGCCCCCTCCCCTGTGTGCATACCTACAGCTCTCCACCCAAGCTGGAGCCGGGCCCAGAGGGCTGGGGGGAGGACTGTGGGATCCTGGGGTTGCAGACACTTGGAGAGACCTGTTTTTTTTTTCCCCTCCCTCTTAGAAGTCTCTAGAATCTTTGGGTCCGCTGAATGTGCCTCCTCCATCCTGCTCAGAGCACGTGAGGATCAAAAACTGGGGCAATGGGATGACTTTGCAAGACACGCTCCACCTCAAAGCCAAATCGGTGAGAAGGAGGGGCTCCAGGAAGAACCACCCTTGTCCAAGCCGGGTGAAGCTGTGGGGACCCTTTGTGGATCAACAGACGTCCCCCTAGGGGAACAGAGACTAATATTCTTACCAATGACAGTAGGAAGTTAATGATGATAGCTTCCTTTTCACCACCCTAATGGAAAACGGATAACCAAGGATATCAGATAAATGATTAAAGAAACAAATTAATACTTTTCTTAGACCTATTTTAGCAGAAATTGGGAAGAATTTCTAACCCAATTGCCCAAAGCTGGACCGAACTAAGTGAGGCAGTAATTGAGAAGAAGTCAAATACTATTTGATAATAGAGATCACAGAGCGGGTGGAGCATCCAGTGAGTGGTTGGACTAAATGTCTTCTAAAGCTCCTTCCTGTCTTAATTTTTTTTTTCCTAGTGCTGATGATCAAACCCAGGGCTTTACACGTGCTAGACAAGTACCCAACCATAGAGCTACACGCCCAGTCCTTCTTTTTGTCTTTTAAGTTCCTTATTTTGACTTTAGAATGCAGAGAGCAGCTGCTCAACATGTAAAGAATGGAAAATGTTAAGACCTTGAAAGCAGAATGATTTCCCCAACCCTCCACCCCCAGAAACCACCAAAGTTAATATTTGGGGATACTTCCTTCCAGAATGTTCTCTGTGCCATCCTGTGGCTCTGGGATTTGCACCCTTTCGTTTCAGTTCATTTTGGCTGACCCCAGAATTGTGTCCCCCTCCCCCCCAGGAGCCATGGGGGTCTCTTTAAATAAGAAAGCAGATGAAATGTTCCCAGCCACCAAAATGGGAGCAGGGCCAGAGACTAAGGCCAGGATCCGGGGACAGTCCTAACTCACACCCATTGGGACTCAGCCAGTAAAGAAGAGGAGGTCTGGGTGGGGAGAAAGCCCAAGCTCCTGGATCCTAAGGAAAAGGTGCCACAGGGTGGAGGAGGTGTGGGGAGTGGAAGCATCCAGAGAGCAGGGAGGTGGCCAGGCCAGCAGAGTAGGCTTGACACTCTATGCTAACGACCTGCTTCTGTCTTTCCAGGATTTCACTTGCAAGTCTAAATCTTGCCTGGGGTCAATCATGAACCCCAAAAGTTTAACCAGAGGACCCAGGGACAAGCCTATCTCTCTGGATGAGCTTCTACCTCAAGCTATTGAATTTGTCAACCAGTATTACGCCTCCTTCAAAGAGTAAGGCTTGTGTCCTATGATGTCACTGCTTCCTCCTTCTCCGCCCCCAGGGCTCTCCTATCTCCAGCAATGACTCTCTGACCCTAGATCCCTTTCCTTCCAAGATTCTTAGTGGTTCCAGGCTAAATTGTAATTTTCCAAGAGAAGAGTTCCTGGAGTAGGTAATTGTAATCGGGGATAAAGTTCAAGAATAGCAATAGGGCTAAAAAGTGGGGGTTGAGGTATAACCGAGTTTGAATTCTGACTCCATCATTAACCACCGCTGAATCCCTGAGAAATCTATTTACCTTCCTGAAGCCTCAGCTTCCATGGGAATAATAGAACTTGGCTCATAAGATCATTGTGAGGATTCAGAACAGTGTCCTAGCTCTCAGTAACCTTAACTGTGAATTTAAATGGACTCTTTTATTATGAAAGGTTTGAGATAGAAAGGACCTCAGAGACAGAGACTACCTAGTCAAGCCCTTCCTCCTACAGGTGTGAACTTGGAACCCAGTGACACACCTGAGGTCACTGAATCCCTGCACAAAACATGGCCATCTCACTTGGCCAGGGCAGGCGGGTGCTCTCTGCACTGAATCTGGTGGGGCTCCACATTCCTGGGGTTCTTTTCGTCTTCCTACCCAATGAGATTTCTGCAAGGAGTGCTAGGAGTCTTCTATAGTCAGTCATTCAGATGACAAATGCACTATCAAGTACCAGCCTGGTGTCAGGCACTGGAATGCAAAGATGTTTTAAATTGTCGAGTGCAGATTTTTATTGTTAACATGTACAATTGAAAACATTCAGAGAATAGCTATACAATTATACTATCATATAATGATATTATATAGTCAGGATTCGGGTGGCAGACTTAAGTTCAAATCCTAGCTGTGAGCCTCCTAAGTGGCCCGACCCTGGGCACGTTACTTCGTTTCTTTGTGCCTCAATTTTCCTGCCTGAAAATAGTGAGAATAATAAGTACCTGCTGCCAGGTGCAGTGGCACATGCCTGCAATCCCAGCAGCTCAGGAGGCTGAGGCAAGAGGATCATGAATTCAAAGCCAGCCTCAGCCAAAGTTGCACTAAGTGGGGCTGGGGATGTGGCTCAAGTAGTAGCGTGCTCACCTGGCAAGCATGAGACACTGGGTTCTATTCTCAGCACCACATAAAAAATAAAATAAAGATATTGTGTAAAAAAAAAAGTGAAACTCTATCTCTAAATAAATAAAATAGGGCTGGGATTTGTCTCAGTGGTCGAGTGCCCCTGAATGTCTGAGTTCAATCCTCGGTACCAAAAAAAAAAAAGTATCTGCCTTGCAGGAGTTTATATAGACTAAATAAGTTAACATATATAAAGTACTAAGATCAGTACCTAGTCCATTATAAGAACAATCCAAGTATGAGCTGTTATTATATTCTTAGAACCCTGTGTTGTCCAAATAAAATAGATGACTATGTGATTTAAGCTCCTTTAAAACTTAAACATAAAAACGCGTGAAGAGCCTGTAATCCCAGCCACTCAGGAGGCTGAGGCAGGAGGATCATAAGTTCAAAGCCAGCCTCAGCAACTTAGCGAAGCCCTGAGCAACTTACTGTTCAAAAAAAAAAAAAAAAAAAAAAAGATTAAAGGACTAGGAATGTGGCTCAGTGATTAAGTACCCACGGGATAAATCCCCAGTATTAAAAAAAAAAAAGCATGAAGACATTGGAAGGACAAAATGTGGGATGGTAGAGGCATTGGGTTTGCTGTTTTCTAGCTGGGAGGACAGTGTGGTTTTTAGGTGGCAGACTCATGTGACACTTGGCCACATGAAGTGAGCCACAGAAGGGTGCCTGGGACCCAGGGTGGAAAGAGTGGTTCCTAGAAATACCATCTGCCCTTAACCACAACCCTAGAAGGTACAAGCTTGGGAGAGATGAGGAGTCTTTGCAAGAGGTCCCCATCTTCCAGGCTAGTGGTCGCCAAACCCTGGCTGCACTGTGGACTCGCCTGGGGAGCTTTCAGAACACAGATGCCTGGGTCCCCTGGACCAAAGGTGAAGGAGTCTTGGGAGATGAGGAAGGGGTGGGTATCTATGTTCTCCAAAATCTCTCAATGATCCTGATATGCAGCCCAGGTTGAGACCTGTCAGGGCGCTGTCTCGTTTGCATGCCGTGCACCTGGAACTTCCACCGAACTGTGTTCCGATTACAGGGTTCATGGTCTTTGGTCTTTCAGCTCAGTTGTTATGTAGGGAGACTTTTGGGAGTACAGGGATTTTCCCCAATGGATTTCATTGGGCCACAGTTCTTTTTGTAAGTCACATTTTTTTTTTTTTTAACACCATGACTCCGTGAGATTGGCGCTATTACTATCCCCATTCTACAGACAAGGAAACCAAAGCCAATTGAGATGTAATTGCTTGAACGTACCCATTCTGAAATCCCGGGGCTGGGGTGGGAGGCTCAGCAGCTTGTGTCTGGGACCTCGGCAGCTGGTACCCTGAGCCTTGGCTATTAGCTGCATGCCCTTCCACCTAGCCCTTCTACCCTTCAGGTTTCTGATGCTCTTCTGGAACTGCCAGGGTGGCTGGTCTTTGAAAGGTAATTGGATGGTTGTTAGGAAGCCCAGAGGCTAGGGTGCTGCGGTTGGGCTCTGCTGAAACTCACTGGCTTCTCACACAGGGAAGTTCCACTTGTCACACAGGGGAGGTCCTGGGGGGTGTGAATCATGAATGACAGCCCATCCCCCACAATCACTAGCAGCCGAGCATGTTTGGTCATCTTCTGTATATGGAGGATGGTAGTACATTGGAGGATCATGACGTGCTGAATGTTATATTCAAATCTTTTTGCTGCTGAGGAAGGCTTGCTCCCCTTTTTCAGAGTTAAGAGGCATCATTGCATTGTTTGTGCCTCAGAAACATGACTGTGTCAAAATGGTCAGACATAAAGCTCGAAGGGAACCAGGCACAGACTTTAAAAATGACCTTTCTTAAGTATTCACATGCCGACACCGCTATACACGTTGGAGGCTTTGGGGTTACAGCAGTCACTACGGTCTTTGTGGTAAAGCGCAGAGTGGAAGATGTTTCTAGAAGCTTTGTTTGGAGAAGGGGGGGAGCACCACTCCACCCCACAGCCCCCAGGAGTTCCTTATGACAGGGATGTCCTTGAGGATAAGTATCACCCTGTGTTTTGTCTCTGAGCTTCTTTCTCTAATCAAGGGTTGCTGAGACACGGCACAACTGAAAGGCCATTTTTGTTCTGAGTAGAGCAGAATAATTTAAATAATTTTGTTTGTTGCCATTTTGAAAACCTTTGATGGTGCTGATTGGAAATCTCAAGGTTACGGTGAGGTGTGTGTGTGATGGTGGGGGTTTAAGTCTTTCTGATGAGTCTTTTCCTTTGGGATATTTTTAAAGTGCATTTAGAAATTGCTGGGTGCACCTCTTCTCTGAGGCCCTGCAGGCTGAGTCTTAACCTCCAGGGTTGTATCTGGGCCTGGCTGGGCTTGTGAAGAATGTCTTAGAGCTTGCTGTTGCCCCTAGAGTCTGTGTCCTGATTTTCTCTTGACCACACTTATATTCCTGGGCCTGATATTTAACTGCTGTAGCCTTGAGACCCTTGACTATGAAGTAAACATGAAATTCCTTCTAAGTCAAGTGCACGGGTGCTGGAGATTGAACCCAGGGGTGCTTTGCCACTGATCCACATCCCCAGACCTTTTTATTTTTTTATTTTGAGATAGGATCTTGCTAAGTTGTGAGGCTGGCCTCAAGCTTGTGATCCTCCTGCTGGGATTATAAGCATGTATTACTACACTCAACTCAAAAAGACTTTTAAAAATCACAGATGCAATGAGACCTTGTCTGTGAATTGCTTTGCACAGTGCCTGGCTCATAGTGAGTACTTGGTGCTCAGGAGCTGCTGCAGGAGGGTCTGGCCTACCTCCTCTTAGCCAGGACAAGGGGAACAGGTGCTCCCTTGACTAAAACAGTCAGGACAGTGTTGTGGCTTAATGGGACTCTGCTCCTCCAACATTGGTAAATGTCTGAGAAGGATCAGACCCCTTGCTAAGATGAATCATTAAAGAAAAAGTACCTAGAATATATACACAATGGAATATTACTCAGCCTTAAATAAGAATGAAATTATGGCATTAGCCAGTAAGTGGATGGAACTGGAGAACATTATGCTAAGCAAAATAAGCCAATCCTGAAGAACCAAAAGCTGAATGTTTTCTCTGATATATGGATGCTAATTCACAATAAGGGGGGTAATTTGAACTAGACAGAGGGGAATGAAGGGAAGTGGGGGCCACAGGGGTAGGAAGGGTAGTAGAATAAATCAGACATTATTATCCTAGGTAAATATATGATTACGTGACCTGTGTAACTCTGTATCATGTACAGTTAGACTCCATTTTTGTATGATGTGTCAAAATGCATTCTACTGGGGCTGGGGATGTGGCTCAAGCCGCAGCGCGCTCACCTGGCATGCGTGCGGCCCGGGTTCGATCCTCAGCACCACATACCAACAAAGATGTTGTGTCCGCCAAGAACTAGAAAATAAATATTAAAAAAAATTCTCTCTCTCTCTCCTCTCTCACTCTCTCTTAAAAAAAATGCATTCTACTGTCATATATAGCTAATTAGAACAAATATAAAAATATATTAAAAAAAAGAAAGAAAAGAAAAAGTACCTAGAAATAATAAGGGTTCTCACTGACGCAGGACAGACTTCATAATTTGCAGGATCTGGTGTAAAAATGAAAATGTAGACTCATTATTCCAAATGATTAAGCACTTCAAGATGGCCATGGCTGAGCACTCAGTACAGGCCCCTGGAGCAGACCTCAGAGGGGACAGTCTCCCGTGAGGGACAGCTTGCCCTTTTGGTGTCCAATTGCAGTTCCTGCTTCTGTGGATTGAATTAATCCCCACGTAAGGTCATCTCATTGTTGGTCTTCCTGATATCTTCCTGTCCCCCAGGGCAAAAATAGAGGAACATCTGGCCAGGGTGGAAGCGGTGACAAAGGAGATCGAAACAACAGGAACCTACCAGCTGACTGGAGATGAGCTCATCTTTGCCACCAAGCTGGCCTGGCGCAACGCCCCCCGCTGCATCGGGAGGATCCAGTGGTCCAACTTGCAGGTGAGCCTCCTCCCCCTGGGCAGGAGAGGAGCTGGAGGTGGGCTGGCCCTGAGCCCTGAGCAGATGGCTCTGGAGCAGCCCAGCGGAGCTGTGCCTAGGTCTCCAAGGACAAGCCGAAGCCCCATGTTCCCAGCCCGAGATAGGGTTCAAAGCCCCCCCACCCTGCCCCCGTAGAAATCCAAAATCCTTTTTTTTTTTTAATATATTTTTTTCAGTTGTCAAAGGATCTTTAATTAATTATTTATATGTGGTGCTGAGAATCAAACCCAGTGCCTCACATGTGCTAGGCGAGTGCTCTACCACTGAGCCACATCCCCAGCCCCCAGAATCCCATTTTAACTTCAGGATCTCTAGCTGACCTTCTCTGTTGCATTAAGCTCAGGAGATCCAAATGCCATTGTAAAACCACACCACGACCTTGTTTTTGTTATTGCCAAGGCCTTGGTGCTGCAAGAGAGGTTGTTTACCTCAAATGTTTGAATTCTTGGCTCCGAGAGACCACTTTATTTATCCTAGGCTCCTGGGCCACATTTCGCTGGAGGATCATTTTGTGGTTTGGATCCTCTGGAAGGAGAAATGGATGAGGCAAAACCAGGAAAGCCAACCCCAACCGTGTCAAATAGGCTCGAGATGCAAGGGGAGCAGGCTGGGGTTGGGTGTTCCTGACTTGTAGAGCTATAAATTTGGGTTTTCTTGGGATGTGCATTTTGCTGGAGTCTCCTGAGTGGGGTTGCCCCAGGGGAACAGAAGAAAGGGGCCGCCGTTCACGCAGAGGAGCATAGGCCCCTCTGTCTTGTGGGAATGGGGGCATGCAGGCCGCCTGCTGTCCCCCAGGGCTTCAATCGGCCCAGAAGCCTCTGTCCGCATAGTCCTCGGATTTTTGTTTGTTTGTTGTTTGGTGTTGGAGATTGAGCCCAGGACATACGCTGTCACATGTTGTGTCACTGAGCTACATCCCCAGCCCTACGCATTTCTTGACATGCCTCAAGTCAAGGCATGAGTATCCTTGACTCTGGTGGGCTGTGTGCAGGTCTTTGACGCCCGGAGCTGTTCCACCGCCCAGGAGATGTTTGAACACCTCTGCAGACACATCCGTTATGCCACCAACAACGGCAACATCAGGTGGGGGTGCCTGTCCAGGGTGGCCGTGGGGCCTACTCTGCCCCCGCAGTTTAGCCAAAACATGCAGATGGGTCTAGGAGGAGGCCTCACCAATTCCAGGAGAAACCAGGGACAGAGAAAAGGAGAAAGATCTGGCTGGTCCTGTCTTCGGGGACCTCTAATGGCAAGCCCAGCCTCCACAGCTTAGCCTCTACCAGGAGCCCATTTTCCTGGGTGGGTTTCCTTTGGGCTTGGAACCCTGTGGAAGTTCCACCTTTAAGAAGTAACTTCACGGTTCAGTGTTACAGCTCTCCACTTCCTAGAGGGGCTGAGACTTTGGTTTTCTAGCATATGACTCTGGTGTGGTTTCTTAGAGGTAGGTGAGTCATTGCTTGTCACTCTGTCCCCCTACCCCCACCCGATAGGACCAACATCTCCTTCTGTCATTCACTCATTTTGGGGTCCAGCAAAATACTCAGGGGCCACCTAGTGGGGACTCATCACTAGATCCCACATATTAAGACCATGTAGCAGGACTAGACCAGCATGGGGGGTTGGGGAAGAAGAGGCAGGGGACCCGGATGCAGAGGTGTCTGAGACCCTCACTGTGAACCATGACCCGCACTAGACAGGCATCCGGCTGACTCAACTTCAGGGGAAGAAATACCGGGCAGGGAGAGAGAGGGCTGTGGAGGGGCAGCTACTCTCGCCTAAAGGATGCAGAGGTCCCTAGTGGTCCCTGTGCTGGTCCAGAAGGAAGGGGCTGGTGGGAGGTGGGAGGCAGCTCAGCTGCAAAGACTGCAGAGCAGGAAGAGTCGGGGGTGGGGTGGGCCAGGGGGGATGGCTGGGAGTCCCCACCAGGGCCAGATGGTAAACAGTGCCACTCCTGTCCTGGGGAAGGTCGACCATCACTGTGTTCCCCCAGCGGAGCGATGGGAAGCACGACTTCCGAGTCTGGAATTCTCAGTTAATCCGGTATGCCGGCTACCAGATGCCTGATGGCACCATCAGAGGGGACCCTGCCAACTTGGAGTTCACCCAGGTACCCGCCGAGTCTCTACCCCAGGGTCTTCAGTGCTGGGTGTCAAGTGGGGCCTGGGGGAGTCAAGGCGCAGGCCCACAGGCTCACTGGACCTGTCTTGCCCTCCAGCTGTGCATCGACTTGGGCTGGAAGCCTCGTTATGGCCGCTTCGATGTGCTGCCTCTGGTCCTGCAGGCTGATGGCCATGACCCTGAGTTCTTTGAAATCCCACCTGAACTTGTGCTTGAGGTGCCCATGGAACATCCCAAGTAAGTGGCTGAGGGTGTGGGACCAGCGAATCCACAGGCACGTCCCTCTCCTTCCTCACGGACTCCGACCATCAGACCCCTCCCGTGCCTCCCCCAGAGCCCAGCAACAGCAGGTGACACTCAGGTGTCATCCTATGCCTTCTGCAACAATTCTGCATTATATTCTCTGGCCTCAGACTTAGGAAGATGTGTTGATGGACAAAAGAATCCGAGGCTTAGATGAACGGGCCCCGAGGAGCCGGGAGAGCCTCAACCTCAGGACAAAAACCCTTGGAGATACTCAGTCTGGGCAGCCCAGGTCTCCTTTTCCCTCCTCCCAGCTTGTCTGTCTGCTGTGGGGCAAGGATAGGGCTATGGGGACTCTGAGAGCTCAGTGGGATCAGAACCTACTCTTGGCCCTTCTAAAAATAGCAAAAGTAACCCCACATATTAAGACTATGTAGCCCGCATTAGGCTGAGCTCTTCTTCTTCTTCTTTTTTTTTTTTTTTAGTATTTATTTCTTAGCTTTTAGGTGGATACAATATCTTTATTTTATTTTTATGTGCTGCTGAGGATCGAACCCAGCGCCTCAGGCATGCCAGGCGAGAGGGCTACTACTTGAGCCATATCCCCAGCCCCTGAGCCTTTCTTCTTGTCCCTTGAATACGCTGGACTCCATCCTGCCTCAGGGCCTTGCGCTTCTTGTTCCTCCAATCTGACCTGCCCTTTTGCAAGACCTTTTTTTTTTTTTTTCTTCTTATTGAAAGGTATTGTCCATGGTGTCACTCCCCGCCCCCGCCCAGAAGACTCTCCTGACCCCCCTAATCTAGAGTAGGCACCGTCACCCTCAGACGAACACATCATCTTGTTTTTATTTTCTTATGTATTTGTTTACCTCTCTGTAGTTTCAAAGTCTAGACATCACTGTAAGCGAATGGAGATTGGGGATCTCACTTTTCTTATTCACCAGAACATCCCCAGAAGCCGAAAGGGAGCTGACACACAGAAGTTGCTCAGTTATAATATTTATAGAATAATTGGATATATAAATGGATGGTCTTGTCTTCAAAATAGTCCCATGAGTTTGATGCTGTGTTGATGAATGAGAAGACTGAGGCTCAGAGAGGCTAAAGGCTTCCTGGGGTCCCACTGCTTGTCAGTAGGGAGGCCAAATTTGAGGTTCTGTTTTCTCTTTCTGGAGCTCCTAACTGCAATGTTTTACTGGATTGTTAGCATTTAGCACAAGGCCTGGGGGGGGGGGAAGGAATCAGTGAATGAGTGCGTAATTTAATGAATGACATCTGGTGTTCCCAGTTCACTTTCCTGGTGGAGTGACTCAGAGACCTGGAAAGGAGTTTTCCTGGTTGACTCTGAAGCTTGAAGCTTTTTTGGGGGGGTGGGGGTGGGGGTGGGGGAGCTGGGGACAAAAAAAAAAAGAAGTCCCCAACTGCAACTGACTCTGCCTCCGCCCAGGTTCGAGTGGTTCCGCGAGCTGGACCTGAAGTGGTATGCCCTGCCGGCTGTGTCCAACATGCTGCTGGAGGTGGGTGGCCTTGAGTTCCCCGCGTGCCCCTTCAATGGCTGGTACATGGGCACTGAGATCGGAGTCCGGGACTTCTGTGATGTCCAGCGCTACAACATCCTGGAGGTAACGAGGGCCACCTAACTGGAGGTGTGAGTGGGCCTGTAGGTGGGTCCCCAGGAGGCCTCACCCCTGCTGCTCTGCCCTGTAGGAAGTGGGGAGAAGGATGGGCCTGGAGACGCACATGCTGGCCTCCCTCTGGAAAGACCGGGCTGTCACGGAGATAAACGTTGCTGTGCTCCATAGCTTCCAGGTACGTCAGGTGACGTGGGTCTACCGATGCTTTGGTGAGAAGATGATCCGGCTCGGTGCTGGATGTTCCCCCTGGCAGCATTGTTCATTTGTGCCTGCATCAAACAAATATTGAACATCAACATGTGCCCGGCACCGGCTAGGCCCTGGCACACAGCAGGCCGCTCGCTGTGCCCTCTTGCTCGCTCTCTTGGTCTAGCACCGAGCAACTCCTTGCCTCCGAAGTCAGTCCCTACGCATGCGCATTGATCCCTGTGAGCTTTCAATTGCTCAAGGCCTTTACTCCCCCCAATCCCCCTCCCCTCTGTTTGCATCATCAGTGTCTCCTTCTCTGCTGGAACATTCTAATCGGTGTGCAGGCAGGCTATCCTAGGTCCCATCTGCAGGTAACAAATGGAGGTAACCTCAGGTTCCCTCCAGCTACATTTTTTTTTTTTTGCTTATCTTTACAGCAAAACTATTCAATGAACTCATTTTACTTCCTCCTCCTGCAGTCATTCCAGTAGTCCTTCCCGTCTGGCTTTTATCTCCCACTCCTCCTCAGTGATGCTGAAATTCTTGCCAGGTTTTCAAAATCACCAAGAGAATTTCCCCCTCAGGGCCTCTGCCTTTAACTTTCACTCTGTGTAAAACTTTCTTCCCACCAATCATGCCTTGGCCAGCTCCTTCCCTTCTAGAAGTTCTCAGCTGTCACCTCCTTAAAGAAGCCCTCCCCAAGTCCTCCACGTGAGTCAACGTCCTCACCCACCTCTGTCTTGTCTCTCTCTGTTACTCCTTTAATTCTGCCTCGTTTTTCTTCATAGTCTGTGGCACTCTATTGGACATCTACTTCTGTCTTTCTTCATTGTTTTATTTCTTTCACTAGAATCTAAGCTCCCTGGGGAGCCACAGGACAGGACTTTGTCCCTTGTGCTCACTACTGCACCTCTAGTCATAATGTTGGACACAAGGCAAATGCTAAAATTATTTATACTGGGTGAATGAATGAATGTGAGTCCCATGCACAAGAGCAGGGGTTTCAACGTCTACCTCTGCCCACACACAGCAGGCTGGTTCCCAGGCACGGCCAGACCAGTCCATCTGCTGCCCCTGTTCACATTGTTCCTAGACTTCAGGCCCAGGATGTATGAAGCTGGACCCATCTCTACCAAACTGACAGATGCCCTAGAGTCTAAGCCACTGGCAAAATTTTATGGAGCATTTTCCATGTACCAGTGCTAGGCTGGGCCACGAACATAAGTAGTAAGCAAAATATATATGCATCACACACGGTTCCTCAGGGCTGGGTCACTCCACAGGCAGATCAAGACTGTGAGTGATGGAGTCGGGGGTTCTGAGCTGAGAGGAACAGGAAGAGAGCTCCTGGAGCTGGCCTCGCTCAGGAAGGGCTGGCCTTGGACCACACATCCTGGCTCCAGGGGACTCCCAGCATCAGCCCTGCTGCTGGCAGGATGCGGCTATATCCCAGAAAATCTGCAGAGCCTCTGCCATCTCCTGACCATGGCTGACCACGCCCCTCCAGGGCTTGAGAGTCTCCAGAACTTCCTTGTCACCGTCCTTCAGGATGACCTTCCAAAAATGTGGCCTAATTTCCTTCCCTGAAAGATGGGGATCATAGCAGGACCTCCCTCCCTAGATTATTTTAAGAATTAAATGACAGCTCTTGCAACACGTTTAGCTGCACTGCCTGGCCCACAGGGGACCCTCAGCATGTTTGTTTTACTGTTGTTATTTATAATTGTTATCATGGCTATGATCATTGGCTCCTGTAACGACCACTGGCCTGGCATTGAGGAGTCGCCATGTATGTACACAGACAGTCCCCAACTTAGTTTGACTTAGGAATTGTTTAACTTTACAGAGGGGTGAAAGTGATGTGGATTCAGAAACTAAACTTGGAATTCTGAAGTTCGATCTTTCCTGGGCTGGTGATGGGGAACAGGATACTCCTGTGGTACTGGGCAGCAGCAGCAACCTTCCGCTCCCAGTCAGCCACGTCAGCATCGGGCTCACCACCTGACCCTCTGCAATGTGCTGTGTGGCGATGCCACAATGTTCAGGAGGTCGGGGGTATTGAATACATATTTGACTTTCAAACTCTGCTGGGTTTATCAAGATTTAAGCCCATAGTAAGGGGGAAAGTACCTATATATGAAATTTTAAAAGATGTGGCTGGACGTACAAGGCCCTGCATCAGCTGGCTGTACCCGTCCTTTCCATCCTTGACTCATAGCATCTTCTTCCCAGGAATGCCCCCCAGACCCCTGCATCCCGGGACACCTTGTACCCATTCTTAAGACTTGGCCTCTTCCAGAAGCTGTTCCTGAGGCCCCTTTCAACTCTCCTAAGCCTCTGTTCTCCCCAAGCAACCTTGTTCCCCTCCATCATGGCTCCCAGACTTCCTTCTGCTTCCCCTAGTTAGACCCCACAGCCTACCACAGAGAAAAGGACTATCATTCCTCCTATTATGCCAGGGCCTTACGCGGTACCTGGCAGATGGAAATAATAATAGTAGCTAACATCTACTGAGAAATTTGATGCTTTGTTTCTAACTTATTGCACCCTCTCAACAACCTCATGATGTAGAACTGTCAATTCCAGCTTACAGATGAGGCAACTGAAGCTTAAGAAAGGTCAAGGTTAAGAAACTAGTAGGTCAAGGTCACTTGTCCGTGAAAGGTCAGAGTCTGGACCACGATGTTAAACACGTGTCTCTTGACCAAATGGTTTGCCTAGACATTGGGGTGGTGCTGCTCTTAATGGGTCATTCCAGGTTGTCTCAGATCCTGTGGCCTCTAATTTTAGGACATGGGTGGTTCGTCTTCCCTGTAATCCTTCTCCCGTGCTTCAGGCCTCTCCACTGAGATGTCTTGTTCATTTTTGGCTGAGAGGGCACAGATGGCAGGGGTGGTATTTCTTTATCTGCAAATAAGGGCTTCTGTTTGAGTCCTCTACGAGACATTTGCCGGGAGGGTGGGGAGACCTGTGGGCATGAGAAGCTGGATGCTTTCTCCCCAGGATCATGGGGGGGCCACCATGTCATCTGGGCCGACAGTGCTTAGATGATGTCGAGGCCCCTTCAGAGGCTCGGGAAGGGCTCCCATGTGGTCATTTATTTCCAGTAGGTGAGCAGAAAGGCCAGGAGGAGTGGTATCCAAGGCTTTCCTGCGCTCCCTGGGAATTGTCCCTGTTGCCACTGGCCGCTCTCCACTCTCCTCACCCCTTATCTCAACTTCCCTCCTGTTCCTGATTTAGAAGCGGAACGTGACCATCATGGACCATCACTCGGCCGCGGAGTCCTTCATGAAGCACATGCAGAATGAGTACCGGGCCCGTGGGGGCTGCCCTGCAGACTGGATTTGGCTGGTCCCTCCAATTTCTGGGAGCATCACCCCTGTGTTTCACCAGGAAATGTTGAACTATGTCCTGTCCCCATTCTACTACTATCAGGTGAGGGAGGGGCCTCCTGTCCCCTTCCTCTTGGAACGCGGGTGTGGAGACTGTGTGTGCCATGGGTGAGGGGGCAGGGACTTATTATTTTTTAAGACTTGATACATTTAATTTTTTATTTCTTTGTGTTTTTGTTTTTTGTTTTTGATTTTGTTTTTGTTTTTGTTTTTTTTTGGTGGTGCTGTGGATTGAACCCAGGGCCTCAGGCATGCTAGGCAAACACTCTACCACTGAGCCACATCCTCAGCCCCAGGGACATGTTTTTAATGCTTCTAAAGCCCCAATCTAGGACTCAGAGGATCTCCTGTCCATGTCTACAGAGATAAAGGAAATTCCTTTCATTGTGCTTTCTGTGTTCTGTCGCCATGTCCGGCTTAAGCCTCCCTGGTGTCTATTTGATATACCTACTTCTTTGGGGAGTCTGGAAAACTGTCACCTAGCATCATGGGGAGGTCAGACTGAGACTGCTGGTTCTGCCATTTGCTACCTATGTGCCTGCCTTTCTGGGCCCTGATTTTCCCATGAGAGGAGGATGTGCTTGAGAGTCATAGGAACTGGCCTCTTTAAGAGTGTGGCCCGGTGCCCAGGCCAGAATGCAGTCAGTAACTGCTAGCTATGGAAATGAGTACACGTTTTATCAAAAAGGATTCAAGTGCTGGGGATATAGCTCAGTTGGTAGAGTGCCTGCTTTTCATGCACAAGGCCCTGGGTTCAATCCCCAGCACCACACACAAATATTCAATTTTGAGAGAAACTGCCTCACTTTCAAAGTCAGGCAGCTGTGTACCCTGGTCTGCCCAGGACTACTGAGGCCCATCAAGCTCCTCCTCGTCCTCTCGAAAGCATCCTGGTTCAGACTATAAGTTATGAACCCAGCAGGACCCTGGCCTACACTCACATCTCCCTTCTCTTGCAGGTGGAGCCCTGGAAGACCCACGTCTGGCAGGACGAGAAGAAGAGACCTAGGAGAAGAGAGATCCGGTTCAAAGTCTTGGGGAAGTGAGTGGGAACGGCCATCATCACCAGCCTCTGCATTGTCCCTTCCTTCTAGTCAGCTTTTGCCCCCAGGCCTTGAAGAGCAGGGCACACAGAGACAGAGTGTGCTTTGTGCAGTTTGGCTCCCAGAGATCTGGGCAGTAATTCTGAGGGTCACTGGATGCTTGTGTGCCACCTTTTCTCTCCTCCCTTCCCCAAAGGGGCCGAGTAGATGGTGAGGCGAGATAAGGGCCACTAGTCAGGGTGGACGCCTGGTGAGAAATGAAGGTTGCTTCTCCCTCCACCTGTCCACTTGGAACTCTGTCCCCTTCCCATCCTAACCCTCACTTCCTTCTGGAAGAGGACTCAGTACACAGCATCTGTCTGTCTGCCCCCACAGAGCTGTGCTCTTTGCCTCTATGCTGATTCGCAAGACCATGTCATCCCGAGTCAGAGTCACGATCCTCTTTGCAACTGAGACAGGAAAATCAGAAGCGCTGGCCCAGGACTTGGGGACCTTGTTCAGCTGTGCCTTCAACCCCAAGGTACCAGATCAGTTGGATAGGGGTCTGGGGAAAGGGTGGAGGGCCCAGCCTGGGAGCTGAAGGCTAATGTCCTCTTGGGTGCCGCGCAGGTCCTCTGCATGGACGAGTACAGCCTGAGCGACATGGAGCAGGAGCGGCTACTGCTGGTAGTGACCAGCACATTTGGGAATGGAGATGCCCCTGGCAACGGACAGGTGGGTGGCCCAAGGTCCTGATCACCAAGGGCTGAGTGGAGCCCAGGAGAACCAAAGAAAGGTCCAAAGGGATCGGCATACCACAAAGAGGGTGGTTGGGCTGGGCATGGTGGTGCATGCCTACAATCCCAGCGCCTTGGGAGGCTGAGGCAGGAGGATCATGAGTTTAAAGCCAGCCTTAGCAAAAGCGAGGCGTTAAGCAACTCAGTGAGACTCTGTCTCTAACTAAAATTCAAAGTAGGGCTGGGGATGTGGCTCAGTGGGCTAGTGCCCCTGAGTTCAATCCCTGGAAACCACCCCAAAAAAGAGGGTGGTTGGGAGTGAAACCCCAAGTCACCCAGGGTCCTTCACAGGCCACCTTTCCTCTGACACACTTAATAAATCTCTGTGAATTGACCTACACATTTTCTAATTGAAAAACTCATGTTTAAAGGAAACTTGTATCACTCTCACAAAGGGAAATCCAGCAAAAAGTAAATTCAGTGAAATCCAAAATTATTGATTTTTAGTTAATGCTATTGACCAACCCAGTCTGCTGTCTCTCTCTCTCTCTTTTTTTTTTAAGTGCAATAGACAAGTATTCAAGAGGTTACAGCTCTATGGCCCCAACTAGAGACTCCTGGTACACAGAAGGATGAAAAATAAATGGAGAAGAGAATAACTAAAAAATGAAATACACAAAAGGGAATAATTTCCATGATTTGACACTGTTTATGCTGGATCACACAGCACCTAAAATTGTTTGGGGTTCCTAACAATTTTATTTATTTATTTATATGTGGTGCTGAGGATCTATCCCAGTGCCTCACGTGTGCTAGGTGAGCGCTCTACCGCTGAGACACAACACCATCCCTTTTATGTTTTATTTTGAGACACGGTCTCCATAAGTTGATTAGGGCCTTGCTGAGTTGCTGAGGCTGGTTTTGAACTTGTGCTCCTCCAGCCTCAGCCTCTGGAGTTGCTGGGATTACAGGTGTGCCCAGCCCAGCTAGATATGGCCAGTTTTTAAATGGGCCACCAGGAGAAAAACAAAAAGTTGTGCTTGTGTGAATCCTGGCCTGCGAACTCTGTGGTTGTCTCCCTTTCTAGACTCTGAAGAAATCCCTCTTCATGCTGAAGGAGCTCACCAACACCTTCAGGTCAGGCTCTTCCCCACTCCTTTTTTGGCTGAGCCCAACCTCTGGGCCCAGAGTCTGGGATCTGGGGATGAAACTGGATGTGCATAAGTGGGTCTTCCTGGAATTGTCCAGCACAGGGACAGCCCTAATCTGAAGTTTATCCTTCCAGTGTGTTGCAGATCCAGCTGGGGAAACCACTTCCTCTCCCGGGTCTACTAGCTAAGCATGCATTGGTCATGGGAGTTGGTGGTGAGGGCCAGAGTTCAAAGAGGACCAAAGCGGGCATGGCCCAGCTGGCATGGGAGAGTGCGAGGCTGGGTCTGCAGGACATTGGCGAGGGGTGCTGCTTGCATGTGACCTGAGTCTCTGTGTGTGTCCTCCTGGGGCAGGTATGCCGTGTTCGGTCTTGGCTCCAGCATGTACCCACAGTTCTGTGCTTTTGCTCATGACATCGACCAAAAGTTGTCCCACCTGGGAGCCTCTCAGCTCACCCCAATGGGGGAAGGTGACGAGCTCAGCGGGCAGGAGGATGCATTCCGTAGCTGGGCCGTGCACACCTTCAAGGTCAGTACCCAGCCAGAGCTGCCCCATGATGGGGTGTCTTCACACCCAGGCCATGTGTACCAGCCATCCTGGGTGGTGTGACTTCTGCCCCACCCTGTGGGTAGGTCCCAGGTGTGGGCCAGGGGACTCAGGTCAAGGCTGTGATCCTCACTCCTCCCAGAAGAGTTCTTATTTATTAAACCATTTTTTAGTTTTAGATGGACACAATACCTTTATTTTATTTATTTTTTTTTAAAAATATGGTATTGAGGATTGAACCACGTACCTCACACGTGCTAGGCATGCACTTTACCACTGAGCCACAACCCTGGCCTTTTAGGTCACCTCTTAACAACCACATCTTGTTTGGGACTCCTAGCCACAGAGAGCTGGGGACAGAGGCCACATGGTTGAGCTCTTCGGATCTGGCTCAGTATCTCCGTAGACCTTTATTATGGGGGCTGCCTGTGGGTGTAGGGGGCTTATCACTGAGGGGAAGAGTTTTGCTCAGCAAAGGTGCTCAGGCTTGAGCTGGGGGCACTTGGTTTCAAAGCCCAGGCCTCCTCCATGTGATTCACATAAGGAAAGAAAAGTATTCAAACCTCCCTCACCATGTTGGCAAGACAATGTCAGTATTAATATTTCTAATATTAGTGGTAACTACTGTGTGCAAAGCCTGGGCACCTCTTTGAGTCCCTATAGTGACCCTATAGATTCATGTGCTTAGAAATTCTTTGAAGCACTCAGCTTGATGCTGGGTCCATGGTGAGGGCCTACAATCTGATAACCCCATCGGTGATGAGGAGGATGATGATTGACACCAGTCTGCACTGCCTTCCAGGCTGCCTGCGACACGTTTGACATTCGAGGCAAACACCACATTCAGATCCCCAAGCTCTACACGGGCAGCATGACCTGGGAGCCTCACCACCACAGGCTTGTGCAGGACTCACAGCCCTTCGACCTCAACAAAGGTACCTGCCACTCTGCACCACACGAGGCCTGTTTAGCCTCTTGCCTGGGTTGGGTGTCTGGGCCTTGAGCCCACAACCAAGGAGTCCACCAGGTCCCTCTGAATGGAGACAGCAGCTGGGGTTGCCAGGCATCTGCCTCAATGAATCCAAGAGCCTGGTACTCAACCAGACCCCAGGCTCCAAAGAGAGCTGTTGAAGAAGATGCTCTGGGAGGGAGGATGGGCTGCATCAGGGGTGGGCTGACTGTGCTGGGTTTTTGTTGCTGATACCATGGACAGTGATCTAAGAGACCCTGACACTCAACCTGTGAGAAAGGGACAGAATAATTGAAGTTCCAGGAGGTGAAGCAAGTGGTAGCATGGCCAGGTTAGGAGCTGAGCCCAGCTTTACCAACGGTGGCAGTGTGAGACGGCTCCAGGCTGTGGTCAGGCTCTGCTCCCTCTAGGTGCTGTGATCCTCACTCCTCCCAGAAGAGTTCTTATTTTTTAAATCATTTTAAAGAACAGAGATCCTGCAGGCTTCTGCATGTTCAGAACATCCCCAGCCTCAGCTCTGCCCTCCTGTGGATCCCAAGCCAGGGAGTTGCCCTGGGACAACATGCATTTTGGGTTCTAAATTAAATTTCCCAATAGTTAGCAGCAGCACATCCACCATCTGTCAGATGAGGGGTCTTTATATTCAGAAACGGGGGGAAAACAGAAGGAAAAAAATCTCAATAGCTACCACTGTGTATTAGTCAGCTTTTTGTCAGTTACAGTTTGGATCTGGAAGGTTACCCCCTGCCCATTCATGTGTTAGGCAGTGTTCAGAGGTGAAAAAACTAGATTGTGGGGGCTGTAATCCCATATGTGGATTAATCCACTTGATGGATTAATAATTTGAATGAACTACTGGGTGGTAACTATAGGCAAGTGAGGTGTGATTGGAGGAAGTAGGTCCCCAGAGGTGTGGCCTTGGGGACTATATATGTCCTTGACCCCTTCCTTCCTCTTTCCCTCTGTTTCTTGGTGGCCCTGAACTTAATAGCTTTCCTCCATTCCATCATCCCACCATGATGTTCTGCTTCCTCTCAGGCCCAGAGCAGTGGAGTCTGCTGGCCATGGACTGAGACCTGAAACCAGGAGCCCAACCTCTGAGTGGTTCTTTTCAAATATTTTGGTCACAGCAACCAAAAGCTGACAAACACATACGTGATAAAAACAACTTAGAGGAGGAAGGATTTATTTTGGCTCGTGGTTTCAGAGGTGTCGGTCCACGGTCGGCTGACTCCATGGCGAAGGAAAGCTGCTCAGCTCATGGCAGCCAGAAAGCAGAGAGAAAGAGGAAGGGGTCAAGGTCAAGATGTAGTCCCCTAGGGCATGCCCCTAGTGATCTATTTCCTTCAACCAGTCCCCACCTCCTACAATTCCCAGCAATGACTTCAAATTATTTATCCACTGGCCAGAGCCCTCAAGATCCAATCCTTTCCCCAAAGCCCCACCTCTGAGTATCGCTGCTTTGGGGATATGTCTTCAATTCAGGGACTGTTCATGTCCAAACCATAACAGGCAGTGGGCAAGAATAATTGACTCAGACATGGGACTTCCCTGACCATTGCTCAAGAGTCCACTTTTCCTATCTGTGTCTCCACAGCCCTCAGCCAAATGCACGCCAAGAAGGTGTTCACCATGAGGCTCAAGTCTCAGCAGAATCTACAGAGTCCCAAATCCAGGTGAGGTATCGTGCAGGGCTCTTGGATGATGTTCCAAGAAGATTCTGTTTTGATAAATGGAAGACCAGAGCAAGTCAGTCCTTGAAGGGAAAGGAGAGAAGCATCCGCTGTCACTAGAAGTGATGCCACCATAGCTGGGCCATAGTGGTGCATGTCTGTAATCTCAGCAGCTCTGAAGTCTGAGGCAGGAGGATTGCAAGTTCAAAGCCAGCCTCAGCAACTTAGCAAGACCCTGTCTCAAAATAAAACATAAAAGGGTCAGGATGTGGCTCAGTGGTTAAGTACCCTTAAGTTCAATCCCCAGTACCCACACATACACACCAAAAAAATAAATAAATAAATAACCACCAATAGGATCAACTGGTCTACCAACCTGTGGCCACCTGTGTGTCTTTGCAGCCAGTTTCAATTGACCGGCCAGTTGTCCAGCTTGGGAACAAAGCCCCTGCTTTGCTTTCTCTCCTTCCTCACTAGACTCTTTCATTGAAAGGAGAGGCCCAGGGATACAAGTCATTGGGGTCTTAAGAGCTGCCATGAAGTTTTGGCGGGGAGGAAATGTCCTAGCCAGGAAGCTGAGCGTTGGGGATTATTTGTGGGTTTTGTTTCTCTGTACTGTCCTCTCCCAAGTTCATTAGGGAAACTGGACTTTTTTTCTAGTAAGGACAGGATTTTGCGCTGGGGACAGGGAAGCATTTCTTCCAGTACCTAGAGATCTCCACGCAGGAGGCTCTCTTTCAGCACAGCCTCCAGCTAGACCTCGGGGGGCTTGGCGGGCTGCCCAGGCAGGGCGGGGTGGCCTTCTCCCAAGGGAAAACTGTGGGATGCTGAGTCTTCCCGCCCAAAGCTATGCCTGGTCCCCAACTCAGGCTCAAGGAACCAGGCAGGAAAATGACAGGAGGGCACATTTCCTGGGGAAACTGGCCCGCCTTCCAGGTGGCCGGGAGGAAATCCTGGCAGTCACCAGGTCCTTCCTTCTGCAGCCGCACCACCCTCCTGGTGGAGCTCTCCTGTGAGGACAGCACAGACCTGAGCTACCTGCCCGGAGAGCACCTCGGGGTTTTCCCAAGCAACCAGCTGGCCCTGGTCCAAGGCATCTTGGAGCGAGTAGTGGACAGCCCCGCAGCCCAGCAGACTGTGCGCCTGGAGGCCCTGGATGACAGCGGTGAGCCCTTGGCTGAGAGCCCCTCTCCAGCCAGCCCCAGGGCTGGGCCCCTACCTACCCCAGGCCAGCTACCCCAGCCCCGGCCTGTAGGAATAGCTCCCTGGCCTTAGTGTCCTCGGGGTTACTGATACCACCAAAGGACATACCCTCTAAGCACAGAGACCAAGATAGGAAAGTGGGGGGTCAGAGAAGCAAAGCCAGCCCCCATCTCTCCCTGTCCAGGAGAAAGGGGGAGAGCCAGAGAAGCCCTGTGGTTCATCAGACTTCTGGCCCAGATGAAATAATAATAATAATTATAATCTTTACCAACATTTTCGAGTACCTGTGTACAGGGCACTGTATCAACTGTTTTACATGCCTGATTTTTTATTCAGTGTTCATAGAAGCTCAGTAAGACAGGTTTTTGTCATCATATCCATTTCTCAGGGAAGAAACCCAGAGCCCTACGGTTCAGTCATTCAGACAGGAAACAGGGAGTCAGAGTTTGAACCCAGGTCTGCTGGCCCCAGGATCCATGCTGTGACTACCCTGCACACTGCCCCTTGGGACTCCTTCACCCTTGCCATCTCACTTTGTGCTAATCTTCTGCTTAGCCAGCACTTCTTGGTATAACACCCAAGGGCATGGTGGTCATGAGTTTTTCTCTAAAGGAACAACAGGCCTCTGGGCTATAGGTCAGTCTCCTGTGGAATTTAGCCAGTGGGAGACTGTAGTTCACTGTCGATATCTTGCTACTGTACAGGTGTAGGCCAGAGAAGGACGTGGTTAGTTCGTCAGGATCATATCACTTAGGGTGCCTCTTGAAGGACTGTTAGTCCCCCGAGAGTCGGCCTTTCCTGGCAGCCCTATCTCTGGGTACCACCTTCTTTTCTCCCCTGCAGCTGGAGCATAGAGTGTGTCTTCCCAGAGTCCCATCACCTTCCGGGAAACCCAGGTGGGGCATTTCCCTCTCCTGATGCCCTTCCTTCCCTCTGCAGGCAGCTACTGGATCAGGGACAAGAGGCTGCCCCCCTGCTCGCTCAGCCAGGCCCTCACCTACTTCCTGGACATCACCACGCCCCCAACCCCTCTGCAGCTCCAAAAACTGGCCAGGCTGGCCACAGAGGAGTCTGAGAGACAGAGGCTGGAGACCCTGTGCCAGGTAAATGTCAGGGTTGGTGGGTGAGGCAGGGGAAGTTCCCAGAGTGGGTCTTTAACCTTCAAGAGGATCTCCCCAGATTCCCAAGGCGAGACTTGTCAAGGGCTAGTGGGAAGCCAGACATTGTCTGCCATCCCTGCTATAGGACACAGTTGTGTGGAATAAACTGAATTTTTCCTCAGTGCCAGCAGGATGTAGCCAAAGTGCACTTCCTTGGGAATGAGCTAGAAAGGGGATCCACCATGTCTTGCTTGTCCTTGTCCTCTCAAAACATGGCACTCAGAAGCCTAGGAGGAGGGGTGGTGTGGACGAATGGATAACTGATGCAGTGACAGAGAGCGGAATTAGCACCTTAATGAGAGCATGCATTAACTCACCTGCAGCTTCTGGGCCCAAGTCTTTGCTAAGAGTCACCAGACATCGTGATCATCATCCTCATTGTGGCTAATCATCTTTATCCCAACCCTCCCACTACTCTACTTTCCAGCTGTGCTGTACTGACTTGACCCATGCCATCTCATTTAATTCTCACAATGTCCCCACGTGGGCAGTGACACTGTCCTTGTTTCACAAAGGTTAAGTAAGGGGGATGGTTCTATAGCTTGGAAGGGTGTCTGACCAAGATTCAAACCCAGATCTAACTGGTTCCAAAGCCTTGCCCTGATTTAGATCGCAATGGAGTTGAGCTGCCCACAGCAGAGTTCTGGGCACAAAGTTAGACAACTGCTACTCCAGGTCGGGAGCCCTTCCTCTGCAGGTTGGGAGTCTCAGCACCCTGGACAGCGCACGCTGCGGGATTGACCGGTGAATGCGGGGCGGGGCAGGCACCCTGAGTCCTCACCCTGCCCTTGACTCTCAGCCCTCAGAATACTACAAGTGGAAGTCCACCAACAGCCCCACGTTCCTGGAGGTGCTGGAGGAGTTCCCATCGCTGCGGGTACCGGCTGCCTTCCTGCTCTCCCAGCTCCCTCTTCTGAAACCGCGCTACTACTCCATCAGCTCCTCCCGCGACCACACACCCACAGAGGTCCACCTCACCGTGGCCGTGGTCACTTACCGCACCCAAGGTGAAGGGCACAGCTCTCCTACTTCTGGGGCAGCTTTTCAACATCTGGGAGTTTTGATCTCATTAGTTAAACAGGGTGGTAACCCCGCCCCCTCCCAGAGTTGTCAATCATACTCGTGGGTGTGAGGAAGAGATCACCACAGAGCAGGCGCTAAGCTCACCACTTTGAATCACTAGGGTCAGTAGCCAGGTGAGAGAGGTACTGGGCATTCCACGGGGGAGGAGAAGCTGAGCCACTGATCCAAGTCACACAGGTAGTAAGTTCTCAGCTGAGATTCAAACCCGGTTTTTTTAATTGCTGAATCCTGGTTCTTCATCACTTTGAGACAAGTTAATGAGATCACATGGGGAGACCATCCAACACTCAGTGGGAGCCCAGTGATTCTTAGTCCCCGAGAGTCAGCCTGAGCTCAGGGTGGTTCTGACTTGGTTGGTCACTCATTCACTCCACTCATTCAGGGACGGCTTATGTCACACTTCTCTGCTGGGCACCATGGTGGGTGTGGAAACGCAGCAGGCATAGCTCCTGTGCTCATGGAGTATCTGGAGAGCCAAAGAAGAGACAGGCATGGAAATAATGAGAGATTAGGATTAAGTAGCCAAGAAGGAACGTGCAGGCGACCATGATGGAGCTCATGGGGAGGCCAATCCCTTGTGGTCTTGGCTCTTCCCCTGGACACACTTGGCCCCCTGCCCTGCCCCCTGTCACTCAGCATTGTCTGTGGTGGCAAGCTGGGATCTGGCCACACCTGGGAGCCCTCCATCCTCTGTGAAGAATAGTCACACAGCTTCTAAGAGCTCACAGAGGCTGTGTCAGTCCACCAGAGAGCTCCCCATGGACCAGGTCTCAGTCCTAGGGCCAGAAGGCCAGGAGGGACTACAAGGAAAGACAGTGACATCAGAACAGGCGGGGTGAGTGGGAGGCCTCCCCCACCCAGGCTATACCTGCAAGGGCTACCCTCACGAGGACACACCCAGCAGTGGCCATCTCCAAGCTGATTGGGGACTGGGAGGGTCCCTGGAGAAACTCTTGGAAGAAGCAATCGAGTAAGAAACAGGGACCCAGAGCCATCCACCACCTGAGCAACCTGTCAAGCCACTTTCCCTCTCTGAGACTTGGTTTCTGAGAGGTAAAAGGGGCACCTTGCCTGCCAAGTCCTTGGCAGCCTTTCCCAGCTCTGGATGTGTAGAGGGTGGACCCCAGAACCAGAGACACACAGCCTCTCATTCAGCCCTTAGAGCATCTGAGTGGGCAGGCCAGCCCAAGGGGGTGCGTCAGTGTGGGAGGAGCAGCTGACAGGGTCACCTGCGGGCTGGAGGGGGAATGATGGTCAGGTCTGTTCTGTCATTGCAGGTGGCCAGGGTCCACTGCACCATGGCGTCTGCAGCACGTGGCTCAGCAGCCTGATGCCCCAGGACCCAGTGCCCTGCTTTGTGCGAAGGTAAACACCCTCCCATCCCTGTGGGACCACTGACCTCTGGGTGTCCTGGGATGAGAGAGAGAGATCGGGGGTTAGGTGCCCCTCTGGGCCACTTGGTCCAGTACCGAGAAAGTACTGAGGCCACACTGGGCCTCCCCATTTTATCCCCTGGCTGTGTCTCTAGCAGGTGCCCAGAGTACAGTGGGGTCAGGTCTTTTCAGAAGGCTCCTGGGTGGGGAGATGATGTGCCTGGACAGGGCAAGGGAGGTGGCCGGCAGGAAGTCGACCTGGAGCTCTTCTCCTCCATCCCCAACTCCACCTCCTGGCCACACGCCCAGCATCCCAGCCCCTGTCCTGCACCTGCACCAGCCCAGGATGTCTGAGGATGAGGCCTCTCTTCTTCTGTCTCCCTTCAGTGCCAGCAGTTTCCAGCTGCCCGAGGACCCCTCCCATCCCTGCATCCTCATTGGGCCGGGCACAGGCATCGCGCCCTTCCGCAGTTTCTGGCAGCAGCGGCTCCATGACTCTGAGCATAAAGGTATAGCCCACGGCGAGGCCTAGCCAATGCTCATGATCCCGATTTGATCATTATTCACTGTATGCAAGTGTCAGAGTATCACACTGTGCTCCATGAATTGGATGATAATCACGCATATTTTAAAATAAAAAACACACACAAAACAAAAAAGAACAATGTATTGGCTTAGGATTGGTATTGAATGTGTGATTTTTTTTGGGGGGGGTGGGGGGGGTACCAGAGACTGAATGAATCCAGTGGCACTTAATCATTGAGCCATATCCCCAGCCCTTTTTACATTTTATTTTGAGACAGGATTTCACTAAGTTGCTGAGGCTGGCTTTGAACTTGTGATCCTCCTGCCTAAGCCTCCCAAGCCACTGGGATGATAGGTGTGCATTATTGCACCCAGATGAATGTGTGATCTTGAAAACTGCCATCATTATCTTCTTCTTTTTTTTTTTCTCTCTTTTGGCACTGGGTGTTGAATGCAGGGGTACTCCACCACTGAGTCACATCCCCAGCCCTATTTTGTATTTTATTTAGAGACAGGGTCTCACTGAGTTGCTTAGCACCTCACCATTGCTTAGGTTGGCTTTGAATTTGTGATCCTCCTGCCTCAGGCTCCCGAGCCACTGGTATTACAGGTGCATACACTGCACCCAGCCCTTCATTATCTTCTGATTTGCATACCTCATACTGAAAAAAAAATTAAATAAAATAGAAAGCCGGACATAGTAGCTCACACCTGTAATCCAAGCTACTTGGGAGACTCAGGCAAGAGGATTACAAGTTTGAGGCCAGCCTCTGCAACTTAGCAAGATTCTGTCTGAAAACAAAAAATAAAAAGGACTGGGGACATACTCAATGGTAAACCGCCTCAGGGTTCAATCCTCAGTACTGAAAAAGAAATAAATAAAATAAGACCCTAAAGAGGTACAGCTTGAAGGTTCCTGTGTGGGGTACAGCATTAGGTGGCCACCATCTGCCTAGAAGAACTCTGCCACCACCCCACAGATGTTTCCTGGCCCCTGTCCACAGGAAGACTTTCCTCCAGACTTTGCCTTGGCCTGTGCATTATTTCTCAGGGAATAATGGGGGAAATCCCCACTTTTGACCTTTGGTGAGCTGGACGGACTCCTGTACCTGCCCTTCAGTTGCGTGTCCAGTTATGTCCTGGGCCTCTGTTTCCTCATCTGTAAAATGGAGATTATACCAGACAGGACCCTTGAAGAGATTTCTAGTTGGTCACTTTGAGCTGTGATCTGCCCTCTGGTGGCCGTGCTGGTAACTGCAGCCTGCTGGGTCTTGCAGGGCTCCAGAGAGGCCACATGACCCTCGTGTTTGGATGCCGCCACCCAGAGGAGGACCACCTGTATCGGGAGGAGATGCTGGAGATGGCCCGGAAGGGGGTGCTGCATGAGGTGCACACAGCCTATTCTCGGCTGCCCGGCAAGCCCAAGGTAAGTGCGGCGGTGAGTGGACACCCTGGCCCCCTGAGCCTCCATCTCCTCAGCTGGAAAGTGGAGACACACACCCATCAGGGTGACACTGTGGAGAGCACTGTGCCCTGTAGTCCAGGAGAAGAGACAAGCCCAGAGAGGTTTAGGATCAACTCAGGGTGACACTATGGGTTAATCCCCAGAGCCCAGCCTGCTGAAGACCCCCAGCAGCCCCCTCGGGCACGTGGCTGCCCAGGGAGAATGGTCCAGCTGGTTACACTCCAGCTGAAAAGGTTAGACGGCAGCTACTGCACTGGGCCCCAGGAGCCTGGGGATTTGGACAAACTTTTGGCTCAGCAGTCATGAACTTGTTCCTGAAGACTCCTCTTGGACCCCATTCTGGGCCCACTGGACATCTGGTGTGGAACAAATACAGAATCCCGATTGTCTCCTGAACCCTCTGTGTGACTGGGAAGCCTGGAAACCTGCACCCCAGATTCGAATCAATGAACCTGGGCATGGGGAGGCTGCCCTTTCTAGAATGTAGGCAGGCAGGCCTCAGAGCCCTGGGCAGGGGGTTGACTTGATTGATGCCTCTTTGAAGTGTGATGAAGATTTGGAGAATATCCGGGGGGCCCCCTGACCTGGGCTGGGCTAGGTGTCAGTGTACCTTCTCATACTGAGCCACGGTTCTGCCTGGGAGGGTGCTTACTCCCCTGACATCCCTATCTCCCCTAACGGGGGACAGCAGGCTTGACCCCCAGCCTCTCTCCCAGGGGCTAGGGACTAGACCCACCGTATCCTCTGATTTCAGGTCTATGTTCAAGACATTCTGCGGCAGCAGCTGGCTGGCGAGATCCTCCGAGTGCTGCATGAGTCCCCTGGCCACCTCTATGTCTGTGGGGATGTGCGCATGGCTCGAGATGTGGCCCACACCCTGAAGCAGCTGGTGGCCGCCAAGCTGAGCTTGAGTGAAGAGCAGGTTGAGGATTATTTCTTCCAGCTCAAGGTACGGGGAGCTGATGTGTGGGTCCGTGTAGTCAAGGGTCCAGGCTGCAGAAGGAGCTAGGACCAGGGCGACAGGACCAGGAGAATCTCAGAACACTCCTGGGTCCCGAAGGAACCCTAGAGCAGTCCAGATGGGCTATTGGAAAGCCTAACTCTACCCCCCCGCCCCCCCCCCCCCGTGTGGTTGCCTGTCAGCTTTAAGAAGGCAGGTCCACGAGTTCTGTCTTTCCATGGGTGGAATGGGAGCAGGAGGACCTCTCTGGCCTCTCTCCAGGCCCCTTTCAGAGAGCAGCTGTGTAGCCAGAGCAGAGTAACAAACACCGGGTAGGAAACTTGTCCCCTCTGGCAGCCTCCTATGCAGGAAGCACCTGTTATTTACACCCAGGATGCTGTCTGCTTGTCCTCAGCCCCCAGTGGGAAGGACACTCCCTTTATGATGGTAACAGCCACAGTGTTCATCAGGGGCCCACCTGGGGCCAGGTGCTTATGGAGGATTCCCATGAGGCGTTTCCTTCTAAGGGCTTCATGAGGGAGGCACATTTACACCCCCATTTTACAGAGGGAGGGGCCTCGGGGTCCACAACAGTGAAGCTGAAAGCCTAGCACTCTGTCTCTGGCCCCAAAGCCTGTGCTCACCACTTCCATACTCTTCCTAAGACACGTTCTTATGTTCATCATGTTTGAGCACCTACTATGTGATAGGGATACAGCAGTAGATAGAACAAGCAAAAAATCCCTGCCTGGATGGAACATTCTAGAAGAGTTGATACAACAGAACATGCATAATGGATACTGCATCAGGGAGGCTGCTGAGGGAGACTTAGGGGCCTATTGTTTTAAATAAGATGTCACTGGAAGGTGACAGTTGAGAAAATACCTGAAGCAGGTGAGGAAGAAGCCTTGTGGGTAAGGAGGGAGATGGCATTCTAGGCTGCTCTTCAGGGAACAGCATGCATGAAGGTCCTGGGGTGGCATTAGCATATGTGTGTGAAGAACAGCAAGACCCCACAAATGTCTCCCAAAATGTGTTCAGAGTTGGTAGATTCCAGGGTCAGATAGTTTAGAACATGCTCAGTTAAACAAAGGCAAACACACTGGTGTACCATCAGATGTATCATGACAGTTCAAGACTGGGGTGGAGGAGGGGAGAGAAAGTGCACCGTATTTCCCACCCAGACTTATCTCAGACTTATGCCACCTTCTGGGGCATCTCGTGAGACGAACACTAGGCAGGAAGTAGGAATGGCGTCCACCTGCAGAGCTTCAGGAGATGTTGAGAGGATTCACCCCAGAGCAGGCGCTAATGGGGCTGGGGGGGGCATAAACCAGATCCAAGTGCACTCTCCACACCAAAGGGCTCCTGCTGGCCTGTTCCGTGTCACAGAGGAGCCAGGGCTTGGTGAGTGGGGGGTGGGGGGGTGGCTGGGCCAGCAGGGCTGACCTCGTGGCCCCTGTTTCTCTTCAAGAGCCAGAAGCGCTATCATGAAGATGTCTTTGGTGCTGTGTTTCCCTACGAGGTGAAAAAGGACAGGGCCGCGGGACAGCCCAACACAGGCCTCTGACGACCACTGGAGCAGTGAAAGCTGCTGGCGTGGAATTTAAGGACTGAGTCGACTCTCAAGCTGAGGACAAGGTCCTGGGGAGTTGGAAAACAGCCATCTCTCCAAGCCCTTCTTAGTTCCACCATCCTTCTACTTGACCTACTACCAAGTAGCATCCTGGGCTGGTTTGGAGCCAGCACTCTCTCTGAGCCCACCCTTCCTTGGGCAATGGAGTGCGGGGGGTAGGGGTGGGGGGCCTCGCTGGCCCCTTGGAGGTTCAGTCCCTGAGCCAGGCCTGGCAAGAGGGGGAGGAAAAGGGGAAACCTTATTCTGGTTGCAGCACTGTAAGTGGCCACCAGGAGGCGCTACCACAACACTCTGTATTTAGCTGCCTTGTGTACAGTTATTTATGTCTCCGTATTTAAAAAAAAAACAACCCCCAACCCCACTCGCAACAGCCCCTTGGACCTTTCCTCTGTGATTCCTTAATATAATATTTATATTAAATGTGTTCTATTTTAACCAACCTGCATATGTATGTGTGTGTTTGGAGGGGGGATTGTTTTGTAAGGAAAGCAGATCTAAGTCCTATGGAGAAGGACTGATGTGTCCCACACAGGGACAAAGATCCCCACCTGTGCTGGGGATGCAGGGCACAGGCAAGGGGCTGGAGCTGTATCTCACCCAGAAAGCATCTGATGAAAGGTGTGGTGAGCAGCGGGATTATGCACAGAGTGCCAGGATTTTAGCAAAGGCCTGGACCCTCACCCTGTCTTAGGAAGGGGTTTGTTCTGTAGCCACCTGTTTGGCCACTTGTGATTTAGCACATGGGGAAAGCAGGTGAGGTTTCCTGGTTGTGGAAGACTTTGTGGAGGGTAAGGGCATGCATTACCCTTGCCCCTCCTGGGAGACTGTGGTCCTTTCTTGATTTGAAGCCAGCCAGGGAGCTGCTTCTTTTGGGGTAGGGGTTGAACCCAGGGGTGCTTAACCCCTGAGCCACACCCCCAGACCTGGTGTTTGTTTTATTTTTCTTTTGAGACAGGGTCTCACTAAGTTGCAGAGGCTGACTTTGAACTTGCACTCCTCCTTCCTCAGCCTCCTGACCCAGGGGAGCTTCTTAAGCGACAGAGCTGCATCTCCTCCTGGTCAGAACCACAAAAAGGTCGCAGTTGGGGACAAGTGGTGGTTTAGAGAAATCCTGCTCTCGGCTTCAGTTTGGCCCTTGCTTCATGGGCTCCCTCACCTTCTCTCCCCTCCTCTCCTGCCACTTCTGGTGGCAGCTACTCTCATGGAGGTGGGGGATGGGGGAAAGGGGCTTCCCAAAGTCTAGTTGCCCAGAATCCAGTGGCCTAGACCAAAGGCTTCTCACAAATTAATGTACACTCGAGTCACCCGGGATTTGTTAACATGCAGACCTGATACAGTAGGTCTGGGTGGGGCCCGAGGTGCTTTTTTTTTGGGGGGGGGGACCAGGTATTGAACCCAGGGCACTTAACTACTGAGCCACATCTTCATCCCTTGTTTGTATTTTATGTAGATATAGGGCCTTGCTAAGTTGCTGAGGCTGGCTTTGAATTCGAAATCCTCATGCCTCAGGCTCCTAAGCTGCTGGGATTGCAAGCATGCACCACTGCACCAGGTCAAGGTACTGCATTTCTAATCAGCTCCCAGGTCATGTCGGTGCCTGCTGGTCTGAACACTCTTTGAGCCCCACCCTGGCTCCTGGGGCTGGGTTCTGATGGAGTGTGCAGAGTAAAAGGGCATCACCTGGACATCCAGCTGGGCTCCCTTCTGCTGCCCAGTGGCCGGCAGATCCCCAGATACTGAGCCATTTCCCTCTTGCACATCATGACTGGGACAGCTTTGGAATCAGCTTCTTGTCCCGCCTGCCTCCTCCTCTCACTTGGGCACAAGGTTCTGATGAGGCTCTGCGGGGGGGGGGGGGGGGGGGCACAGGCTCTGTCCCAGCCCTTCTTCCATCTCAGAAGCATGGAGCTGTTTTCCAGGTTCACCCAGCTGCTGAGATCCAAAGACCCCTGTGGAAGAATTCCATGTCCTCCTGCTTTCCCCAGCTCTCTCCTGGGGTTTGCAAGGGACTCACTGTGAGTAGGTGTGGATGTCAGGATCCCCCTTCCCAAAGGGAGCCCACACTGTCTCTCCCACTCCCTGGGCAGGAACCTCCAGTTCCAGAGACTCCCAAGTGTCTCCAGACACATTTAATAAACCACGGTCTTCCCCAACAACCATTTTTATTCCTTCATTTTCCTTATTTTCCCCTGGGAAAGAGAGTTGGTGGAAGCCTTGGGGGATGGAATCAGGGTAGTTTCCTGGACGGGTGGGGGGCTGAGCTGGGTGCCAGGTGAGAAGGAAGGAGAGTAAGGGTCAGAGAAGGGGGGTGGGGCTGAGGAGGTCCCCTCCCTGCAGGGAGTGCATAGCTCTGGCTGGGAACTGGAGTTGACCTGGGACAGGAATGTGCCACATTCAACACAGGCCTGGACTGGGTGCTTGGGAGGCTCCAGAGACTCCGTGTCTGCTGAGGGGGGTGAACACAGCTTCACCAGTTCTGAACACCCTCTGCTTGCATGGTAGCATCCAGGAGGCTGGAGCTGAGACAGGGGAGTGGAGATGATGAGGAAACTCAGCACCACATCCCAGCCCTGTCCTCAGGCCAGGGAGCCCACCTATGTCTGCACGTGGGTCAGCTGGACATCACCCGCCACTTCCAGGTTATTGATGGCCGGCAGGTTCTTCATGCGGTGGAGGTATTCAAACAGGTGTTGACCGTCCACAGCCACCTTGAGGCAGTGACCTTCACACATGATCCATACCTGGACAGAGAGGCCCTGTCACTTCCATTTGGAAAATCAGCAGCCCTAAACGCAGGGCTTGAATCTCCTTCTTTCCCTCCCTCCTGCCTTGGCCAGTAACAAGCCCCACCCCTGCATGCTGGCTACACGGTAATATCTGCTCCTCAATAAATACCCATGCGCTCTCCTTCCCTGGTACTTTAGCATATGCCCTTCCTGAGCATGGAATGCTCTTCCCACCCTGCACACCTTTGCCTCTGCCTGTCACCCTCCAGGATCCAAACCTTCCTTGACTCACTCCCTGTCGAGCCACCTGCCTCCCCAGTCCACTCTCCAGTTGGGATGAGATGCTGCTATCTTGGGCTATCTGTGTCCTCAGGGCTCGGGGCCTGGACTCCTGCAGCAGCCTCCTAACATTCTTTACAGCCGGAGGCCTCTCCTCGAGGCAGGCAGGGAACAAACCTCAAAACCTCATCACCCATGGCGATGGCGAGCACAGCCCCCTTGCTCTGCGCTGGGCACTGCCCTCAGCATGCACAGATCTGGTCTCATTCCATTCTTAACAGTCCTCTGATCTCTAGTATTATTACTCCATGTTATAGATGAGGAAACTGAGACGCAGAGCATGTGTCACTTCCCCCAGGTCTCAGAGCTCACTAATCGAGGTTATTGTTCCCGGACTTGAAACACTCCAATGGCTTCTCATTGTATTAAAATCCAAGCCCCTTTCATGGCCCACAAAGGCCCACACCAGTCATTTTCAACCCCGATTGCAGATGTATCACCTAGGGAGTGTCTTAAAAATACAGAGGCCCAGGCTGATCGCCTCACTGGCCTGGGGTGGGGGCCCTGGCCTTGATTTGTCTTTCTAAGCTCTCTGAGTGAATCCACTGCAGAGTCAAGGTGGAGAAGGCCCACTCTGGGTGGTCAGGCCTCCAGCTAATCTGTACCTCTCTTGCCCTGGCTCTCCACCACAGCCCTTGCCCTTGAGGCTCCAGATGGACCCCATTTGCCTCTGCGCAAGACACAGGCAGCTCCCTCCAGCCCATGCTCAGTTTCCCTTTCTGCAAGGACCTGTCCCTTCTCTGCAGTGACCAGTTCATGACCGTTCCTTCTTCCTCCCCAATCTACACTGTGAACTCCGTGGGGGCAGGACCCTGTCTGATAGCTTGGTGGCTGCATCCACAGAAGTGGGCTACTTCCTACAAGGTGGCCCCCATAAAGGGGTCAGCAAGTGATGGCAGAGTGAAGATGGGAGCAAATGAATCAGGCCTCATTCTTGGGTTCCGTTTGGCACAGATCGGCCGTGTGACCTGTGTCCTGCGAGTTTGTTTTACTCATATGTGAAAAGCAGACACTGACACCTGCTATGTGTGGGGGGAGCAGTGATCATGGAAATAATAATAACCTGTTAACATTCTCTCTTCCTTGGGGTGCAATCCTCATCCCTCAGGCTTCAGCCCCCATGCTGTTCCAGGTACCCCCAGACTCCTCCACCTCTTCTCCCCTTGCCCCCTGTGAGCCCCTCCCTCTGAGCTCGAGGCCACAGCAACGTACCGAGAAGCTCCTGCCTCGAGTGAAGGGCATTTTTCCGGGCAGGCTTCGCTCCTCATACCCCCAAGAGCTGTTGATCTGGGTGTTGCGGACCACAGCATTCTCATCAAAACGGGGGTTCATGTGGAAGGCGACGTCACTCCCGGAGCGCAGGTTAATGTGGAACCTGGGGTGAGGGGCAACTCACATGGACCCTCTCTGTCCACTGAACTCTGGGACCCAGCCCTTCCCCACAATCCCCAACTTGTCGGGAGCTAGGGAGATGGCCAGAGTGACCGTGGGGGTCTTTATTCTGATAGCCCTGAAGGCCCTGTCTTACCTCTTAGCACTTGGCAGGACAGTGCCTGACACCATGATGGACTTGGACGGGTACAGCCCCCCTGGGATGCTGGTGAAGAAAGGCATCGGCTGTTGGGAGGGTGGGGACAAGTCAGCCAGCAGCAGCAGCCAGAGAGCCACACCTGCCCCTGAGAATCCTGTACCAACTTCCACACATGTGTCCCATCAGCCAAGTCTGGAACTGTGCCTTTGAGCAGGACGTCTTCCAGAAGGAGCCCTAGGACATCTTTACCTGGCTCAGTCAAGCCAAAGGATAACTTTCCAGCATTCCCCAAGGCAGTGGGGAATGTCATTTTAAATGTCACAGAAGGAACTTTGGCCAACACCAAAGGGTTCTCGGGGTGGAAAAAGGAAAATCCTAATTTGCTCACTGGAAGAGACCACGTCAGAGTTGAGGGCTCCTTTGGACAGTCTTCTAATTTATGTGGATGCTTTTAAAATCAGCTTGACAATGGACTGCCTTGAATTATGCAAGTCAGAGGACCATCCCCACTGGCCCTGCCCTCCCTCCCTGCCCCACACAAATGGAATCTCCTGCCTTCTCTGAGAACCTACTCACATAGGTTGGGTTGGGGAACACCGTAGGTGGCATTGCAGGATTCTGTTGAAGAGAGACCAGAAAATTCAATGTGGAAACACATGTGCAAACACACACACACACACACACACACACACACACTCTAGAGTACGCTCCAGTGGGAGACTGAGTTGTGAGGGCTCAGCCCTTGGATTCTGCCACATGCCTTCCATCAGCCCTCCTGCCTGAAACTTCCTGGTGTGTTCCTGGACCCATCATAGACACCTCCCTCTCATCACCTCCACAGAAGCCCCACTCAATCCAGGCCCAAACCTGATTTGCAATGGCAGGAGGAAGAGAAAGATCAAGACCGTGATCAGTAGTGACATTGCAGGGACTTGTCCTTGGGATCCAAGTCTAGGAACCTCACATCCAGGATTTGGGGCCACCATCCCTCCCTCTCTTGGTAGCAGAAGGAACCATTTCTCTGCTGGCCCCTAGCAGACCTGCTTATTTGAAGATTGTTCCAGAATCTCCACTGTCCCAAGGAGAGTTTTAGCTGGACATCTCCAGACTGGAGGTGGGGGGGGGGGGTCGGCCCCATCTGTTCCCATCCTCCTGGATAAACCACTTTAGGACTTGCTAAACCAGTGCTGGGACTCTAGGGAATTCTGTTGGTGCTCAAGAGGGAAGCCACGGGGCTAGGAGCTGAGAAGAAACTTTTAGACTTACAGGGAACATCTGTCCTGGGGTGCTGTGCACCGTGTGGATAACAGTTTGAGTCTGGAAGAAAGAAACCAAGTCTCAACCAGCTCCCAGCTCCCACTAGCGTGAATGCTACTAACTGCCACCAGTGGACACACACACAAACACACACACACAAACACACACACACACACACACGCGCGCACACACTATGAAGAGAATTAACCTTGAGCTGTAACCAAGGTTCAGAGAGGCTGGATAGAGTTGTTTCTAAGCTCACAGGAATGTGGGGGACCAAAGGTTAGAGCTCCAGAGAAGAGACACGTCTGCCCCAGCCCCACTTTCCTCTCTGGGAATTTCCGTCTGCACAGCTGTACTTTGCAAGCAAGAGAGGGGGAATGTGGGGCCTCTGCAGACAAGTGGCCATTCAGGTGGTTCCCTGTTGCATGGGGCCAACCAGCCACACCCCCAGGTCCCTCCACCACACCCAGAGGCCAGGCAGGTGGTCCGTGGGGCTGGCCTTAGCTGCCCACTTTCTTATGAGAGACACTGATGCCTGGCCATGGCTCCTTCCTTTAACCCACAGGAAGAAACAAAATGAAGAGGACCAGAAGAGAGAGAGGCTGACTTACCACGGGAGCCAGGTTGGGAGGCCAAAAGCCTGGAGGCTGAGAAGACAAGAAAACTCAAAATGATGGCTGGTTCAGGTGGAGGAGGCATGGCTACCTACCTCCAGGGGGGCTTCTTGTGGTCAGAAATGACCACCCCCAAGTCTCAGGGCTGGGGAGGAGGATGTGCCCTTGGCTGCCCCAGATGGGTCCCACACAGGCCATATTGCTTCCCTGAATCCCCAGAGGCAACCGCCCGATGCCCTATTCCACCCATCAGGTGAAAACCAGTGTTCACCGGAGGCCCCATTGTGAGCCGAGCACTGGGCTTCTCATTTTCCAGGAAGGGAGACATCTTTAGCTTCTACTTCACTGGCGGGGCCTGGAGGCTCAGCAAGGCAAAGCAGCTTACCCAGGCTGGCCCAGGAAGCAAGTGAGAAAATTCAAAATGGCACCCAATCTGTCTGACTGGATCCACCATCCCCTATATCCTCCCCAGGCCAGGGCCAAATCTGGAGGGCTCTGCAAAAGGTTTCCAGGAGCTGGACCAGTCCTGGGATTGGTGTGATGGGAGGCAATTAGTGTGACGTCCATGTCATCATGGGCCATGCTGAGCCTGGGTAGTCCGAGCGCTCTCCCCACCCCCACTGCTCTGGTAGCCAGGGGAAGGGCTGCCTTCCTGTCCCTGATCCTGCCCCTCCCAGAAGGCCACTCTGGCCCTGGCTTGCTTCCTCCTGTACTTGGCTGTGGGAACCAGAGCCCGTATTCATTTCTTGGGTCCCTGCTTTGTGCCAGACTCTGTGCAAGGTGTCGGTGTCCAAATAATGGTGCCACAGTGCCAGTGCTCCAGGGGCTTGTGGGCATAGGGAGGGGGGCAGCAGAGTGACAGGGACAGACACATAAGCATGGTTATAATAGGACATGGTGACTGCATGGCACAGATATGGACAAAGTTCATGGGGACACAGAGGGGAGCGTCTGGCAGCCTTCCTGACGGGAAAAACTCCCTGGAGGAGTGATATCTAAGCAGAGCATCACTGTGCGGTGAGAGGCTTGCCCGGGGTGAGATGGGCACATGGTGGCTTCAGCTCTGGGGACAGCATGGGCAAAAGCATGGTGGCCTGAGAGGCCTCGAGGGAACAGCAGAGGCTGCATGCTCTTTATGAGTGGGCCGGGCTGGAAGGCAGGAAGGTGGGCGGAGGCGAATCTGGGGACATTCTGTTGTGCTCCTCTGGGGACCTGGGGCTTCCTTCAGAAGGGCCGAGGCTTGGACCAGGACGGGTGTGCTCATGGGAAGGGATTGCCCAGTGGGGTGTGAGGCGCTGGACCACGGCTGTCACAGTGAGGAGTCACCATGGTCTGGGTCATGGCAGAGGCTTTGGAGAGGGAGAGACAAGAGTATCAAGAAGGGGATAGGGACCCAGGACACTGCCCAGGTCCCCAGCTCTGGGCGCCTGGTGGAAGCAGACGGGGGAATCCCCTAGCGGCTATGACAGGCTGGAGCGGCCTGTGGGCCCTCTGTCCTTCCTGCTGTCTGCTCAGCCTCCCGGCCTCCATCTTTAACTCACTTTTGGTTTGCGCCCCCTGTGTTTCGATGGGAAACAGGCAGGCTGGGAGAAGTGCATGGTGGGAAAAGCCGGCCGGACTGGAGACCTCTGTTAAAACAAAAGGCACCACCGGTTGACTCGGAGCATCCATGGAGCCAAGGAAGAGAAGAAAGAGGTCGGGCAGGAGCAGCGGCCAGGCAGACACAGGACCCAGAGGCCAGCTCAGGACCAGGTGGCTCCAGGGCGAGGAAGGGGCTGCTGGGTGAGTCGTGGCAGGTGGGCACTCTCCCTCCCTCTCCCTCTCTCTGTCTTTCCCCTGCCAGGGAGGGAGGGGACGTGGGGGATGAAGCTCTGAGGGAAAGGGGCTCGTGGTTACTGCGGACCTACTGTGGGTCCAGAACACCCCAACCTTCCCCTTCTTCACATGATGTCTCCTCAGCTTTTAGATATTTTAAAACAGGGAGGGTCAAACCGACGACAAAGTGGGCCGTGGAGTCGGACCCTGACTTACACAGCGTCACGGGACCACACAACCCAGTGGCAATGACTATGTCCATTCTACAGATGAGGAACCACCAACCCAGTGGCCGTAACTATGTCCTTTCAAGGCGGGGAGAGGCGACATTGGTCCCCCCACAGATGGAGAGAATGGCAACAGCTGGGGATTTGAACGGGATTCTGCCTGGTTCCCAACCTTGGGCTCTTTCTGGAACCACCTGGTCTGCGAACCAAGGTGGAAACAGAGAGTGACAGTCAGAGGAGAGGCCGAGGGGTCTGGGAGACCAAGGCAGGAGCTTCAGACAGAGACAGCAACACAAGGATGGCAGAGTGACAGAGGAGGCGGGGAAGACCACCACCAAGATTGGTTAGTACCAGTGTGATTCTGCAACCTGCACAATCAGAAAAAATGAGAAATTATACCCCAACTGATTCAAATGTATGAATTGCCAAGATCATTGTAATGTCATGGGTAGCTAATAAAAAAAATAAAATAAAATAAAATGAAATAATAAATAAAATAAAATAAATCTCTTTTCTTCATAAGTTAAAAAAAAAAAAAAAGATTGGTTAGTTCCCAACCTATGTGTCCCCAAAGCCACGTGGAGAGGAGATTGGCTGGTAACTTTGGGCCACGGAGTCTAGACACAGCCAGCCTGGGCCCCTGGTCCCAGCCCTGGGACAGGGGCCTAGGGTTCAGTCTCACCTGGAAACCGATGTAGGACAGCTGCAAAGGGCCGGTGACAGAGATGGTGTCCACGCGATGGAAGGGCACGCGGTGTGCATACTGCACAAAGAAGTTCTTGTTCACCATCACCTGGCAAAGGAGACCGCGTTCCAGGAGAGGAGTCCCGGGCCAGGGCGGGAGCACGCCTGAGCTCCTGGAGCCCCGCTTCTGGAATCAAAGGCCTGAGCCTGGTTTTCACAACCAGCCCACCTCAGAGCGGGCATGGGGGACCCTCAGGGCTGCACCAGTGACAGGAACATGTGAGTCAAATGTCTCCAACCCCAAGCTCCCATTGGCTTTTTGTTCCTATAGTTTTCTGTTTATTACTGTATCTTCATTTTTCTGGTGACACTTCACCTGGGACAGCATCTAGGTATGCATAAAAATGCTCATGGAGAGCGGGGGGGAAGTGATCTAGGGTCACACACTAAGCAGGGAACCCCATGTCACACAGCACAGAAGAGGACAGTCTCATGCCACCTGGGTCCCCAAGCCCAGAGACACTGCTCTGGCTGCAAAGGTCATTTGCAGGGACTTACAAATCCATGTGGCTACTGGAACCTGGATAAAGTCTAGAACAAGGTCCCCCCCACACACACAAAAAAAGAGATGTTTCCAGAAGTGGAGGAATGGCTACAGCAGGGGAATGGGCTCATCTTGAACTTAAAGACGTAAGAGCTCAAAAATCATCACGGTGATGTATCTAGTCCCTATTTTCACAGTGAAAGAAGCAACAGGTGCACCTGCAGGGGCAGGTGATTGCACGCATGGAGACTAGCTAGCCACAGGTGACGATCTAGAAAGCCACAGTCCCATGGTCTGGGTAGTGGTGTCACTCTGGCCTGATCTCAATCAATGTATTTAAAGACTGTTCACCCAGCCCAGAGGGACAGGAAGAGGGCTTCCCGCTCACCTTGAACTCTGAGCTCTCCACCTGGAAGCAGAGCTCAAAGGGCTTCCCCTTCTGGAAGGGCATTTGCATCTTTCTCTCCTCGGGCCCCCAGCGTCCATTCTGCTTCGTGTTGCAAACCACATACCCTCCCTCTTCAAACCGAGGGTTGAAGTGGAGAGCAATGTTTTGATCGCTAAAGCCAGTCTGCAAGTTCACAGCAAACCTAGGCAGAGGGAAACCAAAGAGTCTTCCGTTGCATGGTTACTGCCAACATCAGAATGAAAGAGCCTGGCACCACGGGCTTCTTTGCATAGAACCTGCGCAGCTTACATGAATTTGTTGGCATCTATTTCCTGTTGTTATTGATCATCTAATTTGGACCTAATGTGTTTTCATGAAGTTATTGTATGTTGCCCTTCCAGCGTGATTTTCTAAAAACATGTAAGTAGGAAAATGGGTAAGGAAAGAGCTAGCATTAGCCACAAGAAGCCTGGATCTTGGAAACTAATTACAAATGGATGTCAAAGATGGTAACCATGAAGCATGTGACTTAGTGCCAAGTGAACGCTCGCAGGGGTCAGTGTTGGAAGCCAGCCCCCACCTGCCCAACTGGGAAAGAAAAGAACAAATTTGAAGATCGTTTGAAATCGGTGGCCATATACCTACAAAGACAATGTCGAAAAGGGAAAGTGTGGGATAAATACCAGCTCACCAGCATAAAAATGTCACTGTGCGGAGTTTTGTGAAGCCTGGTGCTCACTGCATGATGGTGTGTGTTGGAGTGGACGTGGTGACCCTGAAGTCAAGTGAGGTTGGCCTCAGATCCCTGACACTGCCCTCAGGTTGCCACACTCAGGACGAGATCCTGAGGGAGGTCATGTTCAGGAGCCCCCAATGCAAGTTCATCCCTCTCTTTGGGAAGGAAACCCCTCACCCTGGACACTTTCCCCTGGGACATGAGCCATTTCAAATCAAAGAACCTTCCAGGGCAGTTGGCTCCCAAAATGGGGGCTCGATAGATGTCTTCTCTGCTTTTCTCTGTTATATCTAGACCCTGAAACCAAGTTCAAGTCTCAAGTTCAAGATGGGGCATCTCCCTGCAGTCCAGCCTTCCCTGAGCTCTGTATGAACGCAGCTTCTGCCTGCTTCATTGGCCACTCTGTTCTCCCACACAGACTTCAGGCCAGGGCCTTGGCTTTCCCTCCTCTCTGTCCCTCACGGGGCCCAGCGCTGCACCTTGCCCCAGAGGCAGCCTTCTAACTTCCTATAGAGCCCACTCAATTTCTGTTGGAAAAGAGCATGTTCTAGAACATTCTGGCACCTTCTGGCCCGCTAAGCACGATGTACTCCTTCAAGCCAGGTTGCTCTATGACAGCAGGGCCCAGAACCCAGCCTGGATCCCTGTTGGCCCCGACTCTAGCAGTGCTAAGAAGAAGGAAGAACCCGAGTTACAAAATTAAAGCCATTTCTCTTTGGATGGAGAATGCGGATTTTGAAATATCTCTGGATGTATTTCTCCCTTGGCAGCCCTCCAGCTTCATTCCTGTGTTTTGAAAATTCCTGCTCCAGGGAAGGGCGAGAGCAACATTTCCCAAGGGAGCGTCACCAGAACTGGAGGGACAATGTCTTGTAGACAGGGTGGCGCAGTAGGAATTCCTTCTGGTGCGGGAGGGGGTCAGGCTGATGTGTGTGTGTGTGGGGGGGGGAATTCAGGGTAGGTCCTGGATTGCCCTATTGGAGGGCTTTGAGTAAATCTCCTGCAGGATTTCCCAGGGCTCCTGGACAAGTCCCATGTCCACTGTGGCCATGTCCACCCTAGTCATAGGGGATGGCAGTCGTGGAGGAAGTGAATCAAATTCAGATTGCCAATCCAAGGCACCAGAGGGTGTGAAGAGGATCCACAAGGTCCTAGTGCCCCATGTAAGGTGATGACAGGGCCTCTGGGATTGAGACAGACAGCTGAGCCCCGATGGGGCTTGCCCAGGCACTGTGGACAGTGGAAGACAGCAACTGTGTAGATCCCAACCAAACCTGTAAAACCACACACCTCAGTGCCACCCAGACAGTGTTGCTCAGCAGAGGTCAGCCAAGGCTGCATGGGGGTCAGAGACCCCCCCTCCAGCCTGAGAGGACATGGGAGCTCTTCCTTGTTTGCACACAGCCCCCGCTTCACTGAGGAGGGTGGGAAACAACTCTGATCAGCATCTTGGCTGACTTAGTATTTTCCAGAAAATGTTTTGAAAACCAAAGAGACAAAATGACTTTTGAATATGTCCACACATCTGCCAAAGAAGGGCTCCACAGTAGACGGAGCCAGAAGGGGACAGAGGAAAGTTCTGCTTTTGCAACTCTGGGCCCCTTTCCTCCTTGCTGAGTTCTCTGGGGACAGGGAGCCCTGCAGTCGATACCCGTGCTCAGTAGCGCTGGGAAGCATGGGCAGGGCCTAGCCCTTCACGCTCAGCACCCTGTGGCTGCTAAGGGAAGAGGCTGGAGACAACAGCAGCACCATCTGTATACCTGTTTTCAAAGGAGTGAAGAACGGTCCCCTGGATAGTGATCTGGAGTCCCTCCTGGAGACCTCCATGGATTGTCCCAGAAAAGGGGACCATCTGCAGGGAGAAGACATGGGATGTCAGTTGGTGGGCACGCGCCTGGGTGTGAGAGCACAGTGCTAGGGCCTGGGCATGTGGCTGTGAATGGGACAGGTGGAGTCCCAACCTCACAGATCTTAGGGTCCTGTGCAGAAGCAGATGCGACTCCGTTGATTGCAGACATTCTGAGCCCTAAAAAGAGGAGACCACCTGAGTCTGAGGGGACATGATGGGCAGCCAACCTTGACAGTCTGAGAGGAAGTGACTACCCAGGAATCCACCAGGAGGAGGGCCTTCCAGATGCAGAAGCGGCCGAGGGAAGCTTACTCAGCTCTCTTTGGCACAGTGTCCTCCTCAGTGACGTAGAGATAACCCCTGCCCTTGCTAAGGCAGCTTGGTGGATGACTGTGGAGAACATGGCGCATAGTAGGTGCCTCTCTGCTACCCTCCTCCTCTTCCTGCCTTGCCCTCTCTGGGCACAATCCCCACCCTGGTGACTTCCCAACTTTCCATGCACACTTCTGGATGGCTGTTGTCCACCCTCATTAGTGCACAGTTCTGTGTCCTGGGTGGTTTTCCTACTGTCTTCTCTACACCTCCTTTAGGTCAATTTCCTGTTAGAATTCAGTGTTTCCCAGAGCAGGGGCAGTGATGTGCACGAGCCAGATGGCCAGGTAGGACCAGTAGGGAGCAGTGGAGACTGAGGCCTGGGGACTTCACACCCTTACCAGCTCTAACCCATGAATTCCACCCAGGCTCAGTGTTAGCAGTTCCCAAATTAAAGAGTAACCCAGAAATTTAGATTTATTATTATCTTTTGAGTAAACATTTTCATTTCTGGGGAAAAAAAATATTCTCCAAAAAGGGTGCATCCGATCCTATATGGGGGAGATACCGGATGAAGTATTCGCAATGCAATGCTGTAGCTGAACTGGCTCCAGAGGAGTCCAAGGGTGGAAAGGGAAGTGGGCCAAGGTTGGGAGGAGGTGAGGCAGGGCCAAAGTCCATCAGCCCTGGGGCTGGGCAAGGGCGGGGTTCTCTGTGACCTGTTTTCTCTGGGGATTTCAAAAGCACCACTGCCAAGACCAGCCCACGCCTGTGTCCTGAAGACATATGACACTGTGGAACCTACAGAAGCCCATCCACACTCAGGGGCACCGCAGGGCCTGGACCTTAGGCAGAAGCTTCTGTCAGTAGACCTCTCTGGGAAGTATCTCTTGTTGCCACTTAGGATGGGTCTGAACTCACATTAAATCCTTGAGTGACCTTGAGAAATTCACACTTCTCTTGGCCTCCGAGTTCACCCCTGCCCATGTCCATGGTCTGGGGGAAGTAGAGTCACCCTGATAGAGATATGGACCAGCGTGGCATAAACTGACTTGAAGGGCATTGAGTTCAGAGTATTGGAAACCCCTCCCCTGTTTGTTGAAGCCCAACATTCTCATCAGAGCCTTTTATGCTATCAAAAGAGATAACGCTTTAAACACGCCAAAGCTGGGAAGCCTGCGCCCTTCACAGAAGTTTATTCACACTGAGGCACAAGAACAGAAAGCTATCAGGTGTGGTGGTGCAAGCCTGTAATCCCAGTGGCCCAGGAGGCTGAGGTGGGAGGATCTCAAGCTGGAGGCCAGCCTCAGCAATTTAGGGCGATCCTGTGTCCAAAGAGAGAACTCAGTGATAGAGTATTTTCCTAGCATGTGAGGCCCTGGATTAGATTCCCAGTACTAGGAAGGAAAGAAAAGAAAAAAAGAAAAAGGAACAGAAAGCAAGGTATGATGGCTCTGAAGTGCTCAGATCTTACAGAAACTCTGGAAGGAGGAAGAAGGGTACAGGTGATGGGGCAGGACAGAGAACCTTCATCTCTCAGGCAACAGTGTCTTAAAAAAAAAAAAAAAGTTTTCTGAGATTTCAAAATGTCTTAAATGATTGTCCCCAAATTGTGAAAAATAAGATTGTTCTGGGTGTCGCTAATTACAAGCAAAGTTTGTCTTTTCCTCATTATAACAGCAAAGGATGGGAGGCAGCCTAAAAATGCAAGGGGAAAAAGAGGTGAAGTGAGTGATACTGTTTCCAAATGAGGGACTCAATGTGTCCTTAGAGAGAAAAGGGAGGGAAGTCTCAACACGGATACGCAATGACGCCACTTGTGTAAAAAGTGGGTGGGGGGACTGTGAGCATGTGTAGGCTTATTACAGATAAAGTATCTCTAAAAGAATTCAGGAGGACCTGATAACGCTGGTGGACTGCAAGATATGGAGTACTGAGGAAGATACGGAGGGCAGAATGACCCCTCGCCTTCACCTTTGGAAAAGTCCAGAGTCCCTGGAACCCGTGATTATGTTACCTGAAGTGGCAAAAGGAACTCTGCAGGTGTGATTAAGTTAAGGATCTTAAGATGGGGAAAGTATTCTGGACAGAGTGTCCCTAAGTTGCAGAGTCTGGCTTCAAACTTGAGATCCTCCTGCCTCAGCTTCCCAAATCACGGGGGTTATGGCTTATTTAATGTAATTGAATTTTTTTTTTTTTTTGTGGTGCTGGGGATTGAACCCAGAGCCTTGCACATGTTAAGCAAGCATTCTACCACTGAACCCCATGCCTCCGGCTCCAAAACTGCAGGCTTTACAGATGGAAGCAGGAGCCGTGAGCACGCCACAGCATGCAGGCTGTCAGAGAACAGATGCTGTGAGGCCTCGCCAGGTGAGGCTCCTATGGAATTTGGGCCTGTATGTGAGGGAGAGCTCTGAGCAGGACCCACTTTTGATCCTGCTGAAGGGAGGATAGCATCTTGCACTGGGTTTATGGCTTCTGGCCTTGGCTCCTTCCCCAGCTCCCTGTGCCAGAAGTTGTGATATTGAGCAAGTCACTCTGTCTGTCTGGGCCCCAGTCCCTCCTCAGACTATAATACAGTGCTAATAATGTGGCCTGGCAGTGTTGGGGAGAGGGTGGCATGCGATGCCATGAGGAAAGGCCCTGTCTCAGGCTCAGCCTTGGTAATACAGCTGTTTGCATCAGGACAAATCCCTCCACTGGCTCAGATCTTGCTCTGAGCTCCTGCTTGTACCTGGAGGCTGAGATTTTCCCCTCCTCTGTCTGGAGGTCCAGAAAGCAGGGCTGGGTCCAAGAGACAAAGTGTGGACAGCCTCCTGCCGCCAGCCGGCTCAGCGTCACCAGAGGGCACCCCATCCTGGCACCAGCGGTACGGCTACCACTACGCCTGCCTGAGGCTACCCAGCAGCAGGAGGCAGTATGTGACTTTAGCCCAGGGCCCTGAGACCTCAGAAGCTCCCAGGTCCTGCTGGTAGCTGGCCTTTCAAGCCTGTGTTGTCCCCTTGTTAATGCCACTTTTAAGGATGAGGAAACCGAGGCACAGAAAGTCTCAGTAACTTGCCCAAAGCCGCACAGCTGGTCAATGTCAGAGCTGGGATTTGAACCCCAGAACTCATGCTTCCCCACACAGGCTGATGATGATAAAGCACAGGACACCCTTATTGCCGGCCTCACAGCCGGGCCTGTCCTGTCCGTGGCTCTGGCTTCCTTCCTGGCCCTGGAGAGGGCTGCCTAGAAGCAGCAGGGCCTCACAGTGGGAGCCTTTCCTCGCACCACAGTGGTCACTCGGCTCCTTCAGGAGTCAGCATTTGGAGGAAATGTGGCTCAGACTACCAGAGGTCAGCGGCCACCACGTGAGTGGGGAGGGCACACATCCTCTTTCTTGTCTGGACGTGCGCAGCCCAAGTCCTGTTTGAACTCTCCCTTGCCTGCAGGAGGATTTTCTTTCTCGTTTGATAGAAAACCAGAAAGTTTAGCTTCTACATCCACAGAAAATCTCAAAATCAGAATCACAAAATGTCAGCACTTATGTCATTTCCAGTCTGATGGGGAATCAGCGAGAGGGTATGAGATGCTGTGGGGACCCGTTGTGACCCCGCAGACCCCCCCCCCCACAGAGGTGCTGTTTGGCCCCTCCACACACGCCCCACCCCAGGAGCCCCACAGGGTGGCTGAGGGGTGATGGCAGCATTGGCAGCTGCTGGGGAGTTCAGGCCAGGCCTCAGGCCTCTGCTGCGGCAGGGTCAAGTGTGAGGTCCAGGCCACCAGGCTACCCCTGGCACCTGTTCAACCCCCTCAACCCTGACACCCAGGACACAACGACCATAGGCGCTCCTGCTTCCCCAGCATTGGTCTCTCCCTCCTCTGAGAGCAAACCAAGCCGCTGCTTTCTCTGCCACTTTGCGTCTGGAGACACTTGGCAAGTGCCTCAACCTCTTGGAGCCTCAGTTTTTCCACAAGTAAAGTGGGGATAATCAGCCTTACAAGGCTCCCCACGGACAGGGGAAAGGTGTGGGAGGCAGCCCCTTGTTGCCCACATGGACAGTCCCCACTCTGCCTCACCTCCAGGGCTGCCCTCTGCAGACATCCTGGACATGCCCTTACCTTGTGACCTCCGACTCAGTCCTCAGAGCACAGACCCCCTCGATGCCCCCTGACTCCTAATAACATGAAACACTCCTAAAGCACCTACAGTGTGCCAGGAAGTGCTCAAATATGCTCCCTCCCTCAGTGCTTACCCAGCCTTAGGATGGGGGCTGGGGGGTGATTCCCACTTCACAGATGGAGAAACTGAGGCCCAGAGATCACTCAGCTAGTGAGAGACCCATCCGGACAGACCCTCTCCAGAGTCAGTGCTTTAACTACTGCGTGTGATGGTGGCTTCTCTCCCAGAAGCCTGCTGGCATCCCCATTCCCCAAACCATCACCCTTCTAGAAGCTACTAGGCCTGTCTAGCTCAAGCACCTCAGATGGAGCAGGCACCCAGCGGGAGCTCAGAGTGTCTGTCTGTCAAATGCATGGACCATGGTGATTGTCACCCACTGGTCCCAAGAGGCACAGATGAGGCTGGCATGGAATAGGAGCTCTATTGGGATGTCCCCACCTAGCATTTCTGCCCCTTCCCCACTGACCCACTCACCACCCGGCTGTTTCCCAGGCTATGGCAGCCAGCCCAGCTGGGGACAGCCCTGTGACAGTCCCCAGTACTCACCGGGCTGAGGTAGGGAGGCTGGACACCACAGAAAGCCATTTCTCCACCACCTTGGTGGCCACTGCTGCCTTTCACGGCGGCTGGGCTGTCCTCTGCTCAGGCAGGACGATACAAGGAAATAGAAACTAAAGCAATCTGGCAGTTCTTCAACAGGGCGGAGCCAGAGCAGCGGGTCTGCAGAAGGAAGGTAGGCGAGGGGGCGGGAGTCTGGGGTGGTGTGACAGGGCTGGGGCCTTCTGACAACTGAGGAAGCACAGAGACCCCCCACCCTCCCTTCAAATCCTGATTCTTGGAATCATTCCAGAAAGACATCAGAGATATCACTCAGAGTAACAGGCACGAGTTTACTAGAAGGGATAGGAAAGGGAGAAAGGGGACACTCTCAAGGGAGAGGTTGGGTCCTCTCAGAGAGGAGAGGGACAGCATGCCCCTCCTGCCATTCAGTTTTCCTGGGGATCCTGGGGACGTTTTCAGAGAATCCCACCCAGGTCCACCTCTTGACTTTTTTTTTATTATTATTATTAGTTGTTCAAAACATTACAAAGCTCTTGACATATCATATTTCATCCATTTGACTCAAGTGGGTTATGAACTCCCATTTTTACCCCGTATACAGATTGCAGAATCACATTGGTTACACATCCACAGTTTTACATATTGCTATACTAGTGTCTGTTGTATTCTGCTGCCTTTCCTATCCTCTACTATCCCCCCTCCCCTCCCCTCCCCTCCTATCTTCTCTCTCTACCCCATCTACTGTAATTCATTTCTCTCTCTTGTTTTTTCCCCCCTTTCCCCTCACTTCCTCTTATACGTAATTTTGTATAACAGACTTTTGACTGACAGCAGGATGACCTCAGACCTCTGAGTCCCCACGGTGCCTGACAACTGCAGGTCACTTTGGCCCCTGCGGACTGGTTCTCATTGGAACCTGTTTTTACAGATTTTATGGTTAGGGGGAATCATCCTTATCTCCCTGAGTTCTGGGATCTGGTCTGTGTAAGGGTCACTAAAGTCTCTGCTTCGGGGAAACTGGTGCTCCTCATATCTGCATTCGGGGCCTGCTAGTCCTGCAGGCTGTTTGCTGAAAGAATGTCAGGAGCCCTGTGGCTTATTTTCCAGCCAGGGCGGCAGGAAAATGGCTTTGGAAAAGAGAAAGCACGCGGGGGCAGCCCAGTGGGCCCAGTTTAGAGAATGATTCCCTTAGTCTCCTGTTCCCATGGCTCACACGTCATCCCTCCCCATCACTGGGGACTTGGGGAGGAAAGGGGAGTTTCCAACCCTATGACCTCTCCCTCCTCTCTCCTCCAGGGCTCCAGCAGAGCCCAAGCCCATTTGGTTCATAGATTCCAAGTGACATGATGGAGAGTTTCTCCTTGACATTGTCCGGAAGCACGTGGCCATCTTCCCCAGCAAGATCCAGTTGCAGTATCCAGGGTAGCACAGGGGTAATGATGGGAAGGCCTGTTTCAACCCTCCACACACACAGACCAGCTGAGGCTCAGAGAGACTCAGGATAGGCCCAAAGACACACAGCCCACTGAACTACTTGAGAATTCTTAGGCTATCCAAAAAGTATCTCTTTAAATATGATTCCTTCTGTAAAAACATAATTATGCAGGAAGAAGAGTTTTGCAAGAAAAATACCATGATGGACATTTTTATTCTAGAATCCCAAGAGCTTCCAGTCTCCTCTATGAACTCGTCTTTCTTCTCTTCTTCCTCTCTTTTCTCTACTTTTTCCTGGGTTTTGGAATGAGGAGAGAAGTCAGTCCTGCGCACCATAGAACCTTCCAAGCGATGCCGAAGGGGGTGGACGGGGACATTTGAAACAAATGGCCTTTAATTGGCGTTAGCAACCAGGTGAGGGCAATAGAACAGAACACAGGAGGGGCAGTGGGGGAGGGGAGCCATCTCCATAAACTGACCCGAAGTCCCTCAGGTCCCCGCCACACGCCAGTGAGAAGAAGAAAACTTGGGACGAGCAGTTAAAGCACCCGCTGGAAACCATCTCCAAGGCACCAGCATTGAGAAGCACCCAATGGGAGGTGTCGGGTGAGGAGGGGGGCACCCTCATGAATGCATTAATGTGGATTATGAAGGGCTGTGGCCCCAACTCCATCCCTTGTCCCCACTCTTGCCATCTCCCATCCTCCCACCTTCCACCTTCTTTCAAGAGATGATATAGCCAAAGGCCCTCACCCAATGCCAGCGCCTTGTACTCCCCAGTCTCCAGAGCTCAGAGAAATAAATAGCCTCCACTGTTTATGAATCACCTGGTCTATGTGTTCTGTTATAGCGCCATGAAAGAGACCAAGACCCGGGTCCCACAGGCACAGAGTGGCAGAAGGTGCCTCAAGCCACATGTATGTTTGCACCTCTTTTCCTCCTCGAGTTCTACTGAGATGCATCAGGGTTTGCAAAGACTGACTTCTAGGAGAGGGTTGGTCCCATAGACGGAGGGCATATGTGTCCCCCAAACCTTCCACCCCACGTGCCCCTGGAGTGATCAGAATTTTGAATGGATTTAAGGAGACAGCCCAGTGGGAGCAGAAAGGAAGGGGAAAAGAGAACACACTAGGATCTTGTCACTTTTAGGCAATTGCCAATTGGTCATAATTTGGAACAACCACAACTGGAACTCTCACTTGGAGAGTGAAATCATTCAGCTCAGGAGAACTGCTTGGGTGTGACACAGTCAAACGTCTACTTCTTGGTCCCAGCTGTTCTACTCCTAAGTATATACCTAAGAGAATGGAGGACCTACGTGACTGGTGACGGTTCACAACGACTTCACCCATCTCAGCAGCAAACTGGATACAAGCCAAATGGTCCCCAACAGGAGAGAGGAGAGATGATGGTGGTGTCTGTCCAATGGAGTAACCCTCAAGCTACAAAAAGTAGGTGGAGGGGAACAACCCCTCAGGAGGGGCACAGATGAGCCCTCTGATGGCTGCCTACATTCCAGACCTTATCTGGGTGGTGGCCCCACAGGCATTTCCATTCTTAAAACCTCAGCAAACTAGGTAAACGATATCTCAAGAAAAGTCTGTTGATGCTGGTGATGAGAATCACCCATTTCTCAGAAGTGAAGACTGAACACCTGAGAAACACAGGGAGCTGAGTGTCCGAGGAAGTAGGGGTGTCCTGCCCCTCTATACTTCTTAGATTTTCTTTGTTCTCGTGCTCTGTCCTCCCCGCATCTTGCATATATGATTAGTGGCCAAAAGGTGGGCCAAAGGTGGAGTGATCCTGGGCAGGAAAGTGATCCTGGGGCCCAGGAGGCCTTCATTCATTAACAGCCCCTGGTGAGGAGGAACAATTCCCTGGAGAAGGGGGACGAGTCCTGAAAGTATTAGCCTTTCATTTTCCCTCCTGAACCAGCCCCCCATCTTTCTGAGTCAATCATTCATGACCTACACCGATGGCCTTGTCCCCCGGCTTCACCCTTAGAAGAAAAAAAAAAAATCTCCCAGAGCCTAAGAGAGGCCCAGAAAACAAATACCTTTGCAAAACCTTGTGCTTTGCAGGTGAGTCACAGTAACTGACCTCACTGGTGAGTCCAGTCCCCAAGGAGGGCCCCAGGGCGCTGCTCCAGGCAGCCTGGGGAGGGTCCACGGTCAAACCCACATGCCAGGGTGTTCTTGGACTACTCAAGGCATCAGGGAGATGCCTTCCAGGCACTGTGCCAGGCCAGAGGATTCTGACCCAGGCAGCTCCCCAGACTGCTGAGCCGCAGTGCACTCCTGGTCGCTCTGAGCTAGGTGAGAGTCAGCCCTGAGGGACGCTCCTTCTCAGAGCTTGCATCCAGGTCTTTGCCTGCAGCCCTGGCTTCTCAGCACTAGGGACCGACAGGTCTTTTCAAACTGCAAATCGGACGTCTCACACCTACTAGGATGGCTACAACTTAAACAGACAACAGCAAACAGAACTATTGGTGAGGGTGTGGAGAAACAGGAAGCTCCTGAACTGTGGGTGGGAATGTAAGAGGGTACAGCTGCTGTGGAAGACAGGAGGATGGTTCTTAGGAAAAAACTCCCAGCAACTTGGGAGGCTGAGGCAGGCTGATGGCAATTTCAAGGCCCGCCTCAGTAACTTAGGGAGGGCCTTCAGCAATTTAATGAGATGCTGTCTTTCAATAAATAATGAAAAGGGCTGGGGATGTGACTCAGTCCTTTGTTAAGATCTCCGGGTTCAAAACCCAGTACCAAATTTTAAAAAAATAAATAAATCAAGATGGGGTGTTATGCCCGAGTTCGGGATCCCCAAAACACCACCAGAGACCAAGATCCATGTAAGCAGCAAAGAGGCATTTATTGCGAGCTAGCTCCGTCCTCCACGCACACAGCAACTGGTGACGCTGAGAGGCCCCGAGCCCAGGGTTTGCAGCAGTTTTATACACTCTTTGGGGAAGGCAGGGACTTCACATACATCATAGCATCTCTTAGCAAGTCATCACACCCCTCGGGAAAACCATAAAACAACTCTTAACATTGATTAGCACAGTCACTGGCAGGAACAAGTTGGGTAGGGGTGATTGGTTAGTACCAGAGGGGGATTCGTTTGAACTGATTGGTTTAAGGCACAAGGGAGTACGTGTTGAACTACATGGTTTCCCAACAGGTTATCAACCACCATAAACTACTGGGGGGTCATCTGGCATCCCAGGTATTTCTGTCTCATGCTGATTGGTGGCTGCTAGGGGATTGCTATGGATCCTCACCTAGCCTGATTGAGTCAGGGACACCTGGTGCAGCAGATCTCTCCTATTATTTGTAGATAAACAACTCAGCAGGGTGGGTCTGTGCCTAGGAGTGCTCTGTGGGTTTTTCCAAAGACAAGGGTCACGCCCTCTTCCTTGGACAGGCTTTGCTCTGTGGCAGAGGCTGGTTTCTCAAAAATGGAGTCACATCAGTTTCTCAATGGTAAATTTCGTTAGGTGTATTTTACTAAATTACACTTTTAAAAATGTGAGTCAGATGGTCTCAGACTGAGAATCTACCACTGCCGGGTCCCGGTCAGGCTTGTCCACCTTGGATCTTATCTGGGCACTTTCTGTCAGCCCAAATCTTAAGTGTACCATGCAATTAAATTATGCATGTGTCTCTGTACATGTAAGAGATCAAAATAGCTGACCCCTGTAGTGACCCAGAGGGCCCCTTAGGTCCCCTCCTGGTCAATGCTCCCTGGTCTTATGCTCTCCGACAGGGAAGGCACCTGGTGCAGAACAGAATTCATTGAGTGAGATCCTGCCTGCTGCCTCTCTCCTGCCTTTCTTGTGTAAGCAGACAAACCTCAGGTGTCCCTGTCCCTTATGACTTAGATAAGATTGTCCCAAACTACACTTCACATCTTGAGAACGCCCAAGGATGTCCCCTAGATGTGGCCTTGTTCCGGGCTTTGACTCTTGCACCTGTTTACATTGAATTAAATTCTTCTGTTCAGCCAATCCCCCTCCTGGGCTGCTGCCCGCCTGCCCCTGCCATGCTCCTAGCCACTCTGTGTAGGGCTCCCCATTCTTCTGGAGGAGAGATCCCAAGCTATGTATGCCATCACCCAGCCCCGGGGTCAGTCCTGAAGCATATTGGCCAAGACCAGGCTCTGGGTTCCATCCTGAGCACTGCAAAAGCAAACAAAGACCTGTACTCTTAAGATCTGTGCTTTCCAATTCAACTGTAAAATACACCTTAGCCATTTTTTAAAAAATGGCTTAGAGAGGCTCAAACATATTTCAAAATTTTTAAAAAGGCCCTGGTGTGTGTGAGCAGAGAGTGAAGGCAGAGACACCATCTATCACCAACTACAGACTATGCCATACGAAGTCCCTGGGACTGGGTGCCATGTGGCCCCAGCCTGTAATCCCAGCTACTCAAGAGGCTGAGGCAGGAGGATCAAAGTTGGAGGTCACCTCAGCATCTTAGCAGTACCCTGTCTAAAAATCAAAGTTTTTTTTTTTTTTTTTAAAGTTGGGATGTATCACAGCGGCAGAGTGCACCTGGGTTCAATCCCTGTACCACCAATAAAAAAAAAAAAAAGAATTCCTCAAATCCTCCCGCAGCCTGGATGGACCCCCTTCCAGCATCCAGACGGTCACCTCCCCCTGGGACTTCATTGAAGAGTGTGGACATGCACTGCAGAGAACCTCCTCCAGCTTCAGGCTCTTCCCACTGCCTCTCAGAAGAACAGAATTCACTGGGTTTCCACTCCGCAGCCCTGAGGCTCCCTTCTCCTCATTTCCTCTTGGCAAGGCCCACACAGGGTCACTTACGGGGAAATTAAAAGTCCAAACCAGGCTTTCTGGGAGTGACTCTGGGTCACCCAGAGAAGTCAACTCCAGGTAGCCTATTTTTCCTGCACCTTGACAGCTGTGAGTCACTCTGTCCCACCCCCAGAATCAGAGACCCAACTGAGAATGGGAGGGAGGAGGAGGAGGGAGGACCCTTGGCCCTGAGGGAAAAGGAGGCAGGACCCCTTACGAGGCAGGGGGAGGGCAGGGTCCAGGGCTGCCGGCTGTCCCCGCTGGCCTCCTCGCCCTTCCCACTCCACCCTTCCCCCTCCCTGCAGCCTAACTTCCATCAGCAAGGCCCGGCAGATCAACAGGTCTTGGCCAGGAGGGCAGAGACTGATGTCCTCAGAGCTCGGGGCCCCTCCTGCGGGCATCAGCTATTTTCCGGGAACAGGGAGGGATGGATATGAGCAGATCAGACCCCAGCTGGGCACCAAGTCTCCAGTGAGCCCTCCTGCAAATCTGCCAGCTGGGAATCGGGAAGACCCTCTAGCCTGGCAGGACTCAAAGAGGAACAAGCTAAGAATCGCCCATGACATGGTGCTCTGCGGACAGGGCTGGGAATCTGCATTTTTAACCAACATCCCATAGAGACCCAGGTTTGGGGGCCCCAAAGATGACAAATTTGGGGTGCATCTTAAAGAAAAAGAGTCTTACTTTACAAAAGTAGATGTCCACGGGGACATGTGGCTGGGGACTCTCTTGGGGCCCACACTAGTGGGAGTCCCTGCACCCACTCCCAGGCCTTCCTGCCACAGTGGCCCACGTTATACTTCATGTTCCTTTCTCTTCCTCTCCCTACTCCTCCCTTTCTTCCCCATTTTAGGCAGATTTATCTGTCCCTGAGTGCACCCCGCCCCCCCCCCCATAGGAACAAGGAATCCAGACTCTGGGGAGGGCAGCAGATCTCAGAAATGACTGTCTCCCAAGTGATCAAGCGAATCACAGCTCCAGCAGAGAACACGTGGAAGGTAGCCTTTGAGTCACCTCTTTAAAATCCCCCTGTTCCTGCAGATGGGCAGAATCCCAGCCTTTGGGACAGGAGTCCCCTGTGCTTCTCCTTTGCTAGTAAATCCATAAAGCTTCTTTTTCCTTTTTCTCAAAACCGTGTCCTCATTATTGGAGTGGCATAGGGACAAGGACTTAGCTTTCAGCAACATCCCCATGAGTCCTCCTTAGAGCCCAGGGGGATTCTAATGCAAGAGGAAAGCGAAACTCCGTTGAGGAAACAGCTACTGTGCTGTGGCCACTGGCTGGGCGCACCCTTGGGGGCCAGGCTCTGAGCTCTGCTCTGAGGACTGGAGATCAGGTTGATGTTCTTGCCCTCCAGAGGGCTGTGAGCCATTAGGGTTGGAGGTTATGCAAATTAGGTTCTATTATGCAAAGTGGGGAAGAGGGGGTTGTGGCGGCTGGGTGAACACTGGAAAGCTAATTCACACTCCAAGCCTCTCTTTCCCCATCTGTGAAATGGAGCTAATGACAGGCCTACTTTATAAGGTCGCTGTGAGCAGGAAATGAGCTAAAGCTTGTCCAGCACTGAAGAAGCTGGTGGAATGGTGGTCTGAGCACTCCCTAGATTATGTCTGCCTCCCTGTTTTAGCATGGAGGGTGAGGCCGGGGTGGAGCTGAGAAGAGGGGGCTTTGGCTAGGACAGCCATGGATGAGGGATCAGACACGGAACAGGCAGATCTGGTGAGACGGGGGGGGGGGGGGGGGGGGGGCATGCACGTGTGTCTCTGTGTGTTCAGTCAGTGGAACTGTGGAGCAGAGGTCTTGATGTAACAGGGGTTCACTTGGTGCTTTGACTATATCCCTTGTCACTTGGAAACTTACACATTTTTTTATTTTTCCCAAACTTCTTCTTCCTGACTTTCTCCTCCTTGATCTTCTGTCTCTCCTCCCTAGTCTCATTTTTTCCTGAATCACCTCTCTAAAAGCCCCCTGTTCCTGCGGCTGGGGCAGAATCCCAGCCTTTGGGACAGGAGTCCCCTGTGTTTCTCCTTTGCCTACAAAGCAATAAACCTTTATATTTGTTCTCAAAACCGTGTTCTCATTACTGGATTGGCATCAGGGACAAGGACCCAGCTTTCAGCTTGGGGGAGGCGCTTGGCCAGACGGTGCTGGAGAGCCTGGGGCCCCCAATCTGGAAGCCCTCTGCACCAGGCCAAGCAGCTAGCATCTTCTCCTGAGCACCAAGAGGAGTCAGAGGCGTGAGGTCACATGCTTTGTGTTTTAGAAGGATTCTTCAAGCAGCGTAAAGGAGGACAGACTGGAAAAGTTGAGCCGAGAAGCAGGGGGCTGGGAGGTGGGAACTCAGCTTGACTTGGGTGGTGACATGGGGACAGAGAGGTTGGGTAACTGGCCACTGGTGTTATGGGAAGAGCTCTTAAACAAATTTTTATCATTCGTGATAAAGAACTGCACTAGAGCCAGCCAAGCTCATTTGACTTGGCCGAGACAGCAGGTGGTCTGATGTGCAACCAGGTCCCAGCAGACACCCATCTGTGGCAGCCACAGGGGGGACACCGCAGGCCCATCTCTAAGCATCTCAAACATCTCTAAGTTAATCCCTTCTCATTGGCCAGTCCCATTGGCCCTTCCTCGGTGTGCAAGTGGTTCTGAAATTGCTGAAATTAAACACAGGGAGCAGGGTGAGGTGGGACCTGTCCAGATGGCACCCATGTGTGGCTAGGGCAGACCCCATGGGGCTATTTGGGTCAAATCACTTTAAACATTTTTTTTGTTGTTTTAATGAAGAAAGACACATGAAATGAAAATAAAAGAGTCATTTCATGCACTCTTTGAAAAAGAAATGTTCAGAGATAGGTGTGGTGTGCACATCTGTGATCCTGGTGACTCAGGAGGCTGAGGAAGGAGGATGGTACATTCAAGGCCAGCCTCAGCAACTTAGTGAGACCCTGTCTCAAAAAAATTAAAAAGTGCCAGGGATGTAGCTCAGTGGTAAAGCATCCCAGGGTTCAATCTCCAGTTCCACCAACAATAATTAAAATAAAAAAACGTGAAAACAAAATTATCCCGGAATTATCACAGGAGTCTGGCATTTTGTTCAAAGTATGAAATAAATGTTTTAAAGTACAGATTAATTTAAAGAAACAGATTAAATGATAGTATTGGTGGTACACGGAATGGGAAGATTTAGAAATGAAGTATGTGATTGAAATAAGCAGGAGTTTAGGAAATCTGCCTTATTTCAGTTTTCAGATGGGGACACGGAGGCACAGAAAGGGGACCTGACTTTCTCAAGATTGGACAATTCAGGATCAATTTTGGCAGCCGTTAATAGAGAAACATCCAATATGGAGATTGAGTTTTTCTCTCCAATGAAAAAGGCTGGATATCAGGAACTTAGGACTGGGGAGGCGGCTTCACTACCACTCAGGACTCCAGCTCCTTTTAATTGCATCTGAGCCGTCCTGAGTGTGTTACCTCATGAACTACAGGGGCTGCTGCAGTCTGAGTGAGCCATCACATCCACATTCCAGGCAGCAGAAAGGAGCAGAAGGGAGAAGCCAAAGGGCACTCCTCTCAGATCAGTCGGCTCCCCCTCTCCCAGTCGACTTCCCGGAGGCTCCAAGCACTTCTATCTCACTCCATTTCTAGAACGTAGTCATGGGACTACTCATATCGGCAAGGGAGACTGAAAAACAGTCTGTTGGGTCTGTTGCCACTCTAAACAAAATGGGGGTTCTGTTAGGGGCATTTCTAGGTTTTGTGGGTCCCCAAATTTTTATAATTTGGGTGACCCTCTTTAGAAAAAAAATTGTACAAAATGGTGAATGCAAAACCAGATACTAAAGTGAATATTTATTTGAATAAGCAAAGAAATCAAAATAGGTTACACTTTTTTCAAAAATTGACCATCCCTCATGTATCCGACAACCCAGAAAAAACATGTTTTTTTTTTCATAAATTGCTCAATACTACTTCTTTAGCTGCATACTCTGACTGCTTCTTCAGGTGATGGAGATCAGACCTCTTCTCTGGAGAGAAAATAGATCCTTCTTTGGGTGCTGGGTGCCATGGGATACCATCCTTCGTGTCGATCATCTTTGTTTCTGGACCCAGGTGAACTGGCACTGTGGGCAGGAGGCGTGTCCCAGAAGGGGGTCCTAAGCCCACAGCTGGGGATAACTGGATTACTCTTAGAAGTGGCTGTGAACCCCACAAACATATTGCACTATATCCCAAGAGAGGTACCTCCAACTCAACTCCCCCTTGACCCCCACCAAAAAAAACCACTGGGGGGGGGCTCACACACCAAGTGTCTGGGGCGGAAATGCGTGATGTGGGGGGGACTAGTGGGGAGACAGCAGAGCTCTTTTAGCTCATTCAGAAGAGCTTGTGAGGCTGTGAACCCACTAAGGCGCCCTGAGGGAAGATTCTTCAACTTGCAGAGGAACTCACCTCTGGGTTCAGTTCCCACCTAAGCCACAAAGAATCTGTCACAGCTGACAGCAGCTGGTGTTGTTTGCACAGGGAGGTCACGCCTGCCCTGGGAGGCCACTCCTCCCTCCTTGTCACAGGTCCATCAGCTAATGCTCTTCTGTGTTCCTGCTCTCAGGGAGCAAAGATCCTCTGCTCCATAAACACTCCCCAGGAAAGGGCATCCATTCCGCTCTGCTGGGCCCTGGGCACCGGGGATTCTGCAGCTGGTGCTTCTGTTAGGGCTCCCCCATCCCCACCGGCTGAGTAAGGGACAAACCTAGGAAGCAGAGGAGCACCCAGGCCCCTGCAGGGCAGAACCCAGAGCACCTGGAGCAGCCGTGTCCTCCGACCAGCAGCCCCCCTCGGCTTTGGTCAGTGAAGGGGCCGCCTGTGGCAATTGCCTGAGCAACCAGCAACCTGCTGCCCAGCTGCTGAGCCGCTCTCCTGGAGACAGACTCAAGTAGCTGCTGTCTTTATTATTATTATTATTATTATTATTATTATTATTATTATTTGGTACCAGGGATTGAACCAGAGGCACTTAACCACTGAGCCCCATCCCTGATGCCAGGGCTCTCTGCAGAGACTCCAGAGCTGGGTGGCCCAGGAAGTGGGAATGACCTGCCCCCTTTATACATTTTAGAGTTGTTTTGTTCTCATGCTCTCCTCCTCCCCCCATCCAGTGTACATTTGTGACAAGCCACCCAAAAGGTGGGCGAGGACCTGAAAGGTGGAGTGATCCTGGGCTAGAAAGGAAGGGAGGGGCCCAGGAGGCCTTCATTCATTAACAGCCCCTGGTCACCTGAAGGCTGGTCACCTTGGCAACAGTGGGGGCGGGGCGTCCTGAAGGTATTAGCATTTCATTTCCTCCTGAATCAACCCCCATCTTTCTGACCCTATCCTTTATGACCTGTACTGACTGTAGTTTTTTGTCCCCTGGCCTCATCCCCAGCATCGCCCCCCCCCTTTATTGGGGAATGGGGAGTACCAAGGATTGAACTCAGGGGCACTTGGCCACTGAACCACATCCCCAGCCCTATTTTGTATCTTATTTAGAGACAGAGTCTCACTGAGTTGCTTAGTGCCTCATCATTGCTGAGGCTGGCTTTGAAACTCCTGATCCTCCTGCCTCAGCCTCCTGAGCTGCTGGAATTACAGGCCTGTGCCACCCTGCCTGGCACATTTTTGTCCAATTTTGTTATTGTTAAGATACAAATAATCCAAATGCATTCTGTCATGTATAGCTAATTAGAACAAATAAAAAAGATACAAATAATATAAAAGTTACTGTCAGGTCGATGGAGGTGGCTCAGGAATAAAGCACCAAGCAACCCACGCACGCATGAAAGAACCACCAATCAGGCACTGATGGAGCTGCCTGTCAATCAGCGAGGTCTCCTGGCCAATCCTGGATCTTAGCCAGCAACCCCGGACCAACCCCAGTAGAACAAGGGACTCTAAAAACCCCTTTCCCTGTCCCAAGCCCTCCCTTCCTGCCCTAAGCCCAATAAAAACTCCAGTCCAGTCCAGCCCTGGTGCGCTTCTCCTTGGACCCACTCTGCTGGTCTAAGGGTCCTGCCTGGGAGCGAAATCTCAATAAAGCCTCATCAGCAGCCTTTTAAAATCTGCCTCTTTTGGTCGCTGCTGCCTGACCTTACATCTGATGCCGAAACCCTGGGGGACTTTTCGGGCCTCTTCCATACCTTCTATCTGGGGATTGAGGTTCACCCTCCCCACTTCAAACAAACCAAGAAATTCCTAAACTGCTCCTTCCCTCTCCCTTCATCCGGGGCCCACAGGAGTGGGGTAAGTTCCCTTGTTTCCCCTGACCTACCAGCCCCTCTCTGTCCCCAGGGGTCTATCCATAAGTCACACACGTACCATAGAACCCTGTCCGCCCCGGGAACTGTGAGACGGCCCAGTCCTTGTGTGAGCCCCTGGTGGGTTGTAGGGACACCTCAACACCCCCCCCCCCCCGGGCCTTTATCTCTGATCCTCGGGTGAGTGAACTTGGGCATGATGCCTTTTTCTGCTCCCACCCACCCCAGAGGGTGCCGGAAGGTCATGGGAATCACCGAGTCGTCCTTAGACCCCCCAAACTCTCTTGGGTGTCTATATTCAAATTTTGCCAGGTTAGGACTCACTCCAGATGTACGCCTCTGTAAGCGCCTGGTCTTTTACTCCACTGTGGCCTGGCCCCAGTGTGACTTAGACAATGGGTCACAATGGCCCCCAGAAGGAACTTTTGATTTTTAAAGCCTCACTGAAATTGGACAATTTCTGTCTCCGGAAAGGGAAGGGGGCAGGGAAGTGGGCAGAAACGTTCAGGCTTTTTGAGGTCTGCTCCATCCTCCCCTCTGCTCTAGGTAAACTGCTCAAGTTCTCCTTCCTTGAGGACCCCTTCCCATTGTTCTTCTACTTCTCCTTCCTCTTTCTCAGATCCACCTGAGCTGCCCTCAGCCCCACCTTCCCGCCTTCCCCCTCTCTACCCAGGCCATTCCTCTCCCTCCTCCCCTGCCCCTCCTCCTGCTACCACAGCCCCTCCTCCCCCGCTCCAGGACTCTCCCCCTCCTCTCCCTCCTCCCCTCCTGCAGCCCTAACTCCTCCGCCCACCTCTTCTATGAGAAGCCCTTCCCCCTCCCCCCACTCACTCCTCTCTTCTCCTGTCAGTGCCCAAACCGGGTCCCACCAGACCCTCTTACCAGCTAACCCAAAGCTCATTTGCCCTCTCAGGGAAGTGGATGATGGCCGAAGGGATCATCCGAATATACATCCCATTCTCTCTTCAAGATCTTTCCCAGATTGAAAAGCGCCTTGGGTCCTTCTCTGCTCACTCTTCAATTTATATTAAGGAATTGTGATACCTCTCCCAGACTTATGAACTTAACCTGGCATGATGTCTATGTCGTTCTGTCCTCTACCCTCACTCCTGATGATCTAGCTTGCATCCAGCAGGCCGCACAGGATGATGCTGATCAAATTTGTCTAACAGATAGGACTCTCCTCACCGGTGAAGCCGCCGTTCCCCTAACTGATCCCAACTGGGACTATCAAGATGGCCAACAAGGTCACCGTCACTGCACTCACATGGTCCAATATCTTATAGCAGGCGGTTTCCAATAAGGTGGTTAACTTTAATAAGCCGAGAGAAATCACCCAGGAACCAGAGGAGAATCCAGCCTTATTTCTCAACCACCTTACAGAGGCCCTCGCCAAATATACCAAGCTGGATCCTGAGTCTCCCTCTGGGGCTACAGTGTTAGCAACCCATTTCATGACTCAATGGGCCCCTGATATTGGAAAAAGCTCAAATGAGCTGAGGAGGGCCCTCAGACTCCTCGTATCTGAGATCTGGTGAAAATGCCCCTTTTTCGTAACCCATCAGAGAATTTCCTCTGCTGCTACACTTCCTCTGGTTTAGCACCCTGTGACTGACTAGATCATTGAAATTTCTTCCCCAACCTTTGCTCCTCCAGGTTTTTTTTTTTTCCTGGTGCAATGGTACCCTTACAAAAAAACAAAACAAAACAAAAAAATCCCAGCTTCAACATGCCCTTTGTGTTTTGTGTTCCTTCCAACGTGGTCCCTCCATTAACTCTGTACAGTGAGGCTGAATTAACATGGCTGGTTACTACCTCCCTTCCCAGGAAAAGAAGGGCCGTCTTTCTACCAGTAGTAGCTGGACTCTCCCTGGCCTCCTCCCTCGCTGCCTCTGGACTCGGGGCAGGAGGACTTGGTTATGCTGTAACTGCTACTCAGAAGCTTGAACAACAACTTTCGGGAATCGGTAGAGGCATGGGCTGCCTGTCTCACTTCCCTACAAAGGCAAATAACATCTATTGCCCAAGTTTCATTACAGAACCGTGGAGCCCTAGACCTCCTGAGAGCAGACAAAGGAGGAACCCCTCTATTCCTGAAAGAAGAATGCTGCTATTATATCAATGAAACTGGATTGGTCAAAAAGAATGTCGACACCCTCCGCTGATTGGGTGAAAGGCTTAAACAGCAACAATCAAATGACCCTTGGCCAGGCTGGCTAAACTCAACCCTCACCACATGGCTGATTCCCGTTCTCACTCCTATATTAGTCATAGGGCTTCTATGAATGATCACTCCCTGCCTCCTCAGGTTCACCCAAAAGCACATGGGTGAAATTGCCAGAGTGACCTACAACCAGATGCTCCTACACCCCTACAGTCGCCTACCCACCAAATCGACACCCAAACCACCCTCCCCCGCCCAGTACCCCTAGCAGCAGGAAGTAGCCAGATGAAATTCACTGCCCTATATCATCAAAAAGGCAGAGATGTTAGTCGATGGAGGTGGCTCAGGAACAAAGCACCAAGCAACCCGCACACGAAAGAAACACCGATCAGGCACTGATGGAACTGCCTGTCAATCAGTGGGGTCTCCTAGCCAATCCTGGATCTTAGCCAGCTACCCACAAACAACCCCAGTAGGACAAGGGACTCTAAAAACACCCTTTTCCTGTCCCAAGCCCTCCTTCATGCCCTAAGCCCAATAAAATTCCAGTCCTGTCCAGCCCTGGTGCGCTTCTCCTTGGACTCACTCTGCTGGTCTAAGGGTCCTGCCTCAGAGCGAAAACTCACTAAAGCCTCATTCAGCAGCCTTTTAAAATCTGCCTCCTTTTGGTCACTGCTGCCTGACCTTATAGTTATTACTACCATTATTTATATACATACACACACACACACACACACACACACATACACACACACATACATACATACACTTTTCCTTTTTCCTTTAAAAGTATCATCTTGTCTCAACCTCCCCAGATCTGCCCATTAACCATTACGGCATGCATATCTTGGATTCTAATTCCCTGTTCCTCCAGAAAGTCTCCCTGTTAGGTAGGTTGACATCCCCCACAGTGCAACTGAGATGCTAAAGGAGAGGAAATTCCCTCCCTTCTGGGGTGCACGCTTGTAATTCCAGTGGCTTAGGAGGCTGAGGTAGGAGGATACCAAGTTCAAAGCCAGCCTCAGCAATGGTGTGCACTATGCAACTCAGTGAGACCCTGTCTCTAAATAATATACAAAATAGGGCTGGGGATGTGGCACAGTGGTCGAGTGTCCCTGAGTTCAATCCCTGGTACACCCACACCCCCCCAAAAAAAAAATTCACTTGGCCATGCATGTTGGGGCTTCCTTGTGGGGTCTCTGTTCTGGCCCGTTGGCTTACATGTCTGTCTTTGTGCCAGTACCATGCTGTGCTAACTATTGTAACTTTTTGTAGGTTGAGCATCCCTAATCTGAAAATCTGAAATCTTCTGACGATAGTTGAGTGCTTTTGTGATGCCACAAATGAAAAAAATGCACACCATAAAATTTTGTTTCATGCACAAAATTATTGTGTAAAGTGACCTTTAGGCTATGTGTTCATACATGATGCATATGAGACATAAATGAAGTTCTTGTTCGGTCTTAGGTCCCATCTCTGAGATATTTCATTGCACATAAGCAAGTATTCCAAAATCCAGAACCATTTGAAATCTATAGTATTTTTGGCCCCAAGTATTTTGGATAAGGGATAAGGAGCCTGACATAAGTTTTGAAATGAGGAAATACAAGTTCTTCAGCTTTGTTTTTTCTTTTTACCTCACCGCCCCCCCCAAGATTGTTTGGGCTGTGGAGTTCCTTAAGATCACATCTGGGGCTGGGGATATAGCTCAGTTAGTATGAGTGCTTGCCTCAAATGCACAAGGCCCTGGGTTCAATCCCCAGCACCAGAAAATTAAAACAAAACAAAAACACACATCCAAATCACACTAGTGACATCTTAACATTATCTTTCCAATCAATAGACATTAGATGTGTTCCCATTCATTTATATCCTTTTAACTTCTTTCAGCAATGTTTGTAGTTTTAATTGTATAAGTCTTTTATCTTCTTCTTCTTTTATTTGTTTTAGTTGTAAGTGGACACAATAACCTTTATTTTATTTTTATGTGGTGCTGAGAATCGAACCCAGTGCCTCATGCATGCTAGGCAAGCGCTCTACCGCTGAGCTACAACCGCAGCCCCTCTTTTACCTTCTTAATTCCTAAGTATTTATTCTTTTTTGAATAATTTTGTCATTATTTTTTGAATATTTTTTAATAAATGAAATCATATTTTTGTAATTTCCTTTTCAGGCTGTTCATTGTTAGTATATAAAAATGCAATCCAGGGCTGGGGTTGTGGCTCAGTGGTAGAGCACTTGTCTAGCATGGGCAAGGCCCTGTGTTCGATCCTTAGCACTACATAAAAATAAATAAAGATATTGTGTCCAACTACAACTAAAAAATAAATATTAAAAAAATGCAGTCCATTTTTGTTTGTATGTTGCTACCTTGAAAAAATTTATTTATTAGTGCTATCAACTTTTTCAAATGAAATTTTTAGGATTCTCTACATATAACATAGTATCTATAACCGGAGTTAATTTTACTGCCCCCCCCTCCCATTTTGGATGCCTTTTCTTTTTCTTGCCTAATTGCTTTGGCAAGAATTCCCAGCAGCTGAATTAGAAATGTTGGAAATGAGCACCCTTTTCACCTTCTGACCTTATAGGAACAGCTTCTAGTTATTCACCAGTGAGAATTCTGTTTTTTTGTTTTGTTTTGTGGTGTTGGGGATTAAACCCAGGGCCTTGTGCATTCGAGGCAAGCACCCAGCCCTTTTTCTGTGGGTTTCTAAATATGACTTCATTATGTTGAAGTTGTTTCCTTTTATTCTTACATTATTTCTATAGTAAAAAGGTTTTGAAATTTGCCAAATGCTCTTTTTCTATGATAAGATGATCATGTGTTTTTTTTTCTTTCATTCTGTTAGTGTGGTATATTACACTGACCAAATTTTATTGGATTCCAGAAATAAACCCCATGTGGTCATGGTGACTCAACTTTTAGCATGCTAAATTTGGCTTGTTAGTATTTTGAGAATTTTTGTGTCAATTTTCATAAAGAATACTGGACTATTCTTTTTTCTTTTTTGGTATGGGCTTTATATGAGAGTAATGGTAGCTTTACAAAATATGTTATTATTTCCTACTCTTCAGTTTTAAAAAAAACTGAGAAGCATAGGCATTAGCCTTTTAAATGTTTGGAAGAATTCACAGGCTAAGATATGAGGTCCAAAACTTTTACCTGGTTTAATATTTATTTTTTAGTTGTAGTTGGACACAATACCTTTTTAAAATTTATTTTTATGTGGTGATGAATCGAACCCAGGGTCTTGCATGTTCTAGGCGAGCGCTCTACTGCTGAGCCACAACCCCGGCCCTACCTGGAGATTTTTGATTACTGATCTCATCTCCTAACTAGTTATAGGTCTATCACATGTATATTTCTTTGTGACTTAGTCTTCATAGGTTTTGTCTTTCTAGGAATTTGTCCAATTCATCTATTATCTAATTCATTGACATACAATTGCTCATGATACTGCCTCATATTCCTTTTTATTTCTGTAGAATCTGTAGTTTCCACATTTATTACTAATTTTAGTCTTCTCCCCCTGCCCCCACCAGCGTAAAGGATTACCACTTTGGTTGATCTTTTCAAAGAACCAACTTTTGGTTTCATTGATGTCCTCTAAACATTTTTCTATTCTCTAATATCTCTGTTCTAATCTTGATTTCCTTTCCCTAATTTTGACCCAGTTTCTTTTTTTCTGGTTCCTTAATTTGTAAAGTTAGGTTGCTTTAAGTGTTTATGGCTATAAATTTCCCTCTTACCACTATTTTTGCTGCATCGTATCAATTTTGGTATGTTTGTATTAATTTTCATTCATCTCCAAGTATTTTCTAATTTCCCTTGTGATTTCTTCCTTGATCCATTAGTTAAGAGTGTGTTCTCGGGGTTTAGCAGCACTCACCTAGCAATGTGTGGGGCCCTGGGTTCGATCCTCAGCACCACATAAAAATAAGTAAAATAAAGATATTGTGTCCAACTACAATTAAAAAATAAATATTAAAGAAAAAGAGCATGTTCTTTAATTTTTACAAGTCTGTGAATTTTCCAGTCTTCTGTTATCGATTTCTCACTTCATATCATGTGGTCAGGTAAAATACTTTGCTAACTTTTTAAATCTATTGAGACTAAATTTTGTGGTTTATCCTACAATCTGTCCTGAAAAACATTCCATCCCTTAGCACTTTCTTTTTTTAAAAATTGTAGATGGACACAATATCTTTTTGTATTTGTTTATTTTTGTATGTGGTGCTGAGGATCGAATCCAGTGCCTCACACATGTGAGGCGAGTGCTCAGCCACTGAGCTACAACCCCAGCCCAGCACTATCTTTTTAACACCTTAGGAGCTCAATAAATATCTGGCTAGTAAATTCCCTGACTTCAGATAAGAAGGAGGTCAAAGCCGAGCCTTGGACTGGCTGTCCCACAGCTGTGTGATCTCAGGTGACTACCTTACCTTCTTTCACCTGTTTGCCTAGTGAAAATATCACAATGCCTACTTGAAGGATTAGAATAAAGGATGATTACGCTCAGTGAACAACTCCCCAGCTCAGAGTGGGGGTCCCACATATGATGGTTCCTCCACTCCTTTCCCTGTTCTCCTTGCGCCAAGCTTCCAAGCACCTCTCTGAACACAAAGGCTGCTCCCTTCATCCAAGGCTTCTATAAGGTAAAGGTCACCTCAGCCCCGGGGAGACGTACTGGGTCCAGGTTACTTGAGAGCTTCTAACTGTGGGGTTGGGTGATTCTCCTTGTGCATCAGGGGCCTCGACACCTCCCTCTCCAGAGACACCTGCCCTTGAGGTCCAAGCATAAGTCTTCTCTCTTCCTTTAGAAGGAGCTCCTTGATGTGTGAGGTGTTTAAACACCCCTGACCCTTCCATTCCTGTCACCCTATGCCATCATACGAGAGGTCCCCAACTCTCATCTGGAACTGATCAAAGCACACAGGAGCCCCAGGATTCCTTGTATAACTTCACTCACAAACAGCAGACCTGTAGGGCTGGCTCAGCGCGGAGGGTGTGTTCTTACCAGTGGCAAAACAAAGACGGGAAAAATCAAAACGTGGAGACAGCACATTTGTTAATACTAACCATTTTAATTTAAATTAATAGCATTTTTGGAAGACAAACGCAATTGATAGAAAATATAAAAACTTTTACTGTACAAATTTTACATCACATTCAAAAAAAAAAAAAAAAGTAAAATGTGTGCCTCGTGGCCATGGAAGACGCCAGGTGCATACAAACATCCTGAGCAACGCTGTGTCCCCAAGTCATTCCACAACAACAGCCTGAGAGGGCTTTTCACTCCTTTCAGGGACCACAGAAAGAAATGCCAGGAGATGGCACAGGGTGTTTTGATTTGGTGACATGGAGAGATCAACTTTGCTACACGCTGCTCAGGACTGGCCAGGATTCAACCTTTGAGTCACAAAGAAACCCGGGGAGACTAGAGACTGGTGGTTAAAGGCCTCGGAGGCCAGGCTGGGAACTAGGGGTGCCTGGAAGGTCCAAAGCTTCTTGGGCTCCATTCTTAGACCCCAGTGGGGACCTCTGCAGCCCCAGGGAGCCCTCGGCCTTCTCCATCCCTTTCACAGTGGGCCGTGAGCACTGAATTCACAGTATCTGATCCTTCATGCGTTTCCAAGGCAGACGGGGAGGGCACACAGAAGGGTGAGCTCGTCTTCCTAACCTCAATTCACAGTCACTTAAATAAAAAAAGGGAGAAGGGGGACCATTGTGGGGGATTTTTCTAAACGACAGGCAGTGCCGAGGGGGCTGGCAGAGAGCCAGAGGCTGTCCAGGCCTTGGGGGCAAGGGGAGGGCCCCCAGCACCTTAGCCCTACCATCAGGGCCAAGAGGCTTCTGGGTTCCTGGTAGATACCAGGCTCCCGGAAGACGGTCAGTTCCTTCAGACAGGGACTGTGGCTGTTCCTACTTCTGGGTCCCCAGCACTTGCACAAGACCACGGGAGAGCCCCCTGAACCTTGACATTCACGAGACAAAGGGAGATTGATTTTCTGAGGGGGATGGGGAGGAGCTGAGCCCGACACACCCAGCTGTCCACCAGCCCTTGGCAGCACAGGGTTGGGGGGGTCTGCAGTCCCCTCTGGGGTGCTATAGGTATGCTGCAGCCACAGAGGCAGTGGCCACATGGCTTTGAAGTGGGGAAGTCACAGGGAGGCAGACACAATGACAGAGCTGACCCCAACTGGCCTACAGTTCCTCTTTCTCCTGCCCACAATGACCAAAAAAGGTAAGGATGTCACAGTCCCACGGTACTCTGCACCACTGTACTGTCACATACTCCCAAAGAGGGTGGGGTGGAGGGTCTGGAGAGAGGGAGGCAGTTTCCCAGCTTCTGGAGCAGAGCAGCCTGTCCTATGTGACATTAGGACCTGACTCTGGTGCTAGGGAAGGCTCTGAAGACCGGGGGCTCTGCTAGGTGGCCTAACTGAAAGAGGTGGGAGCCACATGGCTGCCCTTGTCTGAGCTCAGAGCGAAGCACAGGTTCCAGGCCTCAATCCCGTCGCATCTCCACCCCATCTCCCTCGTCTCTCCTCTGTCTGTGCAGCCGCATGAGACCCAACCTCCACTTAAAGGCCTCTTTTCCACTGGGCACTTTTCTTTGTGATAGTTTTACAGAGGACAGTGGGGGTCAATCACATCAAAGGCGTTCCCAAATCCAGTCCCCCCACCCCTCCTCCGCTGGTTTGAATGGATACAAGCAAAAGGCCTGATGTTGCCAGAGAGGGTTCTGCAGCTGTGGGGGCTCCCTGGGGGTCTAACTGGAAAGGCTGGACCACCTCATGCCCCCGTCTCAGCTCTGAGCATGGAGAGAGGAGTCGGGGATGGGTGAAGGGGTTTCAATAGGGTTGGGGAGGTGGAAGAGGCAGGCAGTTCTGGAACCTTCTAGTAAAATGGATGGGATGGGTTTCTAAAGTGCCAGGGTCACCCTGTGGCCAGAAAGCGGGGCTCAGGCCCCCACTGGCTGTCTCTTTCCCCCTCCCTTTACCATATTCCTTACTCTCACTCACCAACTCCCCGTGACATGTGCAGCTACCAGGCTGGCCCTAGCCCTGGGGTCAGATGTCAGTCACACATTCAGATGTGTCTAGAACCACAAGTGCCTGTCTGGGGGCTTCAAGAACCACATTTCCATGGTGAGTGGACAGTTCTTCTTCATGCAGCAGAAACCCTGGCTAGGAACCACCCAGATGCTGTTTGGGTTCTGCCTTTACTTTTGCAACAGAAACAGCCTGGATTAGAGGGAGTCACAGGGTCTATCCAAGTTCTTCAGGGAATCCTGACACTTGTAAATCCAGCTTGGTTCCCAGCCAGGGTTTCCTCTGCAAAATGAGGAAGGGATAATGTCCCTTTGATAGGACAAAGAGGGAATCCCAGATGGAGACTCCCTATGGATGGGTGTTAGGGCCAAGGCAGAGGCCAGGTCACACCATGGGCTGCCTCCCCCAGAACAGCCATAATCACATTGCTTTTCCTCCTTCTGGCCCAACCCTGGGCCCCTCACCGTTTCAAGTCCTCCACAAGGGATACAGCCACTTCCGCCACCCCAAGGTGCCAGCACCCCTACACATGGACTGTTTATTATTACCTATTGTAAAACATCAAGTCCGCTCCGCAGAGACGTACGTGTAAACATTCGCTGTCAGTCAGACAGATCTGGTTGTGGGTGGCGTCATCTCAAATGGCAGGTGTGTGGCTCCATCTCCAGGACCCATGCGTCTTGGTGACAAACAGTCTGAATGGAGGACTCGTGTTCCTCGTGTGCAGTGCTGGGCAGGTGGAGTGTTTTGATTTTTATTTATTTATTTATTTCTGTCGTGGTGGTTGTTGGTGTGTTTTAGAAACACATTTGCAAAAGAAAGAAATGGGTGGTCGAAAAACCGCACGGCCGGCTACATCTTTGGATTACTGGACTCCAGGGCGCCCAAGCCGAACCTTTCAAAGCGGGGTACAACTTTGCTGCTGTTAATGCTGCGAAGAGGAACAAAAACACGGGTTACGGCCTGCTGGTCTTGTCCAACACTGGGGTGCTGGTTAAAGAACAGGCTAGTTCCAGAAGCTTAGCAGAGGACCCAGCCCCCACCAAGGAGCGACAATGACTGCTCAGCCCATAGCCTTGGCAGAGCTGCCCCTGGTCCCCCACGTCCTGGGCCTCGGCCACGCTTCCCTCCTGGGGGTAGCGACGTGGCTCATGCACCTCTGACTCCCTGGTACCTGGGGTGCGCTGTAACCGCTGTGGGCTCATTTGAACAGCTCCTCACTGGCTTCCCGAGAACACCCTTGGTCCACGCAGAATTGGGAAAGAAGAGAGACCTAAGCCCCAGCACCAGGAGTGACACATAAGCTCCTTCTACAAATGGTGACCAAATGTTGGGTCCACTAGGGCCACCTGGGAGGCAGACTGAGGTGAAGGCTCCCAGAGGCCCATTCTAGAGATCCAAAAAGAGCAGCTTTGCACAGAGGGTGGGGGCCATCTGCATTCAGTGAGCAGCACAGTGGCCTGTCTTCCCCACCCCGACGAATGCTGACTTGGGGTCCATCTATACAGCCCCCCCGCAGATGTGAAGGGAGAAGATGTGGGGTTGGGCTGGGGAAGCAGCTTTGTTTTGGGTAGTGGAGTTGTTTGGAGACAGGCTCCGCTCTGCTTTAGGACAACGTTTCTGAGTGTGTTGCTGAGGGCCCAGCTCTTTGGAGCAGGAGTCTGTCAAGGCAACAGGACTTTGAGTGTCTACTGCCCCAAGTCTACAGAGGACACAGGAACCTAGAGAGGACTCCTTGGCGCTGGTCTTGGGGCAGCTCTGAAGTCATTCCACTCCTTGTAGGACAGGATCCTCACGGGTTAGAAGCCAAGCACCCCGCCGCCCCTGTGCTGTGACCAGTCAGCAGGAGGCTCATTCAGGTGTTAGAAGAGAACAGGGCCACCCGACAGACAGAAGCAAGTCAGCCCTCTGAAGGACAAGAGGAGGAGTCACCACGTCCAAGAGAGCGGCTAGAAGCTGCTGGGCCGTCCCGAGGGGGGAGCCGGGTTAGTGAGATCCTCGATCCTCGCCAACTGTTACCCAGGCACACACAGGCCACGTGGAAAGGGAAGGGGGCTGGTTTTAAAAACAAACAGAGCAAGTCTGGAGAGAGAAGTTGGAGCAGCAGAGATGGTATCCCCTGGGTTAGTGCCCGCTGGGCGTTTTGAGTGTTAGCAGAAGTGTCGCAGAGCCAGCGGTCGATTAGGAGGAAGGAAGCCCTGGGCATGCAAGTCAGCCAGGCCTACAACCTAGAGGACAGAGAAGAGGGAGAGCAGGTCAGAACCAGAGCCCACAGGGAGCTGACCCCCAGGGCAGCCGGACAGGGGATCCTCCTCCCTGCAGAGAAAGGGACCCCTCCGACTCCATCCCTCAGGCCGGCAGCAGGGCAAGCCTGGAAGTGACCCTGGCCACAAGGAGTCTTTCCTCAACTGTCCCAGGGCACTGTCCTAGGCCAGGTCCATAGAGGCTTCTTAGCCCTTGACTATCAAAACTGACACCTTGGCGTTGACCACTTTCGCTCACTGGATTCCCTTTTGTTGACCTCTGGCCAGAGGAGGGGCCCTGGGAGCTGAGGTCAGTGATCCAAGCTCTCTCCCACCCAGGGACAGGCCACGCGCAGTGGGGCTCTTTCTTCCACTGGGAGGAAACAAGTCTGCAGGGCCCTGGCTGGAGGCCATTTCAGCTGCGGGATGTCACTTTGGATTATGGGGACACAACGACACGGTTAGGAGAAGCCGAGATGCAGAAGGCCGGATGTAGAGACAGGAAGAAGGGGTACAAAGGGGCAGCCACACACAGGCGGGGACCAAGAGAAACGATAGCAACACACTATTCCTCCAGAACTGGGCAGGAGTTCTTAAAGTCAGGGTGGCCGTAACGTCCTTTCCCGTAGTAGCGGCTCCGCCAGCGGCTGGGAGTGCCCACAGCCATTCACCAGGAGTGGGGAGAGCGTGGTCCAGCCCAGCGCGGATGGCAGACAGGAGGAGGAGTCAGGATGGCAGGGCAGGGGGAGAGGCCAGGACCGGCCAGTGCATCCGCCATCCCCCCAAAATAAAAAAGCAACAAGGCCAATGGGAAAGAAGAGAGAGAATGAGAATTAGAGGCTGTGCGTGCAGAATGGCCGTGGTGAACAGGAAGCTTGGACAGCTCATTGGGGTACTGGACCTCCCATTCCGAGGGCTGGAATTCATAGCTTTGGGCAAGTTAAGTTCCCCCCTTTGTGACTCAGTTTCCTATCTGTGATATGAAAAGGGGGAGCGATTTGCTTTTCAGGGAATAAGAACCACCCCCTGAATGCCAGTGCCCACCTAGTCAGCCTTCTGTGCCATAGAGGAGAAAGGCAGGGCCCAGGCTGGGCAGAGAGGCCCCAGGTCTGAAGGAGTGGATCAGAGCTCAACCCTGCCGCTGCGCCCTGCCCAGCTGGTTCCCGCTCACACCCAACGCTGATGACTGTCTTCTGGGACCCCTCCTGCAGTCCTCCAGGGGGCGCTCCTACAGGGCCCTGTGTGCCTTCCTGTCACTTGGCCCGACAAGACCATCTGCTTATTCATTCAGGCAGGTGCCTGAATTTGTTACTCAGCTACTCTGTTCCTGTGACTGAGCTAGGAGCTCGGGACAAGGACAAGAGAGAATCCTGTGGCATGGAGGTTTCTCTGGAGCACATCTGCTTGTCTTATCTGATGAGATGAATTAAACTGCTCATTGGTGGAGGCCCAGCCTGGGCCACCTGTGCATCCTCAGGTGTGCAGCAAGGGTGGGCTTGAGCTCACACCTCCAATGGCTACACTGTGACCCCCCACCTGTACAGGCTAAGCACCCCTCATCTGAAATCACCGATGCTCCAGAATCCGAAACTTCCCAAGTGCCGACACGGATTAGAGAGGCTCAACCAGTAAAGTCTGTGCCAATAATTCAAAATCTGAAAAATGCCAAAATCTAGCTGAGGAGGTAGCTCGGTGGTAAAGTGCTTGCCTCGCCTGTGTGAGGACCTGGGTTCAATCCCCAGCACCACATAAAAATGAATAAAGATACTGTGTGTTCATTTACAACTAAATAAATATTAAAAATGAAAAAAACAAAAAGAAAAATGCCAAAATCTAAAATATGTCTGGTCCCAAGCACTTCAGGTATGAGATGCCCAACCTGTACTGGGCCCTGACACACCCTAAGATCAAAATGTTGAATCTAATGCATTACAAGATGTGGTATTCCCAGATGCCCAATCGCCCCCCACTCCAGAGCACCCCCACCTCTGGCCTAAAGCAGCCAAGTTCACTGCTTTTCTTCAGTGATTTCTCTCACTTGTACCCTGCTGGGGTGACTCATGCTGGGGCCAATCCTCACTTGAGGCTTGGGGCCTAATCAGTTTGGTGCTTCCTCAAAAGAGGACATGGCCAACTACAGGGAAGCCAAACAGAGCATGAGCTAAGGTTTTGATCAAAGGGTTTTATTCATTTTTTTTTTGGTGGGGGTGAGGTACTGGGGATTGAACTTAGGGGCACTCAACCACTGAGCCACATCCCCAGCCCTACTTTGTATTTTATTTAGAGACAGGGTCTCACTGAGTGGCTTAGTGCCTTCTGCATTTTTGCCAAGGCTGGCTTTGAACTTGCAATCCTCCTGCCTCCACCCCCGGAGCTGCTGAGATTACAGGTGTGTACCACCGTGCCCAGCCAAGGGGTTTTAAAAGAACATATGACAGACTTATCCCTGGCAGGCCTCTCTGACCTGTTCCAGAAAGAGGGATGCTACCACCACACGTCTGGGCACCAGGGGTGAGCTCTGGGCCTGCAGCTTCTCCAGGGACTAGGTGGAAACAGAGGCTGGGGGCCAGGGCAGCCTTGGCAAGGGGGTTAGCCACCAGGTTCTTGCCCTCTACTCCCCATCTAGGGCGCTCCTATTATCTATCTATTGATTGATTGATTTGGTTTTTTGGTACCAGGGATTGAAGTCAGGGGCACTCAGCCACTGAGCCACATCCCCAGCCCGATTTTATATTTTATTTAGAGGCAGGGTCTCACTGAGTTGCTTAGCACCTGGCTTTTGCTGAGGCTGGCTTTGAACCTGCAATTATTTGTTTTAAATATTGGGGCTCTGTGGAAGGGTTCACTTTTAGAAAGAGTCTTTGGCCTTAAAAAGATCTAAAACTATTCATCTCAATCCAGGAGCCCAGCCTGGTTGTCAACTATGGCCTGCCACCTGTTTCTATATAATCCACCCACCAAGGAAGATTTTGACTTTTCTAATGGTTGGTAGAAGGGGAAAAAAAAATAATATTTCACGATGTATGAAAATGACATAAACTCAGATTTCCATGATCAAGAGCAGCTGGCCCACAGCTAGCTGGCTGGCCTCCATCTTGACAGTGGGGGGTCCTGCCCTAGAATTGGGGTAACAGAGACGCTCTGCACACTGCAAATGCCAATGTCATGTTAGAATCTGAACCTCCTTCTTGGCCTGCAGAGTCTAAAATATTGACCAGATGACACCTCTCAGCAAAAGTTTGTGCCCCCTGGATCATATCCAGCCTCCACTTTTTATAGTTGTAAAAATGAGGCTCAGAATTCAGGCCCTAGATCCCCACAACAAAGGTTGTGGCAGGGCAGAGGTCTTTTTTGGAGTGTTCTGGGCAAGGCCACCAGAGAGAGAGAGAGAGAAGGAAGGGAACAAAACAGAATGCAAGAGAGGTGACGGTGGCTTCTCTGCCCTGCAGGGACTACCTTCAGGCCCAGGGTACAAAAGTCCTGTGATTATATAAAGAGGGGAAGGGCATCAGGCACCCAGGTACTGCACAAGGCTGAGTGACCTGGGGCCAGTTTTTGATGCTCAACACCTCTGATTTGAGCACCAGGTCTGAGTCACGCCATTCTAAGGATCCTGGCTCTGCTTGTTGTGGGGTTACTCAGTACCCACGTGGCTCTGACTTCCAACCCGCCCTCCTGCCCCTCCCAGGGCAGAACCTTCTCTCCTGGCCTCACCTGGTCATAGTGATATGTGGATGTTCCCGGGTGTGAACTGGGGGAGTTTGCCTGTCAAAGGGAGTCTTCAACATAAAGTTGGCAAACGAAACCCTGGCATCCCTGGGGCTAATGTGCTCTGTACCCCTCCCAGAGCAGGGGGTTGGGCCCAGCAGAAAGTGCCCGGGGCCTGCTGGCAGGTCTGGCTCGGTGAGGGGTACTTACTCAGCGGACTTCCAGAAGTGTCCAGGGTGGGAGAGCCTGCGGTTCAGCTTGGGCAGCTTCTCCAGCATGTCCATCAGCAGGCTGAAGCTGGGTCTCTCCTGCAGGTCGAATGCCCAGCAGGCAGACAGGATCTCCTGCAAACGGAGCTGCCCTCAGTGCTGTGGGAGTTGGTGGGAGTGGAGGGGGCGTGGCCAGGGCCCTCCACCAAGGGACCCTCCAATGCTCTCAAGCACCCAGCTGGTATCCTCCCACCCCCAGCACCCTGTGACATGGAGTGCTGAGAAATAACCGTATTTCAGAAGAGCTCTTAAGCTTCCAGTTTAAAATGAAATGCATGAACTTGCCAGCTCCCTCCTCCCTTCTTAGACCCCCCCACTCCTGAAATAACAGGGGAACAGAGGGATGGTGGGAAAGAGAAGTGGCAGGGTCAGGGGCTGGTTCTTGGAAGATGGAAACTGGAAGGCACAGCGCTCACAGGTGACACGCGAGGTGCTCGGAATTTTGTGCAGGGTGGGCTGCAATGGAGACAACCGAGGCAGGGGCCTCGGCGTCCCCAAGAAGGCCTAATACACATGTGGCAGCTGAGAGCCAGCAGAGGAAAGCCCTTCTCACTGTGGCATTTGGATCCATGCATGCGCACAGCACACCCACAGCCTTGTGATTTAGGAGATGCCCCCGTGGGACAACAGGCCCACACAAGTGCAGGACACAGACACTCAACATAGCAACACAGGCTGTCAGCACCGCAGGAGTGTGATCCAAAACACAGCAGACCCCATGGGATGCTTCCAGAGAAAGACCAGAGACAATCAGAACAAAACCCTGCCGTCCAGAAGTGTACGTGTAAGGAAGGTCCTCTACCCATTTACAAATATCAGGAAGAAAAGAAGTTCACAGAATTAGCCAAAGGGGAAGGAAGGGAAGGGAGGGGGATGGGAATGGGAAAGACGGTGGAATGACCTGGACATCACTTTCTTGTGTTCATTTATGAACACACGACCAGTGAAACTCCACATCACGGACAACCACAAGATGGGATTCTAATTAGAATAAGTCCTACTCCACGTATGTATCCTCTGTCAAAATGCACGCTACTGTCATGCATATCTTAACAAGAACAACAACTAAAACGATTAGGGTATAATAAAAATAAAAGTGCTTAAAAGCAAAAACATCATTTTTGAACCCCAACAGGAGCAGTGTTAGAAAATCAAAAGCAAGGAAATTCCCCAAACTGTGGACACTTTTAGATAGGAAGGGACCAAAAGTATGAAAGGACAGAGACTCATTGAGAAGGACCGAATTCCACCCAATGGGAATTTCCACCAGAGAAAACAAGCAATAGGGCAGGAAGTTATCAAAGAAAAACATAAAATTTCCCAGAAACATTCAAAGCAAACAGGAATCTTCAGCTGAAAAGGCCCAACAGAAAAATCTCCCTTAAAAAAATTTTATGAAATGTTTCAATAGCAAGGATAAACAAAAGCTCCTAGATGCTTCTGGAAAGAACAAGACACAGCATCTCTAAAAGGTTGAGAATCAGCCCAACAGCAGATTTCTCAATAACGCACTGGGTGTGAGTGGACAGCAGAGCCAAACATTTGGGTTCTGAGGGAAAATGATTGTGAACCTAGAATTCTCCTCATGGCGTGCAGAGAAAATAAGGACTTTTTTTAGCACGCAAGGATTTAAAGATGTGGCAGAGTCTTTCGGTTTCACTCTCATTTTGCTGGAGGAAAAATAAAGGAGGAAAGTTATGAGCGATGAAGAATCATGCAAGTGACCCAGGAATGAATCACAAACAACAACAACAAACTCAGAAGGACCATGGCACTGCAGCAAGCCTGAAATCCCATCGATTTAAATCATCAGAAACAATCATCAGAAAAGTATGGGACAGGGATGGGAGGGAAGGGAGGGGGCAGGAGGTTAGAAATGATGGTGGAATGTGATGGACATTATTATCCAAAGTACATGTATGAAGACACGAATGGGTGTGAGTATACTTTGTGTTCAACCAGATATATGAAAAATTGTGCTCTGTATGTATAGTAAGAATTGCAATGCATTCTGCTGTCATATATAAATTTAAAAAAATTAATTAAAAAAAGAGAAGTATGGTACAGAGGCCATTCAATAAACAATAAAGGCAGAAGGAATACAAAGACCTTAGGAGCCGGGCATGGTGGCACACACCAGTTAATCCCAGTGGATGGGGAGGCTGAGGCAGGAGGATCGCGAGTTCAAATCCAGCCTCAGCAAAAATGAGGTACTGAGCAACTCACTGAGACCCTGCCTCTAAATCAAATACAAAATAGGGCTGGGGATGTGGCTCAGTGGCCGAATGCCCTTGAGTTCAATCCCTGGTACCCTGCCCCTTAAAATGAAACCCCTCAGGAATATGGTAAAACTGTCTGTTCTTTCAACAAGAAAAAAAGAAGCTGGGCCCGGTGGTGCCTGTAGTCTCAGTTACTCAGGAGGCCAAGGCAGGAGGATCCCAGGAGTTTGAGGTCAGCCTGGACTACACAGGGAATCCTCACTGGGGAGAGTAAAAAAGCAATTAGAATCTACAGGAGGGGCTGGGGTTGTGGCTCTGTGGTAGAGAGCTTGCCTAGTACATGTGAAGCACTGAGTTTGGTCCTCAGCACCATATAACAAAAATAAAGGTATTTTGTCAATCTTCAACTACAAAAAAGAAAAAAGAGGGGCTGGGGCTGTAGCTCAGTGGCAGAGCATTTGCATCTTCAACACCACATAAAAATAAACAAATAAAATAAAGGCATTTTCTGTCCATTTGCAACTACAAAAAAAAAAAAAAAACTTAAAAAAAAAAAAAGAAACTTCAGGAAAAACCTAAAATTTCACAGGAAAGTCATGGTCCAAAGGTGAAGCCAATAAAATTGGGAGCCTTTGAGAATCGATGGAGCGTAAGAGCTAGGCCCATAAAGAAGAAAATGTAATCCCAATGTGCCACCCACCTGGCTTTAATTCCCCACTTTTTTTTTTTTTTTGGTACTGAGCCTTGAACCCAGGTGGACTCTACCACTGAGCTACAGTCTCAGTCCTTTTAATTTTTTATTTTGGGACAAGATCTTGCTAAATTGCTAAGCTTAGTCTGGAACTTGCAATCCTCCTTTCTCAGCCTCTGGAATACCTGGGAACACAGGCATGCGCCACTGCACCTGGCTTCAATCTATATTCTTAAAAAGTTCTACACTCTGGTCTAAAAGAAATCCTTCCAATTAGTCCAGGCATCTGAAGATGCTCATTTAAAATGACATTACATTTGATCTACTTTGTTCTACTGGAGTGTCTGTCATCAGATTCAAGTGCAAAATATTTGGACAGGATCGCTTCTCCGGGAAGGACCCTGGCTGCTCACCAACAGTACCAATCCCTCATCACTGAAAGAAAGCCTTCCGATTAGTTCAGGTCACTGGCTATGCTACAGAATCATCTGAGGAGCTTTTCTAAAAAATAAAAATAAATTAACTATGACTTTAGTCTCATCCCAGGCTGATTAAATCCGTATTCCTGTGGGGGAGGCCCTGACCCTGGTGTATTTACAAAGCTGCCAGATGATTCTGACTTGTAGCTGAGCCCTGCCTCTCCTACGGCCCCCATCCAGCTCTGACGCTCTGCTCCAAGGTGCTAAGTGTGCAGAAGGGGAACCCAGGTGGTCGCCAGGAGAACTTGATAAAAATTTTTTTTTTCCCCCAGATATAACATTCACACACTCTGGTTTACCCAAAGACGTCCTTCTGAATATTACCATAAAGGTCAAATTAGAAATAACCTCGACAGGCAGTGACATGGTGGTTCAGCCAGAGGCCACACAGACAATAGGATTTGCTAATGATTTGAGATAATGAGCAAAATAAAATGTCATGTGGAAGAGACGTTGTGAACTGACAGCAGCTGCTCTGGCTGCCATCTGAGCTGCCCCAGAGCCCAGGCAGGAGGCTGCAGGCACTCCCAGGAGCCCAGCCCCATGTCCAGAGTCCACCACGACCTTCCTGAGGTGCCCAAGGACACCTCCTGGGGAAGGCAGCCTCTGACTGACTCAGGCCTAGAGCAAGGCCTAGAGGATACTCCAGGGGTGGGGAGGTGCTTGTCACCTAGCCTGCCCAGCACCTGAGCTGCAGGGGTATCCAGGGGCCAAAGCCTGGTGTTGGAGCTGTGCATGAGCATTTGATGTCCTTCTTGGGGGAGCGTATCTGTACTTAAACCAGATGACAGGCATTTCTGTGAAACCAAGTGAATCTACCAAATTGCCATTTTAAATGAGCCCTCTGAGGATGCCCTAGCTGCTCGCTACCAGTCCATAAAGGAATCTACTGAGATCTAGCAGGTCTTGGAGGAAGATGAGGCTGATGCCTGCAAACCCAGCAGCTTGGGAGGCTGAGGCAGGAGGATTGAGGGTTCAAAGCCAGCCTCAGCAAAATCGAGGTGCTGAGCAACTCAGTGGGACCCTGTCTCTAAATAAATTACGAAATAGGGCTGGGGATGTGGCTCAGTGGCCGAGTGTCCCTGAGTTCAATCCCTGGTACTCTGAAAAAAAAAAAAAAATAGATGAGGCTGAATTCATCCTCTGTCTAGAGTTTGCAGGTGATGATCCTGCCTACATGGCTCACGACTTTAGAAACTCACAGCCTCCAGAGGTCTAAACCTGGATGCTGTTTCCACTGCTCTGCTGCCCAGATACGTGAGGGAGTTACTAATGACAGAGCTGTGTCGTCCCCTCTGGTGCATGAACATGGACATGTGCTTATCCCTGATCACACCAACAGTGCCGAGGCCAGGAGTTTACAGATTGTGCTGTGACTGGGAGACTTACAAGTGGAAGGAAACCATTCAAGAAAATCCGTTCAAAAATGAGAATTCAGCAACTATGAAATTCAGCATTGTGAGAACAAGTTTGTCATGGGAACTTGGATTTGTTCTTGAGCAGTCAAGAAAAACATTAGGTGTTGGTGGGCCTGACTCTGGACCCTCCTGGAGGAAGGCTTATCTTGCTCATGGTGCAGCAGGGATGTCCTAACATAGAATGCAATGTTTGGAGACAAAGTGCTGTCAGAACACTAGCAAGAGCAATTTCCTTGCTCCTTTGACAGGAAGTTAGTCCCCTGTTGGTACACGGCCAGACTGCGTGGCAGCTTCTGAACCTTTGGTGTCTGGACTCCCGTAACATGATATGTTGTGTATCACCTCTGGCCTATCATGACTGTCATATGTAAACTGGCACATACCCACAATAAAAGCTATTTTTTGCCGCGCAATAAAGCAGATGCAGTTCTCTGAAATGGTCTCTAGAGGGGTTTCTCCGTGCCCCCAAGCTCCCCACAGCCAATACTGGAAGAGCCAGCCCCTCAACAATTATGGAGAAAGGTCTGAAGCCAAAGCTTATCCCCACTATTTGAATTTTCAGTGGTGATTTTAAAATTTTTCTTTCATGTATTATATAAGAATTTACTCTCTTCTCATCTCACCAATAATTAAAAACTTTATCTTTGGAAAGAAAAAAAAACAAAACAGAAAGACTGGGGCTGGGCACCGTGATGCACACCTATAATCCCAGTGACTCAGGAGGCTGAGGCAGGAGGATCACAAGTTGGAGGCCCTAAGCAACTTAGCAAGACTATATCTTCACCCACCCTCCGAAAAAAGACTGGAAGGAAATGAAGACAAAAGTTAACGTGGGGTGATACAGGACGGGTTTTATTTTTTCTTTAGACTTCCCTGCTTTCCCTCATTTTCAATAAGCGAGTATTGTTTTTAGTGTCTAATTTGACACCTCAGGTGGCAGAGCTGAGACCACTGAGGAGTGGTCTCTTCCCTGATGGCTGAAGGAGGGGCAGCCAGGTCATACCCCCCCAGTCCAACCTCCAGCCCTGCGTCCCTCTGGGTGGCTACTCACGGTGACTTCCTTCCCCAGGCTGACGGAGGCCAGGATTCTCTTCATGCCTTCCCCGCTTCCGATCTGCCAGATCAAGGCCTCTGCGGGCTGGTGCTTAAAGGGCCAGTCTCTTGCTTGCAGTTCATACCAGACAGTCCTGTGGGGTCGCCATAGGTGAGCTCCTGCCTGGGGCTCCGTGGCCAGAGACCTGGCTGCCACAGAGCCAGGAGCCAAGCCTGAGGACCAGCACCCTTCTTCAGCCCTCCTCCTCTCCAGGCTTTGGGTGATAGTGTGATGACATCCCTGAGGCCCCTCCCAGCCTGCTGCGATGGGGGTGAGAGGCCCAAGGCAGTGCAGGACAGATGAGGTCACTCGGCCCAAGTAGGAGCCCAGCTTCGCCACTCTCTACTGAGAGATCCTGGCACACAGCTGCCCAACCAGAGGGGCGGATGCCTGGATCATGAGGATGTTGAAGTAGTAACAAAATACCACGCCCAGCTCAGGGGCACATCATGTTTAGGCAATGACAGTTCAAGGTCAGGGAGGAGAGTTGGCCCTCACGGACCCCCGTGGGAAAGACACCCCCAGAGAGTGCAGAGTGGCTGGGGGTGAGCCTTCCTCGGCCTCTTCAAATCCCCTTAGCGTTCTCAACTTACTGGGACAGGGACACTAATTACACCTGCACGGTCCAACGTGGGGACCACCTGCCACATGAGGCTGCTGAGCAACCCACACCGGAGTCTGAAGACTTAGTAGGAAAAAGAATATGAAACACCTCCTTGATTTTTTTTATATTGATTAAACATTAAAATGATAACATTTTTTAAATATTTATTTCTTAGTTATAGATGGACACAATATCTTTATTTTATTTTTATGTGGTGCTGAGGATCGAACCCAGGGCCTCGCATGTGCTAGGCGAGCGCTCTACCACTAAGCCACAACCCCAACCCATAAAATGATAATATTTTAAATAAACTGATTGTTAAAGCTAATTTTTTTTTTTTTTTTTTTGGTATCAGGGATTGAACTCGGGGCACTCGACCACTGAGCCACATCCCCAGCCCTATTTTGGGTTTTATTTAGAGACTGAGTTGCTTAGCACCTCACTATTGCTGAGGCTGGCTTTGAACTCGCCATCCTCCTGCCTCAGCCTCCTGCCCTGGATTGGAGCCCTCCTGCTTGTCCTTGGTGCACCGGGGGCCTGCTCACCCAAAAGCATAGACGTCCGCAGCTTTGGAGAAGGGCAGCTGGTCCTCGTCCTTCCCGGGAGTCATCTCGCGCACAATCTCAGGGGCCAGGTAGCACAGCCAGTCGTGGGACAGCTTGAGCTGGTTCTCACGCCTGGAGGCCAGGATGAGAACACAGGCCCTTCAGTGGGCAGCAAAGAGGCCTGCCCTGCCCACATCTGTCAGCAAACCACCCCAGCCCCGTGCAGAAAAGGCACCCGAGCACAGAACGCTGCTCCTGCTCCTACATGGGTGCTTCTAGGGACTGTCCCGGGGACCCTACCTGGGTTCCTCTAGGAAAGCAGGCCAAGGATGGTACTGGCAGGGACCTGCATGTGAAGGTGCCCAAGTCTTTCTGCTGGGAGGGTGGGACAGTCTGCCTAGGTCTCAGGCTTGCCTGCGGGGCCCTGCAGCCCAGCTGCCGCTCTCTCTGGTGTGGGGAGACAGCCTTTCTCCCTACCCTTCCCCCTTCAAGACCAGAGGAAATAAAACCTGAAGCTCTTCCTCATCATGGGGACGTGACCCTGGTCCCTCATCCAGTTCTGGGAGCAGTGAGGCGACACATGAGTCAGGGGACCTAGACTCCCTGTGAATCAAGCACCAGGAGGGACCCAAATCTCACTAGATGGGATTCTGGACCAGAACCACAGGGCAGGACCACACCAGCCTGGGCTTTTCTGTGGGGAAGGCCATGTGCATGGACCCCAGATACACCCAGCACGCCAGCTTCTCCCATCCCACCCACACACCCAAGGCCAGCTCACCGTTCTTCTCGGACCACTCCTGATATCCCAAACAGCCCAAAGTCTGTGATGACCACTTTGCCATTGTCGTAAAAGACATTCTTGGATTTGAGATCCTTGTGCACGATGCCCTTGGCGTGAAGATACCCCATGCCCTGGAAGATAGCAAGCCTCCCGTTAGACAAAGTGATGATGACTGAGCTCCAACTTGGGCCAGGCCCTGGGCGGGATGCTTCAGAGGGGAAGTTACTTGCCCCTAACCACACAGCAGTTAAGTAGCAGAGCTCAGATCTGACTCTAAGCCAGCGCATACTCTTTCTACACCATTGGGCTACCAAATAGCCACCTCACACTTGGATAAGATGTGGATAGGGTGATTGGTGAGGGGTCAGGAAGGTTGACTATATAAAGATCAACAATGCTGGCTGGGATGTAATTCAGCTGTACAAAATGCACGAGGCCCTGGTCTGATCTCCAGAACTGCTAGCTAAATAAATAAAATAAAATACATAAAAATAACACCGTCTGGGTTAGGCCACAAAGGGCCCAGATGAGCTGCAGTCTCCATCAGGATTTACACAGCTCATCTCTGCTCTCTGGAGGGGCAAGGGCTCAGAAAGGGAGAGAGACCTTTCTAGAGGGGTCCCCAAATTTGGGTATTCCCAATATCCATGCTGTGGCCAAAGAAGCCCTGGATGAAAACTGCAATCCAGGTTTCACGGTCCATCTCTGCTTGGATTCTCCCTCCCTAGCTGTGTAGCCTTGGTCGCAGTGCTAACTTCTCTGAGCCTCGGTCTCCTCATCTATCAAGTGCAAGGTGGGAAACTGCTGATCAGTGCTCTTTGGACTGGCCACTGATGAGCCAGATGCATGGAACATAGGTGACTGACACAGAGTGATCTCATCCAAGGTCAAAGCTGTTTTCAACCCCCAAGCCCAGGCCTCCTGCAAAGCCCAATACCCTGGGGACCAGAGAGAGGCACCAAGGCTGAAATGGACCCCCTCCGGCTTGGAAAGAAGACATTGCTATGGTTCAGATCTGAAATGTCCCCAAAGGTTCATGAGTCCTCAGAGCAGCAAGGTTCAGTGGTGGCTTTGAGGCAGTGACTCTGGCCCTCCCTCCCTCCCTCGGTTTCCTGGCTCAGGTCAGGCCCAGAGCAAGGGAGTCTGGGGACCGTGGACTGAGACCTTGGAAACCATGAGCCCCGAACAAACTTCTCCTCTTCCCAACTGTTCCTATCAGCTATTTTGGTCAAAGTGATAAAAATCCCCCTGACCTCCTACAGTCGAGGGAGCTTTAGGCCTTATGCAGACACGTCCCAGGCCATACAGGGGTCTGTGGGTGACTTTTAGGGACAAACAAGCCACATCTAGGAAAGAGGATCAACCAACCATGAGGCAGAACCAGAAGCAACTCAGCCCCAGCCGGAGCGCAGTCCCGGTGGGTCTGGAGGGCGCTGGAGAATTTAAACAAGGCGACTCCCCTCTGGAAGGACCTGGGGTGTGTGTGCAGCTGCTGGGGCTCCACCCCCAGGCCTGCTGAGAGTGGTCACCTGACAGGGGGACAGGGAGCTCCGGGAAAGAACAGCTTGCTTCATTCCCCAAACCCTGATCTGAATGCAACTGCCGCAGTCTGGCTGGGCACAATTCAGGAGCCACTTGTCAAAAGAAACTAACTTTATTTTTAGAACTACAAATGCCAAACAAAACCGCTCCTCAGGAAAAAACCCTCAGAGCCCAACTGCCACCACCGGCTTCCACAAGCCTCTCACCCACACAAGCCTCACCACCTCCCACAATCCTCCTGCTCTTGAGGCAGATTAGCTGGGTTGTGTGGGCGGGGCCAAAGAAGTCCCCCAATGAGCAGCTCCGTGGAGGAGCCAATCAGCTAGATGTTGCTGGGGCTGCTGTGAGCCAATCATCAGCTGGCAGTCTGAAGGGCAGGGAAACAGCCCAATGAACATCACCGCAGAAGAGCCAATCAGCTAGATGGTGCTGGGGCCACTGTGAGCCAATCATCAGCCGGCAGCTGGAAGTTTGCTGGGGCCCCTTTGGCTGTGGCTCTCAACATGCAACATCTGCCCATTTCCCAAACCAAACCAAGGCCCACGCCTTGCCCAGCTGCCACACAGAGGCCCAGACAGGGACCAGCTGTGGACCTAAGTTCAAGCAGCTCACCTTCTCTCTGAGGCTTATTTACAAAACAGGTGTCACAGACTGAGAAAGGCCAGTTTACAAAGACAAGATGAAAAGCGTCGGGTCTGGAGTACCGAGTCTCCTTTCCCAGAATTTCATGTTTCCGTAGCCACTCCTGACCTCAGACCCTCTCCTAACCAACAGTTAGGCCCCTTTTATTTAGCTTGACCCCCCAGAGCATCGGAGATGATTGTATGAAGGAAGTTTGTGGCCGGAAGGCCCAAAGGGGAAGAAGATGGTTTCGCAGCAGGAAAGAAATCAAATAAGCCAGCAGAGGCCGCTTCTGAAACCTTTTAGTAATTTCCCTCCTGGTTCCTGGAATCTCCAGGTGTCATTGATCATGACTCAGGAGCCAGGCAGCCTCCCAGCTCTGGGAGGACTGGAGAGGGCTTGGGGGAGTGGGGAAGGCGGAGGACTTGGAGGAAGCAAGAGGAAACCTCCCCCAGCTCCCGCTGGCCTGTGCTTAGCCACGGGGACACGTCACATGGCAAACTTGGTTCGTCCACAAATGTCGCTGTGATTTTTGATCCCACGTGCACAAAACGGACTGAAGGTCAGAACAGGGGAGGAGAGAAGGGGGCAGGCAGGAGAACAAGGAGGAGAGAAAGACAAAACGGAAACTCGATGGCGCTGGTAGAAGAAAGCTTTTTAGCACAAACCGAGGAGGAGAGAGAGGAAGTCCCACCCATCAGTATTCTAATTTTTATTTGAGCCTCTTTGTTGCTAAAGAAAGCAACCAATGAGCTTTTCTTTCACTTTCAAGGAATTACTGTTGAAATGATGAAAGGAAGCCCTGGGAGCCTGCCCTCGAAGAATTTAGATGTGGAAACTTTAAGGCAGAAAGTGTGGGTTCCTTTGTGCCCCAGAAGCTAAATACCAGCCCCCTTATCCCAGTCCCCTCATTCAGTCAGCATTCCAAATAGACCCTCAACAAATGCCCTGCCTTGTGCCAAATTCTCTCTGCACAGAGGACTGCATTTTATCCTTGCACAGATCCAATGAAGGAGGGTGTATTGATATCGCCATTTTACAAGGCTCAGAGAGGCGCAACAACCTGCCCAAGGTCACGCAGCTGGTGTGAACAGGAGCCAAACTGTCTTCAGAACATAACTGAGAACTTCTCCAACTAATTTAATTCTATCGATGTTGACCAAGTGAACAGCTCTGACTCTGAGAAGGAAGAAGGTGGGCCCCACCTTGGGAGCTCCAGCTAGCAGGTAAGGTAGAGCACCCCAAAGCACCCTGGCACAAGCAGGGACAGCAGGACGGGGGAGGAGGACAGGTGCTCTGGGACCAGCCGGAAATCCACCCTCCAGCAGCTAGCTGCACACCCCTTTACCTTGATGATCTCCTGAGCAATCTGCCTCGTCTTGTTGATGTCCAGAGACGTCTTGGGGTCCCTCACAAATGAGTGCAACGTCCGCCCCTTGCAGAAGCTGTCGAGGGTGGTGGGGTCGGTCAGAGGTCTGGGGCTTGTACAGCCTGACCCTACCCCTGTGGAGCCATTGGAGGGGACGGGCCCACCTGCCTCCTCAGTACTTGCCACCCCTCAACATCAATGACCTTCACCAAGCCCGACACCAATCCTGGTGGGCAGGCCTTCAGAAGCACGCTCACTTGCACACTCAGAGGCCTGCCACCCTGCACGAGGAAACAGTTCACCAAAGCTCCCAGGAGTCAGGGCAGCCAGCCCACCCTCAGCAGGAAGGACGGACCACAAGCAGGAAAATTCAAAAGGGGAGAACCGGGCCTTTGAGGGACACAAGAGGCCACACAAAGGCTTTGAGGTTCACGGTAAAGATGCTTATTATTGTTCTTATTATTTTTAGATTCCAGAGCCTTTTTTTTAAAAAAAAAAAAAATAAAGAACATGCAACTAGGGAGAAGCGGGACAGCTGTCAGGGGCATCAGAGTGATATCCAGCAAAGCAGCTGTGTCCTGGGTCTCCTAAGAGAACGGGTAGCTCCTTCCCCTGTTCCACCGACTCCAATCTCTTGTGGAATTGAGAGGAGGAGGGAAGGATGGATGAATGAATGAATGGACGAACACTGGCAGGTGACCCTGGGGACTGTCACCTGGTGTGACCACAGCCAGGCTCCCTAGGCATCAGGTTGTCCCACATTGGCTGGAATTGCATGCCCCTGGGGAGGGCTCCCTGCTCAGGAGGCCTGGGGAGTGGGTACTCGGACCTCTGACAGAAGCCAAATGGAAATTAATTTTTATTTTGTTCATTACATTGTTGCTTTTCCAAGCACAGGGTCCGGGTATGGGGAGTGTCAACAGAATGTTACTGAGGGATCTCTTGGCCTGACGAGAAATAAAGCAATGCTTAGATTCTTCTGGAAACTTCCATGTATATTTCCAAATTTCTTTAATGACCTCATATTGCTTTTCCTGATTTTAAGGTAAACAACAATTTCTTAGATGCTGTGGGCAAAGCTGGTCCAGGGTTACAAAGCCCTGCTGCTCCAGGGAGGGGACACTGCTATGGGTGCAGGGTACCAGTGGGCACTTCCTGCTGTAGAAATGGGTGGTACATGTCAAAGTGGCAGGGGCTGGGGTGTGGCTCAGAGGTCAAGTGCTTGCCCCGCATGCATGAGGCCCTGGGTTCCATCCCCAGCACTGTTAATGCATAGAGAAAGAAAAGTGGACCTCAGAACTGTAACCAAGTTTAAAAAGCAAGTATGAACCAGTGTGATCTTTCCTGTGTATTTTTATAAAGGAAAAACTCCATGAGCACATGCCTACTCCTTTGTTTTAATGGAAGGTATGCTGGTGTTTATCCATCTTGGGGGAGAAGTGCCCAGTTACGGGGGAAGGCAGTAGACTGGATTATACTTTGTACCTTTTATGGAACACTGGAATTTTCTGTATCCTTAGAGAGAGATCAGCTTATTTATTTATTAGGTACCGGGGACTGATCTCAAGGGCACTTGACCACTGAGCCACATCCCCAGCCCTATTTGGGGTTTTATGTAGAGACAGGGTCTCCCTGAGTTGCTTAGGGCCTTGCTAAGTTGCTGAGGCTGGCTTTGAACTTGTGCTCCTCCTGTCTCAGCCTCCCGAGCTGTTGGGATTACAGGTGTGCACCTACCAGCCTAGCTCACTTATTTTTGTAATGACATCGGGGCTATGTGAGTGGGGCATTTACTCCCATTGTTTTTTTTTTTTTTCTTTATGCCTCTATGAAAACCTCCCTGCCTCCTCAGGGTTCCCGGGCAGCTCACCTGGTGATGATGGCCAGGTGGGGGGGGTTCATGCAGGCCCCCATGAAGAGCACCACGTTCTCGTGCCGCGTCTGCCGGTAATTCATCACCTCCTTCTTGAAGAGTTTCAGGTGGTCCTGATTGTGGCCGTCCATCTCCAGCAGGCGAATGGCCACCTCGCCGTGCCAGCGGCCACGGTGCACCCGGCCCCAGCGGCCCTGCCCGATGGGCTCGCCCAGCTCCACCTGCTCAAAGGGGATGTCCCACTCCTGCAGGTACACGCTGGTCTGGCTGGCCTTTCGAGAGATGGGGCCCCGCCAGGGCCGGCGGGAGCTGGGCAAGTCGTCCACCTCGTCCTCGTCATCTTCCGCCTCTGACTTTCCAGCCTCTGGCTCCTCAGCCTGAAAAGGAAGTGGGAAAACATGGAGAGGTCCAGGTCTTCTCTCCTCTGTCCCTGGGCCCCCATGAGGTGAGGGAGGAGAAGCACAGGGTCAGGAGGGCTGGGATCTAGTTGCCACTCTGCTCTGCTCTGCTGAGGACAGCGATAGGTCATTTATCATCGCTGGGCCTCAGAGTCCTTCATCCACTAAATGTGATTGCTGACCCAAGTGACCGCCAGATCCTTCATCCTGCATACGATCCAAGATTCACCCGTGAGCAGCATCTAATTTGTTTTGGAAGGGCCTGGACATCCCTGGCGTGGAGAATGTTACCCAGCCACCCTTCTGATACTGTGTTGTTTAAACACAGAGCTCCTGACTCTCCCCAGGCAGCAGGAACAGACCCTACGCTGCTCTGCACAGCAGGGATCCAGGCTCAGTTTATACTTCAGTTCAGTGGACAGGTTCTTGAACCTGCCCGAAATCAGAATCACCTGGAAAGTGCTGACACCTGAAGATGTCTGACGTGATCCCAGACAGACTGAGTTTAGGGCTTTGGACAGGAAGTGGGGACCTTGAGACCCCAGAGCTTATTCCAGTTAGCCTCCAGAAGAGCCAGAGGAAGGCTGTTTGGGGCATCCTTCATCATTCTTCCCTGCTCTGCACATCTGCAGGCACCTGGGAATACCGTGCCAGGACGAGACACCCACTCTCTCCCCAGAGCCCTCCATGGTCCGAGAGGGGAAAGCAAAGTCTGTCTGTGGGTCTGTTACCCTGGCTTACCTCCACCTCAGGAAACTCCAACACATCGGCTTTGGGTGGGTCGTCGAGCCTAAGAGTAAGACAGGCCTGGTTAAGGAGGTTCTGGGCTGAGCAGGGGACTCCCCGGTTGGGCTTGAGACAAAAGGCCACCAAGCAGGCCTGGACCTTCACCGCGACCCAGCCATCTGTGGGTGGATGCTGTGGCGACAGGCAGAGGCCAGGGACCAGGTGCACCTTTCTCGGCCTCAGCCTTCTCTCCAGCCTGTCTTGAGTGTGCAGGAAGGTGACAGAGGCTGGAGGGTGGACATAACCATCAAGGCCCCTTCGGATCTGTCACTGCCGTACATGGGTTCAGAGTACACACAGGAAGGACTTAGAATCCAACAGCCTGGCCTTGGAGAATTGGCTGTCACTTCCTCCCCGTGTGACCTTATGGAACTTAGTGGCCCTGAGCTGGCTGTGGGTTCAGATGACATCGACTGTGATGCCAGCTTCGCTGGACTAGGGCACAGGAGGCGATGGGAGTCGGCACTCTGCACAGCCCAACTGGGAGAAAGGACACCCTGATGGAGCCAGTTCCAATAGGTCTCTGACGCTGAGTGCCCTCTGTCCACCCTCCTGGGTCACATGCAGCCCCACCCCATGCTAACTGTGCTGAGAGAGGGCAAATAAAACACAGGTGAGTGAGCCCGAGTTCTCCATCCGGCCGGCTCGGGAACACAGTGCTGTCCAGGACGGGAGGGTCGGAGGTTTTGGGGGTGGGGGTTAGGGATTGGGGTTTAGCCTCACGAAAGAGAAGGGGCGCCTACCGGGCACTGTCGGCCGAGTCGGGGATCGGGGCTGGCGGCGGGAAGGCTGAAATGTCTGGAGGAAACAAAACAAACACAGGTGTGAGACTCCTGCTCCATGTCTCCAGAGACACCGGCCTGAAGCCAGGGAAGCAGATGTCCCCTGAGTGGCTGCCTCTGTCCACCAGGCCACTTCTCCCAGGACCAACTTGGGTTCATCTCCCAAACCTGATACAGACTCAGGCTCTCAGCCCGGGATTTTGTCCACAGAGCTCTATCCCAGGAAGGGACCTGGGGTAGAAAAAGAGGGCGATGCCTCAGTGAGCCCCAGTCCCCAAAGTCAAACCCACCCTGCACGCAAGTGGAAAAGCTAACGGGGCCATCGAGGGCTGGGGCGGGTGGCCAGAGGGACCTCCTGGTTGAGGCAGAGCCAGTCTCCAGGACAGCCTGTGGGCTCCTTAGTGACACCTGGTGTCCAAAGCAGCTTTGGGAATTTCTAGAGTGAAGGCCCCACCCCCTCGCCTTCAGAAGTTGTGTCACCAGTGACACAGCTCTCAGGCCAGAAGAAAGTCACCGCTACATGTCAGGGGGCCCAAGCTGGGCAACGGAGACTGACCCCGGGCCCAGGGCGTTTCCAGAACAGATGGGCCCTGACATGGGAACAAAGAGCTACACAGAGACTATGATCCCCGGAAAGGGCCGTGGGCCAAGTGATCAACAGCCCTTTTCTGCCTTGGACAAAGACCCTCCCTGCTCAGCCACGAGACCTCCCCGGCCCTGCGCTTCTTCCAAAGCTCTCTCTCAAGGTCAAAGGAACCAGGTGTGAGCATCTCTAGGTCCTCACAGACTTGGAGAAGCTGAGGGAGCTGTAGGCCTTCTTATCAGGGCAAGGCACCCATACACCCCAACTGTGCGGTTAGGGCTCTGGACCTCGGGAGACTCTGCTAGCACCTCCCTAGACATCACCACTTCATGTCTGTAGACGCCAGGAGTGGCCTGGTGTTTCCACCACCCACCCAGCCCTGCTTGGATGTTCCCACAGAAGATGAGCACATGCCTAGGGAGGGGGGACTGGGAGATTTGGGGAGAAACAGCCCAGGTTGGAGGGCAAACATCTCTGAAGGCTCATACTTTTTCTTAAAAAGTTAAGAATGTTGGGTATTCTGCCCCAAAACATGTTCTTTTTTTTTTTTTTTTTTTTTGCTTTCATAAGCATTTCCTTCCCCTGCCCTTGACACATCTCCAGGGCAAAATGGATGCTTCCAGAAGAACAATATTTTCCCAATTTGAGGGCACTCCTCTGTACATGTCCTAGAGGTAGCAACTAGGTGAGCTCTGGGGAGGCATGGAGGGGGACAACAAAATCAGATACAAAACCGTAAAAGGCAGCTCAGCTGTTCCCAGGGCCGCCTATGGACGCTGACCCTGGGTCCTGACCGCTGCTGGCCTGCAAATACCCGAGCAGAGCCACATGAGTAAGGACTCACAAGCTCTCCAAGCCAACTCCCTAATGGAGCTGAGATGGGGAACAAAAATATCCCGGAATAACCAAAACACTGTGACTTCAAGATGGTCTTGTTTAACTCAGAGAATAAACAACCAGCTACAGACAGAAAGTGCTTGCCGTCTTCAGCTGGAGAAGAAAGCGCTGATATTATAAAACACTCAGGGGCAGGAATATGGTCAGATGCAAAGGCTGGCACAAAGGTTTCCAGGGTGTGCAAAACAATTTTTGTGAAGGAGAATCAATCGATGGTCTTTATTTGATTCTCTCCTTCAAACTCTGCACAATGAGGCAGTCCCCGAAGATGGCCAGCAGGTGGCACTGTGGGACAAGGCTCAGAAAGGTGAGGCCTGCGGACGGAACAAAGGCTGCAGACCTCCCCCCATGGCTTCCCTTCTGTAAAACTAAGTAGTGTTTCCCTCTCATTGTATAAGGAAGGACATGGGAACAGGTGCTCATGCAGCATCAACAACAAAGCCCTCTCCCCTCGTTCTGCAAACCCAAGTTCTAGCCTTGCTTCTGCTACCTCCTGGCGGTGTGACCTTTAATGAGTAGCCTGAAGTCTATCTGCAAGAGGCTGGAGTGGATGGACTCCAGGGTCCCTCTCAACAAGGCCCTGTCCAGCCAAAGGGCCCTCCTCTTAGACACCTGCCCCCCCTTGCTCAGCCATGATGGACTCAAGCACCCAGAGAGAGGGCATCCGTGTGCGGGGGTGGATGGGGGGGGTCTCGGCAGGGGTCAGTTAGTGGAAACATGCAGAGGACTCACCTGGGAAGATAAACTGCTGTCTATGATGAATGAAGTAGGCAGCTTTAAACAGAAGAGGAGGTGAGTCACATACACAGAACAGCAAACGCAGCGAGGGAGGAGGGGGACACATGGGCTTGGGAGACAGGAACTGGTTATTGGGCTGGGACGGCCCTGCCTAGCTTACTCCACCCCAGGTGGGCCTGGCAAGGACAGGCTGAGCCATGCAGGAGGGAGGCAAAGAGGAAAGAAATGGGTGCCGCAGGAGCCCCAGGGTACAGGGGCTCCCGAGGACCGGGATTCCAGGGCCTGGCTCAGTGTCACCTTGATACACAGCCCAGTCCAGCAATCTGCTCTGGGAAAAAGCCAGGACCCCGCTCTCTCCTGCTCTGGAGAATGCACGGGAGCCCAGGAGGGAAGACAATGAGCGAACGTGGTGGCTCTGAGAAAGTTTTAACAGTGCCGTGTGTGGGAGAATGGCCTCCTACCCTTCAGTCCACCTTGACCCCTGGAGAGCTTCAACCTCATCCCCTGCTTCCTCCCGTAGACATGTCTCTTAAGGGATGCACCGGGGTTCTGGAATCTGACATGGAATTCTTCTTCTTGTTTGATTTGTTTTGCGTTTTGGAGACAGAGTCTCCCTATGTGGCCCAGGCCGGCCTTGAACTTCTGGGCTCAAGTGATTCTCCCATCTCAGCCTCCTGAGTTGCTAGAATGACGGGTATATGCCATTGCCCAGCAACTTAAGGCAACCTCATTCCACCACGGGGCTCTGGGACCTCGGGAGTCGATTCACCTCTCTAGCTGCCTCACTAGAAAATGAGGGCCACCTTCCCAGGGTCACCCTTGCAGGCCAACGACACTGTTCCTCCGCAGCCTAGGGCAGGTGGACAGCAGGAGTCGCAGTTCTTTCCCCAGGTTAACTATTGTCCCACCCCAGCCCCAGAGAGGTGGGTCCCAGTGGTCCAATAAGAGATCAGGAAGAGTCAGGCCCCACGCAGGGGACAATGAGGCCCAGCCCCTGATGGGACATCAGTGAAAGTGGACAGGGTTTGGCTGATATCACAAAAAAGGATTTTTTCCTGTAGCTATTGTTTTTCAAATAGGCCCTTCCTTTTAGGAAAAGCTAAACTAGGGGGTTTTGAAAAGGGATGATTTCCGTGAATAACGACAGAGTAGAACAGGAGAGGAGGTAAATCAAACGGGCCGTCGCTGCACTGCAGGAAGGGGTGGGGGCGCTGGGTCAAGGCATCCGTGTCCGCAGACACCCAGCCACGTGCATATTAAAGAAATAAGCCAATGAGAAAGAGTCCTACAAAATCTGTCTCACCACCCATGAACGAGGTCCCCAGGACCCTGGTGAGCTGGACCAGTGAAGTCACCTGGCTTGCTGCTGGCTGGGCGCAGCCCCAGGGGCATCTCCTGGCACAGAGAAAGCTGAACTTCTGTCCCCCTGGGCCTGGGGCTGGTGGGATCATGGTGGGGGCCTGGCTGGACCCCTCAGCGCAAGAGGGCGGAGGGTCTGCCGTGGGGCCTGGAGCAAACAGGAGTGTCACAGTCGCTCCCCTGCCTTCCTCTGGGACTGCAAATGAAACCGAGGCGGAGACAAGGGCACAAGGAGCTGCCAGAGGAGCCCAGGCAGCAGCTGAGTCCCAACAGCGGTGAACAGGCTTGGCTCTGCCACTGGGAGAGGCAGGACCCCCAGGCTGGGCTTCTGGCAGGACAGAGATTCTGGCTGCTCCCTGCAGACCCGGGGCATCCTGGGCTGTGGGGAGCACTAGAGATCAGCCCTGGCTCAGGCCTACGCCCCGAGCACCCCTGTGGGGACTCGGTGTTCTCATCGGTACCGGGGTACCACCTGATTCTAACTTGACATGGCTTCCTTGGGTAGTTGGCCCTAACTGTGGAGTGTGCAGGTGACAGGTCAATAAGCCCTGTCCTAGGCTTTCTGGCTCAATATGCTGCCTGCTATGCCAACGGGGGGCCGAGAAGCCCGCCCTGAGTGAGTGATAATGCCCAGCAGAAGCCACCGCAGCACAGGAGGACAGTGTGGGGATGAGGCCAAGAACACTCAGCCTGCTGTGTGTCGGGGGGCATGGGCTTGGCCCTGCCTCTTACAGGCTGTAAAACTCAAGGCAACCACTCGTCTCCGGACCTCTGTGTCCCCATCTGTAAAATGGGTGCAGCAACCTCACCAACCCCAGAGCTCCTGCCCTTGAGGTCAGCGTCACATAGACAGTGGCGGCCTTCGACCTTGAACCTGCCAGGGGTCTTCTGACTGCACCCCTGAGAACCCGGAGAAGCCCAGAAGTGTGGTACCTGGGAAGTTGAACCTGCTGTCCCGCTGGCCAGGCGAGGGGTTGGGGGGCGTGGTGGCGCTGGAGGGGTTCGTTGGTGTCGGGAAGGGCGCTGGCGAGGAGGGCGTGGAGGACGTGGCGGAGGAGGGGTTGCTGCTGGAGTCCAGGGGGTTCATGGCGGGAGGGTGCTCCTGCAGGACCAGAGCGGGGGAATGGGGGGCTGAACTGCCCCACCAGGCTGCCCCCCACATGCCAGGAGCCCCCCACTTTCCCACTGCAAAGGAGGCCAGCCAGGGGCCCTTAGGGTCCCACCCTCGGCACTAAAATTTTCCAGGTCTTATTAGATGGCCGCACACAGAGATCCTGCTCGCAAAGGCTCCTGTTCATCTTTCTTCTTTTTTGATGGGGCGGGGGGTACTGGGGATTGGACTCAGGGGCACTCGACCACTGAGCCACATCCCCAGCCCTATTTTGCATTTTATTTAGAGACAGGGTCTCACTGAGTTGCTTATTAGCATCTTGCTTTTGCTGAGGCTGGCTTTGATCTTGCGATCCTCCTGCCTCAGCCTCCTGAGCCACTGGGATTACAGGTGTGCACCACCGCGCCCAGCCCCATTCATCTTTCTTATTTCAGCTCAAACACACTTTCCTCCCAGAGGCCCTTCCTGGACCCTGACTGGGACCATGCTCCTCCTCTAGTTCCTCCTCTAGCTCCCAGCAGCTCTTCCTCGGGGCACTGTAACTGCAGTTTGTCAACTGCAGATGTCCTCAGGTACTCTGCTGGATGGACGTTTCTCCCACACCAGTGCCTGCCTGGCTCTGAGTTGGGCAGAGTAGAGTTTTTTGTTTGTTTGTTTATTTGTTTTTTTAAGTGAATTAAATCCAGACTCTGACAAAAGTTCATGCAGCATCTACTATGTGCCAGGCTCTGCTAGAAGTAAGAAGAAAATGAGGAGCATACAGTCCTTGTCTTTGCAGACCTTGTCCCTAGTGTACTGGGACTCTCGGTGCAGATACAGCTGCAAAATCCCGAGAGAGCAAAACCCTGGGCTGGTGCAACCAGCCATCCTAGAGGGTCAGGAATTCCAGAGCTGGAATGAAGCTTCCAGAAGGTGACCACAGGAGCTGGTTTGTTGGTCAGGCCTGGTTCCCACTGTTGTCCCAACTTAAATGTTACTGTCATTCCCTTCACACCCCAAAGCAAGTACAGGGCTCAAGGTGGCTCATCAGTGGCCTGGCTAACCAGTGCTTCCTGGACACAGTGCCTCAGAGGGTAGGAAGCAGTTGCTCAAAATAGGGCCAAGTGCCAAGTTCAACCTGTGTCCTCAGCAGGCCCTGGAGACTGGGGGATGCACAGCGTGATGGAGCCCACCTGAGCTGGTGCAGTGGGCCTCACTGGTCAGCAAGCCGACCCTGTGCAGTACCAACTAAAGGAGAAGGCTGGACTGGTCCACTGAGCCCTCACTCTTCCTGCTCATCCTCCAAGGCTCAAGACCCTCCACTCATCCCTGTCTTCAACAGTGGCAATGAGGACAGGACAAGTCCTAGCTCCTCCTCTCAGCAGCTGTGTGACTCTGGACAAACTACCTAACCTCTCTGAGCCACAGTGTGAAACCCATAAAATGGGGGTATCCACTTGATGATCCATACAAATGCTTCCCAAGGCAGGCATCAGGAACATGGGGAGCAAGATACTGCCTGGCCTCCCAGGGCATCTGCGCCAACGTGGAATGGGGTGCTCAGAGGGGCAAGGGGCTGAAGAAGAGGTCAGAGAGAAGTAGGATGAACCCCATCTCGGCCAGTGCCCCTAGCAACTGGCAGCTCGTGTCATAACAACGATCAAACAGGACCCCAGAAGGACACTATGGGTTCGCTGCGCTGGGCGTGGTGAGAGAGACCGTTGGCAGCACCAGCTTCAGTGCCTCGGGTCCAGCTGTGTGCGCAGGAGGGCGGGCGGAGGTGGCCCTGGAGAGGCCACTGCACTGACAGGCGGCTGAGGGTGGACAGGCAGGAGCAAACACGCCAGGCTGTGACTGAGCCTGGGGTGAGGACCGTGCGAGGGGGCCCCAGGCACCGGAAGGGAGAGGACAGGGTGGGAGCAGGGGGGCTGGCATTGGAGGGCACTAAGATATTTTAAGAATTTCAGCCGCTGTCACAGGCTCAGAAACAAATCACAGGTGACAGACGGTACCCAGCCCTTCGTGTGACCCTGTGAACATTCCCACCGCCAGAAGACACTCCGTGAACGAAGCACCATGACCCCCCTTCACACCCAGGACAAAACTGAGGCTCAGAGAGGTCAAGCAGCTCACTCAAGGTCATAGAAGCGAAGAGGACGAACTGCCGCCACTCACACCCAGGGCGTTGGCCCTGCCAGCAGCTGAATGTCCCCCTACGGCTGCTGAACTCATGGCTCAAGGTGATGGTACTGAACTGTGGGGTCCTTGGAGGGGTGATCAGCTCCTGAAGGTGGGGCCATCCAATGGGACAGGAGCCTTTACCAAAGAGGCCAGAGGGACCCCTCCTCCCATTACATGAAGACATAGCAAAAAGGCACAAAGGCTCTCGGGGGACCCTGGGCTCGGCTTCCCCAGCGGGAAAATGCAGGTAATTCCAGCAGGTGCCCTTCAGAGTTTTTTTTTTTTTTTTTTTTTAAACTTTAATTAATTAATTAATTAATTAATATGGTGCTGAGGATGGAACCCAGTGCCTCACACGTGCCAGGCAGGAACTCCAGCCCTGAGCCACAACCCCAGGCCCCTTCAGAGCTATTTTAAGAGTCAAAAGAATCACCAATGGAGAATTCCTGGCACACAGTAAGTGCTCAGGAAATGTTGGCTCAGAGGAGAAGAAAGGGCGTGGGAACCAAAGCTGCACAACCACCATTTGGATAGAACATGGAGCCTGCTGAGTGGCCGGGACAGGATCCCTCCTGGCAACCGCAGCCACAGGTACTGGCCTGGAGCGCCCGGTCCTGCATCCCCACCGAGCCTCCACTGGGGGGCGCCCTGCAGGAAGGAGCGGGCAGCTCCCCGCCAGACCCTACCTTTTTCGTCAGTGCCTTGGGGAGGGTTCCAAAGTGGGGTTCGGCTGCTCTGTCCACAGGGTTGTTGATGTCCGAGGGGACGGATTCCGTCCTCCGGAGCCTTGTTACTGTTGGAAAAGGGAGGAAACCCATCAGCAGGGTCACACCAGGCTAAGGAAGGTTCCAGACCACCACCACCACCCCCCCCAGGGAAAGGGGAGAGGGCGGGGCACTCACGTGGGAGGAAGGATATTCTACAGGCCGGGGCTTCTTTCGTGCACTTGTTGTGACACTTCAACCTGGTAAAGGGGGCAGAGTCAGCTCTGATGCACGTCATCAGAGCAGCTGTGTAGCTCTCACCCCCACTGCCTCAGTTTCCACAAACTTCTCAACAAACATTAGCTCCAAAGATCACAACACTCCATCGAACTGCAGCTGCCTGCCATGTTCTGCAGTCCTCTACCGGTTCCTCGTGGCCCCTGTGACTCATGGCAGGTCACACATGTATTCCTCCCATCTAAAGAGAAGATGACCTGCCACCCAGCTTCAGAAAGCTGGAGGCAAATCTGAACTTACAAAACACAAATGAGAATGTGTGCATTACCCAAAGGCCCTAGGGGTCCCAAGGGCAGCCCCTGGACTCAGGCCAAGATAGGGAACAGTGTGGGTTGAGCCGTGGGTCATCGGCTGTCCACTTGTCCTGCTTTCCCACTAGAAACTACAATGCTAGGAGAAAATAAAGCTGATTTTGTACAGAATCTACATTCTCTTCTCACTCTTGCCCTTCAGAAGCCAACTCTGTTTTTACCCCTGCCTGCCGGTCTCCGACTCCTCATGTGCTGAAGTGTAAGGCTGAACTTCAGAACTCCCTACAATTCCCAGAACAGGCCCCACTTTCCTCCTGGACTCTGGATTCCTTCTCCCCTAGTCTAACTGCTGAACTTCTATTCATCCTTCAAAGCCCACCTCAAATACCCGCTTCTTGCAGGGGTGCCTCACTTCAATTCCCCTAGGGAGGCCTGGTGTGCTGAATGGGATTATGGGTAGCAGGTTATAAGGAACTCTTGACCTTGGACTTGACCTGAGGCCATGGATGAAGTATCAGGACTGCTCCTGAACTCCAAGCATTTCTCCCTCCCACCCTCTGCCTTCACCTGCAGTGCTTGCACTTCACTCCAAACATCATGCTCTTCTGGCACACGTGGCAGACCTGCGACAGCCAGGACTTGGTGGAAAACCTGCAGCGGGTGGACACAGAGGGGTTCCCGGGGCTGCATCCCAGAGCCCCAGGAAACCTCTCCCAGGGACCATTAGTCCCCCCCCCCCCACACACACCAAGTAGATTTCCCAGCCACAAAGTCACCAGTGTCCACATTCTCCAACTGGTGCAGTCACTGGTGCTGAATTTGGCAACAGCAATCAAAATCACCCATGGGCTTCCCCTTTAAGCCAGCAACTAGGTCCTAGGAATTTACCTACAGAGCCTCCCCCAAGTGTCAAATCAGCAAGGCATCTCTGCAGTATGAATACAGCAGGAAGACCAGAAATGACCTGTGGCCATCACCAGTGACTGACTAAAGCAGGCTCCGGCCATACCAAAGAACTCTGCATGGGGCTGGGGCTCAGTGGTACAGCGCTTGCCCAGCATGTGCAAGGCCCTGGGTTTGATCCTCAGCACCATATTAAAAATAAATAAACAAATGAAAGACATCATCAAGAATATCTCAAAGGATTGAATTTATATAGAATATTGTCCCTTAAAAAAAAAAAAAAAAAAAAGAACACTGCAGCCAGAAAATAAAACCAGGAAACTCCTTTTGTGCAAATAGAGAGCAAGCTTCAAGTCACATCATCCACTGATAAAATTAAGGTCTAATATCATTTAATGTTAATATGATTCCATTAATATAGAGTTCAAGCACAGGAAAAACACATCTATGACGGTAGCCACGAGTAGTGATTGCGCAGTGGTGACATTATCAATTGCGAAGAGCCAAAGCAAACTTTTTGGTGTGCTGGAATTCCTGTATCTGCATCTGCCTGGTCTCAACAGGGTCTACGTACATAAATGCACATGTGCATTTTGCTCTAAATAAATTATGTAATTTTTAAAAAAATATTTTTTAGTTGTTGATAGACCTTTTTTTTAATTTATGTATACACAGTGCTGAAAATTGAATCCAGTGTCTCAGACATGCCAGGCAAGTGTGCTACCACTGAGTCCCAGCCCCAAATTACATAATTGTAAAAAGAAAAAAAAAAGCAAAGTACAAAATAGTGTGTATAATATATATTATTTGTGTAAAATAAAAAGCAAAAAACCAAATATACATATTTGGTAATTATAAAATCTCTCTAGGAGATAGATACAAAAGAAATTGGGGAGCCAGGAACAGGGGTGAGGGAGGACTTTTCTGTCTACCTTTTTAAACCTCTTAGATTTTGAACACATGAGTGCCTTTTCAGTCCCAAGTTTAAAACATTGAAAATACAAAAGGTAGCCTAGAAGGCAGATGCGATCGGAGCAGATGGAATCCTCCAGAAAAAGACACTAGGCCAGCCCACAGCGGGGGGAGACCTAAGAGCAGACAGATCTTTCGTTTTTGGAGGAATGTGAGTAGCATCGTGTCTGCTGTGTGTCCTTGAACATCAGCTCACTTGGTCACTATGACCACACCTAGGAGTTAGGCAGGCCCGGGATTCTTAGTACACAGGCCAGAAGCCAGCTTGGACAGGCAGGTGGCAGGCCTGGCCTCCCTGTTCATGGGTGTCCTGCTGTCAAGGCTACGGGCACAGGTGTCCCAGCTCTGACAAGGCTCCATGTAGAGGTCTCTGGACTCAAGCTCTGCCTCACTGAGTGTGACCTCAGACACGGTGCTTGATCCTGGGGACCTGCAGCTGCCCTCTGGGAAACAACAGGCCCTGGCAAGGGGCAGCACCCATGAGAGTATTCCCTATCACGCTTCAACAGCCTTTAACAGGGACAGCCAGAGCATGGGCATCCCAAGACAGTGTCCTGCTGGCCACCCAGGGGCTATGAGGTACCACCCAGACCTTTGGGGCCTGCACACACAGCCTCAGCGATGAGGCCAAGACCTCTGGACAGTCCACATCACGGGCCCACGTCAGCCCTTTTCTACGTTTGTGAGCTCCAGTTACCGAAAGTTAAATATCCAGATGAGGAGCAGGCCTGGGAATGTGGATTTCCTGCAAGCTCCACAAAGCTCCTGATGGGTGGCCAGCCCAGGACCTCACGACATCACAGGGTGTGGAAGAGGCTCTCGGCTCCTCCTTCCCACGACTTGACCCTATTCATCCTGGGACCCATGTCTTGGGAAGGGGAGAGGGCACTTTCCCTCAGCAGGTGGGAAAGAGGCACAGGAGGGGCAGGGGAAGCCCAGCAAGTCCATATGGCTGTTGATGAGGTGGGTGCAGGTTTATGTCACTCGAGGAGACAGACAGGCAGGCTAGGGGCAAAGAACCCTAGGCCAGGACAGATGCCCCCGTCAGTGGGCCTCCCAGCACCCTCTGGTCCCAGCCCAGCTCTGCACGCCTCCCTACCTGGACTCACCTATGTGTCACCGAGAGGCCGATGTCCCTTCGTACCATCTGTGGGGATCCATGTGGAAGATCTGCAGGGAAAGAGGTCAGGTTGGGCAAGCTGAGGAAGCTCTGCCTAGGACAGCTTACGCATGTGACCTTGCAGTTCAGAGGTCGCAGGCCAGAAGGGATGCTAGATGTCACACAGTAGAGCAATGCTTACCTGAACCAACACCTATCAAGACAGGGACAGGCCAGCTAGGCCAGGGAACGGATGCCACCTCCCTCACACTGGGCTTATTCTCTGGTGGAAGCTGCCACCTGCCTCTGCAGGGCTCGGCCTGTGTCCCCGTGGGGTCAGCCTTGAAGGCAGGAGGCTAAGCACAGGTGGAAGTGGAAGCTTGACCTTGACCTTGGGTGGAGGCTCAGGGTTAGTTAACCACTCCGCTCAGCCTGTACCCTTCCTCCAGAGGCACCCTGGGCACACTCCTGAGAGCCACCCAGCCGGATCCAGACAGGAAGAGCGAGGACAAGATGAAGCCCCATATGGCCAACTCCACTGGGGCCCTACAGTCTGAGCTCTGGGGACATCTCAGGTACCCTCTTTCCTTGGTGAGAGAAGGGCCACAGGCTCTGAGTTGCCCCTCTGCTTGCCTCCACGGAGGACATCCTGGGGACGCCTCTCCTGATCTGGCTCCCCCTAAGAACCAGTGTGTAAGGCCTGGTGGGTCTGGGTCACTGAAGGCTGCCCTATACACAGCTGGTGCTCATTGAGTGCCAATCCTTCTCACACGAAGGGGATTTTGATGGGGACAAAAGGCTGAAGATCAGGGACACCATGATCCTATCACCTGGGCTCTCTGGCTCATCTGCCACAGGGCCTCTCAACTGCCCCCTGGGTCCCTCCATACCCTGGGTCCCATGAGAACCCAAGGATGTCAAAACACAGGCTCTAGGAGGGGCTGGTAGCCAGCCTGCGAGACAGACAAGGGGCAAATGAGTCTTCAACTATCTGGCTCCGAACATAACCTGTGGTTGGTACCACTGGCCACAGGTGGGGGACAGGGACATGAGATGGCACGCATCCCAGGTGTCCCTGCTCCTGATCTGGATGGGACTAGTGGCCCTGAAGGCCTAATAGCCTTGCTTCTGTGGTTCCTGTGTTACCCCAGCAACAGGAGGATGACAGGGCCCAGGCTGTCTGGGGACGGGACTCACTGGACATTTCTCTGAGGTTTTCTTAAGGGTCTGGGGGCTCCTGTGTGTTCCCTGGGGACAGGGACATACGAGTTCTCTCCTTTCATATGCCCTGCCCCTGGGGCTCCAGCAGCAGCTCCCTGCAGCTCTGTCACTGCCTCCTCAACCCTGCCTCCTCCTGGGTCCCTTCCTGCCCCCAAGTCACTCTCCTTAGCCAGCTAAGGAGACTCCCCGGCTCTGCTGAGCGAGAGGCCCTGCAGGACATGCCAGATTCTGTGCCCATCCTGGAGGTGGAGGGGTGGAAAAGGGGGTCCAGGGTTGTCTGGTCTTCCTCCTCCCCTCCTGGGAGGACATCCGCACCCTCCAAGTCCGAGTTGCCTCAAGCAATGTCCCTCTTCTGGAGGGTGGGGTCCTGAGACACCAGCCAGGGCTCTGAGGACAGCTGACGTCCACCTGAACCTGGCCAATGGCACCTCCCTCCTCTATCAGAGCAGCCCAGAGAGCAAGTGTCCACCACAGAGGTCGCTGCAGAGATAGCAGGGTGGAGACAGGACTCGTCGCTGGACTGTGGAGGACTGTGACACTCTTAGAGTCTCTACTTCCCAGAGAGCAGCCACTGGCTGGGCTAAGGCCTGCCCATCATTTTTTATTTTTGTCCCCATAACTGGGGACTGAGCCCAGGGCACTCTACCAATGAGCTCTATGCCCCAGCACTTTTCCTTTTTTCTTTTCTTTTTTAAGGATGTAGCAAGAGGGAAAGAAACTGCACGTGGAGGTTAGCTAGATGGGGAGTGGGGAATGAGATGTTTAAGAAAGAGACTAAGTTGCCCAGGCCGGCCTTGAACTTGTGAGCCTCCTGCTGCTGCTTCCCACGTGGCTGGGATGATGGGCCTGTGCCACCACGCCCAGTTCTCAGCCGCTCATTCTAAGGCCACTGTAACTACTCCCTGCAGTGGTTCCCAGTGCCAGTGCCTCTGGACTATGGAAAGGCCACGAAGGTTAAGAGAGGGTCAGAGACGTCCACCCCCGATGGGGACAGCACCACAGACACGACTCCAGGTAGCAGAAGGGATGAAAATGAATCACTCTTACCAAACCTGGAGGAGACAAAAAGGAGAGAGAGGGATTATGTCACCACACCGGCTCAGCATGTCCCTAGAACACCACCCCTGGGGAGGGAGCAGGCCAGGGGCTGGGACGAGCGACAGAGGCTTGGCTTGGGGCCAGGCTGGCTGATGACTGTGGGAATTGCTGCATGCTCTGTGGAAAGAATGTGTCCTCGATGGGAAGGGCCAGGAAAGCACTCCTGGGGACACTGAAACACCACCTTGTGCTGGGCACTCTAATGTGTCAGCTTCCCGAAGCCTCGCCAGCCTGGGACAGGCCACCCCAGCTCATAGCCGAGGAACCAAGCTTCATGGAGTCTTAAGTCACATGATCCCTAAGCTGGGCCGGTCTGCTGGCCAAGTTGTGGCTAGGAAAGAGGATAGGAATAACAGCTACGCAGAGCAGGAGGGTGGCCCCCAAGAAGGGCCAGGGAGGAACATACTCTGAGCAATGCCTCCTGTGGGACTGCCATTGCCCCCAGGGATGCAAGGAGCTGGGGGGGAAGGAGGACATTGCATCTGCCCTCCGGGCTCACCAAGGTGGCCTGAGCATCCGTGTCAGTGCTGGTTCTGGTGGCCCAGGGGAGGGTGGCTGAACTCAAGACTCCTAGGATCTAAGGTCAGTGATGTCACTGGCCTGACGCCCTGTACCCCACTGTATCAGAGGAACAGGACCAGGGCCTCCTCACCCTCTTCTCAAGAGAACATGAGAAATGAGCTCCGGCTTGAGTCCACCGTGAGGCCCCTCTGCCCACGTGGTAGTTACCACTGTGCTCCTCAGCCACATCTGCAGGGCACCCAGGCCCCGCAGGGCAGCCTGCTCAGTAGCAGCAGCATAGGGAACATGTGATTTCTCTGGTGCATTGAAAATCATCAGAGCTCTCCAGGGTCCATCCCTGCTTCAGGATAGGGAGAGTAAGCCCCACTCCACTGCCCACGATAGAACAGGGCCTGAGGAACCTTCTAGAAAAGGGGTGCCTGTGCCAAGAAGAGAAGCCAGGTGCCTCAGCTCTCGGGGGTACAAAAAGTTAAGAGGGACCCAAAGAAAACAGCCCTTTTCCCCTCGGTCCTGCTCACAAAGGCATATGGACAGGAGTGGGCTTTAAAATAGCTAAAAGGAGAGTGATCTAAAGGTCCCCCAAAAGAGGACAAGTTAGAACTGTGCAATACAGACAAGGTTTTAAAACAAGGTCATATGAATTAGGACAGCTAATACGTACAACTGACAACCTGCTGGGCCCCTGAAAGAGGAGCCAGGCTACTCAGTAAAAATGGTGGGGGTGGGCTGGGGTTGTGGCTCAGTGGTAAAAGCACTTGCCTGGCATGTGTGGGGCACTGGGTTCAATTCTCAGCACCACGTATAATAAATAAATGAAGAAAATACAGGTCCATCAACAACTAAAAATATATATTTAGAAAAAAAATGGTGGGGGTGCACTTTACCACGCACCCCTGAGTGACAGATGGACATGAGGCCATAGTGCTACTGCATTTTTGGATCATGTGACTACCACTTCTTCAAAATACACAGAAATAAAAAAAATAATAAAGATATTTGAGCCAAATATTCTAGTTCTCCCCTTCTGGGCACATAAGAGAACTGCATCGTTTGATTATCTTGTTTGGGAAAACTATGGATGGCAATGACTTCTAGGAAACGGTATAGCTATCTCTATCACAGAGAAATGGCTCAGGATTGATTCCAAGACCTCCTCATGGATATTAAAATCCATAAATGCTCAATAAAATGGCATAGTATTTACATATATATATCTATATATCTCCTATGTACTTTTTTGGTGATGGTGGGGGTACTGGGGATTGAACACAGTACTACTGAGCTACATACTCAGTTCTTTTTTATTTTTTATTTTGAGACAAGTTCTGGTTAAGTTGCTGAGATTGGCCTGGAGGTTATAGGCCTCCTGCCTCAGCCTCCTGAGTTGCTGGGATGACAGGAGCACCATGACACCTAGCTTAACCCATGCACTTTTTCCTGTATACTTTAAATCATCTCTAGATTACTTATCATACCTCATGCAACTACAAGAAAAAAGTCTATACATGTTTAGTACACGCACAACCATCACAGGTTTAACTACATTCTATACATTAGCAACAAGATAAGTTTCTTCTTCCAAACATTTTCAATCCCACATTGGTTAGATCCTCAGATGTACAACTCCGGGATGCAGAAATCCAACTGTACTTAATTGCCAGTGCACAACATCTAGAATGCACTTTTTTCATGGCTATAGTGGTCTGCCTGTGACCTGGAAGGAGGCTGACCCACTATGGACCAGTAGTACAAATGAGAAATAAACGTTTGCTGTTTGAAGCCCTGGAGATTTGGGAGCTGTTTGTTACTGCAGCCTAACTCAGCCTACCCTGACGGATACCCGGCACTATCTCACTTGTGTGTATATGTAAAGAAAAAAAATCTAGTGGGCTTCAATCCAAACTGCTAATCTAGTATGAGGGGACAGACTGAGAGATGGGGGTACCTTCCGCTTTTAAGTTTATACTCTTCTCTGTTGGTTGGTTTTCTCTGTCCACAGTTCAAACTCACCTCATCGGGGAGACCTCGTCGATGCGGTTCCCCAGCTGAGACTCGTGGGACTTGCTCCGGGTGAGCGTGGGGAAGCTGGGCAGCAGCTGGAAGACCTTGCGGCTGGGCGGCGGGGGTGTCCGCGGTGGCTTCAGCTTGGCGTGCCGTCGCAGCTGGGGCGTGGTGGGCGGGGTGATGAAGCTGTGCAGGGCGCGGGGCGTCAGGCGGCCGCTGGCGTGCAGGGGGATACAGGTGTCCGAGAGGCCCTCTCCAAGGCCAGGGGCTGGCGAGTCCAGGGCAGGCAGCGCTGACACGGAGATGGAGCGAGGACCCTGGCCACTGCTGCCCACTCGGCCCAGCTGCGAGCTCCCCGGTGGCCAGGGCAGGCTGGCAGGTGGGAGGGCATCTGCGCAAGGGCCTGAACTACTTTCTCGCCGAGCATCCAACGAACTCCAGCCTGAGTCCTCTTTGTGCTCACCTCCTGTGGGCCAAGGAGTCGAGTCACACCCAGCTGGGGACAGAAGGGATTTACAGATCCAACAGCCAGGGTCTGGAGAGGCTGGCACTTGTCTGAGGTGGCACCAGTCCTCAGTGGATGGCTCCAGCCCCTACCTTACCTGGCTTCCGAGCCTCCTACATCCCCACAACGCTTTCAGCCTGAAGCTGCCCACCAGAAATTGCTGTCTGCGCTGTGCCCAGGGGAAACAGGCCCAGAGATGGAAGGACTTGTGCAGGGATCTTACTGTCGCATCTAGGGGCAGCAAGCTGGGAACCCACCCTACCTTAGAAAAGAAAGCCGGGGGTGTGGAGGGAAGGGCAGGGTGGTCCATTCATCCCAGCACTGTGCTGGCTGCTGGGTTTAAAGGTACAGAAAAAGACACCCCAAGTTTGAAGAGACCAGCGGGGGTGACAGACACGAGACACAGCGTGCTGTGAAATGGGACAGGGATGTACGGCATTCTATGCAGGAGGAGGATGCTCCCTCTGCCTGAGGATGAGGGCTGAGCAGGCAGGTGAGGGCTGACCAGGCCGGGGGGGAAGGCCAATGCAGAGGCACCCGAGTACTGCCACCTTGCCATGTAAATGTAACTGCAGAGTCCCGTGTGCCCGAGAGCTCCGCATGAGCCCAGGAGGGGTAAGGGATGCAGATGGAGGGGTCAGCCCAGCTGGGGCCAGCTCAGGAAGGCCCCAGATGTCTTGCTAAGGACTTCAGGTTTGATCCAATAGGAGAGGGGGAGAACTGAAGGGTCAAGGGCAGGGGGCAAATTCAAGAGGCTCTCAGAGAAAAGAGAAGGTACTTCTCTCTCCACATGACCAAATGGGAGGACAGGAAGGGGGGACCTTGGCTCAAGACCGAATGAGCTTCCACGTGGAGACCTTTCACAATGTGCTGCACCCGCCCCCTTCCTTGGTCCTCCCTAGGATTGATTTAGAGAGGCCATAGACACCGAGCAAGGTCAGACAGCTATGAAAGTGGGGGGATGGGAGCTGAACCCCTTGATCTTGACCACACACCACTCCTTTCCCACAGTGCTGGGGAGGCTGGACACAGCGGAACAGCATTGGAGGCAATGAGCTCTTGGTCCTCAGAGGTGGTCAAGCCTCGCCCACATGGCCCCCTGTGGCTTGGGGGTGTTGCTTTCACAGTTCATGGAGTTTCTTAGTGAGTTTCATCACCTTTGCAAGGAGCCTGCCCGCCCCCCACCCTCCGCCTTCACAGTATGACTTTGCAGTCATGAGTCACTCGGTGTTATGGTTTAGACATTAGTTGTCCCCCAAAAGCTCATGTGAGACAATGCAGGAAGAATTAGAGGTGAAATGATGGGGTTATGAGAGCCTTAACCTAATCAGTGTGTTCACCCCCTAGCAGGGGTTAACTGAGCGGGACAAAGGCAGGGAGGGTGTGGCTGGAGGAGGTGGATCACTGAGGGCCTGACTTTGGCGTCTATGTTTTATCCTGATGAGGACAGGTCTCTCTCTCTCTCTCTCTGCTTCGTGGTGCCATGTTTCCTCCACCACACTCTTCCACCTTGGGTCCTCCCATCAGGACCCAAAGAATGGAGTGGCCATCTATGGATCAAGACCTCTGACACTGTGAGCCCCCCAATAAAATTGTGCTCCTTAAAACTGTTCTTGTCAGGTCTTTTGGTTGGAGCAGTGAAAAAGTTGACTGAAACAACAGGGCAGAATGAGTTAGCCTTTCGGTTGCCGTGGGGCTTGGTCCTTTAGAACTGCAGCTGAAGCGAAGGCTGAGCCTATCTGCTGGCCTAGTGGAGGCGACAGGCACATGTATCTTGTTGAGAGGATGAAAAATTAAGTCCCATGAATCTATGCACAAGTCTGCCACCAAAGGAGACAAACTCCAAATTCTTCAAATTGCCTATTTAATCACCACCTCTTTGGATCACTATCAGGGATATGAATGGCAACACCGATGGGCAGTCGATTGGCAGTGGGGCTGCTTGAGAATGACAAGAGTCATTCAATAGAAGAGTTGATGGATTGATTAGTGATGTCTGCCGTGGACACAGCATGGGACAGACGGGCAGGAATGATCATTCTCTACTCACCAGCATAGAGAACTGCCCTTCACTCGCCTAAGGCAAGACACCACAAGGGACATGATATTAACATTTTCCTCCGTCACTCCACAGGTCTAACTCTGGAAAGGGAATCTAAGCATAACCCCTTCACTAAGTTCATCTTCACAACAACCCTGCGAGCAAGGGGCTGCTGCTACCTATTATTTCCAGTGTAGATGGGGAACCTGAGGCACAGTGAGGTTAAACAAGTGAACAAGGAGCATGAGTTGTAAGTGGCCACGCAGAGGCCACTTGGATTTCATGGCTCATTTTTACAGAGACTAGCCTGGGTGCATTGAAGATGCTCTGAATGCATGACCTTATCAAGTGACATTCTTGGCATCCATGCAATCCCCCCCCACACACGCAGGTGCTAGTGAAGTACAGTCACAATCAGGCAGATACAGGCCCCCATCCTGGGCACATCCCAGCCCAGGATGCAGGGGTCTAGATGAGACTGAGTGAAAGAAAGAACCTGCAAAAGGTCCAGGTAAGAGATGGGGAGAACTGAAGGGTCAACGTCTCCCTATTCAGAACAAAAGGGTCAAGGTCTCTTTTCCAGGTCCGCTTCCTGGGCACAGTGGACAAAGGACCCTCTAAGGGAGAAACCAAAGTTCAAGGTTCATCTCTGGCCCATGCCAGGTTTGGGATTCCAGACATCTCACCAGATGCTGCCAATGCTTTGAACTGCAGCCACGTGCCTGGCACACAGTAGGTGCCTAAGAAATTAGTGATCTCCCTATCTTGGCATCTGGGACAGGCAGACAGCAGCCCTTGTGACTCAAATGGTTCACTACCACTCAACAGCTGGCTCCTCTACAGTTATTTAAAATCCAGGCATCCTAGAGGGAGGGCTGATGAGTCACCCCAAAGATTTCAGTTTGGGAGGCAAGTCCTACTCTCCACCACCATTGGAGTCTGAGGCTCAACCATTGCTCTGATACAAACTGCTGTGTGTCCCTGACCACACCCTCTTTCCTCTCTGGGCTGTCTCCTCCTCTGTAAAATATGAGGACAAGAATGCTAACCATGCCTCTATCATGTTTATGTCCAGCACCTGCCTGGAGTGTCAAGATATTCTTCATTGAGCGAAACTCTCTGCACAGCACTCTGTGTTCAGAGGACTTGGTATAATGCGGCCAGGGAAGAAATTAAACCCAGTCATCTCTGGGGGGAAAAAATCAAGGAGAATCTAAACCTCAGTGCTTTTCTTAAGCCTCAGGCAGCAGGAGATAAGACAGGCGGCTCAGATAATTAAAAATGGGCCTAATTCCATTCATTAGGCTCATTTTAAAGCTTTATCTGTGTGGCAGCAGGAGCGTTAAGTCAGGCATTTGAAGCTGTTTCCAAGGTAAGATTTTAGAAAGCCTGCAAATAATTCCCCAGGACCTAGTCCTAATGCCAGGATTACACACTTGGCCAGGGACAGTCTTGCACACACTCCCAGCTGAAAAGCCCTACAGTTTCTCTAATTGTGCTTGGCTCAGCTAAGCTCATAGCAGTGTGGGTCTTCTGCATACAAGCTCAGCCCCCTGATGGGGACCCGGAGCTAGGGAGGAGCTGATGGGGATACCCAGGACTCCAGTGCAGGAAGCTGGTGGAAGGCCGGGCCTGACCCTGCTGGGTCCCCAGGAGTGGGTGGGGATCATGCTGGGCTGGCCCCATGCGCTGGTCGGGGATTCCTAACAACCATTAAAGCATTCCAGGGTTGAAAGTGGCCAGATCACCTGGGCTCCAGAACCCACAGACCCTGGGAGGCCTCTGGCATGGCCCAACACACACCTCTGAGCCACGCTTGCCCAGCCTCACTGCCCCCCTCCGCAGAGGTCTCACCCCCCCAGAACCAGCCAGGCCTGGGGAGGCAGGCAGGTGCGGAGGCCTGGAGTAAGGGGAGGGAAGCAGGGCCCACCTACCCAGGCCTGTCACCTTCCGCAGGCACGTGAGGGCTTGCTGCAGACGGCCACACTCCTCGGCACTGGCCCCGCAGCGCCGCAACGTCTCCTTCATCTTGGCCTCGTTCATCTCCAGCAGGGCATCCAAGGTGAGTCCTCGAGGGATCTCCTGAGGGGCACAGAAGGGACAGCCAGAGAGCCGGGTGAGCAGGCAAGCCTCACCATCCGCCTCAGCCTCCTCCGCCTGGCCAGGCCTCCTCCGGCTGAGTGGCAGGGGCCAGCTGCTGGTGGGGCCTCCGCCCAGAAGCCACCACTTGTCTGTGGACACAGGCAGAGCGCTCTCACCCCCACCCTCCGCTCTCCCAGAGACAGCAGCTGAGTGGAGACACCAGCTTTGGGGCATGTGGGATGGCGGGGCAACAAAAAGGCCTGGATGGGCGCGTGCTGCCTTAGTTTCTTGTTATTCTTTGGCACAGGAAAGTTACAAATAGTCACGACTTTTTAGAACGCAATGATGGCCCTTTACAACTGTATTGCATCTGAATCCAACAGCATGGGTTTCAAATAAAATTGGCTTAGCAAAAGAGGGAGAAAAAACAACCCTCACCAGGTACTGACAGGTCCTATTTAATGCAGTCAGATCACCCACTGGGCTCTCTAACTCCTGAGGGTCAGAGAAGCCACATTACCCGGACAGACTCACTCAGGTAGTAAGGAGAAGAAAGTGGATGAGGGGAAGAATTGTAAATTTTTTTTATACTGCAGACTGAACCCTGGGGTGCTTTGCCATTGAGCTATGTCTCCAGCCTTTCTTATTTATTTATTTATTAAGATAGGGTTTCACTAAATTGCTGAGGGTCTTACTAAGTTGTCCAGGCTGGCCTTGAACTTGCGATCCTCCTGCCTCGGGCTCCCCAAGATTACAGGCGTGTGCCATTGTGTCCAATTGGTTGGAAGAATTTTAAGATGGTCCTAAGACCTCCGTTCCTGGTGCTATTCCTGATTGTATTACATTACATGCCCAAAGGGAAACTGTCCAAGTGAGTCTGAGCTCATCACCAGAGCCCTTCAAAAGCAAGGGGTTCTCTCTGGTTCATAACACAGAAGAACTTGGTGTGGATGTTGTAGATGGAGAACAAGGGAAGAAATCAGGTGGCCTCTCATGTAGCCTCTAGGAGACAGGGTGACACCCGGCAGACAGCCAACAAAGAAATGGGGGCCTTGAACATACAGTCATGTTGAGGCTCAGAGTAGGAGACTCTCAATATATAGCTTTGCAATTTACTATTTATTTAGGCCATGCTGAGCAATTTGAGCTGAAGGAAATTAAAAGGTCTTAAGAGCAGGCTCCGAATCCAGGTTCCTCTAACCTTGGCTTGCTTCTCCCACCCAGGTGTAAGAGAGGTTCTCTGAGTTCCCTTATTTGCATTAAGACCAGATTGCAAGAGGGACCACTGCTCTCTCTGTCCCCATCTGAAATCCCACCATCTATTTCAGATGAGAGGACTTGGGACAGTGACCAGTGGCCTTCCACTGCAAGAGGATGTCAATCCCTTGGGCTTACTCAAATTTCAAAGAGAATGATTTCGCAAGCTAATTTTTGTCTCTGGGACCATCGATTCACCTAATTATCTCTTAGGATCTCTCAAAATTGTCTGCATTCCCCATTCTTCCCTTCCCCTACAGACAAAGGGGGATAGAAGCTTCGGAATCATTTTGGGCTAGTGGATAAGTACAATACGTGACTGACTCTGTGCCCGTAATCAGCTCATGTGTCTTTTCTCCAATTCCATCTGTCTCTCTCAGTTTATTCCAAGAAACCGTCAGAAGTCAGAGAGGAAATTTCACTTTGCTCCTAAAGTCACATGGAACTGGATTTTACCAATAACCTAAGTGAGCTTAGAAGTGGATTCTCCCCCAAAGTTTCCCTAAAAGATGCCTGCCTGGCTGATACTTGGTTTAGTTCTGTAAAAATATCTAAGCAGGGAAGGGAGCAGAGCTGGTTTGGATTTGCCTGTCCATCTTTTACCTACATAGCTGTGAGCTAACAAATACGGGATGCAAAAAAGGAACAATGATAAATAAATAAATATGTGATGCTTGAAGTTGCTAAATTTCTTATGCAGCAACAGAAAACTAATACAAAGGATGAATATTTGCGTCAGGTCTGACTCCAAAACCTGAGGTCTTTCCTCTTTCAAGCAGGTACAAAAAAGCCTGGAGCCGATCCAGAGAACCAGTCAGGTCCTTGGCCACTGGGAGCGCAGCCCAGCGTGGGTTGGGGGGTGAGTGAGGAGGGGGAGGTCATGCAAACAAGTAACGACAACACACTAAGATACAGGTGAGTACAGACAGAATGCAAAGAGCTACATGGCTGGATGGGGTTTTAGATTCTCCCCTTCTTTCCTTGTTTATTTTTTAGATTTTCTATAACAGGGAAGGCCAGATCTACCTTTTAGCAAATGATCCTATAAATGTCATAGCTCTTGAGAATTTAAGTTGATTTTCAATGACTTTTTTTTTTTTAGCAAGTTGTGTCTTTATTTTATTTTTGATACCACAGATTGAACCCATTGGCACTTAACCACTGAGCCATGACCTCAGCCATTTTTTGTATTTTTATTTAGAGACAGATTCTCATAAAGTTGCTGAGGGCCTTGTTACGGTGCTGAGGCTGGCTTTGAACTCGTGATCCTCCTGCCTCAGCCTTCCACGGCACTGGGATTACAGGCACGCCACCATGCCTAGCTTCTAATTTTATTTTACTTATTTTTTTGATACTGGGGATTGAATTCAGGGGTACTTAACCACTGAGCCACATCCCCAGTCTTATTTTGTATTTTATTTAGAGACAGGGTCTCACTGAGTGGCTTCGTGCCTAGCTTTGGCTGAGGCTGGCTTTGAACTTTCGATCCTCCTGCCTCAGCCTCCTGAGCCGATGGAATTACAGGTGTGTGCCATGGCACCTGGCTCTAATTTCATTTTAGACTGTTCTTTTTGGTGGTATTGGGGATTGAACCCAGGGCCTTGTGCATTCGAGGCAAGCACGCTACCAACTGAGCTATATCCCCAGCCCTCTAATTTTATTTTAAAAGAGTAATTTCACTGTTAGTCTATTCAAGGTACTGTAAATCTCAGACCCAAGTGTCAAACTGAGCCTGATGAGGATCCGGGGGAGCCTGAGGGCCACAGCATGGGTCTGCCCTGCTCCTTCCCCCCACAGCACTCTGCTGGTTGTCTTTGTGCCTGGCCAAAGCTGTGGCAAGACTCTCAGCCAAGGAGAAACAGACATGGAACAGAACCAAGAAGTATATCTTCAGTGGGATAAAAACCCCTGGTTGTCAGAAATCCTTTCAGATGATAAAACCAAAAGCCACGCGTGTGTGGACGCATCCATCCCAGGACAGCACTAATTAGAACAGCACAGACGGGGCAGGCGATTAAATAACGACCCAGAAGTTTCCACTCCACCACTGCCTTCCCTTATCTCCTCCAGCACCTCTTCTTCATCACAACACAGTTTTGACATCTTTTCCCTCTCCATCTGGCCATGGAAACCAACTTGGCAATATCATCAGGCAAGATCAGCAGTGACCTTCAGCCTCACACACCTGCACGAGGCAACCTTCCACCCTGCACAGGATGGGCTGTCCTCCACCTGTCACCCACAAACACCCACACGCAGGCACAGGCCCATGCACGCCAAGGAGGACAAATGCGCATTTTCTCCAAGGCTATACGGACTCAGAAATTTTACGGAAAATGAGAGATCTGCTTAAGGGAACCGAGCCCAGGAATAAACTGCAACCTAACTAAAATGCAAACAGGGATTTTTTTTTTTTGCCTTTTTATTCCCCTCCTGCCTAGCCTGTACCAAGTTTCAATTTGTCAAATAAAATAATTAAATCCATTACTAAAAACGATTTGCCACACAGTCCGCCCAGCACTTTGTGTACACTACCCCCACTCTAACCCATTCAGCAAGAAGCTGCCGCTCAGTCCATTTGACTGAGACCTCGTGTGACTTAGTAGATGGCGGGGCCAGACCTGAAGCCCAGGCATGCCACATCCTAGAGCTCCTTCAATTATCCCAGGCTTGGATAATTGAAGCCTTGGGATGCAGTAGTTCCCTCTTTGAGGAAATTATTTTTTTCCAAATTAAATTGAAGCAATTAATTTCTACCCACTTTTCAAAAGAACTACATTATAAAATGGACTGTTTCTTTGCCCTTTATGCAAGTTGATTCAAGGAGAGAGATAGAAGGCAGGCGCAGTGGCATGCACCTGTAATCCCAGTAACCCAAGAAGCTGAGGCAGGAGGATCACAAGGTTGAGACCAGTCTGGGCAATTAGCAAGACCCTGTCTCAAAATAAAAAGAACTGGAAATGTACTTCAGTGTTAAAGCATCTCTGGGTCCAATCTCCAACCCGTCCCACTCACAAAAAGACAATGTGTTCAAATCCATTTCTTCAAAATATAAAAAAAAAATACATATATAAGAAAAATATTTCCCTGTAGTCTCAAGTTAGCTGGAAAATGTCTCTCACTCCCCTGAGGTTTTGGGGAATCAGTCTTCTCTCCTCAAATAAGGCAAAGGGTGACCTTTTCTTTGCCTCTCTTGCCTCCACTTTTTGCTCCAGTTCACTGGGGGGCAGGCAGGGGTGCCAGGGAAAATGGCTACCTAAGACCCTCCTTAATGGGCGCTGCTCTGCATCTCCCAGGTGGGGCCTTTAGACTTTTGGTGCTTCCTGGGGTTTGAACTACACCTTCCCTCATCAATGAAATCAGAGTGCTCAGTGCACCATCTACACTGAAGAGCAGTAGCATTATTTCTGAGTGACTGTTCCACAGTCCAATCCTTCCTCCCTGCATCGGGATGATTAGATTGGAGCGGGGACATCACTGCTCTGCTTAGAAGCTACAATCAATGGAGATGGCCACTGTCAGCAACCGGTCACTTGGTACCACAAGGATCACAAACCCACATACCTTGGTCCCAGTCCCTAGGCAGAAATGGGGCCAGCAGGAACATGCACAGTCCCTGGATCTACCTTTTTAAGGAGATGCAGGCGCTCTCTGCTGTGACTAGCTGCAACAGCAATGCTCATGAGAAACCTATCCTTGCCCTTGCTCAAGTTTTGGAGGGACAAGAGGCCTTGTCAGAGGGACAAGAGGCAGTGGCGGGGTGCCAGACCTTACAGAATTACATAAATCTGAATTTTTAATGTTCGAATGGTTGATTTTTACATAATGGCAACTGATTCAAATCTGTGCAGACAATACAAGTCACATGTCCATGGATTACAGGGAGCCACCAGGTCCGGAGACCCCATAGGAAGAATGCGATGTCTTCTGAGTGTCAGTGTAATCTGTGACCTCGCCCGGCAGCAGGTACACTGGGTGGCCAGGCTTCATGGTGAGCCACCCACCACCCTGGAAACTGCACTCAGAAGGCCACCTGACTCCTAGGACTGATTGGGGACCCAAAGTTAATCCAGGGTGGAAAGTACACAGGGCCGGCAGCCATGCTGGAACCAGGGGAACCAGCCCATGAAGAAGAAGCACCTCCTAACTGCCTGCGCCTCCAGCTAGCCCAGTCTTTGAGCAGCCCTACCTTCAGGAGTGGCCCCCTGGTATCGTGGCTCAACTGTGCCCTGAATCAACTCCCCAGACCTTACACCCCACAGTGACAGGCACAGCCAGGTCTGCCTCTCTGGAGACCCTCTCGCCAAAGATGAGCTTGGGATCAGCCTGGCTTTCCAACTGAAGGTGCGCTCACAGGTGAAGCCACTCAGCAACCCTCTCCAGACTGGGGGGGCCCTTTAGCCACCAAAAGGCCCTGAACCCCGGGAGGACATCCTCCCCCTGCCTGAAAGCTCACAGAAGATACTGGGTCATTTCAAAGCCCTGGCGTTCAGGAGGGACTGAGGCTGGGAGTCCATACTACTTCCCAAAGAACCAGTGCCCACCTTCTTTCTGTCTAAAGAAGAAACTGGAAGTAGAAACCAAGAGGAAAAGGCTCAGGTGTCCAGCCTGCTGGGGGAAGCCCTGGCCCCTACGTGCCTCAGGGTTTGTCTGGGAGCACAGGAGTGGGTGGGGGGCAGCAGCCCAGCCTCCCTGGCTTAGCTCTGCCTCTTTCCCTCAACCATAGTCGGTGTTTTCCGGTAGCTGGTCTTGAGTTCTTCTTTCTGATAGTGATAGAGAGCGGGGCCGTTGAGCCCTGAGGTCCCTTAATTGTTCTGTGACAATTAAGCCATGCCATAACAGACTGCTGGTCTCTGTTCTCCACAGTGGGGATGGGTTGGGCCAAACATGGCAGCCCCTCCCCTCAGCAGCTGGTGGCAGCTGGTGTCACAGGCCACCCCGGGGAATCAGATGGTATCCCGGGACTTACCAGCAGCCACGGGGCAGACTGGAGTCTATACTTAGAAACCTGTGCCGACTGGCACCAGGAGGCCATCCACACTCACTGTGGGTCCCTGTAGTGCCAGGGGCCTCACTGCCTGGGTGTGGGTCACAGAGACATGTCACAGTTCAAGCCAGAACTGAGGGGAGCTGGGAGAGGGAAGGCAAGGTGCAGATCCACACTGTGCGTTTCTGGTCAGCGTCCTCGTCTGGGGCACATAAGCCAGCAGGGTGAGGGCTCCGCATCCACGGGTGCTGCTCTGAGGACCATTTGGCACCTGGACCCCTGTGCTGTGGGCAGTGCATCCCCCAGCCTCCTTGTCTGTTGAAAAATTAAAGGGCCAAGAAGACCCTTAAATAATCCCCAGGAACTTTTGAGGATTGCATTTGCTGGTCTTTAACAGGTCACAACAGTGAGGCAGCCCCATGGGCGGCCACAGGGAGCCTGTGCCTTTGTCTAAGGCTGGGGAAGGAGAAGGCAGAGAGGAAGGGCTGTTTCTGAGGGGGGCAAGGGAGCAGATGTTCCTTCTGCCTGTTCCTACCCCTGGCATTGAGGAAGGAGGAGGAGGAGGAGGAGGAGGAGGAGGAGGAGGAGGAGGAGGAGGAGGAGGAGGAGGAGGAGGAGGAGGAGACCTGGATGATAACGGTCAGATATTCTGGAAGGTAAAGGAGGGGCTAAGTCAGCAGGGTGGGCCGCCTTTAGGGTTTTCCACAGAGATCAGCAGCAAGTTGGGGACACTAGCTTTGTCTGGGGACAGTTCTGGGCCCAGCCTTCTCACCATCTCACCCCCAGGAGGTCCAGCGGCCCACCCACTGCCCATCGGCCAGCACGGCAGGGAAAAGAGCCGGGCTTGGACCACCCCCGGCCCCCCAGCCTTGGGCACCACCCTGCCTCTCCCTGGGCTTTGGCTTTCTGATTTACACAATGAGTGGGTTTCACTAGTGACCCTTAGCCCTGGCTGCACCCTGGAATTTCCTGAAAGATTTTTTAAAAAGAACCCAGGTGCCCTGGCCCCATCTCTGACCAGCCGAATCAGAACTTGCAGGGGTAGGGACCACTAGCAGGGCATCGGGTGGTACGGCATGCAGTCTGGCAGAGGTAGCCCAGGGTAGAAAAGGTCTGGTAGGGCAGGGCTGTGTCCTGGGGCTGGGCCTATCATCCTCTGAGACCCACATTCCTTCACCAACCCCAGTGTCGCCCAAGCTGGAGAACAGGTGCCCCAGCGTGGGAGCCCCGCTGCAAGGGCACCTCCACGGCCCAGCTATCTCCAGGCGTCATGCTGTATGGCCTCCACTACCCACAGCTGGAACTGGAAGTCTCAGATAGATGGCACAGCAGCGAGAATGGAGGGATGCAGGACAAGGGGAGGGGTGAAGAAAGGGGTAGTGATGAGCATTGATTATGCACCTTCTAGGTGCCAGGCATTGTTAGTACTGTTAAAGATCACCAAATGCAATCCTCAAAACAGCCTGAGGGATGTATGTCAGAGAGGGTGGGTAACCTGCCCGAGGCCATACAGCATGATGAGTGAGGCTGAGGCATGCCTGGTGCCACTGTCTTGCTCCATGAAGTGGACTCTCAGGGCAGAGTGCCTCTGTAGCCACTGGCTTCACAGGACACACCTGGCTTCTCTGACTCCACACTGCCCTAACCAGGGTCAGTTAGAGTCAGGTCGTCCAGCAGTGGGGTTGACAGCAGCTGCAGGGGCTCCCCAGAGGCCTTCTCTCCATGGACCCCCTCACCCTGCTTCCCAGCTGCCTCAGAGCTGCCCACAATTCCTCTCCTGGTCTTTGGTAGGGGCTGGTGCTTTCCAGCTCAGCCTGGGGCAGATCTCCAGCTGCCAGCTGTCCCAAGCCACCACCTTCCCTCCAGGGCCACTGTCACCTCCTGGAAAGCTTGTCTTGGGGCTGCCTCCCGACCCCCTCACTGACACAGAAAGGCCCATTCTTCCTCTCTGCCATGCTTACAACCAAACAGCCAAAGACAACATGTGAATAAACAGGTGTGGCCATGTTCCCGTGACATTTAGGGACACCGAAACTTGAATTTCATAGCATTTCATGTGTTACAAAATATTCTTCTTTTGCTTTTTCCCCTGCCAGTTAAAAATATGAAAAACACTCTGAGTGTACAGAAAAACAAAATCTGGCCTACAGGCCATAGCTCTTTGACCCTGGATGTACTGGGTCACTCAGTGCCTCAAGAAACACCCACCAACCACAATGGGTCCCAGGCTTCACTGACCCTTCCCCACCGTGCCCCCTGCCTCCTCCAGGGCACCCAGCAGGAAGAACACCCAGGACAGGCTCCTACCCAGCCCCATAGCTGCCACCTAGGCAGCCCAAGTCCGTCACCTGTGTCATCAACACACACTTGTAAAACTGCTTGTCTTGGCTACCATTTGAAAACGGCCAGACACATCTAGCATGAGAGAAGCATGCATGCGCATACACACACACACACACACACACACACACACACACACACACACACACCCCAGCGTGGGGGGCTGATGATTCCCCACATCTCCAGGCTCCTCCCAAAATAGAGGGAGGAGGCGGGTGGGCTTCCCCAGACTGAGCATGACTGCAGATATAAAATTGAAAGAAACACTATTATCCACAAAACCCCTCAGGAAGGCTCAAGACAAAAATGAGATACTCCAAAAATTTTGTTTGTTTATTTTTGGGGGTTACTGTAAAATTTTTAAACAATTCTTGTGTGTGTGTATGTGTGTGTGTGTGTGTATGTGTGTGTGTGATGCTGGGGATTGGAACCCAGGGCCTTGTGCGTGTGAGGTAAGCACTCTACCAACTGAGCTATATCCCCAGCCCTAAAAACATACTTTGAAACATTCAAAAGGAAGACAGGGGTCCTGGTGAGATGGTCAGCCTGCAGCCAAAGAGTCACATTAACACCTTGGGTGACACTTGGCTTCTGGGAACTGGCAAATGGGAAAGTCCCTTCTTGGACAGAATAGAGTGCTGGAGAAGGGCTAGGACAGAGCAGGCCTGGGCTCAGAGGCCCCTCCCCACCCTGTCTGCTCCACAGCAGTGGCTCCTTGTCCCTGGAGCTGTCCCTGACTCCCTTTCTGATGCCACAGAATAGCAGGGTGACAGACAGCAGCTGATCATACACTGTCCCGGCCCACTAGGACACTTCTCCTTGAAGGAAAGGGGAATCTGGGATTGTCGCCAGCAAATCCCACACATAGGTTGTAAGGGGAAGATCTGGCTTGAAATGTGGCTCTACAGGGGAACCCCGGCTCTCTTGAGGGTCAAGTAAGGCCCTGACAGAAATAAACAGGTGTAGCCATGGTTATTTCTCACTGGTCCCCAATGTCTCCCCCTTCCAATTCGCCCCCATTCAAACTCACCATTAAAAAGAGTCCCGTGAGCCCCGTCTTCCACCTACTGCCTCCTCCAGAGCTGCAGGGCGAGAGCTCTGGATCCAGGCAGCAGGGCCAGCTGTGCCAGCATGCCCACAGTGGCAAATAGGCCTGGGTCACAGGCCTGGCCCCAATCTCAGTCTTGCAGGAACCAAATCAGACCCCTCCATCAGAGAGCCAGGTCCAGTGTTCAGCAAGTGAGGTCGGTCCTGAGGGGTTTGTCTGTCTGTCCAGGAGCGGGAAGGGCTGGGCAGAAGGAAGGGAGCGCAGGGCTGAGACCTGAGAACCAGGCTCTCTGCCTGCAGACAAGCCTGTATTGTGTCCCCCACAGGTGTCCACCAGGAGCCCAGATCTCTCAGGAGACCCAGGAGGTTGGCAGTCCTCTCTGTACTTTTCCAGAAATGATGAGAACCACTCCCGCCCCACAGGAGCTCTGACCTAAAAGCCAAGAGAGCCCGACGGAGCCTCAGAGCAGGAGGCCAGGACCCAAGCCAGGAGGCCATTGCTATAGCTCCCAGATTCTGCGGGCATAAAAAGGGGAGGCAGTGGATACCCCAGAGGTTGAGAAGAAACCACTGGCCAAAATCAAAGGCAGAGGTCAAAGGGTTCCTCTGAGAAAATCTAGTCCAATGTCCATTTTATTGAGGAGAAAACCAGGGCCCAGAGAGAGGGAGGGGACCCGCCTCAGTCACCCAGAACAACAGCACCAGGACCAGGTCCAGGATCCCCACGCCCTTGCCAGGAACCCACACCAAGAGCCAGGGAGACGTTCCCTACCCAGATGTAAAGGCCTCCTTCCTCCAGGTGTTCTGAGCAAATGGAACCAGGAAGCCAGGGAAGATTCCCGAGACCTGCCTGAGAATCACCGCCCAAAGCAGCTGCTTCCTGGGACATGCCAAGCCACACGCCTGCCTCGTGGGCCCCGAGCCCTGCGCAATCCAGAGGCAATCAGGTCCTGGGCTGTCCCTAACAGAGCCTGACAAGACCCTAGCATCTGGGTGGCTCAGCAGATGAGCGGCAGACAGAAACCCCCAACTCCATGTCCTTTTCCGCCCTACCCATCCACACTCTGGTGACAGGGTACACAGATGCCAGACCCCGTGTTACCAGCTACCTTCCAACATCCAGGTTCTGAGAGCAGACCCAAGACCCACACCAGCTGAGACATACTGCTTCTTATCCACTTTTTAAAAATATTTTTCAATCCATCTAATCATGCAAACGACAACTACTGGTACTACTACCACTCAAAAAGTGGCCTGGGCACAACTGCTTGGTAGCCAAGCAAACTGAGGTTCAGGGAGAGTAAGTCACCTGAAGACATGGTGAGTAAGTGACAGGGCCTGGATTGGGAGCCGGGTCCAGTCGCCCCAAAGGCAACACGCACAGCATGCCGTTTGTCCCCCTGGCCTGGTCAGCCAGGGAGGCAGGGCCGCTCAGCTCCACAGCTGTGGCTCCCTGCGCTCTCTGAACACAGCAGGCCCCAAACAAGCGTGTAACCTATTTCAACTAGAAGCATGAAAAAAACATCAAAAGCAATTCACTAGAAGCAATAGGGGAGAGGGCTGCTTTAGGAAGATTTAGATTGTTCCCCCATCACCTTATCATAAGCCAGGGAACGGGATAAGGGGAAAGTCTACTTGTCCCCTACGATGCAGGTTTGCCCAAACACGTTCCACAGCCAGTTGGCAAAGCAAGGATTCAAAGTCCAGCCACACGAACCCATGGTGGGTATTTGGGGGAAGCTGGACCCTAGTGCCTACCTCACAACCCTCCTCCAGCGCAGGCTGGCTCAGGCCTGGGGCTTCTCGCAGCAAGACGGGCGGGGGGGCCGCGGTGCCCCTGGACGCCTTGGCCATCACCCAGCTCCACAGACAATGCATTGTAGGGGGCCGAGTTCAGGGTCCTGTGCAGCCCCGGCCCCCAGTGCTGTGTCCCGGGGAAGAGCAAGGCAGGGAGGGGGGGGTATGTTTTCGTGACTATAGTGAACAGTCATTGCAGCCAAAAATAGTCTGCGCCTGGGAGCTGGGGAGTCAGCACATACCTCCCGGAGCAGGTGCTGGGTGTGAGGCAGGCCCTGGCGGCCTTGCAGCAGGGGGCTGGGATCCGGGCTGCTGGGACCCAGATGGAGAGGTTTTCCCTGCCTTGCCACCTCCCTCCAAAAAAGTAGAAGGGCCTGAGTCAACGAGGAACACTGTCATCTTCTTCCTCCCAGTGAGTCATCTGGGGTACCCCCACCTCCACATGAGCTCCAACTGCCACCCAGGCCCCCCCGCAGCCTCTCCCATAGTCAGGGCTGGGTGGTTTGAACACCCACAGGAAGCACCCTGTGACCTGCAGCGTGTCCTGGACAGCACACAAGACGGCCGTGAAGAGCACGCTCAGCCCTCCAGGTGCCAGCAGGGCACCCCGGAAACGGTGACCATGCCTCTCTGTGAACCAGAAAAGAAATGTCAAGAGAGTGAGGCGCTGGCGGGCCGTGCCTGGCAGGGTTGGGTAGGGATCTCGTTTTCTTTTTCAAGCTTCTGTGAATTTTTTGGATTTCCCTACAATGAATGTGAGTTTTAGATTTAGAAAACCGACTTTAAAATCAATTTTCAAAAATAAAATTAAAAAGGAAAATGTCTCCAGCGTTAGAGAGGGAATGTGCACATGGTCCTATTCACGAGGACTGGGGGACAGAAAATACGAGGAAAATGACTCGTATTCACAGCCAGACTTGCTGGCTCCACCTCTGACCATCTCGGTCACCTCAGGTAAGTGACAGGTCACTTCAGTTTCTCTACCTCTATCGCACACTGAAGATGACAGCGCCGCCTCGTGAGGGTTCTAGGGAGGACTGAATGGGACCCTGAGGGACCCTCACAGCTCCGTCCTGGGCACCCTGGGAGCAGTCACTAAATAATTATTGCATAAATTCATGAATAAACTACAGTAGAGGAAGGAAAAAAAAACATTTCCAATAAAGGAAATGTGCCATGTTTATAGTGTTTTTTTTTTCCTCTCCGAGTAGTAATATTATGAGGTAAACTGTCTATCAACGGCTGCTGTTATTCTTTTCTACCCTTTTCACATTTTTGAACATGAAGCATAGGTGTGAATTACTAGATGCTAAGAAAACAACCTAAGACGTCAGTAACCAATGATTGTCTCTGAGTAGCACCACAGTAGTCTTATTTTCTTTGCTTTTCTCTATTTTCCAAAATAAAGATTATTTTCAATTAAGGAAAATTAAAAATGTTATTAAAAACAAAACCTGGGGGTGGGCTGCCCTATCAAGTTCTAGATCTCCACAGAAGCCATCCCAAGAGCTGCAGGGCCTTCCACAGACGTCTCTGAACCAGACACAGGAGTTCTGCTCACTGATGGGAGAAGGGAGACACAGTTGTCACCCAAGATTCCCAGGTGACCCTCCCCTTTGGACATGGTTGGGACAGGGTGCCGCAAAGCCACAGTAGCAGCTATTACTGCATCTGAGATTTTTCAATATCAGTTTTTAAAATTCTGTAGTCCTGGGATAAAACCCAGGGGTATTTTACGACTAAGCCACATCCGCAGCCCTTTTTGAGACAGTGTCTCATTAAGTTGCCTAGACTGGCCTTGAACTTGCAATCCTCCTGCCTCAGCCTTCTGAGTCACTGGGATTACAGGCATGCGCCATTGCATCCCCAGAAGCACCTGAGAAAGTCTCCATGCCTCCTCCTTGTGTCCTTCCTTCTGTCATTTCCTCTAAGAACCTGCTTCTGAGTGCAGGTGGCCCTAAGCCTTCTGTCCTCTCCACCAAGGCCGAGCCCTTTAAGGCATCTAGAGTCTTTCTCATGTGTTACAGTATGCTCATGTGACCAGAGTCAAGCCAATCAGAGACCTCCCTGGGATTTGGCAGCTACAGATCTGGGGACAGCAGCTCTTTGTGGATAGGCACTATTACAGTGGAAGGAAGTGAGGCCGGGCTGCTGTACCCTTCGTGCCTGCCACGTGGGGTGGACTATCCAAAGCCACGTGTTGACAGCACTGTCCCAACCCTGCAGCCAGATAACTTGAGTTATCTAAGCTCATCAAACTCTCTGTCTTAAGTTCAGTGGTACTTGAACTTGCTATGGAAAAATTTTGACTGAGGAGGAAAATATGAGGTTTTACTCTGTAAGTGCTTATTTTGTGCCTGGTACCCTGCCACTCTTCCACCTAGCAACCCGTCCATCACCCCTGTCTTTCATCTAACCAGTCAATGAGGAGCCACCAATTACCAAGTGTGAGCACTTCACTTAGCTCTGGGGGCACATCAGTGACCCAAACAGTCTTTTGCTTTAGGGAGCTCACATGGTGATAAAAACCACAGAATAAAAAAAAAAAAATCATTTTTTACACTAACTTAAATATGTAACTGAGATCTGCAAATAGGTGATAAAATGGAAAGAACACACTACGAGAAAGTGGTAGCTGTGAGAGGCGTCTAATTTTAGACATGGGGCCTCTCTAAAGAGCTGACCTCCGTGCCCCGGCAGAGGATGAGGGGATGAGCTCTGAGGCTAGAGCTGGAATTTCCAGGAGGAAACAGAATGTACAAAGGCCCTGAGCTGAGACAGGAAACAGCCTGACTGGTTCTGCGGCCAGAGGCAGAGCGAGGAGAGGAGGAGATGGGGGAGGAGGAGGAAGACCCCAAGACCTCAGGGTCTCCAGGACGCCAGGGACAGGTCTGTACTTCACGCTGAGCACAGTAAGACACCAGTAAAGCAGGTTAACTCAGAAAAGTGAGATTAACTGGATTTGGCTTTTAAGAGAAAATCACTCTTAATTCATGCAGAATGAAAACACAGGGAAGGGAAAAGTCACTGGGGACAATGATGTAGGGTGATCAGCTCCAAGCAGTGACTGGAACAATAGAGGAGGCGGTGGGGACGACAAAGAGACTCAGATGGATTGGGGACATGGATTGGGAAATCCAGCCGGCAGGATTTGGTAGTCCATTTGAATTTGGGGTGGAGGAAGTAGACGGCATCAGAAATGACTCTTAAATTTCTAGCTAGAACAAGTGCTGGAGGAGAAATCAGGCACAGAGAGGGTAAGGGACTTGTCCAAGGTCACGCTGCTGGCAAACAGCAGATTTCATCTGCCTCCCAAGGCCAGGACCTGCGCCATCTACTTACAGAGGTCATGTCACGGCAATCTTGTTTTTCAACCCTGCTTCTTGCCCAAAAGTCTTCCTGCTAGGAACAGGGGATTCCAGAATTTAAGTGCAGCTATTTTTTTTTTTTAAAAAAAGAAAGTTGATGAAAAAAGAGACTTTTGCTTTCTAATAATTCAAACAGAACAGTGTTGACATAAAAAAAATTCCCAATATAATCTGGCTCGTCAGATCTGTTGCAGAGCAATGGTGCCTCTGAGGTGGTCCCAGGAAGGGCGGGCGGGGGGCAAACATGAGCTATCAGCTTAGAAGCCAGAGGAAATGGCCCCGGAGTTGGCTCAGTACTCTAAACGAACCAGTGGATTCATGCATTTGACGGAGGGATCATTAGAATGGACTAACTGGGTGGTAACTGTAGGTATGTGGGGCATGGGCTGGGGGTGGGTCACTGGGGGCATGTCCTTGGGGCTTATATTTTACCCCTGGTTCCTCACTCTCTCTCTCTGCTCCCAGATGCTGTGACCTGAGCAGCTTTCCTCTGCTGTCCCTTCTGCCATGATGCTACACCTTGCCTTGGGCTCGGAGCCATGGAGTCGGCCGACCATGGACCGAACCTCCAAAACTGGGAGCTCAAAATAAACATTTTCTCCTTTAAGTTGTTCTGGATCCCGTGTTTGGGTCACAGTGACGAAAACCAAGCACTCAACAAGCACACCTAGTACATGCCAGAACGGAGAATGAGTCACAGTGAAAAAAAAAAGCCAGATCCTTGCCCCCAGGGGCTTCTGTGCATGGGACTCAGCAGCCAGAAAATGCAAGGAGTGGAGGGGGGCGGCTAATTAACCATCCCCAAACCACGGAGCAGTACAGGGCAAGGACAAGGCTCATGCTCAGGACTTCTATTTCTAGAAACTAGTGGCTCCCCCACCTCAGAAGCTTAAAAGAGGGTACTTTGGTTCAGAATCAGAAATATTAGTGACTTCATCATCTGGACAGAGTGCTGTATGCAGGTTCCCATTGGGACAGGAGCTCAGTGCCTAGAACAGTGCCTGGCACACATCAGTGCTAACAGCACACTCAACAAATGAGCCACGGAAGGAACAGGAGAGGGTGCAGGAGGAGGCCCTTGGCTCCGGGACCTGCCGCATTTCATCCCTTCTTCCCTTGGGGGCCGTGGTCATCTGCAGATGTGTGCGCCACCCCCCAGCCGTCAGTGAATCCCCTGTGATGAGTAATCTGGGCACCTGGCACAAGGGAAGTGACCAATGGATGGATAATGAAAGAATGGAAAGGAAAAGGAGAGGAGGGGTGAGAGGGAAAGGAAAGAGAATCTGAACCAGAGGCAGCCGATTCAATGACCTGACTACACACAGTGGCCCCCGACTGGGCTGTTCTAGGTAAGACATCCGATGACAAAGTTGGGGAGAAGGACACCAGGGTTAGGATCACAACCACCCAAGTTCTCACCTGGCCATCAGCTCACTGGACGGTGCCGACAAATCACTCTGAGCCTCAGTTTGGGGCTCACATAAAATGGGGACCACAGGATCTCCACCCTCCCTGCCCCAGGCACAAGGCTTAAGCAGAACAGTAGAGAAAATCTGGACCTTTCCATTTGCCCCGTTCCTTCCACATCCCAATGTCAGCTTTTCTTGGACTCAGTGACAGGATCGTGTCAGTCCACCTCTCAGGTTTCCACTCCCCCATCCTAAATGGGGAGGGCTCTGTGGTCCAGCAAGCCGAGATGGTACTAAAATCCAGCACCTCGTACTGCTATCTCAGTACTAGGACACAGTACCGCATCCAGGCAGCCCAAGTGGCTGGGGCTGACGTCCAGATCCCTCCACAAGGCTGGTGGGGTGTGTGCTGCTTTCTGAGGAGGGGGCTCCCCACTGCCAAAAAGCCAGCTGGGCCACTGGCTCTCAGAAGGGAGGGGAGGGGCGGAGCAAGGAAGAGAGGTGGCAGGCCACAGGACTCGTGCTGGTACCGGTGTGACCCCAAGGCCCAAATCCAGGGCAGTTTTCTGGTTTCAATCTCCCTCTGCACAACCTACGTTCCTGGGCCCACACAGAGCCAGGGACTCCCAGCCAGTGGGAATCCAAGATGGTGGCAGAGATCAGGTAGCTTTGCCCTCTGTACCAAGAGCAGGCCTCCCTTTAAGCCTGGAAATGGAAGGACAGGGGGGAGGGCAAAGAGAAAAGAGCCTGTCGGGCCCACGATTAAAAAAAAAAGAACTACCTTTACCAAACTGGGGGGCATCTTAAGCTCAAAAGCCACCAGCATCGAGGTGGTGGGACCCACGGGCTCTGCCTCCTAGACCTGACCCCAGCCGCGTTGGACACTTCCTTCAACAACTTCCAACAGAGAAACTGCTGGAGGAAAAAAAAAAAGTGGCCACCTGCCAGTGGGCGCTGAGCTCATCTCCCCAGCTGCAGCCAGAACACGAAGCCATGATTTAACCTGTGGCACAGCAGGAGCTGGAAACTGTCACAGTGCCCCAGGGAGGCGAGGACCCTGCCTCTAGACTCCCCCTCGCCCTCCTTTCCATCCCACAGTCCTCCGCCTGCCCCCAGGCCAGGCCCTGCCTCCATAGGCCCCTGCTCCTCACTCAACCCCAGGGTGAACCTGCCTTCTCACTGGTAGGAGTTTTATTTTCCTTAAAACAATTCCAGCATTCATTCCTCCTCCCTCACGCTCTGACACACACATTTCAATCATCCCCTGATAAGCCCAGCCCCTGCGCTCAACACCCAGAGTTCCCTGAACCCCCCCAGGTTCCCAGGCAGCCTCCTCTCCCGCGCTTCCTGGGAGGGCAGCTCTGTCTTTCTCAAACTCGGGGTCTTTGCAGAGACGGTTCCCTCAGCTGGGAGCTCTTCCCTTCCCTTCCTGGCTCTCAGGGACATCTTTCCTGGCTGCCCAGGGTGAGTCTGCCATCATGGTACCCGGTGCCAGCCTGGAGCTATGGGGCTCGGGAGAGCACTGGGGCACCCCAGGCGTGGGCTCAGGGCCCCCCACCAGTAGACTAGTCCTCACTGCCCAGTGTGGCAACAAGCCAGATGCCTACTTAAGTTAAAATCCATCACCATATAATAAAACGCAAACCTCAGGTTCCTTGTCGCACTGTGCACCTTTCAAGGGTCCCCCCCACACTGGAAAGGGCCACGCACAGCCTCCGTAGCACTGTGGGGAGTTCTGCTGGACAGCGGTCCCCCTTGGGTAACAGGAACCCAACGCCCACACTCTCGGTCTCCAGGCCACAGATGAAGGAAGAGAGGAGCCGGAGGTCACACGCTCAGAATCACCACAGCAGGCTCTGAGCCAGAGGGGACAGGTCCTACTCAGGTGGGGACTGAGGGAAACAAGTGCCACCATCACTCCCGTGACCACATCCCCACACACTGCCTCTCTTCGTCCTCAGAAAAGGCACATTTCCAGGAAACCCACCACAAACAACTGTCCCACTTGGGGGCAAAAGCTGGGGGGCTATTTAGCTAACCCTACAGGGACAGGGACACGCCAGGAAGGCAACGCTGGGAAGAAACAGGGGGACCCAAGTGGCTTCACCTGTGTGGGATTCACATGTGTCTTCCCAAGGGAAAAATCAGATGTGGTCACAAAACCAGGAAGAGTCGAGAACAACAGAGAACAAAGGGGCCATCTCCAGAGGCCTCAGGAGCAGCCGGGGGAAAATCACCCCGTGGTGTGGCAAAAGGAAATGGCCAGACTTCACGGGTCTGGGAGGCAGATGGCCAGGTTGGGAGAGAGACCTCATTTTGAGCCTGGCTTCCCCAGCCTTCACCCCACGGTGACTGCCATTCATTCTGGTCGTTTCTTTACCTTGCAAATATTTGCCAATGGCCTCCCATGCCTGGCGCCATGCTGCTAGGCACACAGCCTCCTCAGGGACAGGCCCCTGCCTATGTGAGCAGGTGGGCATCACCCAGTCACTCACAAGATAGTGGGTTTTGTTAAGTTTGGGTTTTGGGATGGTACCAGGCCTCAAACCCAGGGTCTTGGGCATGCCAAGCAAGTGATCTATCTCTGAATCACCCTCTAGCTCACCACAGGATATCTTGAAGAAGTCTCTTACTATTCTCCTGTTAAGGAAGAACCAAAGTGAATTTTTTTTGTTTTGTTTTGGGTACAAGGGATACAACCCAGGGTCACTTAACCACTGAGCCACATGCCGAGGACTTTTTATTTTGGGACAGGGTCTTGCTAAGATTCTGAGGGCCTTGCTCTACGGCTAAGACCAACCTCGTGAACTTGCAATCCTCCTGCCTCAGCCTCCCGAGTCACTGGGATTACAGACATGTACCACCGTGCCCAGCTGAAGCTGAGTTTTTATAGACTCATACAAAGATAAGACTAAGATGAAAACCCTGCAAAAATGATATATATTGAATGACCCTGTTTTAGCCATCAAAAACCCAGGAAGGGAACAAATGGGTACTGTCAGTTCAAATGACCAACAAGCATGAAGGGGTCTGGCAGAGGAGGTTCCCTGTGCAGGGAGGGCCTCTGCTTGCTGAATTAACACCCCTGTACTCACTGGGTGTGGAAAACAGTTGAAAACACCATCTCTCAGTGTCTGTGGGTATCTGTTGGCTTCCTGATCATTTCTTACGTGGGCTAAAAAAGAAAAGCTGGCTGAAGATACATCAGGAGGATTTGCTCAAAATCAGTGAGAGAAAAGCCTGATTTGGGGGCACTGGGGACTGGGGATGGGGGACCATATTCTGTCTGTGGGGCAGAGCTCCCTGCTCCGTCCACAGGGTGCATGGTTTATGCAGGATCCCAATGGGACAGCAGGTTGCTACCCGGGCCCTTCTGAAGGAGAGTGGAGGATGATTTATGGGAGAATAGACACACGAGGCAGAGCCGCCATTTGGAGGGTTTGGGGAAAATGCCAAGCTACGTGGCCTCCCCAAACTACCTCATATGGGTAAACAGAGGCCCTGAGGGATGAAGTAACTTGCCCAAGAGCTCACGGGATATATAAGGCAGAGGGGCCACTCTAGATTCCCACAGACTCTCGGGTTCTGCCTGCACTCCGTGCCTGGTCATCCACAGGCACAGATGGACAGGGCCATCCCGGTTCCACTGGACAATAGCTCCAGGAGGTGGTGGCAGGCACCTTTGGTCTACCTGCAGCACTTCCCAGGGGGATCTACCTTGGCCATGCTACAAACTGTAGCCAGGGGTATGTATTTCTTGCCTAGAAAGGGAGGAACACACACCATACCTCCTGGCTTCCATTATCCCCCAGATTCTCTCCTGATCCTGGAGAACTTTTCCTCCAAACCCTGTCCCTGCACACATGGCACGTGCGCACACACACACACACACACACACACACACACACACACACAACCTACCTACCTACCTACCTACCTCTTCAGAGAGCTGAGCTCTGAAGTACGAACTGCTTTGGAGAAGCCTGTCCTCAGGCCAAACTTCAGGGTCAGGCAGAGAGAGCCAGATTAGAAGAATCCTCCAGGCTAGACCAGCTGCCCCACAGAGACCCAGGGGACCTATCTCTTCCCAGACTAGGTTTCTGGAGAGCTTGGTGGGTATTAGGTCCTTTCTGAAGCTTTCCCTAAGGGGAAGCCCCTTCCATGGCAGACCCAGACACCAGGGTTGGACATTGGCAGGACCTTGGTATCCCCGCCCCCAGGGGAGCTGAGCTGTCCTGCTGGCTCTTTGGGGACTCTCCAGCTTTCTAACCAGTAGGTGGGATAAGGAATTAGGGCAGGCAGGCCAGGGAGACACTGCCACTTATTCTTCAGCCTCCAAGGCTCTGGGGCAGTGGGACACAGTAGAGAACACGCCATCCACGAGGGCCGAGCATCAGGGAGGGGTTCCTGAGGCAGGGCAGGCAGGCTGGAATCAGGGCCGAGCACCACGGTAACCATTCAACACACCCAGGGACCCTGGTCTCTCCTCTGCCTCTCTGATTGATTCTGTGTACATAGCCCCTACACAATTTTACAATTTTTTCTTTTTTCTCTTTTGGTACTAGGGATTGAAGCCAGGGTCACTCTACCCACTGAGCTACATTCCCAGCCCTGTTTTTATGTTTTATTTTGAGGCAGGGTCTTGCTATTGCCAAGGCTGACCTCAAACTTTCAATCTTCCTGCCTCAGCCTCCTGAGTCCCTGGGGTTAGAGGCATGCACCACCGCATCCCTTTGGGCCTATAAGTTTCTTAGGGAGCATATGGGGACAGGGTAGGTCCTACCTATTTCCTAACCAAGTAGGAAAAAGGTCTTTATGCAGCTTACTGTCCAGGCCAGGTACAGATGGCATGAGAGTCTCTCTCCATACTACCAGCCTTAAAAGGCTGAGCAGAAGACTGCTTTGACTGTCTTAGAGTATTGTAAAGGACTCTGGAAACATTTATTAAAACTCAGCTTGGCAATTTCACTTCCAGGGTTTTCTTCCAATAGGTGCACAAAGATGTTCTTAGTAACAGAGTTTGTGATCATAGAACATATAGACCATTGAGGGGAAGAAGCAGGTTTCAGAACCACACATCTGGTCCCACCCTACGTGGGCAAAATGGACCATACACAGAGGAAAGTGAGGCCAGAAAATATTCAGAAAGACGAGCAAACTCCTGGGAACAGGGAGGAAGGACTTCCTTATCTCCTTCTTGGCTTTACTTAACCCCCACGATACACACATATCTTCTGATAATTTTAGAAGAGATGGTTCCTTTGGCAAGATGCAAAATATCTGGTGCAATGGCTGCCCAACAAGGTGAATGTACTTAATGCTACTGCACCGTGACCTCAAAAACAATGAAGATGGTAAATTTTGCTATTTGTGTTTTACCATAATTTTAAGAAATAATAATAATGGCAAAAGCACAACAATGGCTCTTAGGGTTCTTTGGAGAAATAGGTAGTTCCAGGAGCTGGAAAATAGGAGATGAGGCTATAGCATGTGGTCATATCAGAAAGTGAAGAAATGCCCCCAAACCAAAACAGAATGAAGGGGGACCAAGCCAGAGGACCCAGGAACCAACCTGAAAGAGCTCTCAATGGCCACAACTGGAACAATTTAGCAGCACAATAAATCACGTAACACTGAATAACAACCCAAATCACAAAAGCTTGTTTGGGAAAAGATGGAGTAAAAACACAGTGGATGGGCGCTTGTAGCTTTTCAAACCCAAGCAAGGGCACACCTGTAGTCTCAGCTACTAAGAAGATTGGGGTAGAAGGATTGCTTGAACCCAGGAATGGGAGACCAGCCTAGGCAACATAGTGACCTTGTCTCAAAAAAAAAGCCCAGGTAAAAATCTGCTGGGCCCACCATCTGCAGACACCTCAGGCAGGTTTTATAGCCCAGCCCAGCTTCCTCCTGCTGTCCTTGGTACCAGCAGGGGAACAGGAGACAGGCACTGGGCACAGTTCCAGTACTGCACCTGTGGGTAAGCAAGCAATGAATCAGGGGTGGCTTCTGCGTTTGTAGCTTTAGCAACTGGGTGGGTGATGATACCATGTACTGACATGAGGAGAAAGCGTGAAAAGACAGCATGCACCTGGGTATGTCAGGGACAGAACAAGAGCCTGCTGGAGACACGTGCATTCCTGAGCTGCCTCATGATCTTTAAGTAGACAGGTCACCGGACAGGAGGAGGTGTTTCTGCTGTATCTCCCGGGCCCTCCATTCCCACAGAGCTCTCTGACCAAGGAATATCCTGATTCCCAGCTTCCACCTGGCTTTTGAGCTCCATGGCCTGCCTGACCCCAGGATCCAAATGAGCTGGCAGGAACTCATAGACCACCCAACTCCGCTGCATTGCGCATGACTTTATGATTCAAACATCGCTTGGCCCAGAATCTGCTACACCCAGGCATGGAATGAAAAGACCCCAGGCCTGACTGCCACCACAGAGCTCTCCAGGGCAAAGAAGTCCCGGCAGCCAGCCTCCATCATCCCGGAAACACCGCACCCCTCTCTCAAGGACCGGCATGAAGGAGCTGAGTCTCCTACACCTCGCAGATCACTGGAGATTACGCAATCCCATGGGGGTGAGAGCATCTGCAAAGATGGCTCTGGACAAGAGAGGAGGTGAAAAGGCCCAGTGTGGAGTCCAGCATGTTGGGTTTGAACCTCAGGTCTGTCCCTGATATGAGCTCTGTGACTGTCACTGGACCCCAGCCCCCAGCACAGATGTGAATGTGAGGAGAGGCGCTTCCTGTCTGAGATTTCAAGGAGGGAGGAGGCATGGTGTGTTGGGCTGGGGGACAGGAGGAGCCCTTTGGTTCTTCAAAGTCTCCAAGACCATGACTTTGAACCTGTGACTCTCATGACAGGTTCTTCCTGTGTGGCAGAGAACTATTGTGCAAGAAGATGGGTAGGGAGGTGGATGGAGATGTAGCTCATTACCAAACTGTGTGTGAGTGTGTGTGTGTGTATGCGCGCGCACACACAACTGTTGGCTGGTAGCAAAAGCTCAGGGAACCTCTGTCCCACAGTGTAGTTTCCTTTGACCTTCACATCAGCCCCACCCTTTCTGCCTGTGTTTAAAGAACCGGCCCACGCCACAGTCGTGAGGGCTGCTGGGGCCTAGGAGAGTTCAGGGTTGTGTCAGTGCAGAACTCCCCCCATGGGACCCCCACTCCACCCCCACCCCATGACAGAAACCTCTTATGTTGGTGTCATTTCCCATGCAAGAATCTCTCCTGGGGAAAATTCCTAAGAATTCGAATAGCCTTGAAAACAAAATTAACCACTATTCTATCTTACAGCCAGCAGCTGGAATTAACCCATATCATATGCACTCAATAAAACATTAATAAATAAATGATAAATATAAGTTGGGAGCAGGGGCATGTGCCTGTAGTCCCAGCTACTTGGGACTGAGGCTGGAGACTGAGGCAGGAGAAATCATCTGAGCCCAGGAATTCAAGGCCAGTCTGAGCAACACTGCAAGACCCTGTCTTGTAATTAATTAATTACTTATTTTTCTCTGAGTGGTGGGAACAGAAGAAGTGACTATGTCCCCTTCTCTTTCTGTTTTTCAAAGTATCCATACATAATGAATTTGTGTTATTTTTTCATACAACAGCTAGAGTCCAACTTTTCTTGTTCTTTTTCTTCTTTTCCTCTCCCAAATACTGGGATTTGAATCTAGGGATGTTCCACCACTGAGCTATACCCCCAGCTCTTTTCAAAACTTTTTTTAAAATTTTTTGAGACAGCTCAGTTGTTGAGGTTTGGACTCAAACCTGCAATCCTCCTGCCTCAGCCTCCTGAGTCTCTGGGATTATAGGAGCGTGCCACCACTTCCAGCACTAATAGATCATTTTAATTTGAGTATGAAAGTAGTGCATTGACAAGACCTGAGTGGGGACATTATTTCTGCCAAGCCTTGATTTTCTTATGCTCCATAAGCACTGCTACCCCTGATACCTGGCACTGCACGCCCTCCGTGTATAGTGGTTGATCAGTAGGTTGGTGGGTTGCATGAGAAGACAAAATAAAGGGAGGAAGACAACATGGTGTAGCAGAAGAGTAGACTGAGACTTGTTTCTAAACTCCAAAGCTACCACTTACCAGCTGTGTGATTTTAAACAAGTTGCTTAATCATTCTGTGCTTTCATCTCCTCAAGAACAAAATAGCAAAAATGTTAATAATTTCTCTATAGGATTTTGTGAGAAGGGATACTATGTTTTTAAATACTATGTAGCATCTGCTTACCAGCCAAAGCTTGCAGAAAAACTGGCTATTGTCACTGTGATAAGCGAATGCATGACCAGCTCAGTCAGGCTACCTTATTTATAAGGCTGTAGCCCCAAGGACACTTACTGGAACCACATTGACACTAGGGCCCAGCCGGCTGCTGCTGTCACCCCCTCCTGCCATTCCCTCCCCAAAATCAGAGAGCATCTTCCCTTGGTCCTAGCCTGGGTGAATCTCGCCCAGGGTTTGTGCGCGGCATCTTCTTTTGACCCCTCACCCCCGCCCCCTGAGCCGTGTACCTGCGCCACCTCGGGCCTCACGTTGAAGGTATCCAGCCAGTCGCTGAAGCGCGGGTAGCTGTTGAGCTCGGGGGTCCTGTCGCTGGGGGGCACGCTCAGCTTGCACTGCCGCTGCTTGCAGATGTAGCGCACCAGCTTCGCCTGCGGGGAGTCCAGGAGAGGGAGGTCATGTCCATGGGTGGCAGGAGCAAGCAGGCAGCCCCAAGTGAGCACGGCCCAGGGCAGGCCTGACCTGGTCCCTTTTGTGGCCACTCAAACAGCAAATGGGAAGAAGGGCCCAGGGGAGCAGGCAAGGAGCCCAGGAGCCACCCACCACCCGCTGCTGCACCCGAGGATGGCCAGTGCAGCCCTGCCCTCCGGCCCCTGCTCCCTGGGGAGGAAAAGATCAAGAAGGATCAGAACAGAACCTGGTTAGACCGACGCCGGCCCTCTGCCTCATGGGGCAGCGGAGCTGGAAACGGACACCATGGGAGACGTGGGGGCTCAGGGAGGACAGGCCACCTTCCAACCAGGACACTCAGCCTAGCTTCAGGCTGCCAGGGTTGGCATCCAGGGCTCAGTCACACGCAGGTGCTATGGATTTGGACAAGTTACTTAATCCCAGGAAAGCCTCTGTTTCCTCCTCCAGAAAATGGGATAACAACAGATGCTCCCTCTCAGGGAAGTTAAGAGGACACAGCACCTAGCACACAACCCATGCACGTGACCACCCAAAGTGCTGGCTTCGACCACTGGTGAGAGCCCCGGACCCGGGTCCCTAAGTATGCATTCGGGGATTCACACCCGAAAAGTTCACAAATTCCAGACAGTGGACAGACTGAGGCCAAATGACAAGCAATGGCTCCAACGGGTGCCCCATGCTGGATGGAGGGAGGTGGTGGCAAGACACACAGGAGGGGACACCTGGGACTGGCTGTACAGATGGGATTGTTCCAGCAGGAGGTCAGCCAGGCGACTCGGCAGGCCGAAGTGAGCTCACCACTCAAAGAGAACCAGGGAGCCGCCTGGCTTGACCAAGATGAAGTGACCCAGAGAGCAGTGAGAGCTTCATGAGGTGGTGACAAGACTCTAGTGGCCTGACTTCCAAGCTTCCCCCAAAGGTAAGCGCCACCTTCAAAGTCTGGCACAGGAATCTGCCCCTTGGAGACATTCCCAGGTCCCACTGCCCTGGACAGCAAGCTGCTGTCTGGCTAACTCATCCCTTCTCCTTTCATGTGTAAACTTCTCAGTATACTTCTCTAAAGAACAAGGACTCTTGTTAACGCACACGCTAAAAAAAAATCATCATTTTAAGCCAGGTGCAGTGGCGCACACCTGTAATCCTAACAGCTCAGGAGGCTGAGGCAGGAGGATCCTGAGTTCAAAGGCAGCCTCAGCAATGGGGAGGCCTTAAGTAACTCAGTGAGACCCTGTCTCTAAATACAATACAAAAAAAGGGCTGGGATATGGCTCAGTGGTTAACCGCCCCTGGGCTCAATCCCTGATACAGAAAAAAATAATAATTTTATATTTCAAATATCTAAAAAGGCTCCCAATTCCCAATAAGGACAGAAGTTTACAATCAATCATTTTGGGACCACGAACACCTTTAGTGGTCTGGGGAGGCCCTTATCTCTAAGAACAAGGCTTGTTCCCCCGCCCACTTTATAGTACTAGGGATTGAACCCAGGAGGGCTCTACCACTGAGCTATATCCTCAGACCTTTTAATTTTTATTTTGAGAAAGGCCTTGCTAAGTTGCTGAGGTTCTCCTCAAATTTAAGATCCTTCGGCCTCAGCCTCCTGGCTCGCTGGGAAAACGTGTGTACCACAGCACCCAGCAGAACAATACTCGTTAAATGCATACAACAAAAATCAGTTATATTTAAACTTATTTTTCAAGATACTACTTAATATTGTGATGGAGTAATAAAAGCTTCCTGGTTTTTTTGTTTATTTTGTTTGTGGTAGGGATTGAACCCAGGGTCTTGTGCATGCGAGGCAAGCACTCCACCAACTGAGCTATAGCCCCAGCTTTAAAAGCTTCTTTATTAAAGTCTTAAATAATATCTAACAGTGAGTCTTATAGTTGTAACAAAATTTGGGGCCAGACAGCTTTTTTCACAACTGTAACGAGTTATGAATATATCTGGGACCCCTCCTGGTGGCCGAGTCCAGGTATCTGCTGACTGTACCTTGTCACCTACAACCTGATTAGATTACCTAAACTTCAGGTAAGGGGAAGGGAAATAAAGGTGCAGTTTTATTTCTGATCCATCTTCATGGAGCCCCCTAATTTCTACCCACAGACCCCAGACGGAGAACCCACATGGTTAAAGAGATGTGTGAAATGAGACATACAATGACAATAAAAACCAGCCACCATGTCACCCCTTCTGGAATTTCCCCCAGACTCCAGTTTGGTCCTACCTCCAATTTAACAACCCTGATTGAGCCCTCCTGGGGTCACTGGCTGCAAACCCTGTAAATCCTGCTCCGTTCAGGGTGCCAGAAGAGTCAGGAGCACGTGGGAGCCACTGCTAGAGAGGGGACACTCTGCTGTATGGTTCTGATGGGTGGCAAGGGCACCAACACAGAGACAAAGCCAGGGCACACCTGTGGCTGGAGCCAGTGCCGCCCAGGGCAGACATCGCTAATCCAACACTGCACAGGCTTCCAATGTGACCAGACATTGCTAATCCAACATTCTGTGCCGAGTCTCACAGCTACCAGTAGCCACATGGGAAGTCCATTTGCTAGTCTATGAGGAAACCTGAGCCTCTGGGAACATTCTTCGGGATAAACATAATTGTCACAAATGTCACTTTTATCCGGAAATTCTAAGTAGGGGGACTCACATCTGTCTTTCAGGTTCCTACCCATCCTTCCCAGTATAACCAGAGGCAAATTCCAAAATTGGGGCCCGGCCTCCCCTACCAGGATCATCTCCATTCCACCCCACCCCTGTCTCTGCCCCACCTCCAGGCACACACCCACCTACCAGCTGTTCTTCAAATACTTGCCTAGTTTCCTACCCTGGGGCCTCTGCTCAAAATGTCCTTTCAGTCCCTCCCTTCACCAAACCCTTTCCAGGCCCAATCAGGATTAGAATTTCGTTCCCTTCTTGGCAACAGTCGCCCGGACAGTGGTGGGCCTCACAGCTCTCAGCGGGTTCCCCCCACAGACCTGAGCTCCCAGGCCCGAGACCACACACACTTCTGAGATGAGCAGAGCCAGGTTCAGAGCTGTCATTTACGGGTTGTGCAACCCCAAGAAAGTTAATTCGCTTCTCTGAGTCTTGGTTCCCTCCTCTGCAAGACAGGAATGACTCGCTCATACTGAACTCTAGGATGGAAACCCCCAGATGACAAGGTCAGGTCCCCCATCATCCATCAGAGGAGGAACTGTGTCCTCCCCATGCATATCTGTCCTCACGTGCCTGTCACTACATCTGCAGTGACACGTGATCACGACACGTGTTCATAAACGGCAGAGGAAGGAGACACGCTTTGTCCCCGTGTTTCCCACCGCCAGTCTGTCCCTCTGCTCCCGATGGCTCTGAAGCCACAACTGCAAACTCAAAACCAGTCGTTTCCACATTAACTGAAAAGGCTGGGCTCCTGGCGCGATCCATCTGTCACCAGCATGGGGGTTCTCAGGCCACCCCTCTGGGAGGGATTGATATCATATCTGTTCTGCACAAGACTTTGGCCGTGGCTGGCCAATACACACAACAGCCAGTTTAGCTTGGCCAGTATGTGGCCTTCTCCAGTTCAGGCCCTTCCAACCTACCCATCATCCCTTGCAGCTTCAAGACACTCATCCCCCTGCCAGACAGGCTCTTTCCAGGGGTTCCTCGGCCTCCAACTCAGCTGAGACACCCCTTCCTCCAGGAAGCTTCCACAGCCCCCAGGCACCAGCCTAGATTATGCATGTCAGTTCTAATTTTTTTTTTTTTTAACCTGTCTGCTTCCTTCTTTGAGTTGAAATCCTGGAGAGACCAGAGGCCCCAATCTGAATTCCAGGTCACCACCAGATCCCCCAAGAAGCAGCACAGTGCCTGGCACACTGTTTGCTATTTTAGACCCTTGGTTGAATGAGATGGCGAGGTGAACACGCAATGCAGGCTGGAGCTTAAGACAGGTTCCAGGTTTATCAAAATGCCATCGGGAAAACAAACGCCCAGTGGGAAAATGATGAATCAGGAGCGTGAGCATCTCAAACACCACAACAAGTTCCCCAGAAAAGGAATGAGAGGTTGGTTTGTTTGGTGTTTTGTTCTGCAGGGTGGGAGATTTGAACCCAGAGCCTCACATGTGTTAGGCAAGTGCTATCCCACTGAGCTACATCTCCAACACTCCCTTTTTACATTTTATTTTGAGACAGCATCTTGCTAAGTTGTTGGGGGCGGGGGGACTCAAACTTGTGATTGTCCTTAGTCTCCCAGGTTGCTGGGACTGTAGGTGTGCACACTGCCCCCAGCTTGTCCCATTTTTTTTTTTTCTTAAAGACTTTTAGAGATCCCTGGTAAAGAGCCCAAGGAAGGCCCAAAGGCAGGTCTGTGCAGAGCACGAGCTGACTCCTCACTGCACCCAGACAATGCACACACCCGGCCAGCCACACCGAGGAACTGGGAAGATGCCAGTGCACGGTGGCCCTTTTGCTAGTGGGTCTCAAGTCCTGGCAGCGGCTGCCACCTGCAAACCTGGGTTCTGCTGAGGAGCACAGCTCCCCTGACTCCCAAAGGATGGATCCCTGGCGCACAGCAGCTCCCCATCACAGAGAAATAGAACTGCTCTTTACTCTGCAGAAAGCCCTGGTGTTCACAGATGGACCAAAGGTTACTTTCCCAGACAAAAGGCAGAGGGGCCAGCCAGGCCAGCCCCAGGGCCCACCAGGAGAGCTTCCATCCGCAGCATCGTCCTCTTGGAACCACAAAAACCGCAAAATATCAATTTTCCCCAATAAAAAAGCACCTTTGGTTCCAGTGATAGGACCTGCATGCAGCCAAGGGGTCGGGAGGACTCTGGCTGCAGAGGGGGGCCTGGGCTTAAGCAGTATGCCTTGTCTTGGGAGCGTGTACCCACCCCTCCCTCGCCACTCAGCCTGGCTCCAGGGAAAACCGAAGAACCCATGAGCGGGCAGCAGGTACCGCCCAATCCACCGTGAACAGAAAGTAGCCCGACTGCGACACCCACGCTCCGGTCCAGCTTTGACATTTAGCTGAGCTTCAATCTCACTTATAAAGAGAGTGTCAATTTATAGAGAGTGGGGCCAAGTGAGCTGCCACTTACATAAGTGCTCCGCACGAGCAAGAAAAATAGAGGTCCCCCACGTCACCGTTGGTTACTTCAGTCACACCCAGGAGGCAGCACAGCTCCGGGAGGAAAACCTCCAGCTCAAAGCCCCTCGCCACTGCACAGGCAAGAGATGCCAACCTGTCGGCCTCAGTTTTTCCATCTGTAAAATAGGGTTGATCTACTTAAAAGCTGTTGTGACCGCTCATGGGAGAGAATATGGATGTAAAATATTCAGCACAACACCTAGATTGAGAGAGATGCCTGCTTGGTGGTGGCTGTGGAGGGTGGTGTCCTCATCAAGTTGTCCTTAGGTCCCCTCTTATGACCTCCTGGGCAGGAGGGACCACATGAGTGAGATCAAGCCCACATCTAAGACGCTAAGGATGCTGAAAGCTAGTGGTGGCCTTGGGGATGATGCAGGTGGAACTCGGGGATCAGGCACATTTATTTGAAAAGCAGGACCTGGGCTGGTCCAGTTAGCTCCAGGGAACCTGAGCGGAGCCCTTAGGGGCCCCTTGAGGCCCTCGCCTCTGCCCTCAGGGCACCAGAGGGCGTGCCTTTTGTGGAATGTCATCAGCTTTGGGAATGCTGCTAGCCCAGAAGAGCACCTGCACCCCTAACCTGGCCTCCTCACCCACCTCGAATGTCACCTGCCACTCCAGCAGCTCCAAGCATGATCTGATCACCAGCCTCCCCAATGACGGCTGCCAAGAGCCTCACTTCAGTGACGGTGAGACCTGGGATCACCCCTCAAGAGCGTGGGCCTAGCATAATGGACTCGGTGCAGAGCGGACACCAGCCAGGCCTCACCCAAGCACACGCCAGCGAGCAAGAGAAACTTCCACAGGGAAAAGAAGCCACTCCCAGAACTGCCAGCGTCCCCCGAGACATGGAGGCCTGACCCATCTGCTCCCTCCAAGCTGATCTGGGAGGCCAGCTCCTTGAGGCCACAGAACCACCCACGTCTTGGAGGCTGCCAGAGAGAGCTGGAGCCACAGCGGTGGCCACCCTGCCTCCCAAAGAGAGGCCATGCCGGCTGGGAGAGGGTTCCCAGCAGAAGGCTCTTGCAGGCTTCCACGGGGTGGATGGCTGGCTGGGGACCAGCCCTTGTCACAGACTGGACGAGGGTCAGTGGTAACAGGCGAGCATGCCACCCCTGAGCACGGTGTGTCCACGCCTCCTGCTGCACCTGCCACGCCATTAGTTCACTGCTACACTCCCCCAAAAGGAGGCAGCGGGTCGGCTGCCAGGCAGACCTCTGCTCCACCCTGGGCACCATCAGTTACCAGCTGTGTGGCAGAGACGAGTTTAATTTTTAGTTGTAGTTGGACACAATACCTTTACTTATTTATTCTCATGTGGTGCTGAGGATCGAACCCAGGGCCTCAAACGTGCTGGGTAAGCGCTCTACCGCTCAGCCCCAGCCCCAGCCCCAGCCCCAGCCCCAGAGACTAGTTTAATTTATCTCAGTCTCCTCATCTGTGAAGTGGACCACCAAATTCCCTGCAGACTCCAGTCTGCAAGTGCTTGGTTCAGCGACCAGAGCACACAAAGAGCCCCCAAAACTGGACCCCGTGATTACCACCCTGCTCAGCCCACCTGCTCCTCAGTGAACAGAAGCCTCCAGACCTTTGGTGGGGTCACCAGGTCACACCCTGCCCGGGCTTTCTTGCACCTCTGCAGAAAACACCTCTTTCCCGATAACACACTTTGCAAACCGAGTCAAACTCCACCCTGAAATTGCAGGGTCTGGTTCGGGGAGGTCCCTTCTGTGGGTGACAAACTCACAAATCCATTATATGGGCTTGTAACCCTAATGCTGCCTTGGACGTGGGCTGCTGCAGAACCCGCTCAGTGGCCCAAGTCTCTGTGTGTCTAAAGCCGGGCAGGAGATTGAGCTGTGGCGACAGATGTGACAGATGTTGAAACAGACAAATGAATCCCAGGCACTGGCTGAGATGGAGGCCAGATTCCCATGTACAGCGGCAGACTCCCTCAATTATGGAAATCACGTCGATACTCAATTGTCAATCAGGTAGAGTTAATAAGCTCCATCAACCAGATGCAGTGGTGCAGGCCTGTAATCCCAGAAGCCCTGGAGGCTGAGGCAGGAGGATCACAAGTTGAAGGCCAGCCTCAGCATCTTAGTAAGGCCCTAAGCAACTCAGCAAGACCCTGTCTCAAAATAAAATATTAAAAAGGGCTCAGTAGTTAAGCACCCCTGGGTTCAAGGCACCAAAAACAAACAAACAAACAAATAAATAAATCTCCATCTGTATAGTCCCACAGCCCTTCTCTCCATAGATCCTCAATGACAACTCCTAGAGGTAGGAATGAGAGTAGGTGTCTGACAGCACATGGTGACATCCTACTCTTCAGAAACCTCAGAGCTGGCGATATCCCTGACAACTGTCATTCCCTTCACAAAATACAGTCCTGTGTAACTGAAAACATTATAGACTCTTCCTGGCTTTTGTCAAGATCTATGTACTCAAGGTTGAGAGCAAAACAGGGGGACACTGGGTGCTAGGCAGCCGGCGGGGCTAAGGAGGCCTGCCCACCCTGCAGGTGGTGACGCACACCATTCTGAGTCCCATCTCGGCACCATGACACGCTGCTTATTATTTATTCGTCACTGAGAAATAGTGAAACCACGGGTTAAAGCCCCCCAGACACACAGGTGTGTTTTATTATGTCCATCTTACAAATCAGGAAACAGAGACACCAAGAGTTTTATGACTTTTTTTTTTTTTTGAGTCTAGTAGCTAAAGAAGGGATTTAATTTAAATGCTCCTGTCTCTATGTGCCACACCATCTCCCAAAATAATGACCCCTGCTACTTAGAGCCCTTAGCTCTTCCACACTGCTCTGAATGGGACAAGCAGGAAGGCAGAAGGGGGGACCTTCCTCCCTCTTGCAACCCAAAGCCCCAAATCCAGCAATACCCAGACTGTTCCAGTCGGCAAACCCTGGGATAAAAGCTGCAGGCTTCACCACGCCCTCCTGGGTCTAGTCACACAACAAGGTGACGGCCACTGCCCCTGACCTGTAAGGACCTACCTTTGGGCTACACCTGAGCCTTGGACTCCAAATGAGCACTAAATCCATGAAAACCATCACCGGTCTGCCCGGTCCTGTGGCCACCGGTTTCAAGACCCCAGCCGGCTTTGCAGAGTGAGGTGCAGCCCCTGGTGGCCAGCCTGCTCAGGCACCCCTTTCTTCTCGGTCTGCTCAAGTGCTCCAGCAGGCAGGGACAGCTTCTGGGCAAGTTCCAGCTCACCAGCACCCACAGGACCCTGCCTCCTTCCTCTCAGGCAAGTGGACACCCCCATGGTCCTTGGGAGTGCCAAGTCCCCATCTGTAGCATCCCAAACCTCTGGCAGTCCCCAAAGCTCTCAGGACTTCCTCCAGCTGTCCCTGTAGGGTCCCTGATGCTGCAGCCCCTGTCCCTTCCCCTTCCCCACTGCCCTGCCCAGGCTCAGGGTTGATGTTCCCTTACGTCCTCCATCTCCTCCCCAGAGCTGGAGGGTGCTCCTGGGGACTGCCTGCCAGCCCAGCCAGCTAAGCAGTCTGGCCTGGACCCCACGGCTAACTTGTTGCAAAATGATGTCTGAGAACGTAAGGAGGCCCTGGGGGTCACGGGGCCGCTGACGGCTCCACGCGCACGCGCGGACTGACCACGTGCTTACACTCAGAGGGCACCAGAGGCCGCCCTGGGCTCTGTGCGCACCCCTTGAGGGTCCTCAGAGGGGCTGACGCTAGCAAGCTCAGGGGCAGAATGAGGGAGCACCCAGGAAAGTGGGGCGATGAGGGGACAGAGGAGGAGCAACCTCAGTCCCTACACCGAGCCTTTCGCAACAGCCACCCGCCGCCGGCTCTCCCGGGAAGCTGCCAGACGTGTGCATTTCTGCAGAGGCAGCCTCCCTGCCAAGCCTCCCACCAGCAATCCTCCTTGACGTCAAACTCGGAGTCGGGGAACTTCAAACACAAACAAACAAGTCTGCCCCAGACCACAAGCGGAGACGTTCCCAAGGAGGCCAGGGTGAGAGCAGTCGCAGCTGGGACCCTGGGACTGGGGCTCCCCGCCCTGCCCCGGGCTCCCCAGGGCTGAACTCTAGACCTGGGGACAGGCTGCAGATACGAGCCTCGGCCCAAGGCTGGGACAAAGCCAGGTCACTCTGTGGCCTTTGTGGATGGGTGTGAGTGCATGCCAGGGCCAGGGGGTGGGCATGCAGGGACCTTGTCCTGAAGCACTGATAAGTCAGCTAGCTCCTCTGCACCAGGAGCACCCTCATAGTCAGGGAAAGGAGGCCTGGTGGGATAGAAGTACTCACCAAGTTTCCTAGGAAACCTGAGACAGGAGCGGGGCAGGGGGGAGGCCAAGGATAAGACTTTCCTTGGAGACACCTGCTGCTCCGTCTCATGCTGACGGGTGGCACACACCTGTAATCCCAGCGACTCTGCAGGGTGAGGCAGAAGGATCACAAGTTCAAGGCCAGCCTCAGCAATTTAGCCAAGCTTGTCTCAAAAATAAATTAAAAAACTTTAAAGAGCTGGGGGGTAAGGCTCAGTAGAACGTTCCTGAGTTCAATCCTCAGTACACACACACACACATACACACACAGACACACACACAACACACACACACACAGCATTTGCCTGACCTAAATGTCCTAAGACAGCATCTACCTGAAGCCAACAGCAAAACAAATAAAAAACTGCTCTTAGACCAGTGCAGTGACACACACCTGTAATCCCAGCGGCTCAGGAGGCTGAGGCAGGAGGATGGCGAGTTCACAGCAGCCTCAGCAAAGTGAGGTGCTAAGCAACTCAGTGAGACCCTGCCTCTAAATAAAGTACAAAATAGGGCTTGGGGGAGGGGGGCTGTGGTTGGGTGCCCCTGAATTCAATCCCTGGTACTGCCTCCGCCCATAAAAATGTCCAGTGCTTCTGCTGGGAAACCAAAGGGACAGTGGCCCAGGTGTCAGGGCTCATAACCAGATCCCTCATCCACAGAGCCTGGGTGTCCATTCAGAGGCTCCATGTGGCCGTCTGAAGTTCAGCAGGCCTACAGGACACAGCCACAGAGCTGGTCTACTCTTGAGCTCCTCAGTCACAACAGGTGATCCTGGAGAATTCCTGATCCTCCACAGTGGAAGGGACCCAGTGTGAAGTACCAAGCAGAGACCCAGAAAAAGGCAGAGGCCACACCTAATGGCAAAAATGGAGCCTGCCCCGATCGGTCTCAAGTCTCCCTTCCAGAGAGGGACGAGGGAAAGCAAGGTACTTCAAACTCTGACCAATCAGCACCTGCCACAAGTAGATGAGGAGGAGATCGTGCAGGATGCTGGACAGAGAAATGGACTTCCTTTCAGGGCACGTGACTTTTGGCTTAGCAACTGAGGTCATCACAGAAAAGGATGTGCAGGGGGACAGGGGTCAAGGGCAGGTGAGTGCCTGACACTAATGCCAAGGCAAGTCTCCTGAGTGATAATGGGTGCCCCCTAGGCATGGCTCATTATCTACCTAGTATCCACTCCTGGCTGCTTCCCCGCTCACAGAGCCAACCTGTGTCTGGGGCAGCACCATGGCCGGGGGTGAACTGGTCTGAGTCCGTGGTTCTCAGCCAGTCCCTACACTATAGGCCCGACAGCCCCAGCCTCAGAGATTCCAATACAGTTGATCTGGGTGGTTTCCCAGCAGGGCTGTCATGATGACCCAGTCGCCACTTCCAATCTCCCTACATGTGACAGCTCTGGCTATGTTTGCTGGGGAACTGCGGAGAAGACGTGGCACAATCTCAGAGGCGGCCCACCACCACCCGCTCCCTTCGAAGACGGACAGCGGCAGCAGCTGTCTTGCAACCATTAGAACAGCCAAGAGAATCAGAGAATCATGGCTGCCAACATCACTCGTGCTGAATCAGTGCAGGCATGCCACCAACTCCAAACTTCTTATTTGTAGGAGAAACATAATGGCCTGTTTAAGTTACATTTCTATAATTTGCAACAAAAGTAGTCCTTGCTAACCTTTATTAAGGCCACTCTATTCCAAACCTCCTTCTTAGACTAATGTTTCCTGTTGGCTTCCAGAAAATCTACAAGAGGATAAAGGGGGTCTCCTTTCATTTGTGGGGGGGCACATGCTATCCAAAAGTATTCTTCCAAAAGTTCTTCAAAGTTCCAAGGAGCAGTTAATTTTTTATCAAGTTCAATTTATCAGTCTTTTTGTTGGTTTTTACTTTGTGCTTTTTATCTCCTAAGAAATCTTCACCAGGCCCATATCCACAAAGATGTTCTCCTAGAAGTTTCACAGTGTGATCTTTTTTTGTCTAAATCTAAGATCCGCCTTTAAGTTAATTCTTTTTATTCCAGTTCTAATTTTACCACAATTTTTTTTTTAATTGACATTCCGCTGTGCTGGGCTGCGGTATGCATTCCATACGTATTATCTAATAACCACATTAATCCTCTGACAGGTACTATTACTAATCTCATTTTACAGATGAGGAAACAGGCTAAGAGCATTACAAATACTCAAAAAAAAAAAAAAAGGCCCCTCATGTACTACAATCCATTTAGAGCACCTTCATGTCTATTACACAGGACCCGGAGTAGAGGACATTAGCTTGACTAAAGAGGGGACTGATGTTTTAACCAGCCTGATGCGATTCCTGCTGCTTGGGAACACCCCTCCCTCCAGCATCCCTCCTCTGACACAGTGGGTGACTCGATTTCCAGCGGTGCACATGGTCGGGGTGGGATGAAGCAAGACACTCAGGGTCTTGCACATGCTACAGAAAAAGGATGGGGGAAGAGCCCCTGCTCTTGGCAACGGGTGTGAAGAATTGTCCTTCCCCATCAGGGGGCTGCAGGATCGTCTGAGGCTGTGATGTAAGCGTAGACCATCTTGGTGGAGTAAGGATGGCCCTCGAGTATTTCATAGTCTATTAGTCTATCTCCTCTCCCTGGAAATCTTAGTTGGTCTGGGGCTGTTTGGTCCACCAGGGTCCAGAGTCTTCCGGAACCCAGGCCATAAGGAGCTTGTGTGCAGAGGTGGGGCACCCCAGCTGAGCCCAGCCTGCCAGCTGCCCCATCAAGGCGTCAAGTGTATAAGTGGGGCTTCCTCGGACCTGCCAGACCAGGAGAGGTGACAGTACCTGGAGGCCACCACCTCAGTGCCACGCAGGTCTCTGTCCTCGCCGATCCCTGGGAGACTGCCCAGAGCAGAAGGCTGGAGTGGGTAGAACCCCGAGAAGGCCTCAGAGAAAAGGTGATCCCTAAAATGAGTTCAAAGGGTCATGGTGGGGTGGGGGAGGGGCACACACAGGTGTGGGGTGGGGGACCACAGTCGGGAAGGAACTTTCTTTTTAAGGGTATAGTGTGTAGATGGGAAGGGGAGGGGACCAAGAGCAAAGTGGGCCCAGGACCAGCTCATGCAGGTCCTGGAAAGCTCTGGGTAGTTCCTGGCATCTGCACTCCGTCTCCCAGATGTGGGGAGGAAGTGCGGGAAGAAACGTGATCAGATTCGCATATCTGAACCATCATCATTCTGGAAACCGTGTGGAGGACAGATGGAAGTGGGCGTGGAGAATCGAGAGACAGGAAGATCAATTAAGAAGCCACTGCGATTCAGCAAATGATGAGAACAAAAAGTAATTTAGCGAGTGGCGGTGTGGGTGGAAAGGAAGGGGCAGATCCAAGAGATGTTTTATTAGCATTTTTTACTATGAAGACAAGACTTCCCTTCTTGCTTGTCCAGGGAATTTCTGGCATACCAGTCCCCTGGAATGCAGGAAGCCGAAGCGCTGAGTTTCTCCAGCCAATGAGCCAACCACGCAGAGCCCCGCTTGTTGCTTGATTTACTAGAACTTGGCACTTTGTGGGAGAGGAGGCCTTTGCTGGCGGGGCACAGCCTAGGGGCAGCAAACTGCCCAGGTGGTCTTCCTCCACAGCTGAGCAGTGCACCTGCTCCCCTCCCAGGCAGAGGGAACCTTGAACTTCTAAAGAGCAAAAGACACTGCTCCATCAGGGCTGCCTTCCACTCTCCCCTGTAGCCCCAGAGCAGGGTCAGACGGGGACGGGACACAGCTGCACCTGCCAGAGTGGTCGCACTCCTCAGGGCCTTCTCCAGGCTGGAGCTGACCACGCCTCCCCAACCTATAAGAGAGGGAGACAGACTCAGAGACCCTGACCCATCCATCTCCCTCATCTCAATTGGAGAGATCACAGGGATCAGAGTCAGACAGACCCAAGGTCAAATCTCACTCTCAACTGTCATTTGCACAGCGGGGGCAAATGACCAAATGTCTCTGAGCCTCATTCAGTCAATGAGGGGGAAAGATTGGCCTCAAAAGATCACAGAGCAGACAAAATGATACAGTGCAGGTCGGGTGGCCAGCAAATATTTGTTTGCAATTTCCTTCACTGCAGCCTTAATCATGGGGAAGGTCATGCCTTTGCCTGTGGACGGGGAGACCAGGTGAGCAGGGGAGACTTCAAAGGGTTGAATGAAGGTCTTTGTCAACGGATGGATCTGCTCCCCACAGGACAGGCAGAGCACCCCACCATGGAAACAAACACCCTGCACACGAGGGCTGACGGCACCCTGTTTGCAATCCACAGTGCACCTGAGGCCTAAGGAGCTCCTCTGACACCAAACGCCCTTGCTGCATTTCAAATATGACCAAAGTGACCCACCAGTCACGGGACTATCCATTCTTGGAGCTTTAGGAGCATTTCAGAGAGACATCTCATCTGATCCTCATCCCAAATATGGTTAGAACATTTTATTTATTTATTTTTGGTACTGGGGACTGAACCCAGGGGTGCTTTACCAGTGAGCCACATCCTCAGCCCTTTTTATTGTTTGAGACAAGGCCTCACTAAGTTGCTGAGGCTGGCCTCAAGCTTGTGATCTTCCTGCCACAGCCTCCTGAGTTGCTGGGGTTACAGGCGTGTGCCGCTGTGCCGGGCCATCACCATTTTATACAGATGAGAAACCAAGGCTCAGAAGTGGCACAGCCAAAGCCATCCAATACGGAACCAGCGTCACATCCACCACACACTCCTCCCCCAAAGGAGAGCATGATTTTTATTTTTTAAAAAACATTTTTAGTTGTCAATGGGCCCAATACCTTTCGTCATTTATTTATTTTTATGTGCTGCTGAGGATCGAACCCAGGGCCTCACACATGCGAGCCCCAGATCTACCGCTTGAGCCCTAGCCCCAGCCCCAAGGAAAGCAGGATTTCGAGTCCACAGTTGAACACTGAGTCCCACGCAGGGAAGAAAGGCAGGGCCTCTTGACAGGGACATCTCTTTGCCTCTCTTTGGAAAGAGTCTGCGAAGGCCATTCAACTAGCCATGGCCTCCTCTATTATAAAACCTTCCAAGCTCTCTCCTTGTGAGACCATTTTATCTGGACAGCAAAGCACGTGGGGTTTAGATTTTTGTAGAAAAGACCTAAACCCCAGGAATGGAACTGCAGCAAAACCGAGCCAGCCCCAGGCCTGGGAGAGGAAAGAACCCCAGGCACCCTCTCCAGCGAGCAGCAGCCCGAGGCCGACAGCACCACTTCCCCGAGCACCTCACACCCAGGCTATCAGCTGTCACTGCCTCCTGTCACCAACGCGATCATCAGCGGGAATGAGAAAGTGTTCTGATAACACAATGTCACTGCTGGGCAATCCTAGGAGCACCAGCCAGAAGCCTATGAGGGATGGACAGTCAGGGGCTCGGTCAGGAATCCAGCAGACCCAGGGCACTTCCCAACTCTGCCACTGACAAGCTGCCTCGGCTTGGCGTGAGCTACTCCACCACTCTATGCCTCAGTTTCCTCATCTGTAAAACAGGGGAAGCAGGAGACATAAAGTGCTTATTAGCACTAGGCGTGGGAGACTGTTAGCACTGGGAGCCACCTCTGCCAGGACAATTCCCACCTCTAGGGGTCTTTGAAGGCAGCTGTGATCTGACTGATTTTTAAGATCTTAAACATGTTCCTGGGTGAGCACACTGACATGGCAAATTCCAAGCTACCCTCACACATTCCTGACGGGGCAAAGGCAGATGAGGCCGGGTGTGGCTGGAATGTGCTCACCCCAGGGTGGCTTTCCTGAAACTCCCTTGATTCTCAAGAGGCCAAGAGCAGGTCAACAGCCACGCCAGACCAAAGCCCCGAGAGTGACCTGTGCAGACGAGCGAGGCAAACCAGGACAGCTACCGAGGCACACAGCCCAAGGAAGCCAGGCCAGGAGGGCCCAGCCCATGGGTTGAAACAGGAGCTGTTCACAGGACCTTGGGCAGGGATGACACAGCTCAATAAGACACACACACACACACACACACACACACACACACACACACGCACGCACGCGCACACACACAGACACAGCACACGTGCACACACCTGCTAGCCCGGACAAGTTCCAGCCGGACACAGAAGGAATCCATTTCGAAATAAAGACAGGGCAGGCAGCAGGCTGCCAACCTCCCAGAAATCAGATCATCACATTCACACGGATAAAGCGCTCATCATGTGCCGGGCTCTGCTTTAAATGCCTTCCACCAACTCGCATGACTCTCCGAGCAGACCCCTGGGACGCGCCCAAACCTTGGTTTGCCCCTCTATGAAATCCCCATTTCATAGAGGGGCAAACCAAGGACAAGAAAGTCAAGTCACGCAGCTAGTAAGGCCCACACTCTTAACCACAAGCTGTATCACCTCCCTGAGTGACTGGGATGTGCGGGCACCTTCAGTGCACCAGGCCATTGCTGGCATCTTGGTACAAGTCCTCTCGCTTACAAAGGAGGACCCAGAGGTCAGAGAACCAACCCAACACCACCCCACCGGTCCGCACCAGAGCCAGCTCACATTAGCAGATGTGCATGCTCCGTGCTGCCCCTCCTAGCTCAGGCGCTGAGCTGGACCTAACAGGAGGTCCCCGGCCACAGCCTGTGCTCCAGATGCACTGGGACTCATCATGGACACAGCACAAAGACCCTGTCCCCTAACCTAGCCAGAACCTTCCAGAAGGCCCAGAGGCCCCAGCAGTACCTGGGAGAGAATCCAGCACCAGTCATCTCCTCGGGGGGCCTGCAGGTCACATCCTACTCCTTCCTACCGGACAGCAGAAAGAACCAGAACAAGGATCTGGACACACACACACACACACACACACACACACACACACACACAATTTTGCATAAGAGCTGATTTTGCTCACACACAGACCTCCAGGCAAGCAAGCAGCCCACACCCAGGCCACACTCCTGCCAGCAGACAGCGCACACCTCATGTTCCCACGGCCCGTTCCCAAATGACCCGGATCTCATACTCGAGTTAACCCTCCAGGTGCAGGAGACCTACCTGACCTACTGGAGGAACCCCAAAGGGCTCTGCATCTCCTATCCTGTCTGTTTTCTGTGTGGTCCCAGATGTGGCTCCTTTAGGGGAACTCTTAATAAGACACACACACACACACACACACACACACACACGCACATGTGCACACACCTGCTAGCCCCGACAAGTTCCAGCCGGACATAGAAGGAACCCATTTCAAAATAAAGACAGGGCTTAATGCCATCTGTCTGGGCAATCCTCATGGAGGATCGTGACCACCAGCAGGGACTCCTGGCAGGACTGGACCCATGAGATACCAGGAATATCTTAAACCCCCAAAAACTAGAAATGTGCTAAGATGAGAAAGGGCCTTCAAGGTCATCTCACACAAATGTGTAAATAATCAATGGGGAGAAGGAGGGCCAGGGACCAGCAGCCACTTGGTCAACATCACGCAGCATCAGAAGGCGGTGCTGGGGAGCCCCTGCAGGCTCCCCCTGGGTGCAGGGCAGAGGCCCGGGTCCTCCTGCTGGGTGAACAGCCCACCAACTGCCTGTTTCCATCAGCGAACCAAGGACTGTTTTAAGGTGTGAAAGCAGACTCACTCCATCCAGAGAGCTCAGTCATTGCTACCCCACGGAGGGAGGAGAGCCAGACACAGGGGCAGATGTGAACCTCTGCAGTCCAAGCCCCACGATGCAGGCAGGCTGCTGCTGAAGGAGGCGGGCTTTTGGAGGTCAGCAGCCTGTGGAGCGCAGCACCCCGCCAGCAAGCTCAGGGCAGCTCCATCTCAGCAGCGCCCACAGAGGGTGGCCCCGTCCCCAAGACTCGCCCACACAACCGAGGGAGCAGAGTTCTCCTGAAGGAGCCACATCTGGGACCACACAGAAGACAGACCCTGGTGTTCACCATGGATCCCTGCAGGGACCGGGAGCATGTGACCAGGGCCACCTATCTCCCTTGGCTTGCTGTAGCTTCGCCATGGCGGGGAGGAGGGGCCAAGGGCCTGACATGAGTCTGCACTCCTGTGTGCGGCCTCCTTGAGGCTCAAGAACTTGAGTTTTCCTCCCGAAAAAGGAAGCCATTTCTCAATGTATTGCTACATGCAGATACTGAGAAAGGAACCCAGAGGCCAAGGGGGCGCTGACCCCAGGGAGGGGAGGGGAGGGCGGGCATGGGCCACACAAGCAAGCTGTGCGGGAACCTGTCCATGCAGGGGCTGCTCACAAGAGCCACCCAGGGAAAAGATTGGCCCATGGACCAAGAATGACAGAAGGCACCGCTAAGTGGGTCATGGTAAAACCACTTAATAAAATACAATAAAACCACCGAACAAGTTTACAAAAACACAGGAAGTTTTTTTTTGTGTGTGTTACTCTGTTGAGTGACAAGAGGCGGGACAGGGAGCTGCCTGACACATGGCCACATCTACGTAGGAAAGACTCTTAACAATCTCTGCCTGGAAAATGCATCTGAATGAAAACCCTGGATAAATGCCAACCCTGGCCGGATGTGGGGGCGCACGCCTGGAATCCCAGGGGCTCAGGAGGCTGAGGCAGGAGGATCAAGAGTTCAAAGCCAGCCTCAGCAAAAGCGAGGCCCTAAGCAACTCAGCGAGACCCTGTCTCTAAGTAAAATATAAAACAGGGCTAGGGATGTGGCTCAGGGGTTGAGTGCCCCTGGGTTCAATCCCTGGTACCAAAAAAAGAAAATAAAGAAAAAGAAGAGCGTACTACAGGGATACTGCCACATCAATGTTCATAGCAGCACAATTCACAATAGCTAGACTATGGAACCAACCCAGATGCCCTTCAATAGATGAATGGATAAAAAAAAAAAATGTGGCATTTATACACCATGGAGTATTACACAGCACTAAAAAATGTCAAAATCATGGAATTTGCAGGGAAATGGATGACACTAGAGCAGATTATGCTTAGTGAAGCTAGCCAATCCCTAAAAAACAAATACCAAATGTCTTCTTTGATATAATGAGAGCAACTAAGAACAGAGCAGGGAGGAAGAGCAGGAAGAAAAGATTAACATTAAACAGAGACTTGAGGTGGGAGGGAAAGGGAGAGAAAAGGGAAATTGCATGGAAATGGAGGGAGAACCTCATTGTTATACAAAATTACATATAAGAGGTTGTGAGGGGAAAGGGAAAATAAACAAGGAGAGAAATGAATGACAGTAGATGGGGTAGAGAGAGAAGATGGGAGGGGAGGGGAGGGGGGATAGTAGAGGATAGGAAAGGCAGCAGAATACAACAGTTACTAATAGGACATTATGTAAAAACGTGGATGTGTAACCGATGTGATTCTGCAATCTGTATTTGGGGTAAAAATGGAAGTTCATAACCCACTTGAATCTAATGTATGAAATATGAGATGTCAAGAGCTTTGTAATGTTTTGAACAACCAATAAAAAAAAAAAAAAGAAAGAAAGAAAAAGAAGAAATGCTAGCCCTGACGTGGAAAGGTTACAGGTAATCGTTTTCTTTCTTCTACTTTTCTGTTTTCTGAGTGTTCTGTAATTACCATGCACTGGTTATATGGGGCTATTACTGCTATAATACATTTTAAATTGTCAAAAAGACGTGGCGGATTCTTTTCCAGCGGGGCAGAAGATTCTGCATGGCCAGTCATCCTCATCTGGCTTGGAGAGGAGTTGAGCTCGGCCCCATGTCCCGCCTTGCCACCAGGGGTGACTTCCAGGTCCCTCACGTGCCCTGCTGGGTCTGGAGGTGCAGCGAGACCTCACTGGTTCCCAGGGAAAGAGGAGGGAAGGAAGAAAAGACCTGCACGATGTGGCATGAGACTCGTTTTGCTGAAACGTGTGGGGCTTTTTTTCACTTATTTATTTTTGAAAAGAACAGCATGAGTTTGTCTGTCCTTCCATTCAAGAGTCTGGAATCCCTATTGGTGACCAGGCCAAATAATTCAGAAATAGGTAAGATCTGCTTGCCACCCTAAAAACCCTGGATTATAGTAGGGACCAAAGGTTATTATCAAGGGACGATGCAAGAGGGTATTTGGCAAAGGTCTTACAATACACAATGCTGGGAGAATTAAAGAGTGAAAACCACCAAAACAAGTTTGTGGAAAAGCTGGGCTTTGCAGTAAGCCCTGGAGAACTAGCAAGAGTCCAGAAAGAGATCAGGAAAACAGGCCAAGAAAATGACCATGCTCACCTCAAAAGAAAAGCACAGGCAGGCGTAGTGGTGCCCACCTGTAACCCCAGCAACTTGGGAGGCCCAGACAGGAGGATCACAAGTCTGAGGCCAGCCTCAGCAATTTCTCGAGGCCCTAAGAAACTTAGCGAGCCCCTGTCTCAACATACACAATAAAAAAGGTTGGGGATGTGGTTCAGTGTTAAGCGTCCCTGGGTTCAAACCAAAAAAAAGAAAATTATGATACAAGTGATCCAACCAAACCTTCCCATTTCACTGACAAGCAAGGAGATACCAAGTGCAAACACCCAGGCGGAGGTTTCTGGTGACAGGAGCAGTGACTTCTCGTGGTTCTCTGGGTCTGGATGGGTGGCCATGGGAGCCCTGAGGGCCACCGCCTCCCAAGAGGGTAGCAGAGAAACTGGATCCTGCAGCAGAGCTCTATAAGGTGACACGCGGCCTCTGACCCTCAAAGAGTCCCCTTCTAGGAATTTATTCTAAAGAAACAGCCCGAGCAGGGGCCATGCACGGAAGGACAGCCTAAAATAGGCACCGAGGGGGAAGTAGGGGAGCCGCTGATGGGCAGAAAGCTGTGAGGCAACTAAAAGAAAAATACAAAACCCCTGTTTTAAAAGAACATGACATGACACTATCTGCAGCGAGTTGACAGCTCCAGATAAGAAAAGGACAGCAGCAGCCCACACCAGGTACCTCTCTACTTTGACCTTAGAGCATCTTCTTCTTGGGGGGGGGGCGGGGCGGGGAGGTCAACATATTTTACAGCAAAATAAACGTATCAAAATGCAAACACTGGAAACAGAGAATTTTTATTTGATGCTTTTACTTTTTTTTTTTTTTTTTGTATTTTCTAGAAAGAACAGATGCCGCTTTTATCATCATACAGCGCTGCTATTTGGACTGAAAGAAGACCAAGTGGGGGAATCCTGCTGGGTGAAGAAGCAGCCATCCTGGCTTGGTGGCTTGGTGGCTTGGTTGATTTTTTTTTGGTACCAGAGATTAAACCCAGGAGTGCGTAATCAGTGAGCCACATCCCAGCCCTTTTTATTTTTTATTTTTATTTTTTTTGAGACAGGGTCTTGCTAAGTTGGGTTAGGGCCTTCGCTAAGTTGCCGAGGCTGGCCTGGAACTTGTGATCCTCCAGCCTCGGCCTCCGGAGTCGCTGGGATTACAGGCTGAGGCAGGAGGATCGCAAGCTCAAAGCCGGTCTCTGCAAAAGCAAGGTGCTAGGCAACTCAGCGAGACCCTGTCTCTAAATAAAATACTAAATAGAGCTGGGGATGTGGCTCAGTGGTTGAATGCCCCTGAGTTCAATCCCCCCCTCCAAAAAAAAAAACCAGACATCACACGGTGCATCCCGAGTTCAGAAAAATTACTATGAAATCCCCAAATCAAAGGAACATGGAAACAATACCTCTTCTAAACATGGGGACAACCAGGATACAGCCTTTGATAGAAGCCCAAGACATGAGCTTCTTCTACCATCTGATTTGGGGCTCAAAAGAATGGATGAGCTAGTAGCTCCGGCGTGGATCTGGATGGCAGGGGGATGCAGCCCGACCCTCCGTGAAGCAGAGCTTCATCTCCCTGGAGCCCACCCTGGGGCTGACCCTGGGGAGAAGACTTCGGTAAACATCTGCACAGCAAGCTTCCCTGGCCTCCCCAACCACTGCATCCTCTTGGACGAAGAGGACGCCAGCAATGCCAAGGTCGGCTGTCCCCAGAGTAAGCACAGCGCCCTGGCAAAGCGGAAGGCTTAGAAAGAATGCTCTGCAAGGAAATGCAAGCTCAGCAACCAAACTGTAAGCCGTCAAGGGCCACACCCCCTGCTAAATGTCAGGCGCAGGCAAACCAGGAAACCCAGGAGGCTCAGCAAACCCCACTTCTAAACATAACCACGGTGGCTAATCCTTACCGTGGTTCTTACCACCGGGCCGGGCACCGCTCCAAGCACTTCACTTACTGTAACTTCTGTATCCTCCCAATGGAGGAAGAAACCCATGCACAGAGATTAAGTCACTTGCCCCAGGTCAGAGCCAGAACCAGCCCATCCAGTGTCTTCATGAAGAAAGGAAGAGGGCATCCCTCCCTCTGCCCAGACTCACAAGGCACATGTGCCTAGTGATAGGAGTGGTCTGCGGTTCAGCACTCCCTCACCCCTGGTACAGTGCACAATCTGCCTGACCGTATACTGCTCCATCGTGCCAGAGGCTGGTAAAAGGCAGAGCTGGTGCCTGAATCCACCCAGCTCCCCTGCCTCCCGAGTAACAAGTGGGTACCAGTTAATAGTAAATGAGCAGCCAGAAAAATCCATGCAAGCCATGAGGCCCAGAAGCACTGATTTGGCTGAGTGAGTGCTGGTTCTCTGTGCCCGAAACCATCAGTTGTTCGGAGGGGTGGGAAAATGCTCTGACCTTGACCACTTCACGGGGCCGGCGGCTCTTTGGTTGTTCAGCATTTCTAGTGGAAATAGTTCTAAAAATGTGCACCACCCTTCTCCACTTTTTAGGACACAGTACGCCAAATACTATGGACCCTCCTTGAACTCACCTCACCATCCAGGCCCCATAGCCCCTTCCCTTTTCTTGACCCCCCCCCCCCCCCGCCTGCTGCCTCCTGTCCCCATAACTTGTTTTCTCTGCTCCTGTCCTTGCCTGGAGGAAGCAGAAGGCTGCAGGTGGCTGGGCCTTCGGGCACCTGGGCTTAGCAGCTCTGCACACTCCAACCTAATCCTGCTCTTCCCAGTGCAGGGCCAGTGCCCTGGTCTGGGACAGGAGCTCCATAAGCCCCCATCAGAGACAGTGGAGTCCACTGATTCCCCCCCCAAGTGCCGCCCCTCCCCTCCTCACCTCCCCTGTTGCCACCAGCCTCCTAAAGGGACTGGGAGAGAACCAGCTGTCCTCTGCCTCCAGCCTGCCCCCAGTCTCCCTGGTCTGAAGAAACACTCTCCTTCAGCTTCCAGCCTCTCCCCTTCCCTTCCACCCAAGGCCTACCCACTGCTTAGGTGTGGCCCTCCATCTGGGCGTCCCACTCCCCTGAAGCTCCTCCTGCAGAAGCCCCAGGGTCTGTTCCCACTCCTGCCCCAACCCTGCCTGGCCTCGAGGGACAGTTGGCACAGGAGGCTCCTCCTCCCGCAGACATGCCCACCCTGGTTCTCAGCCCCTGAGTCAGAACTCCAAGCCCAGCCCTCTCCAGTCCCACACGTGGCCCAGAGGCACCTCAGGCTCAACAGGCCCCAGCCACACGCCTTCGCTCTTATCTCCCATCATCTAGTTTCCTCCTTATTCCCATTCGCCTTTCTTCCTCACAGAAGGCCAACGTGCGGCTGGCCCACTGCCATCGTCCCTTGCAGCTCCTAGCTATGTGACTCACATCTGCCCAACGCCATGGCAATAAAACTGTCATGTGGTGATTTCAAATCAAATATTTAAAAGATATATCCTTCTCTAGCCCTTCATCATCCTGCTGCCTAGAAAGATGATATGAGAGCTGGTGTTCCAGCAGCCATTTTGGAACATAAGGACAAGGAATGGCAGAGGGGTGAGCTGGAAGGAATCACACTTCCTGATGGATTCTGTGGACCTAACACCCAACTTATCCTTCCCACCTCCAGGTGTCTCTAATGTGTGAGAAAAATAAACTAACTTGTTTGTGCTGCTGTTATCTGAATCCCATTTTCACTAATATACCATCCAAATGGGTGTCTTCTTGAATTCCTTGTCTGGGTCAATAATAACATCAATATTCCCTTTCTGGAATCTCATGGCTATTTGCTAATGAGACTCCAAGCAACTTGAAGTTTGGAACATGACTCTCATTTTTTTTAAAAAAAAAAAAAAAAAAGAAAGAAAGAAAGAAAATATTTCCAACCTGCAAATATATCCTTCCTATCTGGGATTTTATTTATTTATTTATTTTAGCTACACAGTTTGTTTTCTCTTACAGAAATTAAATCATTATTGCATTTATTCTGACTTGAATTTAAATCATTATTGCATATATTCTGAATGAATATTTCTACCAATCTTTCTCTTGGAGGTAGCCAGGCTAATTCATGCAAGAAACAGGTGGCTGCTGAACTACCCGCTGTAACTCCACCATCACGCGCGGATGCATTTCCCTGCCCGCAGGCATTCAAGCTGCTTCTGGTTTTTCATGATCATGGAAAATGCTAAAGTGACTGCTGCTTGAGCACTTCCTTGGACCTTTGGGTACAGGCACCCTTAGCTTCCTCAGCTACCCTGAGGACCCCACCCCCACCCCGGCATCGGGAACCCCAGAGCCTCCTGCAGGCCCCAGTGAGAGAGGAGCCTTCCCAGGTCACATTGTGGACGGCGGCGTCCTGGGCGCTATGGAAACGGGCTCTCGCGCAGCATTCTGGGAGGGGAAAAAAATGCATCCACCATGCCTCCAATTAATTCATGGCCAGCCTGTTTCCTAAGCCCTCCCCAAATGCCAACCTGAAGACAGGTGGAAGGTGTGCGGGCCTCTTTCTTGCAAAGCCTGTCCCCTTCCTCAGCGCACACAGGCGGCTGCCGACTCAGCTCATCTGGAAGAGTGTCTCCTAATAAAGGAAAGTCCCAGGCAGAGAGAGAGGAGCCAACTTGTTTATTTCCAAACAAGCCAGATTCCAGCTGTGATAGGAATACTGGATCAGCTCGCTGCAAAACCCAGCTGCTGGACGGCAGGACGGGGTGGGGGGTAGGGGGCTGGAGCTGTTTATTTTTAGGAAGCAGGTCTTCACACTCACAGCCCTGTCCTGTCCTGATTGTGCAACTCGCCTGGCCGTGCACGCATTTTTCATCTGAACGTGCTTCAAATGCAGAGCGCAGCTGCCTTCGCCCGCTTAGCCAGGGGCTCAGGAGACAGACTCTCCACCCTGCCCAACGCTCACAGCATGGATCCACCCTTTCACTCCACTGATTGGGCACCTGCTCTGTCCAGGCACCGTGCAGGAAGACAACAGCCATAAGGTGGAAGCTGCCCTCTGCAACAAAGAGAACAGATACTTGCGATGCTCTGTGAGAAGATGCAGTGGAAAATAACAAGCAAGTCAGAGGGGAGGTCAGAGGATGAAAGACTGAATTTTACCTAAGCTCTGCTTCCCTACTGGTGGGGGTGACAAAGGACACTTTCTCCTTTTGATGGTCCTGGAGATTGAACCCAGGGCATTCTACCACTGAGCTACAATCCTAGCCCCAGGATTTTGCTGTTGCTGAGGCTGCCTCAAACTTACAATCCTCCTGCCTCCGCCTCCCAAGTTTTGGGGATTATAGGCATGTGCCACCGAGCCCCACTTGTTGATCTTTTTAAGAACCACTATTTTGAACAATGTTCGGGTGCAGGGGCTGTGAATCTCATCTTACAGACTGACCCAGAACTTGCCCCAGGAAGGGGCAGATCAGAGACCACAAGCCCGTAACCACTTATTCTCTTTTTCCCAGGGATGCAAGGGCTTAAGGAAGACTCCAGTCAAGAAGTCAGGCAAATGGGGATCCTACGCTGGAAGTTCACGGGGTCCACCTGCCCACAGCCAATCAAGGGGGCAGGGGTAACTCACTGGATTTGCTCATTAGAAACTGGGTACTCACAGGGCGCAGGCTGGGTCCCCTCCCAGCCACCAGACAGGGCGGCCCTCCCTTGGGAAAGGAGGACAGCAGGAACTGGTCACTTGTTTGGACAAAGAGGCAGGCAGAAGAACAAAGCTCTACTGTGATGCCCTGAGGTGGGTGCACAGTGGAGGGGGGAAGCCAGCAGGGACAGGAGACTTTGGGGCCAGTGGCATTATTAGCATTTTACTTATTTATTTATTTTCATTTTATCTAACAAACACCCTAGCGCCCACAGCCCTTCCTGTGCGTTCCAAGCCCTTTGGAAATAATAGATTCAAAGCCTGAGCTGGACTTTCCTCTGGTCCTTGACTTTGGGTCCCTCCTGGCTGCAGCCACCCCCACCCAGGTTTAGAGTTCAAGGGATCCTAAAGCTTACTACAGCTCCTTGCTTTCTGTTTGATTTTAACCATGGAAAACCCCTAGCCCCCTACACACACACACACACACACACACACACACACACACACACACACACACGGGCTGGGGGTGTAGCTCAGTGCCAGATCGCTCACCTAGCATGCCGGAGGCCTGGGTTCCATCCCCAGCACTTGAAAAAACAAAAATTCTCCTACAACCCGACACTACTAAATGTTCACACGCAGGGTCTACGGGTGACATCTGAGGCCAGATTGTGTGGGGACATTTAGGGAGAAGCCGAAGCCCTGCAACTCTGCAGAGGGGCAGACTGACTGACCCTCACCATGGTCCCTTGTTCTTGGCATCAAACCCTCCGCGGGCAAGTCAAAGAGGAAATGTGCGAACACCACAGGCTCACCAAACGCTTAGGGTAGAAGGAGACTCAGTTTCCTCGGCTGTAAAATGGGTATGTGGAGAAGGGCTATTGAACTCAGCGACCTTACAAGGGCTTTCTGTCTGCATGCCTCTGGAAGTCAGAGAGGTGTGGCTGATCCTGCCCCAGTGCTGCGCCCTGGCCCACAGCACAGGCCTGGACCTGCATCTGGAGAATGGGAACCCAAGGCCAGGGGAAGGGCAGTGGTTCCCGGATTCCTGCTCTCTGGGAATGCTAAGGGGTGGTGTCATCCAGGTGACTTACAATTGTGATAAAACAAAACCTCCCTCTCTACAGGAGAACCACAGCCAGAGCTGACGACTACAAGCTGCTAATTGGGGGAGACTCTGGTCAGGCATAAACCTCACCACCACTATCAGCAGCAGCAGCAGCTTGCAAGGCCCAGAAGTGACCTTGCAGCTCAGTGAGTGAGCAAAAGGGCCAGGGCTTGAGGGTCAAGCAAGCCATTGCCACTTCTAGACCACATGACCCTGGACAAATCATGCCACATCTGAGCCCCAACTGCCTCACGCTATCGGACTACGTTCATAGGCTACAGATCATGTGTCCTACCACAGAACCCAGCCTGGGATGGTTCAGTTCCCTTAAAGGACTCTCCCTTTTTTCCACTGCAGTAGACAATTGGATGTGGAACTTTCCCAGCATTATGTAGACTGGAGCTTTTTATTGGTACCAGGGATTGAATCCAGAGCACTAACCCCTGAGCCCCATCCCCAACTCTTTTATGTTTTTTGTTTGTTTTTTTGTGTGGTTTTTTTTTTTGAGACAGGGTCTTGCTGTGTTGCTTAGGGTCTCACCAAGTTGCTGAAGCTGATCTTGAACTTGCAACCCTCCTGCCTCAGCTTCCTGAGCTGCTGGGATTGCAGGCGAGTCAGGGAAGAACTCTCTCTCTCACTTCTGCCTTCAAACAGAACCCATCAGCAAAGAACAACAACTATATGTAGATGGCCACCCCCCAATCCCCCAACAGATCATGAGGACCTGGCACAGGCAGGCTTGGGTCCCCAGCAGGAGGGGAGACTACAAAGGCCAATTAAAAGCAACTAACTCTACGATGATTCAGGAGGAAATCTTTAATTCTCCAGAAAGAAACCTACGTGTGCTTTCCAACAAGCACCGCCCCTCCTTTTCCTTTAAGTATATTAAAGTTCAATGCCAAATTTCTCAAGTGCAGCTCCCCCACCCAGTATTAAATGGTTTGGGGAATGGGAAGGTGCAGCTCTTGCCTCATCTTGCTGCTAACCTAATCCACCCAGGCTCCTCGACACCTCTGCTTGGAACGCCCTCGCCCTGAAGCCCTGAAGCCCTGCTGCCCAGCACCCAGCCCCAGCCCCAGCCCCAGCCCCTCCCCCAGGCTCCCCTAGGAGCCGGTAGATTTCAACACAAGCATCCCCAACAACACTCTGCACTAGCTGCTTTGGTTTGTTTGTTTTTAAGACTCAGGCCTCAGTCTCCCTGGGTCACCAGGCTGGTCTCAAACTCCTGGCTCCAGCAATGTCCCTTCTTGCCTCCCTTGGCCTCCTGAATGCCTGGGACCCCGGGTGCGCACCAACCCGCCCAGCTCAGCTGGTTTTAAACATTTTTTCCCTCAATGAGCTTGAGACCCTGTCTGAGACTGCTAAGGGCCAGTGCCTCATCCTGTTTTGTTTTGTTTTGTTTGAGACAGGGTCTTGCTGCATTGCTTAGGGTCTCACCAAGTTGCTGAAGCTGGGGCACAGAGGGGGGGTCCTCTGCTGGCCCCCACCGGTCTCTCTGCGCATGTGTTATTGTAAGATTGATGTCTGAATTCTCTTTTATGAATTTGTTTTTCAAAATTGTCCTGATGAACATATTATAAGTTGATAATCAGAAGCGAGAAGTACAGAAGGGAGGAAGAAGGTGGGGGAGGGGAACTCCACTGTGGACTATCATGGAAAGGGAACAGGGAAACGGCCCAGTGGGACATCTGCTCCCATGTTGTCCCAACAATAGATTTACCTCTGTCATCAGGTAAATATGGCTCAGATTGGCCTCATTCCAGATGCCTTCCCAGGTCAGCCCGATCCATCAGACACCCCTACCGTGAAGGCCTATGGCGGCTTTTACTGAGCACTTACTATCTGCAAGGCACCACTTCACTCACTAACTGGTTCCCAGTTGCGTCTTTCAGTGACCACAATGGCCACAAGGTAATCCTTATTCTCCCCGGTTCACAGATAAGGAAATAGACACAGAGGTCAGGGAACTTGCCCAGAGTCACACAGCTACCTTTTCTTGATTTTCTCCTTTGGCCACTGCCTGGATGGGGTAGGCCTCAATGAGATAGAACCAGGTTTTCTAGATGTTGTGCTTATCAAGTGGGGCTTTCCTCTGGTAATGGAAATCCCCACTGGGGGAAAGTGGGAGTTATTTCAAGGGGTGGTGGGAAAATCAGCATGAAGTCAGCCATGCAAAAACCAACTGTCCCACTAGGCACGGTGGCACACACCTGCAATCCCAGTGGCTCAGGAGGCTGAGGCAGAAGGATGGCAAGTTGGAGGCCAGCCTCCGCAACTTAGCCAGACTCTGTCTCAAAATTAAAAATATAATACAAAGGGCTGGAGATGTAGCTCCGTAATAGAACACCCCTGGATTCAATCCCCAGTACCAAAAAAAAAAAAAAAAATTGTCCAGCATCCCCTTAATTAGAGTATACAAAAGGAAACTCTCCCTGCATTTAAATATATCCTATGATATAATAAGAAATTAATTCTCTTATCTAGTAAACCAAAGGGGTTGAATGTTCGGAAGTTGATAAAGCAGCCTACTCAAGAAGGTTCCCTACCGGATGGACGCCCTTTATGCTTTTACCCAAGCCTTGCCCACCCCAGCCCCAGGCATGTCCATCACATTTGATTACCTGCCCCTCCTACCCCAAAACTCTAGAAGCCCCAAGACCCAGCCCAACAATGAAAGAAGTTAGGGAAACTACAGAGCAGACCCCAGGTTCTGGGGCAGAAGTAACCACACAAACCACCCTCAACAGAGTGTGCAGAGCTGCCCAGCCACCAGGCGGGGGTGGGGGGAGTCATTAAATTTATTCAGAAGAAAACACATGAGCCTTCTTGAACCGATCCCAATGATTAAAAGGCATTTTGGTGCTTACAGGAATAATGTTCCGTTACCAAGGAAATATATAATTTTCTGGGAAGCATCTTGTTCCCTTGTCAGTTTTATTCAGTGAACCGTGACACCTGCCCCGTGTTGGCTGGCTGCCTTCTTGTGTCCACTCTCCCCTGCTTCCCTAACTCTGGGGAGTCGTGATTTTGTTCAGGTAACAATGGGCTCGGTTCCTAGGCTCCAGTGGTTGCCACGCGATCCAGTTTGAGATAATGAGATGTAAAGGGAAGCCTATGCTTTGGTACTTCCAGGAAGTTAGTTTTCCTCATTAAAATGGATAATAGGCAGTTGGCAAAAACCTAAACATCCCACCTGGAATGCAGATGTGAAGTCTAGAGATGAAGCAGCCATTTGAGAGCAGGAGGCTGTGTGCTGAGGATGAGAAAGCAAAAGAAGGCCCCACGGAGCCCGAGGAATGCCTACCTCTGGGCTTCTTGTTTCATGAGAAAAAGAAGCCCTTGTTTAACCCAGTGTGATTCAAATTTCTGAAATATGGAGCCAAATGAACCCTGACACATTAATATCAGATTATAATTCCAGGGTGATAAACACCACTCCCAATATCTTACTCTGACGTTGCAGGTAGTCTGCAAAGTGTTTTTGTGTGTGTTTTGGGGTGCCCCAATAAACACAGGCTGGCTAACTGTTATTTACCGGGAGCCTGCCTGGTTGTTGCAAGTGGCAAACGGCCATTAGCTGGTATTGTGTCTCTGCTAAGCTGACTTGCTTCTGCAACTTGGAATTTTGCTAGGAAACAAAAAGTGCTTTATGGCCAGGGCGTGAGTGCCACAATGGGGCCTTTCTGCTTTGATTATGAAAACACATTAGGAGCTGAGCTGAGCTGCCCCGCAAGCAGCAGCCAGGAGACTCGGCTGAGGCCCTGGCCTCCCTGATCACTCTCCACTAGATGCGCTGGAAGGGCGCCAGGGCCACGGGGAGGGAACCCTGCAGGCAGACACCATGGCTTAAAGGGTCGGGGCTCCCAGGTCCACTCTGGAAGACTATATAGACAGGTCGTGTTCCCATTCAGCCCTGCAGCCTCCTCACCAGCCTCTCCCACCTGTCCCACACCACACCCGAGCCACCTGCAGAGGCCGAACATGAGCAGCCCACAAGCTCCAGCACTCGAATCCCACCCCCGACACACACACCTGGAAAAGGGGCGTATCCCCAAGAGGAGCTCAGAGGTGATCTAAGGAATACATCAAAGCTTCCCTAGGGGCTTCACAGACACCCCTCAGCTCCGCCTCCCCTCCCCACCTGCTCACAGGCTGATGTGAGGACGGAATGAGATGCAGCGACTCCACTGCCACCTGCTCCCAGCAGAAAGTGTGCAAGAGTGCGCATGCGCGTGCGCACAGAGGCAAGTTCACCGAGAACCGCGTCCAACAAGGACCACAGCAGCAATCTTTGGTAAAACCCCCAAACTGTAAACAAACCCAATAGTCATCAAGAGAACAGATGTAAAAAGTGTGCCAATCATTCACTAAAATAATACACTGCAGTAAAAATGAACAAATGCAAGGATGTGCAAGAAAGATGCACAGAAAGCCCGGGGTGGTGGTGCACACCTGTGATCCCTGTGGCTCAGGAGGCAGGCTGAGGCAGGAAGATCGCAAGTTCAAAGCCAGTCTCAGCAATTTAGTGAGGGCCTTCTCTAAATAAAATATCTTAAGAAAGAAAGAGAGAAAGAGAGAAAGGAAGGAAGAAAGGAAGGGAGGGAGGGAGGGAGGGAGGGAGGGTCTGGGGTGTGGCTCAGTGATTAAGTGCCCCCTGGGTTCAATCTCTGGTACCAAAAAAAGCTAAAAAGAAAGATGCATGGGTTTCACAGGCAATATTGAGCAAAAGAAGCCAAACACATACACATCTATCTGTATGATTCTCTTACAAAAGCCCAGAACACAGGCAAAACTAAATCCCAGTGTTTGGGGAAGCAAGGCAGTGATTCCCAAAGAGGCTAAAGTTCCTCTTGGCAGTGACTGACAATCAGGAAGACTGGCGCGGAGCTGGCAGGGTCCGACTCTTAATGGACAGTGGTTACAGGGTTCTCCCTTGGTGGTAATTCACAGAGCTACGTTCATGTCTTGCATACTTTCCTGAATCTGTGTTATATTTTACAACATCAACAGTTAAAAATAAAATGGAAAAGGAATGATGTCTGGGTACAACCCAGCCCACGGCGGGGACGCAGTACAACTGAAGTGAGCCCGAATCTTCAGCTACCTTAGGACCCCTCCGGGGCGCCCGGCTGCATTCTCACTCACAGGTACAGAGGCCGAACATGAGTAGCCCACAAGCTCCAGCACTCGAATCCCACCCTCCACACACACACCTGGAAAAGGGGCGTATCCCCAAGAGGAGCTCAGAGGTGATCTAAGGAATACATCAAAGCTTCCCTAGGGGCTTCACAGACACCATCTGTCCCTGGATCAGAATTACGAGCTCTGAAAGGAAGAGAACAGTTTGGGACACTCACATGTCTCCATCGACTAGCTGCTTCAAGGAGAAAGTGGGGTAAGTCCTGCTGGCGTCCACAGAGCAAGGGCCGGCACCCAGGCAGCAGTGAGGACTTCAGAGCAGGGACACGAGGGGCCCAGATCTGGCCCACTTCCAGCCCCAAGAGGGGACTCAAGCTAACTTAATGCACACGAGACTGCTTCCAACTGCAGAAAGCCCCGGTGTCGTGTTATGGCGGGCTCTGTTAGCCTCGGAGGTCCCCAGTGCATTCCCCCCGGGTAGCAGGCTGGCGCTTGGGTATCTGTTGGCTCAGGAAGCCTGTCCTTATCTGACATCAAAAACCAGTTTGAAGAACTCCCATTTTCAGTGGCATCAGGAAACCAACCTGGATCCTTGCCATAACCACAGCAATGGCCTTACTGGTCAGAGGGAGGGAATTCACGAGTCCTCACAGGGGGATGCCTCTCCCTGGGGTGCAGGACCCTGCCTCAGGACCCCGCCTCAGGACCCCTCCCTGTCCGAAGCTATGGCTGACCATGCCAGTTTTAAATCATTGTCTCCATGGAGATACCTCTGTGAGCCACAGCCAATCCAGGAGCTGGCCCAGGAGCATGCACCCTGACCGCAACCCACCCTGGGGTTCTGCAGGAATCATGGCCCAACTATCCCCAAGCCCTTCACAAGGGTGTCTGTCAGCTCCAGAGGGCAAGCTGTGACCCTCCCTGTCTCAGGTCTAGACCCCGAGTGCCCATGAATGGGTGCTGGGCTTCTTCCTGGTGGAGTGCTGGTGGCCTCAGTACCCAGCCTCCCCTCCCCTCCCTCCTGCAGGCAGGACTCCACTGCCCTGCTGCTGCCCAGAATGTTCAAAGCACTCACCCTAGGGGCGAGAGATGAGAGGTCCTCTCTGGCTCTGAGATGGCAGGACGATCCCACACCCATGTGACTCCCCAGAGGTGGCCAGCCCCAATCAGTAGTCCCAACATGTTTCTTGGTCTACCTCTTCACAGGCAACCATTCCGCCAGAGAAAAATGGACTCCAATCTCTGACCTCACTTCTGGTTTTTTAATTTTTATTTATTTATATTTGGTACCAGGGATTGAACCCAGGGGCACATAACCACAGAGCCACCTCCTCAGCCCGTTTTATTTTGAGACAGGATCCAAGTTGCTTAGGGCCTTGCTAAGTTGCTGAGGCTGGCCTCGAACTTGCAGTTCTCCTGCCCCAGCCTCCCAGGTGGCTGGGATCACCAGCATGAGCCACTGTGCCCAGCTTTGTTTAATTGAGTAAGAGTAAACAACAAAGGAGGTTGACATCAAGTGTATTTTTATCATTTCGACATGGTGTATGCTCACCAAGAGCTGTGTGAGCACGGTGATGCTTGTCCCCACTTCCTGAGACTTTTGTCTTCTAAGACAGGGACAACAACCATGCTACCTGCTCTTGAGATGCCAGAGAGCACTGAGGGACATGTAGGCCCTCTGTGTGCGTTGTCATGGGTTAGCAGCTCTGGACACTGCAGAAGCATGCCTGGAGGGTCACTACAGGATGCTCAGAGGAGGATATAAATGTGTGAGCCAGGAAATCCGTACACTATAAAACCACACCAGAGAAGCCACCTCTCCATCACACCCCCACCCAGACATTCAGAAAAACAAGGTGGTGACTGAGCATCTGCTATGACCAGACCAGGCACTTACATCTCAGTCAAATCATCTCAACAAGCCTATTTTACATTCGAGGACACTGAGACTTGGAGAGGCTGTGTCCCCTAAGTTACCTTAACTAAGGCCACTGAGCTATGCAGCATTAGGGCTGGAACTTCTCCAGCCTTAACACTGTCTTTCCATGTCTAACAAGTGTCCATGGAACTAGGTGAGATGACCACTCCCACCGGTGCCATACGTTTTCCTGGTGACCAAGCCCTTCCATGTACTCTTAGACCTTGTAACTCTTTGGGGTGTGTTTGATCTCACCAATGACTCCCCTTTTACAGATGGGGAAAAGTGAGGCCCGGGGAGACAGAGAGACTTGCCAGAGGTCCTGGAGACAGCCATCAGGAGGCAGGACTGGAAGTCAGCTGGGAACCGGAAATCCACAGAGGTCATCTCAGGCAGCCTCAAGCTGTGAGCAATGGGCCAGGTGATATGTGCAGGCAGAGACTGCCCAACTCCCCAGGATACCAAGAGGAAGGACAGGGAGACGAGCTGGTCCTGGGGGTACTGTCCTCAAGCCCCCAAATCAGGATACCACAACAACCTCCACTACTGGAAGCCAAATCTGCCCCATCTGAGGACCCTGGATAATGAAGTGAGTCCAAGGCTAGGTCTGTCCCTCCTCCCCCAACACACACCGCATCATGGAGGCCTCTGGTCTCTAACAAATATTTGTCGGTGCTTTTAAACTTGGTGCAGAAAGCAGGTGGTAGGAAAATGCCTGAGACGTAAGAAACAAGGCCTCCCCCCCTCCCTCTGCAGAGGGGGCTCAGGACTGGCTGCCCAGACTCTTGGGACGTGGCTTCTCTGTGGGTCTGGGAAAAATTCAGTTCTAAACCTGGTGAACCACAGCAGAGAGGCCTGTGGACACTAGTGAACCTGTCCCCTCTGCAGGGCAGGTACCTGAAATCTGAGGTGGTGGCTGGCCCTGCCCTTGCTCCACACCTGTGAGCAGAGGTCCAGCCTGCTTGTTTTCACAAGGAAGTGGGGGTTGGAAGGAAAGAGGAGGCTGGTCTCAGAGAGGAATGGTGTGGAGCAAAGAGCAGGACCTTGCATCACACAGGGTGTCCACTACGGAACAGCAGGACTCCACGCCAGTCTGTCACCACCTAGGACCTCAGTGATCCTCAACATGAGTGCCACGGTGCCTCCTGGCCTGATGGGAAGGCTCAGGGGGGAGGACAGAGTGCCCAGCACAGGGCTTGGCAGGCCACAGGCACCCAACTGAGAGCACTATTACTCTAACTGCCCAGAGCCAGGATTCCAGCCAAGGCTCATTACGTCTTCTGTCCAGTATGACACCCTCAAGACCATGGCTATGCTCCCAAAGTCCGCCCTCACCCAGCCACCCCACTGGGAGAGAATTCCTGTTCCTAACACCCAGAGGTAGCACCAGGTGGCTGCCTCAGCAGACACTGTGACCCAGGCGCTTGCTCCTTCTTAACCCGGGTGGCAGGTCTGGGAGCAGGAGGACCCCGGGCAGGAGGAGCTGGGAATGCCCAGGTGGGTTTCACTTCTCCCCTCTGTAAGCCAAACTCCCTTCTCCATAGGGCAGGACAGCAACAGCCAGTCCACACCCTCTAGAACAGGACCGTCTGGGAAAAGTGTAACAGAGCTGGGTACCGTGGCTCATGCCTGTTAACCCAGAAACTTGGGAGGCTAAGGCAGGAGGATTGTAAGTTCAAAACCAGCCTCCACAACTTAGCAAGAACCTCAACAACTCAGTGAGACCCGGTCTCAAAATAAAATATAAAAAGGGCTAGGATGAGGCTCAGTGGTTAAAAACCCCTGGATTCAATCCCTGGTACCAAAAAAAAAAACAAAACAAAAAGTAAATAAAAGAAAGAAAGAAAAAGTATAATGGAAGCCCCTATGGAATTTTCCATTTTCTAGTAGCTGTATTACAAGCTGAAATAACTAATGATAATGTTAATTTTAATGACATATTTTAGTTAAACAAACATACTCAAAATATCATTGACCTACAATTGAATAAAATACACAAAATCCGTGTATAAATCCATGTACCTGCTCTTGTTCACATTTTCTGAAACCTCAAAAGAGGTAGGGCTCCTCTTTTGAATTCCCAAAGGGGCTGATTTCTCAGACAGCTGGGGCTGACAGGAAATATCTGTGTGTCTGGCTATGAAAAAGCCTTCTCCTCCTCCCTCCTCAGGGCTAGGCAGGGCTGGGGGTTTCCATGACATCTGCAGAGCCCAAAGCCCCGTGCCCCCAGGGAACTGAACCAGTACCCAGACCAGAAAAGAGAACAACACAGCCTGGGGATCCCAGTGGGTGCAGGGGGGGAAGGAGGGGGATGAAGGCTAACCCTGAGCAGGCCTCTGGGTCACCTCTTACCTGGGCACACCAAGTGACGCCAAGGGCTTCACTCTGGGGGACTCACAGTCATTGGTTCCCAAGATGCTCCCTCCAGAGTGATGCTCAGAGGGGAGAGGAGTGGAAATAATCGAAATGTCCAAATCACAGACACCGGTTAGATAAATTCAGTTGTATGTAGACAGCAGAGTCTCAAGTAGTCATTTAAAACGTCACAGTGAACACTTAAGACTAGTAAAAAGCACACTTTGGGGCTGGGGCTGGGGCTCAGTGGTCAAGCAACTTGCCTCACACGTATGAGGCCCTGGGTTCGATCCTCAGCCCCACATACAAATAAACAAATAAAGGTATTGTGTCCAGCTACAACTAAAAACATTGAAAAAAAAAACAAAAAAGTAAACTTTGTTAAACAGCCATCCCAAGTTAATTTTTTTCTTTTAATTACTGGAGATTGAATCCAGAGCCCCACACATGCTGGGCTGACACTCTACCACTGAACTACATCCTCATTCTCTTTTATTTTGAGATACAACCTTGCTAAGTTGCTGGGGCTGGACTTGAACTTGCAATCCTTTTACTTCAGGTCCCCGACTAGCTGGGATTGCAGGCATGTGGGATTGCAGGCATGTGCCATCATGCCCAACTGGAAGCTGGAATTTTTACTTACTCTACCTGTATGAATTATTGCAGCAAAATCATGAGTTAGAATAGCATTATCCCCATGCTTTGAGATACAGAGAGCCATCTCCCCCAAAGCAACATGAATTTGCCCAAATTGGCCCAGCCAGCAAGGGGCCACGGCCAAACTGACCAGAGTCCACCACACCCCAGAACCCAAACTTATTTAAACTTATTTACTATTGCCTTCCAATCTGGGGGTTTGGAGAGTTTGGGAGGGTTGGGGGTGGTGACATTAACAAATGCCTCTACTCTTTAATCTCAGTATCCATTACTAGCTGCGATCTGCTTACACAAGGACACATAGAAACAGTTTGGTTAGTTGGCGGGCAAAAGTCAATTTAGTTTTGCAGTGTTATGCTGTTGATGACATGCATCCTCCCCACCCCCCGCAATGCATCCTTTTTAAAGGCATCTACCTTCTGAAAAAAATGAGAGTATGACCAAGAAAACCAACTGTGCATACAGCCAGCCTGGTCTTTCCTGAGGCCAAGAGTCCAGACCTGACCCACCCTGGGAAGGTGCTTCAAGGAAGAAAGAAAACACATCAATTATTTATGTCAAAGAACCAGGTGCAGACAAGGCTGGTGGCAACCGCTCAGGGACACCAATCCTGACACAAAATGGGAGAAATGTAATAAAAATATTAATAGTTAACATCGCATGGCACCTGGCCCTGGTGTAAGCCTTCTGCAGATTCTACATACACTCATTTACCCAGACAACAGCCCCACTGAGGCAGGTTCCCGTCTTTTACTGATAAGGTAACTGAGTCACGGCGAGACGAATGATTTGTTCAATATCACACAGCCAGGGAGTCTGGCTCCAGAGCAAGGCTCCTAGCCTTCTGGCCACCCTGTGTCTCTGACGGCAGTAATAACAACTCTCTGTGGCAGGCACCTGAATGAATCACCCAACCGAGGCGGAGACTACTGGCACCTTCCTGGATGAGGAGCTGATCCTCTGGATTAAGTAGGGCAGTGGGCAGGGAGGGGGCTGACTGGCAGGAAGCGCACACACATGGGCCTGGGGGCCCTGGGGGAGAGGTCACCAGGCTGGGCAAGTGAGGTCCATCAAGGAGCCCACAGCCCGTTAGGATTGACCCGGAAGCTACAAGCACCTAGAACAGGGAGGTGAGCTCCCACAGGGTCACAGAGACCATCCCATTGAAGTGTGTGTTAGCACTGCCCCTGCCCATAGCCAGTCGTACCCACTGGACAGGTGCTGTCTGAGTCATTCCCAGGCTTCATCCCAATGCCTGGGAACAGTTCCTCTATGGCCTGAACTGAGTGGCTGGAAATTAATGTCACTCATTCCTTCCCTCCTTCCTTCCAACCTGTAAGTGCTTCCTACCCCGCTGCACAGGGCAAAGCTCACCCATGTGCTGACCTCAGCAGCACATGGGGAAGGAGAGCATCCCAGTCCCACCCATTTTATAGACAGGAACACTGAGGCACTGAGCAGGACTCAAGCTGACTGTGCTCTGCACTGCTGGGGACACTGTGGCTCAGCGCCAGGGCGAGCTGCTCCTAGCACTAAATGACCAGACCCAAGCCTCTGAGGAGAGGAGAAGAATCAATAGCCTTCAGCCTACCTCCCGGATGAGGCCCCTCCCAGGGCACGTGCTGCTTAGATAGGGCAGTGCCTGTCCAGGCCAAGGCAGGGAGTCCAGAGGTTCTTCCAAGCGCTCACTAAAGAGAGGACACCCCATCCCACAGGACTCCTTCACCAAGCTCCTCGGGATTGGGGTGCTTCCTACACACCTGAAACTCAGAACCGTGAGATGCTCTGCCCTTCTCTCTTCCCGTCCAGGCCCAATCCCATTCTTTACCCACCCTCAGTGGCTCCAGTGTCCCTGCTGGCCACCAGGTCCTCTCTTCCCCCAGAGCCCTCAGAGGCCCCTAGGTGTACTTTGCCATGGCCCATTTTCTACCCTGTCCCTGCACCCGTGACTCAACAAACATGACCATGCCAGATGCTGCCAGAAGCCCTGGGAAGGTAAAGATGGACTTCGCCCTCAAAGCAGCAACCGATTTAAAACCACTTACTGAACTGGGTAAGTGCGGGTGAGTGTGGTCCAGCCTTGCAAAGCCAGGTCTGGGTGTAGCTGTCAGATCCCAGCAGGGGACCTGCAGATGGCTAGATAAGCCACTAAGCCTCAGGACCTCGGGGAGGTCTAGTTAGGGCTGGCTGATCCTCTAAACTCTCTTCCAATTTCCTCTACAAAGCAAACTGCCCAGCATCTCTCTACTCCCTGCAAGGTGAAGCACACTCTCTTGGGCATCACAGACTTGGAGTACCAGAACATCCATAAGCAGCATCCACAGCCAGCCGTCTAACCCCAATGCCCAACTCCTATTTTTTTTTAATATTTAGAGGCTATCAGTGAGGATCAGACAGGCTGTGCCATGGTAACAAATAACCCTCAACGTCAGCGGTTTAAACAACAAAGGTTATACCTCATTCAAACCATTGTGAGTCCACCTGGAGCTCTACCCACCCTTCTGAGAGAGGACTTGGCTGACTGAGCTCCACCTTCTGGGGACACAAAGGGAAACCGATGTGGCAAATTACAAGAGCTTTGCAAGGTCTCCACCCCACGGGTCACGGTAGTCTCTGCTCATAGCTCACTGGCCCATGCATGTGTCCATACCTCAACTGAAGGTAGGAAAGGTCATTCCCACCAGGTGTTCAGTGGAAAGAGAACCAGAAGGAGATGGTAAATTGCACAAGTGACCACAATGGGGCTGGAGCAGACACTAATGGTATCAAACTGGGTGAAAGGTTGACTACAGCTTTTTTTTTTTTTCTCTTTTTATCACTTTCTCAACCTCATATTATTAACATTTGGGGACAGATAATTCTTTGTTATAGGTGGTCGTCCTGTGCACGGCAGGATATTAAGCAGCATCTCTGGACTTCTACCCTCAAGATACCAGCCACAAATTCTCCTCCTCCAAAATAGTAACCATCTCAAGTGTCTCCACACATTGCCAAAATGTCCCCTGCAGGAAAAAAAAAAAAAAATCACCCCAGTTGAGAACCTCTGCTTAGATTTACAAGAAGTATAATCTCTCTTGAAGAGCCCAGGAAATAATGACATCCAAGAGACCTCCCTGAGGTCTCTTGCTCAGAACCACCTTATAGACATACTGCTCATCTGCAGAATAGGAACAGGAACGTGACCACCTCAAAGGTTCAACCAAGGGAGGGATGGAAAGCACTGGGCACCGGCAGGTGCACAGGCTGAGGTCGACGGTGCTCCTGCGTGAGTAATGAGGCCTCCTCGCTGGGTTGCTGTTACTATCAGCGCTGTTGCTGCTGTCGGTGAGGAGAGGCGGGGACAGCCAGGCGGGACAGCCAGGTGTGGATTTCTTTTCTTTCCCCCAGAGAGCCAGGGGAGCCACTCCCTTGACCCAAGGTCATCCTGGCCCAGAGGGAATCCAAGGCTGGTACAGAATTCTTGCCATTTGCACCCCAGTCCCCAATGACTGAAGTCAAACATCTGGTGTCTGCAATTATGCCGGTCGTGATATTATGCCAATCGCGATTATTATGCCACGCCAGCCGCTGGAGGTAGGTCCAGGAACCTGCTGACCCTCACGTGGGCAAGCATGGAGAGATGATAAAGGATCATCTGCCCCGAGAGGGATCCTGACGAGGGACTCGGTCACCCACAAGCATACAATGACCGTTTGTGAGGCTGCACATGGCCAGCGCTCCCCGCTTCCCCCAGCATCCACACCCCTGCCTTTTCACCCAGGCTGGCGGGGGGAGGGATGGGAGGGAAAGATGAAGTCGATTTTAAATTAGCAAAAGGAAAAGAATCTGCAGGAGGTGTCAGGTTTTGAGGTTTGACAGCTAACTGACTTGAATCATGGGCTCTGAGAACCAGCGGAGGGGCACTTTGGGGTCACCGAGTTCACCCTCCCCCACTGGCTAGGGGGATGTCTTCTGTGCCAAGGGTCCACTTCCAAAGGCATGCCCTGGGATGGCCCAGGCCACACTGGACAGTCTGATGAGCACATGGTTGTCTCTCTTCTGCCCTGATAGAGGAGCGCCAGCTCTGGAATCAGCAGACCTGGCTTCAAATTCCAACTCTACCATTCCCCAGCTATGTGGCTTTGCCAAGTTCTCAGCCTTGATCATCCATCAGGGCCGACAGTCACCTGAGGCCGAGCAGTCTGAGCCCTGCATGAAGGCGCCAGTCCAGAAGACGGGCGTGGAGGCAGGAGTCCAGCTCATACCAACCTCACCAAGCCCAGCAACCCCTCGTGGCCCACCCTGAGGAACAGCCCTTAGTCACTGGCACGAAATCGGTATGATGTATTACAGTGGCTCACTGAATCCTCAAGTCTGCCACCTCAAAATGGGGACAATAATCCCCAGATCTCCACAGAGTTATTATGAAGATTAATGACAGTGTACACAAAGTGTTCGGCTGTGCCTGGCACTGGGATCATGGCAATGAAGGTTATGGTGACTCCCGATGATGGGCGATGACTTCATTTGTAGCCTGGGCCAATGTCCTCCCTCCAGAGCAACCACAACCAGCCCGAATGGTGCCTCGCAGGGCGGCAATGAGGATTATACGGGACACCATGCGAAAGGAGCTGGGCACGGAGGAAAGGCGCGATGAGCATCTGTAATTAGCTCACAGACTTCACGCAGCCTCTGGTCTGAACTCTGCATTCGGCAATTCACTCAGTGTCACCTTAGTACAAAGCCTGGCTCAGAGGAAGGGTCTAGAAGATGCCAGCCATTGCCAGTATAGAATTTTTTTTTCTTGCATAGCTTTTGTAGGAATTCTGCATCCTACAACTCCACTGAGTTTGATCTGCTCCTGGTAACGCTGTGCCGAAGAGTCAGAGTTCACCTGTGCAAACGGGCAGGTACTAGGCCTGGCAGTGCCGGAACCAAAACCTGGCAGCTCCCTTTGTCTTCCTCCCCAGAGAGACCCCTGACCTCCGAAGGTGGTGGCCATCAGCCTCCCTCTGCAAACCTCCTCCTCTCGTTCCTCATACCTCTGCTCCCCTATCACCCAGGACTGCCGGCATCTCTTCCAAAGGACAGGCCCCAGTTTTTCCTAACATTTCTGTGGTTGAAATACTATATTTAGAACTTTTAAAAATAGTCTTTCAAAACAATGGTCTCTAATGTAGCCCAGATACGTTACAAATAAAAAGGAGTATCCAAAATAAAACATGAGCACCCAGATGAGGCCTGGTTGGCCCAGGGGCAGGGGGCAGACTGACAATTCTGAACGCCAGACCTCTGACCAGTAAGGCCTCAGTTGTTCTTGGCTTTGCTGGCAGACACACCTCCCAGAGTCAGCGGGGGGCCATGGCTGCTAATATCTGAGTCTTTTCACACCACAGATGTTCCAGCAGTGCTTACACAGCTGCCACTTACTGTGGCCTTGGGACAGTTTACCTCCATTTTCATGGTGTCCCAGCTCACCAGGGCCACTTCTGACTCTAATGCTAGAGGGAAGACTCCAAGGGCATCACTTCGAAGCTGCAGGGCCTCTGACAGGGGTGCTCTTTGTAAGCTCGTGGTCACCCTCCTGGCTGAGCCTGCCCAGACCTGGGTCTTTAGGAAACAGACCTTTATTCAGGTCTTTATGCACGTAATGGTGCAGAATGGAAAAGGCCGGCAGGTCCACTGACAAGACAGCAGCCATGTTGGTACAGATCTGGCAAATGACTCGGCTCCTACCATCTCCACCAGTCCCCCAAGCCGCCCTCTGATACCAGGTCATCTAAATGAACCCAGGGCTTGCCATCATCATGATCTTGAGACAGGTCCCCTATGCTTCCCTTCCAAAAAGGGGACCTCATCAGACCCCCTCCTACATCAAAGTTCAGGGGCCTTTCTGCTTTGAGAGTGGCAGATGGATTCACTCTGGAGACACACAGCAGCATTTCCTTCAGTCCCCATTTGTACATCTTTCCACAGGCATTTTCACAGTCACAGTGAGTGCCACCTGAGCCACATTCAGCTCCACCTGGGGGCACGTGAAGAAGTGGCTCAGGAGGCTGAGGCAGGAGGATCTCAAGTTCAAAACCAGCCTCAGCAACTTACCGAGGCCCTAAGTAATTCAGCAAGACCCTGTCTCTAAATAAAATATAGAGAAGGGCTGGGGATGTGGCTCAGTGGTTAAGTGTCCCTGAGTTCAATCCCCTGTACAAAAAAAAAAAAAATACCAGAAGCACTGTGCCAGCACTCTGCAAGGGGCCTTAGGCACAGAGTCCCTGTTGGTGGGCAGTCCTGTGGTTGGCTACCTGCCAGAACAGGCACAGCCAGCCTGGTACATCTCATTCTGAAAAGACAAAAGTAGTCACTGCCTTGAGCCAGCCAGGCTCCACACACGCTCACAAAGCAGCTGCACACCATGATGTCTGGAAATGTCTTGGAAGTGGAGCCCAAGCGCACAGACTGTGGTGTCTGGAATTCAGTTTTTCCTAACTTCTTAAAAGCTAAGACAACTTCTGCCCTCCTCCAGTCTTCCAGGGCCTCGATCTTCCTCCTTCAATTGACCCATAGCAACCTTGTGGGGGCAATGACCAGGTTCACAGCCAGGGGAAGTCAGTCCTGGGGATGGGATGGGGTGACCCGTGCTTTCTGGCCGTCTCTGCGCTTATCTCTGCTTCCATTTCCTCTGGCTCTTGGCTTAGTCACTCCTGCTGCCCAGGGACCTAACAGAAATCAGAGATGCCCTGTGGCCTCCACTTCCTGAGCCCTCCACCTCCTGACTCAACACCACTTCTCCTCCTGCTGCTCTGAACAAACCTTCAAGAGCCCTTTTGGTGCCTGGAGCGTTTCTCAGGGCCATGGCCCCTGCTGCGGAGCCTGTTCTCGCAGCCTGGGGTGGTTCTCCTACTCCCCCCCGGGGCTCACCTGTCTTCCAGCCCTGCTTCCCACTGGCCTTCTCCAAACCCCCAACTCGGCTCTGTGCCTCTCCTCTGCAGCCAGTCATTTCTTTAAATGTCTCATGGGTGCCTTGGCTTCTTTATCCAGAACATTCCCACAGTTTCTCCAAAGTCTTTACAGCAATGGGTCTCTACCTGCCCACACAATAGAATCCCCCTGGGGAACATTTTGAAAAACCCAGTGTGGGCTGGGGTACGGCTCAGTGGTAGAGCACTTGCCTAGCCTGCACGAGGCCTTGGGTTCAATCTCCAGCACCACCCCCAAAAATTAATAAATAATTTTTTAAAAGAATTCCAGGGTCCAGGCCTCACCCCAGACTCTGGTAGGCTCCTCTCAGATGGGATCCAGGCAGGAGTGCGGGGATCCAGACCTACAACACAGGCTCAAAACACCAGGGCATGTGGGGACACCTGGAGGGCATGAAAGGCCACAGTGGGACAGAGCCTGGGCCTCTGTCCCCCAGGCCATCCTGATAATGATCAGGACTGCTTCAGAAAATGGAGCAAAACAGTTTTACAAAGGGGGTTTGGTAACAGGGGATTCTTCCCCCCCAGGGAAACTCCTGACTGCTTCCCTGTGGTTAAACTCTCCTGAATAGAGTGACCAGGCCAGGTGTGTGTGCAGGGGGGTGGGGGGGTAGGGGGCTGCAGACCCTCACAAGCGCAGAGCGTGACCAGAGCGTGACCGCTGCAGGGAAGCGCTGAGCTGAGTGCATGAGTGCTCACACACGCTCCCCAGGTGGTGGCAAAGCCTGTGGGAACCTGCCTGTCATCCTGGAAAGACACCGCCGCCCTGGCAGTCTCGTGGGTGTGCCCGCACTGAGCTGCCAGGCTTTCCAGAAAGATACCTCGGCCTCTCGGTCAGGCACTGACAACGAGTGCTTCCTTAACATACCGTGGGCCCTCCCACTCCAAGCAGGTTTCCCCAATACTGGCTGCTTATTGCTTTGGGCCTAGGCTCCCAAAGGGTTATTTAACTTTTTTTTTTCTTAAATCTATTCACTTTTTTTTAAAAAAAAAAGAAAGAAAGAAAGAAAGAGAGGTTACATGAGAACAAGTATAACTGCAACAAGATTATTGTATCTCTTGGACCCTGCTGCCTGCAGAAGGCTGGGATTCTGAGGTCTCCACGTCTCAACTCCTTGCTTTTTGAGAAAAAAAAAAAAAAAAGTCATGTTCAGAGTTTCTTCTAGAGGCCATTTGACTGTGGGAAATGGGACAAATGGTTTTCAAAAGGGGTTTGGCCAGTTGGACTGGGAGGGGTCTAGCCGTAGACGGCTTCTTCATAAGGGACTTAAAATATTCATGCCACATCCAGCATCATCTAGAATCATCTGAGGTGCTACCCTTCGGCATGTCCTTGGCTGTGTGCCAGAAATGACAACCATTTTGAGAAGTGAAAGGCGCTGGGGCTACTGGTGGCTTCACAGGTGGACAAATCTCACCCGTGAGCTAGACTCAATCTCCCCCACGTAGCCTCTGGGTCTCTGCATGGGGTTGACATGATTTACAGACCTTATGGAAGTGTTACAGAATGGAATGGGACTACCAGTGACACAAATTGCAAGCACTGGCTATCCCAAAGCACAAAATGGTACAAATGAAAGAACTGAGGACCACCGGATACAGTGGCACACTTGTAATCCCAGCTATTGAGAAGGCCAAAGTAGGAAGATCACAAATTCAAGGCCAGCCTGGGCAATTTAGCAAGATCTTGTCAAAACACAATAAGGGCTGGGGTGTAGCTCAGTGGTAGAGCACTTGCCTAGCCAAGGTCCTGGGGTTAAATCCACAGTACTGCAAAGAGGGAGGCAGGGGGAAGAAGAGAGAGAAGAGTTGAGGACCAAATATTTGCTCACCTGCTGACCTCAAGGAACAGCTAGCTCAGCATGCCCCTCTCCCAAAAGGGAGGAGCCCACTTACTATTGCCCCTTGGAAATTCCAGGAATTAGGGTCTAATACTTCCTGTTTCTACAAAAATGAACACAAACAAGGAGCTTAGAAAACTTTCTGTGGGTCTGACAAAGTTGACCTTGAAGGCAGGCCTGGGTGGCTGCATCCAAAGTTCCAACATGCTGGCCCACACGCTCACCTGAGACAGTGACATGGCACAGTTGTGACTACTAGCAAATTCACTAGCAGCTGCCAGCCCCTCAGGATTCTTCCCCCAACACAGTTTTAGTCTTTACACAGTCTGCAAAGCTACCAGGAGTAAAAGGCACCAAGCTTTGCAGGGGAATGGGAATCCCGAGGACCATTAGCCCCTCTGAAATAGTGTCAAGGGCTCAGGGCTTTATCACAGTCCTGAGATCCCCCCAGCCTCACCTGCTGGTGGCCACAGCATCTGCAAGTCCCCTCCAGAGTTGCTGAGAGTGGCCCTGCAAGCCAGAGACCCAGCTGGGCAGGCACCTTTGCCTTCTGTTAGGGAGGTGGGGGGTGGGGCGCAGGCGTCAGGGCAAAAGCCCTAAAATCAGGCAGACTCGATCACAAAGCTGGCCCAAACAGAGCAAGAGGGCAGCAAATGATCTAGCTTGTAAAACTCAACTCTTGAGTTCTAGGATTTCTTATTTTAAAGGAAACAGGGTTTTATTAGCTAGAACGATCCCTTCTGCTCCCTCTCCCTGGTTCCCATCCTATTAAACATAATTGGAGACAAACAAAAGAAGCCTCATGGTTGCCTCTTTCTGGTTTATTTGGGTCATTGGAGATGAGGCATCCCCTTCAGGCAAACACAAAGCACCCCCACCCCCAGGCCCAAGTATCTCACCCAAAATAAGCAGTTATTAGAGGAAAAGCTGGCTATCCCAGGAGGTTGGCAAAAGGGGATTCAAAGTGCAAAGCCTGACCACTGGGCCATGAGGTCCCAATAAGCCAGAGCCTGAGGCTCCTCATGGGGCTGGGAGCAGAGTTCAGAAGGTTCCAGAGCGTTTACCATATACGAGCTGCCTACCCATAAAAGTGGCTCGCTGACAAGGGCATCCCATCCCCAAGTGGAAGTGCTTTCCAAACTGCTCCCTCTGCCTCCCAAAGGCACCAAAATGTTACTGGCCATAATGGACAAACGTGATCCAACCTAACATATATAGATGATTCCAGGCTTGGAAGGGAGTGTCCGCCCCCGGTCAGACACAGCTACAGGAACACTGAAGCCACTGCAGATCTGCTATCAGCGGCGTGATCAACGAAGCCATGAACGCTGTGAGAACTTGCCCTGTTATTCTGAACCCACAGCGATTAAAATACCCGCTTGGCAGTCATGTGTTAGCGGGTGGGGGCAGTTTCACAGGACGACACTATTCACAGGATTTCAGAGCTGGAAGGGACGTTGGAAATGATTGCCAGACTTTCCTCTGGTGGCCCATCTGCACCCTTGGAAGCAGACAAGAGGGCTGCATCCCAGGGAGACCCAGAGAGACCAAGGAACTAGGCCTAAGACATCATTGGAGCAGGTACCAGAATGGGCTGGTCCAAGCTGCCCTGGTCCAGGCTGCTGCTGTGCCTCACCTCCCCCCTTGGACTTTTTTTTTTTTTTTTTTTTAACTACAGAAACACAGTCACACAGTCTCACACAAAGACACACACACAGAGAAACTAGGTTTTTCTGCCAACTGAGACCTGGGTCAAGGCCAGGGAAGTGAGATCAGTATTAGAGACCTTGGGGGACAAGGAAGAGGCACAGTAGATGAATATGTACCCCAGAAGCCGAAGGGTGCCGAGGCACTTTACATTAAGACGCTGCAGGCTCCTGCCCAGCTGAAGCCAAGCTTCCAGCCGGCTGCTCCAAAGCCAAGTTCCACTCCGCCAGTGTCTCTCCTTGCCCAACAGGTAAAGGCCTTCTGCTCTGCGTAGAAACCACACCCACTCAGCACACCTGGGGCCTTGGCACACCTGGGGCTCTCAAGCCTCCACCTGGGGCCTCTCTCCCTCCCCCGCCTGGAAGCTCCACTTACCAGCTGGACCCAGCAGGGACCCCTCCACTGTCTCTCCAGCCGCTGAATGGGAGCAGGATCACCTGGCGCACCTGCTTATGGGCTGGGCCTAGGGCCACTGCCAGGGCCACCTCCCAGGCAGGCACAGGGAGCCACCCAGCAGGCCATACTGAGTCAGTGGCCAGGGTCCAAACTAGGCTTCCTGGAGAACTTGGAAAGGGACACCACCCAACGGCACTCTCAGAAAAACCTTCCGTATCAGGAAATCAAGGTGGACCGGGTCGCCGGCCCATCGGGGAAATGGCTCCATCAAGATTTTTTTGGTCTAGTTGGTTTTTTAAACTGTCCAAATGCCAGAAATCTCTTTCCTGCTCTTCGTTGTTTTAAAAGTCAAGTTAAAAGACCTGTTCGGTCATGTCTCCAGAAACCTCCGACACCAGCCCCCAGCCAGCCTCTAGCAGACACGCGCTCTGCTGGAGCCAGGGAGGGGCGAATCGGGGGCCCACATTCTGTGTCCACTTAAGGGCTGACCAGTCTCGTGACTCTGGGGAACTCGTCCCTTTCGCTTTTTTTAATGCCTGAGATAAGGGCAAATTTCCCAGTTACTGCCACCTGCCGTTCTTCCCTCCCCTCCTTCACAGGCCCAGTGAGCTCACCTGCTTGGACTGGCCCATCAAGCCGCACTTCCCACCCCTGTAACCTCAGCACAGAATAGTGTCGTCCTGTGCAACTGTCCCCACCCGCTAACACTCCCTGCAGAAAACCCCCTGGCCTCTTCACCCTCAAACTTCACCCTTAAAAAACCTCCCTCCTTATTCCTGGAAGTACTCTGTATACATTTTGTGTGTGTGTGTGTGTGTGTGTGTGTGTGTGTGTGTGGTGGGGATTGAACTCAGGGGCACTCAACCACTGAGCCACATCCCTAGCTCTTTTTATTTTGAGGCACGGTCTCTCAAAGTTGCTTAGGGCCTTGCTAAGTTGCTGAGGCTGGCTTTGAACTCAAGATCCTCCTGCCTCAGCCTCCTGAGCTGCTGAGGATTCTAGGTATGTACCATGGCACCCAGCCTAGCACCCAGCTCTCTCTCTCTTTTTTTCCCCTGCTGTCAAACAGAGGAGGGGAAAGAGTCCTGTTTCCAGATCACAGACCACCCCCCGCCCCCACCCCAAGCATTTCCAGACCTCTGCCCCAAACCACCAAAGACATCGAAACCCCACAGTGACCACAAGTGGTCCAAGGGGTAGGGACAAGACTAAGCAGCCTCAGGATCCTCAAGTTGCTCCCCAGCCACATAGAGGAAGACCCGGGTGACGGCCCAGTCAATCACACCACAAAGGGGAGCCTCAGAGACCTCAAATTAAAGGGAGTAAAATCAGCAGCTAAACCCTTTGGCTGGTGGGTGGGTGGGTAGAGGGTGATTTGCTTTTTAACTTTCCAGCAGCAGGCAAAAATCCTCCCCTCTGCTCCGGAATATAACCAGCGCAGCTCTGAATGCTAGGAGGAGCCCATTATTTCCTGTTCAGTGCCCCTCCCTCTTTGCCATACCCCCTCATTAGGGTTTAGGGTTGGGATTGTGTATGTGTGTATGTGTGTGTGTGTGTGTGTGTGATGCTGCCTTTTAAGTGCATGACAACACAGAAGGAAGAGTTATTTAAATCCAGTAGAAAGGGGAAATCAGCACTATTAAGAGGGCAAATTAAGAACACATTTCCCTGGGTCTTAGGTAATTCAAGGTCACCTGCAATAAAACAAGACACAAAAAAAAAAAACCCGAATCATCTGGCCTATGTGGGTCATGGGGCCCCACTGCCTCTCAGGGACAGACAAGCCAGAAGACTGTGTGGAGCTGATGGTTAATGTCACCCAGAAAAGCTACTGGATTAAAGAATTCAAGAGCATGAATTCCTCCCTGGCCCAGGTGTTTCACAGCCATGATCTCAAAACAGGAGCCCCTCTTGATCTCTCAGAGCCCTTCCGATCCAGAAAAGTTCACGAAGTTAAGAATGAGGACTCTGAGTTCTAAGAGCTGTGGCCCCAGGCCTAGCTGGCCCAGGTACTGACCACGTGACCTTGGGCACCCACACCCCTTCACCAAGCCTCGATTATAAGCTCCTCTTATAAAACGGGAACAATGATAGTGACTATGACTTCATAGGGTTTTGTGAGATTTAAAGACTGGAGTTGTCACCTATGTCATACATGGTCAAGGGCACAGTGACTGCTGATCACAATCAGCATGCTTTGGGCAAGGCTGGCAAGTCCCACCACCAACGTTTTCCAAGAGGCAGTGTCTATAAAGCAAGATCACCCTCATATCCCTCCCTACATGGGATATATTTTCCAGTTAAGACCTAAAGCCGGGTTTGGAATGCAAGTACCGACTGCTTAACACCACTTAATAAGCACCTACCACGTGTCAGGAATTGAACCACATTTTCACAAATCCTTGTTCTGCAAGGCAAGTACAGGGAGCCCCGTTTTGCAGATGGGGAGCCCAGGCTCTAAATACGCCCCACCTCCTTCCTACTCCAGGCCCAAATCTCAATGCAAACAAGCAACAGAGGTAGATTCAGTCCTCTCTGCCTGTGGCCAGCACCAACACCTGGCACCTCAAATTCTGGGGCTCTGTCTAGCTCATGGCTCTCTCCCTGCAAACAGCACATATGGGCTTACGACTCTCGGAATGTTCTAGAACTGCAAGACTCCCAATCCCCAGATTTACGAGTATCAGGGACTCAGCCCAGGGGAGGGCAAGTGGCTTGTTCAAGGTGACATGGCTGGGCTAGTCTTTGGGTCAAGTCTATTGACTCTGGAAAAGATCTTGCAATAGATGCCCAAGCATTCCCAGAGGAACATGGCTGTGGGAAGACACAGGTGTGACATAAGAGCAATGTGGAAACGAGCCAAGGAGACCCCTCCCTCCCAAGCTGGCCAGGAGAGCAAAGCTGCCTGACGTGTGTGGCCGCTGCCTGCTCTGCTCACCCGGAACCAGAGCCTCTAGATAGTCTATGTTTAAAATTATCTTCCTCGATGCTTTGCAAATTTCTATTCTGAAGCCACCCACTCGGAGCCGTTGCGGCAACGTGCAACTAATCTGTTTGTCAGTACCATGTGTCTCCAGCATAGGAGTTCCATCAGGTGGCTGACCCCGGTAAATAATTAAAGGGTGATCCCATAGCCTTGCGGAGGCCTATTGAGAGAGGTGGCTTGCTAAATTAGACATGGGAGGCAGGCGTGCCAGCAGCCTATCAACTGCTTCCTCAACAGATGGTGAGCTGAGCGCAGCAGGGATGCAGCCCACAGAGCCAGCCCTCGGGGGGCAACAGCCAGACAGGAGCAAGGGGCCTGGGCTCGCGTCCTTCAGCCGGCTGATGACATCAGGGACCCTGAGATCTCTTCCAGCAAAGCCCTGCGCCACCTGGGCAAACCCACCTGTCCCTCTTGGGACTTGTTTTCTCAGCTCTAAGATGATCTGCATACATCGTTTTTTCAGTTGGAGGAACATCAACTAGAAAGTAAAATTACTCAATGTAGCAAGCTTTTATGGGCTGGAAGGAAAAAATACACCAGCTTCCTCTCCATCCCCCCAAAATAAAGTGATGTTGGCAGTTTGGACTGAAACCTTCCCTGCTGGTTCCTGAGCTAGTGAGCTGTGTATCTGTGTATCTGTGTGTATCTACACATGCTCACATAGGCAGAGGCGTGCATACAGATGCTTTTCAACAACAGGATTGGGCAGGGCACAGTGACACCTTTCTATACTCCCAGCTACTTGCAGTGCTGAGACTGAAGGATCTCTTGAGCCCAGGAGTTCAAGGCCAATCTGGGCAATATAGTGAAACCCTATTTCCAAAAATAATAATAATAGAATTGGGCTGAGGTTCAGTGGTAGGTAGAGTGCATGCTGGGCCCTGGGTTCAATCCCCCATACAACAAAAAAGAAAACAGGATTATACTGCATATCTAAATTCTGCATCTTGTGTTTTTTTTTTTTAACTTACTCTATCATGAAAAATTTTCCAAGACCATCCATAGAGCTGTCTCATCCATTTTATGATTGTACAGTGTTTCAAAATGGATTCAGGCTGGGCGCAGTGGTGCACATCTGTAATCCCAGCAGCTCGGGAGTCTGAGACAGCAGGATCACGAGTTCAAAGCCAGCTTCAGCAAAAAGCGAGGTGCTAAAACCTCGCTTTTAGCAGTAAACCCTGTCTCTAAATTTAAACAAATGCAAAACAGGGCTGGGGATGTGGCCTAGTGGTCAAGTGCCTCTGAGTTCAATCCCTGGCACACACCCCCCCCACCAACCACCAAAAATGAACTGATTCAGACTTTCTCCATTACTGGATATTCAGGCATCTCTAACCTTTCACACAATGAACAGCTCTGTGTATATACTGATATGCATACGAGTTTCTATAGCCGTCGTAGTCCAACTGGGATTGCTGATTCCTAAGAATCTACATTTTCAGTTTCATAAGAACTCTCAAATCACAATTCAAAAATTTGCAAAACTCTACCACATATGAGAGTTGCAAACTTCTCCCCAGACCACAGGAGAGAGGTGCAGGGGCCAGGGGGAAGATCCCTGGGCCTCTGCTGCCCGCATGCTGCACCACCCACCCACCCTTTCAGCCAGTGCAGCCTGGCTTCATCCCCCTTGCGGGCTTTCCCCCATGAGATTTCACCTGGAGAAACAGAAGGACTGTTCCAACTAAAATGCTCAAAAAAAATCACTGCACAAACTCCAAGGCACTTTCACCTGGGTTTTAACAGCCAGGAGGATGAAAGTTACTTTCACGTAAAACTTTCTGGGTCATTTCACAATTAAACTATTTTTTCACGATATGTGAACCAGTGCATTACCGTCTTTTATAGAGAACATTTAAACAAACAAACCGACAACAACAACAACAAAAAAAAAACACCTAAAAGGCATTTGTGCAGCACTTACTGTGTGCTTAATGCTTTAGAATCTCATCCAATCCTCTCAACGACCCCATTTTACAAATGCAGAAACTGAGACTTAGAAGGACTTTTGTGAGGTCTCCCCAGTTGCTAGTAAGAGGTGAAACCAGGATGGATCTAGGTGATCTGACGTCCAATTCCCTACACTTGCCCAGCCACTGAAACCTTCCAGTGAGGGGCCTGAGCCAGACAGACACAGACAGACATACACACTTCCAGATTTCAACCTATTGAAACCAACTTTAGGTGACAAGTTTCCTGATGACCCCTTTCTGCCCAGATTGGCAAACCAAGACAACATTATAATTTTAAGAAGGTGGCCACACTTCCTCTCCTCCCTAAAGACCCTCTCAGCCACTTGGCTCCCAGACCCCAAGGCCCCACTCCTGCTGCTGATCTTTGTCCAGCTCTTCTGGGCAGCTCTGGCCTCCCCACTTCACAGCCTCACACCCTGAACAAGAAGAAGGAAGACGGCCCATGCAGAAGCCCAGCTCAACCCTAGACAGGCAAGGCAAAGGGAGCCACAGCCCAGGCCCCAATTCCTGACCCCTGACCTGAGCTCCACCACCCACAATCTCACACTGGGCACCATCTCCAATCGGAACTCTAAGAGGAAGGAAAGGTCAGAACTTTGCCCCCATGGATGGGAGAATCCGCCAGGCTACAAGGAATTTTAGTCTAGGGTGCAGATGAAGGAAAAAGAACAAAAGGGAAGAGAGAAAAGGGAAAGAGGAAATGAAGAAGAGGCCGATGGAGCAGGAAAGGGAAAATGGGAGGCTCAGCTCAAAAATACAAGTGCCCTGGGCTTGAACCCCAAACCACCTCTCCTGCCACAGGCCCCTCTGCAGAAAGACGAAGAAAAGCAAAAGAGCAGACCCAGACCCTCACAGGGACATGGCATCATCAAAAGAATAGGAACTTTTCTTCTTGGAGCGCAGCCTGCAGCCTCGTCCCCAGCAGCACCCTTCTCCACGCCCTGCCTCTGAGCACACCGGTGGTGGGCACCCACCTGGGGGTCCAGATGGGGGTCCTGGGGTTTCCCAGGGCCTAGGGGCTTCAGGGAAGGTGTTCCATCAGACAGGAAATGCCGGCACCCACAAGGTGCATGGAGAGTGGCAGGGATATCCATGCTAGCAGACCAGAGCCATCAGGGCTTCCATTCCTTGAGTGGTTTCCATGTTCTGGAAACGACCAAGATTAGGGAGCCTGATGCAATAGGGTCTCTTACAGCACATTTTTACTCATGTCAGCTCCTGGAAGCCAGAAAATTTATTGCAGCATGGTTGGTAACAGCAAAAGATTGGAAACACCCTAAATATCCATCAAGAGGGAATTGGTTAAAAATCAAATACACTTCCACTAACAGGGGAACATCCACCTAGAAGACATGTTAAGCCTGTATTAAAAAGGAAAAACACGCATGAGCCAATCTTCTAGCTATAAGTTTAGAAAGAAAAACTAAGCACTAAAGAGCATTAATAGCACCTTCCTATTTGAATAAGAGGGAAGAAACAGAGAGGGGCTGGGAAGGCTCTGTTTCATAATCTGAGAAGTGGGTACATGGGTCTCTAGTGCATTATTCTTTAACTCTGTGTATGTTTTGTACATGCTTTGAATTTTCCCCTTAAGAGATGAGGTCTCACTATGTTGCTCAGGCTGACCCTGAACTCCTGGGCTCTAACGATCCTCCTACCTCGGTCTCTGAGTAGCTGAGACTACAGGCACATGCCACCATGCCTGGCTTGAACATGCTTTTTTTTAAAAAAAAAGAATTTAACTTTTGCTGAGCATGGTGGCACACACCTATAATCTCAGTGGCTCAGGAGGCTGAGGCAGGAGGATCACAAATTCAAAGCCAGCCTCGGCAAAAGTGAGGCATTGAGCAACTCAGTGAGACCCTGTCTCTAAATAAAATTCAAAATAGGCCTGGGGACATGGCTCAGTGGTTGAGTGCCCCTGAGTTCAATCCCTGGTACTCCCAGGGATTGAAAAAAAAAAAAGGATTTAACTTTTATTTACTTTATTTTTATGTGGTGCTAAGGATGGAACCCAGTGCCTCACCCATGCTAGGCAAGCGCTCTTCCACTGAGTTACAGCCCCAACCCTTGCACATGCTTTTGAATATTTCACAATATAAATTTTTTAAAGGTGGGAATATGTGCCTATTTGTGGGTGTATATGTACTAGGATATAAAGAAGGTTTCCTCTTTTATTCTATTTCCTTTTATAACTTTTCAAAATCTTTTACCACATGTATGACCTGCCCACTTAAATACACACACACACACACACACACACACACACAAACACACACACACACACACACACACACACACAACGGTAGCTGGCAATCTTCCAGGGTGTTTCAGCATCACAGATCGGGAAAGTACCCCAAGGGTCAGTTTCCCCATTTCGTAGCTAAAGAAGCCACAGCGCAGGGGGTCTAAGTGTCCTGTCGAAGGTCATACAGCACATGAGTGGGGGACTCAGAAGCCGAGTCTCCAGCATGCAGGCCAGGTTCTCTACCTCTTGCTCTCAACCAGGGACTCCCAGGCTTCTGAACCCCAAGGAGCACCAGCTACCTGCTGGCCTGGTCACACCTCCTGCTGCCCCTCCTCCCCACCTGCAGCCACAGATGGAGCAGGGAGAATCAAGGGTGGGACCCACAAGTCCAGGGTAGGGAGTCAAGGGACACAGTTAAGCCAGGCGTGGAAGTACACACCTGTAACCCCAGCAACTCTGGAAGCTGAGGCAGGAAGATGGCAAGTTCAAAGCCAGCCTCAGCCACAGAGTGAGACCCGAAGCAATGCAGTAAAACCCTGTCTCAAAATAAGATATAAAAAGAGCTGGGAATGTGGCTTAGTGGTTAAGCACCCCTGGGTTCAATCACTGGAACCAAAAAAAAAAAAACAAGAAGGCAGTAGAGGACACAGTCAAGATTAGAGTTCCCAGGTCTAGAGAGTGCAACCCTCTTCCCTGGGGGTTAGGCCTCCAGGTGGGTGCCTGGCTCTGTGCCTCCCACCTCCCGTCCTGACACCCCAGGCAGCAACCTGCATGGCCATTCCTGTGCCCTCAGCAAAGGAATCCTCCCAAGAAACCACTGCCCAGCAAACCCACTTGGGGGAGTTCCACATGCTGACCACTTTACAGTCATAACCACACTCTGGGGGGGAAAGTGTTTACCCTGATGCTTTCATGCCAAACACCAGCCTCCCCAGCTCACCAGCCAAAGGATCCCAGACCCATGCAAATGGGTCAAACCACCCTTGTTAAATTCTACCCGTGTCCGTGTGTTTACATTGAAGAAAATCCTTGAAGAGGTGTGCTGGAGGATCATGACACCTCCGAGCCAGCGGGAGGCAAGAAGACAGGATGGTTTCCCACCATACCTGCTCCATTGATCCGTGGCCAGAAACAACTCAATCCAAATCCTAATACTTCCTATTTAACAAATGCTAACAACCCTGAGCTCAGACATTCTTCTCAACAAATACCACCTCACTGTGAGCCAGGCTGGGTGGGAGCGCTAAAAATAGTTAGAACAACTAACCTTTGGAGAACATTTCCAATACAGGAACACGTGCCAGGCACACTGCTGGGCTCACTGCGGCCCCTCTCCAGTCCTCCAACGTGTCTGGGATCACCCCACTTCACAGGGGAGGAAATGAAGGCTTTGTAACTCATCCGGGGTTACAGAGCTAGCAAATGGCACACTGGGGCCTATCTGGCTCCAATGCCCATTCCCCACCCACTGGGCAAGACACAGCCCTGTCCACAGGAGCCCCGCTCCTTACATCTACATCCACTCTGCCCTGGTCTGTTGCTCCCCACTCACATACTCAGAAGTCCATCCATCAAACTCCAGAAAAGGGAGCTGCCCAAGCAGGCAAGCCAGGCAGACAGGGGGACAGAGCAGATAGTTCCCAGAATTCCTCATGAAGAAGCATCCATCCATGCCACTGTCTCCTCCCTTATTCTGGTACCAGGGATTGAAGCCAGGGGTGCTTTACCACTGAGCCACATCCCCAGCCCTTTTAGTTTGAGACAGGGTCTTGCTAAGTTGCTTAGGGCCTTGCTAAATTGCCAAGGCTGGCCTCAAACTTGCAATCCACCTTCCTCAGCCTCCTGGGTCACTGGGATCACAGCGTGTACCACCAAGCCCAGCTGCTACTGCCATCTCTGCTGCAGCTGAGACCGAGGGCCTGGATGACCTCATCAGCCCACATGTTAACACCACACCAGGCTCACAGCCTGAGAGATGAGGTCCTAGTGGGAGAGATGAGTGACCAGCCCAGGATGAGCAAACTCAGTGCCACTCATGGAGAGCCACAGAGGCCCAAGGACTCCATGGACCCTTTGGCTGGCAGGGGCAGTGCCGCTGGGCTAGGGAAGTGGGCAAGACAGGCTCGGCCACTCTCTCTCGTTGGGAAATTCTATGATCCTCACTGGAAGGTCTCCTCCCTGGTAAAAGCAAGAGGAGCACTCCATCCCCAAATCCCACAGGAAGGGGGGCACAGTTAATGGGACCTGGTCTAGCCCAGCCCAGCAGTCCCACATGTCTTCACACCGGGGAGGATCAAGGTTCAGACCGAGGGCCAGCCCCCCTCTACCTCTCCTCTGGGCACAGCCCCCTCCTCACGCACAGGTACCTCCCCATCACTCCCTGAGCATCCACTGGTCAACTTCTACCAGGGGGAGGGGTCAGAGCTCCCTGCAGTGACATCCTTCTGTACCCCCACCCCATACATGCCAAGGTGACTGGCATACACTAGGTGCTCAGTAAATATTTACCAAGTAAATGACAAACACTATGATCATCACCCTCTGAAATGTGTGAACAGGACAAAACCCTCCAGTGAGTGGGCGCACCCCAGGGCCTCAGACACCAGGACTGAGCAAGGCCAGGTCCATCTCCCTGCACCGTCTGCTCCCCAGCGAGTGCATCTCTCACCCAAGACTAACTTCTTGGGTGAAGCAAGGTGGGCCTCACCTGTCCCTGGTTCGGAGGATATGGTGGGGACACAATCATCCCCCACCCACCCACACACACACACACAGAAAATTCTCCATCTCCGAGTTCCTGTCCAGAGGCCCTCAAAGGGGCTGCATGAAGAAAACAGAACCTCCTTATCTCTTCCTTCTGCAGGTGGATCCCGATAACGGAGAGCACGACCGCACAGCACAGCGGTGTGCACATGCAACTTGGAAGTGACAGTACCCACGTGGGGAGCACAGGATGGAAATGTCTTTACCCAGAGGCACAGAGGGGCGTGGTTGGAGGTTGTGGTCCGTGAGGAAAGACGGAAAGAGGAGGTCCCGGCATTCATAGAGGAGCAGGGGCTACAAAGGAAAAAGATAGGACAGGAAGGCTTAAAGGCGTGAAATAGGGGGGCACGGTCCACTGTGGCTGCAGATGAAGACTCTAGAGGCTGGCCAGGCAGCTGGCCAGGCAGGCACAGTGCCACCCAGTCTAAGAGGGGTAATGCCATCCCGCAGGCATCAAGAGTGGCCTCAAAGGCTGAGGAAGCAACTGTTCCTCCACCGGTCTGCCTACCCATCAACAGTCACCTGGTTTGGTGACATTTCAGGAGCTGGAGGGTAGAGCCACCGAAGGTGCTGGCCTCAGCAGAAGCACAATCTGTCTGGGCAGAGTGGACACCCTCAGGTCAAGACCCACAGGCCTCTGGAGGGCAGGGCTTGTGCCTGGGCCACCTGTTCCAGAAGTCACAGGGCCCCGTCTCTGAGCAGGGACAGGGCACACCTCTCAGGCCTGTGGTCTCTGCCCGTGGTTCCCTGGAGAAGAGTTTCAGCTAGAATAGAAAATCAGCCCAGCTATCTCCGCAAGAAATGACATGTCAAGTCAAAGGGGAAGAGGACTCGGGCCTGTCCTTTTCATGTCACCCACTACTGAGCTGATAGGATCTAACGTTCGCTTCCCTGGTTTTAGATTATTTTTTAAGAACACATAATTTCACTTCAAAAAAAAAAAAGCCCTGTCGACAAGTTGCTCTGTGAATTTTCCATTTTCTCCCTCATCGTTCTCAGGCTCCTAGTTCACACACCTGGAAAAAAAAATTTTTATTTTTTTGATCTGTAGACTCAAGGCACGTCACGTGAGCAGGGGCGTGTGCTGAGCGGGGGACGAGATGGGGGCAATAAAATAGTTAAAACGTGATAGTGAGAACAAAAATTAAATGTGAGAAATGCTTGTTAAATCTTAAGGTACATGGAAATCCATCTAAAATATTTCACATATATATGAAACACATATATGGATGTAAAAATATATACCAATATACATGTGTGTGTGTGTGTGTGTGTGTTTACCCCACGACATGAGAAATGCGGGATTACTAAAGAAAAATTGTGAAAAAAAGGAAAGCAACAAGAAAATAAGTTGACTCTTATGCCACTATTCAAGGATGAGCCCCCCACCACCGATAACTTTATGCATCTCCTTCTCTTTTCCTCCACTTATTTTTTTTATTTGATCTAATTAGTTATACATGACAGTAGAATGCATTTTGACACATCATACATAAATGGAATATAACTTCTCACTCTTCTGGTTGTACATGACGTAGAGTTACACAGGTCGCGGAATCATATATGCACATAGGATAATAGTATCCCCTCCACTTATTTTTAATAATTAATTGGAGTCATAGCCGGGCATGGTGGCACACGCCTGTAATCCCAGCAACTCAAGAGGCAGAGACAGGAGGATTGCAAATTCAAAGCCAGCCTCAACAACTTAGCAAGGCCCTAAGCAACTTAGAAAGACCTCAAAGTCTCAAAATAAAAAATAAAACAAGCTGGGGACGTGGCTCCGTGGTTAAGCACCCCTGGGTTCAAACCCTGATACCAAAATTAATAATAATAATTAACTGAAGTCATGCTATCTGATGACCTGTTTGTTTGTTTTTGTTTTCTGCTAGTGATCATTTTTTCAAGTAGTAATTCTTTTTTTGTTCTTTTTACATTTTTTTTTCATGCTTTTTTTTTTGAGACAGGCAGTCTGTTGCCCAGCCTGCCCTTGAACTTGTGATCCTCTTGCCTTAGCCCTCTGAGCAGCTGGGATTACAGAGGTGCCTCAGAGTGCCCAGTGTCAACTAGTAATTTTTTATAGCAAATAAGTTTTTTATATTTCTAAAGGCCATAAAACCCAGCAAGGTGGTAGCTGGCTCTAGTCGGTCCTTAACAGGAATCCTCAGTGCCTATACTCACATGACCGTTGTTGAACTTGCATCCTACAAACTTAAATAACGGGTCCTCAATACCCACAGCAGTTACTAGCAGAGAGAGGAAGTGCAGACCCACTCTCTGCCTCTGCACCTCCAAAAGATGGGGCTTTCTCTTTGCTGTTCTAGGAGGGTAGAAATATCAGCCTTGACTTTGGCCTCTACCCTAAATCCCTGGCCCTGAAATTCCAAAGTGGATTGGTGACCCAACCTCACCCCAGGCAAGGTATGTCTTCCTGCCTGTTGACCTCACATGTTCTAAGGCATCTATTTAGAACTTACCCCTAGAATCTCATCCAATTTTCAGCCAAATGGTATTCATTCAATTGATTCTAGATCTTTTAAATTCAAAAATTAGTTTTGTAGATTACAGATTTCCTAAGTTTCTCATTTCTTTTCCACTCTTGGAGACAGATATTCTTTACCCCATATCACAGCAACTCTTCTTTATTATCATCCCCATGAACACTTATGCATTTTCCTAGGCAGGCTGCATGCACTGTCACAGTTAACCCCCAATATCATCCTGAGAGAGATGAGCAACTCCATCTGATAGATGAGGAAACTGAGGTTCGACATAAAGAATCCCATCAATGTACTGGCATGACAGCACTCAGGATGCCCACTGCATCAGCTCCGGGCTCACCGTCAGCAGGCTCAGGCCTTCAGCAATAAAATCCACAGCTCTGAGAGGGCAGGAGAATGAAGCAGAACCCCTCTTCAGATGGGTTACCATGGGATAGAGGTGGCTGTTCAATGCTGGTGGCCCTGGGACTGCACTGTCAATTACCAGGGCACAGAGCAGACAGGTTGGAGGCTCCACAGGCCCCAACCACACAACAGGAGAGCCCGAGGCTGATCCACACCAGAGACCACAGGACAGCTTGCATACAACAAGCGGCATGCGGGGCTAACACACAGCACAGGCGTGCTGGATGCTTAGATTACTGTTAGTTTGTCCCATGAGAGACAGAACCACAGGGTTGGAAGGCATTGCAGAAGAAATCAATCCAATCCCCTCAACCTGTTGCCACAAACCAGGAAACGAAGGCTCAAGGAAACTAGGTGATAAAACCAGTTCCCAGGAGACCCAGGTCATGCCCCCCAACTCAGTGGTCCAAGAGGTAACTCACAACAGCAAGCAAAACACACAATTCATAAGAACTGTATTAAAGACCCAAAAACAAAATATCTAGTTTAAGGCAAGGGGAAAAAAAAAAAAAAAACTACCTGGATTTTCAACAAAACTGAGTTACCTACAGAACTTTGATCAGAGATTTAACTAACCTAAGATCTACAGTATATGTGATGAAAAAGAAAAGCCAATGATATAAACAGTAACAAGAGCTAGACATGATTGACTGCTCCGGTCAAAACTAGTTTTGTTATGAAAATTATAAAAATCGGCATCGGTATCAATGCATCCTTAATCACAGAGGCTGAGACTCGCCAAGCAATCCTAGCCAATGCAAAGGAAGGCACATGAACTCAATGTCACGAGCCAGAGGCCTCCGGCAGCACAGGACACCCCTCACTATCCTCCATCAACTCTTGGGGACAGCCTCTGTTCAACTGTGAGGATCCTGGTTGCCATTTCCTCCTGCACCTGAGGCCCACATCCCACTGAAGCCCTTTCCCCATCCCACAGAAGCCCCTCGCCATTAGGGTCCCAGCAAGAGAGATCCCCTGCAGGTCGGAGGTGCCTTCTTTCAAGAGAAATCTCAACTGCAGCCCAAGTGCCTGTCATTGGTATCCCAGGTGGTTGAAGGGGAAGAAGAGAGTTAGTTGTCTGAGCCGGAAAAGCAGGTATGGGCCCAGCGTGGGTCAGAGTGGCCCATCCCTGTCATCTGTACTAGGAGGAGACACCTTCCCCACCTTCTTCTGGTTGCTCCAGGCAAAGTGAGAGGAAGAGCAAAGAGAGGTGACATGGGTAGAGAGGGGGTGCCACTGACGGAGGAGAAAGCAGCCGCCCACTGGTTCTCTCCTGCTGATCCAGGCCTCGGGGTTCACGCGGGATGGAGCGGCTCCTGTCCTCCAGGTCGAAGGAGGACTTCAACAGGGCCTGTGACGTGCCTACGCTTTACAGCACTGACCTTGTTCCCACGATCCCAGATCCCAGCGACAGTCTTTCTCATTTCTCAGATTAGGAGATGAGCTCTCAAAAAAAAATGAGGGACCTGCCCAGGACCACAGAGCTAGCTCTGCCCAAAACTCTCCTGCCTCCAAATGCATCCAATCTTCCTAAAGGGATGTCACTCCCCCACTCCCCCATGTGCTCTGTGTAAGGGTGGAGGAAAGGCAGGGGAGTCAGGGGCTGCAGGTCTGGCCTCTGGAGCCACAGACAGGGGAAGAATCTACCCTGGGAGCTGAGCATTCTCCCTAGACATTCCACTACCTTTACTTTCATGCATGGTAACGAAAAACCATGATGATGAGGCCAGGTACCGTGGCACTCATCCATAATCCCAGCCACCCAGAAGGCTGAGGCAGGAGGATCACAAGTTCAAGGCCAGCCTCAACAACTTAGCGAATCCCTAAGCAACTCAGCAAGACCCTGTCTCTAAATAAAACATAAGAAAGGGCTGGGGATGTGGCTCAGTGGTTAAGTACCCCTGGATTCAATTCCCAGTACCAAATAAAACAAACAAACAACGATGACTGCGATTCCTGTTTATTGACCAAGACTACGCACAAGCCCTGCTTCACCGCTTCCAACATTCACTCATTTAATTCTCACCGCAGCCTGAGCAGCAGGTACTGCAGCTGCCCCCCCTCTGGTGCCCAGAGGAGTAAAATAACTTGACCAGGTTAATAGGAGTCCAACCCAGACTGCCTAATGCTGGAGGCCACACTCCTGAGCCCTGCTCCACGTGGTCTTTTGCGTAGATTCACGTAATTTTTTTTTTTTTCCAGGAATGTCACCCGGATTCCAATACATGCTCCAGGTCCCGCATTCAATGCCTCAGCACTTACTAGGTGCCAAGCCCTGGGCCAGACCCTGCAACTTCTGGGTTAAAGGTCCTGACACAGTCTTTGTCCTTAAAGGAAGAGGAAATCCTTCCTTACAGCTAAAGGGCTCTAGTCACCCTTTGTGAAGAACAGGAAACTGTCCCTGAAGCCTCTGGTGTGGCAAATGCTGTGGTAGCGACGGCATTCTGGGAGGGCTGGGAGCGGGAGGCAGGGAAGGGTCCCAGGAATTGCAGTTTTTCCTGTGTAGCCAGTTTAAACTTGTGCCACTCTGGGCTACAACTCCGATCAGCCAGGCCCCAAGTCAATCTCAGCCTGTCACCGCTGTGCACCCACAGGAGGCCAACTCACCTCTCTGGGCCTCAGATCCTTCCTGTACAGAGGAGGTGAGACCAGCACTCCAGCTGTTTCTGGCAGCTGGAAGGACTAGTGGGGTACAGTATTCTCAGTGCTACCCCAGAGCCCAGAACGTAGAGAGCAGTCACTAAGTTAAAAATGACCCCCAAAAAGATCTTCCTTGGAGTATAAGCAGCAAGAGCCATCGTGACTAGCCAAGAGCAGGCTTCCGGGGGCAATGATTCCTCTCTGAGTGCTGGCACCTAGGAGACAGGGCCCGAGCTGAGGTTCTCCTTCCTGGACGGCCCCCCCATGCAGAGGGCCCCACAGTCAGAAAGTCAGGGCCGCCCCTTGGAATCTGAATCCCAACCTTCTGACAGCACCCGGCTGTCACTCAAGTACAAGCAGTGATGCCTGGGGACCCTCTCCGTGCCAGCCTCCGCTCCCACAGGACAGCTTGCTAGAAACAGCTCACTGACCTCAGGAGGGGTGGCAGCTCTGGGGACCACTCAGTGGATTCCAGATTCTGCTCAGCAGAATCCAGGGGTGGCTCAATCCAGCCCTGACCACCCAGAGGAAAATCTGTAAGACCAAGTCTCCATCCTGTTCCAGAAAGGTTCAGCTCTGTGCCACATCTGCGGGCACTGAGAGGGAACGGGATCAGAAACCACAGAAGCTGCGTCCGGGGCAGGGGCCCCCAGTGCAATCCACACGGTACCTGGGCACCCGCTCTGGCAGGAGGATCACGGGTTCACAGCCTGCAGCCTGCCGGGCGCTCACGTTTTCATGACTTAAATAAACAAATGAATGGAATATGAAAGGAATTTCTCCTAAAGAAAAACAGACCCCACCCAGCTCATTCTACTTCTAGTTTGGTTTTTTTTTTTCCATCAACATACGTTTGGACCAATTTATATAACGACAAATGCTGCGTGCACGCAACTCTGCCTCCTGTATATTTATTTTCACTTAATGTGATATTACAAATATGGTCATACTCTTACCCAACCTTCGTAACTAGCATCCGGGTGCACAAGAGCCCAGCCGTATGTGCTGTGCCTCGGCACACTGAACCGTCCCCTTGTCACTGGATAGCCTTGCTTTCTCTTTTTCTGTATTACAGATAATTTAAATAGCCTCATAAATTCTGCTTTTCTATTTAGCTACTGCCTTAGGGAAAAACTCCCAAAGAAGGATAGAGGGGGGTCAAAGACGAGCTCTCATCCTAAGGTTATGGATGAGGAGAGGAGCACCAGGAGGATGCAGGTATGAGCTACTACACTGGGTGCTCCATAAATGCACAGGGAATGAGAACAAGTGCCTCACCCAAGTGACACTCTGAGTGGGTGGCAGAGCACTGGCCTGGGGCAGGCTGTGGTCTGCTACCTGCCCACAGGTCAGAAGGCACAGCATGCATGAGTCAGGAGTACAGCCTTGCAGAGTATGGTCAGGTCCCAGCTGTCAACGAGAAATGAAGGCTGAGGCCAGGCACTGGGGGGGGGGGAGGGGGCACACCTGTAATCCTGGCAGCTCAGGAGGCTGAGGCAGGAGGATCACAGGTTCAAAGCCAGCCACCGGCAACTTAATGAGGCACTAGGCCACTCAGTGAGACCCTGTCTTTAAATAAAATATAAAAAGGAGTGGAGACATGCTGGTTAAGTGCCCCTGGGTTCAACCCACAGTCCCGAAAAAAAGAAAGAAGGGCTGAGTTTCAAAATTCCCTTTGGATTCTACAGAACAGAGGCAGGGCCTCTAATCTCAATGCCTGTAATCCCAATGACTAGGGAGGCTGAGGCAGGAAGATCGAAAGTTTGAGGCCAGCCTCAGCAACTTAGCAAGGCCCTGTCTCAAAATTAAAAGAAAAAAAATTTTTATCTAATTTTTTAAAAAAAGGACTGGGGACGTAGCTCTCTGGTAAAGAGCTCTTGGGCCCAATCCCCAGTACCAAAATTAATTAATTTTAAAAATTCTTACTTTGTGCCAGGCATCGTGCTTCACATGGTTTATCTCATTTATTTACTGGGAACAACAACCCCATTATGATTCTCATTTTACAGATGGGGCAACTCTTGCCCAGACAGGTTAAGCAACTTGCCCAAGGACACATAGATAGGGAGGGAGCAGAGTTTGAACCCAGGCCATCCAGCACCAGAACCTGTGCTTTCACCTACTATGAGTATTGCTCACCTTCTTGGTCTTACATCCAAAGACAATGCAAAGGTGCCCATCTTGAGATCAAAAAGGGATGGGGGCAGTGAGGCTGGGCAGGGGGCCCCAGGAGCCTGCAGGTGTTCCACTTCCCCAGGGGAGTAGCAGGTCGGATTTTCAGAACCCAAGAGTGGCCTGGTTTGGCAGCCACGGAGCAACAAGGGCCAGTTTGCTGTCACAAATGGGATTGGAGCTTGGGCAAGCCGGGTGCTCAGAGAATAAATCCTGCCCGCCTAAGAAACTGCTTAAACCCAGCAGGGCCAGAGAAGAAGTTTAATGTAAGCTATCAGATGCCCAAGACAAGGTCTGGTCGTTTGAGGCCACCTAAGTCTTTGTCTAAGAATAGTCAGAAGGGCCCTCTGACTGATGGGTCCAAGGCAGGAGGGCAGTGAGCAAGTGAGGAAGTTTCCATCGGTCACGTGGCAAATCCCAACCCGCGTGGCTGTCTGGGCACCAGTATTGTAAGTGACGTCTCTGACTCTGGGTTTCTTTTCTTTCTAAACTACTTCCTAAAATTCTCAAACGTGTCAGAGAGGTAGCTGCAAGAGTAGCTCAGGGCTTCGTCTCAAAGGCTCACCTCTCCTCACAAACCACCAGCCAACCACACCGAGAAGATTTCCTGTCCCCTAAAAAGAGACAAGTTTCCATTGGCCGATGGATTCTTCCTTGCCCTGTTCCATCCCCTCGGCCACAGTGAGTCAGGGCCACTGAGGGGAATCTCCCCAGGGACTTGTCACCTTCTTCTGCGATAAGCCACCAACATTTAAAGGACAACCACAAGGCCTCTCCATCAGGCCCAAGTACCGCCGACCAGGCTGCCTCTCGAACCAGAGTGCTTCAAAGCAGAGGCAGGATTCTTTGAGATGAAACCTCTCTGCTCTCAGGAATCAGAGAGGGGCCTCCACCTGCCAGCGGCTCCCAGGGATGCCTCTCCCCGGCCTCCTTCTCCGCTAGGAGCCCTTGGCCTCTTGCTCTGCCTCCTTCACTCTGCTACCCCAGGTCCCCACATTGCTATTTTCATCCTGTTCGACCCCTTCATAGGGTAAGGAACAAAGGAGAGATTTTTACACTCTTTTCCATCCAGCATTATTTCATCCAGAATGCCATGCAAGGCCTTTTCGGACCTCTTCCTACCCCAAGCAAGACCCCCAAGGTCAAGCAGATTTCTGTAAGTTTCAATGAAACAAACAGAAATGTGAATTGAGAGGATTCAAGATTTGAACCCTGGGCTGGGGATTTGGCTCATGCGGTAGCGCGCTTGCCTGGCATGCGTGTGGCCCGGGTTCGGTCCTCAGCACCACATACCAACAAAGATGTTGTGTCCGCCGAGAACTAAAAAATAAATATTAAAAATTCTCTCTCTGTCTCTCTCTCTCTCCCCTCTCACTCTCTCTTTAAAAAAAAAAAAAAAAAAAGATTTGAACCCCAGCTCCCCCAAGCATTGGATGACTCGGGCCCGAAATTTCCTCATCCGCAAAGTGGGTGCGCAAAGTTATTCCCGAGGAGAGTTCACGGAACTCTTGTAAAAAGCTTGCTATGAAAAAACAGGCCTGTCTGTCTGGGTTTAGCCACAGCGGTGGAGGGAGGGAACCAGGGGTCTAAGTTATTCTGTTCCCAGGATCTAGCCTCCCCTTGCAACGAATCCAAGGAGCTCGATAACTCTGGCCAAAGCTGGCACCATGTCAGAGCATGTGCAAGAGATCTGGAGGCCAGAAAGGAACCTGGGACATAGTGATGGGGGAATGATACACCTCCCACTGTGGCCCTTGGTGACAGCCAGGCACTGTTCCAGCATCAGAGCATCCCCAGCCTGAGTCAATCAGCCTCTTCCAAACAACATGGCGACCAACATCTGCCAGCAGGTCTATTGCTGCAATGCCACGAGGCCCTCACCTAAGTGAACACACTCTCCACCTCCTCAGATGCATTCCTGGAACCTCACACTCTCTTCTCTGCCCACCCTAAGGAAGAAAGCCATGCAAAGCCCAGTGTCCCCAGGTCCCCAATTCCCAGCAAGAGCCATGGTGCAAAGTCTCTGTAAATCAAGAATAAGGCGGGGTGGGGCGGCCCAGAAGAAGGGGCTTTCCCACCTCTGTTTCTCAGGCAGATTTCCCATAAGTGAGTGCCAGCGACTCACACCTGGTCACGGCAGCTCCACGTCTGAGCTGGCGACCTCAGTTCCCAGGCCCCCTCCCTCCCGGCAGAGAGCCAGGGTGCCCCCAGCCAGGCTGGACCTGCCAGAACTGACGAGCTCACTGCCACAGCGCAGGCTGGCAGCAGAGTCCTGCACACCTAGGTGCACAGATGAGTCAGCCGTGGGGCCTGGAAGCCTCATTCGCACCTCACCAGCACCTTCTGTGGGTTCACTCATCCGCAAACTCCCCCACAGAGGTGATTTTCTGGAACACAATGCACTTCTTCTTCTCACTGATATCCCAGAACAGTGCCTGGAACACCACTGAGGTGTGGCGGGTGGGGAGGGGGTGGAGGGGATGCCCTCCCTTCCCACTGTGTCCCAGGCACCTCTCTGGCCCTGGAGCATACCAAGCTGGCTTCTGCCCCGAGACTCTTGCACATGCTGGTCCCTCTGTCTGGAGCCCCCTTCAAGGCTGCAGTGCCCTTCTTATTATTATTTGAAACTCAGCCCAAGCACCCCCCTTTTCTCAGGAAAGAAAGCCTTTCCAACCACCCAAACTAAAGCAGGGATCTCTTTCCCCATGATCATCACTCCCCAATCCATTTCCAGTTTGCTTTGTCTCATACCATTTCTGTCTGCTACCAGCTGATTTCCATTATAGGAAATTCCTCTGTCTTCACTGTTCTTTCCCTAGGGCCTAACACAGTGCCTGGCTCACTCAGTTGCTTAAGACCTCACTAAGCTGCTGAGGCTGGCCTCGAACTTGCGATCCTCCCTTCTCAAGGACTTGCTGGGATTACAGGTGTGCACCACTGCACACTCAGCTCTAAAAGGATGATTAAAAATAATACATAAGGGGCTGGCAGTACAGCTCAGTGGTAGAGTACTTGCCTACCGTGCATGAGGCCCTGGGTTCAATTCCCAGCACCACACACGCACACAAAAAAAATTCTTATTATTAATATATATGATGGGCTGGGGATGTGGCTCAGGCGGTAGCGCGCTCGCCTAGCATGCGTGCGGCCCGGGTTCGATCCTCAGCAGCACCACATACCAACAAAGATGTTGTGTCCGCCGAGAACTAAGAAAAAATAAATGTTAAAATTCTCTCTCTCTGTCCCCCTCTCTCTCTCTCTCACTCTCTCTCTCTTTAAAAAAAAAAAAAATATATATATATATATATATATGATACCCAGAAGCCCAATTTTTAAGATCTCCATCATTCAAAAAGCATAAAATGGAGATCAGTTTGGCAATTCCTATCACAGAAAGAAGGAAGGAAAGAAAGCGATGCCCTTTGACCCAGTCATTCCATTCCTTGGAATTTTTCCAAGGAAATGAATTCAGAATAAGAACAAAAATAAAGAGGTGCCTGTAGGAGAACGATGCCTGTCACGCTGTTTATGTCATCGCAGAAATCTGGAAACAACCGAAATGTCCAGCAACAGGGGAAATGCTTTGGCAAAGAAGAGCACAGCCACTGGCCGGACCATCACGCAGCAATTAAAATGACCGAAAGAGAAACACAGGGAAGGGTGTTTGAGAATAATGTTCAGCAAGAGGAGGTTTAAAAAGAGATCTGAATTCCTTCTGAGTCCCAGGCACCGTTCAGCACGTGTGCTGTAACACAGGAGTCCAAAAGGAACCTATCCTTATTCCTTTTTGAACTGAGGTGCAAAGACCTAAGGAACGAACCCAAGGCCACAGAGAGAGCAATGAAATGGCGGGCCATGAATGTGTCATCTCACCCCACAGAAGCCCAGGCACACCCTGACATCCTTGCTGCCTATCTCCACACTGTTCCTTTCCTGAAATGACATCATGCTGGTGCCGGGGAGGCCAGACCCAGGTCAGCCTGCAATAACAGAGCGACGGACAAATACAGCACAAGACAAAACAGCAGACTCTCCAAAAGAAAACCCCCTGTCGGGGTCCAGAGACCACAGAGAAAAGGAATGAGCACAGAATTTCAGGAAGGACCGAGCAGAACCATGAGATGGACCTGCAAAGGACAAGGAGGCTCCTTCTGGGTTCAGGCTGGAACCTCAGAAACGGACAGAGAATAGCCTCCTCCTGTTACCCAAAGGCACTTCTTCTGGGCCCACGTGCAGCAGCACTCAATAGATGTTGGCAGAAGTACCCTCGTCCTCGTGGTGTGGATAAAGCAACAAGTGGTCAGTAGAGCCATGGAGAACTGTGGCCTGGACAGCAGGGCAGGTCACAGCATGTGACTGAGGGCTCCTGCCCAGCCTCCTTACACATTCCCAGGTCTGCCCCAGGCATGGCTGCAGGAACAGGGAAGAGAGCTGTCCAGGCTGGCAGGGGACAGAGCACGCCTGGGAACAGGGAAGGCGATCAAAACCATCTTTCTATAGAAAAATACATAAAGAAATGAAAGCCTGCTGAGATAGGTACCGCTCTACCTGGGGACAGAGGATGGGACCCGATCTCACTGGGTCTCTCTATGTCCTTGATACTAAAGGCCCAAAGCCACCATTTCCCAAACTGGGCTCACTCAATGGATGGGGGTGTAGATCAGTGATAAAGCACTTGCCTAGCATGCACAAAGTCCTGGGTTCAATCCCCAGCAGAAGGAAAGAGAGAGAGAGAGAGAGAGAGAAAGCAAGCAAGAAAGAAAAGTTCCCTTCAAAGCCAGGCCCGGTGGCACACACTTAAAATACCAGGCGAGGGTCTCAAGTTCAAAGCCAGCCTCAGCAACTTAGCAAGGTTCTTACCTGTCTTTAAAAAAAAAAAAAAAAAAAGGAAAGAAAAGAAATGTAGCTCATTGGTAAAGTGTCCCTGGGTTCAACCCCCAATTAAAAAAAAAAAATAGCTGGGCACAGTGGCACATGCCTGTCATCTCAGTGGCTTGGGAGGCTGAAGCAGGAGGATCACGAGTTCAAACCCAGCCTCAGCAACCGCAAAGCACTAAGCAACTCAGTGAGATCCTGTATCTAATAAAAATTGTTAAAAAAAAAAAAAAAAGAGCTGGGGGTGTGGCTTAGTGGTGGAGCATCCCTAGGTTTAATCCCCAGTATCAAAAATAAATAAATAAATGAAGAAGCAAACAAAAATAAAAATTAAAAAACCAGGCTTACAGGGAATGTAAATGCACTAAATGACCCAAGATGGGCCAGAGCCGGTTACCGCAGAATCACCACCTGGGGACCATCATTACCTCCTCTCAACTTCTGTATAAGTTTGAACATTTCCATAATAAAGTTTAAACAAAATGTAAACTCAGACCCAAGAACTTCAGCCAAGAATCACTAGGGCCTGGCCCAAGCGTTGGGCTTGCCCTGGGGAACCCAAAGGCCACCAGAAATCTTTAAAACCTGGGGCTGGGGAGGTGGCTCAGTGATGGACACCCACCTAGCCCGTGGGAGGTGCATCTCAATATGTTACACTGTGTAACAAGTTTCCCATCTGGAGCTGAAGGGAATTTACAAATGCCAGCTGGGTGGTGTAGGCAGGAAATTAAGAATGTCCAGGTTCAAGTGACAGCTCGGTCTCTTCTTAGCTGTGTAACTCGGGGCAGGTCACTTAACCTCTCTGCACCTCGGTTTCACTTGGAAAACGGGGATAACGGGAGGGCCTTCCTTCCAAGTGTGCTGGGAGACGTAGGTACAGGCCCCCACCAAGCCCTTACCCAGGGCACCAGGCAGCGGAGTAAGCTCATGGTAAATGTCAGCGATGATGACACATCCATTTTGTAACAGGTATAGAGGGTTGTTTTGAAAACCACAGGTCCATTTGACTCAATGATCTGGGGAAGATGGAGTAGAAGAAGCAGCTTGTCATTCTGAAACCTCCAGCAGCCCGCAACGCCAGTGCCCCCAGAGTGGCCCCAGCCAGCCCAGCCTCTGCTTGGTCATGGGGCCAGAAAGGCTCCGCCTTCCAAAAAGCCACCACCAGCAACAGGAAGCTGCTTCCTTTCCTCTCCCTTCAGAGCCAGCATTTCCTTTTTTGTTTTAAAAAGCATTCCTCGTCTGCGTCTGCGGCCCAGCCCTTCCCTCCACCCAGCCTGGGGCTCACACACACCCCCAGCCATCTGCACCTCTCCTGCATTGTTTTCTGCCCACCAGAGGGACCCTGAGGTTCCTGGTGGATCTGGAGGGCACTGGGTACCCACTAAGCGCACCTGAGGCAGAGAGAAGGCAGGACACAGTGGCTCTGGGCACAGTTTTTCTCTTGCTGGGAAGGTTAAGTGAACCACATCATTAAGAGCTCAGAGCCTCAGCCACCCTTGGTAAAATACCTCCTTCCCCAAAAATCGACTTCTCGAGACTGGTTGAGTCTGCAGGGACACCAGGCTCTCTTCACCAGGCCCAGTTCTGCCTGCAACCCCAAATGGGACCCCCATTTCATAAAATAAAACATAAAAGCAACACTAGCCAAGACTGAGCCCACCGTTCTTGTCTTTCCCAACTCATGGCTAAGATTGTGTTTCACCAATCACATGCAAAGGGGAAAAAGACCCTCTGATGAGTAAGTTTGGAACCCCTACTGCAGGAATTCTCGGGGCCTTTGAAACACAAATCCCCATACTGAGGATCTCCAGAAGTGAGGTGGACAATGCGACCCATTCTCAACTATATGAATCTCTCTTTCCCGGGAGCATCCTGCAGGATGCAGTATGGGAAAGGCTGCATTTGGATTTTCAAGGTCCTCAGGCTTCTTGTTGGGGTAAGAGTCCTCAAGACAATGCTGAATGAGTGAGAACACTCGGGTCACTTTTTAAAAATTACATGTAACTTTACTTTTGGGGGTTTTTTTATTCATTTTTGTTTATCCACAAAAATTCTGTGTGCACCAGGAGTGAAGTCGGTCCTGCTTATCCATATTAAAAGTAAACCAGCCAGGTGGAGCAGTGCACACCTGTAACTCCAGCAACTCAGAAGGCTGAGGCAGGAGGATTGCAAGTTTGAGGGCAGCCTCAGCAACTTAGCAAGACCCCTGTCTCTAAAAATTAAAAGGGCAGGGGATGTGGCTCAGTGGTACAACACCTCTGAGTTCAATCCCTAGTTACCAAGAACTAAAATAAAATAATTGGCTGTGCTGGCACTCAAAACATCCAGGTACCACGCGAAAGAAGGCCCCACCACCCCACAAGCAACTCACCTCATCAGATTTGCAGAAAACAAAGCCCCATGAATATGATCGTTATGTCGCCAAGAAAAGGGTACACTGCATGCTGCACAAAACATTATCTTTAATAATCACGGCTGGCCTCGTTCATGCACTGCACACTTTCTTTTCCTGTCTTTTTTTTTTTCCAACTTTGAACACAAGTTTTAATTCATTCTCACAATTATTCTGAGGGTGGAAAAATGAAAAGGGGGAGGAAAAACGCGGCAAGCGAATAGGAGGACTTCAGCCCCGTCATTTGGAAAGGCAATCTGCACTGTTGCCCCAAATGCCAGGACAACCCAGAAATACAGAGACACATGAATATGTAGGTTTGCTATGTGGTGGTGGCGGCTGCTGGGACTGATGAGAAACAGACGCCTGGGAATAAGTGACAAAGCATTTTTTTTATCTCAACAGCTGTCCTCAGAGTACGCCTGGGCCTCTCCACCCGTGCTCTAGAATCAGGAAGAAAGCCAAGATGGACACACAGATACTGGATGAAAAGGTGGCACCTTCCTGGGAGCCACTGGAAAGAATTTATGACATTATCTTGACAGCAAAACCAGCAACAGATGGGGGGGGTGCAGGACGAAAAATCTGCAGGAATTTTTTAAGACAATCACCAGGTCCCACAGGAGTAAAGGTTTTCAGGGGATCTCCCTGGAAAAATGAATAGCCCTTGAAATTCACAGCCAAGGACTCAAGATAATCCACATGGGCTAAGCCAGGTCCCCCCCAAAGGGCACTCAGAGGGCTCTCCGGGAATCTGTCTGACCCTCAGGGTCCCTAAGACATTGGATGAGTAAGGAGCAAACCCGTTTGCTTCCTCTTGGAGGAAAACCCTTGAGGTGGAGACCCATGTTCCTGGAAGACGGAATTGGAAGGCTGCTGTGTCCCCCTCAGTCAGCAAAGCAGGCCCAAGGTAGCATCCTGTCTCACTCATGAGTCCTTGAGTCCCAGGTCTGACTCCCAGCTCAGTGCCCCTCTATGAACCTCCCTTGATGAATTCTCCCTGACAGGTGTTCCTGGCAAGTCACTTCCCCACTTTCTGTTTCCTCACCTGCTAGAGGAAAGGGTTGGTAGGCGTAGAGGTGCACACCTGGAATCCCAGGCACTCAGGAGGCTGAGACAGGAGGATCCGAGTTCAAGGGCAGCATCAGCAACTTAGGGAGACTCTGTCTCAAAATAAAAACTATAACAGGTGTGGAATGTGGCTCAGTGGTAGAGTGCTTCAGGGTTCAACCCCAAGTCTACTAAATCAACCCCAAAGACAGACACCCCAAAGGCTCTCTGATCAACACTGATAATTGCTGAACTCAGGCTGCAGCATGTGAAGCATGCATCACTACTGTCCAGAGAGCAAGATTTCACCATGCGCTGTGCACTGCCTGGACAGAGACCTCCTAACCCTCCCTCTGCTATCTTAGAGCCAGGAAAGGTCCTTCTACTTGGTCAGGCCAAGGGGACTCCCCTGTGCTGCAGGCAACCATGAAACTAGAACCCACAATCCTTGACACATAACCCAGAACTCCACAAAAGCCGGTGCAAAACTAGAACCCAGAATTCCTGACAGGACCTCAGCCACCGGGTCATATCCCATTTCTTATATAAACCCTTGGACATGCCAGGCACAGTGATCACCTTAACTACTCAGGAGGCTGAGGCAGGAGGATGGCAGGTTCAAGGCCAACCTCAGCAACGTAGCAAAACCTTGTCTCAAAATAAAAAATAATGAAAACTGAGATGCAGCTTAGTGGCAGAGCACATGACTAGCATGCACAAGGCCCTGGGTTCAATGCCAGCACTGCAAAAGTTTTTTGTTTTTTAAATTAAAAACCTAGACTTGGACATGGTCAAAGATGAATCGACAAAAGGATAAATGGATAAAGGCTACCGTTTCATAAATCCTGGCATTCCCACTAGGAAGCAGGGAAAATGTCATACCCTAGAGACTTTAAATGGACAGACATCAAATGTGTTCATACACTTTGATCCAGCAAATTCCACTTCTAGGAGGATCCTCGTTGCGGCATGGTTTATTGAAAAAACAGCCTGAAAGCCGACATTGGGGTCTGGTTAGAAGAAGTCTGGTCTGACCACACAGTGCAGTCAGTGTAGCGGTACCGGTACCGCGGGGCACTGTGCCGAGAAAGACAACGTGTGCAAGGCATTTAGAAGCACAGGGTGTCTACTGATATGCAAATGCAGAGAGTAGAAAGACTGGAAGAATAATTCAGCAAAATGTTCAAGGAATTAACTCAAAGGTGATATTAGGAGTGATTTTTTTTTTTTGATCTACCTTATATTTTGTTTTTTCATCGTGAACACGTTATATCATCTTAAAATATTTTAATTAAAGGTAGAATGCTAAAGAACACGCTACTTATCAGAAGAATTGTCTAGAAAGAATAAGGCAGGGAGTCATTAAAAAAATTATGAGTAAGTTGATCTCCAGGCAGCTTCTTGTTTCTCAGAATGAGACCAGCCTTGGGCTGGGTGCTTAAGGACTTGCGGACAGAACCTATCTGTGAGGATGTGCTGGGCTGGACATGTGGGACACAGCCCCATGCCAAAGGCTGGACAGCCTGGGGTGACCACCAGTCAGCCCAGTGATGGAGACGCCTGCCCCTGGGCCTGCCTTTTTAGTTATTGGCAATTTCCTGGGTATTAGCAGCCATGACCTTGAACAGAACCACCACCACCACCATGTCTAAAGGCAGCTGCAAAGTTCAGAACATGGGCTCCCAAGGTGAGTCAACTCAGGTTCCACTACCTCCTCGATATCTTCATCCCTCAGAGCCACAGTTTCCTCATCTTCAAAATCAGGATAAAAATCTCACAGAACCATTGTGTTCAACAGGGTGATATAAGGCAAGAGCCTAGCAGAGAGCTGGACACACAGGGGGTGGCCAAGAATGTTCCTCATTCTACATGGGTCCTCTCCTTGCAAAGGGGGTTCCCACAACCCCAGAGGCACCTATGCAGCTTCCCCTTTGAGCGGAATATAAAAAGAGATTTCAACCAGCGTGTTCTGGAAGGATGTCCCTTTTTTTTAAAGCACAGCTCAGAGACATGGCCACTGGCTTTCCTACCTCTCCACACCTCTGCAAGACCTTGTCACCACGGGTCATCACCTTTGCACGGCCCCTCTCCAGCCTCAGACAGCAGGCAGGACGAGAATGCTTCTAGTGTTCCCAGAATTTTGAGCCAACCAAGGCCACTGAAAGTAAAGAAGCAACCCCACTCCTGTCCCCAGGCAGCAAACCCCAGTGTCCTACTCCTATGTTGCCGTGGGCTGCAGAGATGCAAAGGCCTCCCTCCAGCACCCCCAGCCCTCTCCAGCTCACAGCCTCTAGAAACTGCAGGTCCCCCTCCAGGCCTTCAGGAAGTAGGTTTGTCCACAGAAAAAGTTGGCAAGGTGAAAGTGGGCACCTAAAGGGACAGTGCCACAGCTCTGTGTTCCCTCAGGGATGATTAGAGTCACTCGGGCCAAGGGTTAAAACCATGGCAGAGAAATGTCATACTCCAGGACAGTGGCTGAGTCAGGAAAGGAAAGCCAACTTTCGGTCTCACTTCTGCCAGGGACAAGGGACTTGGGAGAAATCACCAAGTCTCTAGGAATATCTCCCATGGAGCCAAGAAGTGGGACTGGCTAACACTTCAGTGGGATTCCCAGTGCAGGGCCCAGTTCCCAGCATTCCCCAGGAGCTGTGGCACTGCAGGCACTACTGTCCACTTCTGTGACTCCCCCTTTAGACTGAAAGTACCCCTCAATCCCCAAGACAGGAGGGCATCCCACTCATCTCAGAACCCTTGCCAGACAGCAGCCCAGCAGGAATTCAGGAAGCAGCAGCAGCAGGAGCATGCCCCTGTGTGCCCCCAAGGACCTGATCCGAGGACACAGGACACCCCTCACCACCTCCAGCAGTTCCACTATGTGGACACTCGCGGAGGGCCCAGGGAAAGCTGCAGTCCTCAAAACAGCAGGGCTCTGACCTCTGCAGGGCCCACTTGAGTGTGGATCAGGCCTCTCTGACCTGACGCCTCCCCCCAGCACATCTTGGCTCCAGAGCAACTTCTCAGAGAAGTGGCCAAACTACACTATACTTACCATGACTCCCAGTGTCCTCTCCCCTGGGGAACACATCTCTAGGTCAGCTTGCATAAGCACAAAGTGGGAAGCCTGGGTGGGACGGAGCCTGTACATGGGAAAGGCTAGTGTGCTGGCAGGAAAGAGCAAGTTACAATGTACCCAAAAAAGTGAATCTCTGGAAGCTGAGGCAGGAGGATCAGGAATTCAAAGGCAGCCCTAAGCAACTCAGTGAGGCCCTGTCTCTAAATAAAATACAAAGAAAGGGCTGGAAATGTGGCTCAGTGGTCAAGCGCCCCTGGGTTCCATCCCCAGTACCAAAAAAATAAAAGTGAATCTCAGCAGGCGATGTGAATGTCTGTTTTTGCATACTCTATCTCACCAGCACAGGGCACAGATGGGACCCGCAGAGGATGAAGGGAGGAACTGGTTTGAGGCAGGCCAGGTGTCCCTCTGTAAGCACAAATGGAGAGTGGGAACATCCCACTTGCCTTAGTGGGTTTCTCAGACCCCTAAAAGGGTCTGAGACAAGGAGACAAGGCACCAGGAGTGATCAGGATCAAGTGAATCCTACGACTCTTTCTATAGATTGACTCTGGTTGTGTCTCCTGCCCATCCATTCAAAAAAAAGTATGTATGTGTGTATAACATTACCACTTGCCTCCTTCCACCATTTTTAATCCAGCTGGTCCACAGAGAAAAGCTGTCACCGGGCAGCCAAGCACACCAGTGCCTGCATGCCTGTCGCAACCTGAAATCTTGGACTGCAGCAGCCTGCCCCTGATCAGGGTCTTCCAGAGACATCTCACATGCTGCTTCTCCCACCAACTGCTCATTTAATGAGGGCCAGAGTGGACTGTGGTTCCTAAGGTTCTACAACAAGTCTGACGTCGTTGCATGAGCCAAGCAAGCCCTGTGGCCAGACCCTTCTTCAAAAGCCAGGAATCCAATGTCGCAAGCACAGTCTCTGGGGGCCTGGCCTAGTGGTAAGAGGAGTCTGCAGCACAGAAAAGAAAGCCAAAGGGACCCTGGCCTCCTGCCTGGCCGTTCCAGTGCTGTTGGGGGTGGAGCTGCTAGGATTGCTTCCTGGCCAGTGGCATCCACCTCTAGGAAGTCAGAGCGAGCTGTAAGAAGTCCTTTCTCTCAAAGGGGCTTGGGCATGGATGGATGTCACTGGGTCCTCACCAGGGAGCTTCTAGCTAAGATGCCACAGGTGTGAGCAGACCGTCCCCATGTTACAGATGAGGGAGTTTGACAGTCGAAGTCATGGGACTTGCCCAAGGCCACACAGACTGAGCCAGGATGGCTTTCAAAGCTGTGGGCTTCTGTTCTTCACCACACTGTCCCTGTCAAGGTTCTTGTAGGAATCAACTTACCTTCTATTTTGTCAGTCTAGTAAATCTGGATTATAGAATTATTCTAAAATATGAATATGAATATAAACACTCACCAATGCTTCATTCAATGTAACTGAGTCTCCTTCCCTAACGCACCGAAGGCAGAGCTTTAGGAGCCCTCAGAGACCCACATCAGCCTGCTCATTTTGCAGATAAGAAAGCTTAAGCCTCCAGGAAAAAATGATTCACCCAAACTAGCTGGTGGCAGTCCCAGGAACTAGTTCCAGGGGTCTAAATTCCTATCCCAAAGAGCAACCCAGATCCTGCCTTTTCAGGGAGCAGGTGAGCCCAAACCTATACCACAGTGGGAAGAACAGAAAGCTGGTATTAGTCTCATTCACCCTGAAAATCGCACTCGGGCTGCCTTTGGCTGCCAGAGATGACCATTCCAACACACTCATCAGGGAGGCCACTCAGTCAACCAGCACTGAGACCCCAACAGCTGGAGGCTTTGAGGTGTCACCATGCTGCACCTTGGTCTAAATGAGCAAGACTAGAAGTCAGTTCACCTGGAGGACAAACAGCCATTTGCAGAGAATGAACAGCAAACCATTCTCCTACATTCACCCTGGGATCCAGGAACCACTTCAGAGCAACACGGAGACCACCCGACACAGGCCAACTCAGAGAACATTCTCTCAGCCCAACAACACAGCAGTCCAACCAGACACACACTGCTGGACAACGACCCCTCCTCCCAGAACTAAACCACACAGGCCACCTATTGTGTCCGCTTAAAAACTGAACTTCGCTGGGCAAACACACTCTGGCCGTGTTCAAGAAATCAGTTTCACTTGGAAAACACTTGGTAGTCCACATACAGAAAGGCATGTTGGAGGGCTTTGTGGGTTTGTTTTTTAAGCAATGTCCTGGTCAGTCCTGCCATAACAGGCATAATAAAAACAACAACAATAATAATAATAATAGCCAACACTAATTGGATTCTTCCAATGTCCCTGGATTTGTAGCTGTTAAGCAAATAAAACTAAGGGAGACTCACTCCGAGCATTTCAGATCAAACAAGGATTCAGGCTTGTGGTGTGTGTGGAGGGAGGATTGGTCTTGTAATAATTACAGCAATGACCGTCTGCCCTCTGACAGCTGGCAGAGGCAATTAGCAATAACAAGGGGTGGGTGCCTTGAGGATCCAGTAAAACAAAACATCCCCAGACCTACAGGAGACCAGATGTGGCAATGCATGGTAGTGGAAGGTCCCTCTTCAAGACAGGGCAGCTATTAACTGTCCCCAAGAATTTCAGAGGTCTCCCTGTCCCTGGACAAAAGCAAGTTGGGAATGCACTAGTTTCCATCTATTGTGTAAGGGGTGGGGGGAGCTCTCCCTTCTGAGAACCCAACAACCCTTCTGGATGATTCTTCCAAATCCTTTTAATGCTGCACTACCCAGCTATAATTTGAAAGAGGAGGCCCACATTTCTTCTTTACACTCCATGCAGACTTCAGCAGAAGCCCTTAAGTAGTGCCATCTTCCCACCAAAAGCTTCCTTCCCCAGCATAATCCTTCCTAAGCCAAAACCCCACGTTTAGGGGGGAGCTGGGGGGAGGGAGTGGGTAATTACATTTTGAGGAATGAAAGACTGTGGCATCAGGAAAGGAAAGCACCAAACGCCTGAACAGTAAAAAATGCAGTTTCAGCAAACACTTTATGAAAAGCAACAGACAAGACCTGGAGGGGAGGAGAGGAAGGGACAAGAACCGGACCAGGGCTGGAGGGAAGGCAGAGGGCAGGGGACCTCCCCATCACCCCAGCCCACAGCGAAAAGTCCAACGCGTGACTCAGTGGGACACGACCCCGGCAAGCCCTGGAAATGGGGTGGGGGCGGAGAGAAGGCTGGCAGGGGAATTCGGCGCGGAGCCCACGCCGGTCACCGGCTCCTCCAGCTCCCATCCCGGTTCCCAGTCTGCGCCCTCTCCTCCAAAAATCCTGCCCAAGGTGAGTGCTGATCCTGGGTCCTCAAGCTGCCGCATCAGCGAGGGAGGCGACGGAGGAAGCCTCCAAGGAGGGGACCAGGTTCCAGGATGCAACTCGGGAAGGAGTGAGCTGGGGCCGCTCCTCGCGCCCAGTCGGGGTCCTGGACCCTTTGGAGTAGCGGACCCTTACCTCTAGGGTCCGGATCTCCTGCTGGGTGAGGTCATTGGACACCGCGCACTTGGTGCGGAGCCCGCGCAAGCTGCCGAGGGAGATGTCGATGAGCTTCTGGAGCTGCCCGCACTGCTGCAGAGCCCGGCTGGCCGCGGCCCCGGCGCCCCCGCCGCCGCCCTCCTTCTTCTCCCCCATCGTCGCCGCGCGCAGCGCCGCTCTATCCATGCCTCGGCATCGGGGCAGCTGGGGGCCGAGGCGGGGAGCCCGGGGGCACGGGCGCCTCGGCAAGGAAGCCCCGACCTGGAAGGCTGGACCAGGAGCGCCCTCCGTGCTGCTGAAGCCGGGGTTCCAGGAGAGCCGCCCGCCGAGACCGCTCCTCCCGCCGCCCAAGCGCGGCAGCAAAGCGAAAGCCGCGGCGACCCGACGGCTGCTGCTGCCGGAGCCTTTAAGCGGCAGCGGGGGCCGGGTCAGGGCAGCCAGGCATGCTGGGACTTGTAGTCCGCCCCGCGCACCTGCCGCCGGGCCCGCGCCCTCGGGAGCCCCCGCCCGCACCCTTGGCCGCGCAGCCGGGCCTTCCCTCCCGGCAGGCACGAGCGGCGAGAGGGGGCCCCGCCTGGCGCCCGATGAGGCGTTGCTCAGCTCCGGCTCCTCCCCAGGGCGCAGAGTCGGGGGAACCAGTCTCCCCTTCCCCCCTCCCCTCCCCGCAACCTCGCCTAGGAGCTTCCCGCGACCCCCGGATGGGGCGGGGCAGCAGCCCGTGGCCCCCTAGACGGGAGGAGGGCGTTCCTCCTGCAGTTCTGCCGCAGCCGCTGCCTGGAAGATGGGGGACCGCGGAGGTTCCGGAATTTTATGTGGATTTAGGGGCCGCCATCTAATAGGAAGGTGCTTAAAGAATTTTTCCCAAGCTGGAGGTGTGCTCAGTGGTAGAGCAATTGCATAGCTTGTGCAGGGTTGATCCGCAGCCCTGGGGGACAGACAGGGGGAGAGACAAGGGGGGAAGGGGGAGAGCCGTGGGGGGAGGGGCAAGTCCTACACTAAAGGGAATGATCCAGCATGAAGAAAGGCGAAAGAACTTTCAGGATCCTATTTACTCACCAAAATCAGTGTGCCATCCCCTACCCAGCAGGCCAGCCCAGGGACACTGGAGACAGTGCATAGTTTTGTCAAGTCCTTATTGCTGAGCTCTGTAGATCAAGATAGCCTGGGTTCAAATTCTGACTCCACCACTGCCTGGTGTCTGACCTTGGGCAGATGCTTTTCCTTTGAGCACCAGAGTTTCCCTCTCAGTCGGATGGGGCCGTGATAGTGCCTGTCTCATAGGGTTCTCATGAAAGATTATGTTTGTTATTGACACATGCAGTCACTGGATAAACGTTAGCAAGTGTTGCTGTCCAACCTCAGCTCTCCTAATAAGGCTCTGAACCCACTAGTCCCTGGGCATGGCAGCAGTACCTCTAGGGACTGGAATTAGTGCCTCCTACCTCACATACCAACCCCACCCCAGGTGTTCGCCCTCCTCTGCCATCAGTCCGATGTGTAAGTTCTGTTATCTAGCAATACTGAAAAACCAAGGCTCTGATCAAAGGTCCCACACCTCTGTACTTTCGACATCTGCCAACCAGAAGAAATGTTTCCCTTCTGAATTATCTCTTTTAAAGCTCCTGGATTGCAGAAACCACTGGCTAATTTATCTTTGCACCCTTTTCACAGAGTCAAATACAGTACAGTGCCTTGTGCACAGTAAAGTCTCCATTAAATTGTGCAACCAGTCTCATGAGCTCTTAGGCAGGCCCTATGCCAGGTTTCTCTTATCTCTCAGGCCAGCTGAGGCCTAGGCACTTGGGGTGGGGGTGGGGGGGCTGTGAACGGATAGAGAATTGAGTCTTTTTGTTTTGTTTGTTTTTATTTTTTGTTTTTGAGGCTGAGGCTGAGGATGGGACAGGACGTGAGATCCCAGCATTATATTCTTATTTGATCTACAGACACTAAAACAATCAGTACTGGCTGGTGGTTTATATCATACCTTCCTTTAATGTCATTTGACATTTCAAAACAAATTAAATATCAGATCTTAAAAAAAAAAACTATGGTAACTTTAAAATGCACTTTTGACAACCCCTCTTCTGGGGATTTTCTGAAATAAAAAGGAGTTCCAGCAAACTCTGTCCTTTCCCATTAAGAATCACTGATCCAGCCAGGTGCAGTGATGCATACCTATAATCCCAGGAACTCAGGAGGCTGAGGTAAGAGGACTGTAAGTTCGAGGCCAACCTCAGCAACTTAGCAAGACCCTCTCTTTATTTTTTAAATTAAAAAATAATTAAATTAAAAAATAAAAAGGGCTGGGGATGTAGTTTAGTGGTTATAGACCCCTGGGTTCAATCCCTGATACCTAAAAAATAAGTAATCACTGCTCCAGTTCTCACTTTATAATGGGAACCTCCTGTAGTATATTTGAGTCCCCTAACCCTGATTTTTGCAGCAAACTAATAATTACCCTGAAAGAGAAACTGAAATCATGGTTGTCAAACTCAAAACATGTATCACAATTACCTAAAAGGCTTGTTAATTCCTACAATGATGGGTCCTACGCCTATAGTTTCCTAGGTCAGAGGGTAGAATTTGCATTTGGGGCACGTTCTCAGGTGATGCTGATACTGCTGGTGTGGGGACCACACTCTGAGAACCATGGCACACAGGAAGGTCAGTAGGCCAGAGAACCATCTCAAGGGACTGACTCGTTCAGAACTTCCAGCAGACAGACTTGAGCAACTGCCTGACTCCATTTGTAAGCAATTGCCTGATAAGTGCCTATTTATGCATTTACATCAGCTTGTAATTGCCATGGGGCCTCTAGGGTCACTTTCTGTGGGAAGCCACATCCTGAGAAAGGCCGCTCCTGGCCTGTGGCATCTACACCTATCCATGCCACCACAGCAGTGGCATCAGGGCTGGGGACCGGGCAAGGCCAGCTCCCCGGCTGCTCTCCACCAGGCTCCAAGCAGCTGCTCCCACCTCTGTGGTCACTTGTCCTTCTGCTTGCCCCAGCTCTCCTTCCCAGGTCGCCTCAGGGGGACTCCAGCTGTTGTGTCTGAATTTATATATCCAGTCAGCCACTCTGTCCCTTCCCATGTACAGAACCACCTCTTGGAGATGGGGAAGAAAGGGTTTTAAAACAATTTAACAAATATTCCGTATTTGTTAAGTGTCTACTTGTGTTGCAGGCCCTGTTCTGGGCACTGGAAAATAGCAATGAACTTAACAAAGATCTTTCCTCTTAGGGAATTTACATTCTGAGAAGACAGATAAGCAAGTAGAAAGCACAATGTACCAGGTGCTAACAGTAGGTGGGACAGGGCAGGATGGAATTTACAACATCGAATAAAGCTTTTTAGGAAATGGGATTGTCAGTCTGTCTCTGAATTGTATGACCTTGGGCAAGTCTCCCAACTCATAATACTGCTCCTCATTTGCAAGACAGAGATACTATGTTGTGAGGATAAACAGATAAGTCTATGCTAGGTGTGGTGGCGTACACCTGTGATACCAGTGGCTCCAGAGGCTAAGGCAGGAGGATCATGAGTTCAAAGCCAGCCTCAGCAAAAGCAAAGTGCTAAGCAACTCAGTGAGACCCTGTCTCTAAATAAAATACAAAATAGGGCTCGGGATGTGGCTCAGTAGTTGAGTGCCCCCGAGTTCAATCTCTAGTATCAAAAAAACAAAAACAAAAACAAAAAACCATAATTATGCAAAGTGATGATTTTAAAATAAGCATTCAACATATTTATTTAATAAATACTTATGATGTGTATACTTACACTGTTCCAAATGTCTCATTAACTCACTTAACCAATAGGAGTTACTCTCTTCCTCACCTTCCAGAGTGAGTGTCTTAGATGAATGTAACTATCATGTGCTGATTCTTAGGTTCAATGTCATCTCCAGTTTCTTGAGACCTTTACTGCAGCACCCTCAGTATAAAAAGATTGCTTCTTCCCTCCTTCCACCCCTCTGTCTCAGGCACCTCTATTAATGTCACTCTAAGTTTTCCCCACATGCATCTGAACAACAAAGTCACCATAGTAACACGTTCATGCATAGACCAAATTAACATGAAAAGGGTACTTGCTATGTGCCAGGCTCAGGGGCAGACTTCAAGTGAAGGAAACCAAGTCTTTTTATCATGTGGAACACATGAAAGGGTGGAGGCAGAACATCCACAAAGCAATGAATATATTACCAAAATACACTCAGAGAGTGATGGATGCTATGGAGAAGAAAATATTTAAAAAGCCAATACCTGATAGTCCCCAGGAGGATGAGGTACTTTATTCTCTGAGATGGTCAGAGAAGTACTCTCTGCCCATTGAATTGAGATATGAATAAAGAAAAGAAGCAAGCAATGTATACACCAGGAAAGAGTCGTTCCAAGCAGTGGAAACATCACAGACAAAGGCCCTGAGGTAGGAAAACTTGGCACACTCCAGGAACAGAATGAAGGCCAATGTGACCACAGAGTGATGAGAAAGAACAGAGGTTGGTGATGACGTAGGAGAGCTGGGCAGGAGCCAGATAAAGTAGGACATGGGGAGGAAGTTTGGCCTTCTCTCTAATTCTTTGTTGCTCCTAATGTGGTCCAAGAGTAGCAGCAATCTCCTGGCCTGGGAGCTTGTTAGAAATGAAGTCTCCTTCCCAACCCCAGATCAAATGAATCACAGCCTGCATTTCAGCAAAATTCCCGTATGTCTATTAAAATTTTAGAAACACAGCTTTCTCAGTCTGTGGAAAGAAAGACACATTCTTTGCAGAAGAAGACTTAAAAGATCCCTCTTGTCACCACGTGGAGAGTGGGTGGTAGAGAGACAAGGGCAGAAGAAATGGCACTGGTTTGGAGGCTGCGATGACCAGAGAATCAACAGGACAAGCCAATAGGTCAAACGTGGAAGGAAGGAAAGAAGGAAGGAAGGAAGCATTTTGGCCTTGCATTGGGGGGGGGGGCACCAAGTGTGGACACATCCACTCTTCCTTGCTCACCACGCCCAGCATCACCTCAGGATTCAGCAAACTTCTGTTAGAGCCTAGTGCAGTGCGGGTGCAGATCCTGGGGTCCTGGATTCCCTCTTCAGTCAAATCACCCAAGAAATATGTGGAGTTGCTCTAAAGAGACCCATTTTCTTGTTAGCACATACCCCTACCCGTGCTCACTCATTCATTCATTCAACAAATATTCATTAAATCCCCAATATGTGCTCAGCACCGAGCCACACTAGGTTACAGCAGTGAATAGCATGGTCATCTCTTGGGATTTTCAGGGGATTAGTTCCCGGGCCCCTGCAGATACCAAAATCTGCATATGCTCAAGTCCCTATGTAAAATGTCATAGTAAAGGCAGGTACTGTGGTGCACAACTGTGGCCTAGGCTCCTGGAGAGGATAGGCCTGTCCAACAGAAGGAAACCCTGTCTCCAAAGCAAAACAAATAAAATAGGGTGTGGTCTCTGACCATCAGCTGCCTGTATCCTCCTTCAATCATCTCTGGGTTCCTTATAATACCTAATACAATATAAATGCTATGAAAATAATTGCTCTACTGTTTTGTGTAGGAAATAACCATAAGAAAAAAAAAAAGTTTAAGGTCCTGGGGATGTAGCTCAGTGATAGAGCTCTTGCCCAGCATGGCAAGGCCCTGGGTTCCATCCCCAGCACTGAGGGGGGAATAAAAAGTCTATACATATTCAATACAGATGAAATTTTTTAGAATAGTTTTGACCTGAGGTTGGTGGAATCCACAGATGCAGAATGCATGGATACGGAAGGGGCAGCGGCACATCACTTTACAGTCTATGACAGGATGTCCTCTCTGAGCTGGCAATGCTCCTGTGAGGTCATCCTAAGGCCTGTCCCATGTTGCTCTGCAGCTAGAAACCCGTGGGTTCCCTGTGGACCCCAGAGAGAAGCGTGAATTCCTGAGCAGAGCTTGCAAGGCCCTTCCTTCCCGGGCCCTGCTGACCTCTCCAAGCTTATCTACTACTCAAGGCTATTTTGAGTAGATGCCCCAGTTTAAGAATCTAATGAAAATTTTAAAAGCGTCCCTCCAGAATGCAGAATAAAGAGATACCCGCAAGATTGTGCCAAAACATAGGGTAGTGGGGTTGTGGGCCCCTTAAGGCTGGCCATGAATCCCAGGGCTATAGACAAGGCTAGGAACCCTGCCTAACTAGAGATCCCCACTGTCCTTCCTCAACAATCTCAGGTCACACTTTCACGTCACAGTGTCTCGGCTCAGGCCCTCACTTCTGTCAGCGGCCATCTCCTTACTAAATCTGGACTCCTCCTGTGGGTCTAGTTTTCATGCACTCTTCTTCCTCTCCACAGCAGAATTCACCTAACTGCCCTGCTCCCAAAGAATTTTACTTTTGGAACTTATTTTTGTTTTCCCCTACCGGGTTGCCCCACCTGGATAGTGAGTCCTCCTCGCTCAGTGGTAGATCCTCATCACCACGGTGAGGTTTCTCACCTCCCTGAGGTTTTATTTCCTCATCCCTAAAAACTGAGTGTAAAAAGCCTGATTCACACCGTCATCCCACCAACTCAGGAGACAGAGACAGGAAGATTGCAAGTTCAAGGGCAGCCTCAGCAACGTGGCGAGAGGCTGTCTCAAAATTTAAAAAAAAAGAAAAAAAAGGTACTAAAAAGGACTGGGGATGCAGTTCAGTGGTACAGCCCCTCTAGATTTTGACACCAGTACCACATTAAGAGAGAGAGAGAGGGAAAAGAGTATAATAATCCCTCCTTCCAGGGTAGACACCCCTGAAGGGTCAAGAAAAGAAGCAGATAGGATGACCCACAGCAGTAAATAAAACACAACGGACAGAACGCATTTCAAAGGCAAAGAAAGCAGGGCTTCTCTCTAGGGAGACTGAGAGATACTGTGGGCTCTTTCTAGAAGACACATCGCTCCCACCGCTGCCGTGTGGACAGAACCAGGCTGTGGGTCAGGCTGCCAGAGGAACCGGGTTGAAAAAATAATCTGCTCATCCTTAAAACTGAAGACACCCACGTTGTCACAGGCTTTTTCAGGCAAGTTGGCAAGACACAGAAGTACTCTGGGAGATGTAGGGAGAGACGGATCCAGGAAAGGTCAGGAGCTGGCGTGGGTACCTTCTGTGTCTCCAGGTACCATCCAAACCATTTATCCTCCTCCACTCCCAAAACCCTGGGCCCTGGGAAGCCATCAAGGTACACCATGTGCTCTCTGGCACCTTGTGTTCTCTTGTAGTAATCTCCAGGTCACTTTAGCTCATTTATTCTGGACTCTGGCTTCCTCTACACCCCTAAATTCCACCAAAGCCTCTTCATCAAAACCAGCCACTTTTTTCCTTTTTTCTTTCTTTTTAAATTTTATTTTCTACCACTGAGGTACATCCTCAGCCCTTTTTTTATTTTTTTTATTATTATTATTTTTTTTTTTTTTTAATTTGAGACTGGGTCTTGCTAAATGGCCCAGGCCCGGCCTTGAACTTGTGATCCTCCTGCCTCAGCCTCCCGAGCCATTGGGATTCCAGGCCTGCACCTCGGTGCCCGGCCCCTTTGCTTTCATTATCACCTTTGTCACTGTCACTTGTTCATGTCCTTCTATCCCTCCCTACCGTACACAGACCCACGCTCCATCTTGACGAGCACTCCCTGGCTGACATCCAACAAGCCTGTCCCCTTCCTTCCACCACATGAGCCTGGCTGATGCCCAGCCCTCACAAAACCCAACCTTCCCCCTTCTCCAGCTGCTCAATGATGCTGGGAAAGTGTGCAGCCCGCTGACGGGTTGCCCTTTAAATTCATGACCACAAACCTCAAATTGGCATTCCTCACGCCTGGCAAGCCTACCAGCCTTTCCTAGAAAGTTCATTTTCCTCTTCTCCAGGATGGCTATTTCATGCATTTTTTTTTTTTTCTGTGTGTCCACAAACCACCTTGCACTCCTCAGCTCCTGATCCTGGCTCATCCTTCATGGAGAAACCAAAAGCCAGCAGACCAAACCCACCCACTTTCCTGTCCCTGTGCCCGTGAGTCCCCCCCTCTCCTCCTGGGACCACACAAGAGGCATCCTGTGTAAACCTAAGGCCGATGACCTCTGCCTGGACTCTGGGTCTCACCCTCTCAAGCAGGCTCGAAGCCTCCACTCCAGCAAGTATCCTGCTTTTCCCTGAATCATTGTTTTCTCCCTTTCTACCCAGTCATGCTCATGTGCACACAAACATGTTCTGATCATCTCCAACAAAGAGAGAAAGAAGAGAAAGAAGAACGGAAAGATGGAAGAAAGCAAGCAAGAAAACAAGCTCGCTCTTTCTGTTAGGCGAAATTTAGAATTCACTCAGATGGTTCAGTTGACATCAAAGAAGGGGCTGGTTACAAAGAGAAGGAACAAACAAGGAAGTTGAGACACCCAGAGACAAGCAAAGGTGGGTGGGAGTAGTAACTCCCAGGCAAAATAAGGGAAGAAGAGTGTCCGAGGGTCCAGGAGGACTGGGTAGCCCCCAGAGACGGTAGGCGCAGAGCACCACTCACACTGAGGCAGAGGGGGGTAACACCGCTTCTCCTGCTTCCAGCCTCCTGCTCTCCTGCCTTTGCCCCCCGCCCCTTGGAGACATCTGGAAGTGACCTAGCAAGAGTCTCTGGGATGCCCTGCAAAAGGATCCCTCTCCCAGAGCTCAGAGTGGGACACAAATGGGCAGAGCTAGGAGATTTTCTAGTACACCTTCCCTTGTCCCCAAATCCCCCGCCAGCGTCTGCTTCATTTATAGCAAACGTTCTTGAAAGAATTGTCTGCACTCAACTTCTTCACCACACAGTCTTTCTCCGGCCCACTAGTTTACCTTTTGTCTCCATCACACAGCCCAACAAATTCTCCATGAAATTCTTCTTCTTCTGTGTGTGTGTGTGTGTGTGTGTGTGTGTGTGTGTGTGTGTGTTACTGGTACTGGGAATTGAGCCCAGGGGTACGCCATCACTGAGCTACATCCCCAGTCCTTTTTTATTATTATTATTATTATTTTTCAACAGGGTCTCCCTAAGTTTCTGAAGCTGGCTTCCAACTTGGGATCCTCCTGCCTCAGCCTCCTACATAGCTGGGCTTACAGGCATGTGCCACTGTAGCCAGCTGATACTCCTCTTTTTAAAGTCACCTATGGTCTCCACCTTCCAAATCTCAAGGACAGCCTGCCACATCCTCCTCCTTGAAACAATCCTCTTAGCTGGGCACACATGCCTAGAGTCCCAGCGGCTTGGGAGGCTGAAGCAGGAAGATCCCAAGTTCAAAGCCAGCCTCAGCAACTTAGCAAGGCTAAGCAACTTAGCAAGACCCTGTCTCTAAATAAAAAATAAAAAGGGCTGGGGTTGTGATTCAGTGGTTAAGCACCCCTGAGTTCAATCCCTGGTGCCGGGGGAAAAAGAAAAAGATCCACCTCTTGGCTTCCAGGACCCTAAACACTCTGCTGGTCTTTCCCTCTGGTGAGTGACTACTTCTTGGACTTCTTGCTGGCTCCTCTCTCAGGTTGACCCCAACTAGAAGAACGGTGCTTTCTCATTCTTCAACTGTCACCTCAAATGCCACCTTCCCAGAAAGGCCTTCCCTGGCTGAACTCGTACAGTCACCCCTGGCCCTTGTCACTGTGCCATGCTGCCCTGTTCATTCCTTCCATGTGACCTGTCTGGCAGCCTGGTTGCCTTATGGATTTGTTTCCCTGCTTTTGCTGGGATTTCCTACCCGACAGTTTTGTCCATTCCTTTAACCCTGGTACTTCAAACAGTGTCTAGTACACAGCAGGTGCTTAACAAGTAGTTGCCGAAGAAATGAAGAGCAAAAGACTTTGCAAATGTCTCATAGCAAGATGAAGGTGAAAAAACGGTATTTCACTTTTGCAAGACTGAATTTCCCAGTACACACATAAATATTCTGCTGGATTTTTTGATTGTTTGTTTTTAGTACCCGGTTTTGAACCCAGGGCCTCTACCATGCTCTACCACTGAGCTACACCCCCAGTCCCTCTACTGGATTATTGGAAGGAAACTTCCTTTCCTATTAAATTTATACTTACGTACGTTATACATAGTGTGAAAGTCACCTGAGCAGAGACTCTGGCAGTCTGCAGTTGGAGGTAGATAAGGTCGCACGTCATTGTCATTTTTTTTTTTTTTTTTTTTTTAGAGAGTGAGAGAGAGAGGGGGACAGAGAGAGAGAGAGAATTTTAACATTTATTTATTTTTTCTTAGTTCTTGGCGGACACAACATCTTCGTTTGTATGTGGTGCTGAGGATCAAACCCGGGCCGCACGCATGCCAGGCGAGCGCGCTACTGCTTGAGCCACATCCCCAGCCCACGTCATTGTCATTTAATTCCCAAAATGGAAGACTTAGATGAGATCATCTCTTTGCCCCTCTGGTTCTAGGCTCCATGTGGCAGCTTGAGGAAAGGTCAAGGACTAGGGCTGCAGAAGAGGCACCCTGGGTTTCAATTTCACTTCTAACCCTCATTAAGGTGTGACCTTAACCGAGTCACTTTATCTCACCACTTTATCTCATCTGTAAATTGCCTGAGTAGGTTGTCACAGGGATTAAGTAAACAATGCATACAAATTCCCATCTCTGGGGCCCGGAGCATGTGAACATATTGTAATAATACCAGTCATTTCCATAACTATTGTATGATCTTCCAATTCCAGAAGTTTCCTGATAGTCACAAGCAGCAAAAGGGAGCGGTGAACATAGACTGAGGCATTGAATTGAGACAGCCCAGTGGCTGTCTATGGCAGGTTGTTTGGAAGGGGTTTGGTGAGTGTCTAGAAATTACAGATTATGCAATGTTCTTTCCAGGATCAAAGCACTGAAGAGATTTTGGTGTCCTTTCTCACAAATAGGAGTTAAAATAAAAAATGACATCAAGAGGCTGGGGGTGTAGCTCAGTGGTAGACAACTATGCCTGATATGCACAAGGCCCTGGATTCAATACCTAGCACTGCAAAAACAGAAAAGAAAAAAACCCACAAAAGACAAAATCTAAATATGTTGAAATGAAAGACCCTCTTCAGACTTTATAATTGCATATTTCTGAGAATTCACTGAAGCCTAAGTCTTCCTTTTTCCACAGTCCCTGCTTTGTGGCCTGCCTGTAGTTATTCCAGCAACTTCTGAGCCCTGGCTCAAACTTTCCTAGGATCCAAGTGCCCAGAGCCACTTCCCACACCTGTAATATAGTTAACAACAGTGACAATGCATAGCATTTCTTTCTTTCTTTCTTTTTGCTTTTGTTTTAGTTTTAGCACTGGGAATTGAACTCAAGGGCACTCGACCACTGAGCCACATCTCCAGCACTTTTTTACATTTTATTTAGAGACAGGGTCTCACTGAGTTAAGTTGCTTAGTACCTTGCTTTTGCTGAGGCTGGCATTGAGCTCTCGATCCCCCTGCCTCGGTCACCCAAGCCACTGGGATTACAGGTGTGCGCCACTGCGCGCAGCTAATACATAGCATTTCTAGAGTCATGTTGCTCTTTTAACTCCTAGAAGTCCTGTCACCCAAGAGCCAGCTCACCCTCCACACCTTCCAGAGGGGGTTGGTAGTCATGGGGAGTTGGTATTAGCTCCGGGTTTTATTCTTGGAACAGCCATAAATATAGCCTAAGTCCTTAGGCTTATGGAGTCACAGGCCAAGGGATCTTCAAATTGTCCTTTTCCTATGCAATCCCTCTACCACGCAATCCCTCTCGCTCCTCCAATCCGACCCACACTCAGGACACAGGGCTCCCTCTTCCTAGAAGCACCACTCCGTCACCTCCAGCCCCACAAGCTCACCTCCTCACAGCTGCCAAAGTCTCCAATGCTTGTCCCCGGTGTGGAGGGACATTCCTGTCCTCAAATCGTTTGTTTTCCTTCTCTTCCTTTTACAGTGGACTGTGAGCTGTCTGAGAGAAGGGAACTTCGTACATTTCCTGATGCTCCATAATGTCCGGGATTCCCCGTCCCGTTAAGTAGGCTAACTCAACCTAAAGAGCCCTCACCAGCTGGATTTAATTTTGTGGGAGGACCTGTTTTACTGGAACCAGAGGCAACACTAATCTCATCCCCAGACAGGAGACAGATGCTGGCACCTACCCATCACAACCGCCATTGTGCCTAGAATTCTGCATTCAGGGACAGTGTGCTCTTTTCTTCTTTTTTGCTAGGCTGGGGATGGAACCCAGGGTCTCCCACATGATAGGCAAGTGTTCTACCACTGTGCTACATCCCAGCCTTTTGTGTTTTATTTTAAGACAAGGTCATGCTAAGTTTCCCAGGCTGGCCTTGAACTTGTGATTCTCCTGCTTTGCCTCCCTGAGTCACTGGGATTATTGCAAGTGTTACCACTCGAGGCCATAGACAGTCTTCTGCAATTTTTTTTTTTTTTGTACCAGGGATTTAACCACTGGGTCACATCCCCAGCCCATTTATATATATATATTTTTTTAATTTGAGACGGGGTCCTTGCTAAATGGCTGAGGCTGGCTTTGAACTTGGGATCCTCTTGCCTCAGCCTCCCTGAGCCACTGGGATTACCGAGGTGTGCCACTGTGTCTGACTCAGGCTCATTATTAATTTTTTTGAAGTTGTATTGTTCTTTTTCGGTCTATAAATGTCACTGACATTGTGTGCCAGGACTGCGGGTATGAAATGACTCAACAGGACATCCCAAGCCCACAGTTCCCCAGAGGGATATCAATGGTGCCGTGGGAGGGGGGAGCTGTGGCATCCATGTGGCTGTCAACAGAATCTGTCCTCAGCCCCATGTCAATGGGGAAGTTTCTCTTCCTTCCAAGGGGAGTGGAATGAAAGAACACACACACACACATCCCAGAATGGCAGTCCCAGGAGACTCCTGCCAAGAACCCAGAAAGGGCCTTGGGAGCAGGCCGTGTGGAGAGAGAGGAAGTTGCAGCTCCGTGTCCCAGAGAGAGGGTCCTGCTCCCCTTGAATTCCCTCCCCAATGGATCTAAAGTGGGCTTCATGCCATCTCAGCAAGCAGCTCCCTTCGATTCACTACCCACACTGTGCCAGAATGTTCTCTCTGAACATGGAGAGCCAGCACCTCCCCCTTCCCCATCCTTCAGAGGGAAACCAGGCAGTGCTGGGCTGGGCCAGCTTTAGGGTCCGTGACTTGGTTACACAGGCCCTGCACTAGGGACCCTGGGGCTGGTTTAACACTCCTCTGGAACCATCTTGAAGTTCTTTGTGATGTTTGATCTTCATTTGACCTTGGGTTCTACTAATGATGCAGCCTGGGGTGGTGGTCAGCCTCAGCCACCAAGGACTAATCCTCAGATCCAGCCTTCAAGGATCAGGGCTGTAAAATGAGGTTTCCTAGCAAAATTACAACTCTCGCCCTCCTTAATCACAGGATTCAGCCAGACCACACCCCTGAGGGTGTCTGCACCCCCCCCCCCAGCTCAGCCTGCTTCCCGGACCTGGTGGCTTGGCAGAGTGCCTCGGGCAGCAGGCTCCAAGCAGTGCCCCGTTCTCCACCCCACTCGCTGGCATCCTGCGCTGCCCAGCCGCCTGGCCACATGGGGCTCCACCCTGCTCCACAGATGCTGTCACCTCCCAGCCGAGAGCCATCGGCAAGGTTTGCTGGTTCTGCAGAAGGTTCAGATAAGGTGGTTACTTTCCGACTCCGGGTACTGAGCACTTACTGTGAAAGGCACCGCCCTGGGCACTCGCAAGGCCTGTCTCGGCATCCCCATCTCCACCCTGGGGGAAGAACTGTCAACTGCTAATCCCTGGGTATTACTGGGAAGCCCAAGTTGCGGAAGATGAAGTCACCTCAGAAGCTGCTCTTGGGTCTTCTTCTTGCGCTTCCTGCATTCAGCCTCTAGCTGCAGAGGCCCCCTGGACCCTGCAGGCCTTGGTCTCCTCCTCCTGTTCTTAGGTAGCAGTTAGGCGTGGGCAGGGAGACAGGAGTTAAAGAAAAACTCAGACCAGGGCAAATCAGCTTGGCCTCAGGGGCAACACGAGGTCTGGCTGGAGAGCTGCTTCAGGACCCTCGCCAGGCTCAGCCCTACAACCCTATCCTCCTACGACAGGAGGAAGATAGAGACATTCAGGGAGTAAGAACCAAAGGGCAAGGACACACTTGCTCAAAAGGGCCTCATTGCTAAGCCATCTTACATCTTAAGTAAGATCCTGTCCAAGTAACATGGACCAGAGATCTCTAGATCCAAGAAACAGGATGATTAAGACTGGACCCCGGGCTGGGGATGTGGCTCAAGCGGTAGCGCGCTCGCCTGGCATGCGTGCGGCCCGGGTTCGATCCTCAGCACCACATACCAACAAAGATGTTGTGTCCGCCGAGAACTAAAAAATAAATATTAAAAAAATTCTCTCGGAGCTGGGGATGTGGCTCAAGCGGTAGCGCGCTCGCCTAGCATGCGTGCGGCCCGGGTTCGATCCTCAGCAGCACCACATACCAACAAAGATGTTGTGTCCGCCGAGAACTAAGAAAAAATAAATAAATGTTAAAATTCTCTCTCTCTCTCTCTGTCCCCCTCTCTCTCACTCTCTCTTTAAAAAAAAAAAATTCTCTCTCTCTCTATCTCTCTCTCTCTCTCCTCTCTCACTCTCTCTTTAAAAAAAAAAAAAAAGACTGGATCCCACCAACCATAAATTCTGTAAAGCAAGTTCCAATGAGGATCTGTCAGCATGGCCAAAATGACCGAGACTTGCCCTTAGACTCTTAGCTACTGTAGTCTCTCAGTCCGGAGGAGAGAGGTGATATTTGGGGGGGGGGGGACCTTCTAATAGCCTCCCTCCTGCCCCCACAAAAGCTGAGACATGGGGGGGCTGGGGTTGTGGCTCAGAAGTGGAGCATTTGACTGGCATATGCAAGGCACTGGGTTCAATTCTCAGCACCACATCTAAATAAATAAAAAAGTTCCATCAATGACTAAAAAATAATTCAAAAGCTGACACATGAAGAAATAAGTTGTCACTCTATGAGGGACCCACTTTCTCCCTTGAGGGTCTTTCCCTCTCGTTTTTTTTTTTTTTTTTTCTAAAAAACTTCGTTATTTTTTTAACTTAAAATCCTCTCCTGCAAAGACACAAGAGCTGAAAACACAAAGCAAGCTCCAGGAAGATTTTAATCTCAGATATGATCTTATCTCTACTATCACCGGTCTGTCACCCTCAGTCCCATCTTATCAGTCAGCTGACCTCAAAATTCTGGATTCCAGCTGCTTCTCAGCATCATCCTGTGAATATCTTTATTTTGTTTCTTTACTCTTAGGTAGTGCTCAGTAGGAATCCAGGGCCTCACATGTGGGAGGCAAGCGCTCTAATGCTGAGCCACAACCCCGGCCACCACCATGTGAATTTCTAACCAGGTCAGGCTCATTATATGGAGGTCCCAGCTCCTGACACCTGACCCCAACTTGTCCTGTGACTTTCCACCTGCCTGGCCAAAAACATGGGGCTCCTTCTTCAGTCTTCTGTTGTCCCACATCCAGTCCATTAGCAAATCCTGTCCGCTAGCATTTTCAAATATATACACACATGAAAATTTTATACATAGGTGATACACTACATTTGATAAATTGGACTTTAAAACGTAAAACTTTTGCTCTTTTAAGGACACCATTAAGGAAGTGTGAAGCTGGGCACCTGTGATCCCAGCAGCTCAGGAGGCTGAGGCAGGAGGGTTGTGAGTACAAAGCCAGCCTCAGCAATTTAGTGAGCCACTTAAAAACTCTGTGAGACCCTGTCTCTAAATAAAATATTTTTTAAAAGGGCTGGGGATGTGGCTCAGTGGTCTGATGCCCCTGGGTTCAATCCTTGGTACTAAAATAAAAAAGAAGGAGAAGAGAAGAAAGTGCGAAAAGACAAGCCATAAACTGGTAGAAAATCTTTGCACTGAATTTCACTCCTTCCCCCAAATCCATGAGAACAGTAGGAAAGGGGTGACCTCTCCCCCCACCCAGGGAGAAGGGACACGAGGAGGGAGCGAGCAGCTACAAAAGTTTGGGAGCTGGAAGCTGATGCACCCTGGATAAAGGATTTAGCTAAGGTGAGAAGCGACCCAGGAAGACCTGTAACCAGAGTCTGCCACTGTTCCATTTGTCGTTGGGCTGTGCAAGTCCCTGATGTTGTTCTAAGCCAAAGTAGAATGAAGTGGTTCCAGGAGGTCCAGGAGAGGGGGCTTTAGAGACACAGGGAGGGATTGAAAGCTAAACCCTCCCTTTGCCCCATGTGAAGCTACTCAATAATCCTAAAACTGGAAACCCTCGTAGCCATGCAAGCTTGTTAAAAAAACAAAACCAGGAAAATCCAAATACTCATTTCAAAGAGGTAAAATATTTGCTGTGGGTTTCTGGGGACAGTGTTTGGGGTTCTGTTGATTTTTCATATTGACTCTTTTTTTATTTATTTGAGGCACCATTTTTTAAAATTAAAAATTTCAGACCCTCAGGCATCACCCAGACCAGCCGCCTGGAACTCTGTGCGGCTGGCACCTCGGAGTCTGCATTCTAGAGACTCACTTGCTGGAGGGCAGGGCTGTTGGGGATGCCAAATCAGAGGGAGGTGGGTTCCACGTCAATTTTACCTGGCTAAAGGGTCCTGGGGAAGATGATCCAAGAACAAAAAAATAGGCCACCTACAGTGACTTTAAATCGCCTTTTCTGCAGCGGATGTCCCTCAGCAAGGATTCTGAGTTCCATAGGCAGAGTCCTGGCCAAAGCTGTAGGCTGATATAGTTTGTCCCCAGGATTAGGGCAAAAGAACATTTGAGTACATTTCTAGGGATGCCCGCCTTTTCCACATATTGTGTGTGTGTGTGTGTGTGTGTGTGTGTGTGTGTGTGTGTGTGTGAGAGAGAGAGAGAGAGAGAGAGAGAGAGAGAGAGAGAGAGAGACTTTAGTAGCTTCCAAGCTCAGCAGGAGGGGTTGGGGCCACTTTATTGAAAGGGTCAGCCATGGACTTTGGGCTGATATCTGGTGGAGGCAGACAGGCGAGGACACAGGAGAACTTCAGATAGCGAGACCTGCTCTGAAGAATGGTCTGGCAGATTTATGTGGGTGGAGATTCAGACAGGGTGGTCTAGGTAGGCCATGTTCTCTCTGAACCCGGGATGATGGGTCACCAGGCCCAGGCCTGGGGATGGGTGAGTGCAGGCAGGGGCCGGCTGCAAGGCAGAGTCCCTGAGGCAGAACAAGCTGGGCACGGGCGGGCACGGGCGGGCACATCCTGGAAGGCCAGAGACAGGGTCAGGTAGGAGACCGCGCTTGACTCTGAGTACAGAGGGTGGCCAGGGAGGAGGGGGTGAGCAGGTCAGGGGAGCGCTCCTTCAGAGCAGTTCAAAAGGGCATCAGAGTCCCAAGAGCATGAAGAGAAGCAGAGAGAACCATCGGAAGGCTCTGGAATTGAATGCATGACAGGTGATAGTCTTTTGGGGGTTTTCTTGTTTGTTTGTTTGTTTGTTTTTGGTTCCAGGGATTGAACCCAGGGGTGCTCAACCACTGAGCCACATCCTCAGCCCTTTTTATTTTTCATTTAGAGACAGGGTCTTTCTGAGTTGCTTAGGGCCTCACTAAATTGCTGAGCCTGGCTTTGAACTCGCGATCCTCCTGCCTCAGCCTCCCAAGCCAATGTGATTACAGATGAGCACCACCACACTTAACCAGAGCCATCCCTCTAGCACTCTGTCCCCCCAGGATGCCATCCACCAAGATGTGATACAGCCAAGGAGGTCCTCAGCAGAGCCATGCTGATGCCAGCACCATCCCCTTGAACCTCTGAAACTGTAAGTTAAATAAACCTCTTTTCTTTGTAAGTTATTTAGCCTCAAGTACTTCATTATAGTCACAGAAAACAGACTCACACAGATAGGATGCCCCCCTTCTACTTAGCTACCTCCAGCTTCCCTATGCCAACAACCAGTACTCTGGCCATCTGAGCTTTTCCTTTCCTTCATCATAAGGCTTCCCCACCCCTCTGCCTACTTTCAAGGCTCTGCCAAACACAGATGATGGTGGATAACTTAGTTTCTATAGCAATCTCTGAATAAATAAACAATCCTTGCCTGGGCTCATTTGAGTGGTCTTTATATATTTCCACACCTTGGACAACGGATGGAGAAAGAGGACAATTTGAGATCTAGTTTGGAGACAAAACAGGTCAACTTTGTAAATGGATAGGAAGGAGGATGGAAGGTAAGGAAGGAGTCAGGAGACCTCCTTGTGCCTGGCCCGGGCCACAGGGTGGACAGTAGCAACACTTACAGAGCTGAAGACTGCATAAGGAGCAGGCTGGCAGAGGGGGTGAAAGTCAGAGGCGGAGTGTTTGACGGGGTGAGGGTGACGCCATCCATGATTTGAGTGTGTCCCTCAAAAGCTCATGTTTTGGAAACTTAATCCCGAGCTCCTGTATTAGAGGCAGCGGGAGGTGGGGCTTTGAGAGGCATCTGGGATGAGATGAGGTCATGAGGGTGGGGCCCCCATGATATCATTGGTGACTTTATAAAGAGGAAGAGACCCGAGCAGGCACACTTTCTGTGTCTCCCTATGTGACGTCTTCCGCTATGTTCAAAGGTCCTCAGCAAACGCCAACTAGATGCCGGTGACATGCTCTTGAACTTTCCAGCCTCCAGACTCAAGAGTCAAATACCTTTCCCTCCTGTGCAGCCCAGTCTCGGGCATGTTTGTCTCAACACAAAACGGACTAAGAGAGATGCTCACCCAATGGAGGCCCCCGAGAGGCACCCACACCTGAGCTTGGGCACAGAGGGAGCCAAGCAGAGAGAAGGTGGGCGTGGGCCCCCCAGAGAGAACTGTCAAGGCCAGGAGCATGGTGAGCTCTGGGAGGAGGACAGTGCAGCCAGAGGAGAGAAGGGGAAGCAGCACTGAGCTGCCAGAAGTCCTGCAGTGTGAGGTGGGCAGAGGGAGTCCCAGAGTCCCAGAGGAGGTGAGGGTGACCAATGGGCCCCCATGCTCGGCCAAGCAGCCACCCTGGCCCACCTGTGGCTACCTTCCTGGCCAGTCTCCTCTCTTCCTGCTATTTCCATGGGCCACTCTTAGCATTGCCCGAAATGCATCTATTTCTTCCAACGTTTGCACACGCTGTCCTTCCTTGCAGGCTTACAAAATCCACAAAAACCATGACCACTAAGTCAAACACAAAGGAAGGACCTGACAGAAAGTCCGAGCTGTCCATATCCTTGCGTCCTCTCGGGTAAACATTTGTGCTGCCTTCTCAGATGCTCATGCTAACACACTCCCTGTCACATGCATGCATGCCTTCATATTTCCCTCCCCCACCAAAATGGGAAATGTCTACTTTACACCATGGTTTTTTTTTTTCTCTTAACACATGTAAGTTAAGTAAACCTCTTTTCTTTATAAGTCATTTAGCCTCAAGAATTTCATTACAGTCACAGAAAACAGACTCATACAAATAGGATGCCCCACCTCTACTTAGCCTGCCTCCAGCTTCCCTATGCCAACAACCTTCAATCTGGCCATCTCTCCATGTACATAGAGAACATATACACAGTACAAATGTGCATCCAGTGCATGTCAGCACGTAGAGAGGGGCCTCACTCTTTAAAATGCATGTGTAGGAATTGTGTCCTAAGGATCCCTCACAATTTATTGAACCAAGCCCCACGGATAAGCACCCCCATTTCTTTTTTTGGAATTATAAGGTGGCGATGCTCCACTTGGCACATTCTGTATGAACTCAGGCCCTTGGACAAATTCCGAGAATTAAGATCGTGGACTCAAAAACCAATGGATGTTTTTAATTTAACAGATATTGCTAATGGTTGTCTAAAGAGCTCAAGATAATTTTTGCAGACAGGTGTGAGTGCAATCCCTTATCTAACCACACCCTTGCCAAGACTGGGTCCAATCAGTCATTTTTAACTCACTCCCACTTTTGATAGACAAATGATAGATTATTGTTTTATTTTGAATTTCATGGGCTATAAATAATGTTTCTTGTCATTTTTTCATGTTGTTTGATCATTTTTCTGTAGGATTTTTGAATTTTTTGACTTGTAGGGGTTCTTGGTGTATTAGATCGTTAGCTTCCTGTCTTATGTAGGGGTTACCAATGCTCCTGATTGGTTTGTTTTTTCTTTATTTTTACCTTATAAAGGTTTGGGATTTTTTTTCTGTGGTGGCATCCTGGGTGTCGTTGCTTATAAAGGCTCTTAATATTCCAACATCATTTTCTAAAACTTACTGGTGTCTTTTCTAGAACTTTCTGGCTTTTATTTTCTGACACACAAACATCTTTGACCCCTCTGGAATGATTTTGATGTTAAGAGGTAAGGATCCAGTTTTTCCTTTGTAAATATTTACTGAGTGAACCCATGAGGCAACCCACGGTCCTAAGTCAAGTCGAAGACCTCCTAAGGGATCGGATTAGATGGTTCATAAACTTGTTTGTTCTCTCAACCAAGGATTTCTAAACAGTGCATGGGCATGGCGGAAGGCAGTGCTGCTCAGATAGGCCTCCCACCCTGTGCTGCCTCCGCTGATGGAGGAGGCCGATGTGGGCCAGACTCCTCAGGAGGATGTACAACTTACAAGAGGAAGGGCATGGCTTGGGGAGGCTGCCTGCTTATGAGGTCGGGTGTCAGTGGGTAGGGAGGTGTCTTGGGAAGAGGTCCCAGGACCAGCCCTGGTGGCAGAGTGAAGGCAGCTGGGTACAGTGCCCAGAGAGGTGCACTGTAGCTACCACAAAGGTCTGGGTCAAGCCCACACAGAGCTCAGGCAGATGACTCTTCAAAGTTAGCGATGCTAGGAGTCTGCCCTTTATTACCCGTCCAATGGACCAGGCAATGGGATAGATTGTCCCCAGGCAGCTCCTTTCAGCCAGGATGTATCCCACCGGGAAATTCTCCTTGAATGTCAAACTTTGGCCCTCTTAGGAGCTGAGAAACAAAGATCCTGGTCTTGGAATAAATGGACATCTGGGTGGCACATGACAGCAGCCACGAAAGAAGTTTTCTCTAGGTCAAGTGCTGAGGTGCACGCCTGTAATCCCAGTAACTGGGGAGGCTGAGGCAGGAGGATCACGAGTTTGAGGCCAGCCTCAGCAATTTTTTGAGACCCTGACCCAAAATTTAAAAAATCAAAAATAGAAAGGATGGGGGTGTAGCTCAGTGGTAGAGAGCACCCCTGGGTTCCATCTTCAGTATAAAAAAAACAAAACAAACAAAAATAAAACCCAGAAATCTTCTGTAAAGAAGTTGAGGGGATCTTGAGTACTGATGAATAAAATTTAACCAGGTTCATAGAATGGAGACTTTTTCTGGAGATTACATGCTTTCTCCAGCACAAATGCCATGGGAAACCTTTGTGTGGGTCAGGTCGAAATCTGGAGACAAATCAGGAGGCCATTTATGGAACAGATTCATGGCAATACATTAAAATCTGGATTGGAACATTAAAAAATTATAGCCAGGAAAAGGTGGGTCCCCTAATAACTAGTCCTCGGAGACAACTGCTCTTAATGTTCTAGTGCATTTCTTTTCCATGTTTCTTCTCTGCATGTCCTATTAAAAAGCTAAGATTTTTATTATAGATGTCATTTGCTTTTTATACTTTTTTTCCTACAAAATGTTTCCCATTCTGGGTGTGGGGGTACACGCCTACAATCCCAGTCATTCTGGAGCCTGAGGCAGGAGGATCAAAAGTTTGAGGCCAGCCTTAGCAACTTACTGAGATCCTGTCTCTAAATAAAAAATAAAAAAGGACTGGGGATGTGACTCAGGGGTTAAGTACCCTTGGGTTTAAACCCCAGTACCAAAAAAAAAAAAAAATCTTCCCATACCTTTCACTATTTTTTTTTAAATATTTATTTATTTTTTTTAGTTTTCGGTGGACACAACATCTTTGTTGGTATGTGGTGCTGAGGATCGAACCTGGGCTGCACGCATGCCAGGCGAGCGCGCTACCGCTTGAGCCACGTCCCCAGCCCCACCTTTAACTATTTCCAGTCACAAAAGCAGTCCCTGCCAATTACATAAACTCAGAAAGAACAGATACATTTTAAGAAGGAGATAAAGAATACCCACCATTCCCTCCTCCTCAGCTAAATCCAAGCTGATGACCTCATGGTGTGACATCTTCCAGATTCTGCATTAATGCATGTCTAGATGTACCTTTCTTTCTGATTTCTGTTTGTTTTTGTGGGACTGGGGATTGGACTCAGGGGTGCTTACCATTGAGATGCATCCCCAGCCCTTTTTATTTTTTTGTTTTGAGACAAAGTCTTGCCCCCCAGTCGCTGGGATTACAGGCATGTGCCACCACTGCTCCTGGCTGTACCTTGTGTTTTGTTTTTATACTTTTTTCTTTTAAAGAATGAGTTTCAGTCGGGTGTGGTGGTGAATGCCTGCAATCCCAGTTATGAACATTGAGAGTTCGAGCCTGGGCAACTTAGGGAGACCATGAGTTTAAAAAAAAAAGAAAGAAAAGAAAAAGAAACAAGAGAACAAGTCTTTAAGTGTCCCTTATGTGTTTCCTTTGAGACCTGTGGGCTCCAGTACAGGTTCCACATCCAGAACTCTAAATCTTACCGGGCGCCCTGGTTCACACCTGTAATCCCAGAGGCTCTGGAGGCTGAGGCAGGAGGATCGTGGGTTCAAAGCCAGCCTCAGCAAAAGCAAGGAACTAAGCAACTCAGTGAGACCCTCCCTGTCTCTAAATAAAATACAAAGTAGGGCTGGGGATGGGGCTGAGTCCTAGTTCAGAAAGGAAGTTGACCTCCTGGGCCACAGGGCTGCAGGGAAAGTTCAGAGGGCACGGAAGGGAAGGCCCAGAACAGAGCTCAGGTGCCCCCTTAGGGAAGCCTGCTGTCTCTAGCCGACGGAGAATCCTCCCATCTGGGGGGCTCCGGGCCACAGAGCCATCGTGACCCACAGTCTCCCACAGCTTCTCGCAGCTCCCCAAGTGCACCAGGCACCCTCTGGCTCAAGCCAGTTCTCTGCCTGGGTCTCTTTCCTCCTCCTGACCCAGCCTGGTTGACTCCTGTGGATCCTCCAGAGCTTGAGCCAGGGGACACCTCCCCCAAGCAGCCTTCCCGGCTTCCCCAGGCTGAATCAGGCTCGTCCTCTGACTTTCCAGAAAACGTACACCCTCTCGTCGTTTCTCTCATGACACCGTGCACATCTGTGTGGCCATTTCCCACCACGACTTCTCCCAAACTGTGAGCACTGGAGAACAGGGAGCCAGCCTCGTCCACCTGGCACTCCCAGGGCCCAGCACAGGCCTGGAGGGTAGGGACCGTCTTCCAGTAAACACTCTGTGAGACGACTGGCCCTTCCAGCCAGCTGTTTTTCTCAGCAGTTCCTGCCTCCAAAGAAAACTATTTACAAGGCCTCGGAGAGAGCAGATGTTATCTGGACGGTCAATGATTCTGGTAGAAGCCTCTGGAACAAAAGGGTGCTGGGGAAAGTCAAGGTTTATAGGACCCAGAGAGAAAGTCAGAGGGCCCTGACTCAGGCCCCGTGAAGCAGGGCGGAGCTGGGACAAGCGGGGACCCCCCCCCCAAGCTCCCTAGTGAAGCCTGAGCACCCGGGGTGGGGGTGGGGCGCACATAGACAGCAGGGGCCAAGCAGGGAGTTGAGCTGAACAGGACAAGGGACCAGCAGGGACGATGGGTCAGCTGGCCAGAGGCAAGAGACCAGGGAAAGCAGAGGGCATGCTGGCAACCCCTGCCATGAGCTGGCCGGGCCATGACACTCTGCTGTGTGACAAGCAGTGGACAGTTCTCGTCAAGCTGGAAATGACAAGCAAGCTACCTCTGGGTGCCACCTCCTGGGGAAGAGTCCCCACTTCTACCTCACAGTGCCGTCTGGAGTCGGGCTGCTGCAGAATGAAGGCCAAAAGCCTTAGTGTGGCCTTCAGGTCCTGCATGATCTGACCCCTGGGGGCCTCCTAGCTGCTCTCCCGAGTGCCCTGTTCCCTCTAGACAGGCTGGCCCTGCCTTCTTCTAGAAGGTTCCGATCCCCTTCCCTTCAAGCCCCTCACACCATCTTCGCTGTGGGAACTCCCACCTCATTTGACTCCACTGGTCCCTCCACAGGTAACTCCAGCCAGGCCTCCAGGTCTCCTCTCCCAGGAAGCCCTCTGGAGACCCCAGGCGAGGCCACCTGCCCTCTTGGAGCTTGGTTTGTTCCTCCTTGGCAGCATTCACCCCAGTTGTCCCTAAGTGACGGCCATCTAGCATCTGTCCTATGGAGGGAGGGGCTGTGTGCACCTTGTTCCCTACCAGACCCCCCGCACCCCCAGCCCAGAGCCTGGCACCGTGAGGACGGGCGGGGGAGTGTTTCTAGAAAGAAGGAGTGAGGGCAAAGGGAGAAAGGGAGGGAGGAAGGGAGGGAGGGAGAGGAAGGAAGGCAGGAGATCCCTGAGGAAAACAGCATTCTTGGTAAGAGAAAGACGGCGGCGGAAGCCGAAGCATGATTAATTAAACCAGGCACATAAACAGAGGCCCCCATATGTCAAGGTTCTATTTGTTCCGTGACACTGTGAAAACTGCACACGCTGCATCAAGAGGGAAAAAATAAACAAACAAAAATCGACGTCTCCCAGCGACACCTGCTGCTACCGCAGCAGAATGAGCCCCCCTGCCCGCCATGAGTGCCACCCCCCACCCCCAGGTTGGGCAGGCGGGATCCAAGGTCGGGCAGACCCCATGTGGGCCCAGGAGCTGAGACCCAGAAGTCCAGCTGAAGGTCAGGAATCAAGGCCAAGAGATCAGAGCTGATGAATGACGCCTTCTGTTGACGGGGTTCATCCTCATGGTGCTCTGTGAAGTAGAGATAGTTATCTGGATTTCACACGTGGAGAAATGGGATTTTTTTGTTTGTTTGTTTGTTTGGTTGGTTGGTTGGTTGGAGTTCTGTTTTGTTTTGTTTTGGTACCAGGGATTGAAGCCAAGGGCACTTAACTACTGAGCCACATTCCAGCCCTTTTTATTTTTTTATTTTGAGAGAGGATGTTGCTACACTCTTTAGGGCCTCCCTAAGTCGCTAAGGCTGGCCTCCAATTTGCTGTCCTCCGGCCCCTCTCAAGTCACTGAGATTGCAGGTGTGGGACACCACACCCAGTCAGAAACTGAGTTTTGACAGGTTAAGGAATGTGATCAGAGTCACAATAATAATAATAATGGAATTAATAATGTCATCAGTCCCACACAGCTTAATAAGCAGCAGAACGACAGTCTGCCCACAGATTTACCTGACTCCAATCACCGTGCTCTTTCCTCCCTGCAGCCTCTCTGAATAAGAGATGGAGGTCCTGCCAGCAACTCTGGGTATGGTCCTGAGACTTGGGAAGTCAGGCCACTGGAGGGAGGGCCACCCCTGCTTGTCTCTGTCCAGCCCACAGTCCTCCCCTTGCCGGCAGCACAACCTTCTTCCCGGGGTGAGGGGTGTTCATTCAAGGTGGTGCTGATGAGCTGCCCCCACCCCCATCCCCCTCCCCCTTCCCCCAGCTCCAGGGCAGGTGCAGGGCCCTGTTAAAAGGCCCACACCCACACCCACAGGGATTGGTTGAGGAACACGCACAGGATCGGGCAGACCAATCAGAGCCTTCTCTGGATTTTTGAACTGAATCCACTGGGAGAGGTGATCTTCTCCACTGAGGTGCTAAGTGATTTGGAAACAAAACTGGGGCGACATGAGAATTCTCACTGCAGGAAGAAGGCGAGCTGTGGACTCGAATCAACAGAGACAGGGCAGCAGAAAGACATAAGTCGGCCACCACCTGCAGACCTTGTTTGAGCTCTGGACCTAGTCATGCCTGCACCGTCCTTGGACTTGTCAGATGCACAAGTTAGTAAGGTCCCTTTTTAATTTGAGCAGGTACAAGTTGGAGAGAAGTCCACACACCTGTATGGAGAGGATGGGGGGGTGGGGAGCTAAGCAAGCCCAGATCTGTCCAAGCAGGACAGAGGGGACAGGGAGGGGAAGAGAAGCAGAGCCCACAGCTCAGCGTGGGGCCTTCTTGTCCGCCACCCACGGGCTCACCATGTGCCTTTGTACCCGTATTGTGCTTCTCTGATCTCAGGCCTGCCATCTGCAGAGCAGTGTGCTGATCTGCAGAACTACCCCAGAGACTGCTTGTTCCTGGGAAACTGCAGAGGAATGGGAAATTTTCCAGGGAAATAAATATAAAGAGATGGTTTCCAGACTGGAGAGGAAGGAGGGCCACCCGTTTCTTGAACACCCAGTGTGTGTCAGGCACGTGCGGGGGACACCTTACCTGCTTCATGGAAAGCTGCAGAGCCTCTCAGGATACAGGGCCTGACACTCCACGCAGAGCCCTCCCTCAGGACACAAATGTCTTCACAAGGAAAGAAACATCCCAATCGGTCCTTAAAAGCATCCCATGCACAAAGACTCAGAAGGAAACTGGGGCTCAGAGAGGGACAGAGACTCCTACAGAGCCACAGAGTTGGTCGGTGCCCAGAGAACTTGTGTTCTTCTCATTGTCCTGGACTGATGGAAGCCGTTGTCTCTAGGGGAAGTGACCACAGAGGGAGCCTGTGGGATGCGGAGCAGAGGAGATGGAGAGAACAGGCAGAGTTCTGCGACTTTCGTAAATCAGCTGGGAACACTTAGTTACAAAGGTGTGTGACAGTTGTAAATAGCAAAACACAGGTGATATCAGGGAGAGGCTTGGAATGAAGGTTTTATCTAAACTCCCAGCCTGGAGGATGGACTTCTCGCTGGCACAGGGACAGAGAGAAGGCTGTGGTGTGGAGGGCCTAACATTGCCAGAGGAGTGCTTCTGCATGGCGTTAAGGAACAAAGTGAGAGAGACAGCAAGAGAGACTTAGGATAGACAAGAAGCCTGTCTATCCTATCCTATTCTGGAGGGCAAGAATAGGGGAGCCAGGTCTGAGGTGGATGAGACTTGCAGACCCCACAAAGAGTTTATGGAGGCTGCTGGCCCAACTAAAGGCTCAGCCTGTCACTAGCTGTGTGACCTTGAGTGGCTTCATTCCAACCTATGGAGTTGACATCTGGCTTCGTTCTTCCAGGGCCTCCGTGGGCATCTGAGAATCAGACCAACCCTTCCTGGGGGCCCGGCTCACCTTTTGCAGGTGTGATGAGGACAAGACAGAGGCTCCATCCTGGTGCCCCAGAGAGCCAGGCCTCTTCACCCCCTCGGTATCCTCCCAGCAGGGCTGAGCTGGGGACAACTGTCTACTCGCCAGGGTCCCTAGAGAGAGGAGGAGGGGAGGGGACAGGAAGCCCCGGGGCTTGGACCTTTCACTTTGTCCAGACATTTGTCTGAGGCCTTGGTCACTTTCTTAGGGCAAAGCCCTCACTTCAAAGCTTCCCTGTTCTCTGTGTGGGAGAGGAAAGGCCTCCCCTGAGCCTGGCCCCAAGGCCCCTCCAGTTCTGGGAAAAACACTCCAGGGCTGAGACCCACCCACCAGGACCAGCCCCGAATGGCCGCCTTGGATGGGCTCAGATGGGAATTTTGCTCTTGGTGTTATCTTTAGGGACAGGCTTGCCCCCCCTCAGTACACAGGTATGACTGTGCGCCCTTAAAATCATTGCTTTGGTAGAGAAAACCGTATGGGCACCTGTGAGTGTGGAGGTGTAGCATGGAGGTAGTCCAGGGGCATCCAGGAGCATCCCCCAGGACATCAGCCCCATAATAACAGGGAGGATGCTGAGGGCTCTTCATGTCCTGTAGGGCCTGGAAACCTTCAGGATGTGGCGGAGAGTGATGAGCACCAGGGCCATTCCAGGAGGAAGGCCCCAGGCTTTGGCTCATGTTTGCAGACACTTGGGTTCTCGTAGGTTATCTGGGAGACAGCCTATTTTGCTTCTCTCTCTCTCTCTCTCTCTCTCTCTCTCTCTCTCTCTCTCTCTCTCTCTCTCTCTCTCTCTTCCTTCCTTTGATTTTGTCTTTCTTCCCTCCCTCCCTCCCTCCTTCCTTCCTTTCTTCCTGCCCCCCACACCCTGTGCAGGGGATTAAACCGAGGCCCCCAGCATGCCAGGCAATTGCTCTATCCTAAACTGTATTCCCAGTACCAAGGTGTGTTTTCTGTCGAGAACAGCCAGCCCCTCAACCAGTTATCCTAGGAAAATAGGAAGTTGAAGGGCAGAGGGTGCGGATCCAAAGCAGAGGGGTCCGAGGTTTACCTCCTGATCTGGGGAGGAGGCAAAGGCAGCTACCTAGAGAGGAAAGAGGCCACCAGGGAGCCTGGGGTGGGAGCTGTGGCAAGGGTCCCACTTGGAGCAGTCATGGTTTGAAAGTCATTCTTCCAAACTTGCAGTTTCCTCCGCCAACTGCCAAGTCTTTGGTAAGGCTGGGGCTGACCACTGCAGCCCGTGGACTACCATGGGACATCGAAGGTTGGCCATTGGCCATGTTGGGACAGACCCATGGAGGAGCCAATAATGTTCTCCCCACACTTCATCACATTTCTCTCTCTCTCTCTCTCTCTCTCTCTCTCTCTCTCTCTCTCTCTCTTTTCGGTCTCCAATTCTGGGGATTGAACTCGCCTATACCATGAAGTTATGTCTCCTTTTCTTTTCCTTTGACACAGGGTCTCCATAAATTACTAGAGCCGGTCTCAAATTGTGATCCTCTTGCCTCAGCCTCCCATATAGCTAGGATTACAGGCATGCGCCACCATGCCCAGCGGTACAACTTCATTTCAGGAGAGACTAGCAGCAAAGCAAGAGAGATCCATGTGGAACAACAGGGGACCCTAGAGACTCAGGTAATGGTGTAGTTGCTCCTTGTAGACAAGGAGCCAGACAGAGATCAACTCCCCACCATCCTGCACTGGAGGGGAACAAATCTAGAAGCTGGAGCCCATATCTTATCACATCAAGATGCAGCCTCCTCACTTGTTAGCTTAGTATGTTGATTAGGGATCCTTCAATTGCAAGGGACCCAATTCATATTATCTTTAGACCAGAAAGAAACATATTGGCCAATGGAACCAAGATGCACAAGTTATTCAGGCATGGCCAGATCTAATGGTGTCATGAGACCCCATGTCTCTCTACCTCTTGGATCCTCTTGCCTTTGCTTGGCTTCATTCATCTGTGGAGCTAAGATTCTTCCATAGCTTCAGGGTTACCTGAGCTTAGAAGTTGCAATTCCAGAAAGAGACTCTCTGTTCTGAAGTCCATGATAGAACTCCCAAAAGGATGTGAACTCAGAATGTGATAGACAGAGGTGGAGTGTGCCCCCCAATCACAATAAGCACACCTAGAGTCTAGTCCTGGGCTTCTAAGTGCAACTCCATGCTAAAAGGAACGAAGATGACTTAGAGAAATGGCTGATTCCAAAGCTGAGCCCGGGAAGGTGCAAAATGAACCCAAAATATCTTACTAAACCAGAAAGCAAGGACGTTCTTAAAGAAGAATGGAACATGTCAAAAGGACACAAAAACTGGCTTGAAGACTAGCTTAATATAGGGAAATCTGAGCATCAAAATAACTAATAAGAGAAATAGATTATAATCCATTGGCCAAAATAGGAAGCAATCGTCCACAGTGATACAATTAAATAAGTGAACACATAAATTGAGCGCTTAAGGGCTGGGGATGTGGCTCAAGCGGTAGCGCACTCGCCTGGCATGCGTGTGGCCCGGGTTCGATCCTCAGCACCACATACAAACAAAGATGATGTATCCGCCGAGAACTAAAAAATAAATATTAAAAAAATAAAATAAATTGAGCACTTAATGAGAAATAGATTATTTATATTCTCTCAAAGTAACTCCACATACACACACACACAAAAAAAAATTAATTACAAAGGAGAAAAAAGAGAAGACTGGCTGACCTCACCTTAATCAAGTGACAAGATGAACATCCTAGTAATGGGGCAAGTCAAAATGGTGCCACCTGCTAGGATAATGAGAAGATCACACTGCGCATAAGTGACATTCCAAAGAGGTATAATCTGAATCTATTCAAGAAGAAACATCATCCATTGCCCGGTGTGGTGGCTCACACCTATAATCACAGCGACTTGGGAGATTGAAACAGGAGAATACCAAGTTTAAGGCCAGTCCAGACAACCTAGTAAGGCCCTAAGCAATTTAGCAAAACCCTGTCTCAAAATAGAAAATAGAAAGGACTGGGGATGTGGCTCAGTGGTAAAACACCCATGAGTTCAATGCCCAGTAAAATAAATGAAAAGGAAGGAAGAGAGGGAGGGAGGGCAGGAGCGAGGGAAGGAGATCAGCCGTTTGGGGAAACAGGAACACACATACAGGCATACATCCCCAAAAGGATTGTGATCAGCCCTACTTGGGCCTATTTGGGTCTCAGTTTGGGTGGTGTGACCATTCCTGGGGCAGGAATGGATAGCTGGAGGGACAGCCCACCGGGATTAGTTGGCCTGAAGAACAAGAATTTCCTAAAGAAAAGAATTTAGGAAAGATTAAAAAAAAAATCACAGCTGTTGATTCCATTTAGGTTACACTATTATTAGTAACTTTTGAAAAATAATTGTTTTTTAAAAGTATTTAACTTTTGACTCAAGAAGTAATTCTACTTTTTTTGGGGGGGGGCGGTGCTGGGGATTGAACCCAGGGTCTTGTGCATGCAAGACCAGCATTCTACCAACTGAGCTGTAGCCCCAGCCCTAATTCTACTTCTTAGTAATCTACTTTAAGAAAACAACCCCAGGGCTGAGGCCCTGGTTCCATCCCCAGCACTGCAAAAGAAAAAAAAATTAGGGAAATAATCCCAGCGAGGAGTAAGGGAAGTTCTATATTCACAGACCTTGGTCCCAGGGTTATGTAGGGTACTGAAACACTAAAAGTCACCAATTAGTCCTGGTTCTGATGAAAGACTAAGGAATGCTGACCTGTGGCCTGCCAATGTCCAGCTCTGAGGCCATTGCACCACCCAGTGGGCCCTTGGGTGTCCTCTCCATAGGTCTCCCCGTTCCCCCTATTCAGGTGAGACAGTATCAGTCCACCCAACTTGTCCAGGCCACTCGGCAACTCTCCGCATTAGCCGCCAGCCCCTCCTGTCCCTGTCGCCTTCCCCTCTGCCTTGCCCAGCCCAGGTGCCTCTCTAGGTTGGCTGGAGAACAAGGTATCAGGGATGAGCATCCTCTGTGGTGGGCCAGTTGGGCTGCGGCCTAGCACCCTGTGGCCTTGACATGAAAGCAAGATACTAACATTATAAATCATGATAGGGACAATGATTACAACGGTTATAAAAATTCATTGTGTATGCAACATGCCAGAAAGAGCTCAGGGCTTTCCCTGGGCTGACACGGTCAACCCTGACACTGTCTCCACCAAGAAGTTGCTATTTTTATTCTATTTTCTTCAGGTGAGGAAACGGAGGCACCACCTGGCCCGCAAAGGGCCTGAGGTACTGTCTTGCAAACACCTAGAGGCTGTTCCTTGAGCTCTCGCTCTAGGAAGTTCCAAACTGACTCAGCTAGTGTCTCCATACTTGTGGCACCTTCTTTGGCCCATCCTTTTAATACTAAGCAGTTAGGGAGGGCCAACGGCACAGACGCTGTGATAGGGACCAGAGACACAGAAGTGAAAGACAACCGGTCCTGGTCTCGAGGACTCATGTCTAACAGGGAATGGGCACATAAGGACAAATAATAGAGTCCAAGAGATGCTGGAAACTGAGGTTTGGACAAAGGGGCTGTGGAAAGACAGACGAGGGCACTCAGCTGTGGGAGCCAGGAAGACATGGACGAGGGAGCAGACTTTAAGGGTAGAAGGCACCACATGGCAAAGGTATGGCACTGTGCAAAAGGCCTGGTGATTCTTTAGTCACCAAGGGTGACTCAAGTCCCTACTGCAGCAGTGTTAAGAGGTGGGGCCTTTAGAAGATGATTGGGCAGGTGGAGTTAGCAACCTTATAAAAGGGATGGAGGGACCTAGCTGGGTGCCTCTTGCCCTTCTGCCTTCTACCATGTGAGAACACGATGTTCACCCTTCTGCCTCCTGAGGATGCAGACAGAAGGCCCTCACTAGACACCAAATGCCAGTGGCCTGGACCTGGACTCCCCCCCCCCCCCAGTCCAGAACAGCGAGGGCTGTTTGCATCAGCGAAGTCTGAAGGAATGTCCCGATGTTCTCACGTGCTGAAGTGGCTTTGAACTGGATTTTATGTGATATAAGCAAATTCTTGAGTTGCGCCTGAAAAGCTCTTTGTTTCACAGGCATTTTCGGTTGTTTTTGGAAAATGGGCAATGGGAATGCTCACATGCATCTTTTTTGCTTGCTTGCGAGGTCCTCAGGAGGGAAGACTGTGAGCGTACAGTGATTGCTTCAGCAGCACATGGTTTGGAGGGGCTGGACCACAGGGGAAATGAGCTGGAGAGGAGGAGAGGGTGGGAAAGAGAATCCAAACACCCCATGTGGGAACTGGGAGGTCCTGGGAAGCAAACTCAACATCTTGGGTCCTCAGTATTCGTGTGTGTGTGTGTGTGTGTGTGTGTGTGTGTGTGTGTGTGTGCGTGTGCGCGCGCCAAAGATTGAACCCTTGGGTGCTTAACCACTGAGCCACATCCCCAGCCTTTTTTTTATATTTTATTTAGAGACAGGTCTCACTGAGTTGCTTCGATGCTTAGTTGCTGAGGCTGGCTTTGAACTCATGATCCTCCTGCCTCAGCCTCCCAAGCTGCTGGGATTACAGGCATCAGTATTTTTGTGAAATCAAGGAGGCTATGTATGGCGCTCCTGAGGTGGTATGGTGAATCCAGGGAATAAGACAACATAAGTAAGTTCTGATCACAATGCAGCTGCTAAGGGTATTCTGGCCTTGTGAGAGGAAGGGTTGTCTCACCAGCCCATTGATCAATTCTGAGACTTAACTTTTTCAGTCTCTACAAGTCAAAAAATATAGACAAAAGGTAGAAGTTAGGATTTCTGCTGAAAGCCTGTCTTAGTCTGCCTGTGCTGCTATAACAAAATACCTGAGACTGAGTAATTTATAAAGAACAGAAATTTGTTTTCTCACTGTTCTGGAAGTGGGAAATTCTAAATCAAGTCATTGGCATTTGGTGCCTGGTGAGGAGCTTCTTTCTGCATCTTCAGGTGACAGAAGGGTGAACACTGTGTTCTCACATGGTAGAAGGCAGAAGGGCAAGAGGCACCCAGTGAATTCCCTCCATCCTTTTTATAAGGTTGCTAATTCCATGGCCCAATCACCTCCTAAAGGCCCCACTTCTTGATACCATGACATTAGAGTTTCAACATGAATTTTGGGGGTGGACACACAAACATTCAAACTGTCGTAGGGCCCAAAGAATCAGCCAGTTTCCAACCCGCCCTCAGTCAGCCCCATGGGGACTTCCTCAACCCTTGCTTCTGTGTTTTACTCACCCTGCTCCATGCTTTGTTTTCCATTTGTCTTTACCCTCCTTAGCTCTGACCCTAGGAAGTGAAATGCAGGCTGGACAATGAGGAAGGATAAAGGCTGCATGAAATGACAGATGGACAACTGGTGTTGCTGACATTCCTTTTCTCAGTCTGGGGTTTGTCTTTTACAGCTTCATCATGTCACCTTGGGAGGCTGAGGCAGAGAGAGAGAGAGAGAAGGTCCTGGGAGAGAGAGTGTTGAGCATAACTTTTTTTTTTTTTTTTTTTTTTTTTTTTTTTTTTTTTTTTTTTTTTTTAAAGAGAGAGTGAGAGGAGAGAGGAGAGAGAGAGAGAGAATTTCCAACATTTATTTTTTAGTTCTCGGCGGACACAACATCATTGTTGGTATGTGGTGCTGAGGATCGAACCTGGGCCGCACGCATGCCAGGCGAGCGCGCTACCGCTTGAGCCACATCCCCAGCCCTTGAGCATAACTTTTGTGAGAGAATTTTTCTGTGAGATCCAATTGGAAAGACTTCCACGTTCTACAAATAGATGTCTGAATGGAGGAAAAGTGAACCTTGACCCTACCTCACACCATACACACACACACAAAAAAAATAATAATAATAATAATTATTATTATTATTCAAGATGAATCACACACCTATATGTAAAAAATATAAAATTACAAAGCTTCTAAAAGAAAACATAGAAAAATATCCCTGGACTTTGGGGTAGCCAAGGATTTCTTCAGGCAGGACACTGAAGTATTACCCATTAAAAAAATGAGTGAATTTGTATCATCAAAATTTAACATCTAGCCAGGTGTGGTGGTGCCCACCTGTAATCCCAGCAACTCAGGAGGCTGAGGCAGGAGGATTGCAAGTTTAATACCAGCCTCAGCAACTTAGACCCTAAGCAACTTACCAAGACCCTGTCTCAAAAAAAAAAAAAAAAAAAGGGCTGGGGATATATATATAGTATAGTGGTAAAGCACCCCTGGGTCTGAATTGCGTCAAAAGACACAATTTGCAAGAAAAAATGCACAGCATTTTACTTTTTTACTGGGAGATTGGGAGAAAATATTCATGAGATACATCTGTCAAAAGGACTCATATCCAGAACACAGAAAGAGCTCCCACAATAGATAATAAAAAGATAAACAATCCTCATTGTAAATGGTCCAAACATTTAAACAGACATTTCCCAAAAATGTTATGTGAATGACCAATAAAGAGATGAAAAGGAACTTAATATCTTTAGTCCTGGGGAAATGCAAATTAAAACCACAGCACTGCACTTCCTATCATTCAGCATGACTAAAAGTTAAAAGATTGACTATTGCAAGTGTTGGGTGAGGAAATGCTACTCAAAAACAAAAAAGATTGGGGCTGGTGTGGTGGCTCAGCAGTAGAGTACTGGCCTAGCGTGTGTGAGGCCCTGGGTTCGATCCTCAGCACCACATAAAAAATAAATAAAATAAAGGTATTGTGCCCAACTACAACTAAAAAATAAATATTTTTTTTTAAAATGAAAAAGACTGAGTTAAAGCTAGATGTGACAACCTGGATGAATCTTCAAATGTTTGATGCTAGGCATACACCTGTAGTCCCAGAGACCCAGGAGATTGAGGCAAGTTCAAGGCCCACCTCAGAAACTTAGCAAGGCCTCAGAAATTTAGTGAGACCCTGTCTCAAAATTTAAAAAAAAAAAGGTCTTGGGGTGTTGCTCAGTGGTTAAGCACCCCTGGGTTCAATCCCCCTACCAAAAAGAAAGAAATTGATGTTTGCTGTTGAGTGAAAGAAACGGACACAAAATAACCCATTATATTTCATTGACACAAAGTGCAATAGGGAAAGTTATCTTTGGTGATAGAAATCAGAACAACGTTTGCCTCTGGGAAGGGGGACATCAACTGGAAAGGGTACAGGGAACTTCCTGGGGCAATGGAAGTGTTCTGGACCTTGATTTGGGTGGTGGTTTCACTGGATGGCATTTTTATAATCTGTAGTGTTTTACTGTATGCAAAATATACTTCTATAAAAAAAAAAAGAACATACATTTTTAAAAAGTAAAAGACTCCACATTCTGAAAGACATATGAATGGAAATATGCACCCATGTACACAGTGCTTCACTCGTTGCAATGCATTTAGGGTTTTTTGTCTTGTTGTAACAATTGCAATACATTTATATATCCGTGGTCCCTAAGCCCCCACGTCTCTACTTTGCCCTGACTTCCTATCATTTTTTTTTCCCCAGGGTCCCTCTGCCATAGCCCCACGGACTGCTCACCCCTTCCTCAAATAAACCAGATGTGTTCCCATCTCAGGGCTGTTGTGCTGTCTGCAATTCTCTTCTCCCAGAGGCTGGCTTGCTCTTTCACTTTCTTTTCTTTCTTTCTTTTTTCCTTCAGTACTGAGGATTGAACCTTGGGTGCTCTATCCCTGAGCTACATCCCCAGTCCTTTTTATTATTTTTTTGTTTTGAGACAGGGTCTCGTTAAGTTGCTGAGGCTGGCCTCCAACTTGTGATCCTCCTACCTCAACCTCCCTAGCACCAGGGGTTACAGGTCTGTGCCACTGTACCTCGTATCCTTCACTTTCTTGATTCACTTCCGATACATGACCCTATCACAGAACAGTGTGCCAAAAAACAGTGTGTCAAATCCCTGTCCAGGTGTTAAAAAAAAAGGATACACTCCCTTCTCTCTTTCCTATTGATTTATTTAGCAGTGCTGGGGCTAATCCCAGGCCCTTGCACACGCTAGGCAAGTGCTCCACCACTGAGCCACACCCCCAGCCCACTTCCACCTTATTTTCCTTCATCGCCCTCATCCCCACTCCCATCCTGACTTTGGTCATATTCACTTGCTTAGTATCTGTCTCTCTTACTAGGATGTCACCTCCACCAGGATGGGGACCTTTGTTTTGTTCACCGCCGTGTCCCCTTTGCCTAGAGTAAAGTGCTCCATAGACGGCTGTGGAATTCTGGTTCTCAGTGGACTCTTTTTTTTTTTTTTAAAGAGAGAGGTGTGAGAGAGGGAGAGAGAGAGAGAATTTTTTAATATTTATTTTTTAGTTTTCGGCGGACACAACATCTTTGTTTGTATGTGGTGCTGAGGATCGAACCCGGGCCGCACGCATGCCAGGCCAGCGCGCTACCGCTAGAGCCACATCCCCAGCCCCCTCAGTGGACTCTTGCAGCAATTCTGGGAGACTTTTGGAGACTGTAAAGTTTTAAAAAGGACAATGATTATAAACAGAAGGCCTGACACACAGTAGTCAATAAACATCTGGTTCTTTTGTCTCCCAAACCCTTCTCTGGGGGTGTAAGCAGAGATTTATTATCTTCTCTATATTTTTTAAATTGGAAAAAAAAATTTTAGTTTCGAATGGTTTAGTGCCTTCCCAGAGGTCACACTGCAAGTAACTGATCTCAATCTTGAGTCTGAGCCTTTGGATCCCAAATGACCCTTAAGACAGACAGCAGCCATCGGTTAAATGGCCAGACTATACAACAGAGGGCAGAATTGTTAGCTTAGGAACGAATTTGCTGACCACTGTTGGATGCCAGCCAGGTGAACTCTGCCCTCTCCTGATTTCACACCCTGGAGGCTGAGGGCAGGATACACATAACTTTCTATTTACCTTGTAGGGTGGGGCAGCAGGCCCCGGGGTGCTGTAGATACACTACAGTCAGCAGTCAGCGGCCTCTGACAGCTGAACACATCACTTGTCTGGTGACAGCAGACCAGGGACCTGAGACCTCAGCTGCACTCACCAATTTTCATGCCAAGACCAAGCGTCTCAAGTTTACAGGACTTAGGAGCTCAAGGTGGTGGACAGGGAGGAGCTCTGTTAATTGAAGGCAGCAAACAGCAGCAGCAGCAGCAGCACCTGATTTAAAGTCTGGCAGGCAAATCCTCCAGGATGGGAAATAGCAAATCACTGTGCATGGACCAAACAAAGGGGACAGGAGGGACGAGCGCCACTCAGCCCTTCCATACCTAAGTCGAACCCAGTTAGTGTCTGATTTTGCAGGGAGCACACCCAGCCTGATCCAGGTTCTGGGTCTCTGTTTCCAATGCAAACCCCAAGAGGGCTCTAACACCTAATCCTGCAAACCCCCAAAGCTCGGGAGGACCCCGCCACGCAGGTTCAAGGTGGACATCTCCTATTCCATCTCAGACGGACGGCTTGGAGGGAGGAGTCGAGAACCGCTTTCAGGAATCCAATAAAAGCCACAGCCACTTTTTCCTTATAAAAACACAAGAACCATCAGGAGGCCCCTGCACCCCGCGATCCCATCCACGGGCACCCGCTGAAGCACACCTACATCTTATTTTTTTTTCCCAGAGCCTTTGTTATGCCTTACAACGTCCCAGTGATGGGCTGCTTTCCAGCCTCAGCCTGGCTGGGGGTGTTCCCCCTTAATTACAGAGGCGTTGTGTTGGGAGAAGGCAGATCGAGTGGTAAACGAAGCTAAGGATGAAAAGAATAGCTCAGGGCCCCTGTTCTGCCAGAAGGAGAGGGAACACAGCGTCCTCACTCTTGCTCATGGCTTGTTCTAAACTTAGCCAGCTCCCGTGCCTCCAAAGTTGGCAAATGAGCTCCTGCCGTCCTAATAAACACGCCGCGGTACGGTGACTCACCCAGGCAGCAGCGTGTGCGGGACGTCCGGGGACCCTGGTGGGCTGGGACCCTCGGTGGAGCAGGGCCATGCAGGCAGGGTGAGGGAGCCTGGGGTGGCAGACCCCAGCTTCTCTTCACACAGACAAGGAGATGAAGGCTTGGGCCTGAGGACCAAGAGGAAGGACCTGGTGAGGTCACACAGCCTAGGCGTCTTGGGGACTTCATCTGAGGGGACTTCATGACCATCAGGACATGGAACTAGGTGGACAAGGGTGCCACCTATGTACACCTACCCACCTAAGGAGGATGGTATTCCCAGGTGACTAGGGATTGCTGACTAGGGATTGCCCCTGAGAGGAGCAGATGCCCTGGTCAGGGAGGTGAGGGCCAGGCCAGGAGCCTGGGGCTGGAATGGTGCAGATGTGGCCCCAAACCAGGCAGCAATGTGCAGGCTGCCTGAGTGGGGTCACCTCGGGGCTCCTCGGGATGACCGAGGGCCAAATGAAATGGGTCTGTAGGGTCCCAGAGCAGAAGGGTTAGTCACAAGGCCCAAGAGGAGCAGGAACTAAGACCCAGGAGAGGACTTTATGGAAATCAATCCAATACGAGGAAGGGCTTGCTGGTAGCTCCAGCCACAGCTGCCCAGCTGGGAAACGGGAGGTAGTGAGCCTGCTGGCCCTGGGGGGGCTTTCAGCAGGTCACTTGGTTGGGAGAGTGGAGAACAGATTCCAGCACCCAAGTCCCTTCCAACCTGGACAGTCTCCAGCTGAATTCCCCCCAGAGGCTTCATGGAGGGAGAAGAGCAGAAATCTGCTTCTACTTTTCCAAAGCAGGATGCGGAGGACCAGAAAGACCAATCGCCGCACCCAAGGTCACCCAGAAAGACGGCAGGGCTGGGAACAAAGCAGTGCCTGCTCCTCCCCAAGCTCCAGACATTCCCATCTGGCTTCCCAACTGGTGTCCCAGACTGTGCTATTTATGACTGACTCCCTTGGCCAGGACAGAGGGTACCACCCGGGAGGGCCAGCCCTGCTGCTGGGCCCCAGGGTGGAAAGGGGCACCACAGGGTCCGTCCTTGCTGCCCGGGTCTGAGGAGCTCAGCACGTCCACGTGCTCATGAGCTGCGACGTGCACAGGTGAACAAGGATAAAAACGTGCCCCTCACTGACCCAGGCCTGGCTCTGTCCCTGTGTCTGTCAAAAGAGACTGCCGTCATGCAGGGCACTTACTGTGACTCTGGCCCTCTTTGGTGAAGGAAATCTTGTTGACTTCATTAAGGAAAAATCCTTCCAGGGCCAGAAGAGAATCGAGAATCTCGTCCTCCAGGCCACCAGGGGGAACCCAGTTGGCCTGGCTTAGATCTTTGTTTCCCAAGTAAATTCCTTAGAACGCCATTTCAAAGCTCCTGGAGGATTGGCTTTTGAGGGGAGACTTTATTGAGATAGAATTCCCGTACCAGGGCTGGGGATGTGGCTCAAGCGGTAGCGCGCTCACCTGGCATGCGTGCGGCCCGGGTTCGATCCTCAGCACCACGTACAAACAGAGATGTTGTGTCCGCTGAAAAAAACTAAAATAAATTCTCTCTCTCTCTCTCTCTCTCTTTAAAAAAAAAAAAAAAAAAAGAATTCCCGTACCACACGATTCATGCTCTTAAGATGTGCCATTCGATGGTTTTTAGGATTTTATAGATATTTTACAATTATCTATATTTAAATGGTTTTATTACAAAAGTAGCCAAGCCAGGCACGGTGGCATACGCCTGTGATCCTAGTGGCTCAGGAGGCTGAGACAGGAGGATCTCAAGTTCAAAGCCAGCCTCAGCAAAAGTGAGGCACTAAGCAACTCAGTGAGACCCTGTTTCTAAATAAAATACAAAATAGGGCTGGGGATGTGGCTCAGTGGTTGAGTGCCCCTGGGTTCAATCCCTGGTACAAAAAAATAAATAAATAAATAAAGAGAGAGAGAGAGAGAGAGAGAGAGAGAGAGAGAGAGAGAGAGAGAAAAGAAACCCAACGTTCTGTCCCATTAAATTGATCATTTATGAATGGGTCATGGTGACCGGGAAACAAAACACCAGGGCACATCCATTAGAAGGTAAAATGTAGAAGAATCGACAATACTGAATGTGAGGATGAGGGCAACTGGAGTCCCCATATGGACAGACGGACTCCCGCACAGAGAGAAAGAGGCCCTTAGTAGACAGAGACCAAGATCTATGAGCGTGACAAGTCACACCTGTCCCTTTAGTCAGATGAACAAAACCTCCAGCGCATACTTGTACCAGATCGACTAGAACAAACACATCATCCATTTAAATGTCACCAGATTCAAAGACCTACACAATGTGCCCACAACTGATTTATGACTAGACAGCTCCACCAAGAAGAAACAGTTTGAATTTAAATATCAAATGATTGACACAAGATTTGATTTCCCGAGAAGCCTGCCTGAGAGCCTGCACCTTTCTTCCCAGGAGGATTGCATGTGCACTCAAATAGCTCAGCCCCAGGCACGCCGCTCCCCGCTCTCTCCTCTGAAGGACATTGTCGATGTGCCCGGCCAGGGAGTGGGCCCCTGATATCTCGGATTTCATCATTCCATAGTCATCAGCCCACAAGGTGGATGTGTGGACCTGGTTCTGGGCAGAAGCCGGGTCCCGAGAGCCTCTGGGGTTCGTGTTGACATGGTGGTCAGAGTGGTGGCAGCTCTGAGAACTCTCTTCTGTTCTCCCAGCATCCCCTTCCTCTCTTCTTCTGCAACAGACCCCCATTCGCTGGGTCCCCAGGGAGGCCATGTGACCCAGGCTTAGCCAATCGGAGGACCTTGCTTCCCAGTCTCCTTGGCACCAAGGGAGTGGTGCATGGGTCCAAGCTGGGCCAGAGTCTTTCCCTAGGAGTTCCAGTTGGAACAGGGAGAGACATTCTTTTTCCTTTCTGGTCAAAAGCTCGAAGGGACTGAGTCCAGTTGAGGGGAGTCCAGTGCTGTTGGACAGCACTGACGGTTAAAAAAAAAAAAAAAGAACAGTCGCAAAGAGGGAGGGTGTGTCCGTGGAAAACTGGGTTTAGCCACCAGCAGCTGGCTTGACCACAGTGGCTTTCCACATGGAACGAATTCCAGAAGCTGGCATTGCCTGGGTTGGCTAAGTTCTTTGGGATTCTCTTAGCCCCAGATGAGTCTCTGAGTCCCAAGATGGTGGCCTCAGCACCAATCCTCGAGCCCCCATTCCAGGTAGAAAGAACATTCTAGAAACCCCACTCGAAGGTTTCCACGTCTCTGTCATTGGCCATTCCTCTATAAGATGTAAATGGGCCCATTGCCATCCCTCAACCTTAAAGAGATTCGATTATTAAAGAGGAAGCGGGGTGTGGATATTGAGCGGGGAACTTTGTCATGGAAGGTGACACACAGAGAGAAGCAGGCATGAGCCCTGGTGCCTCCCCCAGGCCGTGGCCTGCCCTTTTGAGTCCTGTGAGCCAACAAATTCCTGGGTTGTTGTTGTTTTTTTTTTTTTTTTCCCTTAAACAACCCTGAGTCGGGTTTCTCTCACCTGCCACCAGGGAACCCCTGCCCAACGGCGATGACCTACGACAGAGACCCCCTTTCAGCAAGACTTTCTCTCACAAATTTCCTTGTTGCTCTGATGCTTTGGGCAGAAACATTTGGCACCAATTTCACCCTCACTCACGCTCAGATTAACAGCACCCTCTCATTTCCATGCCAACCCATGTCCCGCCCTTCAGGGAGTCTAGCAGGAGCCCAGGAGGCCCGGGCCTCCACCCCCCATCCAGGCAGAAGAAGGGGTGGGACGGACGGTCGTGGGTCCTGGCGGGCTGCTCAGGGAAGAGCCCAGGAAACAGTGCAGACCAGGGGGCCAGCTCCCCAACCTCCCCACTAGGGAAATGGGCGAAAACAGGACCTGGGGGGGGGGCTAGGTGGCTCAGTCCTAATGTCACCGCCACTCAGGAGGCCGAGGCAGGAGGATTGCAACACAACAACAACTCAGCAACTTGGTGAGACTCTGTCTCAAAATAAAAAGAAGACGGGGTGTAGCTCAGCGGTGGACCATCCTGGGTTTGATGGTGGGTACACCCCACACCATACACAAGGCCACAGAGCTGTCCCCACACCATAGTACTCATCTTCAATGCTCCCAGGAAGCCCTGGGTGGGGAGGTCCAAGGTCCCCAGCAGCCTTGAGGCCTCCAAGGACACCTACTTGCCCAGCAGGATCTGGAGAGCCCTCAGCTCTAAGGAGATAATAAACGGGCCATCGGGCCATCGGTAACTGGCAGCTGGTGGCCGTTAGCTGTTTGCCTGGAGAGGGGCAGGGCCCGGGCCTGGGCACCCCGCCAGGCTCCCTGAAGGGTGGGAAAGGAGTTGGCATGGAAATTGGAATCTACCATCATCTCAGGCATGAGTAAGGGCGGGACAGTTGCCAAAAACGGGGCAGCTCAGGAGCCAGGTGTGTGAGGGAACCGCGAGAGAGCCCAGAGGACTCCAGGCCTCACCGTGGACACGGTGACCTTGAACCTCCCACTTCACCTTTCAGGGCCTGAAAAATCCCACACGTCACCTTGGACGAACACAGGGTCCTTTCCTCACTGGTCCATTCCATCATCCATTCTCCATCGGGAAAGGATGTTGTTGGGAAGAGCTAAGGTTTTAGGGTCAGAGACCCGAGTTCAAATCCCCATCGGTTTCCTACTAGGCACACGACTTCTAGAAGTCATTTAATCCGGGTGCCTCTGTTTCCTCATCTCTATAATGGGGGTAAGGATCTCTCTTTTTGTGAAACAAATATAAAAACTAAGTTCAACCAGGCACGGTTGCAAATGCATGCCATCCCGGCTACATGGGAAGCTGAGACAGGAGGATCACACGTTCGAGGCCAGCCCCAGCCACTTAGTGAAACTGTATCAAAATTAAAAAAATAAATAAATAAGTTAAAAGGGCTGGGGATGTGGCTCACTGTTAGAGTACCCTGGGTTCAACCCCTGGTACCACCAAAAAATTTTAAAAAACTAAGTTAAACTAGACAATATAAGAGTCTCCTATAGGTGTCAAGGAACTAGGTGTCACCTAGTAGGTGTCAAGGAACTAGGAACTAGAAATGACAGCCTGATTAGGGTGTTGGTGTTGGTGATGGTAATCTGTAGAGCCTAAACCAGTGCCTGAAGCATCAAAAATGCTCAAGAAACTGTAGCTACTGATATCGTGTCCCTGTTGATGTTACGATCACAACACAACAACAGCACTATATATCAGGTGCTGACGACGCTTCCTGGTGTGTCGGCCACTTGGGGAGTGATGGCATCATGATGTGCCCAGTGCCCACACCCTAGCAGAGCATCCCCAGCCCTGAGGAATGATCCATGAGCAACCAGGATGGAGTTAGAGACCCTCGGTACCCAGAGCAGGGTGGGTGTGAACCCCAGGGCCCTCTGCTAGCTCACCCCGGGAGGTAGCTCACAACCCAAATCTCTCACAGCTGTTCCTGGAGGAGACAGATCTTTCTAGAAAACGCTAAGCCTGGTTCCAGACCAGCCACCCCCTCCCCCGCTCCGACTTCACTTTTCCCAGCCCAGGAGCAAGCTGAATTCGGCTCTGGACCCAACATTTCTATTCCCAGCTATTTATAACCCTGGCTTAAAGCAGCCCGTGGCTGGAAAGGGATGGGCGGTGAGAAATCTGGCCTCCCAATCACGTGGGCAGCCCCCGCGGCCCTGGCGCCCCTCAGACCCTTTCATCTTCCAGACCCTCTCTGGCTCGATTTCCCAGTGCCTGGCTCTCTCTGGTCGACGTCCAGAATCTCTGTAGCTCAGGCCACATGGTTCTGTGAGAAGCCTGAAAACTCCCTTTGGGAGTCACCTGGACCATGGAGTCCCAGCCTGTGTGTGACCCCAAGGGCTGTGCTGCTCTTTTGAACTCCTTTAGCACTAGAGGGGAGGGGGTCCTGATGGTCTGAAGGAAGTAGAACAGAGGAAGAGCCATGTTCAACAACTTAGGGAGATGAGAGGTGGAGGAGTTCCGGGGGGAGGCCGGCACGTCTGTCCTCAGGCTTCAGCGAACGAAGGTGGTGGGAGAACCAGAAACCACCGCACTGTGGTGCAGGGCCGGGAGAACTAGTGCTAGAACCCCAGATCTGCTCTTTCTTAGCTGTGTGCCCTTGGGTCTGTTGCTTAACCTCTCTGAGTACCATTTATTCCTCTGTCAAATACAGAAAATAAGTCTCACCCCAAGGCCAACTCTCAGAACTGAGAAAGGTGGGGTTTGGTTGTTTATTTATTTGCTTGTTTGTTTCAAGTGCTTGGGATGGAACCTGGAGCCTCAGCCTGCTAGACAAGCACTCTACCACTGAGCTGCCTCCCCAGCTAGGACTCAGAGAGTGTTTGAGGGGCTCCCCCAGCATGGAGGTGGACACCCCTTTGACCTCTCCTCTTCCTGACTTTTTCCCAAGGTTTGTCCCCTGGAAAGGGGATCAACTTTGAGGAAGAGCCTCGCTTCATGTTCAGCTGGAAATACCCAATTCCGCTGCCTGATTTAGAGCTGGGTCCTGGGGCAAGGGCAGAAGCAGTCCCAGGTGGAACCTGATGGCCACAGAGAGTCTGGCATGTGGGAGTAGAGTGGCGGCTCACAGGGGAGAAGGCGCCCTCGGCTGGACCCAGAACCTCCTGCAGCGGGGGTGAGGCACGGCCTCCAGGAGGCTTTGGGGCAACATCAAGACCTGGTCCCCGTGAGGCGGACGGGTCTCCCCCACACAGCTGAGCAGAAAGGGAGAGAAGTGGTGGCGCGAGAGGCCATCTTGATCAACCAGGGAGCCCAGAAGACACTGAGGGGCGGACAGAGCTGTGGCTCCTCCCCGCCAGAGGGCAGGGTCTGAGAAAGCCCCAGCAGGGCCCTCAAAGCACCTCACCCCACCTCCCGTGGCCCGGAGTGACACAGGCACAGCTGGGGGTAGAGGTCACACTCCTCACTGCGCTCAGAGCTGGTGCACTGTGTGGAAGCTGGGGGGGGATTTAATGTACCCCCCCAGCAGTCTCCCCAGGGACCCCGCTAGCCTGGAGCTCTGAGGGGGTGGGAAGGTACCTCACTTGGTCACTGGTTTCCCCTGGAATTGGCGCACAGTCTAGGATGCTCTGGGATGCGTGATGGGTTCCAGGGAGAGCCTGGCATGTGGGGTAGGAGAAATGACACTGAGTCCCCCACACCAGCCCGGGCCACAACTTGGGATGCCAGAGGCAGCTGCATGGATGGTGAGGAGCCTCCCAGCTCTGCAAAGCTGAGCATCTTCGGGCTCCTAGTCCACCCTCTCTGAGCCTCTTGATCTCCCTCTGTGAAAAAGAGAACCTTAGGCTGTCTAAGAGGAGGTTTGGGAACGCTAAACACATGGGAAAAAAAGGATAAGTGATCAGGGCCCAATAGGCAGGCCTTGCCTTGGCAAGGCCCCCAGAACCCCTCCCTGCCTTCTCTTTCTGTCGCAATGTGGTGCCAGCTCCCCAAGAGGGACTGGCAGCTGCTGTGCTGGCTGCTGGCCCACATCCAGCTCCAAACCAGAAACAGAACTGCCTGATCCCAGCACGGCACCCCTCCCCCTCCTCCCACCCCTCCCCTCCCCCTCCTTCCATCCCTCCCCTCCCCCACCCTCCCCACCCCTCCCCATCCCTCACCCCTCTCCTCCCCCACCTCCCCCCTCCCCTCCCCCACCCCTCTCCTCCCCCACCCTCCCCACCCCTCCCCCTCCCCACCCTACCCCCTCCCCCACCCCTCCCCCCCACTCCCTTCCCCCCACTTCTCTTCTTCCTTAAGTGCCCTCCCTCCTCTCTTTGTGTGCCTTCTAGAAAACTCTTCTGCCTACCAGAGAAAAATAAAAACAGAAAACTCCCCTTTATTCACCCTCCTGGGCTCACAGCACCCCTTTTGACCCCCGACCTGTACCCGTGCCTGCTGTCCAGGGTTCCTTGCAGGGGAATGGGCACTTCAGCAGGGTGGAAGGGAGGCAGGGCCAGGGGAGCTGGCCAGGGGAGTCGGCCTGTACTACAGATCTCAGGAGAGCCAAAGGCCTCTGGGCTTGGTTTCCTGACCCACAGAACAGACCTGCTCCCTCCATGCTGGACGGACCTGCCACTGGGGTTGAGATGGCAGAAGAAGGCCACCTAACAGCCTGACATCCCAAGGAGCCAACCTCTCCAGCAGTTTCCAGTCCCCTTGTACCGTCATCCTCTGTGACCACCCCCAACTCAGAGAAGAAACACCCCCCCACCAGGTCTCACTGAATGAACGCTTACTGTCCATCGAGTCCCGTCCTCTGAATTTCACATGACCTGCCCCATTTAATCTTTCTTTATTTTCTTTTATTTATGTATTTATTTTTGGTACTGGTGTTATAGGAACAAACGAGGCCAGGCACCAAAGACAGCAGGAAACAGTTTTATTTGGCTGCAGCCAGGTTCAGAGGGCACAGCCTTTGCTGTAATCAATCAATTCCCTGAACCCCGAGTTCAGGTAGTTTCAGAGTTTTATACCCAGCATGTAAGGGGAGGGGCTCAGAGGTTCACAGTCTGCGGAAGTTCACATAAAAGCAGCTTTTTCTTTCACTGTTCTGGGCAAGTTAACCCTTCGAGGACAACACCTGAGAAGGGAGAGCTTCTTCTCTCCTTTCTTTCCTCCCCCTGCCAGCTGTTACCATGGAGCCCAATTGGTAACTTCTCTTAAAAATGTAGACATCTCTGTGAAGCCCCAGCTCAAGGCCAGAGGCCTTGTTTGCACATTTCTTTAAAGTATTATACTGGATACGTTTGTGAAAAACTAGTAAGGGGGTGTCCAGCACCTGGAGTGCTGGTATCTTCTTGGCCAGTGGCCAAGTAAACAGGGCGACATGAAAATAGGAAGTTTATCTACATTGAACTCTTCTGCAGAGACTCTTTTCCTGACAGTCCTAAAATCAGCCATGGTGAAGATTTCTGGAGAGGCCCAGTTAAGACTTTTCAGTGGAGAAAGGGGGTGCCACTTCACTGGGATTGAACCCAGGGGTGCTTAGACACTGAGCCGCATCCCCAGCCCTTTTTATTTTTTATTCTGAGACAGGATCTCGCTGAGTTGCTGAGGCTGGCCTTGAACTTTTGATCCTCCTGCCTCAGCCTCCTGAGTAGCTGGGTTTATAGGTGTGTGCCACCAGGCCTGGCAGATGACAACTCTTTTTTTTTTTTTTTAAAGAGAGAGTGAGAGAGGGGAGAGAGAGAGAGAGAGAGAATTTTTAATGTTTTTTTTATTGTTTAGTTCTCGGCGGACACAACATCTTTGTTGGTATGTGGTGCTGAGGATCGAACCCGGGCCGCACGCATGCCAGGCGAGCGCGCTACCGCTTGAGCCACGTTCCCAGCTCCCAGATGACAACTCTTGACAAAATAAAATTTTAAAAGAAAAAAGAAAGAAAGCCCTCAAGGCACTAAAAAATGAACAACAGTAAACAGGCTCCGGATGAGAGTTGGCACTTACAGGAAAGGAATGGTGTGTAATGACTTCCTTTCCTTCCCCCCCCCACGTGCTAGGGACCCAACTCAGAGCCTGGCTCTTGCTAGGCAAGTGCTCTACCACTGAGTGACCCGTTTTTTTGATTTTTTTGGCCCTGATCTTGAGGTTGGGGCACCTTCTGTGCAGCACAGGTAAGAAACCTATAGTCTTCCTAACTAAAGAATTAGAGGACAAAATTTAGAGCAGCCCCCTGGAAAATGAAACACTGAACCCCATAGAAGAGAGCCAAAGACAGGGGGGGGGGCCGGTGCTCTGGATCCCGTACATAAGTTCTGCCCCAAATCTCTGATCCTGCCAGGAGCAGTGGTACATGCCTGTAAAACCAGCAGCTCAGGAGGCTGAGACAGGAGGATGGCGAGTTCAAAGCCAGCCTCAGCAAAAGCGAGGCACTAAGCAACTCAGGGAGTCCCTGTCTCTAAATAAAATACATAATAGGGCTGGGGAGATGGCTCAGTGGTCAAGTGCCCCTGAGCTCAATCCCCAGTGCAAAAAAAGAAAACAAATTTTCAAAATTTGTTGGATATCTTGAAAGCTGTACTTAGGAGGAAATTTATACCATTGAATGCATATATTAGGGGGAAAAAAGGGGAAGTTCTAAAATCAAAATTCTAAGTTTCTACCTTGGAAACTATAGAAAGAAGGACAAGGTGAGGGAAATGGCTCAGTGGTAGAGCAATTGCCCAGCATGTGTGAGGCCCTGGGCTCAGTCCCCAACACTGAACAAAAAGGAAGAAGTAAGTAAGGAAGATAACTTCAGCCTAGAACAAGTAGAAGAAAAGAAACAATAAAGATCTGAAAACAGAAGATAAATGAAGCTCTAACTTTTTTCTTTAGAAAAGACCAATAAGCTAAGCATGATGGCGCACACCTGTGATTCCAGCTACTCAGGAGGCTTAGGCAGGAGGATCACTAATTGGAGGCCAGCCTGGGTGACTTGTTGAGATCCTGTCTCCAAATAAAAAAAGAAGAAAAATTTAAAGGGCTAGGGATATAGCTAAGTGGTAGAGAGCCCCAGTTTAATCCCCAATACTAATAAATAAGTAAATATCAATAAAACTTATAGACTGAACTGAGGATGTAGCCTTTAGCACTTGCCCAGAATGCATGAGGCCCTGGTTTGTATACTAGCACCAAAAAAAAAAAAAAAAAAAAAACTATGGACCAACAGCCAGGCTAACCAAGAAACGAAAGAAAGAAGACACAATTTATTCATATCAGAAATAAAATTAGGACTATCAATATTAAGCCCATGGTCATTAAAAAGACAAAGAAATATTATAAATGGTTGTAACCAGAAATTTGAAAATCTAAATGAAATGAACCAGTTCCTTGAAAGATATAAGCTACTAAAACTCACACAAGAAAGAGATAAACTGAATAGGCCAATATCTATGAAGAAAATTGAATCAATAATTCATAATCTTCCAAAAATGAAAACACACACACAAAAAAAATGAAGTTGAAGGCATGGCACTACCTGCTTCCAGAGTTACATAAAGTTAAAGTCATCAAGACGTCATGGTATCAGCAGAGAGATGGACGCACAGATCAATGGCCCAGAACAAGAATCCAGAAGTAGTAGACCTACACAAAAAGCACAGTGGATTCAATGGAGAAAAGATAATCCATTCAACAATGGCCAACAACTGAATCTGCATATGTGGGAGAAAAAAAGAGAAAGTGACTCTAGGCACAGATATTATTTCTTTTATAAAAACTAAATCAAGCCAAGCATGGTGACGCACACCTGTAATCCCAGCAGCTCAGGAAGCTGAAACAAGAGGATGGTAAATTCAAAGCCAACCTCAGCAAAAGCAAAGTGCTAAGCAATTCAGTGAGACCCTGTCCCTAAATAAAATACGAAATAGGACAGGGGATGTGACTCAGTGATCTAGTGCCCCTGAGTTCAATTCCCAGTGTGGAAAAAAAAAAAAAAAAAAAAAAAACCTAAGTCAAAATGGGCCACTAAATCAAAGTGGGCCACAGACCTAAGTGTACAATACAAAACTGATGAAACTTCTAGAAGATAGCATGGAAGAAAACTGACGAGACCTTGGTTTTGGTGATGAGTTTTTATGTACCACACAAAAAGGATGATCTAGGGGGAAAAAAAAAAGAACACAAGTTGGACTTTATTAAAATTAGAGCCTTCTGACCAGGAATGAGTGAAAAGATAGGAAATCTTATTAGAGAAATAAAAAATGCTTTTTTAAAGAACTAAATTGTAGCACATTGGGAGTGGGGTATAGAAAAAAAAACAAATGGAAATTCAAGAACAGAAATATATAATATCCTTTAGAATCTCAGTTCAGGAAGAAAAATTTGTGGGATAAATTGAATAACAGAATATAGGGGAATAGAAGCTATTCCATAGGGCTGGGGATGTGGCTCAAGCGGTAGCGCGCTCACCTGGCATGCGTGCGGCCCGGGTTCGATCCCCAGCACCACATACCAACAAAGATGTTGTGTCCGCCAAGAACTAGAAAATAAATATCTCTCTCTCTCTCTCTCTCAAAAAAAAAAAAAAGAAGAAGCTATTCCATGTGGAATACCAACAAAGATGTTGTGTCCGCCAAGAACTAGAAAATAAATATCTCTCTCTCTCTCTCTCTCAAAAAAAAAAAAAAAGAAGAAGCTATTCCATGTGGGGCTGGGTTGTGGCTCAGTGGTAGAGCACTTGCCTCGCATGTGTGAGGCCCTGGGTTCAATTCTCAGCACTGCATATAAATAAATGAATAAAAAAATAAAAGTTCATCTACATCTAAAATAAATTTTTTAGAAAAGAAACTATTCTGTGAACTTGAAAACAGATGAACAGAAACTATTCAATCTGAAGAACAGAGCGAAAAACAAGCAAGCAAATCAAATAGCATCTCAGGGGCCAACAGGACAATGTTCTAAGTCATGACACACATGTAATTGAAGTTCTAGAAGGAGAGGAAAGAGAGTGAGGCAAGGTAAAATATTTGGAGGAAAAAAATGGCCAAATATTTCCCAAATTTGATGAAAGACATCAATTTTTAAAAATTTCAAGAAGCTCACTAAACTTCAAGCAGAATAAATTTAAAGAAGAATATGCCAAAGCATATCAAATCAAACTGATACCTGAAGAGCAAAGAAAATCTTGAGGGGCGGGGGTTGCGGCTCAGTGGTAGAGCGCTCGCCTAGCATGCATGAAGTGCTGGGTTCAATCATCAGCACCACATAAAAACAAAATAAAGATATTGTGTCAATCTAAAACTAAAAACTAAATATTTAAAAAAAGAAAATCTTGAAAGCAGCCAGAGAAAAATAACACTCTCCATACACAGCATCAAGAGTTTAATTGACTGCTAACTTCTCATCAAAAACTATGGAGGCCAGAGGATAGTGGAACAACATCTTCAAAGTGATGAAAGAAATTCTGTTTTTTTGTTTTGTTTTGTTTTGTTTTTCCTAGTTGGAGCTATCTTTTCTATGGAAAAATGAAATAAAATAATATTTTGAAGAAGAAACTACTCTTCAAAAATGAAGATGAGGGGCTGGGGCAGAGGGTTTAGTGGCAGAGCACTTGCCTAGCTTGTGTGAGGCACTGGATTCAATCCCTAGCGCTGCATAAAAATAAATAAAATAATAACTTTTTTTAAAAAACTGAAGATGAGGCCCTAAGCAACCCAGTGAGACCCTGCCTCAAAATAAAATATAAAAAGGGGATGTGGTTCAGTGGTGAAGTGCCCCTGGGATCAATCCTGGTATGAAGAAAAAGGAGAAGGAGAAGAAATAATAAAGACATCAGGAGGAAAAACTAAGAAACTAAGAATTTGTCCATTTGTCCCGCATTATAAGACACGTCAAAGAGAGTTCTTGAGGCAACTGGGAAATGATGTCACCTGAAAGCCCAAATCTTCAAAAAGGAATGAAGATCTTTAGAAATGTTCTCGCTCCCTCTCTTCCAGCCACCATCTTGGTTCCACTTTCTCCACACAGGTTTGGAACACAATCTGACTGTGACGAGTCAATGCCAGAGCTCAAGGAACAAGACTCCACACGAGAGACCTCGAAGGAGCCACCTGGAGGCAACAGCTGAAGAACCAGTGAGTGATCAAAGATAGTCACACTGAAAAGAAGGGACAGTGACTAGGGGTGTGGCTCAGGGGTAGAGCACCTGCCAAACCTGCTCATGGCCCTGGATGTGATCCTGGCACAACACCAAATAATAAATAAATGAATAAAGAGGAAGGCTCTGTCCAAACTGGGTCTTCAACAAGGTATAGGTGAGTCATTACCTAAAAATCTAAGAATATCCTGTCATCACAAAATCAGATGTCTACAAGAGCCCAGCTTGGAATGCCTACAGAGTTCTAGGGGAAGCCAGGATTGGGGATTTCTCTCAGTGAGCACAGTTAGCAGCTGTTGAGAAATTCAAAGTTCAAGGTGAAGCTGTCTCCAGAAGCTGGGTGTGGTGGTACATGCTGGTAATTCCGGAAACTCAGGAGGCTGAGGCAGGAGGATTTTGAGTGCAAAGCCATCCTCAGCAACAGCAAGGCACTAAGTAACTCAGGGAGACCCTGTCTCTAAATAAAGTACAAAACAGGGCTGGGGATGTGGATCAGTGACAGAGTGCCCCTGGGTTCAATCCCCGGTACCTAGAGAGACAGAGAGAGGAGGAGGAGGAGGAGGAGGAGGAGGAGGAGGAGGAGGAGGAGGAGGAGGAGGAAAAAAGAGAGATTTCTAACACTGTCCTGTGGAGTTTATAAAGTTGGTAGCTATAACACATGTGGTGACCAGCATAAAAAGCACAGGGGCTGGTAAGTGGGGACAATGGTAAATGGTGGAAAATAGAACGTGAAATGATGCAATATTACCTCTAAGTAGACTATGAAAATCTAAGGATAGGCATTGTAATCTCTAGAGAAACCACTAAAAGTGGGCAGAAAGAATAAGTAAATTGAGGTGGGGGAATCTAAAGAATTTTCAAATTAATCCAGAGAAGGCAGAAGAGAGGTCTCCTTCGACTCTTCAGGGGACAGGCAGGGGCTGCACAGTGGCTGCAGCTTGGCATGTAATGGGAGGAAGGTTGGGGAAGAGGCTGGTGGGGAGGGGTCGAGAGCCAGGCAGTTGCTTGGCGGAGAGAGAATGGGACCGGTACTGGCCTGGCAGTGGGCAGAGAGAAGTCCATAAGCATTGCAGAGACATCAGGGCAGCAGGTGCCTTGGGACTCCAGACAGCCTGGAAGTGGGGGCTGAACAAAGGTCAAGGTCAAGGGCCTGTGTCTTCCCTCAGAGGCTGGAGAGGCTGCTGTGGGAACCAAGCCTCCCCAGGCCTCCAGGGACCAAGGCTCCAGCCAGGCTGAACCAACAGGCATCCCTCCATTCCCTGGCTGCTGCCCAGTGGGCACCCTGCAGAGCCGTCTGGCTCATCTGTGCTCTCTCCCAGCTCTTTCTAGGAGCACCTGGAGGTATGTCCCCAGCTCTTGCACTCACCTCCTCCCTGACCTCCCTGGAGAAGTTGAGGGCAGGGCTGCTCTCCTGCCATGCTGTGGGAGCTCCAGGAAGGTGGGTGCCTGTTTAAAGACTCATGATGTCCTGAAGCTGCTGAGCCTTGTGATGCTGCTGGCCCCGCGGGCCTTCTGGACGGGCATATAGAGCCTAAGTCGCATCTCTGTAAGCCCAGACTGTACTTGTCCCTGGGCCTTGAACTACTTGCTTCTCCTTGTGTCACTCAGTGGCAAAAGTCAGTTCCTTAGCTTTTGCCTGCAGACCCATGTGCTATGCCCAAATCTGCCTAAGCCCCTCTGGAGCCTCTGCTTTGTTCGATTCTCAGCACCACATATGAATAAATAAAAAAAAGGTTCATCAACAACTAAAAAAAAATTAAAGCAACTAAATAATTGAGAGAGAGAGAGAGAGAGAGAGAGAGAGAGAGAGAGAGAGAGATCGAGATCTGAAAACTCCAACATAGTTTATTTAGGAAACCTTATTCCAGATTCCAAGTAACCAACCTTCCCACGACCCTAGGAGAAACTAGAGGATGTCAAGACATGAAGAGTTTCACAAGAAAAAGGAAAACTTTAGAGAAGAAAAGACCTCACACATTGAATATTCACAAATCCCCACCCTCCCCATTTAACAGATAGGAAAGATGAAGCCAACAGTTAAGAAAATGAACCTTTCAGGAGGCTGAGGCAGGAGGATCTCAGGTTCAAAGCCAGCCTCAGAAACTTTGCGAGGCCCTGAGCAACTCAGAGAGACCTCGTCTCTAAGTAAAATATTAAAAGGGCTGGGGATGTGGCTCAGTGTTTAAGACCCCTGGGTTCAATCCCAATACCAAAAAGAAGGAAAGAAAATAGGCCTAATTCAGGGTTAAATCCTAGCACTGTCATAGAAGAGAGTCCCCCTGGGTGGTGGGCAACTTTGTCACGACATTCACTCAGTCCTTCAGTCTTTGCCATCTCCCCTGGACACGGGGAGCTCACTACCTCTCCTGGCCACTGCTGAGCAGGTCTCACTCACAGGAAGCTCTGCCCTGATGTGGGCCTGTTCTTCCTCCGTTTTCCTTCTCCCCGGAGGTGTGCAGAATAGAGTGAATGCTTTGTCCTCCTGACAGCCTTCAAGTGCTTGAAGATGACATGCATCCTCTCAGCCAAAGGCCCTAGACAGATCCGCATATGTACTGACAATCACTACACAGAAACCCAGGCTCAGAGAGGGGAGGTAACCTGCCCAAGTTCACACAGCTAAGGACAGAATGAGCCACGTCTCTCAACTCACGATTGTCTGGATCTTTCCATGGTTCCCTGATACCAGCACCCTTTGTTAACTCTCTTTCTACTCCTATCTTTCTTGTCTAGGGCTGCCATGAGGAATGACCATCAACTGGGTGGCTCAAAACACAAAAATTCAGAGGCTAGGAGTCCAAAACCGAAGTGTTGGCAGGGCCATGCTCTCCTGAGGCTCTGGGAAAGGCTTGTGGACAGTCCTTGACGGTCCTTGGCTAGGAGGACACACCCTCCAATCTCTGCCTTCAGCTTCACTTGACCTTCTCCCAGTGCGTCGGGGCCTTGGTATCCTCTTCCCTCTGTGTGTTCCAATTTCCCTCTTCCTATCAGGACGCTATTCCTCGATGTAGGGTCCAGCCTCACTTGCTGTAATCTCGTTGTAACTTAATAATATCACTAAGTCCCTAGCTCCACTCATGGGGTTGAGACTTGGATGCATCTTTTGGTGGGATGACACACTTCAATCCCAGACCAGATGCAAACTGGCTCAGCAGGAAGAAGCTGCTTGGGTTCTGTGCCCAGGGCGGAGGCTGTCTATGCCCAGGCTGGGAGGGAGGGCAGGGCAGAGCCCACAGGAAAACTGGACCCCCGGGCCCTGTGAAGGCTGAGAGGCCCCGGGCTCAGGGACAGAGCCCCAGACGGGAAACCTGGGTCGTTCTGGGTCACCAGACTGTCTCTCGCTTTTCCCGGCTGCTGCTCTGCTGCTCCGTCTGTGCGCCAGCCTGCAGGAGGCAGGGCGCTGTGGGCAGAGGAAGGAGAGAGGCCTGCTCCCGGCCACTGGTGGTGATCCCTGGGCGGGTCCCAGCACCCCCCCCCCCTCTGCAAGACACTCCCTCCATTCGGGGCTGCTGAGCTGATCTCATCTTTCAAGCAGCAACTCCGTCTGAAGCCCAGAGGATCCTTGGCGAGTGACTGGGAAGGACAGGAAATTTTCTTGAAAGAAAGGAAGAGAGAGAGAGAGAGGAAATCTCTCAAGGCAGGGTGCAGCTCTTTCCTTTGTCAGAGTGTCTTGCACCTTGGGACTTAACGGAAGCCCTGTGGGTGTCCATTCTAGTGACTCAGGAGGCTGAGGCTGGAGGATCACAAGTTTGAGGTCAACTTAGCGAGATCCTGTCTCAAAAAATGAAAAGGGCTGGGAGGTAGCTCAGTGGTAGAGCGCTTGTCTAGCATGTACAAGGCCCTGCCTGGTGCCATCCCCAGGAACCACCCTACCCCCAACACACACACCAGATCTACCCCTGCTGACTTTCCAGTCTTCTTTGTATTCTCCAGCCTGCTCCCATCGGGTCTTGTGTTACTTGGAATAAAAATATCCTGATCAACCCACCTAAATAATGCTCATTCCAGTGGCCAACTGCAGGATTCAACAGATTCGATCACAAGCTTGTGAGCTTTCTTGAGGACAGGGACTGTCTTACTCACATGTTGTCTTAGCAGCTGACCCATCCGGGGAGTCAAACAATTGCGCAATTAATATCATGTGCCAATGCCCCCTAAAGGATGTAAGTGCCCCTAAAGCTTGTAAGGTTTTTAAACATTTTTTAATAATATATTGTAGCTAATCATAGCAACTGGTTCATTTTTTTTTTTTTAAAGAGAGAGTGAGAGAGGAGAGAGAGAGAGAGAGAGAGAGAGAGAGAGAGAGAATTTTTTAATATTTATTTTTTAGTTCTCGGCGGACACAACATCTTTGTTGGTATGTGGTGCTGAGGATCGAACCCGGGCTGCACGCATGCCAGGCGAGCGCGCTACCGCTTGAGCCACATCCCCAGCCCCGCAACTGGTTCATTTTGACATAATCATACATTCATGGAATTTAATTTACTTCATTTTAATTTCCAGTGCCCCTGCTAAGGTTTTTGATTGTTAGTTTGTTTGTTTGGTACTGGGGATTAACCCATGGGTGCTTAACCACTGAGCCACATCCCCAGCCCTGGTTATATTTTATCTTTTTTTTTTTTTTTTTTTAGTTGTAATTGGACACAACACCTTTATTTTATTTATTTATCTTTAGGTGGTGCTGAGGATCGAACCCAGGGCCTCGCACGTGCTAGGCAAGCGCTCCACCACTGAGCCACAACCCCCTACCCCCATTGATTTTATTTTGAAACAGGCTTTTGCCAAGTTGTTCAGGGCCTCGCTAAGTGACTGACGCTGGCTTTGAACTTACAATCCTCCTGCCGGAGCCCGGAAACCACTGAGAATTACAGGCATACACCACGGTACCCAGCTCACTAAGATGCTTAATAAATGCTAATGGAGAATATATTCCAATAAAGCTCATCTTACCTCTTCTTCCTCCACCCCTACCCTTATCCTAAAGTGTGGATACTATCCCTTCCTACCTCCCTGATTAGCTGAATAATTGAGTTAGCAATATTCGTTGAATACCTAGCAGGTGCCAGGGCTTGGCAGTCAAAAGTTCAGTGATGAACAGGAGCAGCACGTGGAAACCACCCTCTGAAGCCCCAGCAGTCATAAAATAGTGGGTGATAGAGTTACCATGGAGATGAACAGGAGCCAGATGAACAGGACGCAGGGCAGGAATAGCTAACCCTGACTCAGAGGGTCACACCAAGCTTCTCAGAGGAAGTGCTTGCTGAGGATACAAGAGTGGGCTGGGTGACCAGACGGGTGGGAGAGGGTCTGGGGAAGAGGAAGCAGCCCGTGTGATGGCAGGGTGATGTGGAGGAACCTTGGTGGTGGTGGGGGGGGGGGGGATGGATTGAGAGGAGCCAGCCCAGGCTGCATGGCCCAGGAGGCTGGAGGGCAGAGCAGGAACCCTTCCAAGCCATATTAAAGCCCAACCTGGCCCCGGAGCAGAGGAGGGCCCTGAGGGGGCAGGGCTAGCGCAGGGCCTGCTGACCCTGCCTTGTTGGGAAGTCTCTCTCCATGGCTGAGGGTTGGCAGTGCCCAGAGGTGTAGCTCTTGCCCTGTGACCTCAACCCAAGGAGGAGCAATGGGAAGGAGGGAAGCAGGCCGGTTCCAGGATTATCTGGAAGGTGAAACAGTGTTGGAGTAGCCATTAGGAAGGAGAGAGAGGGAGGGGTCCAGGGCAGCTGGGAGAACTGCGTAGCCATTCCCAGGACCTGCACAGGAAAGAGGAAAAATAGGCATTCACGTTGTCCCCCTCCTCCCCAGGCCCAGGAGAGCTGTCTCAGCCCCCAACTCCCAGGCTTTATGGTGGACACCAGAGCCACCAGGACTCTGGCTGGGTCTCCACGGGAAGAAACAGCCACTGTGAAAAAGAGCAAGGAGGTGGAAAAGGTGGGTGGACGTCCTTTGGGAGACGGGGAGTAAGGAAACAGGGGACTTTGGCAGAGGCTGCCACGCGGAGGCAGGGGGGATTGGAGTTGGAGAAAGTCCATAAATTCTGCTGGTTGTCCCTGTAATCCCAGCTACTCGGGAGGCCAGTCTGGGCCACAAAGTGAGACCCTGTCTCAACAAAAAAATATTAAAAAAGAGTAAGTGTAGCTCAGGGGAGAGTGCCCCTGAGTTCAATCCCCAGTACTGCAAAAAGAACAAAATTCTTTTGCAGCATTATCATCGTAACTCTCCTGGGTTCATTTCCTCGGGCCACCATAACAAATCACCACAAATGGGTGGCTTCAAACAACAGAACTCTATCCTCCCACGTTCTGGAGGCCAGAAGTCGGAAATCAGGGTGCTGCCCAGGACACACCCCCTCTAAGGTCCCCAGAGGAGAGCACTTGCCATATCTTCCGGCTTCTAGACACAGTCCCATAGCAAAGCTATGATTCCCAAATATTTCCTCCCATTCGATACACTATTTTTTCCTCTGTTTGCTTGTGTTTTTTGGTGTCATATCCAAGAAACTTGCCAAACTTAAGATCATGAAGATTTCCCCCTGGGTTTTCTTCTAAGGGTTTTATAGTTTGGGCATTTAGGTTTACTTTTTATGTCTACCCAATGTTTTGAGCGTGCTAAACTGAGAAGGGTCCTCAGGTGGCTACAAAGTAAGAGTAGCCATGGAAGGCCCCTGAGGGCTTTGGAAGAGGGTGCCCACTCACCCGTCTGGGTGCTGTGGTCTTGGGGGGAGAGTGCTCCTCCTGGGAGGGGGTCCTCAGGCACAGCTGAGAGAACTTCACAGGGCTGCAAGACTCAGGACAAAACCAGATCAAGACTACAGGGCCAGAGTCAAGGGGCTGAGCGGCTGGATCTCCAGAATACACCCCAAACAGAGGGAGCTGGGGCAGCGGGTGGAGTGCGTGGCCACAAATGGAGCAATCAATCCACCAGCCAGAGAGCTGGACAGAGAGGTGATGGTGGTGGAAAATGGCAAGTGTCTACTGAAGGTGAGCATGCGCCTTGCTCATGACTCAGCAACTGCACATCTAGGTCCACATCCGATGTCGATGGGCACAAACGGTTCCCTAGACAAAAGGATGTTCACAAAAGCACTGTGCTTTGGTGCTGGGGTTGGAACCCAGGGCCTCCCGCCTGGAAGGCAGGAGGTCTACCACTAAGCTATCCCCCAGCCCAAAAGCACTACACTATTCTTCTTCTCCTTCTAGGAATTAAACCCAGAAGTGCTTTGCCATGGAGCTACATCCCCAACCTTTTAAATTATACTGTGAGGGTCTCACTAAATTGCTGAGACTGACCTCCAACTTGCCATCCTCCTGCCTCATGGTAACAACCCCAGTGTCCACCAACACTCATTTAGAATGAATAAATAAATTGTGGCCTGTTTATATCATGGAATATTATGCAACAAGGAGAATGAATAAACCACAATGTGAATAAATATCACAATCATAGCATTAAGTAAAAGAAGTCAGATTGAAAAGAGTATATATTACATTATTATGTGAATATAAAGTACGAAGCAGGGAAGTTAATCGCAACAGAGTCAGAAAAAGAGTCATCCTGGTAAGAGAGACTAAAGAGGGATGGGGCAGGGAGCTGTTTATAATTTCTTTTTATTTTGAGACAGGGTCTCACTAAATTGCTGAGACTGGCCTTGAACTTGCAATCCTCCTGCTGCAGCCTCCCAAGTCGCTGGGGTTACAGGCTTGTGCCACCACACCCAGTTATACCCTCTTTCTTGATCTGGGTGCTGTTTACATAAGTGTATTCACTTTGAAAATGGTTTATTTATGACTTTCCCAGGGGTGGGGGGCGTGTGCATTGTATCATAATAAAATTTATAACAACCAAAAACAGAACAAGCAGAAACTGGGTGTGATTCTGTGGTCAGGGGCGGGGTCGAGATGAGTCTCCCACATAGCTGGTCCAGGGTTCCTCTTCCGTGTGGGCTGACATGCGCCCAACAGAGGGGGTGGGCTCTTAAAGCAGCAGGACTCTGACAGGCAGAGACAACAACCCCTTCCCTTCCTTGGACGACTAGGTGCGTGTAATTAGGAGGTGACTATGAACAATAGCAGCGGGGGTGGGGGGGTGGGGGGGTCAAGAATCAAAGTGAAGGGGCTGGAAGTGGCCCCTCGGTTTTGTATGGTAGAAGCTATTGTGTTCATTCATTCATTCATTTAAATTTTATTATTTGGGTACTAAGAATTGAACCCAGGGGGACTTTACCATTGAGCTACATCCCCAGATCTTTTTTTTTTTTTTTTAAATTTGGGGATAGGGTCTCACTATGTTGACCAGACTGCTCCTAAACGGGGCTCCATTGATCCTCCTGCCTCAGCTTCCCACGTAGCTGGGACTACAGGTGTGTGTACCACTGTGCCCAGTGCTATCATGTTCTTAATGGCTGCCTGGGCAGAGATCCAAAACCATCCCTGTAGCCAGAGTCTGGGGTGACTTCTCAAAGAGTGGGCTCCTCTGAGTCTCATCCTGTGCAATGCAAAGGTGACCTGCTCAGGGGTTCAGGCAAATAAAGCAAATGCTTTATTCTGGCTGGGTGAGAGGCAATCAGGAGAGGTGGGGGTCTGTGGTTCTGGAGATTTCCTAAAATGTCTAGATGCATTCAGATACTGTTGTTTTCAAAATGTGGTGCAGGCCAAACAGAAAGATCTTGTCTCTAGGTCCCATCCGGTCCTTGGCCACCAGCCTCTGAATGAGCTTATCTACAAGGTGTGTCCAGATATAAAAGAGTGATTTCTGTAATTTGGCAAATAGGTGATAGACCATTGCTCAGGAGCTGCTATCACAGAAGGTGAAGCATCCTCTGAGCCCCCTTCCTCTCCAGGAAAGTCTATCAGTAGACAGGACACCCTGGGAGCCTCCCCTGACTCCCAAGTTCTGGGAGAATCCCAGGTGGCCAACAGCCTTGGATGTGCAGTTGGACCGTACCAGAGCAGGAAGCATGCAGGAGAAGGTGACTTCCTTTCTGTGAACACCTTCTAGGTACCAGGCACTGGGCTGGTCCCTTAGCCCATGTCGTCCTTATAACAATGCTTTTAGAAAATTTACGGTGATTGTCCCCATTTTACTGAGGAGGAAAAACTGGTCTTAGATAACCGGATCCTTTAGGATGAACTTGTGTCCGGTCATGCAGATCCCAGACTCAGGGAGGTGAAGTGACTCATTTAACAACACATACCTGGGCAGTAAAACATTACCCATGACCACCCTTTACTTATTCTTTCAAATATGGGTCTTGAGGAGCTGATGATCATTCAACAAATATTTTCCAAGCACCTGCCAGCCTCTCCCTTGGCCCTGGGGACATGACTATGAGCAAATCAGACAAGAATCCCAGCTCTCAACAGATGCACATTTCAGGTGGGGAAGCGGAGAGCGAGCAAACAGATAAGCAAATCATGTAGCAATGGGGGAAAAATAAATCAAGGAATAAAATAAACCAAGGAAGGTAGGTAGGGCTGCAGGTAGGGTTCAATAGGGAGAAGGGAAAGGCCACCTCACTGAGCAGTTGACATTTGAGATTAAGCCTGGAGTGAGGGTGTGAGCCTTGGTGTCTCTGAGGGGAGAGATTCCAGATAGAGGGAACAACACCCGTGCTGAGGTGGCGTGGCGCTGGAGCAGGGGAATCATGCAGAAAAGGGACAGAGGAGATCAGCCAGGGCTGGGAGGGGGAGCGCTGCGGGACCGGTGACACGGGGCTTGTAAGCCCATCCTAAAGATCGGCTTTTAGTCTGAGTTGGTGGGAGCCATTGCAGGGCTGAGGGCAGAGGAAAGGCAGGACCTTTATGCTTTTAACACTGCAGCTGCTGAGTGGTCACAGACTCTAAGAAGCAAGAGAAGCCGGGGGACCAGTAAAGGAGGCAACCAAATTGCAGTGACCAAGCAGGAGACAATGTGGCCGCAGAGGTGGAGAGAATCAGAGACTCCAGATATATTTTGAAAGTGCACTTAACAGGATTTGCTGATGGATTGGTCATGAAAATGAGACCAAGAAAAAAGCAACGATGTTTGGACCAGGAAGGTTCCAGCTGCCACTCCTGAGATAGGAGGGGTACGGGTGGAGGAGGTAGGGGGTGAATCCAGAAGTTCGGTATTGCAGGGGTTAGTTGGCGATGCCTCTTGAATTTCCACGTGCATGTGCTGAGGCAGCACGGTACTGTGGAGAAGCCAGGCATGGGAGCCTGTCCATGAACTTGAAGAGCTCTCAGACTTATTGGGAAGGCAAGACCACCTGGTAAAGGTCCCTGGGGCCTCTGGACTCTGGAGCAGCCCTCTGACCCTCAGAGCAACCAGTCAGTCTCCAGGTTGGCCCCACGGAGCCCGCCTCCTGATATTCCCGTCTTACACAGCTCCCTCCACAGGGAACAGGGATGAAGTGCAGGAGAAATAAGCTATGGCGGAAATCCTGGATGGTGGTGACCAAGGCCAGTTCATAGAGAAGTCGTGGCTCCTTGCCTGGCTTTCTCTTAGCTCACTTGTTCTGGGGGAAATCAGCTGATATGTCCCAAGGATAGTCCAGCGGCCTTGTGGAGGAATTAAAGATTCTTGCCACTTGCTATCTGACTGACCCATCTTGGAAGTGATTCTCCAGTCACAAGCCGTTTTGGTTTTATGAGGCGGGGTCTCACTGTGATGCCCAGGCTGGTCCTGAACTCCTGGGTTTAAATGATGCTCCTGCCTCAGCCTCCCAAGTAGCTGGGCCTATCAGGTGTGTGTCCATACCTGGCCAATCAGTCTTCAGATAAATGCCGACCTAACAGACTCCGGGACTGTAACTTTGAAGCAGGGCCCAGTGGCTGACTCAACCGACTCCATTTTGTTCCTCTCTGACTCTTTTTGCCTGGTTTTTTTTATTTTTTTGGTACCAGGGATTGAACCCAGGGGTGCTTAACCACTGAGCCACACCCTCAGCCTTTTTAACTATTTTATTTAGAGACAGGGTCTTACTAATTTGCCTGGGGCCCCACTTAGTTGCTGAGGCTGGCTTTGAACTCTCGGATCCTTCCTTCCGTCCCAACCTCCCAGGAGCACACCACCACGCCTGGCTTTCCTTTCACCTCTTTTAACTTTTTTTTTTTTTTTTCCTTCTGAGCCTTTTTCTTCTGCAGTTTCCTTGTATTCCAGGAACCACGGGTCTGATTGATAAGCATCTTGATGCAAGGGACTGAAAGTATCCTCATGCAAAGGCAGGGAAACCACCCCCTGATGAGACTGCACTCCTGAAGTGGGGGCAATTTCCCCATGGCAGAACTGGAGACTGCCCCCTGCAGAGAAGCAATCATCTCCTGTGGGAACCGAATCGACCCCTTGATCCGACCCCTCGAGCCATGATGACCTTCCCAGAGATTCACAGAACCAGTCCTGCGATAATGATCAACCAGACCAAGGTGACCTTCTCTGCCAGCCATGCAAACTTCCCTGCCACACCAGTCCCCAACAGTTACCTTTGTTCCTCTTTTCTATAAAAACCTCGAAGTTTCTGTCTGCCCCTTGAAGACGGAACTTTAGTCACTGTACCTCTCTATTTGTTCTTCTGGGCATGGCTATGCTGATTGAAGCTGATTTCTTGCCTCTCACCACTGCTCATCTCTTTGATTGGCATCTTAGGACGGGTCTGTTGGGATCCCCAGAACTGAGACTTTTGTCTGATGACTCTGGTAACAACCTCAGGAGAGACCCTGAGCCAGAAGTGCACCATTTCCAGATTTCTGATCCATAGAAACTATGAGAAGAAAAAAAAAAATTGTATGTTGCTTTAATCTGCTGGGTTTGGGAGTAATTGAGCATGTAGCCATCGCTGACTGGTGTGCTTGATTTGTTTTGCAATGTTAAGAACATAGAGATGGGCACTTTCGTAACTAACAGATTGTCACCTACCTGCAGCTCCTCCTGTTGCTGTGGGGCCACAGCCAAGCCTTCAGCTGCTCTGCCTTGCCCGGATCCTCTTTCAGCTTCTGGGACTCCTGGGCCAGGTGTGCCTTTAGCGTCTCAACAGACTGCCAGCTGTCCTACAGGACCCGTGCATCAGCGAGAGCAGAGGCCATAGCACTCACACAGGCCTCGGTCCGCCTGGAGAGTTCCAGCACGTCCTCCCTCTTCCCACTTCACATCTGTCTTTCCAAACACCAGACCTGCAGGCATGAGGCTCCAGCATGGGTCAAGCTGATTACTGAGATCACTAATTGTAGGATATGGAAGCCCTGCTACAAATTTCATCACATACCTCAAAGCCCTTCAGTTGCAGAGAGCACGGGGGAGACAAGTACAAAAGGGACTCTCCACTCCCTGCTTGGTCCATCAGTTTGGACTGAGCTCCACGCAGGAGAAGCCCCAGGCCTCGCTCTCCCCATGGAGATGGTCTGGAGACCAGAGTCTAGCGGCCATGGCTTTGGAGTTTCACATCAGTCTGGAATCCCAGACTCAGCAGTGGCTGGCTGGCTATGTGACCTTGGGCAAGTCACCTCACCCATCCAACCTCAGTCTCCTCTGCTGTCAAATGGGAATTTAAGGCAGACTAATTGGATTGTGGCACTAGATAAGGTGTGTCAGCCCCTGGCACACAGGGCCATCCAATAAGTAAGGGCAATTATTATGATGTGACCTCAGGGCCCATGACAGATGGACTAGGACTTAGATGGGGAAACCCCAACACTTTCCATGGTCCCTCCAGTTCCTTTTTGTAAATTCCATTGTTGAGTCCCCATCGCCTCTTCCGGTGCCGTGAGGAAGACATAAATAGGACTTCACTTGAGCAGAAGTCTAAAAGATGCCAACACACAGGAGATTCCAAGACAGCTGAGCGGGCAGTTTGAGCTGGTGTGGACCTCGGAGGTCATCTCTTTCAATGTTTTTTCAACTTCTTTGTGAATAAGAGCCATCTGTATATTCCCCAAATCTTGAATATACCAGTGTGGCCAGAGGAAATTGGGTCCAGGACTGGGAAGCAAAGAAGTTGGCAGAGTTTTCAAAAGAGGCAAGACCTAGGAGGAAAGAGCTACCTCTATATGTCCAAGTCCATTCACGCATCTATTTATGTGTATGTTCTCATCTATCTACACATCTCATTAGTTATCTATCTAGCAAACTTTCTATACCACTTACTATGTGCCAGACTCCGTTCTAAGTGCTACAGATATCATTTATGAAGCACCTACGACATAAATACAAGTACCTTGTTTCTGGGGTCACATTACATTGGCCCAGCGATGTTGCAAAGTAGCTCTTATTGTCCTCATTCTGGGGTTAGGAAACTGTGCCTCACAGACTTCTCCATGTCACAAATCGAGCAAATGGAGGAGCTGGGATTCTCAATGGGATTGACAGCTCCGAGGTCCACCACTGCTGGCCGGACAGAACCCCTGCCAGGGCTGGGGCCACAAGGCGGGGGAAGGCCTCAGTTAATTTGGAGAGTTGGAGCTGAGAGCTGACCTACAGCATTCATGGCTTTCAAAGTTCTTCTACCCTAGGAAGGTCCACAGGACCTGCGAGTAGGTGTTGGAGAAGCCTTTTTCCACCTTCTTCATGTTAAAGGTGAGTAAACTGAGATTTGAGAAGTTAATGGTGCTGCCCAAGACCCCAGCAGGTCCTTTCAATATTTGACGTTCTTTTCAGGAATCCTCTCAACTTTAATTCTAAGGCTCCACTCTGAAGACCTTATCTAGTCCCATCACCTCCAGAAGACTCCACCTCTAGTCACCTGTCACAGCCATAGCCCCCAGTCCTGCTAGGACAGTGATATAGGTTGCTAAAGCCCAAAGAAAGTGCCTAGATCACATCAATATTTATAGCAGCTCAATTCACAATAGCTAAGCTATGGAACCAACCTAGGTGCCCTTCAACAGATGAATGGATAAAGAAAATGTGGTACGTATACAGAGCAGAATATTATTTGCTCATAAAGAAGAATGAAATTATGGCATTTGATGGTAAGTGGATGGAACTAGAGACTATCATGCTAAGTGAAATAAGCCAATCCCCCCAAACCAAAGGCGGAATATTCTCTCTGATATGTGGATACTAACTCACAATAAGGAGAGAGAGGGAAGAATAGAAGTTCATTGGATTAGACAAAGGCAAATGAAGGGAAGGGAGGGAGTTAGGCGTAGCAAAGACAGTAGAATGAATCGGACATAACTTTCCTACATTTATATATGAATACACAATCAGTGTAACTCTACATCATGCACAACCACAAAAATGGGAAGTTATACTCCATGTAAGATATGTCAAAATACATTCTACTATCATGTATAATTAAAAAGAACAAATAAAAAAATTTAAAAGAAAGTGCCTAGAGATGAGATACAAGACATAAATAAAGATTTATGGAGATATGATGAACAGATAGCACCTCTCTCCCTCACTGTGCTTCACCAATCAGTGCCTCTTCTTCTTCCCAGCATTTTGTCCAGTGGTGTCTGGCTAATGAGTGACACATTTCTTTTCCACAGTTCCCTCAGTTCTGTGCCAGTCTCCATTAACAGAGAGGTTTTATCTGTTAGGCTGCAGAAGCAGTGACATCATCAACATAAGCTTGTGTGACCAGCATCCCAAGAGCAATTGTCTTGGTATACATGCAAGAAAGTAGCTTTCTACAGATGAATCTAATTTGTCCTAGTTCCATTGTGCATAAGAGAAATCCAGTGTCCTTCAAGATAATGTGTGTCTAGACATTCTGGCCCAGACTTGCTCTCATTCTTCTCTTAACTTGGCTAGATTTGGGAGAGCAGAAAAGGGGCATTCAGGGACATTCAGGGGTTGTCCCCCTTTTCTTTTCTTTTTTATTTCTTTTTTTTTTAAATATTTATTTATTTATTTTTTAGTTTTCGGTGGACACAACATCTTTGTTTGTATGTGGTGCTAAGGATCGAACCTGGGCTGCACGCATGCCAGGCAAGCGCGCTACCGCTTGAGCCACATCCCCAGCCCCTGTCTCCCTTTTCTTTAAGGACAATATATCATCACAAGCTGGGTATGGTGGTGCATGGGACTTGGGAGGCTGAGGCAAGAGAATTAAAATTTTGAGGGGCTGGGGTTGTGGCTCAGCAATAGAGCACTCACCTAGCACATGCCAGCACTGGGCTCCATCTTCAGCACCACATAAAAATAAATGGGTCAAGCTGGCTATTGGGACCAAATAAAGGTATTGTGTCCAACTACAACTAAAATATATATATATATATATATATATATATATATTTTAAGTTTGGGGCTGCAGTTATAGCTCAGTGGTAAAGCACTTGCCTTACATTTGTGAGGTACTGGGTTCCATCCTTAGCACTGCATAAAACATAAAGATATTGTGTCCATCTCAAAAAAAAAAAAAAAAAAAGTTTGAGGCCAGCCTCAGCCTCTTAAAACCTCTCAATGAAGATTAAATCTCAACACGTGGAACCCTGGAGGACACAAAAAACTATATTCAAATTATATTCAAACCTCAGCATTCTGCATCCCTAAGGCAGTCTTCCCCCTGCCTCCAGTCCTTCAAGCCTGAAATCCTAGAGTGAAATCAGTCTCGGCAATAATAATAGCTAACATTCATTCATTTAGCAAGTATTTATTCGATTCTGGCCCTGTCTAGGTGCTATAGATGAGGTAGTGCACAGAGAAGGGCAAACAATGGACAGAATCCCTGTCTTCTTGGAGCCTGAGTTCTGGTGGGATGTAGTTTATCGGGGACCCAGCATCGAACAGCTCTGAGCTGTAATGCTGTCACAATGAGGAAACCCAGAGGTTTGATTATTTGGTGTAGCAATAATAAAAACTCAGGGGTGTGTGTGTGGGGGGGGGCTGGGGTTGTGGCTCAGTGGTAGAGCGCTCGCGAGGCCCTGGGTTCGATCGTCAGCACCACATAAAAAATGAATAAATAAAGGTATTGTGTCCAACTACAATTTAAATAATATTAAAAATAATAATAATAATAACTCCAGCGTCAGACACTGGGTTAAGTCCTTTGTATTTATTATCGGGCAGCATGGGGTAGGTGAGGACACCGGTGGCTTGAGGTCCAGTTCACTGTGTGACCTTCGCATCCCTCCTTCACGTGTCCTAAAGGAGCGCATTCCTCGGGTGCCTCTAAGACTTGGGAAATATCTGAAATTTCCAGGCTGGACAGTTTCCCAGATTCCCAGAAACCTGGGCGGGCATGCAGAGGGAGGCCATCGGGTCTGGAGGACCAGCCCTGTGTGCTGGGGAGCCGGGGGTCGCACTCCAGGGTCAAGGCACATCCCCTTATCCCAGACCTCAGTTTCCCCCTCCGCGCCCGCGCTGCTCCGAGTCCCCAGCTCCCGGCGCGAGAGCGGTTCCGAGGCGGCTCCGGGGCTGGGTCCGGTGGGTGGCGCCGCGGGCTCTGGCGCCCCCTGCCGCCGAGAAGCGCCACGCCGCCCCGGAGCGGGCCAGCGGGGGAGCGGGTCGCCCGAGCCGGCCGGGCGCTGCTGGGGGCAGGATTATGTCACTAGAGAGAAAGGAAATGAGTCACCACTCCACGAGGCTGGGGGACGGCCTGGAGCGAGTGTGGGGACGAGGCCACAGGAACCCGGGACAATGGCGGGAAGTGAGAGGAATGTGGGCCAGGCTGCAGCTGCCGGTGCCCTCCGCGCCTGGGACCCGAGACCCCACCCCCCCCACACCCCGAGGGAAGGAGGCCGGCGCAGGGTGGGCACCGAGGGCTGGGTCGGGTGGGGACAGGGTGGCTGGACGAGCATAGGGGCGGAGGCAAGCTCGGGGCACCCAAGTCATCTGTCCAACCACTGATTTTTCCAAAACCTTAGCGGGACCCCCCCAGGGGCTCCCCAGTGCCCTTAGCACAGCGCTGGTTTATTAAAACCAGCCTGAATTTGCATTTGAACAACTTCTGGTAGGTAACGCCGAAGCAGGAAACCCCTGACAGCTCTTTGGGGAGGCGACACTCTAGATGAAGTCCAGCGCGTCCTGTGACAAGCCCTCTTGTTCTGTGGTTCCTCCAGCCTCGCCTGCCTCGCCTCACTTCCTCCTCCCTCCACTCGCTCCATAGCCAGAGGCATCTACTTGACTTTTGCTGAATCTCCCTCCACGTACAGGACCTTCTTTTGACTGAAACACCTTCCCCTCACCCCACTGCCTCCAAGGTTGGCTGACTTCTACCTGCCCTTTAAAATCTTCCCCAAGGTGTGTTTCAAAGGACGCCATCAACACTGAAATGGAAACCCACAGAATGTGGGTGTTAAGCATTTATCTGACAAGGAGTTAGTAGCCTGAATATATAAAGACCTCCTGCCTGGTGCCTTAGCACATGTCTATAGGTCCAGTGGTTCAGGAGGCTGGGGCAGAAGGAAGTGCAAGTTCAAGGCCAGCCTGTCAATTTAGTGAGAAACCATCTCAAATATATTTGAAAATGGGCTAGGAGTGTAGCCCAGTGGTAGAGTGCCCCTGGGTTCAATTCCCAGTACACCCGCTCCCTCCACCACACATATACACCAAAAATTCTTATACTTGTTCCTTAAGCAAACGTGGGGGATCTTTCTAGGAACCTGGTTGCTGGCTCACAATGCCTGCAACATTCTTAGCTTTTACTAGATGTTGACAAGTTCCTCTCCAAAGTGTCTCTGAAGCCATTGGGGTCATATTGTTTCAAATTGCAAAATGAAACCAATCTTAAAAATATAATATGCTGTATTATTCCATCTATTCTTGAAAAGACAAAACTAGAGCAGATGGAAAACTGATCAGCCAGGGGTGAGGCTGGTGTGGGGGTTGTGTTTATAAAGGGAGAGAACAAGGAGTTTTAGGAGTTGTTCTGTACCCTGGTTGTGGTGGTGATCACACAAGTCTATACATGTGTTGAAATTTTTTTAACTGCACAAAATGAAAGAAGAATTAATTCCATTGGATGGTAATTTTCATATAAAAGTGTAAATATTACATGTAAAGGCATCACTGAGCACAGTGGCACATGTCTGTAATCTCAGCTACTAGGGAGGCTGAGGCAGGAGGATCTCAAGTTTGAGGTCAGCCTGGGCAACTTAGTGGAACCCCATCTCAAAATAGAAAATTAAAAAGGGCTAGGGGGTGTAGCTCAATGGTAGAATGCTCATGTGTAAGACCCTAGATTCAAACCCCAGTACAAAACAAAACAAACAAAAAACCCTCTAAAAACAATTTTTTTAAAGTGGAGTTTAGAATGGCACCTCATAATCAAACAGGAGTATTTCTTCTACAAATTATATGAAAAATTACATTGATTGGGATAAATTTTTTTTTTTTCTCAAAAGAGAAAGCAGTCCCAACTCACTTATTCTGAGGTTACTTTTCAGCAACTCTAATGTCAAGCAGATAGGAGAAATCAAGAAGAGAGTTAAAAAGAACTTGAAGATATTATCCATAGCCAGGCAGCATGGTGGCGCACGAATGTAATCTTAGCATCTCTGGAGGCTAAAGCAGGAGGATCTCAAGTTCAAGGCCAGCCTCAGAAATTTAGCAAGCAACTCAGAGACAGCCTGTCTTTAAATAAAATATAATAAAAGGGCTAGGCATGTGGCTCAGTGGTTAAGCACCCTTGGGTTCAATCCCCAGTATCAAAAAAAGAAGTATCAATACCCCAAGTTCCTGCACCAGATCATAAGAGATCTTCTCCGGTTCCCCTTAGAACCTATTTACTTTTCCTTTACTTGCTATTGTAAGAAACGATGATCTGACCTCCTAACCTACAGCAAATTGAAAACTTCAACTTAGAAGAGGAGGTTAAGTGGGGAAGGCACGCTGATAACTAAAGTCTGACAAAGTCAGAAAAGTGCAAATAATTATCAAAACCAGATACAGGCCCTGAACATAATTCAGTGGTAGAGCACTTGCCCAGCATGTGTGAGGCCCTGGATTCCATCCCTGCACCACACACACAAGCCCTTTACTGGATACAGTGGTACACAATCCCACTCCTTGGGAGATGGAGGCAGGAAGATCACATTTTCTAGGGTAGCCTGGGCTCTTTAGCAAAATTCTGTGTCAACATTTTTTAAAAGGGGTTGGGTTCAATCCCCAGTACTGGGGTGGGGGGGAAGGGCAGAGATACAAGGGGTTCAGGGCTATAGCTCAGTGGCAGAGCGCTTGCCTAGCACACTCAAGGCCTTGGGTTCTACAGCCAGTATAGCAATGGACAAACAAATTTTAAAAATTTAAAAAATAAAACACATTTACAGGAATATAAGAGGGGAATAGAGGGGCTGGGGTCGTGGCTCAGTGGCAAACTGCTCGCCTAGCATGCATGAGGCACTGGGTTCGATCCTCAGCACCACAAAAATATAAAACAAAGATATTGTGTCCATCTAAAACTACAAAATAAATATTTTTTTAAAAAAAAAAGAGGGCAATAGGGTACAGCTGCCTCACCTTGGAGGCACCACTGTGCATAGAGACAGAGGCAGCTCTGCTCCACGTGGTCACTCAGTAGCCTCCTTCACTGTGGCTTCCCAGGCTGCTTAGGTGATGGGCCTTGCAGGTCCCCTCCTCCCCCCAGGTGAAGCGAACTTCTTCCTCCATTGTTTCATGAGCTTCCACAATATTTCTCACACTTTAAGCACTTACTGTTTGCTTGTCTCTCCTCCTCCAGGTAAATGTACTCACAACACCTGGCCCAGAACAGGAAGGAGTCCAGGCTTTGGTCTCAGTGGGCAGGGAGAGGAAGAATGGTGGCACAGAGCACCTAAAGAGACCCTTTTGGACTCCATGATGAGACAGCAAGTTTCTCTGACTCTCCAAGGTTGCACTTGCAGAAAGCGGATAATGGGGAAGGAAACCAGAGGCTGCTGGGAGAAATGGATGACCAAGTGCTACCAAAAAAAAGGTCCATGCACTTCCCCAGGGGTGGAAAAGCACAGAGGCATGCACTGTGAACTGTGAAGGTCACTGCTTCCTTGTCTTGGCGTCCCCAGTGTTTAGCACATACCTAATACTCAGTAGGTGCTCACCTAAATAAAGTCTATCCAGCAAGTCAATGGGTGGCGTGAAACCATCCTGCTATGGAAGTCCAAGACCCATTGGTGTTGGTTTTGTTTTTGTGTTTGGTTTGGTTTGCAGTGCTGAGGATTAAACCCAGGGCCTTGGGGCTGGGGATGTGGCTCAAGCGGTAGTGCGCTCGCCTGGCATGCGTGCGGCCAGGGTTCGATCCCAGCATCACATAAAAACAAAGATGTTGTGTCCACCAAATACTAACAAATAAATATTAAAATTCTGTCTCTCTCTCTCTCTCACTCTCTCTTTAAAAAAAATTCCAATTAACAGATGTAATTCTATATGTAAAAATAAATAAATAAATAAATAAAAATTTTAAAAAATAAAAATTAAAAAAAAAAAAAAACCCAGGGCCTCATGCATGCTAGACAAGAGCTCTACCACTGAGCCATGTCCCCAAACCCTGGTAGGTATTTTTTTGTTTTCTGATACTGGGGATTTAACCCAGAGGGTTTTAACCATTGAGCTACATCTCCAGCCCTATTTATTTATTTATTTATTATTGATTGACTGATTATTTTGAGACAGAATTTCACTAAGTTGCTTAGGGCCTTGCAAAGTTTCTGAGGCTGGTTTTGAACTTATGATCCTCCTGCCTCAGCCTCCCCAAATTGTTGGGATTATAGGCGTGCAACACTGTGCCTTGCTGTTGGGTGGCTTTTTTGTTTGTTTGTTTGTTTTTAATATTTACCTTTTAGTTGTAGTTGGACACAACACCTTTATTTCACTTATTTATTTTATTTTGTTTTATTTTTTTTTTTAAAGAGAGAGTGAGAGAGGGGGGAGAGAGAGAGAGAGAGAATTTTTAATATTTATTTTTTAGTTTTTGGCAGACACAACATCTTTGTTGGTATGTGGTGCTGAGAATCGAACCTGGGCCGCACACATGCCAGGCGAGCGCGCTACCGCTTGAGCCACATCCCCAGCCCATCACTTATTTATTTTAATGTGGTGCTGAGGATCGAACCCAGAGTCTCACGCATGCGAGGCAAGTGCTCTACCGCTGAGCCACAATCCCAGCCCTGTTGGGTATTTTTTGATTCATCAATGTTATGAATCAAAATATAAGGAGATGGCAGCGGCCTCAATGAAGAGATGATTGCCAAAAAGAAGAAAGATTTGTCTTGGGACAAACTTTAGCACTGTTTCCAAAGTCCCCAACCCCCCCTTAATCTAGCTCTGAGTAGGATTAACATTTATTTAAAGAAATTGGCCCCATGCAGCCCTGGCTGATTGTGTTGGCTGAGGTGGAGGAACTGGGCCACAGGAGGTGGGCCAGCCTCCAAACCCTTGCAGAAAGTTTCGGAGCTGCTCTGAGATGGCACCAGAAACAGGGCCCAGCAGTCTCAAGGGAAGAACCAAGCCAGAAGCTTCAATGGCGTGTGCCAAGAAGCCGGTGTCTTCCAGGGAAATCCACTGGGCGAGGTACCAAGGAGTGTCACAATCTGTGTGTATGGGTTGGCCAATCAGCCATAGGTTTCCAAATGTGCTCCTGGGAACTGGGACATCACAGAGGTGCTCCAGGTGTGCCAGGATAGAGTGAGGTAAGAAGAAAGTCCCAGAGCTCCCCTCGCAGTTGCCTTCAACCACAAGGCGAACACATTTTGAAGTTTCCATGGAAGATTCTGGGGTTCTTTAATTATTGTTATTGGATTTTTGGTTGCTTTTTGTTTTGTTACTGGGGGTTGAACCCGGGGTGCTTTATCACTGAGCTAAGTCCCTAGACTTTTATTTATTTATTTATTTATTTATATTTTGAGACAGTGTCTCACTAAATTGTTGAGGGTCTCACTAAGTTGCTAAGGCTGACCTCAAATTCTTTATCCTCCTGCCTCAGCCTCCCAAGTCAGTGGAATTACAGGCACCCACCACTGCACCCAGTGAAGATTCTGTTTAAATAAAGAGTTCTATAGATAGAACTTTAAAAAAGAAAGCACTGTGGCACTTGCTTGTTATCCCAGCAGTTTAGGAGTCTGAGATAAGAAGAACTGCAAGTTCAAAGCCAGCCTCAGCAACAGCAAGGTGCTCAACAACTCAGTGAGATCTGTCTCTAAATAAAATACAAAATAGGGCTGGGGATGTGGCTCAGTGGTCAAGTGCCCCTGAGTTCAATCCCTAGTACCAAAAAAAAAGATTTGATGTTCCCTGACCTAGTGCATACCCATTTTATAGAGGGTTTGGGGGCACACGTGAGAAGGACTCTTACTAGTTGTGTGACCTTATGAAGCCTGAGTCTCCCCATCAATGCAGTGGGGATGGCATCAGAGGATTATTGAGATCCAATGGCTGTGTGTGGCTGGATGCTACTTTGAGACTTGTCGATGACCACTCCTCTCCTGTGTCGTCCCAGCCCCTTTCCCACAGGCATGCAGCTGAGGGTAGTGGCCTGGAGGCGGCTTTCATGTGTTCAAGGCCCATTGGCCAGGAGCAGTGAGGAAAGGAGACCCCACCAGAAGCAGCTGGGTCCTGGCTACAGAGGCAGGAGGGCGAAGACGTGTGGGCCCCCGGCAGCTCTCAGGGGGGTAGCAGGAGCCTGGGGCAAATGGTTTTGGATAGATCTGGGCCTGGGCTGTGGCTGTCCCGAAGGTCGCTGGGATGGGCAGCCTCAGAAGGGACTTGAAAGCTTTCTGAGGACAAATGGCCATCCTCTGGCCACGCAGCTTTGCACTGAGACCTCAGCCCCAGGACCAAACCCTGGAAGTGATATATCTTCCCCCACCAGACTGATGGAAAAGGTGCTCAGAGTATCAAGGGCGGCCCAGCTAGAGAAAATCAAGGAAGTCCTACTCCTAGGCCCTCCCCAGCGTCCACCAGGGAGTCTGGCACTGAGAACCAGAGGAAGGCTGCACTCCTGTCACTCAGTCCCCTCATTCCCTGCCTACTACCACGCCTCACCCAGACCCATCTGTCTGCCATTAGCTCCCAGCTTTGGCTTCCTTGAGAGGGGTGGGGTGACATTTGGGAACCTTTGTGAGACTGTGGGGCTGCTGGCTCCTTCCTCGGGGTTGACTGGGTCCTTGCAGGCACTGGACAAGAAGCAGGGGAGAAGGATGGGGCTGGCTGACCTTGAGAGCCGGGTGCTCCCAGGCCCCCAGCCCTGCCCTCCCTATAGGACTTGGCCTGCTGCCAAGGCTTGGCAAGGCTGCTGCAGACATTTGCAAAGTGACAAAGGGAGAGGAGGAGCCTAAGGAGAAAACAGCATTCACACATGGAAACGCCTGGGAATGTTCTCCAGGCACATCCCAGAGGTGACTCACCACCCCGGGCAGACTCAGATGCTTTCTCTCTGCAGTGTGTGTGAGTGTGCACACACGGGGATATGTATGTGTGTATAGTGTGTGTGTGTGTGTGTGTGTGTGTGTGTGTGCATGTCCCTCTCAGGATAGAGATTGTCCCTAGATCTTTAGAGCCAGTAGGACATTTAGCCAGGGCTTCTAGGGATGTTGAAACCAAGGCCCAAGAGACGTCACCTGCCTGAAGCACACTGTTCTCCAGAGATGTGGGAAGAAGGGGCCTGGCAGTCTGAAGTTGTCTCTGTGGTACCCAATTCCTGGCCCTGGCTTCACTCTCTCCCAATAGTACGGCTGCTCAATGAGAAGGGAGCCAGCAGCAGGCCCAGCGCAGGTCCTCACCCCGGCAGGCCCCGTGCTTTGTACTTGACCCAAGTTCTGTCCTCAATTTCCTCCTCATGGTCATCTCCTAAAATGGACCTTTTAAGCCAGGTATAGTGGCACAGAGGGTGGTGGCCGGCTACTTCAGAGGCTGAGGTAAGAGGATCGAAAGTTCAAGGCCAGCCTCAGCCACTTAGCCAGACCCTGTCTCAAAATAAAAATAAATAAATAAAAATAAAGAGGACGTGGTAGAGCACACCTGGGTTCAATCCCCAGTAACAAAAAAAAAAAAAAAAAGGCATGGGGTCGGGGAGGGTGCATTTTAGTCCCCATGTCACAGAGGAGGAAGCTGAAACCAAGTACCTAATCTCCCACCACAGCCCCCACTCATTCTATTTGTGTAATGATGATTGACACTTTCAAGCACATTCTGTGAGCCAGGCAATGTTTTTGTTCTCGTACGGCAGGATCTGTGACTATGCTCATATTATAAAGTGAGGTCCCCAAGACACAGAATTCAAGTAATTGCTCGAGGTTGAAAAAAAAAAAAAACACATCAAGGGATCTGGGGATGTAGCTCAGTGGAAAACACTTGACCAGCGTGTACAAGGCCCTGGGATCAATCTTCAGTACTACACACACACACACACACACACACACACACACACACACACAGAAGCAGGTCAGAAATCCATCCTAGGTGAGGGAGCAGGGAAGGAGGCAGGGAGGGAGGAAGGCCATAGAGACTGTGTCACCAACCAGTGGGCTTAGAGATTGCATGAAGCACACACCAGGGGTGCTAAGCCCAGGGTGGGGAGCACCTTAGATTGAGAGTTGAGCCTGAGGTATTAGCAACTCTGTGGCATTTGTGAACTCCCCTTGGGCAGGCAAAGTCTCCTCATCCGGGGAATATCCTGAGGCATAGATACAGGAAGCCACTTTCCTAAGGGTGCAGGTGACTTCAGGTGGCCCAGGGTTATGGACAGGACAGCATCTGCATGCTGGGTTTCTGTTCTTGCGACTAAAAGGCTCAGGGGTCACTCTAGTTAAACTGGGCTAACTGGGCTGCACGAGATACAAATACCTTTTTCTTTGGGGTCGCTGTGACGGCTCCTCTGACCTTAAGGGTCTGCAGAAAGAGAGAGCGAGAGCACACGCTGACCCCTTTTATTGAGGAGAAGCTATTCAAATGAGGCAAGGGGTCAGGTTTCAGGGGGCTGAGTCTATCTTCATGATGTCCACTGTCAGCAGGTTGACTGACACCCGGGTAGGCCACACCCAAGGGCACAGTAAGAGAAGGGGACACACACAAGGCACTTCCATGGAAGATTCTATCCTAAACAGGGCAAGGGGTTATATTACAAAGGAACAGGTGAGCATAGCTTCACCCATGGGGCTGTAGCAAGACACACCCATTTCTGTGACTGAGCGCCTCAGCACCCAGCTGGGGAGTGTAACTCAGTCACCCATAAGGTTGGCCTCCCACATCTGCAACCATCTCTTGGGCCTGATGCGTGGTGTTCAACAAATGTTTATTTTCTTCTCTCCACGGGTACTTTTTTTGTTGTTTTTAACCCAAATATTTCTGGAAATCAATAAAGTTGATTTTGTTAAATACTCAATAGTTATTGCTTTCATGCCATAAGGTATTCATTTTTTGAGATTTTTTTTTTCTTTTTTTGTTACTGGGTATTGAACTCAGTGGCACTCAATTGCTGAGTCACATCCCCAGCCCTTTCTGTATTTCACTTAGATACAGGGTCTCACTAAATTACTTAGCCCCTCACCATTGCTGAGGCTGGCTTTGAACTCACAATCCTCCTGCCTCAGCCTCCTGAGCCACTGGGATTACAGGATGTGCCATCATGCCCAGCAAGATAGTCATTTTTTTAAAAGTTCTTATAAATTAGAAAAACTGCTCTATCAGGTTGTTACCCAACTCACCAAAATCATGGCCTTTATAAATGTTCACAGGACAGTATTCATAGCAGTCAAAAGGTGGAAACAGGTGCCGTGGCTCACGCCTGTAATCCCAGCAGCTCTGGGGGCTGAGACAGAAGGATCAAGAGTTCAAAGCCAGCCTCAGCAATTTAACAAGGCCCTAAGCAACTCAGTAAGACCCTGTGTATAAATAAAACACAAAAAGGGCTGGGGATGTGGCTCACTGATAAAGCACCACTGGGTTCAATCCCCAATAGCAAAAAAAAAAAAAAAAAAAAAGGTTGAAGCAACCCAAATGTGCAACAAAACATGAATGAATAAATTAACTATAATACAATGGAATATTATTCTGCCATACAAAGCAATACTCAGAGATAAGGGTGTAGCTCAAGAGTAAAGCACTTGCTTAGCAGTGTGAGACTGTGGGTCAGGTCCCAGAACCACACACAAAGGACTGAACTATTTATATATGCTACATTATGAATGGACCATTGAAAATGGTATGCTAAATAAGAGACAAGACACCAAAGGACAAATAAGTGATTCCATTTATGTGAAATGTCCATTACACGCAAATCCATAGAGACAGAAAGCAGATTCACAGTTTCCAGGCTGGGGAGAGAGAGGAATGCTGGGGGTGGGGGTGGCAGGTTGACTGTTAATAGAAGTGGGAGGTCTCTCTTAGTTCCAAGAATTTTCATGCTTTTATTTAGATAAGAGATGGAGATTGAATGTAAAAATTAATTAATTAATTTTAAAAAAAGAGAGAGAGATGGAAGTTGAGAACATGGATATGGTACTAAATGCCACGGAATTGTTCACTTAAAAAAAAAAATTTAGTACTGGGGATTGAACTCAAGGATATTTATCCTTGAGCTACATCCCCAGATATTTTTTGGGTTTTTTTTTTTTGGTTGTTGTTGTTGTTGTTTGAGACAGTTGCTTAGAGCCTCGCTAAGTTTCTGAGGCTGGCCTCAAACTTGCAGTCCTCCTGCCTCAGTCTCCCAAGTCACTGGAATTACAGGCACATACCACTGCACCCAGACCAATTGTTCACTTTAAATGATTGATTTTATGTGAATTTCACCTCACATAAAATCAATCTTGTGGTCATTTTACCCATAAAGAATAGAGAAGGAGACAAAAACAGAGGATCTCAGGTGAGCCTACATCTTCATCTTCAAGAGAACCAAATGGATGAGCTGCTTCCTCTGCCAGATAGTCCTGCTAGAAGGGTCTCCCTGTTTAATGGTGGATGGGAAGGACCTCAGTTGTCCAGAGGATTGCAAAGTGGGCCGAGATGTCTCAGGGCTGCAGAGAGCTGAGGAAAGGCCTGGAGAACGGGGTTCCTTTACAAAGGAGCCTACCAAAGCCCAGCTATAGTTTGCAGAACCAAGAAGACAAGCCATCCTGGACTCCTTTCTGGTTTGCACATGCTCAGGAGGAGACTTGGCAGTGGATATGTCATTTAGTAGAAGTTGCTTCCTGCTGTCCCCCTCCATGGGCCTTGAGGGCAAGTTCAATAGGAGGACAATCTGTCATTGGGTTCCCCTCGGTTCCTGGGACACCTGTGAGCCATCACAAGGCTGAGCTTCACTCCAGGCCTCCGGCTTTCCTTGGCCAGTGCCCTCCATCAGCATCCTGCCCATCCCCCTTGGTACTTCGTGCTTTTTGCTTATTCTGCCTAAATGTCAAATTGGCGATCTCCAGACCTCTGTGCGGACTGCAACTTTTCATGGTTTTTCCCATTGACATTCACTACATGATAGAAGCTTGGCTAACATGCCCCCTAGTAGATGTTTCCGATGCTTTCAAACACTTTCTCTGCTTTTGTTTATTTTTTTTTTAATGCACCAAACACATTCACATTTCTTTTCTTTTCTTTTTTTTTTAAGCAAATGACAAAGACCCAGTTTACCAGATTTTTAAACCTAAGCTTAACATTACATATTTAAACAATTGTCAAAACTTTACTAAGTTGCCAGCGTTCATGTACAACTAGAAAACATCCTTAAATTTATATTAAACCAGAAATGTATTACCATTAATGCATGAATATCTTTCATTACTAAATACTGAAAAAAAAAATTACTTCTACAGGAGCCTCATCCTGGCAGTGTTAGCTCACAGGAGGCTGACACTACTTGGCTCACGTGTCAAACACAATGGGAAGCAGATCCATGCTGGTGTTAGAATACAATCTTGTCCTAGCACTACTCGAAGTCAAGGCTTACCTTGGATTATGTTTAATAAAAAAGCAAAGTGCACACAGAGATTACAACAATTTTAAAGACAAAAAAAATGGTCCTAGTGTGGTCCCAACAATAACTCAAAAGTCTATGACAAATAGGGGCTCCCGTGAGCTGTTTATAAATACTTTAGACAGGTACAATTATTCTGAAAGTCGAGTTTGTCTGAAATCTTCAAAAAAAATGTTCCTGTTAATCTTCAGATTATGCTTATTATAGTTTAATATTCTGTTAAATGTGTGCATTGAATTACTTATTATCCAAGCGTAGCAGCTGCTCCTTACCATTTATCATTAAGGACTTTAACTGGCCGTCTTCTTCAACTTCTATTCTTTCTTGACCATTCTCGACAATTCTTTTTGTAGTGATTTTTCTCCCATTTACTATTTTGGTAGAAGTTGATATAGATTTGAAGTTACCCATCCCGCTGCCACCAAATGATGTAGAAGAGAATGAAGTAAGGCCACCGTGACCTAGTGACCCAAATGAAGTAAATCCTGTATCAGATGCAGGAAATCCACCTCCAAATGATGGAAATCCACTGAAAGCAGAGAAAAGAGAGAGAGAGAGAGAGAGAATTTTTTTAATATTTATTTTTTAGTTTTTGGTGGACACAACATCTTTATTATATGTGGTGCTGAGGATCAAACCCAGCACCCTGCACATGACAGGCAAGCACCCTACCGCTTGAGCCACATCCCCAGCCCTTTCTTTGCTTGCAAGCCTTAGCATCTGCTACAGAGTTGCTGGTCCTCCTGGAGGTGAGCCTTGAGTCATTTTTCTTTTAAAAAAGTAATGAAGCCAAGCAGTCTGTCATCTCAGTGGCTCTGGAGGCTGAGGCAGGAGTTCAAAGCCAGCCTCAGCAAAAGCGAGGCACTAAGCAACTCAGTGAGACCCTATCTCTAAATAAAGAAAGTGAAAAATAGGGTTGGGGATGTGGCTCAGTGGTTGAGAGCCCCTGAGTTCAATCCCCAGTACTCAAAGAAAGAAAGAAAGGAAAACTAATGAAGCATTGGTGATGTCTTTGACTTGGTTTAAATAAGTGGAGGAAATCAGTTTTCTTTTATATTACTCAGACACATGGTGGACCACTTTATTGGTGCCCACTGAATTACATGGCCCAGGGTTTGCACCCTCTCAAGTGTGATCTTGGATTTCTGTTGACAATGGGATATTAGGAAGAGTGATGTCAGCAGAGGCTTGATAGACCTTGGTACAATGGGGCTTTTGCTCTTGTAAACCATCTACTGCGCTCTAATGAAGTTCAGGCCATCTCCTGGTGATATCAACCAGAAAAGAGATGCCCAGAGGAGAACCCAAGGCCCAGGGTAGTGAGAGGTCTTTTTGGATGTTCACACCCAGTCTGGGGCTGGTGAGTGCCACCAGAGCCACCCCAGCCAGCACTGTGCAAAGCAGAGGACCACAACGGAGACCATGTATGCGTTGAATTACTTATTATCCAAGCGTAGCAGCTGCTCCTTACCATTTATCGTTAAGGACTTTAACTGGCCATCTTCTTCAACTTCTGTTCTTTCTTCAACAGATCATTTTTGGTTTTTGGTTTTTGAGTCATCGTCGCCCCCTGTTATAGGGTGATTGCAAACTCAAACTCTTGGGTTTCAGGGAGCCTCCTGCTTCAGCCTCCTAAGTAGCTGAGACTATAGGCTCACACCACAGTGCAGGGCTTGCCATTATTTGTTTGAAGCCCCTAATTTGGGTGCACGGCAATAGATAATGCAGTCACAGTGGCTTGGCTTGAGTGAAGCATCTCCCTAACAGTCTCCTTAAGTTGTTTAGAGCCTTGCTAAATTGCTGAGGCTGTCCTCAAACTTGCAATCCTTCTGTCTTAGCCTCCCAAGTTGCTTGGATTCCAAGGGTGTGCCACCACTACTCTGCCTGGGTTTTTGTTTATTGTTTGTTTGTTTTCAGTGTTGGGGATTGAGCCCAGGGTCTCAGGCAGGGTAAGCAAGCGCTCTACCATTGAGTAACATCCTGGTCCTTGGCCTTTTTTTTTTTTTTTTTAAATAATACTTCAGTCAATGTCCTTGTAAAGAAATATTTGTGGGCTGGGGATGTGGCTCAAGCGGTAGCGCGCTCGCCTGGCATGCGTGTGGCCCGGGTTCGATCCTCAGCACCACATACCAACAAAGATGTTGTGTCCGCCGAGAACTAAAAAATAAATATTAAAAATTAAAAAAAAAAAAGAAAGAAATATTTGTGCATCTGATAGTTCATTTTTTAGATTTAGCGTCCCAAGGCAGAATTACTGAACTTTCTGATGGATCTCCAATTTCCCCCCAGTCACACCCTGACCTCCTCCACCTGTCTCCTTGCCCCAGGTACTATGTCGCTCAGCCCCTCCCCCACCCCAGCCATTTTCAGTGGGTTCAGTCACCATTTTTTCAGTGTTCTTGGCCCCACTTGTCTATGGCCTGTAGATTCACTATGTAAAATTCCTCCAAAATATCCAGCTGGAGTTTTTGTTAGAATTGCACAAAACCTATGTATTTACTTGGTGAGCACAGCACCTTCTCACTATTGAGTCTCTCTGCTGGGGAATAGCACAAGTCTCTCCGTATTTTCAAATCTGAGTTAATGCCTCTTTAGTTTTTGGGGTGTTGGTTTGTTTGTTTGTGGTACTGGAAATTGAACCCAGGGGTGCTTTACCACCAACCTACATCCCCAGTCCTTTTTTTTTTTTTTTAATTTTAAGACACAGTCTCCCCTAAGTTGCTTAGGGCCTCACTAAGTTGCCAAGGCTGACTTTGAACTTGTGATCCTCCTGCCTCAACCTCCTGAGTCGCTAGGATTACAGATGTGCACCACCATGCCCAGCCTTAGTAAGTTTTTGTTGTTTATAAGACATGCACATTTTACATTAAGTTTATATATAGGTGTTTTACAAATGGTCATTAAAAATTTAATAGCAAACAATGAAGAAATTCAGAATAAGAGAGAACAATGAGATGGTATTTGTCTTTCAAATTGGGGACATATTTACAGATAATAATGCATTGAAAAGGGCATGTCCCCCACTACTGGTGGGATACATTAGTCTACATTTATTCTGGAGGGAGGTTTGGCATTTTGGATTATAGGAATTTAAAGTATCCAATTTAAAGTATCCATTTCCTTTTAAATGAAATATTTCCTACCCAGTACTCACGTACAGATTCACTTCACTCAAAACTGTATTTTACCTGGACCTTAAAGAAGACTTTGAAGACAGGTATGGTGGCACACATCTATAATTTGAGGAGCTTGAGAGGCTGAGGCAGAAGGGTCACAAGTTCAAGGCCAGCTTCAACAATTTAGCAAGGCCCTAAGCAACTTAGGAAGACCCTGTCTCAAAATAAGAAGTAAAAAGGGCTGTGGATATAGTGCAGTGGTAGAGTGCCCCTGAGTTCAAGCCCAGTGCCAAAAAAAAAAAAATTAAATTAAAAAAGGATTGAACCTCAGTGAGAAAAATGAAGCAGGAGGCATCACAATATCAGACCTTAAACTATACCACAGAGCTATAGTAACAAAAACAGAATGGTAAATAGCAACAAAACAGACATGTAGACCATTGGTACAGAATACAAGGCACAGAGACAGACCCATATAAATGTAGTTATCTCATACTAGACAAAGGTACTATAAACATACATTGGAGAAAAGATAGCCTCTTCAACAAATGGTACTGGGAAAACTGGAAATTCATATGTAGCAAAATGAAATTAGACCCCTATCTCTCATCCTGCACAAAACTCAGCTCAAAGTGGATCAAGGACCTAGGCATTAGAGCAGAGAGCCTGCACCTACTAGAATAAAAAGTAGGTTCAACTCTCCACCATGTCAACTTAGGAACCAAATTCCTCAACAAGATTCCTATAGCGCAAGAATCAATAAATCGGATGCTATCAAATTAAAAAGCTTATTCACAGCAAAGAAAATGATCCAGAATGTGAAGAGAGAAGCTACAGAATGGGGGAAAGTTTTGCCACTTGCATCTCCAGGATACATAAAGAACTCAGGGCTGGGGCTGGGGCTCATGGTGGAGCACTTGCCTCATACATGTGAGGCACTGGGTTCAATCCTCAGCACCATGTAAAACAAAATAGATGAATAAATAAAGATATTGTGTCCATCTGCCACTAAAAAATAAAAATTTTTTTAAAGAGCTCAAAAAACTTAACACCAAAAAAAAAATAATAACCCAATTAATAAATGAGCAAAGGAAATGAACAGACACTTCACAAAAGAAATACGATCTTTCAACAAATATACGAAAAAATGTTCAATATCTCTAGCAGTTAGATAAATGCAAATCAAAACTACACTGAGATTCCATTTTGCTCCAGTCAGAATGGCAATTATCAAGAATACAAGTAATGGGCTGGGGTTGTGGCTCAGAGGTAGAGTGCTAGCTTAGCACATGTGAGGCACTGGGTCTGATCCTCAGCACCACATAAAAATAAATAAATAAAATAAAGGCACTGTGTCCATCCACAACTAAAAAGTAAAATAAAATAAAATAATACAAGTAATAATAAATGTTGGCAAAAATGTGGGGGCAAAGGTACATTCATACATTGCTGGTGGGACTGCAAATTGGTGCAGTCAAGACACTGATTGTACACAAAGTATTTTCCCACCATTCTTATCTTATAATATACTTAGGGTAATGATGTCTAATTTATTCCACCATCATTCCTACCCCCTTGTCCCCTCCTTTCCTCTCCTTCCCCTTCACCCTATCTAAAGTTCCTCCATTCCTCCCATGCTCCCCCCTTGCCAATCACCATTATGAGTCAGCATCCTCTTATCAAATAAAACATTCAACCTTTGGTTTTTTTGGATTGGCTTGCTTCACTTGGCATTATAAGGGAGCATTTGTTTTTATCATATCTGGAAGAAAACATAATTCCTAGCTCAATAAATTCTTTTCCATACCAACACAAAAATATAAATGCCATTACATAAAGAAGCAAAGGACATGACTAGCAAACCACAAACAGACATACAAAAAGATAACAGATATAATAAATATTAATTCTTTCTAGTAAGAAAAGATAGAGACATTTTGCCAAATGTTAAATATTTTTAAATACTAGCACCCATTGTTTGAAATAAGCATATTTTTTGTGTACTTTTATATTTTGCTGGAGATGTTAATTATCTCATACTTTCTGCATAAAAAAAAAGAAAAAGGATTGGTGATGTAGCCCAAAGGTAAAATGCCCCCGGGTTCAATCCCCAGTGGCAAATAAAAGAAAAAGAAGAATGTGCGCTGAGATGGTAGAGCACACATATAATAGGGAGGCTGAGGCAATAGGATTACAAGTTCAAGGGCAATTTAGTGAAGCCCTAAGTAACTTGGCGAGACTCTGTCTCAAAATAAAATATAAAAAGGTGGGGATGGGGCTCAGTGGTTAAGTGCCCCTGGGTTCAGTCTCTGGAGGAGGAGGAGGAGAAGAAGGAGGAGGAGGAGGAGGAGGAGAAGAAGGAGGAGGAGGAGGAGGAGGAGAAGAAGGAGGAGGAGGAGAAGGAGAAGGTGAAAAAATGTTTTTAGTCCATGATCAAGGGTCTAATATGATTTTAAAAAATTTTTTTTAGGGCTGGGGATGTGGCTGGGCTGGGGATGTGGCTCAAGCGGTAGCGCGCTCGCCTGGCATGCGTGCGGCCAGGGTTCGATCCTCAGCACCACATACCAACAAAGATGTTGTGTCTGCCGAGAACTAAAAAATAAAGATTAAAAATTCAAAAAAAAAATTTTTTTTTAAATATACATCAGAGGAATGTATTACAATTCTTATTACACATATAGAGCACAATTTTTCATATCTTTGTATAAAGTATGTTCACACCAATTCATGCCTTTATACATGTATAATTCTTTTTTTTTTTTTTTTTTTTTTAATATTTATTTTTTTTTTAGTTCTCGGTGGACACAACATCTTTGTTGGTATGTGGTGCTGAGGATCGAACCTGGGCCGCACGCATGCCAAGCCAGCGCGCTACCACTTGAGCCACATCCCCAGCCCCCTTTTTTTTTTTTTTAAAGAGAGAATTTTTAATACTTTTTTTTTAGTTTTCAGCGGACACAACATCTTTGTTTGTATATGGTGCTGAGGATCGAACCCGGGCTGCACGCATGCCAGGCGAGGCGCTACCGCTTGAGCCACATCCCCAACCCATGTATAATTCTTATAACACATATATATCACAATTTTTCATATCTCTGTTTGTATATAAAGTAGCTTGACACCAAACTCGTGTCTTCATACATGTACTTTGGATAATGATGTCCATCACATTTCCACCATCCTTGCTAATACCCTGACTCCTCCCTCTCCCTCCTTCCCCTCTTCCCCATCTAGAATTCATCTATTCCTCCCATGTTCCCCCTCCCTACCCCACTGAATCAGCCTCCTTATATCAGAGAAAACATTTGGCATTTGTTTTGGGAGGATTGGCTAACTTCATTTAGCATTATCTTCTCCAACGCCATCCATTTACCTGCAAATGCCATGATTTTATTCTCTTTTATTGCTGCGTAAAAATGTGTATATATGCCACATTTCTTAATCCATTCATCCACTGAAGGAAATCTAGGTTGGCTCCACAGTTTAGCTATTGTGAATAGTGCTGATATATAATATAGATAGATAGATAAGGTCAGGAACCTCATCAGAAACAGGCCTAGGCATTTAGTCTACAATCCAGGTGGCACTGCAAACCAGCGAGGAAATAGTCTGCTACATCAGAAGGATGAATTGGCATGGTGGTCTTCCTATCCACAGATTCAGTCCATGGAGAAGGAAAATAATGGTCTTCAAAAAGTTTCATTTGGGGCGGGGGATGTGGCTCAAGCGGTAGCGCGGTCGCCTGGCATGCGTGCGGCCCGGGTTCTATCCCCCAGCACCACATACCAACAAAGATGTTGTGTCCGCTGAAAACTAAAAAATAAATATTAAAAAAAATTCTCTCTCTCTCTCTCTCTCTCTCTCTCTCTCTCTCTCTCTCTCTCTCTCTCCTCTCTCTCTTAAAAAAAAAAAAAAGTTTCATCTGTACTGAACGCCTGCAAACTTTGTTCTTGACATTATTCCCCACACAATACAGTATAACAACTGCTGACACATTTAGGTTGTTTTGGGTATTGTAAGTAATCTACTTAAAGTATTGGGATTTGAGCATCCCCAGATTTTGGCATCTGAGGAGGTTGGAACCCATACCCTCAAGGATACTGAGGGGTGGCTGCATTGAGGAGTTGGCTAACTGGAAAAAAACTAAGTGTAGACCTTTATCTTACACCTTTTATCAAAATTAATTCCAGGGGCTGGGGCTGGGGCTCAGTGGTAGAGCGCTCACCTGGCACATGTGACGCTGGGCTCGATCATCGGCACCACATAAAAATAAATAAATAAAAATAAAGATATTCTGTCTAACTACAACTAAAAAATTTATATTGAAAAAAAATTAATTCCAGATGAGTTTAAAAACCAAATCGAGGAGGAAGACGTGTAGGAAGAAGAGAAAGGGAGGGAAGAAGAGAAGAAAAGAAAAAAAAATAGAATCTAAACAAAAATTAGGAAAATGTTTGATACTCAAACAGAAACAGTCCTATCAGAAAAAAAAGAGAGAGAGAGAGAAAGAATGAAAACATCCAAGTGTCACATCACATTAAAATGTCAAGTGTGTGTGCGTGTCAAAAATCACCAAAAGCAAAATCAGAAGGTGAATTCTAAACTTAGAAATACATGCGCAACACAGAAGAAGGACTTGACATTTTAAGGGCTTCTATACATCAATGAAAGAAGAGAAAGAAGAGAAAGAAGAGAAAGAAAGAAAGAAAGAAAGAAAGAGAGAGAGAGAGAGAGAGAGAGAAAGAAAGAAAGAAAGAAAGGAGGGAGGGAGGGAGGGAAGGAAGGAAATAGAAGAGCAAAGACGTGAAGAGGCAGTTCACAGAAGGCGAAAGGCCAAGGTTCTTCAGATCTGTTTTTAAAAAAGAGGCGCGGACACGGCTCTGGGGATGCAGCAAGCCGGCCTTAAGCCAGGCTTTCAGCAGCAAGCCAGGACCCTTTCTGCAGCCGGGTCAGGGGTGCTCGTGGCTGGGAGGGGCTGTTGCTGGGAGGCATCTGCAGAAACAAGCCCATCCTTTGTCAGGGCCTCGCCCAGGGCCCCCACTCGGTGGGGTGGGGGTGGGGGAGACTCCGCCTACTTGGCCGGGAGGGCGCTGGGCTCCCAGGGGAGGGCGCTGGAGCTTCCAGTCCCGGGCGAGGCCTCGCCACGGCCGGCCCAGGCGCTCGGCCCAGCTGGCGGCCACCGGGGGGCGGTGCAGCCCAGCAGACGCCAGCTCCTGGCGACCACAAAGGCCCCTTTCTCCACTTGGAGATGAGGTGCAGCCCTGGCTAGGGCCGTGCCTCGAGGCGGTGCGGAGAAGCGCCTGTGAGTCACCCTGGAAGCTGGCTCCGGGCGCAGCTGCAGCTTCTGGGGCTTGGCAGGCCACGATGGGAAAACTGGGTCAGGCGCGTGGCCTAGTTTGCTGGTTTTGCAGCACAGGCCAATGACAGAAAGTGAGCCGAAAGGGCATCCTGATTTACTCCCTGCTTCTTCGTGTGACAAATATCCTAGGCGTCCCTACCAAGTGCCAGGTCCTGGGCCAGGCACAGAGTGGATGAGGGACACTCCAACAGCCAGTTTCCAGTGAACTCCCAAAGTCCGGGTCATTTGAGTTCAGACTGTGTCATCTCAGGACCCTGAGTCTTGCCTGGGCAGGCCCCAAGTCACTGGTTCCCTGTCATATCTCAAGTTCAGCTGTCCGAATTGGAATTGGAATGCCTCCTTCCTGGCAGAGAGTCCCTGATTATCTAATCCCTCCCCACCTCTTTGCCTGGCTCCCACCTGGTGGTCCTCATTCTCCCCATCCCCACACACACCTTGGGCCCAGGGTCTATGTTCCTATCACAGCCTGCAATGGCCACCTGCCTCCTGTGCCCACCCAAGCCACCCAGTCTTGTCTCAGCTTCTTCCTCTGCCTTGAGGTATCTGGGGATGATATTTCTTTTTCTTTCTAAAATTGTCACCTTTTTTTTCTCCCCTCTAGGACTGGGAATTGAACCTAATGTTGACCACTAACCTAATGTTAACCACTGAGCTACATCCCCAAGCCCTTATTATTTTTTATTTAGAGACAGGGTCTCACTCAATTGCTGAGGCTGGCCTCAAACTTGTGATCCTCCTGCCTCAGCCTTCTGAGTCACTGGCTGCACCAGTAACTGCCAGAGCAGTTATCAAGTTAGTTTTTGCTTGTCAGCTGTGTGAGAAAGAATGTACCAGAGAGGGCAAGGCAAGAGGCAGAGAGAACACTATGATATCAATAGTACTTTGTTTGTTTGCTACATAGTATTGCTATTCATAATCAGCATGTGTTATTTTCAGAATGTTTAAGTTTATTTAGTGATAATAATCATGTACACAAAACCTGTCAGTGCTAAACAGCCGAAATACCTCTTTCTGGATTCCTTTGGTCTCCTCCCTTCCTCCTTTAGTCACTACTTTCCTGACTTGGTCTTTGCAAACAACCCTCATATTATGAGCCATATCTGCCAATCATCTGTACTATTAGCTGCTGCTGCTCTGGGTGCTAGTAGTAGTAGCAGTAGTATTTTGCAGAGCTGGGAATGGAACTCAGGGCCTGGTGCATTCTAGGCAAGCACTTTACCACTGAGCTAGATCTCTAACAGTAATATTATAAAAACTTGACTCTTTTTAAAAATGAATTTATTTGAAAAGATTTGGGAGGGCTGGGTATGGCACAGGACTGTAATCCCAGCTACTTTGGAGGCTAAGGCAGGAGGAACACAAGTCTGAAGTCAGCCTGCGCATCTTGAAGAGACTCTATCTCAAAATTAAGAAGGGCTAAGGAGGGGGCTGGGGATGTGGCTCAAGCGGTAGCGTGCTCGCCTAGCATGCGTGCGGCCCGAGTTCGATCCTCAGCCGTACCACATACCAACAAAGATGTTGTGTTTGCCGAGAACCTAGAAAAAATAAATAAATGTTAAAATTCTCTCTTTCTCTCTCTGTCCCCCTCTCTCTCTCACTCTCTCTTTAAAAAAAAAAAAAAAAAGAAGGGCTAAGGAAATAGCTTGGTGGCAGAGCCCCTTTTGATTCAATCCCCAGTACCAATCAATCAATCAATCAATCAATAAAAGAAGGAGAGAGGCCAGTGAAGAAGGCTTCAATTCTGAGAAGGCTAGAGAGATTGGGCAGGGCCCAGGGCAGTAGAAATTTTAAGAGGTCCAGCTTGGGTCCAATTTGCATTTTAAGGTGTAAAGTAGACAAAGACCTATGGGGACAGCATCAGCAAGAGTGGATGCCAGGAGATTCTATCTAACATTGTGGAAATGAATACAAAATTTGGAGTGCATGTTTTCCTCTGGGGAGAGTATCAAAGGGTTCTCTGTAAGAGTTAAAAATAGGGTCTCTGTCATGTGTAACTAATAAAAAATTAAAAATTAAAAAATAATAAAAATAAAAATAAATAAATAAATAAAAATAGGGTCTCCTAGGCTTCGGAGGGTACAGTATTCACCTAGCACATTAAAGCCCTAGGTTCAATCCCCAGCACTGCAAAAATAAACATCAAAATCAATATCCAGGCTGTGCCCCCAAAACATCCTGGAGCTGCCCAGAGGCAGTGGGACCAACCCCTCAGTGACCAGTTCCCCAGTGGAAGGAAACCCTCGGCTTCCAACCCCTTTCTTCAGACCTGACCTTACAGCCTGCAGAGATGGCCCTGTGTGAACACATGGAGTCCTGTGGCCAAGCCCGTGAGGGCCTAGGAGGCAGTGTAGCACTAGAGAGGGCACCACAGCCATTAGACTGGAGCCCTGGGTGGCAGCAACTGTATAAGTGGGCCCTGAAGCCTGGGAAGAGGCGACCAGGGAGGAAGAGGAGCAGGCTCTGCCCCAGGCTTGGTCCCTGGTTTCTGGTCTTCTTATTTATTTATTTATGCAGTTTATATATGTTGCTGAGGATCCAACCCAGTGCCTCACATGGGCTCCACCCCTGAGCAGCAACCCCAGCCCATGTCTTGTGCTTTCTGCTGTGGTCACGGTCCCTTTGAGGGTCTCCTGTGTTGTAGGGACTGCTGGAGCAGAGTTGCAACAATCGGATTGAAACAAAGTGGCAGCTTTGTTTCCCTCCCTGCCTCTGCTGCTGGGCTTCTGTCCTGTCTTGGATAAGCTGCCGGACTTCAGTAACATTAAGGGTTGCACATCAGATGGGTGGTTCTCAGGCCGTTGGTTCTCTGTGTGGTCTGTTACTGTCCAGAATCTCCAGGGAAGGGACCTGTCAAGTAGGTTTTCAGAAGTCCCACAGTCACTGTGATGGTAAACACTAGCCTCAGTTTCAGCTTACCTTGGGATTCCTTGTCACCCCTCCATTGGCTGGTGAGGACCATGGGGCACACTCACTGTGAGCTAGCAGGGCTGGGGGCCGTGAGTGTGAGATGGAGTGGGTTCAGGATCCTAGTACCATACCAAGAACTTGCAGGCTATAAAGAAAAACAACACTTAAAGTTGTGCTGTAGGTGCTAGGCCCGGTTCCAGGTTGAGAAATATGAAAGCCCCAACCCTCCTAACAACAACTCTTTATGGATGTGTTACCCTCTTTTTACAGCCAAGGAAACAGGCTCAGAGAAGCACAGTCCCTTGCCCAAGGCTCCATGCAAGTTGCTAGAGAGCTGGGGTGCCCAGCCTTGCAGATCCATTGCAATCTCTTTCTGTTGCTTCTATGGTGAGTGACCCCTCATGTGGCCCATCATAGCAATTACAAGGTTTTCCTTTCCTGAGCTGCTCAAGGGTTTGAGGCCTGCGATGTCCGTGTCCTGGACCTGTCTCAGCATTCCCAGCGCCCAACACAGTCTGGCATCCGACAAGTGCTCCATTGTGCATGGTGAATGCATGAACCACACACCATGAGGAGTGAAGGGACCAGTGCTGGGACCGAGGGAGGCACAGTGTCAAGGAACCCGGGGTAGAATGGCCACTGCCCGGCCGACTGAGAATCAAAACCCAAAACGGGATTTTGTACCCTAATCTGCCCGTACCCAAGGGGCCCCCACATAGTATCTTCGGCCCGTCTCAGGGAGTACTGTTCCTTGCTGGAGCCTCCACCCACCCTGAGCTGCAGCCTCCCCAGCCCCGGCAGGCTTGCCATGGAAAGAGGCTCCTCCCCTGGGCTCCAAGGCTTGTGTCTTGGGACAGGAAGCCAAACTGGGTTTCTATCCACTTCTTTCCTCCCCGCTGATCATTCCCTGATTATCTAATGCTCACAAGAGGTCCAGAGACGGGTGTGGCAGTTTTTCAGGCCTTCAGCATTTCTTTGGAGGGGGGCCAGAAACAGAACAACTGCTCAACACAGTAAAAAACAAATTATCTGGTTTTTGCTTCAAATTTGTATGGATGATGAGATAATCATAAACACCCAATCGCGGCTGGTGTTGCTGTGGAGATGTGATCTTTTAGACAAATAACAGCTACCTCCCAGGCTTCAGCTAGGCCCTGTTCTAAATGCTTTTTGTGCTACTACTATTTCTACCAATAACATCTCACTGAGCTTTTAAATGTATGCAGATTCCACTGACTTTGTGTTTCATCAAATCCTAGATACTACTGATTTTTATCTATCCCACTGTAGATAATATATCTTCATTTTTTTCCCCCAGTACCAAACCAGACATTGAACCCAGGGGCACTCTACCACTGATTTGCATCCCCAGCCCTTTAAAAAAAAAAAAAAAATTTTTTTTTTTTTTTAAACAGGGCCTCACTAAGTTGCCTTGAACTCAAGATCCTCCAGCCTCAGCCTCCAGAGTTGCTAGGACTACAGGTGTGTGCCACCGTGCCCGGCTGGAAGTATAATTCTTTTTTTTTAAAGAGAAATAATTTTTAATATTTATTTTTTAGTTTTCAGCAGACACAACATCTTTGTTTGTATGTGGTGCTGAGGATCGAACCCGGGCCGCACGCATGCCAGGCAAGCGTGCTACCGCTTGAGCCACATCCCCAGCCCCAAGGAAGTATAATTCTTAATCAGTGAAATGTGGAAAGATTAACTTGAGCTTTATTTCTGACCTGGGCCCACCCTGACTCTGAATTCTCCCTGCTCCTTAGATGGCATGTCAATTGACCTGGATAACTTTTGCATTCCCATCCAGTCTGGCCTCTAGGACTCACCCAATGCCAGCCCTGGCAGCTGATACTCCTACTAGGTCCTCCCTGGGCAGGTGAGACTCCCCTTGCCCAGCACAGCTGGTAGAAGGTGCTCATTTTGCATGTAACCTGACCTGGTGTTGACCCTGAATGCCGCCCAGCTGCAAGGTCAGCTGACTTTCTCATCTCCCCTGACTTGCTTTGCTGCACCCTGCTACAGCCTGTTTGAGTTGGATTTGTCACATGGGCAATAAAAATGACCTGTTGGAGATAGGTTCTCATGCACGGCAGCATGAAGGGAAAATCCCAGTTTCCAGAACGATCTCTCTAGGCAAAAGACAGGCACCATAGTCATTAAGTCTGAGTGTGTTTCAATTGACAAATTTATATATATATATATATATATATATATATATATATATATATATATATATATATATATATATATATAATTTGTGTGTGTTGGGAAAGGTTTAGCCTGACATCACAGTTGACCCCAGAGGACTGCAAAGACACAGGCAGGGATTTATTTAGGAGTCTAATGTTGACTGAGTACTTTCCCTAATCTCTAGAGCCCATTCATAGCCATTTTGGAGAGAAACAGGGTTCCATCCTCTCTTACCTGTTGGTCTCCCTGAACTTCCAAAGCTATAAAAGGAGGATACTGGGCTGAGGATATAGCTCAGTTGTAGAGTGCTTGCCTTGCATGCACAGGGTCCTGGGTTCACCCAGCACCACAAAAAAAATCAATCAATCAATGAATGAGGATATTAGGTCTTTACAGGGCTATTAAGCACGAGAAATATCGATGAGCACATGATCAGTGCTCAACAAATAGCAGTAGTACATGTCAAGTGCCTGCCATGCACCCAACACTGTGCAGACAGAAAATAAAAGCTAAAATCGACTCATGTAGGGGAGGCATTATTACAGCATTCTTATATTGAGGCTTTTAAAGTTACAAACAGCTAAGAGTCAAGCTAGCAAGCACCAGAGTTTTTCTTGGGACTGTAGCCGCTGCCATCACCTCTGCAGCGTCCTCGGGGCTGCATTTCCTGGGACAAGGAACTGAGCCAACCTGCCATATGAACATCTTCCTGATCTGAGGCCAGATGGGGCCAAGCCCAGAAGGTTGGGTCTTTGCCAGGCGTTGAGCAGTGTGACCCAGACAGTCTTAAGAAACCGCCTTCTTACCCGGAACAAGCTGAGCAAGCATGCCTGGGGCCTCTCTTATCTGAAATGCCCAATTTAGGGGTACGTCCATGCCTGCTGACCAGAGGCTGGTCTTTCATCTCTCTGGGGCAGGAACCCAGGGTAGGGCAGCCACTGCCAGAGCAGAGGCTTAGAATCAGGCCCAGGAGGGAGTTCTGCCCTCTGATTTGTCCATAGCCAAAGTCTCACTGTGACAATCTGTCACTGTGACTCAAATACCAGCAAGGACAGAGATCTGTAGGAGATTGTGGGATGTCCTCACCTACAAGGAATTTGCCTTCTAAATGAAGCATAAATACCTGAGAATGATTAACCAGCAACAGGACATATTTGAAAGGCCAAGGAAGTGGTGTGGAAAGTGGTGTGGTGTGCTAGAACTCAAGAAAGGGGCAAGGCTACTTTGGGCTGGGGCAGCTTACCTATGACCATGAAAAAGAGGCCTTTTGGGTAATGGTTTATAAGCTCAATTACAAGAATTGGGCAGATCATGAAACTTACTGAGTAAAATAAGTGAAACAGGCTTATTATCATACAGCATATTATCTCCTGACTTGGAGAGTTCCTGGTCCTGTTTCCCAGATGCTGTCTGCAGACCCTTCAACACAGTAGGCCCAGGGTCTCATCAGCTCATTCTCCTCTGAGTTCCACTGATATAGTTTTAATAATGTTCAAGTTCTTAGAGGTGAAGTGTGGGTTTCTATGCTTTAGCCCAGCTTACATCTAATTAAGGAGGCATACCAGCTGGCCTTCTAGTGTGATCATCTATTGGAACTGTCACAACAAAGTACCATTGGCTGGATGGCTTATAAACTTTCAGTTCTGGAGGTCTGGAGTATGAGATTAGGGTGCCAACATGGTTGTGGTATTCTGTTTGCCAGTGTTGGTGATTAAAACCAGTACCTCACACATGCTAAGTAAGCGCTCTACAACAGAGCTACAGTTCTAAGTTGCTCAAGCTGGCCTTGAACTTTTAGTCCTCTAACATCTAACCTCAGCCTAGAGTAACAGGCATGGTGTCAATAAGCCCAGCATAGTGAGGACCCTTTTCTGTCCCCATCTAATTTTATCCTCACTGTAAAAATAAGATTGGGGCTCCCTGAAATAACATCCCCCCTCCCCCCCCTTTTTTTTTGTACTGAAATTGAACCCAGGGGCGCTTAACCATTGAGCCACAACCCTAGCTTGTTTTATTTATTTTATTTTCAAGATGGTGTCTTGCTAAGTTGCTCAGGCTGCTTTTGAACTTGCAATCCTCCTACCTTAGCCTTCCACCATGCTTGACTGAAATCCTTTTTATAGTGCACTAATCCCATGAAGGCTCATGACTTTATTACCTTCCAAAGGCCCCGCCTCCCAATACCAACACATTCCCTAAAGTGTTTAACATATGAATGATGGTTGGACAACATTCATTTATAACATAGTAAAACTTTAACTGTCTTTTCCCTTAATAATAGCTATGAGATGGAGACTACAATACATAGAATCTACAGGGTTTCCCATTTTGTGTAAAGCCAAATACTTGGCTTAGTGCAAACTTCTTTACGGTTTCCATTTTGTATTAGCCTCATTTCTGGATGTTTTATATTATTTTTCTCCACATTTTTAATATTCATCATCCTTAATCTCTTATTTTATATAATAATTCTTAATTTTAAAAAATACACATATTTTTAGATGTTGATGGACCTTTATTTTATTCATTTATTTATATGTGGTGCTGAGAATGAAACCCAGGGGTAGGCAATTACTCTACCACTGAGCCACAACTCCAGCCCCCCCCTTTTTTTTTTTTTAAAGGAGAGAGAGAGAGATATTTTTAATATTTTTTTTTTTTTTAGTTCTCAGCGGACACAACATCTTTGTTGGTATGTGGTGCTGAGGATCGAACCCGGGCCGCACACATGCCAGGCGATCGCGATACCGCTTGAGCCACATCCCCAGCCCCTCCAGCCCCTCTTTTTAATTTCTGAGACAGCATCTTGGCTAAATTGCTAAAGCTGGCCTCCAATTTGCAATCCTCCTACCTCACCCTCAGGAGTAGCTGGGATTACCGGTGTGCACTTGTGCACTGGCAACATTTCCTTATTAATCAACAATTGGAAAGCATAAACAAATTTATTAGGAAATAGACACTTCATCTCTTATTTCCTGGCTTACAACAGATTTCTATAGTTCATCCTTTTTTTTTTTCTTGCAAACTTTCTATATTTATGTGCAGTAGTACATTGACAACCATCAGTGAACTCAGAAAAGCTGATATATATTTTTAATACTAGGGCAGCCACTATAAGTATAATAAAAAAAATCTAAAAAGCCAACAGAAAAATTACAAAGAAATGTCAATTAATATTCAAAAAAGCAAATGTGAGCCTTGTTAGAATCAAAATGGAATACTTATTGTCAACTCTTACAAAAATAAGCAAATAAACCTAAGAGGTGGTGGTGCATGCCTGTAATCTACAACTGCTCTGGAGGCTGAGTCCGGAAGCAACTCAGTTGAGACCCTGTCTCTAAATAAAATATTAAAAAGGACTGGGGGATGTGGCTCAGAGGTTGAAGGTCCCTGAGTTCAATTCCCTGTACCCCCTCTAGAAAACCCTAAGAGGGCTGGGCACAGTGACACACGCCTGTAATCCCAGCAGCTCAGGAGGCTGAGGCAGAAGGATCAAGAGTTAAAAGCCAGCCTCAGCAAAGCAAGGCGCTAAGCAACTCAGTGCGGCCCTGTCTCTAAAATACAAAAAAAAAAAGAAAGAAAAAAGAAAACCCTAAGAGGTTATGAAGGAAGGGGGTCTCACATACAGTTGCTCATTAGGAACTGTCACAAAAGGCTTTGAGAGTTTGAGAACCACAAACTTGCACAAAGACCACCCTAACTTTACATGAAAAATACTTCTGCAAGGAAATCTACCCAGCAACTGTCTGTATAACCCAGAAAGGAGTTTACACTATTTTGAAGAACAATTTTTTAAAAACTCGCAGTACTCCGGCCTCATTTAAAACAAAAATAATTATCAAAGTAAGTGGCAGACAACATTGCACTATAGGTTTTCCTAACAAAAGCCTAGGGTTTACTTTCAAACCAAAAGAACAGCTTCCCTTTGTGGGACCATAGGGGAAGATTCCTGATTTCTGCTATTATATAACAATAACCATAACTGCAGTCTCTAATAGTAATAAATAATGCTGGAGTTAATAAAAATTTTAAAATTTTTCTTTCCCCAATTTCAGCTACATTAATCCTTTTCTGATTCTTCAACTGTTAAACCTGTAGAAATATCAAATGACAAACCGGGTTTACCCAACTATATACCACTTACACCTGGTTCAGACCAGATTTTTGCTTTTGGTTAAAGGCAAGCTTTACTGAGCAAAGGGCAGTTTAATCTAATAGTCACTCCTTCCAACTACCTTACAGAAACACAGGCCAAGATTATGAACATTTCTTTAGGTGGCATTTACTGCCAATAATTTCTTGAGAGAAAAGGATTTTAAATATATATACTTTTTTAAAAGTTGTTGATGGTTCTTTTTTTTTTTTTAAAGAGAGAGTGAGAGAGAGAGAGGGGGACAGAGAGAGAAAGAGAGAACTTTAACATTTATTTATTTTTTCTAGGTTCTCGGCAAACACAACATCTTTGTTGGTATGTGGTACGGCTGAGGATCGAACTCGGGCCGCACGCATGCTAGGCGAGCACGCTACCGCTTGAGCCACATCCCCAGCCCCCTTGATGGTTCTTTATTTATTTGTATGTGGTGCTGAGAATCGAACCCAGTGAATTACGCATGCTAGGCAAGCACACTACCACTCAGCCACAACCCCAGCCCCTAAAATATTTTTTAAGTTGTTGATGGACCTTTATTTATATATAGTACTAAGAATTGAACGAAGTGCCTCACACATGCTAGGCAAGTTCTCTACCACTGAGCCACAACCCTACACCAAGGAAAGGATTTAAAAACAAACAATCCAGTATTCTCCAAGTGATGCTTTATCTGATTTTATCTGACATACATAATGAACTCCTATGTAATTGTAGCACTTTTTATAAAATTTATATATTCTATAGTTAAAATGTACTTAGGTCAGAACTTGGTGAGAACTTACTGTATAAAATGTCATTTACAAGGGCTAGGGATATAATTCAGTTGGTAGAGGGCTTGTCTCACAAGCACAATTCCCTGGGTTTGATCCCCAGACCACCCAAAAAAAAAAAAAAAAAAAAAAATCTTCCTTCTGATGAAGCTGGATTCACTGTTTCAGTGGTTTCTGGCTCATGAGACAATGTTTAACTTATGCTTTATATTTTTTTCTTATCCTTGTGCTGGCTGGATGACAGCCAAGTTCTCTGCCTGTCACTGCCTCCACTAGGAAACATCCTAGTGTCTCTCAGGCCTTGTTCAGCCTGACTGTCCTAAGGGCAGTGCAAACCAGTCATATCCAACTTTATCTCAATCACAAAACAGGCAGGGAACTTCAAGGATCATCAACTTGAAATTTAGCAACCCAAGATCATTCAAAGGGTGGCTGGTTTGCCAAGTACAAAAAACATTTTCCTGCATTCAAATGCACCCCATCAGGTACCAAAACAGGAAATCAAATCTGAACTCAAATGATATCTTGCCTGTTCAAATAACATGCTTGTGGTGAAGAATATGAGAAACAATTTAAAATCATGCAGCTGCAATCTGATCCAAGTCAAGAACCCTCTTCCTTTGGTCATTCAATCTAAAGTATCACTATTCTGTATCTTCTTCTCTTAAGGGAATGAAAAATTCAAACATGTTTCTATTGACTTATATTTTTCAATCTTATTTTCATATCGGCACTATTTTTTTTGTTTTCACAAAAAAATTAGAATTATGAACATCTCAAAAGAAATATATTTGATCAAATGACTGAATCTGGACATCTTCCAATCAACTATCTTTAACTTGATTAGGTTTGTTGTTTGAGAAAGTAAATAATCTAATGCTGTGGAGAATAAGTAATGGTATCCTCTTTTAAAATTATAGAGCAGATATATTATAAAGTAAAAAAATTTTAAGAAGTCATCAGAGACTGAAAGATTAGATATCTTTTGTGCTGCTCTTTGTAAAAGAGCAGATTTTCTCCTGGCTTTCAAATTCATAACCTACTATATAATTTTTTAAATCTTCTCACAGAACTGTAAGTTGTTCCAACATTTCTCAGTGGAAACAAGACTTTAATATTATACACAGCTAAAGTTTTTTTTCTTTTTCTTTTACTGCATTCTCAAAAGACCCATACTACTAGAGTTTTATTTTATCTACCTTAAGCAGAGAGATTTCCTATTATAAATCTGTTAGTTCCCCCAAAAGATCACATTTTTCTTTTCCTTAATAGTCATTTTCCTTAACTCTAGAGCTTTTCTATGCTTTGAAAGAAAGCATTACCACAAGAGTTTTCTTAAAACAACATACAAGTTGCTAGACTCCTGAGGCACTGAATTAACTCTAAAGCAATAAGTAAAGCCGAGCAAATCCACAGCTGTGCACCAGCTCTCAGAGGCTAAGGCAGAATCACTTGAGTCCTCAAATTCAAGAATAGTCTGGGTGGGGCTGGAGATGTGGCTCAAGCGGTAGCACGCTCGCCTGGCATGCGTGCGGCCCGGGTTCAATCCTCAGCACCACATACCAACAAAGATGTTGTGTCCGCCAAGAACTAAAAAATAAATATTAAAAAAATTCTCTCTCCCCCCCCCTCTCTTAAAAAAAAAAAAAAGAAAAAAAGAATAGTCTGGGTAACATAGTGAGACCCCCATCACAAAATAAACAAAGCAATGCCCTAGTCTTATACTATTTCTGTCACCTTTTTTGCTGGATTTGCTTGTGCTGCTTTATCAATCTTAAGTGGAAACAGACAAATACATTGTTTTTTCACAAGACTTTAATTTAAAAAAAAAAACTCAACAAAAATATATAATCAAGCATTTTATATAATGCATACATTCTAATTATCTGCAGATAAGATAAATACCAGAAGGTAAAAGCAGATATTGCTTCTCTTTGGCAAGTCACCAATATTATATCCTCTGCAGAAACACAGAACATTATTAAAAAAAAAAAAAAAAAAGGTCTTAAAATAGTTGTCCCTTAATACAAACAAAATATCTACCAATAATACAGTAGAGGGATATTTCAAATTGACTACAATGTATAATACTTTATAGCACAGGGGTGAGGTGGCAAGCTGTTTTTTACATTAAGGCTCACAGTAGTATTTAGGCAAGAAAAAGATACACTTTTAAGTTATACTCTGTTTTTTTCTTTCTTCTTCTTTTTTAATAGTGTCACATTCAAACTCCTCCTCTCAGATACCATCCCTAAAGAAAACAAAATCCTTTTCCATACACAAAAACTGTTTCACTTGTAGGTCAGTCTGAAATACACACTCTCCAACCAAATTCATTGTGTCTGAGGCAATTCAGCCTCAATACTCAATATTTATCATCTAACTCAGTATCCCCAAATTAAAAAAAAAAGCTCTCTACAGCAAAAATACTTTTGTAGTTCTATGGAAGCAATATATACAGGTCTGAGCTAAAAATTAAAAAAGCAAAGGAAGGGTCCATTTAACACATAGCAGCTTATATCTAAATATATACATGTATGTATATGTTTTCACAGTTAATCTTAAAAAATTTACATGTATGTTCAGAATTTCTCCTACAGTCTATAAATAATATTTTAGAAGCTCAAATGATGAAAATGTAGCACATAATGTATCAAATTAAATAATTCTTTCAAACCTTTAAAAACATATTTGAAGTCACTAAAGCTTGAGGTTTGTAAAGTATATTCTGTCAATTTCTAGTAGTAGGAAAAACAGTCATCTAAATACGATAGGAAAGAAACTCCAAAAGTTTGGAAGGAATTGGAAGCTCCTGGACTTCTTGGGTGGACATCACTCTTCGGATTGACATTCGACATAAATGTTGAAGGCTAGGAACTTGCCTTGGTGTAGCCCAAAAATATACACTTCCATCTTGTGTCCTAAACAGAAACAAACAAAAAAAGCATAAATTCAGTCACCCAAGTATATGTATTGCATATGTCCCTAGAGCTCAAACAACTACCATTTGAGGTTGTATGTACTGAATCACAAATGACACCTTAAAACCTAATTAAGAACCAACCAATCATGTACTCAAATGACAAGGCAATAACTGTAGTATAAAAAGCATTTATGGCTGAGGTTGTGACTCAGTGGTAGAGCACTCACCTAGCATGTGCAAGGCCTACATAAAATTAAGTAAAATAAAGGTATTGTTTCCAACTACTCTCTCTCTCTCTCTCTCCCCCCATATATATATATATATATATATAAGCATTTAGATCCAGGCTCAGTGGCATGAGTGGCTCAGGTAGGAGGATCACCAGTTCAAAACCAGCCTCAGCAAGATCGAGGTGCTAAGCAACTCAGTGAGACCCTGTCTCTAAATAAAACACTAAAAATAGCTGGTGAGGGGCTGGGGATGAGTGGCAAAGTGTTTGCCTCCCATATGTGAGGCTCTGGGTTCGATCCTCAGCACCACATAAAAATAAATAAAAAACAAACAATAAAAAAGATGAAAAACAAAAACATTAAAAAAATAAAAATATAAAGGGATGGTGATGTGGCTCAGTTGTCAGTGCCCCTGAGTTCAATCCCCAGTAACAAAGAATTTAGGGGAGATTTTATTGACAACAAACTACTGTCTGTTTTACCTAAAAGCCACCTTAGCTTGCATCACCTCCACTTTCGTGGTATGGGCGATTGAACCCAGGGGCACTTTATCACTGAGCTTTATATCCATCCCTTTTTATTTTTTTGAGTCAAGATCTCAGTTGCAGAGACTGGCCTCAACTTGCAATCCTCCTGCTTCAGCTTCCCCAGTCACTGGGATTACATACAGTGTGATGCTATGTCAACCCTTTTTTCGTTTTTTTTCTTTTTCTTTTTCTTTTTTTTTTTGGTGGTACTAAGGCTCAAACCCAAGGCCTTACACAAGCTACACAAGTACTTTATCACAAAGAGTTACATCATCAGCTCTTATTTGCCTTTTTAAGAAAAGAGAAATACATATTTACCCAGCAGCTAAAACACTGCCATCAGTAGAAAAGGCACAGCAAAGACCATTGCTCAAAGGTGCGATCTGTACTGGATAATCCTCATCAATTCTCCAGAATCTCACCATTCTAGAAGGAAAATGTTATCTAATGAGTATCTAGTAGAAAATTCAAGGTAAAAGAAAACTTAAAATTCAGAGAGAAATGTCATTGTATCATAAATAACAAAACACATATATAAATCACACCAATGGGCAATAATAAAATATTTTATGACCTCTAAGAGTTGATGATCTTGATCAACTCCAAAGAGACTACACTGCATGGCTGCCTTCCCATCCCAGTATTGAGACTTGTAATGTTTACAACATCACAAGCTTTTCTCCTTACTTTCTCAGACTCTAAACATAATCAGAATCTGTTTTAATGCCTTTCCAAGTAAAGCCTTTTCACCCAGGTAGAGTTTATCTAGAAATACAGCAGAGAACTACATTCAGAATCTGAGTAAACAGGAAAACAATGGTTGTTGGTAAGAACTCCTCTTGTTATGTTTGTTAACATTCTGGAAAGATAATGATTAGCTTTATGACATGATGTGAAAAAACTACTCAAAGCTATATCCATGAACTCTACATTAATAAACCGTAAGAAAATGGAAAGGCTGTGATTAGTTTCTGCTTATCAATAAGTAGCATATCCTTTTCATGTGACATTTCATCTTCTAGCCTAAATAGCAGTGGATACAAACTATTGCTTTTACTATTTTACTTTAGAAATTTCCTTTTGCTTCACCCTTTATAAGATATTACTTTAAGGAAAAAAAAAACCTCTGTGAACTGAGCTAAAAGCTGATTAAAAATCTGCCTGGTTTGTCTCATCAAACAAGGAACAAGAAAGGCATGCATTATCATTAGTTTACATGGATACTGTTTATAGATAATATGACCAATATTTTATGACTTGAGTGTTTTCATGAAGCAGATGAATGAAAGGAAATATTTAAGAAGTAATAAGAAAGTTAAACTGTGATTCACACACTCACTTATCATCAGCAAGGCTTGCAATGTGCAGTCCATCATGACTAAAAGATACAGCTCGTACCCATCGGTCATTTGCTCCTCCGGCAAATATTGGAGTAGGTGGGGGAAACAGGTGCCTAAAGTCAAATACATGTTTTTAGTGGCTATCACAGAAACTTCAAGCAACAAAACTGCCAAAGTACAAAGTACATACAAGGTTTAAAGTAGCCTTAATAAATACAACTGAGAAGACTGGGTAGAGCTGATACAGCTGAATTAAAGAGAACCTGAAACAATTACTAATCTTTTTTTCCATAATATGGTTTAAAACACTACAATTAAAGCCCAACTTTGGGGGGCTGGGGATGTGGTTCAAGCGGTATCGCGATCGCCTGGCATGCGTGCGGCCCGGGTTCGATCCTCAGCACCACATACCAACAAAGATGTTGTGTCCGCTGAGAACTAAAAAATAAATATTAAAAAAAATTCTCTCTCTCTCTCTCCTCTCTCACTCTCTCTTTAAAAACAAAAAAAGCCCAACTTTGGTTCTGGCTATTTTTCCCTAACACAAAAACTCTAGGGAGTAGGGATATAGTTCAGTTGGTAGAGTGCTTGCCTAGCAAGCACAAGGCCTGGGTTCAATCCCCAGCAACACACACACACACACACACACACACAAAAAAAAAAAAAAAAAAACACACTATAATTATCATTTCTACAGAGTTGGGTACTGTTAAATAGGAAGACCTATATCATGAAAGCCAAACTTATTTTGGGAATTTATATTTAAAGCTCTGCATTATTCAAAAAGTTTAAACAACAAAATTTTAATTTATGACAGACTAATGTTATATTTCATATGTTAGCAATTCAAATTATTCACATTAACTTTTTAAAAACTATTAGTGATAACCACCAATGGACTACACACTAAATAGTTCATGCTGAACCTACCCAAATTCCATCAGAATGTCTCCCTTATGTGGATCCCAGATATATACTCGAGTATCATAAGATGCAGTAGCCAGTAATGCTCCATCAGGAGAAAAGTCACAAGCTACAACATCATGGTGATGTCCTTCTAGTTTCCGAATCATGGTATATTTATCCATATTCCAAAGGAAAACCTGCAATAAAAAGACAAATATTATAGCTTCATTCAGACACACAGAGGACAAAATGATACATCTTAAACTAAAACTGCTAAATTTAATTATATTAAACATTATAAATTATGAGTAATTTAAAGAATATGCTCAGTGTCATAGATTAAAAAAATCAATCTTTAAGTTAATTAAAGCAGACATGCAAAATTCTATTTCAAATGTTTCTGTTAAATGTTAATTTAAAAAATAAGCCTAAGCATAAAAATAAAGGCAATGCAATTTAACCACAAAGTTACTGAAATTCACTTATTTAAAAAATTAACTAAAATATACAGAAATAAATAGGGTTAAATACTACCAACCCTTTTCTTTTATTTTTTTTTTCCAGAAACTACCAAATTTTAAAAAAATATACAGACAGAAAACGTAAAGGTTAACAAATTGTTACTCCATTGGCATCTCCCTTTGAGATAATCACTTGTTTACAATAGGCTTGGGTCACCAACGTGAGCCTAGGAAGAGAAACAGATACTGCAAGCAAAGAGAATTTTCAAAGCCAAATGAAATTTCTTTGGCAAACAACAAGAATGTTAAACCACATTACAACATGAAAATGCTATTTTATGAAAATAATACAATTACAACAATTGTGTGAATTAAGATTTACCAATCTTACTTTTCCCAAATGGACTAATATCATTAGTCATTTTCAATATAAAACAGTTAAATTACTTAAGAACAAGTTCACATACACTTTAGATTTTAAACATCAGTAGTTAGACTGTGCAGAATAGCTCTAAATTGGATTCTAATATTTACTTCAGCTTGTCATATTAAGCATAAGTTTGGAGATTTTATAACATCCTAATAAGACAATCTCTCCTCCTTTTGGAGTAAAGCAATCCTTTTTACTACTTTTTTTCTGCACAGACAAAAGACATTATTCCAAAGGAAAGTAAGTACAATTTTAAATTGCATTAAATACTTAAGGTTATCTCTAGCATCTTAAAGAATTCCAAAAAAAATAGCAGAGAAACCATCCGAAAGCCAATTACTTTACATTAAGTTGGTTTCACTTGTCAAGACTCCTCTTTCTACCATACTGGAAGATCAATTTACTCAAAGGAGTCAGTAAATTTCACTGTGGGGAAGATTACTTTAAAAAAAAAAAAAAAAAGAAAGAAAGAAAAGCAGAAAGTGGACATCGACCAGCACCTGTGTACGTACAGTACACCTTGCAGCCGAATGCAAGGTTACTTCATCCTATGGTAAAGGTCGCCCCCAGCCCGGTAGCCAGAGATGCCACTCTTTCTGCCCAGCTAACACCATTGTGCGCCTGTGTGCGAGTGGTGCCAGCATAACCTCAATCACACCAATATTGCTGCCACCACCTGTGACAGGGAAAGCAAGAAGCATATGGAAAACACACAGCCTAAAATAGCAATGTAAACATCTAGCTTTGTTCTTCTATGATTTTTAAAAGAACTGTGCATTTTGTTCTAATTTGCAACTATCATTTTAATAAATCTCTTGGCTAATAAAAATGCACTTTAACTAGCCTCTAGCCCCCCATTAATTCAGAGTCTACTGATTTCGTCACATGTATTTGGACTTTAACCATTTCATAAATATCTGAAGCTATTAAGATCTCTTTAGCTATACTAACTCAGAGGTGGTGGTAAACAACTAGAACAGATCATTATAAAGAAGCATAACCTTCTGAAGAGTCATGTAACTTAAAACTGTCTATAGATATGCTACATAAGACAGACAATATCAAATTGCTTCTATAATTCACTAGATGATTGTTTTTATTTGAGTCTGTTTTTATTATTATTATTTTCGTTATTATGTTTTTAAGTAACTTTTTTTCAGTTAAATGTCCAGGACCAGCTGGGACTCAAAACTTTAAAATCAGCAAACTGGACAAAAAAATAGAACAACAGAGAAGAAAATAATTAGCAAGAGAATGCCTTAAGATATGGACTAGCTCTCTTCTATAGCATAAAAACTTTCCTAATCTTACAAAAAATAAATTTGACATACCCCTTATTTCATAAATATCTCTAAGAGGAATCCAACTTCTCACTTCACAATCATTAACTTTTAAAACTTTAATTTAATTTCCTTCAAATTCTCCCCATGATGAAATAAAACACTGAAGATATTCATGACACCGAGCACAGACTTAATAGCTTACTTAGATTTAAAATGATTATGCACACATTATTATAATCCAATTCACAATGAATGTACAAGAACTTTGACACATACTGCTTTACTGGCTCCAACTGAACACAGCATAGAAGAGTCAGGAGAGAATGCACAGCTGTACACCCAGTTCTGATGTCCTCTCAATACTTTCATCATGTTTCCTGAACAAAAAGAAGTATCTATGTCAACCCTAGAATGCACTTCAAATGAACAGCATTTCAAAATGGCAGTAAATCACAGTATCATAAACTTGTATAGCTGAAAGCAATGTAATCATAACAGAAGTTAGTAATATATACTGTCACTTATTTTTATAAATTAAATTTTACTAAAGTATAATCTTGCACATTTGTTTATGTTGTGCTACTGAGATAGGAATTCAGAATGAAGAGAGAAAAACACTGAATCTCACAAGCCATTGAGATGCAGAAAGCACAGTTATATATCTTAAGCAACAGATGGCCCATGCCAGGCAAGTGCAGGGAAAACTGGCACGAAATTGGGCACCCTAGCTCCACCTCCAGCCTGGCCCCTGACACATCCTTTCTGTAAATATTGGAACCCCAGCAAAAGGCAGGGCTTCTCTCTCAAAATAGCCCATATTCTCCCTTCAATTTATAACTACCTTCCTAAATTTCATGCTGAAATTCTTTTCTGTCACATATACCAAGAACCCTGGTGGTCCTGAGTTGAAGTCCCCCTCTTCTCTGAGAACTACTGGGACCCTTCTCCAGAGACATCTCTCTTCCTGTTACATTACTACAGCAGAGACAGCATGATCCACAAACCAAAAATATTTACTGTCCAATCCTTTAATGTCTGTGACCCTTCATCCATAAAAGATAAAATTCTTTTAGTCCAGTTTCCCTGTTCTATAAATGAAAGGATTGAACACACCAAGTTTAAAAGACATCTTCAAAATGCCTTTCATCCCAAAAATTTTCATCACTCCAAAGTCCTTGCTTATATTATACCTGCAGCACATAGCTATATGGTCATATAGCTATGTGCTGCAGCTCATAGCTGCATAGCTATATGACCAACAGCTGAACAATTAGAATTGATAAAATGCAGGAGGTACTTCTGGAGTGGCTCTAAATCTGAGGAGTTTGTTTCCTATTACATTCTCAATTTAAACTCTATTACTTTTAGGTAAGTTTGTCACTTCCCGCCTGAATCTGTTAAGAGCACCAGCAGATTCTATTAAATTTGTTGCTTCATGGTCTATTTTTCACTAAGCAATGTAGGATATTAATAATCCTCCCTAAAATAAAAGGAAATAAACTAACACAGACCTGTTATATATAACCTAAAATGATCCAGATTTTGTCTTCAAAACAGTTGATATAGATCTGTGTGGTTAGTTTCTAAATAATATCAGAGTATTCACTTATCATAACTGCTGGCTCCTATTCTGGCTCACATTTATGTTTCTTTTGATGTTTACAGGAAAGAGACCAAAAGAGTAAATAGAAAAAACGAAACTTTGATCAGATACCATTTTTAAAGCTGAATGCTCCCAATGTTCCCAATATCTTTCAATAGCAATATCAAAACACTAATCATTTTTCATATCCTGAAATAAAGACATACCATCATCTTTCAGGTCCCACACTCGAAGAGTTTTATCTCTTGAAGCTGACACTAGGATCAAGCTCCCATCTGGAGCAAAAGTTAAATCTCTGACCACTTCAGTATGATCTACCAAATTAAGGAGGAGTTTTCCTAAATGTGATGGGAGGGAAAAAAAGACAATATTAATACTTTTTATCAGCTTCCATTTTTGAAAAACAGGTTGCTAACTACTTTGAAAATATGAATAAAAATTCTTGGGACATCTCCTTGGTTTACCAAGTATTAAATATTTATTTGTTAGTACTATTATTGTTACCTGTAAGAAATAGCTACTTATAGTGTTTCAAAATGGATCATTCTCATGATAAGCAAGCCAAACTTTATTAGAATAATTAAAAGGGGGGGCTGGGGATGTGGCTCAAGCGGTAGCGCGCTCGCCTGGCATGCGTGCGGCCCGGGTTCGATCCTCAGCACCACATACCAACAAAGATGTTGTGTCCGCCGAGAACTAAAAAATAAAGATTAAAAATTCTCTCTCTCTCTCTCTCTCTCTCTCTCCCCTCTCACTCTCTCTTTAAAAAAAAAAAAAAAAAAAAAAAAAAAAAAAAAAAAAAAAGAATAATTAAAAGGGAATTCCCAAAATCTAAACAAATTTCTGGATCAAGTTAATTTAATAAAAAGGAAGGTCTCTGCAGGTAGCCATGGTGGCACACCCTTGTAATTCCAGCTAGTTTGGGAGGCTGAGGCAAGAAAATCAAAATTTGAAGCCAGGGCTGGAGATATAGCTCAGTTGGTAGACTGCTTGCCTTGCATGCACAAGGCCCTGGGTTCAATCCCCAGCACTACCAAAAAAGAAAAACCATAAGACAAATTTGAGGCCAGCCTTGGCAACTTCCCGGTCTCCCTAATAATAAAAAGGACCAAGGAACTGAAGATGTAGCTCAGTGAGAGAGTGCTCTGGGCTTAATCACCAGTAGTGGGGGTGGGGTAGGGGTAGAGACCAGACAACAATATTATCATCACTTTGTAAATCTTTGTATGGTATAATTTTTTTAAAATTTTTATTATTTATTTTTTTAGTTGTAATTGGATACCTTTATTTTATTTATTTATATGTGGTGCTAAGGATCAAACCCAGGGCCTCACATGTCCTAGGCGAGCACTCTATTGCTGAGCCACAACCCCAGCACTGTATGGTATAATTTTAAAATACAAAATCACTTTTTCTTTGTATTTGTTTGCCTTTTGATTACTAATAGACTATTAAACTCTCCAAAAGACATATTATTCCACAATCTTAATTTTAGAACACAGTGGGAAAATGTATTTTACTTATCTATTCTTGTTAATAGTTTCATTTTCTAGAATTTAAATCTATGTGCTTACACTGAATTTTTTTAATAACTAAAATTTTGACTCATTATCCCCATTCAATGTTAGAATCACTTGCTGTGTTCCAAGATATGCCCTGCTTTAATCTACATTTTTAAATTCTTTTACATTCCTGAGCACATAATATATTCCAGAAACTGTTCTACATGAACAAAAACATTTCTTTTTAATGAAATTAAAACATTTCTTTTTAATGAACAAAACATTTCTTTTTAATTGTCCAAAGAACTTAACTTCTCAACCTACCTGCTTAGACTTTAGATAAACAGTCACTAAAACTTTTCAAGGGTTAGACAATGATTGTTAAAACCTGATTTTCCTTGAAAGCCTCTAAACTATCATTGAGAAAGTATGTAAGAAAACACCTTGCTATTTGAGTCATGAACTAAATTACTAGTATATAAATGATAATTAACTAAACACTCCCTAGACATGCCCTTTCTATTGTAATATTCTCTCTCTTTTTTTTTTTTTGTGGTGCTAGGGATTGAACCCAGGGCCTTGTGCATGTGAAGCAAGCAGTCTACCAACTGAGCTATATCCCCAGCCCCCTATTGCAATATTCTCTCAGGAATTATGGACCAATGTGAACTCCACAGTTTTCCTAAATTAAAACCATGAGCTGAGGATGCTATTCAGGGCAATTATAAAATACTCATAACATAAATTCTTGCTTATTAGTATGTTAAAATCTTCAATCATATATTCTAATGCCTGTGAGTAGTGCCCTGCATCATAAAATAATCAAGTTTGCTTTTAAAACTATGGATCCAAAAAAAAATAAATAAAAATTAAAAAAAAAAAAAGACAGCACACCACACACACACACACACACACAAAAAAAAAAAAAAAACCTATGGATCCATACCTGTATATACATCCCATATTTTGATACGACCATTGTTTAATCCTGTTGCAAGGAGTAGCTGATCTTGTCCAAATTTGAATCGATGCCATTCTATATTTACACAGCGGCTCTGTTTTTCTGGAACTGAAGACCCAAAAGCAAGACTCCAGACTATATCTCCACAATCTATAATATGTTCACGAGGCTTATTTTTCTGACCACCATCACTATTTTGTCTTGGCAATCTTAAACTGCTTGAATTAATAACATTCTTGGTGCCATGCAAGAGACTGAAGGAAAAGCCAGAATGAAACTGAATTATTATTTACTCCAACTTCCTATACATATCAATTATAAGTGTTTGTTAAAATAACTTCAATATTGACTATACTGATAATGATTCACAACAGAATCCTATACACAGGAAGAGAGAAAATTGTTATTTGAACTACAAGGGAATGACTGAGTAAATTCAGATCATTAATATAAATGCTCAGTGGCTAAGGAAAAGTTCAATAATAAAGCAATGTATAGGGCTGGGCATGTGGCTCAGGCAGTAACACGCTCGCCTGGCATGCCTGTGGCCCGGGTTTGATCCTCAGCACCACATACAAACAAAGATGTTGTGTCTGCCGAAAACTAAAAAATAAATATTAAAATTCTCTCTTTAAAAAAACTTTAAAAAAAATAATAAAAAAATTAAAAAATAAAGCAATGTATAACTCATTTGCCTCCCAAATTTTCCTCAAAACCACTATCTCAACTGGACTCCCTTAACCTAAAAGCAGAAGTATAAACAAACAAAAAAATTCAAGTAATTTAACTCATTAAGTTCCAAGTTTTCCATTATGTGACTACTTTAACAAAAGTGACACAGGTACATTAACAGAGTTTGAAAACTGTAATCTAGAGAAAATATATCCTATACATATAGTTCACATATTTTTTTTAAATGCTCTAATCTTTCACCTAGTATTTTTCTCAAAAGGGTAGAACTCTAAAAACATTTCAAAAGTTATCATAAATGGTACATATTGTACAACTTAAGTTTTTAATAGGTATTCCACACCTGGGACAATGGGACTTAAGATATTATTAAGTCAATGTTAGAAAACTACCTTTAGCAAAACCCAAACATCTCAAACCATAATCATCAGTTTCCCATTCCTTTAGGCTTAAAGTAATATGTAATAAGGGTATTAATGAATGTAACCATGATGGCCTATTAGACACAAAAGGCAGGAAAAGATAAAAATTAGTATATGATAGTTTAAAAACATTTTTTCCAACAAATATACAAACTCAAGCCCAACAGAGGTATTATAAGTACATTTAAAAGATATAAATATTCTTCAATGTATAACTAAAGCCAGACAATTCTTCACATAGCCTAAGATTAAAACACATTTATAACACTGTCCATAAAAAATATCAAAATGTTTTTATTACTCTACATTGAGAGAAAAGATGGAAAAAAGAATCTTACAAGTTTTTAAGGCTCTGGGACCACGGAACAAGCTTTACTGTACGATGTCCTTGTGACCAAGCAAAATATGAACCATCTGGAGCAAAAGCAACAGTCCAATTTTCACGACCACATTTCTTGTCAAAAGGAGCTGCTGGAGCTAAAAGTTCACCTATAGTACGGGATCTCACTAAAAAGAAAGAACATAAGATGTCATTTATGATCAACAATGAATTTGAGTCTACTTTTGCATGACTTTGGGATTTTCCCCATTGGTGCTGGGGATTGAACCCAGGGCCTTGTGCATGCAAGACAAGCACTATCACTTGAGCTATATCCCCAGCCCTTCTTTTCCTTTTAGACAGGTATAGGGAAATCTGCTGTTCACCCACCAAGCAGAAGTATATTTCAGTGTGAAACCCCCTTAAAAATAACTATTTTTCAGTTTTGATAAAGTGATTGTCCTAAAATTTCCCAGTGCCAGGTCCCCTCCCCCCCCAGAAAGTTTCAACGAAGCCAGGCGCAATGGTACATGCCTGTCACCTGTAAACTTTGGGAGGCTGAGCAAAGAAAATCACAAATTCAAGGCCAGCCTGGAACAACCCAGGAAGACTGTCTCAAAACAATCAATCAATCAATCAATAAAATACTGAGGGTGTAGCTCAGTGGGAGAGTACCCCTAGGTTCAATATCTGACACTACAAAAAAAAAATTTTTTTTTCCAATGAAAGTAACTGATCAAGTAATAATGTAGTGATCAATTCAGGTTAGCGATTACTTAAGATCTCAATTTTACATTGTATTTTGATTTCATCAAGTTACTAACATTTAATTTGCAAGATATTATTAAAAGTTACTTGTATCTTCCAAATTATGTTTTCTAGTATTCAAGAACCACAAATTGCCAGGGGTGATGGCGTATGCCTGTAATCCCAGAGGCTCAGAAGGCTGAGGCAGGAGGATTACAATTTCAATGCCAGCCTCAGAAACTTAGTGAGGCCCTAAGTAACTCTAAATAAAATATAAAAAAGGGCTGGGGATGTAGTTCAGGGGTACAGCCTAGCATGTGGGGGAGGAGGCATTATATACACTAGTGATTCTCAAATAGTGGTCCTCAAGAAACTTCCTAATGGGCCTCAAAGTGACATAAAAATGTTATTGTTTTGGTTTTTAAATAGAGGTGAGCCAGGCACGGTAGTGGCATGCCTGTAATCCCACATCTTGGGAGGCTGAGACAGGAGGATCAAGAGTTCAAAACTATGGACAGGGGTTGTGACTCAGCAGTAGAGCGCTCGCCTCACACGTGGAGACCCTGGGTTCAATCCTCAGCACCACATAAAAATAAATAAGTGAAATAAGTACTGTGTCCAACTACAACTAAAAAATAAATATTTTTTTTTTTTAAAAAAGAGTTCAAAACCAGCCTCAGCAAAAGCATAAGGCCCTAAGCAACTCAGTGAGACTCAGTCTCTAAATCAAATACAAAATAAGATAGGACTGAGGATGTAGTCGAGTGCCCAAATTCAATCCCCAGTACCAAAACAAAATACACACACACACACAAAAGCGAATAATTTCATATATTTTTAATTTCGTTAACAGTACTTAAGTTTTGCATATGTAACAGAAGCTGGCATCCAAGGATAATATCACTTCCACATTTAACAACAAGGCAAATAAACATTATTCTATTGCAGAGTATTCATGCAAACTCAGATGAAATTTCCTCAATTTTGGAAAAGGACTTTCTTTCTTGGCATGATACCAATACTGTATTGGATTTGTCTTGTTTCCAAATTTTACTATTTTTCCTGTTTTCTTATAGGCTGGTTGTCTGGTCAACTCTACAGCATACTGCAATGTGTTTTTATATGATTTTGGCTTAAACATTCCAACAGCTGAACTTTAATATAATCTTATATACTGCAGATCAACTAAAAACCACTTATAGCTGTATATTATGGCACACACCTATAATTCCAGCCACTTAAGAGGGCTGAGGCCAACCTCAGCAATTTAGCAAAACCCTTTCTCAAAAAACAACAACAAAAACAAAAAACAAAGACTGGGGACATAGCTTGGTAGTAAAGCGCCCCAGAATCAATCCCCAGCACCAAAACCACTAATACTCCTGTAGTTAGAACAAATATATGTGCACAAATGTTCAGTGGCACTTCCAATCTGAATGTGTGCTTCATCAATAGCTAGTATAGCACCTGACATAGGAGTTCAGTAAATATTTACTGAACAAATATGAAAGCACATGTATAAACTCTGATTCTTAAGTGACTTAAATGTTCCCTGCCCAATTTCCTAGATACATTAACAAATCAGTATGATTTAAAATATCAAATCAAACAAAAAAAAAATCTAACACCTACTTTTCTATGATATTCATAGATAAGAATAAGGATTATTCTTTCTTTTTTTAGGATTATTCTATTTTTGTTGTAGCGAGATTATCAGAAATTCTTTTCTTTTTCTTTCTTCCTTTTTTCTTTTCTTTTGAACCCAACGGTACTTAAACCACACCCCCAGTCCTTTTTTATTTTTTTATTTTAAGACAGGGTCTGGCTAAGTTGATGTGGATGGCTTTTAACTAGAGATTCTCCTGCCTTGAGGCCTCTGGAGTTGCTGGAATAGAGGTGTGTGCCTCCAAGTCTGGCAGAAATGTTTCTTTTTCTTTTTAAAATTTTTAAATTTATTGATGGACTTTTTATTTATTTGTTTATATGTGGTGCTGAGAATCGAACCCAGTGCCTCACACCTGCTAGGCAAGTGGTCTACCACTGAGCCACAGCCACAGCTCTGAAATTTCTTTTTAGAGACTCAAGTCTTCCTTCTACCCACTCCATCCAGTTCTGATTCTAAGAGAATAAACCTAAAACCCTGATCCCAAATGACATACATGACATACAAAATACAGACATGAGTATTATTCATCAGGCTGAAATTTCTAGTTTCAATCATTCCTTTGATTAGTTTCAAATCCATTCTTCATTTAATTTCATCAGTTTTCTGGATTATTCCAGATGATAGTGGCCCTCATTAAAAATAGAACCAAAAACTACATACCATACCTCAGGTATGGTTAATTTATTTATTTTTAAATATTTATGTTTTAGTTATAGGCAGACACAATGTCTTTATTTTACTTTATGTGATGCTGAGGATTGAACCCAGTGCCCAACACATGCTAGGTGCACCCTCTACCTCAGAGCCACAACCTCAGCTCCCTCGGGTGTGGTTTGATTAAGGTAATGATCTATCTGTATTTATAGAGCATAAAATGACATTAATTATACTGGCAGTCACAGGACCTTCTTAATAGAAAATTCTATTAATAAAAATAGTGGTAACACTCAGACATTTGCAGAAAGAGTTTTTAAATACACAAATGACTTTAGGAAGGGCATGCTGTTCCAGGTTTTCTTATATTTTTCTAAGCTCATAGTCTTACATGGTCATTTCACTAGGTCCTTTCTTTATATGTCTGACCTCTGAATTTGCAATTTCTGCCTAATTTTTTTTTTAAATCAACTTTCTGTGTAACCAAACCAATCTTTTAAAATCCTTACATTTTAGGAGAAAAAAGCAAAGTTTACAAATAAGGGATGCAAGTTTTAAAATTCAACTGAAAATATGGAATCATTATCTTTAAAAGAGAAAGTCCCCAGTTAAATTAAATTTCCCACAAGATTAATTTTCTTAGGCCATGTATTAAAGTCACTTTTTTTTTCTTTTGGCCACAATCACGAACTCCATTGTATAAAGAATGGTAGTAGAGTGTGGGGTGCACAGCTGTGATCCTAACACCTTGGGAGTCTGAGGCAGGAGGATCACAAGTTCAAAGCCAGCCTCAGCAACTTGGCAAAATCTTGTCTCAAAATAAAAAATAGGGCTGGGGCTTTAGCGCCAGCTTTGCATGTGTGAGGCACTGGGTTCGATCCTCAGCACCACATTAAAATAAAGATACGGTGTCACCTACAACTAAAAAAATTTTTTAGGGCTGGGGATGTGGCTCAAGCGGTAGCATGCTCGCCTGGCATGCGTGCGGCCCGGGTTCGATCCTCAGCACCACATACAAACAAGGATGTTGTGTCCGCCAAATACTAAAAAATAAACATTAAAAATTCTCTCTCTCTCCCTCTCTCTTTAAAAAAAAAAAATTTTTTTTAAATAAATAAAATTTAAAAAGACTGAACATGTGGCTCAGTGGTTAAATACCCCTGGGTACAATCCCTGCTACAAAAAAAAAAATAAAAATAAAAATAAAAAAGATTAAAAAAAAGATAAAAAGTGGTAATAAATTGAAAAATGGAAAAAATGGCTTAAATAGTAAATCTCATGAAATAATAAGTTTTTTTTTTAAAGAGAGAGTGAGAGAGGGGAGGGAGAGAGAGAGAGAGAGAAAATTTTTTAAATATTTTTATTTTCTAATTCTCGGCAGACACAACATCTTTGTTTGCATGTGGTGCTGAGGATCGAACCCGGGCCGCAAGCATGCCAGGCGAGCGCGCTACCTCTTGAGCCACATCCCCAGCCCATAATAAGTTAATTTATTCTCAAACATACAGAAACTCAAGAAATTGTGCCATTATAAAAACTGCCACCATACATGAGATTCATAAGGCTGAGGCAGGAGGATTCCAAGTTCAGGGCCAGCCTGAACAACTTAGGGAGATCCTATCTTAAAACAAAAAGAAAGACTGGGGATGTATCTCAGGGGTAAAGCACCCACCCTGAGTTGGATCCTCAGTATCCACCAACCCACAAAACTGTCAAATAAATGTGTGACACTGTAAAATAATAATACTTCATTTCTTGCCAATAAGAGATATATAAAATGATCTCTGCACTTTAACCAAATAATTTAAGCACTTAGATAGTTAACCGGTACAATATTATAAACCTATTACAAGGTTCATACTAAAGTGCACTGGGAAAAAATTTGTATTGCCTGGAACTGTTTAATGTTGGCATCCTAAGAAACATCATTAAAATTTTTTTTTAGTTGTAGATGGACACAAAATACCTTTATTTAATTTTATTTATTTGATGCTGAGAATCTCATGACTGCTAGGCAAGAGCTCTACCACTGAACTACAACCTCAGCCTGAATAATATCATTTAATGACCTTGTATATGGGAAAAGCTGCATGCTATGAATAATCCACCATAAGACAGAACCCTACATTAATAATATCTGTAGAGTAGTAACATATGAGTCACCACTGAACCAAGCAAACCAGATATAGCTCCTTCTTCACATTCTTCCCTACAATTTCATAACCAGAAAGGGAAGATCTGTGGTAATACCTTGTGAAAGATGGCAGTAGCTCAAGGCAGTTAAGCCCCAGTCATACAGAATTCTTCAGTCATTCATGGAATTTTGCCTCTACTTTCGGTATGTACTTAAGAAGCCAAACTTTGTATAGCTACAATTAATACCCCAGAAGCCAAAAATACAGTGGTATATGCCTATTATCCTAGCCACTCACGAGACTGAGGCAGAAAGATCACAAATTTGAGACCAGACTCAGCAATTTAGCAATACCCTGTCTCAAAATAAAAAAATAAATAAATAAATAAAGGGCTAGAGATGTAGCTCAGTGGGAAGACACCCTGGGTCCAATCACTAGTACCACCAAAAAAAAAAAAAACAAGGAAGCTTCAAGTTTTATTCACAGATATAAAACTACACAGAGGGCTGGGATTATGGCTCAGTGGTAGAATGCTTGCCTAGTATGTGTGAGGCACTGGGCTCGATCCTCAGGACCCACATAAAAATAAAAATAATGAAAAATAAAGGTATCTACAACAACAAAAAATATTTAACCTTGTATCCAAATGATACTTCAAAAAAGGAAGGAAAAAGTCAGGAACAGTACCACATGCCTGTAATCCCAGCTACTGGGGAGACTGAGGCAGGAAGATGGCAAGTGCCTTGGCAACTTAGTAACACCCTGTCTCAAAATTTAAAAATAAATGAAAGGGTTGGAGGTATAGCTCAGTGGTAGAGCGCCACGGGGTTCAATCCTCAGTACTGTAAAAACCAAAAAACAAGCAACTAGGTTTTTTTTTTAAAGCTTAGAAAAGTCTAAAATTCTAGATATTTGGCACAAAGCTAGTAGGAACTTTTTTGAGACACAAAAATGCAAAACGAAAAAAAGGTTTTAATTAATAAGGGCTACTTAAAGCTGGGGTTGTGGCTCAGTGGCGCTGGTCTTGCATGTGTGAGGCACTGGGTTCGATCCTCAGCACCACATAATAAATAATTTTTCAAAAAGTGGGGGGGCTACTTAAGCCAGGTGTAGTGGCTCACGCCTGTAACCCCAGCAGCTCCAGAGGATGAAGCAGAAGAATCACAAGTTCAAGGCCAGCCTAAGCAATTTAGTGAGGCCCTGTCTCAAAATATAAAAATAAAAAAAGCTGGGAATGTAACTCAGTGGTAAAGCACCCCTGGGTTCAATCCTCAGTTCGGATCCCCCCCAAAAAGTACTACTTAATGGATGGTTCTACTTATGCAGATATGCTAAGCAGCTGTCTTCATTCCTCAGGAAAGAGAAAAGTTTTTTAAATGTACTATAAAGATGATGTAAAATACATAAATATGAAAGGCAGATCACTCATGTGTCGTATTATGGTGAAGCAAAGGGGGAAGAAAACCACAGAACTGATTATAAGAATTTTTCAGGTCAAAACATACTTATTAGTCTTAACATACAGTTTAAATTAAAACAGGGCAAAAATTTAGTGTGTTCTCAATATCTTCAAGAGTGATTAAAAACCAGGGTTAAAATCACCTCCCAATCAGCCATTCAACCTTATTATCCCCCTAAGAGAACAAAAGTTCAAAATTCTATAATAGGATTCTTTTGATATAGAAATTTACAGACACAAAGGATAGCTAAAGGACATTTTAGCTACTTGAGCTTCTCTCCTTCTCTAGAAATAACTCCTCCAAGTATTTCATAAAGAAGTACACTTACTTCAAGAGCAGGAAATGCAAAGGCTCTCTGCTCAGTGGCCACTGCCAATTTTTATTAACACTAAAGTAAGTTCAGTGTCTACTAAGCATTTCAGTCAATGTAAGGCACCCAAACAGCCATAAAAGTTGTTTCATGTATTTTAAGAGAACTTAAATAATGTTAAATACTTTAAAAGGAAGCCACTAGGTAGGTCTGGACCACAACCTTCAATACCCATTTCCCCGGGCTTCAGCTTGGCAGTGAAATAGTAGGGACAAAGGGTAAATGCATTCCTCAGCCTCGGTTTACAGCCTCACAGCCATTAAAAGATTCCATCTTAACTCAGTTTGTGCATTTATCTACCCTCAAAGAGCGCAAAGTGTATCAGCCATGGTGCTTTCACTTAATTCATTCTTATCACAGGGCAAAGATGCTTCCAATTAACATTCCTAAACCCCTACCCCTACAAGTAACCAATAAAACTAGTTCCTTTCTTTTGTTCTAGTGAGCCACAGCCTGACACTTTCTGGTCAGAGCTGTCCCTAATAAAGGCTTTTTTTTTTTTTTTTGGCCTAATAAAGGCTTTGCCTGTATATTCGTACTAGCGGGACTCGATTTTATTTCTATGATCAAGTCAAAATTCCCTGTGTTCAGCATCAAGAGGGCCATTAGGCTAGTTTTTAGAAAGCCTTTCCAGACTTTGCTCTTCTGTTCAGTAGTCTTTCTTCCGTCACTCCACTCTACTCTGCTTCTCCCATATGTATTTGAAAGATAATTCTGAAAAAGTCTGCTGCATCGCTTTCGTTAAGATCACATCACTTTTTAAAATACTGCGTTCTCCAGGCTGTTGGCACCTCTTCAGGCACCTTTCTCATTAAAGAGCAGTTGGCATATAGAATCCTCTCCCTTTCACTGCAGGTCAGAACATACAAGTTTACTTTTTTCCCCCATCGTGAACCTAAGAGTTCCTGAAACGCCACGATGCTCAAGCCCTGAGCCCCGAGACTCCCAGGTTAAGTGACCTGCGCCAATTTCGATGAACAAACTGGGGTCCCGGAGGTAAGTTCCCGCCTGAGTCACACAATGAGCCGGTCTGCCTGGGTCTGCCCGGGGCTCGCCCGCACGCGCCCAGGCTCCGCTCCACAGTCCAGCCCCTCCGCTCAGCAGGCGCCGCATCTATGCCGGGTCCCATTTGCCCCTCGGCGATCACCCACCCGCGAGGCCACTTCCTCCTCTTCGCTCAAGAGCATGTCCTCAGCTAGCTCACTCGAGCTCTTCCCTCGGACTCTGAGTCGCTTCCTCTGAAACCTCCTTTGGAGATTCCCTACTTCTCCTCAGCTCCCGCGCACGCACCCTCCGTCCCATTCCTCACCGATCTCTTTCTCGTTGACCCTCGGGGGAAAGCTGGCCATCTATGGGGAACCGTCTGATTCCGGGGATACGATGCAGATGCAACGACAGAGAAGGGAAAGGCGAACGCTGAGGGGCGTGACGCGAGCTCGTTCCCTCCCGAGTCCGGGAACTGAGGGGTGGGGCAGGGGTGGCCGCTTCGGCTTTTGCTGGCTGCCCCGGGAAAGCACCGGAAGGCTCGGACCAAACTACGGAGTCTAACACAGACAAAAGACCCTTGTGCTCTGGCTCCCGCCTACAGATGATAACAGTAACCTCGACGCCGTCGACGCAAACGAGACACTAAGACAAGATGGCGGGCGGCACGGGTGATATCTGGGAGGCGGGGGCGTGGTCCGGTGACGTCAGCGCCACCGGCTCCTCCTCCAGACGCACGGGACGTGACGGCCCGGGCCTGGATCGCGCGGGCGTTGTCTGGAGCCGAGGTGTAGGGTGGGGTCGGAAGAGTGCGGAGGCGGAGGAGCAGAAAGCTGAAAAATGACCACCCGACTGCCTCTAACCTGCCATTTATAAGTCGACGTGCCTTTGGAAAAGGAAAGCCAATTGTGTAATTCATATTAACCCGCAGCTTAAAGATTGCTTGGAATTTAATCTGGCTGAGCCGAAAGAACAAAAAAGACATTTAAATTTTTAATTCAATTTTGCAACCTCCCTAACCCGCCATGTGCTGGGGAACTGGAGGTTGCATTGATGAAAGAGGATGAGAATTCACTTCTTTGTGCTCAACCTGTCCCGCCCCGACTGTGCTGACCTGAGCCAACCGGTTTTGGAAGGCCCGAGGTGGCAGGGAGTAGGGAACCGGGAAGAGATTGCGCCTCACTGCGGGCCCTCACTGGGCTGCCTTTGTTTGACCAGCCCCAGTAGTCAGGCCTGCAGCAGAGCCGGTGGTCAGAGTCACTGCCGCTGATCAAGGCGGAGCACTCTTTCTGGGCCTCTGAGAGTTATCTAATGAATACCACATCAGAGCTGATAAAGGTGTCTACTAGATACCAAGCGTTTTCCGGTTTATGGTGACATATTTGCATTTTGATGACCCTAGTGCTTACTCAAAACCTTTTTTCCAAAGCAGGGCATATAAGGCTGGGAATTTCAAATATGTGGCAGATACTCTTGGGAGAAGGAGCTGTATAGCCTAACTCCTCTGAGACATCGCAAATGACAACACATGGCACAAGTCTGCTTGTTCTTTGTGTGAGTGTATAATTCTTCAAATAGTGAGATGTTTAATTTCACTACCTTACCCCATCCCACCCCTTACTGGGAGTAGAACCCAGGGCAGCTTTACCCCTGAACTGCATCCCCAACCCTTTTTAATTTTATTTTGAAACATGAGCTCACTAAATTGCCCGGGTTGGCCTAGAAATTGTGATCCTTCTGCCTCAGCCTCCAGAGTAGATGATATTACAGGAGAGTGCCATCAGGCTCTGTGTTGTGTGTGTGTGTGTGTGTGTGAGAGAGAGAGAGAGAGAGAGAGAGAGAGACAGACAGACAGACAGACAGACAGACATTGTTACCTTCAGTCAACACATTTATTGAAACCTTATTCTGGAGCTAGTTTCTCTAGATTATTCAGAGTAGAACAAAAGAAAAAAATCAGTGCAGTCCCAATTAAGTCTTTTAACCTATTTACTTGTCCTGTACCATACAAGTTCATGGAAAATACCAACTCTCAAGTTTCTAGTAGTGAATTATTTTGATGACTTTTTTACAATTGTTTAATTCCCACTTTACTTGCCAGAATACTTCCTGACCATTTGCTCAACTAGCTAAGTACCAGAGTGCAATGAAAAACAATTTTGTGATTTGTATATTCATTGGTGAGAATATGTAACATTTTGGGGGTGTCTGTGTTACATGTTAGGCACTCTGCCACATAAGTGCTTTTATGGATTAATCCAATTAATGCTCCCAACCGTAAGAATAATATATTATTGGTCATATTCATATTTCATAGACACTAAATTGAGAACTGTTAAAAAACTAGTGACAGATGCTAGATTTGAGCCCAGACTTGGGTAACTGCCCTTCTTGCATGTTACCTTATTTCTCATCAATGAAATCTAATCTGAAAAGCATACATATATTTGGCCTTTCATTTCTGTTTGTTATTTTAATGTCATGTTGGAGTTCTTCATAGTTCTGTCCTTGGCTCACAGCTATTTTCTTTTTCCATCCCTTCTCTGTGTAATGACAACTTCTCTTTGTCAGTTCAACTACCAGCTCTATGTGGACATGCTCAAGTCCAGACCTGAGTTCACTTGTGCTTAAAATTTACATATTTACCTTTGAGGATTAGCTCAGTGATAGAGTGCTTCTCTGGCATTGGTATAATACTAGGTTCCATCCCCAACACCTTTAAAAAAAAATTACAAGCAAGCACAGTGGCACAATCTGTAATCACAGCTGCTCAGGAGGCTGAGGCAGGAAGATTGCAAGTTCAAGGCCAGCCTGGGCAATTTAGTAAGATCTAAATTTTAAAAATTAAAAGGGTTAGGGATGTGGCTCAGTGGTAGGGTGTCTGTGGGTTCAATCCCCAGTATCATTAAGGAAAAAAATCACATATCTAAACATAATAAATGTCAACATGACAAAATTGAGCACATCATCTCTCCCAACCTGTTCTACCTCTTATAATTCCTACTCCAGTGAAGATGCCCACACAATCACTGAAGCCAGAGGGCCAAGTCAGATGCCCCATTCGCCCTCCACACCATGTGGAATCAATCAATCCACAAGTCCCACCAATATTTTTTCATTAGCTATTCTGGAGTGTAGTCTTTGTTTCAGCTGAGCTGCACTGTTATGTTAAGGTCTTGTCATTTCATTTCTCTTAAAAATCCCTTATAACCCCACACACTGAAAAAAAAAAAAAACACCATTGATATCTTTGTGTGCTTCCTTCTACTTTAAAAAATGTACAATTATGTCATGTCCTTGGACAAATTTTTTAAACTCCCCAGGGTTTATTTAATCTTCTCATCTATAAAATAGGGCAAGTAATAAACAGCTACTTCAGTTTTAAAGACTACTACTATATTTACAACAGAGCCTTTTTTTTTTTTTTAAGAGTGAGAGAGAGAGAGAATTTTAACATTTAATTTTTAGTTTTCGGCGGACACAACATCTTTGTTTGTATGTGGTGTTGAGGATCGAACCCGGGCCGCACGCATGCCAGGCGAGCGCGCTACCACTTGAGCCACATCCCCAGCCCACAACAGAGCCTTACTATAAGCATTATGTATTATTTAAACTATAATAATCCCAGCTAACTGCAACATTGAAAGATTAAAATCTAATATAAAACAGGGGGTTGGTAAAGAGCCATAAGAATTAAATGTATATAATGTAAATATATCATTAAATGTATATGTAATCCAAATAACAAGTATGGCTAGGGGTATAGCCCAGTGGAAGACTGTGTTCATACAGAGACCTGAGGTTCCATCCCCAGCACCAAAAAATAATAGTAAGTAAACCTTCTTCAAAGTATTCATTCTCTCTTCCTCTCACCCTCTCTCTCTCTCCTCTCTTACTCTCCCCCTCCCCCTCTCTTACTCTTAACTCTCTTATTCTGTCTTACTCTCTCTTACTCTCTCTCACTCTCTCTTCTCTCTCTCCTCTCTCCTCCCTCCTCTCTCTTTCCCCCTTCTCCCCCTTCTCCTCTCTCTCCCCCCTCCTCTCTCTCCCCCCCTCCCCCCTCCTCTCTCTCTCTTCCCCCTCTCCTCTCTCTCTACTCCCTTCTCCTCTGCGACTAGCCACTACAGTCCTGCTAATAAAATCTCGGACCAGTAAAGGGTTGTTTTGGCTTGTTGAGTTTACGGAGCTTTTCCATCGTCCTTTACAGGCAGAATCACAGCCTGTGGAACAGGAGTGCCCTGTGTTTCTCCTTTGCTAGCAAAGCAATAAACCTTCTTTTTCCCTTTTTCTCAAAACTCATTATTGGATTGGCATTGGAGACAAGGACTGAGCTTTTGGCAACAAGACCCTGTCTTTAAATTTTTTAAAAAAGGCGGGTAGGGCTGAGAATGTGGCTCAGTGCCCCTCAATTCAATCCCCAGTTAAAAAAAAAAAAAAAAAAAAAGACTCAAACACTAAAAACTCATTCTTTTGAATCTCATTCTTGAATTATTCAGAAAATATTGCTGCTGTTTGTTTAGTTTTGTTGCTAAGGTCATTTTTTTGTGTGTGTACTGAGGGTTGGACACAGGGCCTACAGCATGCAAAGAAGGCACTATTCACTCTACCACCCAGCTACACCCAATAAGGCTGATTTATCTGTAACTTTTGTCATGTAGATATTATTTCTTTTGAAATGTTTGAAGTATTTACTACCTTGAAATATATATCAACCTGGTGTTTTAATGTAGTTATAACTTTGGTTTTTTCCTATGCTTTTTTTTTTTTTGTAGTTAGGATTGAACCCAGGGGTGCTTTTTTATTTTTTATTTTGAGAAAGGGTCTTTCTGAGTTGCTGAGGCAACTTATCATCCTCCTATCTCAACTTCCTGACACCATTTTTTGAGGGGGAGGGAGTTATCAGGGATTGAACTCAAGGGCACTTGACCACTAAGCTGCATCCGCAGCCCTATTTTTGTATTTTTTATTAGAGACAGGATCTCACTGAGTTGTTTAGCACTTCACTAAATTGCTGAGGCTGGCTTTGAACTCCCAGTCCTCCTGCCTGAGCCTCTGGATCCATTGAGATTACAGGTATGCCACCATGCCCAGCTGACACCATTTTTGACCGGAAGGTATATAAACCTATGAGAGAAGGAATAACAATTGTCACATTCTTTCCTTTAGAGAGAGTATAACCATACCATACAGATGGAAATTTTAGGATTTGGTAGTAATTTTCTTTTCCTTCCAGTCCTGGGGGTGGAACCCAGGGCCTCACTCATGCTCCGCAAGTGCTCTATCATTGAGCTACATATACAACCCTGGAAGTAGATTACAATACAAAAGTTGTATCTTAGCTTTTTACTTTCTGTCTATAAAATAAAAAATAAAAAGAATTGGGAATATGACTAAATTATTATAAAATATTTTCCCATATTAATATAACTTTCCTGCTGAGGATGTAGTTTATTTTTTTTTTAAAGACAGAGAGAAAGAAAGAGAATTTTTTTTTTAATATTTATTCTTTAGTTTTTTGGCAGACACAACATCTGTTTGTATGTGGTGCTGAGGATGATATGCACGCATGACAGACGAGCGCACTACGGCTTGAGCCACATCCCCAGCCCGAAGATGTAGTTTAGTATTAGAACACTTGCCTAGAATGAGGCAGGTGCTGTGTTCAATTCCCAGTACTTAAAAAAAAATTAAGAAGCCAAGCCAGGACAATGGTGCACGCTTGTAATGCCTGTAGCTCAGGAAGCTGAGGCAAGAGGATCACAAAGCCAGCATGAGCAATTTAGCCAGACCTTTTCTCAAAATGAAATATTAAGGAGTGGGGATGTAGTTCAGTGGTAAAGTGTCCCTGGGATCATTCCCAGTACCCCTCCAAATAAATAAATAAATCTTTCACATCATTGTAGATAGCCTTAACTTCATTCAGAAATGAACCTTTTTCTTTTCTGCCTCAAACTGCACAATTCTTAATGTTGCAGAAGAGTGAACTTCTTCTTTAACTAACTTTTTATTACATCTATGTAGATAGATATATTTCCTTTGATATAACCAGTTCACAATTGTGAACTTTTTTCAGAATTTATGTTCAGCCAAAATTAGAGTAATTTTTTTTTTTTTTTTGTACCTGGGATTGAACCCAAACCTAAGGGTGCTTTCCCACTGAGCCACATCCTCAGCCCTTTTTTATATTTTATCTAGAGGCAAGACCTTGCTAAATTGCTGAGGCAGGCTTTGAACCCATAATCCTCCTACCTCAGTCTCCAGAGCTGCTGGGATTAGAGGCATGCACCACAGTGCCCAGAAAAAATAGAGTAATTCTAAAGTGACTTGCTATCAGGATATGCATCTATACAGGTCTCTGAAGTTACAGACAAACTGCTAAGTAGGTTTTTGGTTTGGGATTTGATTTTGGTACCAGGGATTGAACCCAGCCACTGAGTCATATTCCCAATTCTTTTTGTTTTTTATTTTATAGACAGGGTCTCAATAAATTACCTAGGGTGTCACTAAATTGCTGGGGCTGGTCTTGAACTTTTGATAATTCTACCTCATCCCTCTCTGCTCCTGCCACTTCCAATTGTTGGGATTATAGGCAGGCATCACCTCACCCAGTCTTGATTTTACATTTTTGTGGTATGTCTTTTTTTTTGGCAGGGGGGTGGGTGCTGGAGGTTGAACCCAGGGCCTTGTGTTTGCAAGGCAAGCACTCTACCCAGCTGGGCTATATCCCCAGCCCTTGTGATATGCCTTAACAGTAGTAGGAACAGCAAATTAGCTTTGGGCTTTTAGAGATGTATAATTTCACCTTGCATGGTGTCATACACCTTCCAGTGACTCAGGAGGCTGAAGCAGGAGGATCGCAAGTTAGAAGCTAGACTGGGCAATTTCTATTTAGAGACCCTATCTCAAATTAGAAAATAAAAAGCGCTGGGGACAAAGCACTTCTCCATTTAATCCCCAGTATCAGGGAAAAAAGAAAAAAAGTATAATTTGATTTTAGTAAACAGTTGTATCCCGGCATGGAAAATGGTGTAGGTAGTCTAGAATTGCTGCACCTACATCTAGGCCAGAAGACTCCTGGCAGCTTTACAGAAAATTATATCTAAAGAGCAAGCATGGGCCCCCCCTGTCTGCAATGTTCTGCAGGATTTACTGCCCTCCTTGGTGAGCTGTCTGCCCTCATTCCTCTTTTCCCTGCCCTCAGGCTCAAGGCAGTTACTCACAGGCTGTGTCCTTGAGCTCTGCTGTCCACCTTCAAGAGAAATCTGTGTAAAATGGAATATTCCATGCTATGGCAAGGTTTTCCTGATGTCAATCATTTTCCATTCCTCTGATATGGTTTCATATTTTCATTTTTCTGAATATTTCTGCCTGTGACCATTCTATAGAGATTGGGAGGATAAATCGAGGCATGGTGGCACTTGCCTGTAATCCCAGTGGCTCAGGAGGTTGAGGCAGGAAAACCATGAGTTCAAAACTGGCCTCAGCAACTTAGCAAGGCCTTAGCAACTCAGTGAGACCCTGTCTCTAAATAAAATATAAAAAAAGGGATGGGGATGTGGCTTAGTGGTTAAGCACCCCTGGGTTCATTCCTCAGTACCCCCCCCCAAAAAAAGGAAGAAAAGGAGAGATGTGATAACAATTTTTTTTTTAAGAGAAAAATTTTTTAAATTTTTTTTTTTTTTTAGTTTTCTGCAGACACAACATCTTTGTTGTATGTGGTGCTGAGGATCGAACCCGGGCAACACGCATGCCCGGCCAGCACGCCGGGCTTGAGCCACATCCCCCGCCCCTGATAACAATTATCCTTCACCACCTGCATAAAACTTCAGGATTTCTCTGGTTTCCCCACTTTGGTTTTGTTTTTCTTTTGTTTTTTTTGGTGGTGCTGGGGACCAAATCCAGGGCCTCCTGCATACTAGGCAAGGACTGTATCAATAAGCTACATCCCTAGCTCACTTCATTGTTCTTTTGTTTCTTGTTTAGGGACCAAATGACTTCCAGAGTGTTCCATTTCCAGTTGCCTAGCTTTTTTTTCTTTTTTCCTTTTTTTTTTTTTTTTTTAAAGCAGACTTTTGGGTGCTATTTCTTCCTTCTGTCAGAAGGACAAGACATCAGTGAGAATTCAAGTCTTTTTCTAGGGGTCTCAGAGTCCTACTGACAGGTTGCTGGCTCTGTCTCTTCAAGCTTTCAGCCTGGCTGAAATCCTGCATGCAAGATCTTTCTGCTGGCGTCTTTGTTAGTACATGTGTCGTTGTTTTTTAGGCTGAGGAATTGCTGACTGATTTCCAACACTTCCACGCCATCATATCACTTCTTTTTAAAGTTTTTCTTCTTTCTTTCTTTCTTTTCTAATCTTCCATATTTTCTTCCTGTGAAATGAATACTTTTTTTCTTTTTGGTACTAGGAATTGAACTCACAAGTGATTTGCCCCTGACCTGCATACCAGTCCTTTTTTATTTTTGTATTTTGTGACAGTGTCTCACTAAGTTGCTGAGGCTGACCTTGAATTTGTGTTCCTCCTGCCTCAGCCTGCTGAGTAGCTGGATTACAAGTATGCAACCACTACACCCAGTGTCCCAACATTTTTCCTTTTTTTTTTTTTGAGACAGGGTCTCACTAGCTAAGTTGCTTAGGGCCTTGGCTCTTTTTGTTGTTGTTGTGTTAGTTTGGTACCAAGGATTGAACTTACGGACACTTAACCTCTGAGCCACATCCCCTGCCCTTTCTTTCTTTTTGAGACTGGGTCTCTCTAGCTAAATTGTCTAGGCCCTCACTAAATTACTAAGACTAGTTTTAAACTCTCAATCCTCCTGCCTCAGCCTCCCACATTGCTGGGATTATAAACATGTACCTCTGCACTGGGCCCAGCACTTTTCCTTTTGTGCTGAATTTTGTATACATGTCATCTCTCCCCAAAAGAGCTAAAAGCTGATGGAAGACTGAAGTCGTGTCTTTTTTGTCTTGGTCATTACCTGGAGCCAAGTGTAGTGGTCTGTGCACACCTGTAATCCCAGCAACGGAGGAGAGTGAGGCAGGAGGATTACCACTTTTGAAGCAGCCTCAGCAATTTGAAGAGGCCCTAAGTAACTTAGTGAGACTCTGTTCTTTTTAAATTTTTATTTTGAGAAGAGGTCTCTCTAAACTACCCAGATTGGCCTTGAATTTGTGATCCTTCTTTGCTGGGATTATAGGTGTGCACCACAGCACCTGTGCCCCCTACTCTTTGGTAGTTGTAGATAGACAGCATGCCTTTATTATTGCTGTGCTGAGGATTGAACCCAGTGCCTCATACATGCAAGGCAAGCACTCTGCCACTGAGCTGTAGGCCCAGCAACTCCCCCCCCCCACACTCAACTCTCTTTTTAAAGTGAGAAATTAGCAAGTGTTCGAATTCTCAAGTATTCTTCATTCTCAAAATGGGAATTGCTTCGAGATGCAATCAAAGACAACTGAAAAGGAAATAATTTTCTATATACTTTAACTGTCATTTCATGCCACAACTATTTCCTGCCTAAAATTATTTGGTATGCCACCAACAATTTATGCCTCACATTTTGGGAGGTACAGTTCTATCCAGTAATCCATTTACTGAAAATCTGTTTTGACTCTGCACTCTCACACTTTGTTAGCATTGTGTTTCATACACTTTAATTAGCTCCTATCTACCCTGCTGTCTTTAGGACATGGATTGTTATTTCTTCATCCCACAGAGGAATGAACTGAGATCTGGAGAGGGCTGGAGGATTATCCCAGCACAGTGCATAAGTATGACTAAATCAGGGGCAAATAAACTAGGAGCTTAATCTCCTGATAAAGATTTGACTGCTTCCCTCCCCTTGAAAGGATCTAGGATCCAGGAGTTGTGCAATTCTTGAGGTCACTCCAATTATCCTGAAAACGGATAAGGAGGTAGGGAGAAAGCTGGCCTTCATTAAACTCTCTTTGGTTCTTTGCCAGTTTAGCTCATTTAAACTTCCTAGCAAATGTATTCCCATTCCACAGATAAGAAAACAGTTCCAAAGAGGTGAAAAGTGACTTACAAATTTGCATACTTCTAGTAAGATGCAGAGCCAGGAATCAAACCCCTCTTTTTTTTTTTTTTTTAAAGAGAGAGTGAGAGAGGAGAGAGAGAGAGAGAGAGAGAGAGAGAGAGAGAGAGAGAGAGAGAGAGAGAGAGAGAATTTCAATATTTATTTTTTATTTTTTGGCGGACATAACATCTCTGTTTGTATGTGGTGCTGAGAATCAAACCCGGGCCACACGTATGCCAGGCAAGCGCGCTACCGCTTGAGCCACATCCCCAGCCCCCAAACCCCTCTTTTTTGACTTCTGTGCTCATGTGCTTTGCTGACACCATAAAATTATAAATATGGAGAATTGGGCTCTGGGCTGATTTTGCCACCAAATCAAGATGCACCGCTGATAAAAGATCTGATGATCCTCAGCCATTACTATGTCTACTTTTTTTAACCCAGTCAAGGACTATCTAAATTTTCTCATCTTGCATGGAGACATGAGGAGATCCAGGCAGTAGGCCTCCTGACTTCCTTGCATAAGTACCATTCATTTGGCCACTGTTTTATAATGGCATAATCTCCTGTTACCCTACAGCAAAGGCAAAAGTGAGAAATTGGACTCATGTCGCATGAGGAGACAGCAAGACTCTTTTTCCTTAATGGCTTGTCTGATGCAATAATTTACTTCGGATAATTCATCTCACCCATACATAAAATCATTCTAATTTTTACCAATAAATTTAAAGATTGTGAGAGTAAATGGCAATTAAGAAACTGGACTGTAATCTCAGCGGCTTGGGAGGCTGAAACAGGAGGATTGCGAGTTCAAAACCAAAGCCAGCCTCAGCAAAAGTGAGGCACTAAGCAAATCAGTGAGGCCCTGTCTCTAAATAATATACAAAATAGGGCTGGGGACGTGGCTCTGAGCTGTTTGGTTATGATGGTGAACACCTTTAATCCCAGCAGCTCAGGAGGCTGAGGCAGGATAATCATAAATTGAAAGGCAACCTCAGCAACTTAGTGAGACCATGTCTCAAAAAAAGGGGCAACCTGGGGTTGTTGCTCAGTGATTAAGCGCCCTGTGTTCAATGCCTGGTACCAATAAGTAAATAAATAAATAGATAAAACATCAAAAGGACTGGCAATGTAGTTCAGTGTTACAGTGTGCCTGGTTTCATCCCTGGTACTGCTCCCCTCCAAAAAATACACACCAGGGTCAGGTGTAGTGGTGCACACCTGTAATCTTAGCTACTTGGGAGGCTGAGGCAGGTATATCACAAGTTCAAGGCCAGGCTCAGCAATTTAGTGAAGCCCTAAACAATTTAGCAAGACCCTGTCTGAAAATAAAAAATAAAAAGGCCTGGGCATGTGGCTCAGTGGTAGAGCACTACTGGGTCCAATCTGTAGTACTGTAACCAAAAGATGAAGGAGGGGAAGGAAGAAGAGCTAGATTTCTTATAAGGAAAACTTGCCTTGTCTTTTTTTCTGTCACTAATTGTGTGAACATGAAAAAGTCGCTTATACAATAGGATACCAGTTTTCATCATCTCTGTAATAAGGTTGCAATACATAATTCAAGAACAACTGGGCAATTTAATCAGAGCCAGTGATGCCTGATACTGGGAAGTTTAAATGAGTCACACAAGTATGAATATACATACCTTCCATATGAAGGTGAAACCTTCATATGGATCACCACTTGGGAAAGGAGACACAGCTTCAACAAAGAAGTGCCAAGCCGTCTCACTAGAATAAAAGGAGGGGTGAGTTTCATTGGCTAATTGCAGGATGGGCTGGGGTTTAGGAATGTCCATTGGAAGCATCTTTGCCCTATGAGGATGAGTTAAGGGAAAGCACTGATGAACCTAGTACTCTTTGAGGTCAAATAAATGAGGCATATTTGGTATCTGACAAGCTATGATAAGGTAGGACCTTTTAGTGGCTATTAGACTATGAGCCAAGGCCTGGGAATACATTGACCTTTGTCCCTCTGGTGGTCCCTGATTATCTCACTTTTCTCAAAATAAAAAGCAGAAAGGGTTGGGGATGTAGCTCAAGGGTAGAGTGTTCAGTATTAGAGTTCAATCCCTAATACTGAAAAAAAAAAAAACAAAACTAACCTGAGCCTCTCTCTCATATTTATGTCTTTTTAAAAAATATTTTTAGTTGTAGATGGACACAATACCTTTATTTTGTTTATTTAGGTATTTTTTGGTTTTTGCTTTTCTTTTTTTGTGGTGCTGGAGACCAAACCCAGTGCCTCATGAGTGCTAGGCAAGCACTCTACCACTGAGCCACAACCCCAGCCCTACTTATATCATTTATTGTTTTAAAACTAGTAACAATTTGCCGGGCATGGTGGCACACACATGTAATCCCAGCAAATGGGGACACTGAGGCAGAAATATCACAAGTTCAAGGCCAGTCTCAGCAACTTAGGTAGACCCTGTCTCAAAATTTTAAAATGTGGTAGAGCACCTATGGGTTCAAGTTCCAGCACCAAAAATCAAACAAAAACCCAGTTCTAATTAACTCTCCCATTGAAGAGACTCCAACTTTGTTGATATGACATTTGAAAACACACAGAAATTATCTTTACAGAATCAATACAAGGAACAATGGAGATCTATGAGTCAGTGTGTGATATTGTTATATAATAATAAATATATACTTGATCTTTGCCCTAATTACTAGCACAGATCTCTTAAAAATGCTTAAAATTTCCCAAATGATGGGGCTGGGGTTGTGGCTCAGCGGTGGAGCACTTGTTTAGTATGTGGGAGGCACTGAGTTCAGTCCTCAGCACCCACATAAAAATGAATAAATAAAATAAAGGTATGAAAATACAATAACATTATTAAAATTTTTCCTGAATGATACAGGGGATTGGAGAATCCTTTATTGTATAATATTTGATCTTTGCCTCAGGTTCCTGACATAGAGCTTCTAACATTTTTATAAGTTTCTAAGTGAAGGTTACACTACCTAATCTATATTTTGTTCTAATGAGGCCACTCTTGGTGAGCCCTTTCACAGTTTTAGGATGGGAACTGGTCACTGGAACAAGCAAGGCAGGATAAGATGGTTGGAACTTTAGCTCCAACCTTTGGGGAAAAACAAAGGGCTGGAGATTAAATTAATTATCAATGGCCAATGAGTTAATTAATCACATTTGTGTAATAAAACTTCCATAAAGAGCCCTAAACTGGGGGCTGGGGATGTGGCTCAAGCGGTAGCGCGCTCGCCTGGCATGCGTGCGGCCCGGGTTCGATTCTCAGCACCACATACCAACAAAGATGTTGTGTCCCCGAGAACTAAAAAATAAATATTAAAAAAAATTCTCTCTCTCTCTCTCTCTCTCTTCTCTGTCACTCTCTCTTTAAAAAAAAAAAAAAAAAAAAAAAAAAAGAGCCCTAAACTGTGGTGTTTAGAGAGCTTTCAGGTCGGTGAATGAATCCACATGCCAGGAAGGTGGGACACCCTAATGCTACAGGACAGAAGCTCATATGCTGGGGCCCTATGTAGCTATTATGTGACTGGACATCCTTTATAATAAACCAATAAATATAAGTAAAGTGCTTTCCTGAGTCTTTTGAGCTATTTTAGTAAATGATCAAACCTGAGAAAGGAATGTGGAAACACCCGATTTACAGCTTGTTGGTCAGAAGTACAGGTCACAACCTGAGACTTCTGACTGGCATCTGAAGTGGGGACAGCACCGTGGGACTGAGCCCTTAACATGAGGGCTCTGTTGATGCTAACTCCATGTAGTGATCACCAGAATCAGATTAAATCATAGGACTCCAAACTGGTATTTATCTGAGAATTGGCATGAGGTAAAAATCCTACACATTTGATGTCAGAATTGTTCTATGGGTAGAAATAGATCTTGGTACAGTGATTAAAACAAGTAAAAAACCTCTCATAGTCTGGAAGGGTAGTTCAGTAGTACAGCCTATGCTAGCATGCACGTAGCCCTGGCTTCCATCCTCAGCACCAAAAGGAATAGGAAAGAATGAATGAAAGAAAACAGCCTTTGATTGCTTGCCAATCTCTTGCCTTTCTCTCTTGGAAAAGGTGATTTCAAACCAAAGGTCAAGTAAACATTTCTAAAGGGGGATTAAAGCCTTAAGTGAGAAGGAATTAAGAGATCATGTGAGCTTGAGTGTTCAGATCTAGACCCTGTCTATCCCATGATTCTAAAGCAAATCCTGAAGTCAGGATAAACATTGTGATGAAACATCAAGAAGAATAGACCTTCAATGAATTTGTAACTGGTTGAGAAATTGTAATAGCAGCAGCTAAGGAATGAAATTGAACTATCTAGAAGGAGCTATGAGAGATTCCTTGAGGGAATTAGAAATCAAGGAGATGGCTGGACACAATGGCACTTTGCCTGTAATTCCAGCATTTTGGGAGGCTGAGGCAGGAAGATTTCAAGTTTGAGGCCAGCTTTAGCAATTTAGCAAAGCCCTAAACAATTTGGTGAGGCCCTGTCTTAAAATAAAAAATAAGAGTGCTGCAGATATGGCTCAATGGTAAAGTGCCGCTGGATTCAATCCCCAGTACAAAGAAAGTGGGGGAAAAATCAAGGAGATGAACAATCATCCATCTGAAGGAACAGTCTGGAGAATACATCATAGGATGAGAGGGATAGTAAGGTGCAGTATAAAGCCACAACTTCAAGCCTAGAGTTTGGGTTTCTTTTTCTGACAATTCATATGATTTAAGGCACACCCTTCTCTTACATTATTAGAAATGCTTGGTAAAAAAAAAGAAATACCTGTGGAATGCTTCATGTCTCTGGAAAGAAAAATTATGTATGAAAGTATGATAGGATTATATACATTTTATTCATTTAGCCCACAGCTTCTCAGATTCATTAGAAATTTATTTAGTTTAAATCACCAACATCCTTGAGGAATAAGATATAGTTTAAACAGAAATAGTTCAAAAATGAATATCGGTGGAGCTGGGGATTGGGTCAGTGGAAGAGTGCTTGCCTTGCAAGCATGAGGCCCTGGGATGTTGCTGAGGGCCATTGCCAAGTAGGAATGACACATCGAAATTTCCTTCCAGCGTACCCCATGTTAAATGGACTTGCCTTGGAAATTAGCTGTGACATTGCATGTGTCTTTGAGAAAGGTGACCCTGCTCAAGGACCAGGGTGGATCCAGGTTTAGGGTGTATCCTGCAGGTTTTAGGAAGTATCCCAGTTTAGGATAATTTGGGTTTAAGGCGTTCCCGGTTTAAGACAATCTGGGTTTTAGGGAAGTTCCAGGTTGAAGGTTATTCCTGCTGGGAATAGGGCGTTCCTGCTGCCTGAGTTCCCGTTGAGTTCTCGTGGAATTCAGAAAGTATTTTTGGGAAGTGAATTGGGCGGCAGAACTGGGATTTCCCCAGAACGTGTTTGTAGAGGGCCGGTGTGAGTTCGAGAATAAAGAATTGCTGTTTGAATCTACAAAGCTGTGAGTGGCTCGTGATCTTGTGCCCAGCCAGACTGTGGCAGGATGTTTGTTTTGGGGCACGGTTCTTTGGTACAAGGGAATGAACCCAGAAAGGGCTTAGTAACTGAGCTTCATCCCCAGCCCTTTTTATTTTGAGACAGAGTCTCACTGAGTTGCTCAGGGCCTTGCTAAATTGCTGAGTCTGGCTTTGAACTTGGTGATCCTCCTGCCTCAGCCTCCAGAGTAGCTGAGATTACAGACATATGCCATCACAGTCAGCACCCTTCCTAAACTCTGTTTTCCTCTCGACCTTTCTCTTTCTTTCTTTCTTTCTTTCTTTCTTTCTTTCTTTCTTTCTTTCTTTCTTTCTTTCTTTCTTTCTTTCTTTCTTTCTCTTTCTTTCTTTCTTTCTTTCTCTCTCTCTCTTTCTTTCTTTCTTTCTTTCTTTCTTTCTTTCTTTCTTTCTTTCTTTCATCTGTCATTCATCTACTGCTTTGGGAAGCATAGCCTTGATTCAAATTCATCCTCATTTTTTCAAACCATGTTTCTGTGTGTTTTTTTTTCTTTTCTCCTGTGACAATTATTTTTATGAACCTTACTATACAAGTCCCAGTACTTAAGTCTCAAGTTTACAAAACATATCTCCAAAAGGAGCTGCTCTCTGCTGGGTTATGTTTCAATAACTCTTAAGATTTTGACTCATTTATCTTAATCGACACAGATAAAAGAGGGCCGAGAAAGGGGAGGAGGAAGAAACCAAGGAATATGTTGCCAAGATTTTCTTTCTGTAGCAAATGACACTTAAGGAAGGAAGAGCTCCTTCTCTAATCCTGTTAAATTTTACCGCTTCAAGTTCCTCCCCAAACTTGACCTTCCTTTCCATTTGTGTTGGAATCTCTCCAGCATTGAAGCCTATTGTCCAGCTCAAATGATAACCTTTCTATTTCCTTTCTTCTTGCTTGCTCTATTACAAATAGGTGGTGGGCTTTTTGCTTTTTATTAAAATCTTTGTTTTTAATATTAATTTTTTAGTTTTAGGTGGACACAATATCTTTATTTTCTTTTATGTGGTGCTGAGGATTGAACCCAGTGCCTCATGCATGCCAGGTTGGGGCACTACCACTTGAGCCACATCCTGAGCCCCCAAAACCTTTTTTTAAACCAATGTTTACTTTTTTCAAAATGTCCCATGCAACTAGTTTAGAAAGGGGAAAAAAACCAGATATACCCCCAAGCAACAGCATTTTGATGCCCTCTTCTCCTACCAATCACCACTTTCACCATTCAAAGGCAACCACTCAACTTGTTAAATTTACCTCTTCAGGCTGGACTCCCAATAGCTCATGCCTATAATCCCAGCAATTCTGGAGGCTGAGGCAGGAGGATCAAGAGTTCAAAGCTTTGGCAAAAGTGAGGTGCTAAGCAGTGAGATCTGTCTCTAAAATATAAAATAGGACTGGTCATGTGGTTCAGTGGTCGAGTGCCCCTGAGTTCAATCCCTGATACCAAAAAAGTAAATAAATACAATAAAAATTTACTTCTTCAGACATTTGTAAGTTTTTCCTTTTCTCTCTTTCTCGGGTATTAAACCCAGGTCATTGAGCATACAAGGCAAGTTCTCTACTATTGAGCTACATACCCCCAGTCCTTATTTCCATATTTCTAACAAAGATATGTAATATATTACCTCTATTTTGTCACATAGGAAATTTTTGTGTAAATTAGGCAATTTTAAAAAGCTTAAAGATTCGAATAAGCTATTTATTTGATCAAGTTTATTATTCTTCAAAATTCAGGTGATAATAGATAACAACAAATCCCTTCAATATGTAAAACCAAATTCAGGCAATAAATTCAGTGTAGTTAGTCTTCAAAGTACAAAATCCACCAGGCACAGTGGCACATGCCTGTAATCCCAGTAAATAAGAAGGCAAGTTGAAGATCAGTCTGTGCAGCCTAGCAAGACCTGTCTCAAAATAAAGAATAATTTTTTAAAAAGGGTCAGGGATGTAGCTCAGTGGTAGAGCACCCCTGGGTTCAATCTCTAGTACTGCTAAACAAATAAATAAGGAAGGAAAGAAAGAGTGGTAAGATGCTTGTTCTTAAGTTCATTATTCTTCCATTCCCACCATGCTGAAGCAACTGGCTTGATAAACCAGTTCAGAGCATGAAACTTATTGCAGAAACAGGAACTATAAAGACTATTTTTTCCTTATTTTTATCTGTATTAAAATATTTTTATTTTCTTCTCCTCTCCCATACTCTTATCATATAACATGTGTTCATAGAAGATTAAATATATATTTATGTCTTTCAATTGTAGAATATCAAAGGGAGAGAGTGAATCAGCTAGGAAAAAAATAAATATCACTCAAAAGGCAACTTAGTATCTTTTAGTGAAAGGTTGGCTTGTTTTTAGTTGTAAGTGATACAGTTGTGTCATGTTAGGCAGAAATTTAACTATGTTGTCTTCACTTGGAGATTGAGCATAATTTAAAATTGGGTACCAAATTGAAAAGGGGAGATTGTACAAACCTTGTAATGTAATATGCCAACTTGGCTAGACTCAGCTGAGTTTCCCTGTACGTTTCTTGTTAGGGTGGGCCACAGAGAAATGAAGGAACAGCCTTTGTGTTGTACTGAGCTACATCCCCAGGTCTTTTTAAATTTTTATTTTGAGACAGGCTGTCACGAAGTTGCAAAGGCCAGCCTTGAACTTGGGATCCTCCCAAGTTGCTGGGATGATAGGCACATGCCACTGTACCTGGCAGCAATGGCCATTTTGTAACTCATATTATTCTATTCTTCATCTGCTGGCTTGTCTCATGGGCATGGAGAAATGGCTGGGCTTATGACTGCTCCATCTTCCCATCAGTCCTTCTCCTGCTTTTCCAACTCTTTTTTTTTTTCAAATATTTTTTAAATTTGGGACACAATACCCTATTTTATTTATTTATGTGGAGCTGAGGATCAAACCTAGTGCCCCATGCATGGAAGGCAAACGTTTTACCACTGAGCCACAATTCCAGCCCCTCCAACTCTTGGTCTAGGTACAGCTTCTCCTACAGGATCTCTATGCCATCAAGACCAGAGACAGTGGGAATTGACGTGTTTTTTCCTGCCCTCCTTGGTTCCAGCCTGAATTTGCTTTTCCCTAATTGACATCTATAAGGTCCTTGCTTAGAAACTGGAAATTTTAAGGAAAAGGTTTTGCTTTCCTGCCCAAGGGCGGTTCTGAGAAAGGCTCACCACTCCCTCCTACCAACCCAACCCTTAACCACTCCCATTAGGTCCAGCTCAGCTCTGATCCCTTAGCTTCCACCATAAAATCCCCAGAACTCAAGCCTATTTTGCCTCCTATGGAGAGATGGCCTTTATTTGTCAGCTGTGACAAATAAACTTCCTGTGTGTATCTCTGCCTGGTCTCCATCTTTCATTCCTGGATTTCTCCTGAGAGCCACAGCTGAGTCAGAATGGCCCCTGGCATTTTGCCAGAAGTAATGGTTGAGAGGCCAGCCATTAAGATGATGCTGGATTAAAACAGATTGTGTATTCAATTGTATATAGACCCCTGCTGTCCGCCTCAGGCGCCTGCTACTTTGGAGTTCTAGAGGGGATTCCTGGGGAGTTCTTGTTGGTTGGTGAAGTTCTGGTGGAAGGAGTTCCGGTTATGGTGTGGTGTCCCTGGAAGGGCATTCCAGGGATTTCGGAAATAAAGTTTGTTCCTGCTTGAGTGGCTTGTGATTTGTGCCCAGCCAGACTGTGGCAGCTTTCCCTTCAACATCTATATTCCCTTCCTTGACAGGCTTCCCTGGAGTCTTCAGGTTCCAGGATCAGGTGTGGGGACAGAAGCTTTACAGAGATTGCTTCAACAGTTTCTATAGTTGTTTAAGATTACATATGACATATACCTATCCTAGTAGGTTCTTCTTTGCTTGACTCTCTGCTTCTGTTTTTGAATCCTAATTGATTGTAATTGAATAAATTATCTTTTAAAATATATATGTATATATAATATATAGTAGATGGTCACAATACCTTTATTTTTATTTATTTATTTATTTCTCTGCTTTTTTTTTTTTAAAGGAGAGAGAGAGAGAGAATCTTTTTTGTAGATGGACACAACACAATGCCTTTTTTTTTTTTTTAATGTGGTGCTGAGAATCTAACCAGTGTCCCGCCCGTGCTAGGCGAGCGCTCTACCACTGAGCCACAATCACAGCCCCTTTGCTTCTGTTTTTGAATCCTGATTGATTATAATTGAATAAACATGTTATCTTTAAAAAATATATTACATATATTATATAATATATAATAGAGTAGGGGCTGGGGATGTGGCTCAAGCGGTAGCGCGCTCGCCTGGCATGCGTGCGGCCCGGGTTCGATCCTCAGCACCACATACCAACAAAGATGTGTCCGCCGAGAACTAAAAAATAAATATTAAAAAAAAAATTCTCTCTCTCTCTCTCTCCCCTCTCTCACTCTCTTTAATATATATATATATATATATATATATATATATATATATATATATATATATATATAATAGAGTAGATGGTCACAATACCTTTATATTTATTTATTTATTTATGAGGATTGAACCCAGTGCCTCACACATGCTAGGCCAGCACTGCATCACTTAGCCACAACCCCAGTCCCATGTTATCTTTTTTGAGCTTGCACTTCCAAAAACTTTATCAGGATGGTGTATTGTGGGTCAGTTAGATAGACTGCACACTTTGTATGTGTATGAATACTTTCATTTGCTCTGGCATTGCAAGGTCTGGTAGAGACCATCTACTCCTTTGCTCTCTGTTTTCAAAATTGTTTTAATTATTTATAATATTTAAACATTAGATAATATTTTTAGTTTAAGTAAATGTTTCCTGATTCAAATCCCCGTATGCCCCTTAATGCTAGAGGCAACCTCCCTGGTACCATACGCACTTCTTTGGGAATTATTATTTGTAAAGAAAAATTAAAATGGTGGTGTTGAATCCCTGGAAACTACCGAGAAGCCCACCATTAGGGACATTGACCCAGCTTTTTTCTGTACTGCTCAAATTAAGATAATCTCAGGATAAATCCAAGTTTCAAAATTGTATTATATAAGTTAATAAAATATATCAGGTTTTTAGGTTTTTAATTCAGTCAGCATCTTGTTTAAAATATAATGGACACACAAAAGGTTTTCCAAATGAATAATCATCTTTGTAGTAATCTGCATTTATTTTCTTACTTCTTAGCATTTAAATAAATTCTGCTTTTATTTTGCCTTATTTTTAAGTAAATAGGCTGAGTTTATCCCTCAGCATTGAGTAGAATATAAAAATTGTTGGGCTGGGGATGTTGCTTAAGCGGTAGCATGCTCGCCTGGCATGCGTGTGGCCCAGGTTCGATCCTCAACACCACATACAAAAACAAAAGATGTTGTGTCTGCTGAAAACTAAAAAATAAATATTAAAATTTCAAAAAAATAAAAATTGTTGTTTATAACTTTTTTTTTTTTTTGGTTCTGGGAATTGAATTCAGGGACACTCGGCCAGACCACTGAGCCACATCCCCAGCTCTATTTTGTATTTTGTTTAAGATGGAGGTCTCAATGAGTTGCTTAGAACCTCACAGTTGCTAAGGCTGGCTTTGAGCTCTGGATCCTCCTGTCTCAGCCTCCAGAGCTGATGGGATTACAGGTGAGCACCATTGTGCCCTGCAAAGAAGCTATCTTTTTTCCAGTGAATGTTTTTGGTGCCTTTGTCTAGTATGAGAACTGTATTTATGTAAATAGATTTGTCTCAGTGTCTTCTATTCTGTATCATTGGTCTATGCGTCTGTTTTGGTGCCAATACCATGCTGGTTTTGTTACTATAGCTCTGTAGTATAGTTTAAGATCTAGTATTCTGATGCCTCCTGTATCACTCTTCTTGCTAAAGATTGTTTTGGCTACTCTGGGTCTCATTTTTCCAAATGAATTTCATGATTGCCTTTTCTAGTTCTATGAAGAATGTCATTGGGATTTTAATAGGAATTACATTAAATCATCAATATATCAATTCAGCACATTTTCCCTTAATGCCTGCATCTGTTTCCCCTTAGCCTTTTCTATGTCCACAGAGGTTAGGAAGCAGAAGGTAGTCATAGAAAGCCCCACTAAAGGGTTGGGAGTACAGCTCAGTGGTAGCGCACTGGACCAGCATGGGTGAGCCCCTGGGTTCAATCCCAAGCATCACAACAAATAAATTAAAATACACTTAAAATATCCGCAGAAGTTTAGCATCTCTCTCTAGGACATCCAGAGACTGGAAGGAAAGAGGAAAGCAGGTGGAAGACCCAGGATCCCCTTTGGAATTAGCTCTTTGACTGATTCTCCTGGTCTGCAGGCCTACGTTTTTCTTCAGGCAATAGAAATCAAGATGATAGTCTTATTTAGCTGGGGGTTGAAAAGCACTTAAGGAAAATGGACCTATTCTTCTAGCCAGAATTTCCATTTATTCCTACTTAGGGAAAAAAAAAAAAAAGAGAGAGAGACAAAAGAGTAACAAGTACTCTCTCCATAAGTTTTTCCTCATTGTTTCATTGTTCTTGCTAAAACTAACTCCATTTGAAATTTATATCAAGGATAGGATGAATCAGCAAAGTTCTGCATGAACTGAAGTGACTTTTCTTCTTTTCAAATGCAAGATGTGCTTCTCCAGGAGAACAGGCTGTGTAATTCTGTTTAAATGTTTACATTGGCACCTTTTAAATGTGGTGATGGCTTTAGGACTTTGTTGATGAACTGCTTAGAAAACCCAGGCACTGTCACCATTATTTTTACTCCCTACCACTCCCATTTAAGAATGAATAACATTTCAATGTCTAGAGCAAGGACTGGTCATGAAGGTGAACAATTTGGGATGTCAATTTTAAGTAAAGTATTTGGTTTTAGGTAGTTGTAATAAGAGGTCCCTTTTCCCTCTCCATTATTGCATTATTTTCCAAGTAGCTGAGTCCCCAAGCCAAGAAACTTCTGGCTGGAGATTGCCTCTGTTGACACACTGTTGTGAGCTAGCAATGAAGCTTAACAAGAGCTTTCTTGTGTATCTACTGCCCTGTTGAAGGTGTGAATGGACCTTCAGCAATAGCCTGCATTGAGGCAAAAAGCAACAGAAGCTAATTTCCTACCTCATCTACTCTTTTAAAAGTTACAGAAATAAACAAGGATAAAAACACTAACATATTATGCAAATCTTGCCCAGCAAGAGACCAAGCACCACTAGGAGGGTTGGAGAACTCAGGGTTATTTATATATTTATGCTGTCTGATCCAGATGAGCTCTGTGCTTAGCCCTGAGCTAAGGCTACATGGGAAATTTTACATCATTCCTTTTTTTTTTTTTTAATTTTTTTTTTTTTTTTTTTTTAGTTGTAAGTGAACACAATATCTTTATTTTATTTTTATTTGGTGCTGAAGAACGAAACCAGTGCCTCACAAGTGCAGGGCAAGCACTCTACCACTGAGTACAACCGCAGCCTCTTGACATCATTTCTTAACCATTACAACCTTGGGGCGTTTGAATTCTTGGCCTATATGACCAAAGACCATGCACAGGGTATTAGAAGTAGTTGAAAGGTGTAGAACAGACAGAAAAACAGCTGGAAGGGTTATCAAACAGTGACCTTCACCACAGGCAGCAGCAGTAACTCAAAGATAACTTGAGTTTATCTCCCTAAGAGCTGTATTTCTAAGAACTAAGCCAGGGAGGTTAGACACCAGTTAATTAGCATAGTAACCTACAATTTATATAGCAGTTAAGTGATGTAACTACATTCCTACAGAGTTCAGAAAGTTCAGAGTTCAGAAAGTATAGGAAAGTTAACCCTTTCCTTAGGCATGGTTCTTTTCTTGGGGAGTAGGGGAGGTGGCCCTCGACCACTGAGCCACATCCCCATCCCTATTTTGAATTTTATTTAGAGGCAGGGTCTCACTGAGTTGCTTAGCACCTCGCTGTTGCTGAGACTGGCCTTTTAAACTCGTGATCCTCCTGTCTCAGCCTCCCAAGCTGCTGGGATTACAGGCGTGCATCACCATGCCTCACCCTTGGTTCTTCATCATAATGTTCTTTTAATTTCCTTTTATAATCAGGTCTGGTATCTCCTTCACAAACAGAGTCACAACACTCCTCTCCGTGCAAATTCAACAGTCTAACCTCTCTAGCCAACAGCACTGTAAACTTTACAAAGTTGTGTGTTTTAGATCCATGTCTGCAGAACCTCAGGTAACTCCTAGGTAGTTATTTCTGAATTAGAAAATACTTAATATTTGTGCTTATTTTGTGACTCTAGTGAATCCTGAAAGTGTAGCACCAAGAGTCAGATAGGGCTGAAAGAAATGCTTCTAAAAGCTGTCTTGCAGGAAGATACCCAGCTTCAGCCATATTTTGAAGGACAGCCTCCACCCAATTTGAGGGTCTCAAAATGTCAGGAATGTTCTTGGTCCCTAGGATCTCTTCTGGATCTTTATTGACCCTTCTCTGCTTTGTGGTTTAGGCTTCATCAGAATTCAAAATACATAATGTAAAGCAGAAAAGGCCTGGAGAAGAGCCAAGACAAAGGTGGATTCCTGCCACAGGAAACTGATTGGCCAGTCACAATCCACTGTATTCACCAAGGCCTGAAAATTTCCCACCAACAGTCAAGATGTGTGAGAACAATCACAGCCAAGTTGTTCAGAAGTCCCTCAGCATTGAAATTCTTGAAAGGGCAGGAAACACTATCAAAACACTTAAACTGCAAAAAAAAAAAAAAAAAAAAAGCAAAAAACTGATCATGCATAGAAACACATTACTCTCATTAAGGCCACAAGGGCTGATGGTGGTGTCATTCAACATATCTATAAATCTCTAGGAAAACTAAAGTTTGCTTGGAGTCCTTCTTACTGCATGATCAAGATGGCTTCTCTACTCACAAGTCTGGTGTCTAGGCTGGGCTAGCTGGAGCAGCCAGGGGCTGGGCAGCACCATCCTCCCCGCCCAGATGACCTCTCCACATGCCCAGCCTGGGCTTCCTCAGCACAATTTAGGATGACTTAGATGTCTTCCAAAGTGGCTGACCCAAAGAAAGCACTTCAAGAAACTAGGGTGGAAGGGTCAAAAAAGCTATAACCTGCTCTTGAAAGTCCCAGAACTTCACTTCTGCCAACAAATTCCATTGTTGGAGAATTCAATAAGTACAACCCAGACTTAAGGGGAGGAAAATTTGACTCCATCTTGTGAAGGGGAGAGTGCTTGCCTAGCATGCACAAGGCCCTGAGTTCAATCTCTGCTGAGGGCCATTACCAAGTAGGAATGACGCATCGAAATTTCCTTGCCAAGCGTACCCCATGCTGCTTAGAGGACATTCGATGGGACATTGCATGCATGCTTTAATAAGGTGACCTTGCTCAAGGACCAAGGCGGATCCAGGTTTAGAGCTGATCAGGTTTGAGGAAGTAACCGGCTCCTTGAGTTTAAGGCATTGCCAGTTTAAGATAATGGGTTTTAGGGAAGTTGGAAGTTGAAGATTATTGCTGGGATTAGGGTGTTCCTGCTGCTTGTTCCCGTTGAGTTCTCGTGAGATTAAAATGGGATTTGGAGAGAGCTTCGTGGAGTAGGTGAATTGTGCGGGAGGCGGCAGAACGCGATTGTCCCTGGACCTGTGTGGAGGCGGTGTGAGAGCTGGAATAAAGAATTGCTGTTTCAACCTACAAAGGTGTGTGGTGGCTCGTGATTCTGGTGCCAAGCCGAGACATTGGCCTTTGGCAAATCTCCAGCACCACAAAAAAATGACTCATAAAAGACGATGATTAATGGTGGATGGGCTGGGAGGAAGGATAAAATCTAGATATAACCAGAAATAGACAAGGTTCAGTCTGGAGGACAGTCATCAAAGTAGCGAGGTCTCCCAAGAGACAGGCAATGCCAAACAAAACGATGCCTGTGTGGAACATAAGCAGATGTCCACGAAGGCAAGCAATCTGTCAAGACACTCAAGGATGACAGACATTCAACCATCCAGATGAGGTTGCCACAAACCATGAAGGCCAGGATTCTGGGAGAGGGCATTTCAGATTCTCAAGAGAGACTAAACCTGCAAGAGCAAAGGGAAGAGCCAAGTGTGTTGGCTCATGCCTGTAATCCCAGTGGCTTTGGAGGCTAAGACAGGAGGATCGCAAATTCAAAACGAGCCTCAGCAAAAGCAAGGCACTAAGCAACTCAGTGAGACCCTGTCTCTAAATAAAATACAAAATAGGGCTGGGGATATGGCTCAGTGGTCAAGTGCCCCGAAGTTCAATCCCTGGTACAAAAAAAAAAAAAAAGAAAAAGAAAGGGAAGAACACCTAGCTGTTTTAAAAGAAACAGGATTAACATCAGTTAAATACTAGTGTGGTCTCTTCCGCCTTGGTTCTGACTCGTCCTGGAACTAGAGGTGGAAATGGTGGGGTGCAGAATTCAGCCAATTAGACTTGTGAATCCGAGAGGGCCTCTTCAGGGTAAGCAGAAGCTAACACCAACTCCCCAACCAGCCCTGATTCTCTGGGTGTCCCAGAATCACCTAACAGGGTTAAAAGTCGTGTTCTGGACTCAACCCCTGAGGTTCTGTGTCGGTATGTCTGGGGTACAGCTCAGGAATCTGTGTTTTTATAACCATTCCAGCGATTCTGCTGTCCCACATTTGGAGAACAACAGTAAACACAATCTTTTCTATTTGCTGGTTCAGGGATGGTGAGGATAATCACATTTAGGTTTCAGCTCACAAACAGGATGTGATAGAATTTGAGAGGACTAAAGAGGAAGGATGTGAAGAATTTGAGAGGCTTGAAATGCAACTGAGGTAAGTGAATAATTAGTCAGAAATGATACCATTTCTCATGTATGTATGCATGTATGTATTTATCTATTTTGCAGTGCCAGGGATCAAATTCAGGGCCTCTCGAATGTGAGGCATGAGCTCTACCACTGAGTGATGCCCAGCTACGTTTTGCTTTTTAAGTAACTGCAATAGAACTGTAACTGCCACATCAGAGCTTTGAAATGTAAACTAGAAACATTTCACATCATTTAAAAATGGTAAGAATTCAAGACATTTTCCCTAGCCCTGCTTTAAAAGCTGAATATTTGGCATTAAAAATGCTTTAAAAAAAGAAAAAGTAAAAACAGCTCTTGTTGATTGTAGAAAATTAAAAAATTTAGATAAGCAAAAATAATATTTTTAAACATCCATAGTCCCACCATTCAGAGATAACCATGATTAGCCCCTTGGTATCTTTCCAGCCTTTGTCTAGACGAATATATTCATATATGGGTTTGTTTTTCTCTCCTTTGTTTTGTGAAATGGGATGGTACTGTGCAGGGCTGATAGGTGTTTTTAGAGCTTTTGGTTTAAGACCAGGCACTGAGGTCATCCTCCCCCTCAGAGGTTGTGTGGCCTCTTGTCTGTGCTTTGCGCTCTGTCTTGGCTTCGTTCTTGTCTGTTGTGTCCCTGTTACTTTGTGCCCCAAACTGACTACTCTACAAATTACTAATAGATGTAACAAGATGTATGACTCTTACAGATGTCGTGCCAAGTTACAGAAGCTGAATGATCCATTTCTACAAATTCTAGAAAGGACCCAACTAATCTAATAGTGACAGAAAATACAGCAGATCTTTTGCATATGGACAGGAGAGTTGATTATAAGCAGCAAGAGGACACTTTGGGGTGTAATTAAAATATTCCATTGATGATGGCGGTAATTATAGGAGCGTATGACTGTCAAAACTCACTGAAATGGAGCTGGGGTGTAGGTTGGTGGTAGAGTGCCAGCCTAACTTGCAGGAGGCACTGGGTTCGATCCTCAGTACGAAACACACCAACCTCACTGAGATTAAGAATAGTACATTTGATCATATGTAAATTATGCCTCAGTATAGATGATTTGCCCTATGTGAATTCACCATGCAAAAAATTTGAGAAAGGGGGCTGCAGTTGTGGCTCAGCAGTAGAGCGCATGCCTAGCAAGTGTGAGCCCCAGGTTCGATCCTCAGCACCACATAAAAATAAATAAAATAAAGGTATTGTGTCCAACTACAACTAAAAAGTATTTTTTTAATTGAAAAAATGGATTTTGGGGGTACCAGAGTTTGAATTCAGGGGTACCCAACCACTAATCCACATCCCCAGCTCTAGTTTGTATTTTATTTAGAGACAGGGTCTCACTGAGTTGCTTAGCGCCTCACTTTTTGCTGAGGCTCTAAGCCACTAGGATTTCAGGCATGCTCCACTACACGAAAGAAATTCTTTTTTTTTTTTTTTAATTTTTTAACATTTATTTATTTTTTCTTAGACACAACATCTTTGTTTGTATGTGGTGCTGAGGATCGAACCCGGGCCGCACACACACCAGGCGATTGCTCTACCGCTTGAGCCACATCCCCAGCCCCAAGAAAGAAATTCTTATTGGCTCAGTTTGGGTCAAATATCCAATCTGACTCCTATCAGCCAAGGCCAAGAGGCCATTGTCAAACCTAGATAGAGGTAGCTTCAGGGCTCACTAGCCCTGCTTCTTTAGGACAGCCCTGAGACTCAGAGTGCCATGTCTGTGCTGTGGGCCTCATTCTCTCTGTCACTGCCAGGCCAGTTCTCCCCAAGGAGTTTTCCAACAGGAGCTCACATGGAATCATTTCACTGGTATTACTTCCTCTTATGTGATGCCCAGGTGCTGCTGGGAAGCGAGTCCACTGTCTTAGAGAACAGAAAGAACAGCATGCAGAAAGCTGGAGGTAGCCAGCAGAGGCTTGTAGAAAAGATTTCTCCACAGGGGCTGGGGTTGTGGCTCAGAGGTAGAGTGCTTGCCTTGCACACGTGAGGCCCTGGGTTTGATCCTCAGCACCACATAAAAATTAACAAGTAAAAATAAAGTTATTAAAAAAGAAAGAAAGAAAGAAAAGATTTCTCCACAGAGTCCAATGGGTATAGATATAGGAAGCAAAAATTTCATTCAACAAAGTCTAAATACACAAGGTGAAACCATTAGCTTTCATGTCCCAGGGCTAGAAAAAATTCCAGGGACAAAGTTTGATCTGAATAGTTTATCAGAATCACTCAAAACGCCAGGTACCATGGCACAGGCCTGTAATCCCAGTGTGTCAAGAGGCAGAAGCATTGGCTGGGGATGTGGCTCAAGCAGTAGCACACTCGCCTGGCATGCGTGCGGCCTGGATTCGATCCTCATCACCACATACAAAGATGTTGTGTCCGCCGAAAACTAAAAAATAAATACTAAAAAAATTCTTTTTCTCTTTAAAAAAATAATAAAACAAAGGTATGCTGTCCATCTACAACTACAAAAAAAAAATTTAAAAAAACAAATAAAAGAGGCAGAGGCATGAGGATTACAAGTTCTAAGCCTGTCTGGTCAACTTGGTGAAACTCTGAACTCTGAACTCTCTAAATTTAAAAATTAAAAAATAAGAAAGGACTGGGGATGTAGCTCAGTGGTGGAGTGCTCCTGGATTCAATCCAGTGCCACAAAAAAAATACAAAAGCAGGTGTAAGTGGAGGAGGATTCTCCATAACCAGAAGAGCAAATTTAGGTATGCCAAGTGACAAGTGGAACATCAGAGATGGAACAGAGTTCATATTTACTGAGCACCTCTTTGTCCCTGAAACTGTTCTAGATGCTGGCAGAACAGTAGGTGATCAAGGACCACGAGGTCTCTGCTGCCATGAGGCTCTCATTGTACTTAAAGGAGTTGGCAACACACCTACAAACAAGAAGCAGACACAGCAGTTCTAGATGAACAAGACTCCATGAAAAAGTAAAAGTGACAGTAAGAGTGACCTGAGAAGGAGCGGCTCCAGCAGAGAGCAGGCTGCTCCACACTGAGAGGTGGGTTAAGGCCTGGTAAGAGAGGCAGCCTTCCAGGTGAAGCAGGAGAGCCCCAGCAGCTGGATCGGCTGCCACAAAGGCTCTGAGGCAAGAAGGAGCCTGGAGTTCAGGGTGCTTGAGAAAGAGAAAGAAAGTCTATGTGAATGGAGGGAAGTATGGAGATCTGTAGCAGATACAGAGAAATAGGTCAGTGCCACATCAGGAAGACTATTAAGAGGAGGTTTCCATTTTTAGGAGTTCCTTCCAACTATTATGCTGAGAATGGAATCTTCCACCGTAAGAAAGGCAGCAGGGAACCCAGGTAAGACATCAACACAGTCAGTCCTGGTGGAGACGAGTGGGCAAGCAATGGGTTGGAATATGCATGATGTCAGGAGCTGAAGAAAAACTGAAGATAGATATTGGACAAGAGTTTAAATGTGGCCGATTGGTGCTGCATGACTGTAATCCCAGCTACTCAGGAGGCTGAGATGGGGGAATCGCAACTTTGACGCCAGTTTGGGCAACTTAGGGAGACAGATTTCAAAAATAAGAAGGGATGGTGACATAGCTCAATGTAGAGCACCCTTGGGTTCAAACCCCAGTATCAGGTTTGTATGTGTAGGCTAAGAATAAAGCAAGTCATATGACATGGGGGGCCACATGCCAGCCAGTTTAGAATCAAATCTAAACAGCCAAGCAGGCTTCAGATGCCAAGTGATGCTGTTGCCTTCAGTGCCCTGAGGCCCATGTGAAGATTTGTAGCCCAAGTGGGGACCCCTCTCCATGTTTTGTCACACATTAATGTCACTTGGGCATTAAGACAGTGGAGGATGTATGATATTTTGAATTTCTTAAGGGCAACATCTCCTTCAGCATCTTTTAGAAGCACTTCAGCACTGACCTCCCAAGACCCCCTGAGCTCTGGTTTGGACAAGCAATAATGTTCCTTTGCAGTCATTTGTGTAAATGGACTCTCAAGAGCAAACTCCTTTAGGGCACCTCTTGCACCCCAATTCCCCATGGCCATTCACATCTGAAGAGCCCCCTGACAGAGCCAGTTAGGTTAAAGTCAAAGCCAAGATTTAACAGCAGAATCATTTTAAACCTCTGTAATTAATCTTCCCTAATATGTGAAAACATGAAGGCCTTCTTAGCAAAATGGATTTGTATAATCTAAGCTTAAAGTAAGTACTTAACTAGCTAGCAATGCCCCAAATCTCAACTTTCTATTGCAATTTTGAATGTTTTTCTCCAATTTTATTTATTTATTTATTTTATGTTTATGTTTTTTTTTTTATTTGTGGTTGGACATAATATCTTTATTTATTTATTTTTATGTGGTGCTGAGGATCAAACCCAGGGCCTTGCACTTGCTAAGCCAGCACTCTACTGCTGAGCCATAACCCCAGTCCTCTGATTTTATTTTTTTATTTTATTTATTTATTTTTGTACTGAAGATTGAACTCAGGGGTGTCTAACCACTGAGCAACATCCCCAGCCTTTTAAAAAATTTTTTATTTTGAGATGGTCTTGGGCTGGGGATGTGGCTCAAGCGGTAGCACGCTCGTCTGGCATGCGTGCGGCCCGGGTTCGATCCTCAGCACCAAACCAAATACAAACAAAGATGTTATGTCCGCCGAAAACTAAAAAATAAATATTAAAAATTCTCTCTCTCCCTCTCTCTCTCTCTAAAAAAAAAAAAAATGGTCTCACTAAAATGCTTAGGGCCCCACTAAGTTCCTAAGGTTGGCCTTGAACTTGTGATCTTCATGCCTCAATCTCCAGAGCTACTGGGATTACACTATGTGCCATCATACCTTGCTTTTCTCCTATTTTAAAAATTAAGGATCATATATACCTAATTAGAATAGATAAGTAAATAAATATTTTAAAAAAGGAAAAAAATCAAGGCGAGGTTAGGCATGGTGATGCATGCCTATAATCCCAGCAACTTGGGAGGCTGAGGCAGGAGGATCACAAGTTCAAGGCCGGCTTCAGCAACTCAGCAAGGCCCTAAGCAATTTAGCAAGACTTGTTTCAAAATAGAAAATAAAAAGGGGTGGGGATGTGCCTCAGGGTTTAAGCACCCTTTGCTGCAGTACCCAGTAGGGGGAAAAAAAAATCAAGGATGGAAACTAAGTCTTGAGTTATCATCTCCAGGGTACAGTGAGTCCTAAACCAAGTGCCCTGTTACCTGGTGACAGTCTTCTGAGATGTATTCTCTCTTTCCACCAAAACTCACTCTTCATACTCTTCCCAGTTTTTGGCCAGTATAATAGGATTATAAATCAATAGTGTTAGGTTGTTTGGAATTAGATTATTAGGAACTAATTTACCTACTCTTCTAGGCAAGGACCCGGTGATGGCTGAAATCAAAGGCTTAGATATCTATTATACCCAGAAAAACCTAACATAGGTTTGACCAAGAGAAGAAACTGAGGCTGCTGCAGGGCCTGCTTCTCTTTGGTCTCTTTCTCCTCCCCACTCCATGTGTGTGTGAACTCCATTCCTCCCTCTCTTTTCTGGCTGTAATCCTCTCTTTACTCATTGTCTCCATTCCCTCACACTTTAAGCATGCACATGGTCCCATTTGGGCCACTCAGCCTTAACCCTAAAAACCTGCCAAAACTTCCTACTGCTACCCTCTAAATCATCCTAAATTCTTCAGAGAGGAATGTGATGTTCAGGCCAGGAATCAGCTGCCTTTTGGCCTGAATTCTGAACCTGATTATATTGGTTATGGCAGTGGGCTCAGACCACACAAAACATGCTCACTCAGGGGTGGCTGGATCTAAGACTCAGAATTTCCCAGAGGATGGAGCAGATGGATGGATATCCTAAAATATTTTTTAGTACACCCTCCCCTGCTGCAGTCTGGCTGGGCACAAAATAACAGAGCCGTCACACAGCCTTGTAGGTTCAAAACAGGAACTCCTTTATTCTCGGCACTCCCGGGAACACCACACACCAGAAAATCCCTCCTCCAGCACTTCCCCAACCAATGGGAACTCTCCGGGAATACCCTCGAGAACTCCAAAACTCCAAAGCTCCAAAGTAGCAGGCAGAGGCGGACAGCAGGGGTCTAATATGCAATTGAATACACAGCTTACTTAACATAACTATTATCTCAATGGCTTGCTGGCATCACTTCTCTTTTTTTTTTTTTTAAGAGAGAGAGAGAGAGAGAGAGAGAGAGAGAGAGAGAGAGAGAGAGAGAATTTTAATATTTATTTATTTATTTTTTTTAGTTTTCGGCGGACACAACATCTTTGTATGTGGTGCTAAGGATCGAACCTGGGCCGCATGCATGCCAGGTGAGCGCGATACCACTTGAGCCACATCCCCAGCCCCTGGCATCACTTCTCAACCACTCTGTTCAGGCAAAAATGCCATGCGTCATTCCGACTCGGCTATGGCTCTCAGCACTCCCAATTCTGGGTCCCATTGTAATTGTTGGGTTCCTATGTTGCTGTCCAAATCTCCTCACTGGCAATGAAACTCAGGACCTGGTACTTCTATGGATGTCCTTCCCAGGCATCTAGCTGACTGCCATCATCACTCTTTCTCTTCCCCACCTTTTTTTCCCCTTTCATTGATTCTGTCCAAAAGTTACAGAAGTGCTTCTCACTTTTTAAGTATAGGAACAAATTGGCCTTGCTAACACAAATCCCAACCAATCAGGAGGCTGAGGCAGGAGGATGGTAAGCTGAAGGCCAGTCTTGGCAATTTGACCTGATCCTGTCTCAAAATAAAAATAAAAAAGGGTTGAGGGTATGGTTCAGTGGTGGAGGATTCCTGGGTTCAATCCCCGGTACCATAAAAAAGCATATGAATCAGGGGCTGAGGTTGTGGCTCAGCAGTAGAGCACTTGCCTCACAGGAGTGAGGCCCTGGGTTTGATCCTCAGCACCACATAAAAATAAATAAGTGCATGGCTGAATACATTCAATGGCAGAGTACTTCCCTAACATGTGCGAGGCTCCTGGGTCCATCCCCAGTACAACAAAAAATTAAAATTAAAAATTAGGGCTGGGGTTGTAGCTCAGGAGTAGAGCATTCACCTAGCACATGGGAGGCCCTAGGTTTGATCCTCAGCACCACATAAAAATAAATAAATAAATAAAATAGAGATATCGTGTCCAATTACAACTAAAAAAAAATAAATATTTTAAAAAAATTAAAAATTAAATAAAATACATGCAGAGCTATGGGTTTATATGCCCAAATCAGCAAATTATCAAAGAGGATCAAACATTATTATTATTATTGCTTAAATCTTGGTGTTGGATGGATCAGGGATGTTAGAAGATTAATAAAAGAAAACATGCATAAATTGCAAGTTATATATTTATTTCATAAAATTTATTTTTCATTTCAGCAAAGTTACTAAAGTCATGATTTTTTCACATAATTATGTTCTATTGACAATAATGATCCAAAGAGTTAAAAATGTATTATAATTACACTCAAAATGTAAAAATTTGAATGTGTTTTATCAAAAGTAAACATTAAAAAATTTTAAAAACAAATTATTTTGTATTTCTTTTCAAAAAATGTTTTTAGCCAGGCATGGTGGCATGCATCTGTAGTCCCAACTATTAAGGATATTGAGGTAGGAGGATCAATTAAGCCTTGGAGTTCAAGACCAGCCTAGGTAACACAGTGAGACACTGTCTCAAATAAAAAAATAAAATAAAATAAAATAAAAATAAAAAACTTGTTTCCATTCTAAAATAGTCGACATTATATATTATGATTAAAAGGAAATACACTTGTAATTATCAACATTTTAAGTTAATATTACTTAAATCACAGAAATGGGGCTGGGTATGTGGCTCAAGCGGTAGAGCACTCTCCTGGCATGTGTGCAGCCCGAGTTCGATCCTCAGCACCACATACAGACAACCATGTTATGTCCGCCAAAAAAACTAAAAAATAAATATTGAAATTCTCTCTCTCTCTCTCTTTAAAAAAAAAAAAAGCACAGAAATGGCTTATTTAAATTTCTGAAAACTTAACTAAATCTTGTTAACTATTTTAGTTTAAAAATCTCCACACTAGACTGGATATATTCCTCAGAGGTAGACTGCTGGCCTAGCATGTGTGAAGCCCTGAGTTCAATCCCCAGCAACACAACTGGGAAAAAAAAAATCTTTGCACTTCAAGAATTTAATGCCCATGTAGCCTTTGTAAATAACTTTTTTTTTTTTTTTTTTTTTGCACTGGGTTTGGAACTCAGGGGCTCTCTACCGACTGAACCACATCCCCAGCCCTTTTTACTTTTTATTTTGAGACAGGGTTTCAGTTGCCCAGGCTGGTCTTGAACTTGTGATCATCCTGCCTCAGCCTCCCCAGTTGCTGGGATTATAAGAATGTACCACACACCCAGCAGCATCTGGCGCTAAGGCTTGCTGCTGCCCAAGTCACCAACCTTTAAGGCCTTGTTCACCATCACTTTTTGTGCTGAGAATGGAGTGTGAAAGCTGAGAACATTGGACTTGAACAGTATCAGTGGATGTTAAGAGTTACAGGCTGTTCTCTGCCATGCTGAACCCCAGATCGATATGTTCTCACGTCATTCATATCATCAGGGAAGTTTGAGAAATACTGATAAGGAAGAACAGCAATATTTAATAATATTTAACAGACTACTCTGGATACAGTAACTCAAACAAAGAGAAGTTGCAAAACTTACTTGATGATGTTGCTAAAGAAATCCTGATGAAGATTATTAATTATAAGACTATTCACAGTGTTTGGTATGGACAGATTTGGATTCATTTCTAATATTTCCCCCTGTTGGTGTTAGATTTTAGTTTTTAAAATATACTTAATGACATGCTGGTATTATTAAAATTGATCCTGTTTAATCATTAATAAAATTATGGCCTAAAGTATGACAAAACAAACTATTATTTTGCTTTATTTTTGTCCCCTTTCTCTCGTATTTATTTTTTCCTTTTGTTAAAACAAAGTATTCTTGTGTGTGAAACAGGTTGGGAGGAGCACAAAGACACGAAGATTTTATATTGGATCCATTTAGACCAGCTGTGCCGTTAACCCTGTGTGTGACAGACTCTTTTTTGAAGGCTTTTTTTGGTTAAGGTAACTTGGATCTTTTGTTCTCTCCATCTCCCTCCCTCTCTGACACACACACACACTCTATACCTCCAGTGTTCCATCCAAATTGAGCAATAACGGGTAACAAAAATGACAGAGCTCATAAATCTAACTTTAATTAGCACATTCTTTTTTTTATTGGTTGTTCACAACATTACAAAGCTCTTGACATATCATATTTCATACATTAGATTGAAGTGGGTTATGAACTCCCAATTTTTACCCCAAATGCAGATTGCAGAATCACGTCGGTTACACACCCACAATTTTACATAATGCCCTATTAGTAACTGTTGTATTAATTAGCACATTCTTATAAGAAAGTATCATGTGTGCTGTAGATAAGGTCAAATCAAGGAGCTGAGACACACGGAGGTTAAGTGAAGGTGTTGGAGAGGACCATCAAACTTCTTTAGATGAACTAAATCCACTCTGATGTCTATGTCAGTGTGGAATTCTGAAACTCCTTGGTATCTTTGTCCATAGTCATAGATGAATGCATCCTGGGCTTATCTGATATGAGGCATTTTACTCATTAAATGGAATTCTGAAACTCCTTGGTAGCTTTGTCCATAGTCATAGATGAGTGCATCCTGGGCTTATCTGATGTGAGGCATTTTACTCATGAAATGGAAGCTCATCTTCTCCATATTTTCTGTCAACTGTCATTGGAGTTTACCAGGAGCAGTTCTTTCCCACCTCTGGATTTTGGTTACCAAACAGGTGGAGCTTTTACAAGTTCAAAACAGCAACTTGGTATGCAGCTGACCCCTGGGCAATGTTTTAGCTGCAGTGCATCCTATTTAAAAGGTACCTGCTGTTTCTTACACTCCTGAGATTATTTTGTTTGTTAGAGTCTGGTATTCCCAGGGGATCTAAGAGCTGGTGAGAACAAAAGCACACAAGATGCCCTTACAAACATTCCCTGTTCTTTTGACCTTTGAGGGATCTGCTAGGAAATGGAAAGGCTCGCTCTGCTTCCTGAGAACACTATAGCAAAAGGAATTTTCAGCTGGGTGTTATTTTTGGGAAGTGTTCAGATTTCTCTAAGCTGATTTCCCCCTCTAACAGAATAGGAGGAAAGAAATCAAAGATCTTCCTAACAAAATAGAGGCAATGCTACGCAGTCTCCGTGTCTGCTCAAGCAGGTAGACTCTGAGTGCATTTGTGTAGACCCTTTCTCTAGAATGTTCCAAATTTTTAAAATATTATGGATATCTGGTTTAAACCTCAATAATTTTTCTCTAAGTCAGAAAAGAAAAAAAAAGTAAGAAGTTATTGAATTATTTAGATAAGACAATGATTGCTAACATCTAATCCCATCCCACCCCACACCTGGAGTTCCTGATTGAAAGGAATAAAATGTAAGTAAAATAAGCACCGTGCTACAACTAGAAAAGAATATCATCTGCATTTCAGAAACACTGAGGAATTTCTACAGCGCATGGAAGGATATCCTGACCTCCCTTTTCCCCCAGAAAGCAGCATCCTGGAATAATTAATGGAGATATTGGTTTCTACTAGCATCACCTAATTAGCAATAGCAGGAGTCAACATGGTATCACATACTTGTTGGTCCCAGCACTAGGGAGATTGAGGCAGGAGGAGGATCACTTGAATCCAGGAGTTTGAGAACAGCCTAGGCAACAGAGCAAGCCCTGATCTGTCACATCCTTTGCAATTCCTTTTATCTTTAAGAATGTTGTTGGTTGGGGCTGGGGATGTGGCTCAAGCAGTAGCGCGCTCGCCTGGCATGCGTGCGGCCCGGGTTCGATCCTCAGCACCACATACCAACAAAGATGTTGTGCCTGCCGAGAACTAAAAAAAAAATAAATGTTGGAAATTCTCTCTCTCTCCTCTCTCCTCTCACCCTCTCTTAAAAAAAAAAAAAAAAAAAAAGAATGTTGTTGGGGGCTAAGGATGTGGCTCAAGTGGTAGCATGCTTGCCTGGCATGCGCACAGCGCTGGGTTCAATCCTCAGCATCACATAAAAATAAAATAAAGAGGTTGTGTCCACCGAAAACTAAAAAATAAATATTAAAAAAAAAAAAGAATGTTGTTGGTAAGGCTCAAGGTTACCAGGCGCTATCCAATAGGGAAAGTCAGGTTGTGGGCATGAATAATAGGCAGGGCTACATCTAGGACCTTGAGCCCCAGGCCAGTTGCTGCAGGGCCAGAGAAAGATGGGGCAGGTGTATCACTGAACCCTGATTCAGTTTCTGCCCATCAGTTATCATCCCTGAAACCCTTCCTTCTCCCTTTCTTCCAAGGATCTTCAAATCCAGCCTGGTGGTGCACACCTATAATCCCAGGGGCTCAGGAGGGTTGCAAATTCAAAGCCAGCCTCAGCAATTTAGCTAGGCCCTAAGCAACTCAGAGAGACCCTATCTCAAAATAAATAAAATATAAAAAAGAACTGGGGATGAGACTCAGTGGCAGAGCATTTGTTAGCATGTGTGAGGCCGTGGGCTCAATCCCGGTGTGGGGGTGGGAGGGGTTCTTTAAATTAAGGTCAGTGAAGAACATCACAGCAACATCTGGTGATAGGATTCTGAGAGAACCATTTTGCCTTGTTTCAGGGCGTATGGAAAGTTTAGATAAATCAATTTTCAAAGGTGAACAGATAGGAAAATACACATACATGGAAACTATGAAAATATTCTGTATTATAAAAGGAAGAGAATAGGGTACTGGAGAGAAAAATCATGCTATGAAATAAGGTAAACTGTAGTATTCTTTTTTTTTTTTTTTTAAAGAGAGAGTGAGAGAGGGGGACAGAGAGAGAGAGAGAATTTTAACATTTATTTATTTTTTCTTAGTTCTCGGCGGACACAACATCTTTGTTGGTATGTGGTGCTGCTGAGGATCGAACCTGGGCCGCACGCATGCTAGGCGAGCGCGCTACCGCTTGAGCCACATCCCCAGCCCCTAAACTGTAGTATTCTGAGGAAGAAAAAATACAACTTTCTGAGCTGAATACTCAGTTTCCCATGGGAAGTGAAATGTTTTTGTTGAAGAACACATCTTGAAGAGCTTGACTAGCTTTGAGGATAACGCCTTCTAAGCATGGCCAAGATGGTCTGGTGAACAAAAAGATTCTGAGATAAGTGATGAGCCAGAATTGGGAGGGGTTGGAGCAGACCAGAGGGGATGCAATAAGGAGAAAGGAAGAACTAGAAGTTCCAGAACCCTGGATAAGAAAGTAGAATGCAGGCAGGGAGGAAAACAGGCATGAGGAAAAAGAAAGGAATGAGCTTTAAGTGAGCAGGGATTAGAGCCGGGCATGGTGGTACATGCCTGTAATCTAAGTGGCTGGGGAGGCTGAGGCAGGAGGATCTCAAGTTGAAGTCCAGTCTCAGCAACTTGGTGAGGCCCTAAGCAACTTAGACTCTGTCTCAAAATAAAAATTAAAAAGGTTTGGGGATGTAGCTCAGGGGTAAAGCACTCCTGGATTCAATCCCCAGTACCTAAAATAAAACAAACAAACAAACAAAAAAAACAATTAACAAAAAGAAATTGGAGGGCTGGGGATATAGCTCAGTTGGTAGAGTGCTTGCCTCGCTTGCACAAGGCTCTGTGTTCAATCCCCAGTACCACACATACAAAAAAAAAAAAAAAAAGAAAGAAAGAATGGAAATTGGAGCAAGCACTGAACACCAGGAACCCATAGACAGTTCACATTCAGCATTAAGCTTCCTCTAGAATCTACAAGGAAAGGCTGACCCAAGGCCATCTTAATCTCCACAGGCAGGTTGATTGGCGTGACAGTTACAGGAGAAACCTAAAGTTAATTTTAGATGTTGCACTTCATTTTCTTATCAAAATGAAAACATGAACTCTGTGAAAAACAACAGATGAAAAGTGATGACATCACTTAGGAGCCTGAGATGAAAAGATGACTGGAAAAGAAGTGAGGGCTGGTACCATTTTTTTTCAAAAAGGAAATTTAATAAGAAAGTACTATGGAAGGGCTGGGGTTGTGGCTCAGTGGTGGAGCGCTTGCCTGGTACATGTTAGGCGCTGGGTTCGATCCTCAGCACCACATCAAAATAAATAAATAAAGGCATTGTGTCCATCTACAACTAAAAAATAAAGAAAGAAAGTACTGTGAAAATACTCAAACAGTACTATGGAGTATCTTTTTGTTTCCAGGGATGAAACCCAGGACTTGGAGCATACTAAGCTGAGATACCACCCACCCCCCAACCCCAATACAATGGAATTTAAAAATAAATGAGAAGCAATAGGCTCTAGGCTTACTAAACAAGAGAAAACTGAACCACAGTTTTGAAGTTTATGAAGGTCAGAGTGTTCATAGAAACAGGATAAGTTCCTAGAATGCATAGGAAAAAGATAAGTTCAGAAAAATGAGAGAAAAGATGATAAATACAGAAAACAGAGAAGGAAAATAAAAATGGAAAGTTAAAGATGTTGCTGAGAACAAAACAAGAACATGGAAACAGATCTAATAATTGGGATATAAACAACAAAAAACCTCCTAAATTGAAAGAAAACACACACACACACACACACACACACACACACGTATGTGTGTAGACTTACAGGGCATTCCTGGCCAAATCAATACAAAGACACCAATATTTAAACACATCCTGACAACCATTCCTGATGTTTAAAACAAACAAATGATTACATTAAAAATCAAGGGAAGGGCGTGGTGGCACACACCTGTATTCCCAGCAGCTCAGGAGGCTGAGGCAGGAGGATCACAAGTTCAAAGCCATCCTCAGCAACTTAGAGAGACCCTGTATCAAAATAATTATTTTTTTTAAAAAAAGGGCTGCAGATGTGGCTCTGTGGTTAAGCACCCCTGGGTTCAATCCTGGTACCAAAAAATAAAATAAAATAAAATAAAAAATTAAATGGTGGGGACAGGGGGGTGGTGCAGCTCAGTGATAGGGTGCTTGACTGGCATGTACATAGCCCTGGGTTGTTTGATACCCAGCACAGAAAAAAAAAAAAAAAAAAAAGAAGAAGAAGAATTAGAATTAGATGGCTGCTCTTTTGACATCATTAACTTTCCAAAACTAGTAGCTTCCTTAATGGCTAAAACTTAGGGTGTTCCCACTAATAGACCCAAATCATCATCACTACTATTTAACATTAGTCTCAAAATTCTAGTCATTGCAAAAGAAAAAAGAAAGAAGAAAAAGAAATCAATGAGAACAATTGGAAAGGTGTCTAATTTATTGTCATTTCTATGTCAGTGATCTTTATTTTTTCTCAACTCAACACCTGCTTTCCATTCATGCAGACTCAGCCTGGGGGTGTCAAGGACATGGGATCTTGTTTGAAAAAAAAAAAAACAGTAGAACAGTGAGGGGAGTATCCTCTACTCTTATATTTATTTTTATAAAAATATGAAGCTGTACAATCCTATTATCAACAGCAACCTCAGTTGTGTCCAGAGGTTGCTGTCATGGTGATTCTGAACCGGTGAGCCTAACATCTCTCACAGCAAAAGAAAATAGGGAGCAAGAACTGCTCCATCTACTCTGGGAGCCTCTAGCCACATGTGGCTTTTAACTTTAAACTAAGTAACATTTAATTAAAAAATCAGTCAGGCATGATGGCTCACACCTGTAATCCTAGGGACTCAGGAGACTGCCTCAGCAATTTAGCAAGGTCTTGTCTCAAAATAAAAAATAAAAAGAACTGAGGATGTAGAGCAGTGGTAACGGTTCCCTGTCCCTGGGTTCAATTCTCCAGTACAAAAAAAAAAAAAAAAAACTCAGCCACATTAACCACATTTCAAGTTCCCAGTAGTTACAAATGGCTAGTAGCTGCTATATTTGACTGCATAGATATAGAACAAAGACAGCATCAGCGTCATAGAAAATTTTCTATAGAGACAGCTCTGGTTGACAAAATCCTTAATGCTCTCCTCTTTTAATGAAATTGAAACAAAGGAAGTTTGTTCTGAGGATGACCTGTGTCAGGTCAGACGCAGAGATGGCAAGCATTTCTATTTCTGGCAGGAATAGGGAAATTCCCTTGCCTTAAATTTTCCATGCTCAGTTGACTTAGATTCTTAGGGGGTGGAGGTGGGGTGTAGAAGAATTTGTTTTGGGAAGCAAGATAAGAACTTTTTTGGTTGTAATTTTTTATTTTGGATTGATTTATGTGTGTATGTGTGTGCCCATGCTAAGGACTGAACCCACAGCCTCACGCATCCTGGGGAAAATGTTTCCCAATGACCTACATCTCCAGTCCTCCTTTTTCCTTTTTCTTTCTTTCTTTTTTTTTTTTAATCTTGTATCTGACAAAGTCAAAAAGAATTCTTTGCTTTTATTTTTTCTTTCTTTCTTTCTTTCTTTTTTTTTTTTTTTTTTTTTGAGATTTTATGGATTGAACCCAGGGGTGCTCTACTGAGCTATACATTCCCCATCACTTTGTATTTTTTATTTTGAGACAGGATATCCTTAAATTGCCCAGGCTAGCCTCAAACCTCTGATCCTCCTGCCTCAGCCTTCCAAGTAGCTGGCATTACAGGTGTGTACCATCATTCTGGTACTACTTTCAATTTTTTAATCCTGGCATTGGAGTTTCCAGGCATTGATTTGATAGGTTGCTTTCTGGGGCAATATGAGTTGGAAAATTTTCTTCTCTCTCTCTCTCTCTCTTTTTTTTTTTTTTGTACAGAGATTGAACCCAGGGGTGCTTAACCACTGAGAAATATCCCCAGCCCTTTTTATTTTTTTATGTGAGACAGGGTCTCATTAAGTTGCTTAGGCCCTTGCTAAATAACTAAGACTAGGGGCTGGGATTGTGGCTCAGCGGTAGAGCGCTCACCTAGCACGGGCAGGACCCATGTTCTATCCTCAGCACCACATAAAAATAAAGGCATTGTGTTGTGTCCATCTACACCTAAAAAATAAATATTAAAAAAAAAAAACAAAAAAAAAACTAAGGCTGGCCTCGAATTTGCTGCCTTCCTGCCTCAGCCTCCTGGGTCACTGGGATTACAGGCATGGCTACTGAACCCGGTATCTTTTCTGTCTCCCCGTCTTCTAGTTACTTCCTCAAGATGTCAAGAAGCTTGTCTCTTATTCATTACATACCAATTTTTACCTATCAGATTGGCAAAGATCAAAAAGCTTAATAGCTGGTACACTGAAGATGAGAAGGAATAGACTTGAGCCCTTGATGACCCAATTGTCTTGGTAAATTAACCAACTTTGGAACATCTGACCTCCAGAACCCTTGCTATGTGAAATGACACTTTTCATTATTGTTCAAGCTATTTTGAGTTGGGCTCTCGGTGACTTGCTTCCTGCCTGACACATCATGCTCCCACACGCCTGGGGCAGCAGGTCAAACCCACAAAGGGCATCGGGGGACTAATCTCACAAAGAGCTGGCAGCTTGCCTGGAGCTTCTAGGAAAACTGTCATTGGCCTCTATTCCAGCTTCCAGAGGACAAGGGTCCCGGGGCCATGGGATGTATTTTGGCACTTAGGGACTGAAGAAGAGTACCAGTTTTACACCAAAGGTTGAGCTTTTGACGTCATTCATTTAGTTACTCATTATGCGTTTGTAAACACTAGGTAAGATGGAAGGACAAACAGAGGTGTAGAATAAACAGAGGAGCTCTTCTGAGTCTCCTCCCTCCTGCATGCACCAATCCTCTTTTTGGTGCTTATCCCCACCCTCTTCCCAGGGATCCAGTCCTTCTTAGTGGCAATGCCCAGGAAGTAGCATTAGGCATCCACGGTGTGAGTCAGCATTTGGGCTGACTCCAGCCCAATGTGGACCTTGAGAACTGAGAGGTAGACTGAATTCAATCAGAAGCCTTCTGTTTAGGGCAAATGTGCCCTAACCTCGACCTAATGTTTAAAATATCTATACTGAATCTAAAGTGACTGGAGATGGGGGTAGAGCTCAGGGGTACAGTATTTGCTTTGCTTGCTGGAGGCGCTGAGTTCAATCCCACTGTCCTGTGGGAACTTACTGATTCATTCAAATCCACTTATTATAAAAGAGGAGCCCAGCACAGCAGCACATCCTTATAATCCTAGCAGGTTGGGAAGCTGAGGCAGGAGGAGTCCAATTTCAAGGCCAGCCTCAGCAATGTAGCAAGGCCCTAACAACTCAGTGAGACCCTGTCTCAAAATAAAAAATAAAAGGTCTAGGGATGTAGCTCAGTGGTAAACTGCCCTGGGTTCAGTCCCCGGAACCAAAAAAAAAAAAAAGCGCAATAGGATCTTACCATTCTCTACATAAACCTCTGTGAATTTACATGTGGTTTATTATGCTTGTTCACACAGTGAGATCCTACTCAATCTTTAAGACCAGCTAAATAGGGCTGGGGATGTGGCTCAAGCAGTAGCGCGCTCGCCTGGCATGCGTGCGGCCCGGGTTCGATCCTTAGCACCACATACAAAGATGTGTGTCTGCCGAAAACTAAAAAATAAATATTAAAAAAATTAAAAAAAAAAAAGACCAGCTAAATATCTTCTCCATGAACCTGACCATGATTCCCAAGATCCCTTCTCACCCACCGTTGCCCTTTCTGAACAAAATAGACTGCCTCTTTTCCACACTCCCGCATACTTCAGACATGCCTGCTTACTTGGTATTGATAGTCATTTGTTTGGGTGTTTATTTCTCCCTTTGTGACTTATTCCCCTTTAAGTCTCTCTACGGCCTGCTCTACTCTGGACTCAATTTCCCCAGGGTGTAGATTTGAGGTGGTAAGGTAGTTTTATTTCCTTCTGTTCAAGAAGAGCGTAGAAACAAACCAAGGAGATATCTTTACCAAAATTAAAGAGATCCTTATAGTTTACCAGATAGACCTCCTAGCTTCAAGGGTTTCTAGGGCCCCCCCCCAAATGTAATATCAGCTTGCAGATTATTTTGCTAACTGAATAACTCACGCAATCTGTGTTCTTTGGATTCAAACACATGACTGCTCTAATGTGAATATGAGTCGGTCTGAGAAAACAGTAATTCTGAAAAGGTCAGAATAAGATTCCTGCTGGGCACTGTGGTACATCCTATCATCCCAGCAGTTCTGAGGCTGAAGCAGGAGGATAGGGAATTCAAAGCCAGCCTCAGCAACTTCACGAGGCTCTAAGCAACTTAGCAAGACCCGGTCTCAAAATAAAAAAATAAAATAGGCTGGGGATGTGGCTCATTGGTTAAGCACCCTTGGGTTCAATCCCTGGTGCCAGAAAAATTAAAATAAAAAATTAAAAAAAATATTAGACTATGCTAGAATATATAAAGACTGCACACCTATAATCCCAACTACTGGAGTTGGAGGGAGCAGATCTGAAATAGGAGGAACACAAATTCAAAACCAGCCTAACAACTTAATAAGATATTGTCTTAAAATTTAAAAAAATTTTTAAAAAGGAGCTGGGGTTATAGCTCAGTTGGTAGCTCACATGCACAAGGCCCTGAGTTCAATCCCCAGCACCACACACACAAAATAATAATAATAATAATAATAATAATAATAAAAAGGATTGGGGGTATAGCTCAGCAGTAGAATACTCCTGGGTTCAATTCCCAGCAATACTTAAAGAAAGAAAGAAAGAAAAAGAAAGAAAGAAAGAAAGGAAGGAAGGAAGGAAGGAGGGAAGGAAGGAAGGAAGGAAGGAAGGAAAAGAATATATATATAAAGAAAACTTACAATAAACAATTAAAAGACAAATATTTAGAGGTTGGGGATATAGCTCAGTTGGTAGAGTGCTTGCCTCGAATGCACAAGGCCCTGGGTTCAATCCCCAGCACCACAAAAAGAAAAAGAAAAAAAAAAAAAAGACAAATATTCAATTAAAATGGGCAAAAAACTTAAATTGACATTTCTCCAAAGAGGTTATATGCTTGACCAATAATTGTATGAGGAGACACTAAACATCATTAGTCATCAGGGAAATGGAAATCACAACCACAATGAGATATCACTTCACACCCTCTAGGTTGGCTATGATCCAGAAGAGAGATACCAAGTATTGGGAGGATGTACAGAAACCAAACCCCCTCATACCCTGCGGGTGAGAGTGTAAAACTGCGGGTGAGAGTGTAAAACTGTGGTGCCACTTTTAATAGTCCTGCAGTTAAACATAGAGTTATCAGATGACCCAGCAAGTCCACTCGTAGGTACACACTCAAGAGAAACAAAAGATATGTCCACATAAAAACTTGTACAAGAATGTTCATTGTAGTGTTCTTCAAAATAGTCCCCAAAAATAGCCAGACACAGTGGCACATGCCTGTAATCCCAGCGGCTCAGGAGGCTGAGGCAGGAAGATTGCAAGTTCAAAGCCAGCCTCAGCAATTTATTGAGGCCCTCTCTCTAAAAAAAAATACTGGGGATGTGGCTCAGTGTTTGAGGGCCCCTGAATTCAATCCTTGGTACCCTACCCCCAACCCTATCCCCCCCAAAACACACACAAAATAGCCAAAAAGTGGCCAGGCTCAGTGGCGCTCCTGTAATCCCAGATATTCAGGAAGCTGAGGTAGGAGGATGGTAAATTCAAAGCCAGCATGGGCAACATAGCAAGATCTTGTCTCAAAATAAAATTTTAAAAAGGTGCTTAGGTGGGCTGGGGATGTGGCTCGAGGGGTAGCACACTCACCTGGCATGCGTGCGGCCCAGGTTCGATCCTTAGCACCACATACAAACAAAGATGTTGTGTCCGCCGAAAACTGAAAAATAAATATTGAAATTCTCTCTTTCTCTCTCTCTCTTAAAAAAATAGAAAAAAGGTGCTTAGGTGAGGCTCAGCTGTAGAATGCCTGCCTAACATGTACAAACCCTGGGCTCAATCCCCCGTACAACAAAATAATAATAATAATAATAATAATAATATGGAGTTGGAAATGGGAGTTGTGACAGCTATAGGGCATGGCATTTCTTTTTGGGGGGGGTGATGAAAATGTTCAAAAATCGATTGTGATGATGGTCCCACAACTCTCTGAATGTAGGGAAAACTATTAGATACTCCACTTTTTTTTTTCCTTGCAGGATATTGAACCCAGGGCCTAGTACATGCTAAGTTTGTACTCTACCACTAAGACACATCCTCAGTCCCTGGATTATCCACTTTATATGGGTGAATTCTATAGTCTGTGAATTACATATCAATAACACTGTTTTATAAAATAAATAAATGGATCCTAAGCAGTATCAGCAACCAGCCTTCTTCCTGTTTCCATGGCAGGAATCTCACTCCTGTTTGCTTTAACCCCTTTCTCTTCCTGTTGACTAGACTCCACCCTGCCAGCAAAGAGTTGTGTTTTCTCTGCGGTGACATCCCGAGGATGCACCAGGCCCTGGGCCTGACATTTCTCCATAGTCCTTGCCAACTAGGTCAGCGTCAGGGAAGGCAGACAGCCCAGGCTGGCCTGGCGGCTCTTTCAGAGTGTGACAACATCAGGGCATGAGAAGCAGCCAGAGAGAGCCCTTTCCCCACCCAGGAGGCTCCCTTGGACGGGACACAAGCCCTTTCTTCAAGGTGAAACCTCCCATATCTGGCCCAGGAAGTGCATCTGGGACAGGAACGAGGAAGGCACTTCCCCAGGACAGTGATGGACTCCGGGATCTACAATAGTGAGAAGAAGAAAGAGGAGCGCTGCTCCAAGGCTCTCCCCTCGCTGCTTTAGATCCTCCCCATTTACTCCTCCCACCATCCTGCGAGGTGAGAGAGAGGACTCTATCTATTCCTGTTTTAAGATGATGAAATGCAAACTCAAAGAGGTTAAGTAACTTACCTAAAGTCACTGAGTTAGTAAAGAACATCTCTTTTTCTCAGAGATCCTTCTACTTCTTCTTTTCTGTGTGTGTGTGTGTGTGTGTGTGTAGTTCTAGGGATTGAACTGAGGGGTGCTTTATGCCTGAGCTGCATCCCCAGCCCCTTTTCTTTTTTATTTTGAGACAGGGTCTAAGTTGCCCGGGCTGACCTTGACTCTGTGACTCTCCTGCCTCAGCTGCCCAAGTCACTGGGAGTACAGGCCTGTACCTACTGCACCCAGCTTCCCAGCTTCCTTGGTCTGAGTTCTGAACTCAGAAACACATAGAAGCAAAGCAGGTATGGATTACAAAATCATCTTTGTATCATGCTGCGGATGTGGCTCAGTGGTAGAATGCTGGACTGGTATGCATGAGGACCCGGGTTTCATCCTCAGTACTGGAAAAAAAAAAAAAATGAACTTTATATCGAAGACAAGAATGAAGGGTGTGGCTAAGGCAATCATCAACTTCTTAATATCATACCCAGAGGTAGGGCTGGTTGTAGCTCAATAGTAGAGCTCTTGCCTAGCACGGATGCAGGAGGCTCTAGGTTCAAACCCATCACTACAGAGATAATAACAAGATACCCAGAATTAGACCCACCTGCTTGGTCAAAGGCAGTACTAAAAGTCCCTGGGCTCTCTGCAGGACTGCTTCTTTTATCCCAGCGTTCAAGCTGGCCAGCTGGCAGAGGCCCCACCCAAAGGAAAGCAGAAGGCAGCACAGGAGAGGCCAGAGGGAAGGGGACAGAGGCCAAGAAGGTGTGGCACTCATGGATGAAACAGGGGAAAAGAGCCGTCTCCCAGCACCAGTTATCAAGATGGTATTGCTGCGCTTTCTCCACATTAAGAACACCCCACCACCAAGTCCAGGAAAGTAGGTGCTTAAACAGGTCACCCCCTCCCTGCTCTTCTCCACTCTGTTTCTCTCTTACCAGGGTTGGGAGAGGTTAGCTTCCCTTCCTCCCGAAACATATTTAGATTTCATTTCTCCTTGGGATTTCTCAATTTCTCTTCCTGTGTTGCAATTTCCCCAAGCATGTGACTTCCATTTGGCAACTCGCGCCTGCGGTGGTGAGAACAGTGCAGAGCTGCCTCACACATCACGTTCCTGCACCACGAAGTCAAAAGCACTTACTGGCTAGACCCGCCTTCCCCTGTGCTGGCTGAGAGGCGTCTCCTCCCCCACCCCAGCCCTAGCACCTATCCATCTTCCTTGTGCCTCATGCCAACAGGTGGAGGACATTGATCTTCTTGTCTTTGGTCACCCAGCATTTGAACCTCTTTCCTGTGTTTGGAGACTCCCTGTTTTATGGTTTTATAGGGAGAAGGCCTCCACCTTCAACTAGAGAAACTAAAAAGTTTTGATTTTCCATTTGGGCTCCAATTTGCAATTAGATCCTGGGCATGTGCCCCACTCAGCCCAGCCCCCAGGGCTGGGCAATCAGAAAGACTGTCCCCAGTGGAAGGTGGAATTCCTGGCACAGCAGGAGCAGGCCAGCTGGCTGGGGCACACATCTCTGTTTCTTTGTAGATATGGTTCCACAGGGGCATTGTCCCTACTGTGTCCCTTAGAACATAGATCTCAGGTCCAGTGTTGGTTCTGCTTTGTTCATAGTCAGAGCCTACGGCTAGCTTGTCTCTAGGAATTCTGACAGGCACACAGTCACAGGTGCACAGTCCCTGAGCCGCTGACTTGAAGCAAGAGACTCTGTCAAGAGTGCAGAGCTCAGGATGGATACTCAGGGACTCACACTGATCTGTTGCATGCTCCTCTGCCCTCTGGGTCAGAGGGGAGAGTGTTGTGGAAAGAGTGTTGAGTCACAGTAGGAAACACCTACTGTACTCTTCATTTTGCCAATGTCAACTCTATGCTTTTAAGCAGGTCCCCTCCCTTCCCTAGATATCATTTGTCACATAGGTGGAGCCACCAAATCAGAAGATGCCTGGATTTCAACATTGTTCCTGTTCTTGCAACTGGAGACTCCTCTCACTGCTTTGGTTTCATTCATTTTTTTTTCTGTAATAACTCTCAGTAACCATAGTTCAAGCAAGAAAGCTTGATGAACCATTCATTTTATTGTACCCTGCCTATCTTGATTACCAGTCCCAGCCTCAGATATGTCCCAGCTATAAAAGCCCAGAAACAAGAACTCAGAGATCAAAGGATTAAACCACGTGCATTCCAACAATACAGAGGACTGGAGTTTAGAAATTATATCTCCACCCTGCTTATGGTTGGCATGTCCTTTACTTACGGTGGGTGGATGGTTTATAGAATGAACCCATTTGAGCTCACTGGGGCTTGCATCCTGGCTGTGAATAGCAACTGGGTGGCTTTGACTGAGTGGCCATATTCAGGTCCTCATGCACTGCTCCATGCTGCTCACTCTTGGATTGGGGCTGACTCATCCTCCTGAGAAGGTTGTGAGTTTCGTAGGAGCAGGGGCCATGTCTTGAATCTATTTCACATCCCCCAAAGCTTCTATCCCCCTTGCCTCTACATATATATATACTATCTCTGGAAGAACCACCCAAGAAACTGACATGTTGGTGGCCTCAAGGAAGCCTGGGGCCAGGAGTGGGAGGGACACTAACTCTTCACTATATATATTCTGGAACTTTTTTTTTTTTTTTTTGAGAAAGGATCAGACTGTATGGCTCAGGGTGGCCTTGAACTTGTGGTCCCAAGTGATTCTCCTGCTCCAGCTTCCCAAGTAGTAGGGAATATGGGTGCCTGCCAGTGCACCCAAATTTTATTCTCTTTTAAATTTGAAACAGGGTCTCACTAAGTTGCTGAGGGTGGCTTCAAATTTGCAATTCTCCTGCTTCAGCGCCCCATGCCCACCAGAAAATGGGATTACAGATATGCACCACCACACCTGGTTTTCTTTTTTTTTTTTTTTTGGCATACTGGGGATTGAACCCAGGGATGCTGTATCATTGAGCTACATCCCCAACCCTTTTTATTTTGAGACAGGGTCTCAATAAATTGCTAAAGCTTTTGGAATAGCTAGAATTACAGATATGCACACCATGCTGGGCTTAATATTATTTTTAAAACTGTTTAATAAAGAAATAAGAAAAACACATGTCCCCCTTTTTATTTCACTTTATAGTGCTACAGTCGTGTATTTATCTAACTCCCTGTGTGGGAACATATTGATTCCTCCATCTGGGTTGGGGAAGTCACTTCACCTTTCTTCAACCCAGGCAGGCCTCCAAAAGGAGGTGACTTTTTTGCAGGGGGTACTGAGGATTGAACCCAGGGGTGTTCTACCACTAAGCCACACCCCCAGCCTTATTTATTTATTTATTTTTAATTTTGAGACAGAGCCTCACTAAGATGCTTAGGTTCTCACTAAACTGCTGAGGCTAGCCTTGAATTTGCAATCCTCCTGCTTCAGGCTCCCCAGCCTCTGAGATTACAAGTATGCGCCACTGCACCTATTGAGGAGATGACTCTGACAGATGAGTGAGAAGTAGGGAAGGAGGGGGACATGCGGATCAAGTATATCAAGCAAGGGAAATAACATGAATGATATGAGAAATATGAGAGTGTGGCCCTTTGAGGAAACTAGAGGAGTGGGGAGGTAGGATTGGTGGAGATGAGACTGGAGGGGCAATCAGGTCATTTAGAGCTCCTGCATCTCGCCAGGCTGCATAGTGCCAGGAACTTGGATCATCATTGAACTTGGTCCCATTAACAATTCTAAACCATTGAGAGGATTTTAGGGATGAGTGAGACCCATCAACTGTGCAAATCAAGAAATCTGCCCAATGGTGCGATCAGGGATCAATAAACAATCAGCCATCTGGTGAGAAAGGCACTTCAAAAATCAGAAGAACTTGGGCTCCTACTTAACCTAAGAAAGCCTCTTTCCAATTGCAAACTGCATAGCAATAAAATGGAGACCCCTATGTAATCTTAGAAACTCAGAATTGACATTGTTGAAGGAATTCCATTTGTTCTGCAAAGATTCTCTGAGCATGGAGTCCATGACAGGCTGAAATCTGACACATAAAGGGTACCTGCTCTTGGAGAGGTCATGGTCTAGCCAAACAAAAGAAGATCTAAGATAAATGTGATCAGTTTAACTGTCCAACTCTGATAATGAAGAAGGAATGAAGAAAAAAACATTTGCATTTCTGCAAGATCAATTTGTTTAATATGATCAGTTTGTTGAATATATTAGGGATGCCATCTCTTTTTACAGGTGGTCTCACACTGGTAGCCAATATTTCTTTTTTCATAGTGCTGGGGACTGAATCCAGGGCATGGTGTGTGCTAGGCAAGCACTCTACCACTGAGCCATGCTCCTGGTCCATTGACCAACATTTCTTGAGCCACACTTGAATATCATTTTCACCAGGCTGTAGCTGCAGCACAATGACCATCATCTTTATTTCCACTGGAGGAATGCAGGGCAGATGAATACCTACAAAGCTTCATATTAAGTTTAATAAAAATTGAAATATGTCTAATGGACAGCAAAAAAAAGAAATCCCCCAAAGAAAACTAATTACGCAAACCAGAACACTTCTGAGAGCAAAAGGGCGTGCTATTAATAGTTTCACCCTGAAAACAGGCATACACTGAGATTGTTCTAGGGAGAATAAGACTTAACCGGCCTCTCAGCTGTGTGTGTTACTCTGAGCTTATTCATAAATATGGACTGGGTTCTTTTGTTTTGTTTTGGTAGTGGGCAGTGCTCTACGGCTGAGATATATACCCAGCCCTTTTTATTTTTTATTCTGAGACAGGGTCTCACTAAGTTGCTGAGGCTGTCCTCAATCTTGAGATCTTCCTGCCTCCACCTCACTGAAATGGCAGGTGAGCGCCACCACACCTGGCAGAGCTATACTCTAATTGTCACCTCCTACTGCACCTCTGGGAATGTGCTGTTTCAGGTGGTGACCCAGCTGCTCCCTATTGTGCCTGGTGGAGGGCCCCGATTCCCTTGGCCTTTCCCTCCAAGTGTCAAGATGGCAGCTCTAGCTCTTGCATCCACACAGGTAGAAGAAAAGGAGCTGCCCCCCACCCTCCAGTCAGGAAAGCTAAGGTTTTCAGAAATTCTCAGTGCATGCTGCTTGTTTGGCACTGGCTGCAATGGTGTCCTAAGGCTACTCCAGATGCAAGGGAAGCAATCAGGGAGGGTTTCAATAGTGGAGTAAAACAAGGGAAGAGACGGGTTGGACTGAGGTCAGGTCAATTAACCTGCGGTGTCTCCCCTGGGCTCCAAGTGGGAGCTCTAGGGGCAGAAGAGCATACTTCCACCTCCCCAAGTGGGGAGGGAGTGGTGGAAAAGACTTCCTAGGCCGAAAACCCAGCCTCAGAGCTAGGGGGCCTTCTGAGCAGAGCTAACCACGAAAAATTTTCGGGGCGCAGGTGCAGGAGGTTAGCCTGGAAAGTGGGGAGGAGCTAGATGCTAATAAGTTGGATTCTGTCAGCTACTTCAGGAACCCTCTGGAGCACTCAGATCTCTGGGCATCCAGACCCACCTCATTAGAGGCTCCAAGTGATGCCTTTGATCTAGCTGGTCAGAGAGATTTGACTCTAGCTTAGATCAGTGGTTCTCAAAATGCAAGTAAGTGCTGGCTAAAGCCACATGCAGGGGCCTCGCTAGACCACGGAATTAGAATAAACCCAGCAAGTGAGGGAGCTGCTTGACTAGGGGATGTCCTGGGGCCTCTGCTGACCTGTCTATTTGGTGGGGGAATGAAGGTGGACCAGTTCTACCTGTACAGCACAAACCCAAACTGTAACTACTGGAGAGAGGTATCCAAGTGGTTTCTGGGTCCCAGCAGGGGCCTCGTCCTTTCTGGGAGGCTAGAAAGAATTGGGAAAAAGGTGAGAACAGAGAGGTTACATGGCTTCCCCTGGGGCTCATTCCCCCACTCACCCCACCCTTGACTTTCCCCACAAATACTCGATCCTCAACTCCCTGCCCCAGAGTTAGCCCCAGGGTGCAGGCAGGAAGCTAAGGGAGGGTGGAAGGAGGAGGAAGGATTGAGGGAATGTGGAGCTAGGGTTTAGTCTCCAGGCTGAATGGAACCTTCCCGTCACCTGCCACCAGTGACATGGGTTTTTTAAGGCAAAACGTATTTATCTTGATTCAGATGTGTATTCTAAGTAAAATTTGGTTGCTTCTGAGATTCTGGGCTGTCTCTGGTGTTTGTAGCTAGAAAGAATGTGTAAAAAACGTGTAATGGTTAATGATAACCATAAGCTGCTGGCCTTCCCACGGAGAAATTGATTGCATTTGTCTTTTATTGGCCCTGCTGGCTGGCTGCCAAGGTCATGCTTGCCCAGGGTCACAGGGGCAGAAAGGCACAACCCCTACTTTGAATGTCCTCTGGAGAAGTAAACCAAGATGAAGAAGCTGTGATAAGTAGAAACAGAAGGGACTTCCCTGAGGCCAACAAGGAGAGCCCTAACCCAGAAGGTGGGTAGACTGGGGGTGAGGAGGGGACTAGGCAAAGATGCCTGTGCTGCCCTTGAAAAGCCCATCTGCTGGAGGTGATCTATCCAAAGGGAAATTTATTCTGGCTCCAGTAAAGGGAGCTAGAAGGACGGGATCGTCGTGGGATTTCAGTGATAAAAACCAGGAGTATGCACAGAACTCTCCCTCCCCCAGAGAATCTCACAGCCTGCCCTTCTCCCCTCCCCCACTGCCATAATCTTCCTGAGCAAAGAATGAGAAGAAAAGGCCAAAGGCTGGGTGGAGAAGAGGGGAGAGGCTAACCAATCCTCTGATAAAGGATGGAATGGGGAAGGGGTGGGATGGGTGTCATTCCTGGAACTTGAACTATGCATCTAGAACAGAGCCCTGTGGTGAGTTAGATCTGCCATCAGAATCATGAGGGTTTGCTGGAGGCTTTCCCTCAATCCCAATATCTAGACCCAATAAACAGTTCCTCTAACCCCTTGATCACTTATTCATTCCCTCCTTCATTGAACTAACATGAGCACATTGTTCTGAATGCTAGAGATACAGACAAGGGCGTAACAAAGACCCCGGCCGTAGGAGACTTCCATTTTACTAGGGGAGGCTGACCAAGAACAACCATCCAGTAAGGGATGGAGAGGTGAACAAGTTTTTGTGAGGGAGGGGCTCAATGATATGGTGGCAGGTGGCAGGGAGGGCACTAGGAGCCCTGGTATCTGGGGAAATTGAATTCTAGATGGAGAAAACAGCATCTGCAAAGGTCCCCCCTCCTCACCCCCAGTCTACCTTTGGGGTTAGGGCCCTCCTTGCTCATGCCACAGTCTGGCTGGGCACAATTCACGAGCCACTTGTCAAGCAGGAACGAACTTTATTTTTTAAACGCAAGCCACACCACCTGAGCTCTCCAGGAATTCCTAAGAGCCCAACTGCCACCACTGGCTCTTCTCAGGAGCACCTCAACCTGAACCCCTAGGTCCCCGCTCTTGAGGCAGATTGGCTGGGTCGTGTGGGCGGAGCCAAAAGAGTCCCCCAATGAGCAGCTCCCTGGTCTGAAAGGGCCGGGGAAACAGCCCAAGGAGCATCACCGCAGAGGAGCCAATCAGCTGGAAGTTTGCTGGGGCCGGTTCCGCTGAGGCTCTCAACAGGTTCACTTAAGTCTCTCATTTCTGAGATGTGAGGCCCAATGTGTTTATGTGTCTGAAAAGCCTCTAGGCTACCAGTGTGATGAAATAGCTGAGAAAACTGCAAAGACCTAAAGGGAGCTCTGGAACCCCAGCTTTGCAGTCAGGTGTGTGCCGGGGAACTGCATTTGGGCAGTTCACCTAATCGCCCTAAGCCTCAGTTTCCTTGTCCGTAAAATGGAAGGATGGTGTTATTGCACTAGAGCATTCTACTTTCTCCAAATAAATGTCAGCTATTATTACAGTTATCCTAAATAGACTGTACATGTTCCATTATTTTTTGTTTTATAAGAGCATTATTATTATTAGTAGTAGTAGTAGTAGTAGTAGTACTGGGGATTGAACCCAAGAGCACTGAACTACATCACCAGTTCTATTTATTTTATATTTTTGAGACAAGGTCTGGCTAAGTTTCTGAGGCTGTCCTTGAACTTCTGGTCCTTCTGCCTCAGCCTCCTGAGTCACTGGGATTATAGTTTGTGCCACCACGCCCAGTTTTTGTTTCATAAAAATATCTTAAGTTACATTGACAGCCACATGGCTGCAGCTGGGTGAGACTGTTGTCAGAGCCAAATGAGGATCTTCAAACAGAAGCAGAAAGTTTCTCTTTGAATCAACACTTCCTTCCACTTTCTTGTCCTTTGAGCAAGCAGAATCCCTAAAAGTTGAACTCTTTTCCTGGGACCTCTGAGCCATTGTCAGCATAGAAGAGATAGACATCTCCTCTTTAATCTTAGATTTTCATTTTTGGTTTTGTTTTGGGGACTGGATATTGAATCCAGGGGTGCTTTACCACTGAGTCACATTCCAGGTCCTTTTTTAATTTTTACTTTGAGACAGAGTCTTGCTAAATTGCTGAGGGTATCAACAAGTTGCTGAGGCTGACCTTGAACTTGCAATCCTCCTGTCTCAGCCTCCCAAGTCACTGGGTATTTCCTGGAAGTTTCTATATCTATAGTGATGTATTTCCCCCCAAAAATTCTTTTTTTTCCTTAGTTGTAGTTGGATATATTACTTTTATTTATTTACTTATTTATCTTTTTATGTGGTGCTGAGGCTCAAACCCAGCGCCTTGCATGTGCTAGGCAAGCGCTCTACCGCTGAGCCACAACCCCAACCAACAAAAAATTCTTTAAAAAAAATTTTTTTTAGTTATACATGGAAACAATATTTTTGTTTATTTATTTTTATGTGGTGCTGAGGATTGAATCCAATGCCTCACAAGCGCTCTGCCAATGAGCCATAGTCCTTGCCCCCCAAAAAATATTCTAAAAAAATCGAGAGAGAGAGAGAGAGAGAGAGAGAGAGAGAGAGAGAGGTGTATTGGTCAAACCCCATTGTGATAGAATTTTTTTCTATTTGTTCTTTTTAGATATACATGACAGAGAATTTTGACATATTATACATACATGGAGTATAACTTATTCTAATTAGGATCCCATTCTTGTGGTTGTACATGATTGCCATTGTGATAGAATTTTGCTGAGGTAAATATTTTTCAAAACAGTAGGTCATGGAGGTGGATGTAGCCCAGTGGTAGATTGCCCTGGGTAAGGGGTAAGGCCCTGTTTCATTCCCAATGCTTACTACTACTACTACTACTACTACTACTACTACTACTTCTAATAATAAAATAAACAACTAGTGAATAATTAGGTAGAATTCTGGAATCCTTTGTTATAAACAGAGAGTTTGGATGAGATGGAATTTGCTGTGTCAAGTTTATTTGTTTACATTTACCCTCAGTAGACAGAGCATCTTCTGGGAAATTGACCTTTGCTGGATAGGCATTAGCCAGTGGAGAAAGGGTTTGTATTTGACAAAGAGGCCAAAAACAGTCCATCTCTGCTGTAATCTTTCTGGGGGAAAAAAAAATGCCTCTGCCTTTGTGCTCATCCAAACCTTAAAAAACAGGTATGTTAACATGGGAAAAAGCCCCTACCACAAAACTCCTTACACGCTAACCACAGGATTAAAGTAGACCTCAGAACTTGTAGGGACCCCGCCTGACCTCTGCTGGTTGCATTTGGGATTGCATGGCTCTGGGGCCTTCAGAGTGACCAGCAAAATAAAAATTTTATATTTGAAATTTACAGAATGTCTCATTTAATTCCCTCATTTCTGAGATGTGAGGCCCAATGTGTTTATTAGACTTGTCCAAGGTCATTCTACGAGTCATGTCATGGCATATTCAGGATGTGTACCTAGAGAAGCTTTTTTGCATTATAAAACAGATATGCAAATGTTGATTACTGCCATTGGATGAACAAATAGTCTCCAGGTTATCTATAGAGAAACATCTTTATTAGAAATAGAAACAGCTGACACAAAGTGGTTACCAAGAGTCAAAATTAGAATGGGGGATATCAGGGATTGAGCTCAAGGGCACATGATCACTGAGCCACATTCTCAGTCCTATTTTGTATTTTATTTAGAGATGAGGTCTCACTGAGTGAGTTGCTTAGCCCCTCACAGTTGCTGAGGCTGGCTTCGAATTCACAATCCTCCTGCCCCAGCCTCCTGAGCCACAGTGATTACAGTTGTGTGCCACTGTTCTGGCTCAAAATTAGAATTTTTTGAGCATGGTCATAGCTATCTTCATAACCCTTATCCCCTAATCTCCTAAATCTATAATTATCCTCAGTCATTGCTTGATGATATGCATAGAGCAATAGAGATGAAATTCAGAGAATTCATTTTCACAAAAGCTCTTTTTAAGTTGCAAATTCCTCTTTCTGCTGATGGTTTGTAGAAGTTAGTATATGTTCTCAGAGGAAGTTTCAATTGACCTTAGGAAAGAAGACTGCCAGAGTTTAAATAATCACTCTGTTTCATAAGGAACTCTGATAGTGTCTGCAAAAGCACCCCAGACCCAAGAGAGGCATCCTGTACTCTCATTTCTTTCTCAACCAGGGGCTCCAGGGCGCCCCCTGGAGGCCATAGCCAGTTGAGAAAGCTGAATAACCACTGAAATCATAGTCCAGTTAAAAATACCCAAATGGGCTGGGCTTCCCAGCGCACACCTACAGTGGCTTGGGAGGCTGAGACAGGAGAATCCCTAGTTCAAAGCCAGCCTCAGCAACTGTGAGGCACTCAGTGAGACCCTGTCTCTAAATAAAATACAAAATATGGCTGGGGATGTGGCTCAGTGGTTGAGTGCCCCTGAGTTCAATCCCTGGTACTTTAAAAAAAAAAAAAAAAAAGGCTAAACCCAGTGGAGCACTGCCTGTAATCCCAGCTACTCAGGAAACTGACACAGGAGGGTTGCAAGTTCAAGGACAGCCTTGAAATTTAATGAGAACCTGTCTCATAAAAAATAAAAAGGGCTGGGGATGTAGCCTAGTGGTATGGTGCCTCTGGGTTCAATCCTCAGATTGCAAAATAAGAAAAAAAATTATGTAGATGAGTATCATATTTGAAAGAACATAAGTTTTGGAGTCATAGTTGTGTGAGATTAGGTAAATGACTTAACCTCTCTGAGTCTCAGTGTCCCGAGCAATAAAATAAGAATCACAAATGACACCTTCTCTTCTCAGAGAGTTGTTTGAGACTACATGGAAACGTGTGTGCAAATCCTCAGCATAGTATCTGGTACAACTAGTATAACATACCATTAAGATCTGGTGTATTTCAAGGATGGGAGTGTAGCTCAGTGATAGATCACATGTGTGAGGCCCTGGATTTCATTCCCAGCACTGGAAAAAAGAATTTGGTATATTTATTACCTTATGAGAAATTAAACACTATCCCCCCCTTTTTTTCTTCTTTTTTTTTAATATTTATTTGTTAGTTTTCGGCGGACACAACATCTTTGTTTACATGTGGTGCGAATTGAACCTGGGCTGCACACATGCCAGGAGAGCACGCTACCGCTTGAGCCACATCCCCAGCCCCTCCTTCCCCTTTTTTCAGTGCTCACATATAGCCACTAAGCTATAGTCCCAATCCTGAAATACACCAGATCTCTTTTTTTTCCAATTTTGAGGATTTATTTTTTAATTTTTTTAGTGCTGGGGATTGAACTCAGCCTTCTAAGTCACTGGGATATAGACATGAGCCACCACACCTGGCTATATACCACATCTTTTTTCTTTTCTTTTTCTTTTTTTTAATTTAATTTAATTTTATTTTTATAGTGCTGGGGATTTAACCCAGGGCCTTGCGTGTGAGGCAAGTACTCCATCAACTGGGCTATATCCCCAGCCCTAAATACCACATCTTAACGGTGTAAGTTATACTAATTTTATTTTACTCACAAAAATACTAATTTATATACTTATCATGGAGAAATAATTCTATATCTCAAAGATATAATAAAATGATTGAAAAAATGGAAAAGGCATACATTCACAAATGCTTTTAACAGAGTAGCACACCATCCCTATTCTAATATTTTTTTATTGTTAGATTTCTGGTGGTTTTTTTGTTTGCTTGTTTGTTTTTGGTGCCTTCTCTACAATATAAAGTGCTTTCAAGACTTGGCAGCTTCTGGGCACGGTGGCACACGCCTATAATCCCAGCGGCTTGGGAGGCTCAGGCAGGAGCATCGTGAGTTCAATGACAGCCTCCGCAAGGTGAGGCGCTAGGCAACTCAGTAAGGCCCTGTCTCTAAATAAAATACAAATAGGGCTGGGATGTAGCTCAGTGGTCGAGTGCCAGTGAGTTCAATTTCCGGTACCCCCCCCCAAAAAAAAATTGGCATCTAAGCTGGGGTGTGGTTTGGTGGCTGAGAAGGAGGAGAAGGGTCTCCATCTCTTTATGATAGGAATGTCTGTCTAGTCCAGAATGCTCCATGGAACCAACCCTGCAGGAGGGCTGCCAAGAAGCTAAGAGGACAGGATTCCAGAGCCTCAAACCCTTTACCCAGACCAGTACTTCACTTATCAGTCGTATGATTTATCTGCTCCCATGAGGAAGATTTATTTGTGTGGATTGTTTTTTTTTTTTTTGTGGTGAGAAGTATTTGCAGAATACAGATGCAGTGTCATATCCTAATTTTACATATGAGGAAACTGAGGCTCAGGGAAGTGAAATGACACATCACTAAGTTAGAAGTAAAGCTGGAAGTAGCACTCCAGAGACTGGATCAGTCAGGGGTCTTCATTACTAGTCACAGAATTAGGCAAAAGTTGGTCTGGGGTTGTGGCTCAGTGGTAGATCGCTTGACTAACACATGTGAGGCCCTGGGTTCGATCCTCAACACCATGTATAAGTAAATAAAATAAAGATATTGTTCCCACCTACAACTTAATATTATTTTTAAAAAATGAATTAAGCAAAAGTCTCACAGGCACTTGCAGAGTTGATGGAAGGTTGAAAGCAACAGGAGCCAGGCGGGGTGGTACACACCTGTAATCCCAGCCACTCTCGGAGGCTTAGGCAGGAGGATTTTGAGTTCAAAGCCAGTCTCAGCAATTTAGCAAGGCTGTCTCAAAAAAGGGGGGAGGGGCACAAAAAAGGATTGGGAAAGTGGTTCAGTGGTTAAATGCCCTTGGGTTCAATTCCTGGTGTGAAAGAAAGAAAAGGAAAGAGGAAGGAAGGAAGGAAGGAAGGAAGGAAGGAAGGAAGGAAGGAAGGAAGGAAGGAAGGAAGGAAGGAAGGAAAGAAGGAAGGAAGGAAGGAAGGAAGGAAGGAAGGAAGGAAGGAAGGAAGAGAAAGAAAGAACGAACCCCAGAAAACTCTGGAGGACCAAGAAGCTGGACAGAGGTCACAGAAAGTCCAAAAACCTTCTCATCCAGAGGAGGCTGTTGGAAATATGAATCCTCTGGTGATTCTTAGGCAATCAATGGCACCAACCTTTCCCTCTAACTTCTTGTCACTTGCTGAAGAGTCCAAGTCCCAGGAGGGAGTGGCTAATTGGCTGAGCCAAAGTCACATGCTCATGCTCTGGCTGAACTGGAGCTAGGAGGCCTAGATGTGGCCTCTTGAGCATCCAAGATGTGAGCAGCCTGCAGTTACCCTCTCACCATGGGGAAGGGATGATATTGGGGAGAAATGGATGGGAGCAGCCCATGGGGCAACCCCAGGAGCCTAATGGCACAGAACAGATCCTGACCACATGGACACACTACCCCAACCAGAAAGAGAGAACAGCAGGGAGAAGAGGATTTTTGTGCATGTTCAATCTGACTTTGATCTTCCATAGGCAAAGTCTCTTTTCTGCTGTTAGATTATTGGTATGGAAATGAAAAACTTGACATTATCTCTTTATTCTCTACCAACTCATCACTAACTGAAAACTGGTTATTTGATAATCCTCAGTCCACTGCTGAATAATGACTCTTTTTTGGGGTGGGGGAGTATCCTGAGGATTGAACCCTACCACTGAACTACATCCCCAGTTCTATTTATGCTTTATTTGGAGACAGGGTCTTGCTAAGTTGCTGAAGCTGGCCTCAAACTTGTGATCCTCCTGCCACCTGAGCTGCTGGGATTACAAGCATGTGCCACTGTGCCTGGTACAATGACACTTTTAGAATAGTATTTTTAAAAATTTAGATCTGCTCAGGATAAAGAGCAGCCAAGTTGGACCTTTAGGGAAGTTATGATGGTGTATCTGTCAGAGTTCTCTGAAGATATGAAATCAGTAAGATTTGTATATAGAGGAATATTTCTTTTTAAGAAACTGACCCACACAATTGTAGAAGCTGGCAAAGTCCAAAATCTTCAGGGTTGAAGCCCAAGGCAGTCTGCACAACAGAACTCCCCCTGCTTCTGGGAGGTGGACTTTTTTTCTAATAGTGTCTTCACCCAATTAGTTGAGGCCCATCTATGTTATGGAGGGCAATTTGCATTTCTCAGAATCTATTGACTTACATGTTAAGTTCATCTAAAAATACCTCCACAGAAACATCTAGAATAATGTTTAATCAAATATCTGGATGCCATGGCCTAGCCAAGTTGACACATAAAATTAACCATCACAGATGGCTCTCAGAAAAAGAGCTGGAGAAGTTTACATGATTCAGGCAGACTCTTTCCTCCTTGAGCCTCAGTTTTCTTGCCTATAAAAGAAGAGATTCAGGGCTGGGGTGTGGCTCAGTGGTAGAGCGCTCGCCTAGCACCTGCAGGGCCCTGGGTTTGATCCTCAGCACCACAGATAAATAAATAAATAAAATAAAATTATTGTGTCCAGCTACAACTAAATAATAATAATAATATTCAAATTTGGTGGTCTCTAAGGTTTGGGGGATAAAATGGGGAAGGTGAGTGTAAACAACTAATTTATCTACCCGTCTCCGATCCTCAGGGGAATTTCCAACAGAATTTGAAATGACAGAGACACCTCAGGTCAGACACAGAAACCAGGCAGAGTGCTTTTCAGGGGTTTCCTGCCCAGAACACACTTCTTCCTTCTGAGGAGTATTCCAGCTTGTACTGAAGCTCCCATCTCCTCACTCAGCCTGGTTCCCAGTGCCAGGGGTTGGTCTGATTGGCCCAAGGATATTTGTATCTCCCTGCCATTGACTGGCTCAGCACTCATCCTGAACAAATCACGCGTGGCATTTCCCTGGACATAGAGTGGTTTTACAAAGCATTGCCAACCAGTTTGGAGTCCATGAGATATGAGGAGACGTTTGCTGGATGTTTCTGGAAACATTACCTCGTAGTGCTGAAGAAATAGCTGCCAGAAGAGGCCTTCTCTCTTCCTCTGGATGTTGTCCAGCGAGGGAGAAAGATGAGCCAAGGGAATCCCAAAACCCAGGGCTGGTGCCTCCATCACACCACACCCAATTATGCCTTGCTATGCCTTGGAGGTTGGATGCCCCCTTCCGATGTTCGGTCTCTAGGGTGGGGCTTCTGGGGGATGATAGACCCTTGGAGGCATGAGACTTCGTGGGACTTCCTTAGGTCTTTGGGGGACCACAGCCCCTTCCTGTCTCTCTTTTCTATTTCCTGGAAGTTTCACTCAGACACACACCATCCCCCTTCCCCATTGCCACCAATACCTTCACCAGAGGCCCAAAGCAATGGAGCAATCATAGACTGGAGCCTCCCAAAATCATGAGCTCAATAAACTTCTTCCTTTCATAAGTTAATTATCTCAGTGTTTGGGGGTGGTTTTTTTATTGTTGTTGTTATTGTTGTTGTTTTGTTTCTGTTTTTTTTTTTTTTTGTTTGTTTTCAATGTTGGAGATCAAACCTAGGGCCTTGGACATGCTGGACGAGAGCTCTACCACTAAACCCATCCCTATCTCAGGTATTTTGTTATAGTAAGGGAAGCTGATGAAGATAACCCCCAGTAATGGATGTTTTTAGTGATGAGATCCAAATACACAATAAAGGGTATTTATCATTCAGATGCACCTGGAATTGGTTCTATATGAACCCAAAGAGACTCTTTTTCTCCTGCCTCCAGGGGTGAGGGCAGGCAGACACAATAAGCAGAGAGCCTGTAGGGCAGGGCTTTCTCTCTGAGCAGTCAGCTGCACAAGATAGCATGCCCATCCAGCCGGGGGCTTCCTCCCAAGTGAGCAACAGGGAGGAAAGATGCTGTAAGTTAGAAGAAGAGGAGCACCTCAAGGAACACCCTCTCCAACTTGAAATAAATGCATGCAACAGTTTAGCAAACCCATCACATGGGTGTTGCTATCTGATCTGTTCTATATTCCTTGTCCACCTTTTTTTTTTTAATAAGTTGTAGATGGACATAATATCTTTATTTTATTTATTTATTTATTTTAATGTGGTGCTGAGGATCGAACCCAGGGCCTCTCATGTTACTAGGCAAGTACTCTTCTGCTGAGCCACACCCCCAGCCCTTGCTCACCTCTTTTTGAGATTTGACCTCAACCAGTGGATACAGGTCTGGAATGAGACCTGGCTAGAACAATAAGTCTTTCCCAGAAATTCCTCCCAGGATCTGGACGCTCTCTTACCTCTTGGATTACAGTGCTGACAGGATATGAATTTGGTGTTACTAGTGTTCATGCTTCTAACCGAGGGGCAAAAATCCAACTGCAGTAGGAGAAATCGAAGCCAGTGAAGCCAAGACGGGAAACAAAGAGAAAATGGGAATCAAAGAATAGCCCTGGCTCCAGTTGCTGAGGTTTCTGGAGATTTCCTGCTTCCTGAACCTCTTCCTGCCAGTTTGTCAGCTTCCCCCAGAGTTTTCCCAGTATGCCTCCCTTTCTGGAAAGCCACTTGCAGCTGGATTTCTGTTTCTCCCATCTGAAATGCTCTGGGAAACACAGCTTCTGCTTCCTGTTCTCATTCTGCCAAATTTGAAGGGAACATTGGCCAATACAGAGCAAAAAGTCATAAGGAGGGACCACGCAGGGATCCAAAAAAGTCTTCCTGGAGAAGGAAACTACAAGTTGCCAAATGAAAAACCACATGGAGACAGAGCTGCTGAAAATCAGTGTAGTGAAGACATACAAGAGACTCCCCAAGAACTCAGGAAGAACTAGGAAAAGTGCAAAACCAAGAGTGACGTGGAGGACTTAGGCCTTGGTCAGGATGTGCAAGGGAGACATACAGACCAGCGATCCTTTGTGCAAAAGCCTCCGAATCTGATGGGCTTCAGGATCCAGCTTGGGGAGATTTTAAGAAAAACAATGTGATGTTATACACACCTTCCCAGAGGGATGTGGGTCTGTATTTTGTCATTAAAATCACTACATTTCTATAGGAAAACACAGAGGGAAATAAAGATGATTAATAGTCTCATGTCATGTCTGATCAGAGTTTGCTGCTAAATAAGTGTTGCCAACTCAGGGGAAAATTTGGGGGTTTTAGGGATTTTGAGGACCTAGGAACTGTGCTAATGGGAATCCATGAAGGAGAGAACAGAACTGATAAAAGGAGCCTTGATCATTAAAAACAAAACAAAACAAAACAAAAACAAAAACAAAAAAAACCTCATAATTCTTTGAAGCTCAATGGGTCACAGATCATCAGGCAAAATTAACTTAAGCAATGTCTAAATCCAATCTGGTCACAATTTTAAAGATTTATTTAATATTTATTAAGATGGTCTACAAGAATATAGACCATCTCAATAAATATTTTTTCTATGATGTTTTATTTTTTATTGGTGCATTATAATTATGCATAATAGTGAAATTTGTTATTAGATGTTTCCACATGCATACAATAGAACAATATAACTCAGTCCACTTCATTCACTAATAAATAATTTATTGTGCCAATTTAATAAGTCTCTATATCAAACTTAGAACCCTCCACACACACTAAATGAAATTCTAAAAAAAAAAAAAAAAAGGTTCTCTTCAAGCATGCATACCATATTTCTAAAAATTGACCAGTGGCTGGGGATGTAGCTCAGTGGTAGAGCACTTGCCTAGGATGTGCAAGGCCCTAGTTTGATCCCCAGCACTATGGGGAAAAAATTTAAATAAAAATTGACCATGTATAAGGCCCTAAAGAATGCTCAATTAAATTCTTTTTTTTTTTCCTTAGTGCCAAGCAAGAATTAAACCCAGTGATGCTTAATCACTGAGTCACATCCCCAGCCCTTTTTTATTTTTTATTTTTTGAGACAGGGTCTCACTAAGTTGCTTAGGGCCTGGCTAAGTTGCTCAGCCTGGCTTTGAACTTGCAATTCTGCTTCAGCATCCCAGCTGCTGGGATTAGGGTATGCACCACTGTGCCCAACTAAAATCCTCAATTAAATTCTGAAAAAACAATTGACCAAGGCCACCCACCTGGGATGAGAACCGAATTCAGGGCTCCACCTCTTTACTTTCCCAATAATTTAATATTCCCCCAGAACAAGTAAATAATAATTCACTTCCAAGTACTGATCACAGGGATAATGTTACTCTCTAATTTGGTGGTAAACACTACAACTGGCTCCATGCGTAGAACAATGTAAATAGTCAATAATTTGTTAGGTGAACGAATGAATGAGCAAAGGGACACATGAAACCAAAAAAGACTCACTGTGTAATTTTGTATTTGATGTGGATATACTCAAAGTCACACTTTTCTAGAATGTGCCCCAGACAAGGTTGAGGAATACAGTTTACTTTACACTTACTTTATAAAATAAGTGACGTAGCCATGCAGCCATTAGAAGCCATTAGAGAAAGCATTAAGACAAGGATGTACATGCGACCAAATTACAGTAAAACTTCCCCAGGGTGATGGGGATCCATGGGAGACGGGGTCTAAAGAGCCTTAATGGTCTTCACTTATTAGCCCTCAAAACTTTTTAAGCTTCCCCTATGGTGACCAGCCCCAGAGTAATGTACATTTAATTCAGCTTCTAATGCAAGGAAATCAATAGCATCAACCACAGTTTATTGCACATAATCTGAAGTTTAACACATAAATAAATAAGTAATATTCACAAACCACATAGCACTTAAGAGTTCAATTTGGGGGCTTATCTTTTCCCACAAATCAAAACACTTCTTAGATCTTATTAAATATTTCACATGATAAAATAATTTAAAGGTTAAAAAAAATCCAGGCTAGAATTGCTTGGAAAATTCCTTTAAAAATTATAATTATAGCTGGGTTCAGTGACACACACCTGTAATCCCAGCAACTTGAGAAGCTGAGACCGGAGGATCACAAGTTCAAGTCCAACTTGAGCAATTTAACAAGACCTTAAGCAACTTAGCAAGACCCTGTCTCAATAAAATAAAATAAAATAATAAGGGCTGGAGATGTAGCTCAGTGGTAAAGCACCCCTGTGTTAAATCTTCACTACAAAAAAGAAAAAAAAAAGAAAGATATTTTTTATAACTGGACATAGTGATATATAATCCTACTACTTGGGAGGCTGGGGCAGGAGGATCACAAATTTGAGGCCAAACTGGGCAACTTAGCAAGACCCTGCCTCAAAATAAAAAATAAAAAAGACTAGGGGTCCTGGGTTCAACCCCAATGCAGAAAAAAACATGATAATTATGGTGGCTTTTGTTTCAATTATGCTTTAAAATTTATAAGCTAAATCTTGTCTGATTTTGATCTCCCTCCTCAAATCCTTGTGAATGAGATAAGACAAGTAAACCCATTTGGCAGATGAAGAAACAAAGATGAGAAGAATCCAACTGCAAGAGCTGAGAGTCTCTACCCACCCAGTCTAGGATGTTATTAGTCCATAAAGGAATTTGCTGCTATCTGGAGCTGATGAGGCATGGAGAGGTAGAAGCAGTCTGACCCTAAATTGGGTCCAACACTAGAACTCAGACATGTCTAGACTTGGTAAGATAAGTTGACCAGAAGTCTTTACATTTAATTTGTAGATTTTTGAAGACCTTGGGTGTAGACAGTTGAGTTAATCACACCCCTGAGTTCATGGCATATTATCATCATCAAGGGACTGCTCTTATTTTATTCAATTATGTACTTTCCTTTTATACCCCACCCACACTCCATTTATATAAAGTTCAAAAGAGACAAAGCTATTCCCTAGTTCCCAGGGTGGAGGATACCAAGGGTGTCTGTCCTGAGGTGCTCATAATATCTGGGTCCACAGTATAAAGTCATTCACTTGGCAAAAATTCATTATGCTGTATATTTAGGATGGGTATAACTATCTGTATATGTTATGTTATGCTCGAATTCAGGACCCCCAAAAGACCACCAGAGACCAAGATCCATGTAAGCAGCAAAGAGGTGTTTATTGCGAGCTAGCTCGGTCCTCCTCCATGCGCACACAGCAACTGGTGACGCTGAGAGGCCCCAAGCCCAGGGTTTGCAGCAGTTTTATACACTCTTGGGGGAAGGCAGGGACTTCACATACATCATAGCATCTCTTAGAAAATCATCACACACCGCTGGAAAATCATAAAACAACTCTAAAACATGATTAGCACATTCACTGGCGGGAACAAGTTAGGTAGGGGTGATTGGTTAGTACCAAAGGGGGATTCCTTTGAACTGATTGGTTTAAGCCACGAGGGGAGTATGTGCTGAACTACATGGTTTCCCAACATGTTATCAACTACCATAAACTACTGGGAGGGTCATCTGGCATCCCAGGTATTTTCCCTGTCTCCTGCTGATTGGAGTTTGCTAGGGGGTTGCTATGGGTCCTCACCTAGCCTGACTGAGTCAGGGACACCTGGCACAGCAGATCTCTCCTGTTATTGTAGATAAATAACTCAGTAGGGTGGGTATGTGCCTAGGAAGACTCTGTTGGTCTTTCCAAGGACAAGGGTCACACCCCCTTCCTTGGACAGGCTTTGCTCTGAGGTAGAGGCTAGTTTTTCACTTACACTTCATTAAAATTTTTACATTAATTGGAGTGTGGCAGCTCACAATTGTAATCCCAGCTACTCAGGAGGCTGAGGCAGGAGAATCACCTGAACCCAGGAGTTCGAGGTCAGTCTGGACAACACAGCAAAATCCAATCTCTGTCTCTCTCCTTTTTGTTGCTCAATTTTTTTTTTTTTTTTTTTACTGATAGGTAGGGCTACACAATCACAGATATTAGAGGCCTGTGAGGATGGCCTTAGGCCTGAGCCTAAGCAATACCATTTTAAAAACTCCAGTTTGAAACCAGCAGTCTCACCAGGCACACCCACAGAGCCCTCCAGTGTAGTCTCCAACAAGTTACTTCCCCTCACCCTGATAAACAGAGTGAAGCCTCTGGCCAGCTGTCCTCTCCTGATAAGACTGAAAGGCAGAAGATCAGGGCGGAGACCACCAGACTAGATGTTTCTGACCCCAGGGTAAATGATGTCATGGAGAAATCTGGTGGCAGCTGATAAGGATTTAAAGGGGGGTCAAAAGCCCCCAAATTTAGTATAAATAATAGAGCTAATGAACAGGGATTCAGCCAGCCAAAAAAAGGATGCACTCAAGCTGGAGAGCCTGATGAGGACCTGACATCCCATCATTTGTCATCGTTTTCCTGATCCTCTGTGTGATCCTGATTCTGTCTTGGCGGAACTCCTCACAGTTCACTCTATGCTATTTCAAGTTCAGTAGGAGACCCCCAACTCTTAAAAAAAAAATGCATCTTGTTGGGATTTTGCATAAGGTTTATGGGTTAATTTGTATGAGAACTGACATCTTAGAATTAAATAATCTTGCTCTGGAGGTGTAGTGAGAAACTGATGTGACTCCATTTTTGAGAAACCAGATTCTACCTTAAGGCCTGTCTAAAGGGAGGGACCGTGACCTTTGTCCTTGGAAAAACCCACAGAGTGCTCTTAGGCACATACCCACCCTGCTGAGTTGTTTGTCTGTAAATAACAGGTGAGATCTTCAGAGCCAGGTGTCCCTAACTCAGTTACGCTAGGTGAGGACCCATAGCAACCCCCTAGCAACCAACAATCAGCGTGAGATGGGGGAAAATACCTGAAATGCCAGGTGACCCTCCCAGTAGTTTTGGTGTTTGATAACATTTAACATTAGGAAACCATGTAGTTAGGGAGTGTAACTCAGTTCAAACATATCCACCACTTGAACTAACCAATCACCCTTACCCGACTTGTTCCTGCCAATGAATGTGCTAATCAATGTTAAGAGTTGTTGTTTGATTTTTCTACGGTGTGATGTGGTGACACAAAGAGTATCCCCCCAAAACCTATAAATCCTCACTGAACAAAGGAGCAGGACAGCTGCATCGGAAATGGTTGTGAGTCCAGGCTCGAGCTTGCAATAAAGACTCTTGTGTGATTGCATCGGATTTGGCTCCTGGAGGTCTACTGGGGGTCCCACAAATCTGACATTACAGTAGTTCAGTGGTAGAGTGCTTGCATAACACACGTAAGGCCTTGGGTTCAATCTCCAGGACTGCAATTTTTTTAAAAAAAAGTGAAGGGGATGAGGTTGTGGCTCAATGGTAGAGCGCCCACTGTGCACGTGTGAGGCCCTGGGTTCAATGCTCAGCACCACGTAAAAATAAATAAATAAATATACTGTGTCCAACAACGATTAAAAAATTATTTTTAAAAAAAGTTAAATGTAATAACCAGCCTCCAAGATGACCCTGCTCTTCTCATCACTTACTATTCACGCCTATGAGGAGTCTCTTCCCACTTGAGTATTGTCAAAATGACACTGGGGGAGGACTCGGGTTGTGGCTCAGTGGTGGAGCGCTTGCCTAGCATGTGTGAGGCACTGGGTTCAATTCTCAGCACCACATAAAAATAAATAAAATAAAGGTCCATCAACAACTAAAAAAAAAAAAGAAAGAAAAGAAATGACACGGGGACTTGTAAGACAAGGCCATTAAAACACAAAACAAAACAAAAACACCCTCTTTGTTCTCTTTCCTAGATCACTTGCTGTAGGGGAAGCCAGCTGCCATGTTTTAAGGTCCCCCAAATACTCCTTAGCCAAACCCCTACAGAAGGAACTGTGGTGTTCCGACAATGCATGCACCATCTTGACTCATTCTCCGACTCCGAGGAAGTCTTCAGATGTCTGCAGCCCTCCTGATATCTACAATGTCCTAAGTGATTCCCATGCCAGAACCACTCTTCCAAGCAGCTCCTGAATTCCTGACCCACATAAACAATGTGGGATAGTAAACGTTTATTATTGTTGCAGGCTGCTAAGTTTTGCAGTAATTTATTATGCAGCAACAGATGATTAAAATACGCAATAAAGCTGTCGTCATTATTATTATAAAGTACTTCCTAATTTTGAGCTGAAATCCATTTTCGTGCAATCTCCACCCTCCCTCCCAGTTCCGTCTTTTTGAGGCACAGGGAAAGAATACATTGTCTGTTCCTCATGGTCAAAATGGAGATAGCTTTTCACGCCAATGATTTAATTCATCAGACATTCGCTGAGAAACAGCTAGTGCCGGTGCCAAACATCAGGGATGCAACGTTAATTAGGATGGGGTCCCTGCTCAGCCACGTACTCACAGCATCACCTCAAGTGAGAAGTGCTGTAACCACGGAGTCTGAGTCCCACATGTGGGGGGTGGGGGTGGGGGATGGGGGTGAGGAATGATAACTTCCAAGAAGTTACAGGCAGGAGACCCCCCACCCCTGCAGTTTTTCCCCCTAGGTCACCCATCTCCTAGAGTCCTCTCCAGCTACCTCCTTCACGATCTTGGTGATTGGTGGCAGCTCGGAACACGCCCTTCCTGTCCCTCCTCCAGGGTGGTCTGACCTGCGCTTTGCAGAGTGGGCAGGCACCTCTTTTTCTGGAATCTCCATTTGGTCCAGGCTTGCCTGAGGTTGTTGGCACCCACATTCTGCAGCTGACTCACGCAGGGCCTACGGGCGTCTGGACAGCACGGTCACTTTTTGCACGAGTCCCTGTTCCACCTCGTCTGCCCCAGCTCTGTACTTCTGTCCTGGCTTTGTTTTTTTACAATATTTTCATGGGTGTTTTGAAGTTCAATCATTGGATTCATGTCGACTGCTAATCTCAGCTCCCGGTTGGCAGGGGCCACGTGGAAGCAAACCATGTCACCAAAAACCCACTTTTGTACACGCCCTGAAAACAGAAACCCTCCGTCCTTCTAAGGCCATTGTGGTTAGGAGTGATTCAGATTTCGCTCAGCTCCAACCAGCCTTCAGAGATCTCACCGGCAAGCGCCCTCTATGAAGGGCTGGCTGGGGTGGGGTGGGGGCAGGGGAGGGCTGCGGTGCTTTGCTAGAGCTGAGCACAGACGGAAGGAAATTAGAAGAGGATGTTTGTCTGGTTCCCCGCGGCTCCCACCTTCCCCGGTCAGGGAGAATCGGGCCATTGTCTAGGTGCAATGCTCGGCTTGTTTATCTTCTTCGACTCAGCTTGGTACAAGGTTTCACTCAGCTTTCCTTTTGCCCAAGAAATGACCACAGGAAGGGGCTGAGGTTTCCCTGCCAAATGTCCAGTCTCTGATCTTCTGTCCCATTTCTCTGCCTTCTTTCCCTATCACTGGTTTCTTTCTTTCTGTCTTTTTTACTTTCTTTTTCTTTTCTTTCTTTCTTTCTTTCTTTCTTTCTTTCTTTCTTTCTTTCTTTCTTTCTTTCTTTTTTCTTTTCTTTTTTTTTTTTTTTGAGACAGGGCCTCACTAAGTTGCTGAGGCTGACCTCAAATTGTGATCCTCCTGCTTCAGCCTCCAGAGTTCCTGGGATTACAGATATGTGCTACCATGCCGGGTCCTATCATTGGTTTCTAATGGAAAATATGAAAAGCAAGCTTCCTCTGGGTCCACCGGAGTCAGCATGTAGTCATGCATCTATGTGTTTATTCATTCAACTAGTGTTTATTGAATACCTACTATGTGCCTGCTTTGTTCTAGGTACTGGTGATGCTAACTGGAAAGACAGCTTCTGACATCAGGAGGTCACAGTTCTTGAAAGAAACCCATCATTATTAGAGACTGCACAGACGTTTCCAGAGGAATTAGAAAAGGCTTCCAGGTAGAAGATCTTAAAGGTAGAGCTGAAGTTGGCTAGGATGATAATAATTACCATGGCTATTATTAAGCATCTTCTATGTGCTGGGCACTGTGTTGAAATCTTTACATATATATCACTTCATTATAATCCTCACAACACTTAAGAGTTAGCAACTGTAATTATTCCAACTTTGCAAATGAGGAAAGTGAGATTTAGAAAGGTCAGCTTGCTCATGATTTTTTTTTTTAAAAACTGAGAATAAATAGCAGAAGTGAAATGTAGATGTAGTCAGGTTTTCCTGACTCTGAAGTCTATTCTCTTACTCAGGGTTGCTGTATGTGGTTGTGCAGGTTCTACACTGAACAACTCCAGTGATGTTCCTGCTCTTACTGATGCCTTATGTGTGGGTAGTGTATCTAGGCAGAAGAACCCTCTTTTGAAATAATGAGAAACAATCTTATATGGGGGAACTGGCTCTGCAGTCATGTCGGGAGCTAAAGAGCTCCTTGAAGACAGGTAGCTCCTCCTTACCTCCTGTGATCTCTTCACCCTAGCAGAACTGGCTGATGGTGTTTTAGGAGAGTTCCTTGAGTTTTGCATTTGGTACAGAACCCAATCCTTCCTTCTTACAGAGCTGGGGAAGGATCTCAGCAGGGTGTGCTGGGATTATAGGCATGCACCACCACACCCTGCACAATACATAAACTTTTGGGAGATGTATTTACATCACAGCACAGGGTAAATGGTCACAGCATGCCAGGCACTCTATAAACACAATTACTTTTATTCTACAACTTTATAAGATGTCACTCTTCACTCTGCTGATGAGGAAACCAAGGTTCAGAGATGCATTGCAACCTACCAAGATCATATGTGTAATAAGCAGCTATGATTCTCATGAAAGTCCCTCGGGTGCCTTCTTCTTGTGACATGCTTCTGTCCTAACATCAGCTCTCAGAAGGTACCAGGAAGAGGGCAGAAAGCAGCCTCCATGGGTCTGGAAGCACCTGAGAACAGTTTTATTGGTGTGATCTTTCTACTTTTTTTATTTTTTCTTATATTTTTCTAGAACCTCTATCATTACTCTCAGAGCTTTGGGGACCCCTCTTAAGTGGAAAGGCTGTTTCTAGACCATTCTACCAGGGATTTTTCTCTCTTTGCAACAGTCTGGTGACACAGAGGAGAATGCATTATTCAATGCTTTTCTGACTTGTCTCCAGAGATTTTATTTTATTTTTTTCCAGGAATCATGCTGTTAAAAATAATATCTTCTAGGGGCTGTGGTTGTGGTTCAGTGGTAGAGCGCTTGCCTGGCATGCGTGAGGCCCTGGGTTCAATCCTCAGTGCTACATATAAATAAATAAATAAAATCCACTTAAGCATCAGAAAGATCAAATAGCACTCTTAAAAAAAATAATATCCTCTATCAAGTAGAGCTCTTGGTTGTATCTGAGTTGGAGTCACTAAAGAGGGTTTAGAAGGGGCTGGGGTTGTAGCTCAATGGCAGAGCACTTGCCTAGCTCATGTGAGGCACTAGGTTGGATCCTCAGCACCACATAAAAATAAACAAAATAAAGGCATTATGTCCATCTATGTCTACAAAAACAAACAAACAAGATTTTGGGTTTTTTTAAATATTTATTCTCAAGTTTTAGGTGGACATGATATCTTTCTTTTACATCTATGTGATGCTGAGGATCAAACCCAGTGCCTCCAGCATGCTAGGTGAGCGCTCTACCACTGAGCCACAACCCCAGCCCCCAAACAAAGTTTAAGAGGAGAACTTATTGGAAACATATGGGCCCAGTAAAATAATTTTTAAAAATGCTATTATTATCGAAATGAGCTTGGGCATCAATGGAAGGAAGGAGCTATAGATGAAAACTTGTTCTTAAAGAACTTTGCTCCCAGGACACACTATCTCCTGCTTCCTTCTGCTGTGTCCTGGAGCTGCCTGCCAATCCTAGGCCTGGAGAGAACAGGCATTGTGCCCCTGGTCCCACCAAGGCTCAGGCAAAGCGGAGGGTGGTTCTGGTGCTAGAGCACAGCCATAGAGCACTTGCCTTGCATGCACAAGGCCTTGGGTTTGATCTTCAGTGTTGCAAAGAAAAGAAAAATGGTGCTCGCCTGTCATCCCAGCAGCTCAGGAGGCTGAGGCAGGAGGATCTGCAAGTTCAAAGCCAGCCTCAGCAAAAGCAAGGTGCTAAGCAACTCCGTGAGATCCTGTCTCTAAATAAAATACAAAATAGGGCTGGGCATGTGGCTCAGTGGTCAAGTGCCCCTGGGTTCAATTACTGGTACACGCCCCCCCACCCCCCCCACCCCCCCCCCCCCCCGCAAAAACAAAGAAAGGAAAAAGGGTTGGTATGTAGTTCAGTGGTACAGCACCCCTGGGTTCAGAGCCCAGGACCTCCCTCTCCTGTGAGTTCTGGAGTGACGCTCTGTACACAGAATTCTGAGAAAGTTTTCATTGTGTTAAGAATCTGTGGAAAAGTGTTTCCAGAGAAAAGTACCAGTGGTTTCACATGAAGGAGCAGCTCTTGGGACAGGCAGGGCCAGGATTCACATGTTGAGAGGAGCAGGTTTGGGCTGTGATGGTGCACCTCCCCCACTGGAGCCGCTGGACACAGGGGGCCTGCAGCAGCCATCAGCTCCAATCCACCCCTCAGATCACAGTTGCTTTCTTTTTCTTCTTTTTATTTCTTCTTTGTCTTTGTTTGTTTGTTTGTTTGGCGTTGGGGATTGAACCCAGGGACTGGTACATGCTACACTTTCAACCCACAGAAAATATTTTTTATTATTCTACTGTTTGCACCCTGTGTGGGAACAGCATGTCTAATCTATTAAATCAAAGAGAAAAGATAATTCACTGATAGACCATCCAAGTTTCTCCATTTAAAATTTAAAAGTAATTTAACTATAGACAGCATCAGATAGACTAAGCGGACCTCTATAAAAACTAGGGTTTTAGGATTGGGGATGTGGCTCAGTGGTAGTATTTGCCTAGCATGCATGAGGTCCTGATTTGATCCTCAGCAACACACATATATACACACACACACACAAAATAAAAGGTTTTGTCTATTTAAAAAGTCTCTCTTTAGCCAGGCACGGTGGCATACACCTGTAATCTCAATGATTCAAGAGTCTGAGGCAGGAGGATGGCAAGTTTGAGTCCAGCCTTAGCAACTTAGCAAAATCCTGTCTCAAAAAATAAAAAGGGGCCTGGGGTTGTGGCTCAGTGGTGGAGCGCTTGCCTAGCCTAGGTGAGGCACTGGGTTCGATTCTCAACATCACACATAAATAGAAGTCAATTGACTTATATTTAAATCATTTTTTATTTTTATTTATTTTTTTTAAAGAGAGAGAGAGAGAGAGAATTTTTTAATATTTATTTTTTAAATATTACACAACATCTTTATTTGTATGTGGTGCTGAGGATCGAACCCAGGCCACACGCACACCAGGCGAGCGCGCTATCGCTTGAGCCACATCCCCAGCCCTAAAACATTTTTTAAATAAATAAATAAAATAAGATAAAAGAGTTGAGGATGGAGTTCAGTGGTAGCATACCTCAGGATTCAATCCCCTAGTACCTAAAAGGAAAAAAAGAAAGAAAAGTGTCTCCTTGTTGGGATTGTGCAGCTTCTGTTTGCCTTCTGCACTGGGTTGTAGCTGGCCCCAGCACAGCTGGCCCAGCTGCATTTGGCCTCACATGATTTAGGTAGAAGGCAAATCCAGATGTGTCAGGTGAGTGACAGGAAAAGCCAAGTGCTCTGAAATCCCGTAAAGTTACGAAGTGCCTATGAACGTCTGTTACTGTTACAAAGATAGATTTTCTGAGGACAAACAAAAGGTGATTCTTTCCCACTGGATCTGGACCCCGCAGCTGGGAGCCTGAAAGTTTGTTCATAAGCAGGTCACTTTAATCAGGGCAGGAGGCCACAGGCTCCTTCTTAGGAAGCCTCCCCAATGTTGGTCAGGAAATGTCACCTTCTAAAATGAAAATGAAAATGAATCATACCTTATAAACTATGCTAAATGATGACTCGTGAATGTGCTTCTGGGCTTTCTCTAATATCAGCAAGGGGACTAAAATATAAATTGTGATTCAATGACTGTAGCAGGCCTGAATTAATTCACCCCTGTGGTGGCGAAATTTGTCAGCACGCTGGCTGCCTCGCATCCAAACCCTCCCTCTTATCTGGAGGAGTTTCCCACTGAATGAGTCACACCAGGCCTCACCTCCCACTAGGGAAGCTGAAAGGTCCAGAGACCCACCTCTTCCCCCAACATGCTCTTAGTGGGACAAAGGGAAATGACAGGCTGGCCAATCAGATGCTCTCTTTCTAGACCTTCAATTCCCAATAAATGAGGCAAAGATGAATGCAAAGTTAGAATCTGTGTGCCTTGGCAGGAGTTAAAGGAGCCATCCTGTTAGGATTATTTCTACTAAAAGAGGATTATCCTGTATTCTGCTCCTTAGACCACATCCCCATCTTTTTATTTTATTTTAGTTGTAGATAGAGACAATACCTTTGTTTTATTTATTTTTATGTGGTGCTGAGGATTGAACCCAGTGCCTCATAGATGATAGGCAAGAGCTCTACCACTGAGCTCCAGCCCCAGCTCCCCCCCATTCCAATCTCTGTGTGTGCATCCATGCATGTGTATGTGTGTTGGCGAATTTTCAATATATAATACACTTTTTCTTATCCTTTTTTTTTTTTTTTTTTTTTTCAGTGCTGGGAATTGAAACCAGGGCTTTACGCCTGCTGGGCTAGTGCTCTGCCACTGAGCTACATTCTCAGCCCTTATAATACATTGTTGTTAACTGTAGTCACCGTAACTGTATCTTAATTTTTGTCTGGTTCTCTGGCTTCTTACAAATTCTTAGTATTTGTATAATTCCCTTCTGCTTATAATAATCAGATTTATTTTCTGCTGCTTGAAATCAAAGATTAATTGATATGTGTTTGGGATGTGCAATCCCAAGTTGTTCCAGGTGTTGTAGAGGTACCAAGATGCCACATACTACACATGAACATGAACATTTGAGATGGGCAGTGAGGCAGGCCTGGGTTCAAATCTTGGCTCCGTCATCTAGCTGGGTAAATGTTCACGTGTTCCTTATCTTCTCTGGGCATCATTTCCTTATGTTTAAAATGGAAACGCTACTTATAAGATTGTTATGAGGATCAAATGAGATAATGGCTTTAAATGACAAACATTGATAAGGGTCATGACGGTTTTCTTTTCTTTTCTTTTTCTTTTTCTTTTTTTTTTTTTTTAACTTCAAGGAATCTGTTGTCCTGTAGTCTGGCTTAGAGTCACTAGTTACTCACAAAGTTCTATTGTAGAGATACAGATAATGTAACAAAAGGCTGTCATCTACATGGGAACTAGAAATGGCAATTCACAGACATTTTTCAGGATCCTATTATGTGACAGGGTCTCCACTAAGCATGATTTTAATGGTATCTAATGGAGGGAGGGGAACGCTGTATTTGGAAGAAATACATATCCTTTAAAAGAACAAGATTTATTTTGCAGCCTAAAAGTAAATCATCTCAAACTATCCCTTTTCTTTCTTCAACAAATGGGCTTCTGAATGCTAGCCATTTTACTTTCTTGGAAACCATACAGCCAGGAAGCAGATATCCTGTAAGTGGGGTTATTGTGAATCATTTTCCAGATTCTGGGCTTTCATGAAAATATTAAGTTGCTAAACTTGCAGAGAGAAATCAGCTCCAACACTGCCATTTGACCCCACTAAGAAGCAGGCAGCCTGTAAGACCCTCTTTATGCAGAGGCATGCACACACTTGAAGTCCTTTTTAGCAGATACTGTATGCCAGGCACTAGGCCAGGCATGAGGGATCCGTGGGTGAGTCATAGTAGATGTCTGGGATGGGAATGTAGCTGTCTTGTTGAATACTCTATGTGAGAAAGAGGCTATTCATCAAAGCATTGCATACATAGTGATGCGGTGACAGATGATGCTAAGTACCCTGGGGGAGATGTTAGGAGATCTATGAGATTATGGAATAGATGACATTGACCTAGTCTAGAGGGTTTAAAGTTTTCACGAGAAAACACGTTTGAGCTGTGATCTTAAGGATGAGAGGTAACTAACTGTATGAAGAGAGAAGAAAGACGCAGGTCAGGCATAGAGGAGAGCACAGATTAAGGATCTCTGGTGGGAAAGAGCAAGACCCGAGTACTTACCTTCTAAGGTCTTGTCAGAAACACACAAAATACTACCTATAGCATTCAGTAAATATAAACTGATGGAACAGATAATAATGTTAATAAAAACTAACATCTGTTAAGCCTTCATTGTGCTCTAAGAGTTTTTAAAACATGTTAATTAGCACTAGATACAATAGAAAAGAACCCCCAACTTTCTGTGGCTTAATGCCACACAGGTTCTTTTCTTCCTCTTCCCACAAAAAATGTGGGTCTGGCAGCTCTCCTGGGCAGTCTTCGCCAGGCTGTGATTCAGGGATCCAGGCTTTTTCTCTTTCCCTCTCCTCCTCCTCCTTATCGTTTTGCAGTACTAGGAATTGAACCCAGGAGCACTTTACCGCAGAGCTATATCCCCAGCCGTTTTTATTTTTTATTTTGAGATAGGGTCTTGCTGAACTGTTGAGGCTGGCCTTAAATTTGCAATGCCACAGAGTTACTGGGATTACAGGCATGCACCATCATATGTGGTTGATCTAGGATCTAGTTTCCTCTCTAGCTCATTTAATTCTCCTTGAAGTTCAGACTTCTAGATTTTTCCTGTATGACTGTCCAAGGAGTAGAGAAGATTCTGTGGGACATTTTGGGGATAGACTTGTTAATTGGCATAATTATACGTGTCCTTCTTCAATTAGCCAGAACCCTGTCATCTGGCCCCTACCTAACTGCCACAGAGATCAAGAAAGGTAATCATCCTGGGTGCAGTGTGTCTCTAGAACCTCCTCTCTTACCCACTGACAATATTTGCTAATAAATCTTTATCAAGAACCAGACTTAAGTGTTCATTTGGCAAGGTACTATTCTGGATGAAGCACTAGCAAAATTAGACAGAAATGGTCACTAGATTTGGAAGCTTATACCCAAAGAAACTATTCTGTCCAAGAAACCCTCAAACAGAATAATCTGTTGAAGAAGACCATAAACCTAGCAATGATCATCAATTACCTGGGAGTAAAGGAGCACAGTAAGAGATGTCAAGTCTCGGAGGGCTCTCATGTGGTTTGAATAGGCAGTCTATCTAAGATAACCATGTGCTAACATATTTTCAGTTCTGCCATTCCATTTATTTGGAAGTTATGAATAAAAGTATGAGGGGGTGTGGGAGGAGATATTTATATTGTTCAAAGTGGGTTCAAATAAAATTGACATACTACAGACCAGGAACAGGAAGTTATTTACCAAGGGCTGAATTTAAGCCTTGGGTTCAATCTAAAGCACTTAAACAAACAAACAAACAAAAAACGCTGTGCTTGCTAGTAGCCCCAAGACTCTGGATAGGACATGGAGATTATTTGGAGTGATGTGAGTGACAATAAATAACAAAAGCAGGTAAGGCTTTTGGAGGTTTCCTCTTAATGCAGACTGCAATATGCATTTTACCTGATTTTTTTTGGGGGGGTACTGGAGATTGAACTCAGGGGTGCCTGACCACTGAGCCACACCCCCAGCCCTATTTTGTATTTTATTTAGAAACAGGGTCTCACTGAGTTACTAAGCACCTCATCGTTGCTGTGGCTGGCTTTCAACTTGCAATCCTCCTGTCTCAATCTCCCGAGTCACTAGGATTACAGGCATGGGCCACTGTGCTCAGCCCATTTTACCTGATTTTAATTATCACAGTCTTTTTTTGGATCATGTATCCCTGTAGGTTCCAACTGCCAAAGGTCACATTGTAGGTATGTGGCCATCTGGAATTCAAATAGTCCTTCTAGCTCCAGAGTCCATGCTGGAATAGATGCATCTGAGAGGTTTCAAGATGTTTGTCTTTATGTAGTGAAACATAGAAGACAGTCAATTAATTCCCTTAACAGGCTGGATGTTAAATACTTTCTCCTTTACCTTTGCTCTGGGCTCCCACTTGGAGAATAAACCTTTGCATTCTTAAAGACCATCTGTTTGTTTCTCTTAGACAGCTTGGCCAAGAAGAGCACTAACTCCTAGAAAGTGCCTACCCATAGCCAAGGTGAGCCAAATGAAAAGCCGGTTCCATTTTCTCCAGAATGACAGTTCATTTAATTCCAGCAATAAATTGGCTTCCAGGGAGAAAGGACTGTTTAAAGGTCTGTGTCAATTACATGGATATTATGAAATTCATGATATGACTAATCCGGTGGCTGAACCTATGATTATCTGACACGATCCAAGAATATTCAGTGTAACAGGCTCTCTGCCTCCCTTCAAAGAGAAGTCACTGCAGATGACTTCTCTCCTTTCCTGATCTCCTCTATCAAAGACAGTAAAATAGCTTTTGAATTAAACTCAGTCTCCTAAAAGCTATAAAGACTATTTTATATTGATGACTCTGGTCTTGGGGATTCCACAGTCTGTTTCTTTATATAACTTGAAGTACCATAAAGATCTTCAACCCTGAAGACCTCCTTTGGTGATTTGTATATCTTTTCCTATAATTACTCTGTGATTAGACTGTAGGGCATCATAGCAAGCCTGTTGCTTCCCAAATCACTCTTTATTTATTTGGGGACACTTTGTGATTTCTTTTCCTCTTAAGAATACTTTGTAACGAAAACCCACTTGTAATAAGGACTTATTAACATTCTCATTTTGCAAATCCAGATATAAAAATAAATATTGCCCAAACTCTGAAGTCAGTGACTTTGTTTTTGGTGGTTCCTATGCATTAGAGGCCATGCTCTGTGTCCTGTGGTCCTGCTTCTCTAGCCAAAGCTAATTGGACCAAGGATTGATGACTGATTCAAAAGCTGCCATCTGTAGGCTAGACAGTAACTAGTGAGATGTCCTCATGCAACAGCATGGCAGAAAAGGGGCACCCAGGGGCTGGGATTGTGGCTCAGTGACCGAGTGCTTGCCTCGTACATGTGAGGCTCTGGGTTCGATCCTCAGCACCACATAAAAATAAAATTAAAATAAAAAATAAAAAATAAATGCCCTCATTAAAAAAAAAAGAAGAAAGAAAAAGAAAGGGGGCACCCATTCTATGGGGATGACTGACTGCTGGACAGTAAAGAACAGGAAGCAGCAACAAGTCTATAGAGTCTTTAGCAAAAGGCACCTGCTGCTGAGGGTGCATAAGGTGAAGAGAGCTCTTTGTTGTATCTGAAATGCCTGTTGATTTTCTTGATTTCCTATTTTTGCTTTTCCATATAACCTCTAGTTAGCCCCCATTGACGAAGGAAACTAGAACTCAGTCTCTTCTTACCTGTGATAGGTTGCATAAGCCTTAATCCCCAGAATCTGTGGATGTTACATTATATGGCAAAATCACACTTGGAAAATGTGACTAAATTAAGGATCTTGTGTGATGGAAAGACTCTTCTATATTATCCTGGTGGGCTCCGCCCAATCAACGTGTCCTTAAAATAGGGAGGTAGAAGAATCAGAGTCTGTTGGAGGAGATATTGTCATGGAACAAGAGGCCGGAGTGATGGGAGGCAGGGGCCAGGAGGCGAAAGGGAGGAAAGTGGACTCTCCATCAAAGCCTCGGGAAGGAACCAATCCCAGAGACACTTTGCTAAATCCTGGTGTAACTGATTTTGGGCTTTTTACCTCTAGAACTACAAGATAGTCAATTTGTGCTGTTTTAAGCCACTAAATTTAAATTAAAGCAGCCAGAGAGAATAATACACCACCTGACTAAGCCAAAGGTCCAGCATTTTTTTGGGGGGGGGGTGGGTGGGTGCTGGGGTTTGAACACAGGGACTTGTGCATGTAAGGCAAGCACTCTATATCCTCAGCCCAGAGGTCCCCCATTTTCTTGTGCTCTTTTATTTCTTCTCTCTCTCTCTCTCTCTCTCTCTCTCTCTCTCATGATTGAACTCAGGGGCATTTAACTACTGAGCCACATCCCCAGGCCTTTTTTATTTTTATTTAGAGACAGGGTCTTGCTAAATTGCTAAGTGTCTCGCTAAGTTGCTGAGGCTGGCTTTGAACTCACCATCCTCCTGCCTCAGTCTCCCAAGCCACTGGGATTACAGGCAGAAAATAAGAACCTTAAGCACTTGATAGTTCTGCCTGGTACCTTAGCAGTGTGGAAAGTTCTCTGATCTGCTTTGAAGAGGTCATTACATTTTGCTAGGAGGACCTAAGAGGGAAAAAAATGGCCTTAGAGTAACAAGAGAGTTGTCAATGGGCACATACTCAAGAGACTACAGCAGAAGATCAGTCTTTGGAAGGAGAAAGAATTTGACATTATGATTTAAAAACTACTGTCACCACCACCAAAACCAGGTAAGAATAACAGTGGAACTGCAACCGCACTTCACCCAGGCTTGTCCCAATCACACATTCATTTTTTATTAATTTCCAATCTGTCTGGATCTCAATGATGTTGTTAATTCCTTCTTTCATGGCATGCTCATCATTGGAATTGAGCACATACTGGGTAACATCCTATAAGTGAGTACATTAACGACTCTACATCACATACCAAGCCGAGTACTGACACGCATACACTGGCTTTTCAGCCCACCTTTCACACCCATTATAATCTTCAGAGGGCTGGGGATGTGGCTCAAGCGGTAGCGTGCTCGTCTGGCATGCGTGTGGCCCAGGTTCGATCCTCAGCACCACATACAAAAAAAACCAAAGATGTTGCGTCTGCCGATAACTAAAAAATAAATATTAAAATTCTCTCTCTCTCTCTCCTCCTCTCTCACTCTCTCTTTAAAAAAATAATAATAATAATTTTTAGAGAACACTGCCAGCTAGGCTCTCCTGTGATCCTCCAGAAAGATCAAGTGAGGATTCTCTTCTGTAAAACTTCAAGTTTAATGAGTCTATTCTGCTAGTTCCTCATAAAAGGCTTTCTGCTACCAAAGAAGATTGAGCCTTAGAAAGCAAACAATAAAACAAAAAACAAAAAACCCCAGCCAGGCACCGTGGCACACACCTAAAATCCCAGCAGCTCAGGAGGCTGAGGTAGGAGGATCACAAGTTCAAAGCCAGCCTCAGCAACTTGCAAGGCCCTCAGCAACTTAGTGAGACCCTGTCTCTCAAAAATAAAATATAAAAAAGGGCTGGGGATGTGGCTTAATGATTAAGTACCCCTGGGTTCAATCCTTGGTACTAAACAAACCAAACTAAACAAACAAAACCCAAAATAACAACAACAAAACAGGTTTCCATTCATGTGGTATTTAGTTTGAAAAGACAAATTTTTCATAGTGATTTTCTTTTCTTTTTCCCCCACTTTGGTACTGGGGATTGAACCCAGGGGCCTTAACCATTAAGCCATATCCCCAGATTTTTTTTTTTTCACATTTTATTTAGAGACAGGGTCTCTTAGGGCCTAGCTAAGTTGCTGAGGCTGGCTTTGAACTCTCGATCCTCCTGCCTCAGCCTCAAGGGATGCTGGGATTACAGGAGTACACCACCACTCCTGGCTTATATGTACTTTTCTTTATCCCTTAGTAGCCTGAATATGCTTAATAAAGAAAACTTTATTACTGTAATACTAAGGATTATTTGGATAATTACTGTATTGATCATTCTAATAATTACTGTGTCCTTAGTTGCAGACAACAGAATTCACTCTAGCTATTTTTAACAGAGAGGGATTACAGCAAGTTATTAGGTAGTTCACAGGATTTCCAGTAGTTCCAAGGAAATAGGTTAGTATACCACACAACCAGAAACAATCCTAGGAGAAATGCCCAGTCAGAAACAGAAATGTTCTCATGGAAACCCCAATTCTGCTGCTTACTGGTCTGTCAGTACCTATGATGCTAGGAGCTGGGCACTGGAACTTCTAACAAAGCTCTTCCACCATGGTGGTTACAAAAGGACATAGCCACCTACATGCAGTTGCCACTTCACCTGAATCACTTCCACCTTCCTAGAACATTCTCTGAGCAGAAGAACCTGGGTCACATGCAGAAACTCAGCTGCTAATGAGTCAAGGCACAGTGGGTTTTAGAAAGAGTCAGAGTAGATATCATGCAGACTTACCCTTAAAACTGGTCACAATGCCCATATCTATTTCAGTAATTTATGTAATAGAATGGTGGCAATTAGGAGAAACATAATGAAATACTAGCTAGCAATTTTGAGCTCTTTCTTTGTGTCCAGTCTTCTGTGCATTGTCTCAACTCAATCCTCAAGGCAACTCTGTGGATAGGTACTATTCCTATCCTTGAATTATAAGTGAAGACACTGAATCAGAGGATTCCAACTCAGGGCTGTCTGAAATGAAAGTCTGTGTTTCAGTTAGTGTATTGATGATGCTTTATTTATTCTTAGTTTTTAGTCTCTCTGGGAGGTCAGCTTGCCTTGCTAGTCTGATACTTGGGTAAGTGGAAAAAGAAATGAGATATCCTGAATGTGCAATGTGAAGGAGAGCACCCATCTGACCAGTCCTGGGTTACATTACCTTTGTGTCTGATCTAAGGTGACCAGGCTAATGAGAGGTCATGCACCAAATGGAAAAAAACAACAATAACAACAATAAAAAAAAAATTCACCTTCGAAGAGAATGGAAAAAGCATTAAAGTTCTATGTGCAGTACAGCTGCTTCAGAAGACTTTATCTGAAAGCGGACATGATCATTTAGAACCTTAACTCTAGGCAAAACTTAAATGATTTTCTTCTATTTCTTCATTTCCAAAGACAGAGCCAGCCAGGCAAGACAGAACGAGCGGTGTTGCACAACGATGGCTGCATTTCCAGCCTCCAGGCCCAGGAGCAAGTGCAATGAACATTCCAACGTGTGAATCATTTCCTCACCGTATAAGCCCTGCAGCATCTTATTGTGATTACAAGGGCCCGACTAACAGCAGCGTTCTTAATGTGAAGTGTATACATTGAAGGTGTACAGAAAAGTCTTCAAAGTCATCAATTCAAACATTCCACAATGCATGGAGCCCACTGAATTATAGAATGGGCGAGCAGACACTTTCAAAGAAGCCTCTGATTCAGTGTCCTCCCACCTCTTGTTTCTAAATTAAAAACCAAAAACCAATTCCACTGTAGCCATGCTTTAATTTCATTCTAAACTTGTGTCATCCTGTTGAATTGGGGCCCACAGTGAACAGGGCTTAGCAGATCCCTGGACCTTCTGGTATTTGGTATAAACACAATATCTGCTCTGGCCTGGCCTCCTTTGAACTAAGGTATTTTCTGTTTTTGCATAAGTCCTTTTTTAAAAAGGACTTTTATATTTTGAGATATGGTCTTGTTAAGTTGTCCAGGCTGGGAGTGTAGCTCAGTGATAGAGTGCTTGCCTAGAATGTGCAAGGACTTAGGCTCAATCCCCAGCTTTGAAAATGCTTTTATAAATCATACCTAATTAGGCAGGAGGATCACAAGTTTGAGGCTAGCCCCAGCAACTTAGCAAGACCCTAAACAACTTAGAGAGACCCTGTCTCAAAATAAAAATAATAAGGGCTAGGGATGTTAATGTTCCCTGGGTTCAGTCCCCTGTACAATAAATAAATAAGTAGATAAATAAATAAATAAATAAATAAATAAAATCATACTAATCTAAAAGCTAGTGATTTTCTTTGTTTTAAAAGCTAGTTATTTTGAAATAAGGACAGCCAGGATATGAGGCTTGTTTCAGGAATTCTGTCCAAGGTATGGGCAACTAGTAACAGGTAATATGATTGATCACTTATGCTATATATGTGTGTATATATAGGTGTGTGTGTGTGTGTGTGTGTGTGTGTGTACATATGTACACACACTTCTATCTATCTATCTATCTAGTGAATTTTGAAAAAAACAAAATAAAGTCACCACTATGAAGCAGATTGAAAAAGTAATTCCATGGGCTGGGGTTGTGTTGCCTAGCATGCGTGATGCATTGGGTTCGATCCTCAGCACCACATACAAACAAGATGTTGTGTCTGCTGAAAACTAAAATAAATAAATAAATAAATATTAAAATTCTCTCTCTCTCTCTCTCTCTCTCCCTCTCTTCTCTCACTCTCTCTTTAAAAAAGAAAAAAAAGACCCATCAACAACTCAAAAATATTGACAAAAATAAGTAATTGCATTTTACTAATGACACTGAGGTGCAGAAAAGTGAAGTTGCTTGGCTTAGACCATCAGTTTACACCTGGTCAGGTTCCAAACTCAGCTTATATTGCTGTGTTGCCTCACAGAACAGGGAGCTGGGTGCCCTAGATTGAGGGCCTGTGTTTGGGAGTAGGAGATTTCAGTTACTTCCACTGATCTTCTTCAGGTTACCCAGCATCAAGTACTCATTCTCAAAGACTATCCATTCATCTGCTGTTTTGGCAGTGATGGTCCAGGTCTGCTGATTAACCAAGCGTTATGGTAGGGACACATTTATTGTGAGGACTCATCTGCGTGGGGACACAGAGGCCACTTGCTATGAAGTTATTCGTGATCTGAAAACCCTCTGGGTCTCAGGCCATGTCCCTAAGTCATATTCTTTTTTGCTCCTGAACTGCAGGGCTAGGCTACCTACTTTTTTTTTCTTTTCTTTTTTTGTTTTTCAGAACTGTGGATTGAACCCAGAGGTACTTTACCATTGACTGACATCCCCAGCCCTTTTTTAATTTTTTTAATTTGAGACAGGGTCTCACTAACTTGCTGAGGCTGGCCTCAAACTTGTGATCCTCCCACCTCAGTCTCCTTTTTCACTGGAATTACAGGTGTGCATCACCATGTCCAGCATGAGCTATCTACTTTCTGATCCATGTTTACATCCCTGGTCTCACCTGGTTCCTTTCTCCCAGACCTGTGACTGACTAAAACATAATTTATTCTCTTCTTCCACCCCACTATACTGCCTCTAGGGAAAACAAAAACAAAACAAAACCCAGAGATCTCCATTTGAAATTTCCAGTTTTGTTTGTTTGTTAACAACTATGAAGAGGTCATTAATATTGTCATTTTCTTTAGCCATCACTAAATAGAAAGTTTACCTTACTACTAAATACCATTTTTTCTTTTAGTACCAGGGATTGAACCCAGGGGTACTTAACTACAGAGCCACATCCCCAGGCCCTTTTTATATTTTATTTTGAGATGGGGTCTTGCTAAGTTGTTCAAGGCCTTGCTAAATTGCTGAGGCTGGCTTTGAACTTGAGATCCTTCTGCCTCAGCCTCCTGGCCCATACATCATTCAAAGTGCTTTACAATTCTTAACTCATTAACCACCTTATGAGATAGATACTTGTAACAACCTTATGAGATAGATACTATCATTATATGTGTTTTATAGATAAGAAAACTGAGGCACAGAGTGATTAAGTAATTTGGCAAAAGGTATATTTGCCAATAAGTAACAGACCTCCTCTTCAAAACCAGGATCATCTAGCTCCAGTGACAAGCTCCTAACCCACTATACACTGATGGTTCCCGTCAGAAAGTGGTTAACAGAAGACAGCAGGCCCAGAGAAGGTCCAACGATGTAAGTCTTCTTTATGCTACTTCTCAACTTGCAAATGCTTCTGATACTTCCTTCTGGTTTGTGCTGCTGGACTCTTTCACTGCAGTGTCTTTACACACCCCAGATAGCAGGGGCTCCTTGGGAGGCGATGGTCATTCTTAGAAAGGTGGATACTGACGGGTACTCTGCCAGACTCTTCCCAGATCTTTTTATCATTTTGTTTCCAATGGCCTGCATCTGTGACTTTTCATGGGCAATTCACCCTGGGGCTGCTGGAACAGCTTTTCCCTTAAGAGTTCTAGCAGCACCTGGTAGCTTTCATCCTCCTCATGTGGCTCTTAGCTGATGACCAAGGGTGAGATACTCCCTTGTCTTAGGTTGAAACAGACTCAGATGTGATTTTCCCTGGAGTCCCCTGCAGAATCAGACTGAGTCTGGATAGGCTATTCCCTTTCTTTCTTTCCCATTTTCTGTACTGACTTCTTTTGGGAGCCCTTTCTTAATAAATCACTAGTACACATGTCCTCATCTCAGGCTTTGGATCTGGGGAACCCAATATTAAAAAAAAATTAAAATAAGTATGCCTGCAAGCTTAAAAGGAATAGTTAGTGCTGGTTTCAATGTAATGTATCAAAGCCCAGCCTGTTCCTTCTTAGCATCCTAAAGAATTTAATGCTCAATTTAGCATTTTATTTACATTCCTCTTTTTTTTTTAAGAGCTAATCAGTCCCAATCTTTATGTTGCTCTTTCTTTTCTTCGAAAGGTTTCTGTTATATTTCCTCTTTCTAGGGACTAATTGGTAAGGAATGCCTTAAACAGAGTTTAAGGAGTTGTGTGGCTCCAAACCCCACATCCATTTTCAGGAAGCAATATCACAAATTATTCTTTGGCCCTCAACACACAGAAACACACAAATGTGCACCCACACATGCACACTCATGCACACACACAAGTCATGTGCATGCATCCCCATGCAAAATCACATACTCACATGAGTGTACACATGTGCATACACGTGCATGCACAAATCATTTGCACGTGCATGCGTACACTCACATGCATTAGGATACAGTTTTTTGCCTGCCTGCCTAAGCAGTTCTCTGTAGAATTTCCTATGGTTCTTTTTACTTGTGTGGCTTCCTGTTAGAGTATGATGGGCTCTGATGCCTGTCAACAGAGTGGCAAGTGTGGAATTGAACCAACTTACATATTTTTTAATGTAATAAGAAAAACAGAAGGCACTGAGAGAAGGAGGCAAGTTGTACAATCTCTTTGGGCAGCTTTAAAACACAACCAGCTTGTTCACTCATTCTGAAAGTTTTTCAAAAATCTAAGGGAGCACACAAATTTATTTTTAAACAAGGTTTATTATAGCTGTCATATTAATGTTAAGTCAGACTTATACTATGGTAGTTTCTGAACAAAGCTATCTTTATATTGTATTGTGTATACATTTTAAAATGCATTGAAGGGATGTGGCTCAGGGTAGTATACTTGCCCAGTATGGGAGAGGCCTTGGATTCCATCTTTAGCACTGCAAAAAAAGAAAAAATAAAATGCACTGAAGCTCCTTTAGTGTGTATTTATGTAATGGAGCAAAATTTTACATTTTAAAAGATACAGAAGTTTAGAGTTGTTGAATCTATTTTTATGACACGTTATTGATCACATCAAAAATTTATTCCCTTTATAGTCTTGAGTCAAGAACATTAGTTCTAATGACTATAGTATTTATATGAGAAAATATTATCTCATCCTGTGACATTGGATACAATAGTTAGATGTATCCACAGGCCATGTGGTAAGGTAGTTTGGGTTCAAATTTTGTTCCAATTTAGTACTGTGAATGGTTCCCTCGGAAATCTCAGTCTACTGACCTATAAAACAGAAATGATAATAACCAGCACACAGAGATGTTGTCACATGGCCTCTAACTACTCATGAAGTGCTTAGTGGCACAAAGTGGGAAGACGATGATGATGTTGATGTGTGAGAATTCCTCACTTCCTCTTTTCATCTCTTCCCCTTAGCAGGACTCACACCTGCCCTCCTGTCAATTTGAACATTTCCTTCAGTACTCATTATTTTTAGTATTTTGATAATAATCGTTCTTCATATAGTACAAGGATGAGGTACCTTGTATCATGTTAATGAGACAAAGTTTCCTGTCTGTGAAACAGGCCAGTAAAATGAGATGGAGGGGCTGGGGATGTGGCTCAAGCGGTAGCGCGCTTGCCCAGCGTGCATGCGGCCCGGGTTCAATCCTCAGCACCACATACAAACGAAGATGTGTCCGCCGAGAACTAAGAAAAAACAAATAAATGTTAAAATTCTCTCTCTCTGTCCCCCTCTCTCACTCTCTCTTTAAAAAAAAAAAATGAGATGGAAGTCCACCTTATTGAATCCCAACTATGTTCCTAGTGCTGTGCTGAAGAATCACAGATCCTAAATTTTCTAAGTCACCACTACTTTAAAATAGTCTCAATTTTTAGCTCTAAAAATATAGCTTCTAATTCCCATGAGAACTTTGAGAAGTCTTGCAGAAGATACTTAAAAGGGGGGGACGCTCAAGGACAGACAGACCTTTGGAGAATTCTCTACCCACACTTTCCATTGTGACTCTAGGGAATTAAATTCTCCAAGACATTTCACTTTTTCTCTACTAAATTTTAATTTACTTTCCAATTGTGCCAGCATGTCTAGTTAAGTAAGTTGTTCCATCTCTATAACCTGGCAGGGGGTAGGGGGACATTATAGCAGAAGGGCAGGTGACTCACCTTATTTCCTGCTCCTCAGTGAGGCCAGTATGACTTTTTCCCCTTCTTAAAAAATTATAAGACTGTGGGAAACCTCTTCATGTTGCTGGAAACTTCTGGGATGGATCTATCCCCTTGTCTCTCTATACAATTTCTCCTTCAGACTGGGGAACTCAGGAAAAGTGTCTACCATGCTTGAACAACCTCTGAAGACCCATCAGAGGTAGAAGAAGTTGGGAAGGGGCTTGGGCTCACCAGGGGACAGTGGGTGGGAGTCACTCTGGTCAGTCTGCTTTTTTTGGTCTTCCCTTTAATGTGAGCTGCAACAGATATAGGACAACACTTCCCACTCTTGGAGAAATGAGAGCAGCACCAGAAAATACAGACATAACAAAGAACTGGCTGCCTCCCTTCCTTTCTCTGACCATAGCCTCCTTCTGCAACTAAGTTGTTAGTAAGAAAACCAACCAGGAGCTCTTTTTGGAGAAAAGGAGAGCAGCCATGATAAAAGATAACTCCTAATGCTGGGCAAGGGTGCTTTGGTTTTTTAATTTTTTACTGATTGGAATATGCAGCACCATATGGTGAGAGCCCATGGTGGAGCAGAGCAGCTGTCCTCATCATCCCAGGAAGTACAGTGAGGAACACACCTGAGTCCCACAATCCCCCTCTGGGGCCTGCCCCCATGACCTAAGGACCACTTCCTAAAGGTTCTACCTTCTCTTAATTGCACCGTCCTGGGACCAAGCATTTAACCCTTTATCACATGAGCCTTGGGAGACATTTACGATTCAACTATAGGGCTGGGTTATTGCTAGTGGGACAGCGTTTGCCTGGCATGTGTGAGGCCCTGGGTGCACCACCAAAAAAAAAAAAAAAAAAAAATCTTGATCCAAAGCCAGGCATTCAGTGCACATGTGCTTATAGTCTTAGCTACTTAGGGAGGCTAAAGCAGGAGGATCACTTATCACTTGAGACCAGGAGTTCCAGGCCAGCCTGGTCAACATAGTGAGACCCCCATGTCTTTAAAAAAAAAAAAGAAAAGAAAAGAAAAATCCAACTGTAACAGGTTCCCTGTGGCACTTACCTTCAATAGGTATTCATGAAGGAGGGGAGGAAAAAATGATAGAATGGTCTGTAAAGAAAGTTTGGTCTGGGGCTGGGTTTGTGGCTCAGCGGTAGAGCGCTCACCTAGGGCGTGGGAGGCCCTGGGTTCGATCCTCAGCACCACATAAAAATAAATAAATAAAAAGTGCCATGAAAAAAAAAAAGTTTGGTAGATTATATTGCTAAAGACTGAAGCACTCCCCCGTTAATTACTACACAGAGAGGAAGGAACCTCTTTTTTTTCCCAGCTGTGTGTAACTCACCATTTTAATAACTAAACCAGAGCACCACGTAGGATGAGTCCTTGTGGTAGTTTTCCTTACCAAGGCAGTTGATAACAATCAGCCTGTAACTAATTGTTTCTAGCTGCTCCTCTTTGATTCATCAATCAAAACAAATTTACTACCGATCTCCTAAGGTTTGGTATTGCTAGAGCTAGAAGCCTGAGATGAAGATAAGATGACTATGCATGCTTAAAGGTCAGAGGAGTAAGAATTGGAGTGGTCAGGCAAGTTCAGTATGAAGAAAAATTCAGACAGAAGAAAAATTATTTCAGGCCCAGATAAAAGGACTCAAGGCAGAGTTTGGCTCTCATTTCTTTTTGTGGCTCCCTCTCCTGGTACAATGTTTTGTTCTAATAGTAAAGATGATGCTACTACTACTTCTGGTAATTTGTTAATTGTAAAAGTACTTATGATAAATAGCTCAAATAAGCCTAGGCCTCACTTGGGTGCTCTGAGGGAGTATTGCATTAGGAGAAAGAGCCTAGGCACAGTGACTATGATGGGGTAGCTCAGGGGTAAATTGCATGCTTATGTTATGCTTGAATTTGGGACCCCCAAAAGAGAGACCAAGATCCATGTAAGCAACAAAGAGATGTTTATTGCAAGTTAACTTGGTTCTCTGCACGCACAGAGCAACTGGTGACGCTGAGAGGCCCCAAGCCCAGGGTTTGCAGCAGTTTCATACACTCTTTGGGGAAGGCAGGGACTTCACATACATCATAGCATCTCTTAGCAAATCATCACACACCGCAGGAAAATCATAAAACAACTCTAAAACATGATTAGCACATTCACTGGTGGGAACAAGTTGGGTAAGGGTGATTGGTTAGTACAAGAGGGGGATTCCTTTGAACTGATTGGTTTAAACCACAAGGGAGTATGTGCTGAACTACATGGTTTCCCAACATGTTATCAACCACCATAAACTACTGGGAGGGTCATCTGGCATCCCAGGTATTTTCCCTGTCTCATGCTGATTGGTGGTTGCTAGGGGGTTGCTATAGGTCCTCACCTAGATTGATTGAGTCAAGGACACCTGGCACAGCAGATCTCTCCTGTTACTTGTAGAACAACTCAGCAGGGTGGGTATGTGCCTAGGAGTGCTCTGTTGGTCTTTCTGAGGACAAGGGTCACATCCCCTTCCTTAGATAGGCTTTGCTCTGAGGTAGAGGCTGGTTTTTCACTTACATGCTTTAGGATTTGGGTTCAATACTCAGCACCAAAAAACTTAGCAACCAGAAATGAAGGTAATTCTTGTGTATATTTTTCAAATTACAATCCACAGTTAACACTTCTGATAGTCACCTCTCCTTCTGTTTTTCTAGGTCTCCCTTTAACAGCTGTTTAAGAGTCTCTTTGCATTTCGTAGGATTCACTGATTTCCCACTTAGGGTTGCATCTAGCTGTGTGAAACTGAAACCTGCATGCATGTGCTTAACAAAATGGAGGGTTTACTTTTTTTTTTTTTTTTTTTTTAATTTGACTAGAATTCCAGAGATAGCCAGATTAGGGCCCACATGTTGGAGGAAGTATTTGGGACCCAGGCTTCCTTTAGCTTCCATCTTTGGCAAAATGGCTGCTATATCACCAGCCTTTGAATCTGGTTCTCAGCAGGAAGGAGAATGAAAAGCAAATGATAAAAACTGCATGCCCTTTCTGGGAAGCTGGGGGCTTGGTAGCATGAGTAGATTTTGATCAACATCCTGAGCGGGATCCCATGCCCCTCTGAACTTGCTCTCTAATCTCTGCCACTACCCCCGGGAGGATTGCCAGTTTTAACAATTTAGGCTCTAGCCTAGGATGGATGGACACAGTTTCAGAGGGTTCCACTTGGCCTTTCCTACAGCTCTTACTCCACAGGCCAAGGATGTAATGTTGTCGTTCTGCCAACTACCAATATGTCCATTCTAATTATATATTCAAGAAGGATCAGAGGACTCATTATTATATACATTTTCTGGGAATCCAGTCTTCTTCAGACGTTGAGTTCTAGAAATTGACTCAGTTCCAGAAATGGGGCAAGAGACTATGAAGCCTTATTTAGGCTAGCTTCTTCAGCTTCATCCCCATTCCATCCTTGGGTTTTAAAAACAACATACTGAAACTTCATTGGCTGCCCATCTAGGTTTCTTCTAGTGTTCAGGTCCTCAGTTGACACTCTAGTCTTGTCTTTCATAACAATGTCACTTAATCTTGCTTCTGCTGGTTAAGCACTGCTACCTGGTCTCTTTGTCCTCCAGAATCCTATCAGGCCTACTTCCATCATGGAGCCTAACTCTGTAACATCTTCTACTATCAGCCCTGGTCTATGGAGAACTGCCATTCAGCTTCTCAGTGATGCTTGTGTCCCTCTCAGTAGAACCTGTGATAAGTGGCAGAACATGGTCAGCTAGCAGGATGTACAAATATATCTACTCTACCATTCTTCTTCTCTGAGTTTTTGTTCTCTTCTTCCACTCCTTGCCAGGCAGTTATTTTGTCTCCCTATTTTGCCTGGGGTGGGCCATTCCTTTCTCCAAGCTCCCTGGGGCCGTCCTAGCAACCTGTTAGCATTATTTCCTGGGGTCCTTGCCAGGATGTAAATACTGTAGTACAGGTGTGTGCTTATATCAATAAACTCCGCTTTGTTTAGCATTATGCTCTCCTCCCGCTCCTTCCCCAAAGCAATCTAGCTGCCCAATCCTAAACTCACCTAGCTGTAGGTTTATATAGAGAGTGGATAGGTCTTTAAGTTCCTTCAAGATAGAGTGCCTTTCCTCCATTAGTGGGGAGTTACATTATGACCTGACCTTAGTTGCTGATCTGATAAGACAGTGGAAAGGTAGGTAGATCCTGGGAGGGTGTGTGTTGTCTTTCAAGGTAGGTATACTTAATGATCTTTAAGGAAGATGGAGGATTAGTCTCCAATAGGAATAGTGGGACTCTTCTAAAAATCCAGAGTTTTCAAGGTGATGTGGGGTCTTAATGTTTTTAAGCTTTGACCCAGATGCCCCATCAAGGTGTTAGGGTCTTAGTTTTTCCCACCTATGACCCTGTCCTTGACATAGAAGACTTGCCAGAGCTGAGAATCTTTTGGAATTCTACTGCTCTTATAATCAAGTCCTGGGCCTGATCCTTAGCTTTCTCTACTTACCCCCACCCCACCCATTCTCCACATTTGCCACTAAGGAGGCTTTCTGGTTATCCTTAATCCCTCCCCCCCCCCCCCCCCCCCGCACCGACCCCTCCTTTTTTTTTGGTACTGGGATTGAACCCAGAGATGCTTTGTCACTGAGTTATCTCTCTAATCTTTTAAATTTTATTTTGAGACAGATTCTTACTAAGTTATTAGGGCCTTGTTAATTTCTAAGACTGGCCTTGAATTTGTGATTCTCTTGCCTCAGCTTCCAGAGTTGCTGGGGTTACAGGCATGTGCCACCATGTCAGGCTATCCTCAGCCTTTGACTAGTGATTAATCACTTAATCTTTCACTGTCTTTCTCCAAGGCATAGATTTACTTCATTGATAGCTATCCATTTCCACTGCCTTAAATTACCACTTTCTCCATGTTTCGTAAATGCCTGCTAGATTGCACCTATTTGTGCATTCTTCTACTGGTATCCCATTACTTCCTTTCGCAATTATTTAAAGTTTCAACATTGTGCTGCTATAGCATGTGAGGGCCTATGTTTTCAACTAAGCCCTCACTGCTACTTCGCCAGGGGGTGATTCAGCTTCAATAGATCAGTCTTTACTTATGGAAATGAATGCCCTAGGGGTCAACGTTAGACCGGAGTGAAAGGAGTAGGATAGAGGAGACACAGAAGTTGAACTCGGGCCTGAGGATGTGGCTCAAGCGGTAACGCACTCGCCCGGCATGCGTGGGACCCAGGTTCAGTCCTCAGCACCACGTACAAACAAAGATGTTGTGTCCGCTGAAAAAATGAAAAATAAATATTGAAAAAAAGAAGTTGAACTAAATGCAGTAACAGCAAAAGCCTCAGCTGATCCTCTCCTTGGGAGCAGATCACTTAAGGGAGCATGGAGCCAGGAGAGCCCATCAGAATGCATCTTTAGTCTGCAGTTTCTGGAGAGGGATTCAGTTGAGAGCTGCTGCCACTAGCACTCCCAGCAGCTGGGGAAAGAAGTGCTTTACTCCTGAAGAGGCCTGTGCTCTTTCTTTTGCAAGAGTGCTATGCCAGTGGAGATGGGGGATGTGGAAGCTGGGGAAGGCCACTGGAATAAGGACTCTTGAAAAAAAAATTGTCAGATTTTTGCCTGACCAAAAAAGAGGATGGATGGGGAAGATGCATTTAAAACTATTTAAATATTAAATGCATTTAAAACTATACCAAATACAATTCCCTAATACTTGTGTTGGACAGCACAGAATAGGAGAAGTTAGAGTATAAACCTAATTCTATTCTGCTCAGAATTCATTTCTTCCCACTAGACTCCAGCTAGTCAAATTGGTTTCCATGGGCTAAATTCAGGCAACAGGCGTATTTTGTTTAGCTGCACAATACTTTAAAAAAAATGTGAATTGGCTGCCACTATGTAAAATTTGGAAGAGTTCTGATCTGCAGCTTCTCTTGAGCAACCAGAAGATCTAGCAACACTGGGTCAACATTTTTGCAGGGAAACGATCGAATAGAATTGACAGTGACTGACAGCTTCCCTTTTAAATGGGGTGTAGAGTTTTCTCCTTAGCTCACCATAATCTATGCATTACCTTCTTTGGCATTTTGGTTTAGAATTCCTGCCATATTATGCACTGCAGAACAAAGTGCTTGGTGTTGGAACTAGGGATATAGCTCAGCTGGTAGAGTGCTTGCTTTGCATGCACAAGGCCCTGGGTTCAATCTCTAGCATGGTGTATAGTAGGAGTTTGGATACGATACTTGTCCAACAGAATTGAATGATTTCATTGAAAAAGAAGTTGAGAAGATGACTGTAGTTCCAATTGTAATAAGAGTCATGATATTCAGGGAGGAAACAGGACAGCAAATACATATTGGGATGAAATTAATAACTTGCAGAGGGAGCAGGGGGCCAACATCTGAGGTTTGGGTGTTTTACTCCAGAGTTAGAAAGGAATGGGGAATCATGGAAGAAACCAGACAAGGAGAGGAAGGATGCATAGAGGAGCTTTAGCAATGGAATACCAACGGAGGGTTGTGTCAATTGCCTTCAATGTATCAAAGAAGATGAGGGGAATAGACAGGCAAAAAGCCAAGGCAAGAAGGAAGTAATTTGGGACCTTCACCGGTAGTAGGAGAAAATGAAGGTTTGGTCTGGAAGTTTAGCAGTGAGGTACAGGCATTGGAATACTATCTGGGAGTATGAGTGAGAGCTTTTTCAGGGGTCCTAGTTAGGAAAAAACAGAGAGGGACATTATTCATCCCTTTCTTTTCAGTGTTGTCATCATTGCTGACATGATCCAAGATCCATGTTGTAGCTTTCAAGAAGGGATCAAAGAAATAGCCAAACTTTGTCCTTTTGTTCTAATGGAATGACACATTAACATTTATTTTGGACAATCATCAACCTACACAGACTAGAAATTTCTCTATGGATATACCTCTGTACACAGGCTATTGGCTTTGTGGATTTTGTATGTAAAATAAAAATTATGGTTTTGCTTCCTTCACCTTATCACTCTGTTAGCATGTTTTTGTTTAGCCTAACTAGTTGATTACTGTAATGTGTGCTCTTAATAGGTAAGCACATTTTAACAGTAGCCTAATGTGTGCTCTTAATAGGTAAGCACATTTTAACAGTAGCCTAAGGAAGATAAATCTAAAAATAACTCATTCTAAAGTCCAATGTCATATATGGATAGACAATCCTGTGTTTTGGATGTAGTCCTCTTTCTGGAAAAGACACAGCCAATTCCACATGAAGTAGAGAAGGGCCTTGTTTCTGGAAAGCCAGTGTCTATTGTCTTTGGAGTCAAAGCTCCTGGGTTTGCATCTTGACCTGCCACCTATAAATTCTGTGACCTTGGGAAAAATCACAGAACCTTCCTGGTCCTACTCATCTGGGTGTGGAAAGGTTGAGATGAGATGTTGAATTAATGCCTGAGAGACCCTTAAAGGCTCTTTGAGGTCAGTCAAACTCGAACCTTATTTTCAATTGTGCAGAAGTTTTAGTAACTTGAGTGCCCATCAGTTTAGTAGAGGAAGTAAGGGTTGGAATTCTCTGCTCCTGGGTCTAGGCTCTAGGATTTAAGTGATCTTAAAAAAAAAAAAAAAATCACGAATCTCTCTTGGTTTTCCTTTCCCCTATTTCTCAGCAGTCCCTAGAAGCTACCATGAACCTAGAAACCTGAGGTTGTGTGAGAGCTGAAGGCAGAGAAGTGGTGAGTAAAACCTCCCCAAGAGATCGGCGTCAGAGATGTGCGCGCTGGGAGAAAAGCTAGCCCCAGGACGCCCTAACTTCCAACCCTGGGAGCGATCCAAACCCCGACGCTGGCGGGGGAGGGGCAGCCCGAGGGGGCGGTGGGGATGGGAGCGGATACTCCGGGGTCAGCTTGGACTTCGGGCGCTCCAGCCCAGTGCTAGAGTAGGTAAGACCGGCGGCGTTGAGGGACGCGCGCCTCCAGGCCCAGTGGAGTTAGGTGACGTCACCTCCAGGAGGACTCGCTTTTTCATTAATGAAACCGGCCAGCGCGGGCGCATGCGCGGCAGGCCCCTTCCCTCTCGCTTCCCCCTCCCCTTTCCCAGCCGCGCTCTCAATCTCTAGCTCGCTCGCTCTCCCTCTCCGGGCCGTGGAAAGGATCCCACTTCCGGTGGGGTGTCATGGCGGCGTCTCGGACTGTGATGGCTGAGGGGAGACGGCGCTAGTGGGGAGACCGACCAAGAGGCCCCCTCCCCTCCCCGGGTCCCCCTCCCCCTGCCCCCCTCCCCCCTGCCTCCTTGCCAACGCCCCCTTCCCCTCTCCCCCTTCCGGCTCGGCGCAGAGCCCCCATCCCCACCCCCGTGGGAACGTTCGGAGCCTGCACTCCTCAGACCCTCTCCTCGCCTCTTCCCTCACCTCAGCCCCAGCTCCCCGCCCTCTTCCCGGCCCTGGGCGCCGGCCGACCCGTCCCTCCGCCGCCCCCCGGCCGCGGGGAGGACATGGCCGCGCACAGGCCGGTGGAATGGGTCCAGGCCGTGGTCAGCCGCTTCGACGAGCAGGTAACGGGCCCGTGGCGAGCGGGAGGTGGGAGCGGAGTGGGGGTGGGGCCGAAGTGGGTGAGGGGAGGAAGGAGCGGCCGCCTCCCCCGCGGCTGCCTCGGGCTCTGGAGGAAAGGAAAAGAAGGGAAGGGGGACAAGTGGGGATGGCCAAGGGGGGAGGTGCGGGGAAGGAGGGGACCTCAGGGAGCTGGGGCTCCTCTTCCCTCCTAAATCGGGGGGTGGGGCCTGTTCCCTGTCCAGCCCTCCAACTCCTCATCCCCCTTTATCCCAGCCCTTCCGCTTGGTAATGGGGGTGAGTGACCTGGGGGCGCTTTCTAGGGCGCTCCATCTGGATTTAATCATTTCCCCTCTTGCCTCTTTTTTTCTTCTTGAGCGAAGGTGGGTAATATTTAGGGGTCCCTCGTCCTCTTCCCACCGCGACCTTTCTAACTGGGGGTAACTTAAGGAACCCAAAGTCCTGTGTTGTCTACCCCCTGTAGGAGAACGATAACATCCCGCCCCTCCCCCAGGTTCTGTGGCTTCCTCTCTTGGAGGGGGAAGAGTAGAAGAAAGCAGGGAAAGCACAGGTTTCTTACTTTCTGCTCCATGGTTTCAGTCTGCCCCAGAGCTCCAAGTGCACACACACTGTGCATCTTTTTAATATCCCATATGGGCGTCCCCCCATAACCCAATTATACGAGATTGCCTTTAACATTGCTGTTTGCACTGGAAACCGTAGTTCTGAAAGATTTCCCCCCATTTTCGTTCTTTGGCAAGCCCCCTTCCCCTTTTCTTGCCAGCGGTCTGAGATGTGAATATTGCTTTCTCGAATGAGGATCTTGGCGAGTAAGGGGAGAAGGGTGAAAGGAAAGTGGAAAACTGCCTGTGAGCCCCTGACAACATCGAGCAAAGACAGCTGGGATGTGGTCCTAGATCCTATAATTTTCTAATGTTTTTGACTCTTTTGGTTGACAAGAGAACTTTCACTGAGAATGTTTGGGATGTGGGAAGAAAGTTTTAAAACTTCGGGAGGCGACTTTTTATTCCCTGACTTTCAAACACTAAATTCTGGAGTTGATCAGAATAAATCCACACCTAGCCTTTTTTTTTTTTTTTTTTTTTTTAAATATTTATTTATTTATTTAAGTTATCGGCAGATACAACATCTTTGTTTGTATGTGGTGCTGAGGGTCGAACCCTGAGCCGCATGCATGCCAGGCCAGCGCGCTACCGCTTGAGCCACATCCCAGCCCCACACACCTAGCCTTTTGTCAGTGAGAATTCGTTTGACTTTGTGCTGCTATAGGTAGTTGGGGTTGGTTTTAAAAGGGATGCTTTTTGCAGCTAAGGTTCTATGGTGGGTTTCCTGAAATGAAGGAATTGTTTAGGATTGAGTCAAAATATTTTGTTTTCTGGATATAATCATAAAACATTATAGGAGCTGAGTGGTGGGGGGAAGGGCTCCATAAACATTGATCCATAAACATTTCCTTTCAGAACTGTCTTTCTGACCCATCTAACAGATATCAGGGAGTAGGCAGAGGAATAAGCTACACAGATGAAGTAGAATTACAAAGCTAATAGAGACTTGAAAGAGTTGTTTCATTCATCCTGTTTCCAGATCAAAAGGCATCTAAACCAACTAACTGTACTATTAATCTGATGAAGTAAAATGTTAACTTTGTAAAATAGACTGCATTGTTGATACAGCATTAGATTTAAAACTTGATAAAAAAATACTTTCTGTCCATAATTTGAAAAAGGATTTAAAAAGTACACAGAAGAACCCTAAAGCTGCATCTTGTGGACAGTATAATCTTAAAAAAAAATTAATTAATTAATTTTACAGTAGAATGCTGGACAGAATAATCTGAATGCAGGAATTTAAAGAATTCATATCACAGCTGTTCCCAATTTTTAAAAATTAAAAAAATTCCACTTTAAAAATAAATTCTTCACTTCTTAGCTGTTAATAGGCTTATTTACCATATAAGAAAGAGAGAGTTCTCTAAATTTTAAAAGAGAGATGATTTTTATTATGTGTCCAGTAATGCAACATTTTCTTTCTGTACCTAATATTAAAAGACCTTAGGCTTTTTGAGTTTGCTTTGTTATGTGCATTGTGGCGTCTCACCACCATCTGTTAAAAGTTAAGAAAATAAGTTTTTAAAACACCATTTTTCTGTATTATGTTGTAATTAGGAGATATATAAGACATTATTTCTCACATTTTTTTCTTTCAAAGTTAAAGCCCACTGACTTTGAGATGCAAAAATAGAGCTGTTTTCAATATTTAACATAAGGGACTTATGCATACTTATTAATTATAGAAGTAATAAATGTTTAATTCAAATTAAAGTTCATCTTAAGTTTGGAGATATGTGTAGGAGAAACCGAGGCACTGAGTGGTTGAGTGACTTAATAATGAGAACTTCCTTATGAAAAGTATTGAATGTTGGACAATCAGGAATACTTTTTTCTCACTATTCCATAGAATTTGTTTTACTAATCCATATGTATAGTTAGAAGAGTTTACATTTTTTATTGAGGGTTGGGAAAAGCCCTGTCTGTATATACTGAGAGATATTTGTATAAGAATCTTAATTATTTTGACTAATACTTTTTGAATTTTTCATATATTGTTTGTACTTGTTTCTCTGGCTCCAGGGGGAGTCAAAGTTTTCCTTTTTTATTATAGCCAAGACATGTGTATGTTGAACCACTTTAGTCTCCAGGGAGCATGAGCATATCTAAAGGTGACAGCTCTGTTTATGCGAATTGCTGTTTTGATTGTGCTTCTAATATTTGTTGTAAATGAAGCAGAAGTACATTACTAACCACTGCTGATTACAGACATGTTGAATTTTTTTTGGTACTAGTGTGCTTAACTACTGAGGCGCATCCCTGAGTGCCTCCCACCCCTCAATTTTTTTTTTTTTAATGTTTTTTTATTTTGAGACTGGCTTTGAATTCACTACCCTCCTGCCTCAGCCTCCCAAGTCTCTGGGATTACAGGCATGTGCCACCATGCCCAGCACAGACAAGTTGAATTTTGATGAGTATTGTTCAGCAACTTGGTGCAGTACCAGTTAAAAGAAATAGTAGTGTTCCATCTTGACTTTTTATGAAAATTATTTGTTCATCTTGACATTTGAGCTCAAATCCTTGTTTCCAAACGATAAAGAAAATTTCTTTTTTTTTTAATATTTATTTTTTAGGTGTAGATGGACACAACACAATGCCTTTATTTTTATGTGGTGGTGAGGACCGAACCCAGGTCCCGCCCGTGCTATGTGAGCGCTCTACCCCTGAGCCACAATTCCAACCCCAATAAAGAAAATTTCTGCAACCTGATGATATTGCATCTAGACCTAATATTTATTTATGGCCTAAGTTGAATAAGTGTTAATAGTTTTAAGAGGGATTGCCTCCTTGATTAGGGACATGGCAGTTGCAAAAGTAGACAGCCAGAAAGCTGAATTTATTATAAGTTACATCTTCTTCAGCCTCCTTAACCTGCCTTTATGGCGCCAAATAAGTTTCCAAATTGAAACTGGAGAATTTTAAGTGTGTAGCTTTAAGGTGTGGGCTCTTTAGTCCAGTTTCTTAATAAATTAGAACCTTCTTGTGTGCCTCACTTTGCTGTATGTGCCCCACCTGTCTCTCTGAAAGGGAGTAAGGGAAAAATATGGCTACTTGAAGTTTAAAAAAAAAAATTGAGGCCAAGCTGGGTGATGTAAGTCTGTAATCCCAGAGGCTTGGGAGGCTGATGAGACAGGAGAATCATGAGTTCAAAGCCAGCCTCAGCAAGTTTGAGGCACTAAGCAACTCATTGAGACCCTGTCTCTAAATAAAATACAAAATAGGGCTGGGGATGTGGTTGAGTACTTCTGAGTTCAATCCCTGGTACCAAAAAAAAAAAAAAAAAAAAAAAAAAAATTGAGGGCTGGGAATATAGCTCAGTTGGTAGAGTACTTGCCTCGTATGCACAAGGCTCAGCACCACAAAATAAAATATAAAGAAGTGAAAAAAAAAAAAAAAGAAAATAGTCATCTTAATGATCTGTTGCAAATATGTTCATGTAAAGCACCATTTCCCATACCTAGTCAAGTGAAATAGTATAAAATAAAAAATTTAAGGAACATGTTATACAATAAACTTTTATTTTAAAATTTATAATAGCTTAGTGGTTTTTCTTACACATTGAATGAATGCTAATCAGAATGCCCTTGGAATAATTGGGTAAAATTTACAGCATAAAATGATTGGCAAGTGTCTTTTTTTTTTTTTTTTTTTTGGCAAGTGTCTTTGATGTTACAAACCTCATGCTAATTGGTCATAAATAGATTTGTAAAAGTTTTAAGTTATTTTGGATTTTCAAAAAATCTACCCTCTTTAAATACTGGTCTATAATTTTTGTTAGACCTGATAATAAATTGAAAATGAATATTTTTTGATGGTGAGGGATATTTTATGGGTGAGAAATAATTTTTTTGTGGATGAGAAATAATTTATTTTTTATTTTAGAACTTGTCCTTTTAAGTACTTTCTTCCAGCTGTTCCACAGTTAGTTCTTTATACTCCCCTCAGCATCCCACCTAACCTAGGATTTGACTTAGTCTTTCTTTATGTGACTTCTTCTTTTTCACCTTCAAACTTATTTAAATTTCCTTTCTCTTGGAAATCAAACATTTACTTGGTCCTGCAGATTTCTCTGTGAACCAATCCTTTTTTTCCTTTTGTTGCATTATATCATGCTACTTCTACTGTTTATCTACCCTTTTTATAACTCTGATAACTAGTTTCTGCCTCTTTTTAACTTTTGGATTGCTACTTTCTTTTTGATACCAGGGATTTGCTGCTTTTTTTGAAAGTGATTCCTTTTAGAAAACACAGTGGTTTTCCTGGGCACAATGGCCCATATCTGTAATCCTAACTACTTAGGAGGCTGAGGCAGAATGGCAAGTTTGAGGCTATCCTGGGCAACTTAGGGAGATCCTGTCTCTTTAAAAAAAAAAATAAATAAAACAAAACATAAAAAAACTGGGAATGTAGGTTAGTGATAGAGTGCCCTTGGGTTTGATTCCCAATACCACAAAACAAAACAGTAGTCTTTGCTTAGTTGAAATACTACTGTAGTGTTCTACTGCCCTCAGGAAAGGATCTCTTCTTGTTTGCAAGACATTACTTTCTTGTGTGTACATTTCCACATTGTTTTATGTTTGTTCTTATCAATTCTTGAACAGATGTGCTTTCTTTAACATACAGTTTTTGCCTATCACTAGACTGGGGTTCCTAAACTGGGGTCTGAGTTTTATTCTGCATTTTATTTCCTCTGTCCTTATGCCAGCCATTAGCTCTTATAGATCCTTGATTTCTTCATCTATTGAAAAAGATTGATTAGAATGTCAATCTTTTAAAATATTAAAAATATTAATTAAATATTTTAAAATATTAAAAAATAACTTTACTATTTTAACAGCATCTCTCTGTGACACAACAGTCCATTGGGAGCTGACCCCACTTAATTTGCCAAACTATATCTCATACCTCAGCATGCACCTACTTTTTCAGGCAGGTTGGATTATTCTCTTCGTATATATCATACTTACTTCATCTTTTCTTTGTGTATGTACGTGATGCTTTAATACTGCTTTTCCAGTTCCTATAAGTGTCCTGTAAAACTTCATCCCCCCCAACTCCTTTTATTTATTTATAATTTTTTTTTGAGTTGTAGATGAATACAATCTTTATTTATTTATTTTTATGTGGTGCTGAGGATCGAACCCATTGTCTCATGTGTGTGAGTCAGGCACTCTACCACTGAGCCACAACCCCAGCCCCCTAAACTCCTTTTAGACTAAACTCATTACTATCTTTCTTTTTGGTGTTCTTGTCACTTGGGATTTTATAGAATCGCACTGTAAGCTTTTTATCTCAGGAGGGTTGGTTGAACATAGCTTAATTTTGTTTTTTTTTCTTTTGCCTTTTTATCAAAAGGGTATACACTTTCTGAAAAGTAAGAAGACCCGTTAGAATTTTCATAGTCACCCCGAGTGCCCAGCATAGTTAAGAGGACACAGTGTATCACTCTTGGAATGTTTTTCATATGATTCTTTGTTGAAGGGGCAGACTGGCTAAAAAAGTGGTGATTTTAGCTGTTTTCAATGTAAAAAGCTGAATTAATTTGTTTTTTGTAAGAACCTAGGTTATATAAGTTAAGTGACACTATAACTAGGAATGGGGTAAAAAAAAAAAAGTGGGCTTAAAGGAAGAACTTATATTTCTTCCTATTGAGTCTTGGGTTTGTCACTTACTGTTAGTGGTAAGTCTCTCCATAAGTTTTTTTTTTTTTTTTGCAATGATAGGAAAATGAATGCATACACTTTAAAAACTCTTGAGGTATTTAAACATAAGCCTTATACATTTTCTTTTTTGTTGGTAAAGGAATTGAACCCAGGGATACTTAATTACTGAGTCACATCCCCAGCCCTTTTTTTATTTTTCATTTTGAGTCAGGGTCTTACTAAATTGCCTAGGGCCTCACTAAGCTGCCAAGGCTGCCTCTGAACTTGTGATCCTCCTGCCTCAGCCTCCCAAATTGCTGGGATTACAGGCATATGCCACCACAGCCAGCTTTTATAGCCAAATGATTATTGTTTTTTCACTGCATGAGGGAAAGTGACTCTGTCTGGATATTCCCTATTATGTACCTTGTCCAATATATTATACCTTACTTTAGCATTCATTGACAAATACTTAGGGTACTAATAGCATCCTTATGTAACTTATCCTGGATATCTGTAATTGATCTGTTTTATTGATTTATTATCTAATTTATGGCACATAAATTTATGGTTCTTCCAAGTTTGGGAAGTATAGTAAAATGTCATAATGTTGCTATGTTTTATTTTAAATATTGCATCTTCTTATATTACTCTTTTTGTTTGACTTGTTATTTGGCCAATAGGAAGTTGGATTCTTTTCTTAAATCTATTAAAAAAAAATTTTTTTTTGCAGTCCTGGAGATGGAACCCAGGGGCGCTATACCACTGAACTACATTCTCAACCCTTTTTATTTTATTTTGAGACAGGGTCCCCTAAGTTGCCCAGACTGACCTTGAACTTTCCATCCACCTGCTTCAGTCTTCCAGGTAGCTGGAATTAAAGACATGTTTCATATTTCCCATTTAAATCTACAGTTTGAAAAAATATGCTTAACATGGAGAATTTTTGTCTTTAAATGAAAATTCAGTGATCTAATACAGTAGTTAGCATGCCTTATTGTTCTTTAAGTTACTTAGAATGTCATGGGGCATTTTTGTTTTAGCTTTCAAATTTAGTGTTGTGGGGTTCTATATAGGCTATATTATTGCACTATAATAACATGCTTTTAAGGGGAAGCAGTATATTAAAAATATGTTTTACCCACATGTTAGGCAAACTATTTTTCATTGGGAGTTGTGGTGTATAAGAGAATGTAGGCATAGGAGAGCTCATTTTTTTATTTTTCCTAAAGATGATTCTGCTATCAGTCAGGAACCCAGATTTTTAAATTATGCAAGCAGGTTTAAGAATACTCAAAGGAAGGGTTGGGGATGTGGCTCAGTGGTAAAGCACTTGCCTAGTACATGCAAAGGCCTAGGTTTAATCCCCAGCACCACAAAAAAGGAATACTGAAAGAAAAATGTTAATACATCTACAGTTCTAGAATGGATCATATCATGCTTCGACAGTAGAGAAATAAATAATTGTAGACTTTTCAGCCTATTCTGAAGGATATATTTCAGACAGTTCCCCAATGAATATCAGCTACAAAAATCTTTTTTTTTTTTTTTTTTTTTTTTTTAGAGAGAGTGAGAGAGAGGGGGACAGAGAGAGAGAGAGAATTTTAACATTTATTTATTTTTTCTTAGTTCTTGGCGGACACAACATCTTTTGTTGGTATGTGGTGCTGCTGAGGATCGAACCCGGGCCGCACGCATGCTAGGCGAGCGCGCTACCGCTTGAGCCACATCCCCAGCCCCCAAATCTTTTTTTTTTAAATAAAGCAATATCGAAAGTTAAGCAAATGTCTTAGATTTTAGGATTGAGGTCACTAAAATGAGTCTGGTCATCTAAAATTTGTATCCTACCTAAAAAACTGAACTGTTGTGCTGACTCATGGTTTTTCTTTACAGTAATAAAAACAGGTCAAAGCTACACATTTTAAAGAATTATCAAAGCTACACATTTAAAGACAATAACAATAAGAATTTGAGAAAATATTTTATTCCTGGGACTTTCTAGGCAATTGGCAAAGAAATTTACCAGTATGAATGGTAGAAAGGCTCATTTTTTAAAAAGGAAGTTTGAGGAGAATGTTATATAGAAGTGGAAGGGGAGGTTTGTGGTCAGCTTAAACTGTTAAAAGGCTTAGAATCAATATTGAAGTAGAATATGGGTGTCTTAAGCTGTTTCTTTGCAGGAGATTGACTGTTTATAAAAGCATTGGCTTGTTTCATCTAACATCTTTTAAATACTCTATTTTCTTGGGGGTGGGGAGGGAAAGATGGGACAATTTTCATTTTGACCTTGAAGAACATAAAAGTTGTTTTTACAATTGTGACTTTAAATTAAGTTTGAGATTTCAGAAACTATATAATACCATGCTTTAGAGCCTTCAGTAAACAGAGCTCTCTTAGAGATATGCTTCGATTCAACATTGAAGAATATGAATAACTGGTATTATAGCATTCTCACTAAAGTCTCATAAAGTATTTGCAATAGGCTGCATATTTGATCCTTCAAATGATATTATATGCCTCTGATATATAATTATATTCTTTATAAGTAAGAGTGGCTTTTGAGCCAATGACTATATCATCAAAAGAATGTTGAGACAAGATAGCCCCAAGCTAATTTGGAATTCCTTCTTATTATAATAAAGACTTGGAATTATATTTTTAACATGTTACATGTTTTTTTTTCCATAAATGGTACTAGTTATTTTGTAGTAGCAATAACTGAAGGTACAAAGTTCCAGATTGCATATTTTCTTTAAACCACAGTCTGGCACTCTTTTAGTTTGGTTTAGGGTTGTTACTACAGCCTACAAGCTGTTGCCTGCTCTTATTCCTATTTTATAGCTTTGAGTGTCTTATCCTATTGAATTTCAGAGAACTTACTCAAATTTTCCTGATGAAATCCTTCCCCCCTCCTCAATAGCTTCCTTCTCGCTAATCAAGCAATGTTAAGAGGCCTGACTTTAATTTAGTAAATAGCAGTACTTTTAGAAACTTTTTTTTAAAGAGAGAGAGAGAAAGAGAGAGAGAGAGAATATTTTAATATTTATTTTGTAGTTTTCGGTGGACACAGCATCTTTGTTGGTATGTGGTGCTGAGGATTGAACCCAGGCCGCATGCACGCCAGGCGAGCGCGCTACCGCTTGAGCCACATCCCCAGCCCTACTTCTAGAAACTTTAAAAAACTTTTTTTTTTTTTTAAAGAGAGAGTGAGTGAGAGAGAGAGAGAGAGAGAGAGAGAGAGAGAGAATTTTTAATATTTATTTTTTAGTTTTCGGCGGACACAACATCTTTGTTGGTATGTGGTGCTGAGGCTGAGGATCGAACCCGGGCCGCGAGCGCGCTACTGCTTGAGCCACATCCCCAGCCCTTAAAAAACTTTTTGAGGGGCTGAGAATGGAAACTAGGTAATTAGGCACATGAGATAAGCATTGAACCCAGAAACTAATTTTGTTTCGTTTTGAAGTAAAACTATCTTTGCAGATGAGATGACCTTATGTATAAAGGTAATCAATCCTAAGAAAACAACAACAGAACTATTAGAATAAACTTCAGCAAAGTTGCAAGACGCAAGAAAAATATACAAAAATCAATTTTGTGTACATTAGCAGTGAACTAGTTTTTTTATGATAACATAAAAAAATACCATGTGTAGTAACACATGCCTGTACAGAAACTTATTTTTTTAAAAAATATTTATTTTTTAGGTGTAGTTGGACACAATACCTTTATTTATTTATTTTTGTACGGTGCTGAGGATTGAACCCATGTGCCTCACACATGCTAGATGAGTGCTCTACCGCTGAGCCACAACCCCAGCCCCAGAAGCTTATTTTTAATGACATATTTAACTTATTTTTAACCATAATTTATACTCAGATAATGACCTTTTGGATAATTATGGCTCATAACAATCTCAAGTGATTCTTTTCTGTTTAATTGTTGACAGATTTTCTTGGGTAGTCCTCAAAGTAATTCTAACATGAGACAATAACTCTTAATTAGTTTGTGAGGCAGTAAACATTTGGCTAAGGAAAAGCTCTGTGTGGCACACTCCTATAATTCAAGCTACTCAGGAGGTTGAGTCAGGAGGATCACAAGTTTGAGGTCAGCCTGGTCAATTTAGCAAGACCCTGTTTCAAAAAATCAAAAGGGCTAGGGATGTAGCTCAGTACAGAGCATCCCAGGTTCAGTCCCCAATACTGCAAAAATTTAAAAAGAAAAGAAAAAAAACAACAAAAAAACCCTCTTGCTCTGTAAATTGCACTGTGTTCTTGGCCAGTCCCTTTACTTCTCTGTCAATTTTTTATGTTTTCATCTGTTAAATGGGGATCATATGTGTACAACTCACATTGTGGACTCATTTAGTGTCTTAGGGTTGAATCTTTTACACGAAAGGAAACTATTTATAGTCATAAAAATTTCATTATCCTTCTTTGGAGTTTTATTTCTATTCTGGGAAAAAGTAAAATTAGAGTCAAAACAACTTGTCCTATTGTATATAGTTTACTAAGTTGAAACTAGAAGTGTGTAGCTTTCTTAATCCTTAGATCAGTTACTTCAATAAATAGAGCTTAATCAAAAGTTCTAAGTTTTATGAATAGATAACACAAATATTTAAAACTGTAGAATGCATTGTTGCTTCTTTACTCACAGATATGTTACACTTTTACCTTTGTGTTCACAATAGAGTACCTGTGAAACTTTTTTGGTTGGCTATATGTTATAAATAGACATAACATTTAAACACTGTATCCTTGGTTTCATTATTTATATATCTCCTTATCACTTCATTCATTAAAGCTTCTTTGGCTACTAGAGTTTGTGACATTGTTTTCCTTTAGTTTTCTAACATTATACTAACTGTAGATTTTTAGTTGAGGAGAGTTGAATCCTAAGGTGAGAGAATAGAATTTGTGAGAATGCCAATAGGAATATATAATTATAAATAAGAGATTATGCATTTATTTCATTTTTTTTGTCTTGGCATTACAGTCCAGTTTTGTCAGGTTGGTTTTCATAATTAAGAACTTTTGGGGCTGGGGATGTGGCTCAAGCGGTAGCGCACTCGCCTGGCATGCGTGTGGCCCGGGTTCGAGCCTCAGCACCACATACCAACAAAGATGTTGTGTCCGCCAAAAAGTAAAAAATAAATATTAAAATTCTCTCTCTCGGGCTGGGGATGTGGCTCAAGCGGTAGCGCGCTGGCCTGGCGTGCGTGTGGCCCGGGTTCGATCCTCAGCACCACATACCAACAAAGATGTTGTGTCCGCCGAGAACTAAAAAGTAAATATTAAAAATTCTCTCTCTCTCTCCTCTCTCACTCTCTCTTTAAAAAAAAAAATTAAAAAAAAAAATAAAATTCTCTCTCTCTCTCTCTAAAAAAAAAAAAAAAAGAAAAAAAAGAACTTTTCACTTACAAATTGATTAAATTTGAAGCAACTCTGAGCTTTAGTAGTATTAGAATACCTCATGTTGGATTCTTGAGTGTTTGTTTTTCCTGTTATATCTACTTTTTCAGTTTTTCTTTTCCCATAACAACTCTCAAATCTTTAAATTTGTCTTTTAGAATATTCTTTCAACTCTCCTTATCTAAATATGCCAGGCAGGTCTTATTCTTTTTGAGTAATTGAGAATAAAAGAAAAGCATTTGTGTTTCTATTATGTTTTAGCTTTTGGTCTCCAATAAGTGAATCTGCAATAGGGAATAGGTTAGAATAGGTTTTGTTTTGGTCAAAGGTGATCAACTAAATCAGTAAACACCTGAGTTCTGGTTCCTGCCCTGGCACAAACTACCTTTGTGATGTTATATATATTTCTCCTGAATTCTGAGCCTGTTGCATCTATAAAATAGAATATGATCTGACAGTTAAAAACTTCTATAACTCTAAAAATGTTTTAGTTTTTTTCTTTTTTTGAGTGAGTCCTCTGACTGAAAGATAATTCCAGTCACTATTGATTAGTCACAAATCCTTAGTTAAAAGAAATCTGAAATTATTTTAAGGGAATTATCCACAGATGATTGTCTGATTACTACTTGGACATTAAAAGACAAAAGTAGTAATTAATTCATATTTAGAAATATGAAAAATGCAGCAAAGTCACAAAATAAATAAGTCATTTATAATTCCACAACTCAATCATTGTTTGATTTTTTTTTTTAATGTATGTAATTAAGTGTGTTTATTCTGAAATCAGACTGCCGGGGTTTATATTTCTTTGCCACTGTTTAGCCAAATTACTTATCCTCTTTAGGTTTCAGTTTTTCTACTTGTAGGAGTCAAGTATTTATTTAGCAGAGGTGCTTGTGAGATGTACATAAGGAAATATTTGTAAAGCATGTGGCACAGTTTCTGACTCACAGAAGGAACTCAGTAGTTGTTGACTACTATTATTGTTAGGTGTTGGAATTGAATGAGATACACTGTTTTGTAGTATGCCTTTTTAAATTTATAATATGAACACTTTGCATATGATTTTTTTAAAGATAGAAAGGAGAGAGAGAGAATTTTTTTTAATATTTATTTTTTAGTTTTTGGCGGACACAACATCTTTGTTTTTTTGTGTGTGTGTGGTGCTGAGGATCGAACCCGGGCTGCACGCATGCCAGTCGAGCTCGCCACCACTTGAGCCACATCCCCAGCCCTACTTTGCATATGATTATATTTTCTTTTTTTAAAAAAATTTTTAGTTGTAGGTTGACACAATATCTTTTATTTATTTATTTTTGTGTGGTGCTGAAGATTGAACCTAGTGCCTCACACATGCCAGGTGAGCACTCTACCACTGAGCCACAACCCAAGTCCCTGGGTTACATTTTCTTTTACATTTAACATATTAAGGGATTATATGTACTTTTAATTTTTTTTTTTATTGTTGGTCGTTCAAAACATTACACAGTTCTTAATACATCATCTTTCACAGTTTGATTCAAGTGGGTTATGAACTCCCAACTTTACCCCGTATACAGATTGCTGTATCACATCAGTTACCCTTCCATTGATTGACATATTGCTTTTCTAGTGTCTGATGTATTCTGCTGTCAGTCCTATTCTCTACTATCCCCCCTCCCCTCCCCTCCCCTCCCCTTTTCTCTCTCTACCCCTTCTACTGTAAATCATTTCTTCCATTTGTATTATCTTGTCTTACCCCTCCTTTCCTCTTATATATCATTCTCACTCCCTTTCCCTCCCACCTCTCATCCCTGTTTAATATGTACTTTTAATTTTTTTTTTTAAAGAGAGAGTGAGAGAGGGGAGAGAGAGAGAGAAAGAGAGAATTTTTAATATTTATTTTTTAGTTCTCGGCGGACACAACATCTCCGTTGGCACGTGGTGCTGAGGATCGAACCCGGGCCGCACGCATGCCAGGCGAGCGCGCCACCGCCTGAGCCACATCCCCAGCCCCATTAATTTTTTAATATTTAAAATAATTTTTGAAATTTTCTATTCTGAGGATGTATTTTTGCAGTCAGAAAAATAACAAAGTAAATGAATGTGAAAGTATAAAATGTGACTAATATCTATGTAAATATTACAGTCTTGGGCTGGGGTTATGGCTCAGTGGCAGAGCACTTGCCTTGCACATGTGAGGCACTGGGTTCAATCCTCAGCACCACATAAAAATAAAGAAAGGTATTATGTTTATCTACAACTAAAAAATTTATTTAAAAAAGTTACAATCTTGGTTTCTAGTAGTGTAGAGTTAGCTAGGATATGGGTTTTAGACTTTTTGCGTGTGTGTATTAGGGATTGAACCCAGTGGTGTTTTACCACTGAGTTACATCCCCAGCCCTTTTTATTTTTTGAGACAGGTTCTCCCTAAGTTGATGAGAGTCTTGCTGAACTGCTGAAGCTGGCCTTGAATTTGTAATCCTTTTGCTTTAGCATCCAGAGTCATTGGGATTACAGGTATACACCACTGCACCTGGCTGGGTTTTAGAGTTTTAAAGGATGGTTATATGGTTGTACTACACAAAATTTAATCAGTCCCATTAAAAGAAATATGAGATCACATTAAAGATGTGAGGTGACAGAGAAGAAGAGGTTTAATTTATAATTACTGTGGGTTAGATAGTGAGTAGTGTAAGCAATACTTAGCAATATGGACAGTATTAAGGATATGCTGAATTTGGTGACCTTGTCTTGGTTATTTCTATCATAGTCACTAGAATTGAGGTAAGAAAAGTTGAGGATCAGATAGATGTTGGATAGGTGGTCTACTTTGACATGGAAGTTACCTAAATTAGGGTTACCAGATTTAGCATGTGGAAATATATGATGTTCAGTTAAATCTGAGTTTCAGATGAACAGTGAATACATTTTTAGTATTAAGTATTGCTCAAGTATAGCCTGAGGCCTGTTTATGCTAAAAAAATTGCTCATATTTATCTGAAATTCAGATTTAATGGGGAATCCTATATTTTATCAGGCAACCCTAGCCTAGATAAGTGGTGGTGGATGTAGAATAGAGGAGAGAAACTGAGCTAGGAGCCATTTTTTTTTTTTTTTAATTAGGGGAAAATAGCTAGAAAATAATTAGTTGACTGTTACAGGGTTTATTAGTGAGTAGTACATGAGTCATAAGGGAGAGTAAGTTTTTTTTTTTTGGTTCCAGGGATTAAAACCATTATTTTTTTACCACTATTCTACATCCGCAGCCCTTTATATTTTTTCTTTTGAGACAGGGTCTCACTAAGTTGTGTAGGACCTTGCTAAGTTGTGCTGAGGCTGGTCTTGAACTTGCCACCATATGGCAAGAGTGAGTTTTTATAAAAGAAAAGAGTTTTTATAAAAGAAAAGAGTTTGGAATTTGGCCTTCTTGAGTCTTCCATTCATTGTTTTATTTTATTTTTTTTCCTTTAAAGATAGAGTGAGAGAGGAGAGAGAGAGAGAGAGAGAGAGAGAGAGAGAGAGAATTTTTAATATTTATTTTTTAGTTCTCGACAGACACAACATCTTTGTTGGTATGTGGTGCTGAGGATCGAACCCGGGCCGCACGCATGCCAGGCGAGCGCGCTACCGCTTGAGCCACATCCCCCGCCCCATTGTTTTAATTCTATCCTCTCTAACTTGATAGAGTAAGTTTGTCTGTTTACTTTAAAAATACTTGAAGACAGATGTAATTATTCTTTAGATCTTCCCTCAGCCCTAAGAAAAACTTAGTTCTTCAGCAAAGAATATGTTTCTAAGATGTCTTCTCATCTTGTTGTTCTTTTGATTCAAAGGAGGTCAATACTCAGGCATACTGTTTTTCATTTTTTCTCTCAATATTTTTCTAGACGAGGGCCTTACATGAAACTTTTCTCATAAATGCTGACCTTCAGGTATACTGTGTCTTTGGTATTCATGTATTACCAGTGTAGTAAACCTATCAAAAGTGTTAATGGGCATGTTTCTATGTTTTTGAGTTTTATCATGACATATTTCAAACATAAACAAAAATAGATGATATAAATTAATTCCCATGTATCCACTACCAGCTACTACCTAGTCTTTTTTCCATTCACATTCCTACCCATTTCTATCTCTGACCTCTCCATCATTTTGAAGCAGTTCCTTATGTCATCTCACTATGATTTAGTCTTAATTCATGCTGACTTTAAGAACTGTGTGATATAAAAGCAGAACTCAATGAGGAATCAGAAGACTTGAGTCCTAATTTTTTACTGGAGTGAGTTATAACCTCATCAAGTCCATCTGTCTTGAGCCCTGAATTCCTAATATGTTTAAGAGTGTGCAGGTTGTAAAGGGACCTTCCCTTTTTTCACAGGTACTTTGAAAATCAAAGATTTGTGGTATGAGGGTACTTTGTAAACTCTGAACTTAAAAGCACTTTATACAGGTTAAGATTTCATCATCAATAATAAGTGGTGCTTCTCTGTTTAGGTGTTAAGAAGTCATCTGTATAGTAGTCTTAGAATTATTCAGATGTTGGTATTTAGTCTGTAGTACATTTTCACCTGTGCTAATCAAGCTACCTGAGAGGAGCAACTCAGAGAAGGAAAAGGTGACTTTGGGCTTGTAGTTTCAGAGATCTTAGTTTATGGTCAGCTGACTCCATTGCTCTGGGCTGAAGTGAAACAAAACAACATGGCAGAAGTTCATGGCAGAGGAAAGCTGCTCAGGTCATGCTACCAGGAAGAAAGCAGAGAGAGGGGAGGGCCAGGGATGGACATAGTCCAAGACCACACCCCCAGTGACTTACTTCTTTCAACCACACCCCACTTGCATACAGTTATATTATTAATCCATCACATGCATTAGTCCACTGATGAAGTTTTAGCTTTCATAACTCAAGTCTTTTTTATCTCTGAACATTGCTACATTGCCTAACACATGAACTGTTTAGGGGACATTTTTAGGTCTAAACCATAGCATATCTTACTCAGCCTTGCATTTTGACAGTTAGAGCAGCATCTACTCATTCCTACTCTGGCACCTGTCTATTCTTCCTGACTTCTCAGAGTTTACTGATAACATTTACCTTGTCATGTTTCCAAGTTTTTGTCTATACCCTTGGGTTAATTTATTTATTTTTAATTTTTAAAAATTTTTTAATATTTATTTTTCAGTTTTCAGCAGACACAGCATCTTTGTATGTGGTGCTGAGGATCGAACCCGGGCCGCAAGCATGCCAGGCGAGCGTGCCACCGCTTGAGTCACATCCCCAGCCCCTTGAGTTAATTTATGTAAACTTGAATTCAGATAAAGCTGGAAGGTAGAGTTTCCGTGCTTTATCTAATAGTTGAGCAATGCTTTTTCAAATTTGAAGATCAGCCGGGCGTGGTGGCACACTCCTGTAATCCTAGTGGCTGGGGAGGCTAAGGCAGGAAGATTTGAGTTCAAAGCCAACCTCAGCAATGGCCGGGCATTAAGCAACTCAGTGAGACCCTGTCTCTAAATAAAATACAGAATAGGGCTGGGGATGTGGCTGACTGGTCGAGTGCCCCTGAGTTCAATCCCTGCCTGGTACCCCAAAAAACAAACCCCACAAAATTGAAGATCGTTTAAATTTGAAGATGTTGCTTTAAATAATTAGAAGTAAAAATTGAATAGTTTTGTTTCTAATAATCTGTTAGTATTACATAGTCTAGTGGTTCATGTTCTTACTTCCTTATTTATTTATTTTTTTTGGTACTGGGAATCAAACCAAATACAGGGCCTCTGTATGCTAGGCAATCCTCTACCATTGATCTATAATCCTAGCCCGTTAACTCTTTGATCCTAATATATGTTAAATAGTTTTCAATATTTTGGCATTTTATTTTTCAAGACTCTAATTATTCTGAAATTTTAATAGTTTTAAATCTTCTATTAATATGCCCATTTTGTGTGGTATGTATTCTTTGTTAAGCATCTTCATGAAACTGAGTTTGGGAGAGGCTAAAGCACTTGCCTCACATGTATGAGGCACTGGGTTTGATCTTCTGCACCACATAAAAATAAATAAAGATACTTTGTGTTTAAAAAAAAAAAAGGTGGTGGGGGATGTAACTCGGTTGTAAAGTACCCTTGGGTTCAGTTCTCAGTATCCCACCACCAAAAAAAAAAAATTGTGCCTGTATTACTTAAAAATCATTGTTACAAAACTGTCTTTGGTGCAAGACTAGGATGCATGGAATACTTGTGAATATATGTTAAAATTAAGTAGTCCAAATCTGTGCACATAGTTTAGCAAACAGGTCTGAAGTAAATTGTTACTGATTTGTGCATTATAGTCAAAATATTACACTTGAGAAAATGTACTAGTGTGGTGAAGTATGTACCCACAATTCAATCTTGTGTCTATAAAGATTCTGTGCCATTAGCATTTGTGTCATTATGAGGTGACCGGTCCTCAGTGCCATTCATATGTGTTTACTGTTAGTAACTGCACTGTTCTAAACAAACCATGTAGGTCAGCTTTTGGAAATATACTGACTGCAGGTATGTTGAGAACTCTAGGCTTGCATCTCACAATGTCTGAGAAGACAAGTGTGCATCCATATGCCGCTGGGGAATACCCTTCTGCTGTGTTTATCCTTTAGGTGGCGTGATAACAGAATTATATCATGAGGATTAAGCAATGAAAGATTATAAACCAATTTTTGGACTGAAAAAGCAGGGTTCGGTGATTAAGTGGAGGCATTGATTTTGTGGTGAAATCCTGAACTTGTAGGGAAGCACAAGAAAAGAATGGAAAAGGTGGTTGGGTGGGCATGGTGGGGCACACCTGTAATCCCAGCAGCTCTGGAGGCTGAGGCAGGAGAATTGCAAGTTCAAAGTCAGCCTCAGCAACTTAGGCCCTAACTTAGGCTCAGCCAGTCCCTGTCTCAAAATAAGAAATAAAAAGTGCTGGGGATGTGGCTCAGTGATTAAACGTCCCTGGGTTCAATCCCTAGTATCTCCCCCACGCCAGAAAAAAAAAAAAAAGGAAAAAGTGGAATGAAGTCTGAGACATGTGGAAGACTAATGAAAAATCATATGTGTAGTTGGAAACTCAGAGGTACAGAAGAGAGAGAAGTATGGAAACAAATATTTGAAGAGATAATGGTTAAATGTTTTCCAAAACTGATGACAGATATCAATCCATAATTCAAGTTTTGTAAAACTCTAAGCACAGTAAATACAAAGAAAACTACACTTGGGTATATATCTTCATTGAACTGTTGAAAACTGAAGACAAAAAGAAACTCTTAAAAGTTGGGGGAAAAACTGTTTTTAAAGGATCAATATTGTGCACACACCTGTAAACCTAGATACTTGGAAGATTGAGCAGGGAGGATCAGGAGGATTGCAAGTTAAGGCCAGCCTGGGCAAAGTAGCAGGACCCTATTTCAAATTAAAAAAAAGAAGGAAAAGGGCTGGGGATATAGCTCAGTGGGTTCCAGCTTCAGTACCTGCCCCCTCCAAAGAGCAATGATATAATTGATGGTTAACTTTTCTTTTTTTTTTAAATATATTTTTTTAATATTTATTTTTTGGTTTTTGGCGGACACAGTATCTTTGTATGTGACAGACGAGCGTGCTACCGCTTGAGCCACATCCCCAGCCCGATGGCTAACTTTTCAACACAAGGGTAGAAACAAGCATTCTTTTTTTTTTTTTTTTTTTAGAGACAGTGAGAGAGAGAGAGGGAGAGAGAGAGAGAGAGAGTTTAATATTTATTTTTTCTTAGTTCTCGGCGGACATGAGAGAGAGAGAGAGAGAGAGAGAGAATTTTAATATTTATTTATTTTTTCTTAGTTCTCGGCGGACACAACATCTTCGTTTGTATGTGGTGCTGAGGATCGAACCCGGGCCGCACGCTAGGCGAGCGCGCTACAGCTTGAGCCACATCCCCAGTCCCGAAACAAGCATTCTTAAAGTGTTCAGAAACAGAACAGACTGTGAAGCTTGAATTCTGTTTCCAGCAGAAATAGCCTTCAGAAAAGAAGAAAGCCACTTTTAAACAAAAGCTGAGAGAATTTGTTACCAGCAAACCAGTACTATAAGATTACTAAAGTTTTTTTTTTTTTTTTTTTTTTTTAGTGAGAGAATTTTTTTTTTTTTAATATTTATTTTTTAGTATTTGGCGGATACAACATCTTTGTTTGTATGTGGTGCTGAGGATTGAACCCGGGCCGCACGCATGCTACGGGAGCGCGCTACCACTTGAGCCACATCCCCAGCCCAGATTACTAAAGTTCTTTAGGTGGAAGGAAAATGTCTCAAATGGAAGTACAAAACTGTTAAGAAACAGTGAAGGACATTCAATTTAGTATGTCAGTAAATATACAAGAACATTGCCTTTTTTTGTGTTTTGGTTAATTTTTGGAACTATTGGTTTTTATTATTGTAGAATGATAACATTTCTACAGTTTATTTTTAATAATTTTTTTTAGATGTTGATGGACTTTTATTTTATTCATTTATTCATATGGTGCTGAGAATCGAATCCAGTGCCTCACACATGCTAGGCAAGTGCTCTACCACTAGGCCACAACCCCAGCCCATGTTCTTAATTTTTCTGAATGCCCGTTTATCAGTTTTTTTGGGGAAGAAAAAAGATCATGCTTTTGGTTATCTAAGAAATCTTTGCTATACAAGGTCACAATTTTTCTATTATTTTCCATCTTTTGCATTATTGGGATTGAGCCCAGAGCACTCTACTACTGAGCTACATCCCTAATTAATCCTTTTTATTTTTTGAGACAGGTCTTTTTAAATTGTCTAGGCTGGCGTTGAACTTGTGATCCTCCTGTCTCTGACTGAAGAGTTGCTGGAATTACAGGCATGCATCACCATTCCCAGCTCTCCTAGTTCTTGGAGAAATGTATTGTTTTAGGTTTTATACTAAGGTTTGACTCATTTTTAGTTAATTTTTGTATGTGTGATTCTGAATGCCTACTGTAATGCTAATACTGTATAGTTTTTATTATTTATTTTAAATAAAATATTATTTATTTTTTAGTTGTAGTTGTAGACAATATCTTTATTTATATGTGGTGCTGAGGGTTGAACCCAGGGTCTCGCACATGCTAGGCGAGTGCTTGACCACTGAGTCACAACCCCAGCCCTTAGTTTTTATTATTGTACTTTATAGTACAGTATGAAATCAAATAGTATAAGTCCTCTAACTTTGTTTTTTCTCCAAATTGTTTTAACTAGTCTAGATCTTTGTATGTACATATACATACATTGTTTAGGATCATCTTGTTCATTTTGATAGGGATTGTGTTGAATACGTAGATCAGTTTTGGGGAGAATTGTCATTTTTAACAGATATTTTAGTTTTAATTTCTAATTGTTTCAAATATATAGAAATATATTCATTTTCCTTTTTGTTTTTATTTTTAGATAGGGCATAGTTTTTTTTGTGTGTGTTTGAGTTTAAAGCGGTTCTAAGGATTGAACCCAGGGCCTTATGTATACTAGGCAAGCTCTGTACCACTGAGCCATGTCCTAGCCCTTTTTTTTTTTGTTACTGGGGATTGAACTCATGGGTGATTTCCCCACAGAGCCACATCCCCAGCCCTTTTTATTTTTTGTTTTGAGACAGATCTTGCTATTTGCCCCAGGTGGTCATGAATGCAGTTTTCCTGCCTCAGCCTTTTGAACAGCTGGGATTATAGGTATGGACCACTTCACCTGGCTGTTTTCTTTTTTTTTTTTAAATTTTGTTTTGAGATAGGGTCTTTCTGAGTTGTCCAGGCTGGCCTCAGTCTTGTGATCTTTCTGCTTCAGCTTGCTGAGATGTTCTGGGATGTTCTACTGTGCTTGGCTCCAGCCATAGTCTCCCACCCCCTGTACTGGGGGTCGAACCCAGGGCCTTGCGTATGCTAGGCAAGCATTTAACCACTGAGTTACATCCTCCAGCCCTCTCATCAAATATTTTAGGAATAATTCTGATTGTCCTTCACAGAATTCATCTAAACATATTTGGTAGTCTAGTCTCTGCTTAACCTGTAAAAACTATACTAAATGTAAGGAGTCTTTGTATTATTAGATTTTATAGAAGAATATAGTTGGGGTGATGCTGACATAAATAAGAAACAGGGAGAATCAACTCTTTTGGCCTCCTCTGTCTTGTGATATCTTTTAGTGTCTCTTTGGCAGAGCATTAACAAGCCAGTTGGCAAAGGAGAAATAAAATTTGTACAGTAGTTCCACCATCAGAAAATAAAGTATAGGGCTGTGGTCATAGCTTAGTGGTAGAGCATTTGCCTAGCATGTGTGAGAAACTGGGTTCGATCCTCAGCACCAACATAAAAAAAATAAATAAATAAAGGTATTGTGTCCATCTGCAAACTTAAAAAAAAAAGTATAAAGGATGGCTTGAAGATGATAGATAGTAGTTTAGTACAGTACCTCTTTGGCTATTCATCAGCCACATATGCCTTTAAATAGTATTTCATTTTCTGTATAGGAAAAAAAGACTCTAAACATTTAATAAACAAAATGGAAATATCTCTTGTAAAAATGAAGATGTGTGGGTGGGCTGGGATTGTGGCTCAGTGGCAGAGCGCTTACCTAGCATGTGTGAGGCACTGGGTTCGATTCTCAGCACCACATATAAATAAATTAATAAACAAAATAAAGGTCCATTGACAATTAAAAAATAAAGATGTCCTAACCCTCTTCCCCAAATGAGGAGCAAACTCCTAATTTATTGTATCCATTTCTGGATGATAGTTACACTGTCCTTTTCTTTACTGTGTTAATTATGACTCAGATTCATAGTCCTGCCTGAATATCCTGTTATCTAAGGACTAAATTGTAAAGCCTACCTTTACTAATAAAGTTTGTGTAACATTGAGAAGAGAGCTTTGGAAGCTGAGGCAGGAGGATCGAAAGGTCAAAGCCAGCCTAAGCAACTTATTGAGACCCCGTCTCAAAATAAAAAGTAAAAATGGATGGGGATGTGGCTCAGGGGTTGAGTGCCATGAGTTCCATCCCTGGTACTTCCTTCAAAAAAATAACATTGAGGAGAAGAGAGAAGAAATTGTCTTATATATTCACAGTATCTATTTCCCCATACTAAGCATAGAAGAAAATATGTGTAGCTGCTATAGATCTTGCTTCTGTTACTAGTTGAGAGATTGCAATTCCTATATCTAATTTCCTTCTTTTGTTGCCTGGACCATGTTTCCTTGGCCCTCATTGTGGATTTCAGATGGTGGGGTAAGCCAAATCTTTATTAATGAAGAATATGACTCCTCACTGGGTCCTGCTTCTCACTCAGGTGTGTGTGAGATTATGTGGTTATAGTTTTTCATTAACTTTTGCTCTTATACATACAAGTTTAGAGACATTTCAGACATTCCTCGAAGTTCAAGATATAATTCTTCCTCTTTTCTTTATGCAGCAGCAGTCTGGTATCTCCTTGGTAATCAGGCTGAATGACACCATCTAATAGAATAAGCTCCTTCTTTGATGTTGATGGAGTACAGTGATTCTCAACTGGGGGTAATTTTGCCTTCTAGGGGACATTGGCAATGTCTGGAGATGTTTTTAATTGCCCTTTGGGAGGGCAGTGCTACTGACATCTAGTGGATAGAGCACCCTACAATGCACAGGAAAGAATTATCCAGTCTAAAATGTCAGTGATGCCAAGTTGAGAAATTCTGTTTTCTTTAAATTTATTTTTTAGTTGTAGTTGGAAATAATACCTTTATTTTACTTATTTATTTTTATGTGGTGCTGAGGATCGAACCCAGGGCCTCACCTGTGCTAGGCAAGCAGCTCTACCGCTGAGCTACTACCTCAGCCCCCAAGTTGAGAAATTCTGATTTAGTGTCATGGAGGCAATGATCATGAGGTAGTTTCAACATCCATTTCAGTGGATCCTAGTGGAATCATTCCTTTCATGGGAACAAAGGCCTCCAAATTAGCAGGTATCCAAGTTGGAGGTACTAGAAGTAAAACTTCTGCTAATGGGGTTTTTAGGGATAGTATCAAATGGACCTCTTTTGCTTCTGTTCCTTGATTCTCAGACCCATGTAGTCTGGCTGTTGGGAAAACAATATTTGATTCTAAGTAAGTGTTTCCTGTAAGATGAATTTTGGTTCTTGAGGAGTTGTTCTAGCTAGCATTGTAATTGAGTTTTGAGTAGGCTAGTTGTTGGTAGAAGCATTGCAGGCAGGGAGGCAAATCTACTCCAGAACATGTATATTGCTGTTGGGAAAAATTTTGTTCCTTCTATGTAAATCTGCATGTATATATAGGATTTATTTTCCTCCTGTTATAAAGTATGTTACTATCCACTGTCGTTAATACTTTCTGAACATTGCATTTTCTCATTAAAAAAGAAAAGCAAAATAATTATCTGACCAAGAAAAACTATTAGTAAATTGTAGACTTTTTTAAAATATTTTTTTTAGAGAGAGAGAGAAGAGAGAATTTTTTTTAATATTTATTTTTCACTTTTCAGTGGACACCTTTATTTTATTTTATGTGGTGCTGAGGATTGAACCCAGCACCCTGCGCATGCCAGGCCAGCGCATTACCGCTTAAGCCACATTCCCAGCCCCAAAATTGTAGACTTTTAAACACTAATTACCTACCAACTTTGGAGTAACTATAAACTGGTGAGTTTTAACTATGGACTTCACTCATACAGATTTATCATTATTACCTCTCTGTCAGATTTTGTTGAAATCCTCCTGGTAGAAATCCATTGTTATGGATCATATGATTGAAAACTTTTAGGCTTCCATTTATTTCAAGATACAGACTGAATTGATATATTATAATATTTTTAATAGTTTTATCAAATTTAGGTGAGATTTATTATTATTATTTTTTGGGGTACCAGAGATTGAACTCAAGGGAACTCAACCACAAGCCACATCCCGAGCCCGATTTTGTATAGTATTTAGGGACAGGGTCTCACTGAGTTGCTTAGTGCTTTGGTGTTGCTGAGGCTGGCAATCTTCCTGCCTCAGCCTCCCAAGCTGCTGGGATTACTGAGCCTGGTTAGGTAAAATTTAATTTCATTGAAAGTTGAAGGGAGAAAGGCTAAATTGTAACCAGATAACTAAAGAACTTTTACTAATAGGGTTAGCAGTTTTCATTTGGAATAATGTATATGTTTCAAAGCAGTAAATAAAGAGTATCTAATCAGAATCTATTTAACCCACCTGCTTAAACATAGAGGCAACCTTGCGATATCAAAGAGATACCAAAGGAAACCTTGAGAATATTAAATTTTAAAAGTCCTCCCTTTCAAGGCCCTACCAAAACATAACAACTTTAAAATCATTTATTTTTATTAATTATCTATTTTTAAAAAATATTTATTTTTTAGTTGTAATTGGACACAATACTTTTATTTTATTTATTTATTTTATGTGGTGCTGAGGATTGAACTCAGGGCCCCACATGTGCGAGGTGAGTGCTCTACCACTGAGCCACAACACCAGCCCCCTTAATTATCTGTTAATTATATCTGTGTTCCATGAGGACAGGGATTTTGTTTTTTTTTCTTTCATTGTTATATACTTTGTTGTTAGTATAGTGCTTTGCACATAGAATGTATTTATTGAATGAATGAATATGTGAAATATTCCAAAAAAAAAAAAAGAAATATTCCACACTCTTGAAGTGTTTGTCTTATAATGGTCTTATCAAATTGTAGACTGGCTCTTATTTACCATTTTTAGTCCATCCTAACCAAATCATATTTTTACCCATTCTTTGGCATTTATTTTTGAACTCCTAGAAAAATGCTAAAATGTAGTTTAAGCATCAGCATTTATGAATTAGAAGTTCAGTATTACATGATTTAAAGGGTTGAATTATAGAGAAATTGACTTTCAAATATGGTTCACATATTAAACTAATACATGATTGGTTTATACTAGGTAAATGAGATAGATGCACTATTTTTATTTAGTATTTTATGGCTTTATTCTGTATTTTGTGTGTCTGAAGCATAAAAGGTGCTAAAAGAGTTTCAAAAAATTTTTTTTAGTTGTTGATAGACCTTTATTTTATTTATTTATATGTGGTGCTGAGAATTGAACCCAGCGCCTCACACATGCCAGGCAAGTGTGCTACTGCTGAGCCATAGCTGTAGCCCGCTAAAAGAATTTTTGAACCTAGAAGTTGAAGGGATTTCTTTAACTTTTAACTTGAAACAATCACAAGTAAGAATGAAGAATTTACTTGATTTTTTTCATTCTGTGAAAATTATTCTGTGTCTGAAGAATTCGAGTGTTTAAATAGTGCTTCATAAATATCCCCAGGCATAGCACAGTTCCTGCTTAGAAGAGTCATAATAAGCATTCAACTGTTAAATGAATGAAAGAGTTTTAACTTTATTCTCTGAATGACAGGGAGCCATTGAAAGGTTTTAAGCATGAATGGCATGCTCACATATTTTAAAATGTGTTTCTTTGTAGTTAGACAGGATATGGATTTGAGGGGACCATATTAAAGGCAGGAAGAATTATTATTATTAGTAATAAGAGTTGGTGCTCTGAGCTAAAGAGGTTATGGTAGGAATTCAGAAGAGAGGGAGATGAGAAATCTGTTTAGAAGATAGCATTGAAAGGGGGACAAGGAAGAGACTAAAGCAAGGGTTGAAGACAGAAGTTGTGAATGACAGCTTTCTGTTTTTTTAGGGAAAATTTGTTTTGAATGATAAGTAAGGGATTTATGTTTTGAAGTTGGGTATTTCCTATTCGGGTATTTTCTTTAGAGATGCTTTTATGTTTTTTTGCCTATGTCAGAACAAATTCCATCAGGCACAGTGGTGCATGCCTGTAATTCCCAAAATTTGAGAGGCTGAGGCAGGAGGATTGTGAGTTTGAGAACAACCTCAACAATTTAGTGAGGCCCTAAGTAGCTTAGAGAGAACCAGTATTAAAAATTAAAAAAAAAAAAAAAAAGCTGGATATGTAGCCCAGTGGTAAAGTGCCCCCTGGGTTCAGTCCCTGGTGACAAACAATTACAAACAAAATCCCTTTAACTCCCCCCCCCCCCCAGTGCTGGGAATTGAACCCAGAACCTTGTGCATGCTAGGCAGATGTTCTACCATTGAGCTTCTTGTACCAAAACCCTCTTCAAGTTCTATTTCTTTTTCTTTTTTTTTCCTTTTGTTTTTTTGATACCAGGGCTTGAACTCAGGGGCACTCAACCACTGACTCACACCCCCAGCCCTATTTTGTATTTTATTTAGAGACAGAGTTTCACTGAGTTGATTAGAGCCTGGCTGTTGCTGATGCTGACATTGAACTTTCGATCCTCCTGCCTGAACCTCCAGACCTGCTGGTATTATAGGCCTGTGCCACCACGCCCAGCTCCTCAGGTTCTTTGGATGGAGTCTTGCCATTGAAATAGGCACACATTATTTTATTTTGCTCAAGTATATTTATACTGACAGACTCAAATATCTACTACTTTTACATTTTGTTTGACTATACTTGTATTGGATCAAATGTACTTTTCTTATTAAATTGTTGTCTGCCTTTGGTCCTAAAGAGCATTTCCACCTCTGTAATTTTATTTTAATATTGGTTTTCCAATAAACTGAGGATGAATATATCATCTAAAGTATATGTGTTAGGGCTGGGAGTGTAGTTCAGTGATAGTATGTTTGCCCTGAGTTTAATCCCTACCACTGGTGCAAGGGGAAGTGTGTGTTTTGTAATACCTTTTGTTGTTGTTGTTGGACTATCTGTAATGGAATCATTTGGCATGGGGAAGAAATTGTTAAAAGTAGACTGATCATCTGAATGTGAAGCTGAGAGGACTTTTAGGCTTAGGCCTGGAAGCGCAACTTTTTGGGCTCTGCCCTCTTCGTGATAATTCCAGGTTTATTTTAATCTGCTGTTTCTCTTTTAATGAATGTAATTCTCATTCATTCAGCCTGATAAGTGACATGGCTGTTAGTACTGACTGAATAGCTCTGCTTTTGGCTTGAACTAAGTTGTAAACTTGGCACAGAAGCAGGTGCTTGAATTATTATAAATGCTTTGTTATTAGCACTTAGAATCTTTGTCATTCAAAAACGATTTCTTGGCCCCCACAGAAGGGAGTGAAGCCTGGATGAGAATCTTCACTGACTGCTGCCTTTCTTCTGTAATTTTTTTTTCTTTTTTTTTTTGGTGGTGCTGGGTTTTTGAACTCACGGCCTTGTATATATGAGGCAAGCACTCTACCAACTGAGCTATATCACCAGCCCTCTCTTCTGTAATTTTTATTTTATTAAAATGTATAATTTGTGAACTTGGCTAGAATATTTTGTTATGTTATTAAAATTTTGAATTCCAGATATTGATCATGAACATTTTTTGGCCTGTTTGACTTTATAAAAGGGTTAACAATCACATTTATGGAGATCTGGTCAAATGTGTTTGGCCTTCATTATCAGTCTTTAAAAATCTTTATTTTCCATTTTCATTTTTAACATCAGTCATGTTATTTCTTCATATAACAAGAAAAAGGGATGATTTGGGAATTCATTTAATAGCTTTTTAAAGAATCATATTAGTAAAATGACTTTCATAAATAAAGATAATTGGAATATTAGTTAAAATGATCTGGGGCTGTGGATGTGGCTCAGTGGTAGATTGCTTGCCTAGCATGTTCAAGGCCCTCCAGTGATGATCTGGAGTAGCTTGTTTTCATATATGTCTTAGTGCATTTAGGCCACAATAACACAATAAGATAAATTAGGATGTTAAATTTGTTCCTCACCAAACCTGAGCCTGAAAACACTTTTCTTTGCCTTCCAGTTTATCACTGAGATTATGGCAAACTTTGAGGCCATTCTGATTCCTGTGACTTTGTCAACTTATTTTTTTCATTTCTAGAAGTCCTTGGGA